>NC_052169.1:5626904-6826904 GCF_902713615.1 Scyliorhinus canicula | reverse complement strand
GGCGCCGGGGAAACTGCTCCTACCCGCTCACACAGCCCACTCCAATCAAATAGACCCACATTTGATATCAGTGAAACACTTGAAGTGATTCACAGCTGGCAGGAGGGGAGGAACTTGCATTTATCTAGAGCTCTGCCCCATCCCCAGGATGTCCCAAGGCCCTTTCCAGCCAATCGGTTCCCTTGTGAAATGATGGGACGCCTCTGTGAATTGATGGGACATTTTACACCGCATGACCTCGGTCCATGTCTAGTCTGAAGGTTTCGGGGGAATGGTCTCCAGTGGAGAAATTGAAATGGAGCTTTTACCAAACGAATTTTGCTTGGATTTGAATGAAAAAATGAAATGGAAATCGCTTATTGTCACGAATAGGCTTCAATGAAGTTACTGTGAAAAGCCCCCAGTCGCCACATTCCGGCGCCTGTTCAGGGAGGCTGGTACGGGAATTGAACCGTGCTGCTGGCCTGCCTTGATCTGCTTTAAAAGCCAGCGATTTTGTCCAGTGTGCTAAACCAGCCGACCTGCCCATCCGCCCATTCTCCCCACCCCGCCCCAAATCAGCTAGGGCTGGTTTAGCACACTGGGCTAAATCACTGGCTTTTAAAGCAGACCAAGGCAGGCCAGCAGCACAGTTCAATTCCCGTACCAGCCTCCCCGAACAGGCGCCTGAATGTGGCGACTAGGGTCTTTTCACATTAACTTCATTGAAGCCTACTTGTGACAATAAGCAATTTTCATTTCCTATTCAAACAGATTTTGCAAATGATAACGATTTGTTTGCAACCCCATTATTAACCAAATCCCCTGTTATATCCGGTTGTTCCAATGCTGCCAACACATCCCACTGACCTGGAGATTCATTGGGAAGAGCATGTTTATAGGGACCTGGTGATGGCTGACACAGAAATAGGGTAACATTTACCAGAATCATCTAGAGGCTGATGGACATGTGGGCAGAGGAACAATCAACAGCTTCCTTTTCGTTTCACATTTCGAATTTCGTAACAGGCGAAACGGAGGAAAATTCCTCCAAGTGTCTCTGAAAAGATGAAATCCCTCTCGGATCAGCATTCCCGCAGGAAGCTCCCACACCCCCCTCCCAGAGCAGGGACATTCCCGTGTTTAATGTTAACAATGAGGGGAAGTCTGAGAGGTCCGTTAGTGAAGAGATTAAAGTGGGTGCGGAGCTGATGTGAAAATATCAGGGAGGGGGGTCAATGCAAAATAGCTCAGGAATGACGATGGTCATTCCGGACAGTCCCACAGATTTTGTAATCAGGGAGGAATCAAGGGGTTTGGGGAGTCCCATCATTTCACAAGGGAACCGATTGGCTGGATAGGGCCTTGGGACATCCTGGGGATGGGGCAGGGCTCTAGATAAATGCAGGAGGAAAATGGAGTTGACGATTATCCGATCAGATCAGTCATTGAATGGGGGAGAGCAGATTCGATGGGCTGAATGGATTTCTTCTCCCCCCCCCCCCCCCCCCCCCCCATCACAAATCTCAGTGAAATGATAACTCCGTCGGTCTTGCTGAACACATCTAGTTAAATCCTTCAGGAAATCTTCAGCCATGTCGCTACATGAAGCCCCCCAGCCCCCTCCCCTCCCTGTGCAATGTCAGACACAACACTCAGAGATCTTTCCAAAACAGACAGTGCAACATTCCAGAGTGACAATCAAAACACCTTTTCGGGGTGTTTTTCTCTCTGTGTCAGCAACAACACTGGACGATCTCCAGTTTCTCTGTCAGTTGAATTTTTTAAATCCTCCCCCACCTACCCCGCCATATTTGCATCCAATTAAGACCCGACATTGTCTAATCTTCCATTGGAAGAGGATTGTTGCTTTCTGGCCTTTATTTTGTTTGAATGGGCTGTGGACACGTGAACGTTTAACAAGGACTGGCGCAGACTCGATGGGCCGAATGGCCTCCTCTGCCCTGTAAACTCTATGAAAGGCTGGAGTTAATTTGGAATGTATTCTTCCTGGAGACAGCCAATGTACAGGTAGTCCAGCTGATTGGTTGGGTCAGACCCTCTTTCTGTTTATATCCGATGTAATTTCGTTCAAGGTAAATGTATCTAAACTATTGCCGGATTGTAACAATGCTCTGTCATTAAAGTCTCACCTATAAGGAGTGTTTATTTCAGGGTAGGAAACTATGTTTTTAAAAATGACTTTAAATCTGCAGATATCCCACTTGCTGTTAACAAGTCTTCAAACTTGGAGTCGTTTTATAATAACGAGAACGAAACTGCAAAAGTCCACCGTAACCACAGTAACCAGGTTAATTCGTTCATTAAAATCACACCAAGAATGGAAATCAAATCGGAAAACACACATCAGGCCCATCAGCTGCTGAAGCCGAAGCTTTCTGATTTGAAATTCTTCTGGAAGTGATTTTCCTGAAGGATTCAGAGCTCCTCGCTCTGGGCGATCCCTCATTGCAAAGATTTGAACCATAACACCGACCGAGACTGGCACTGGCGGTGGGGTGCTGAGGGAGGGCTGCCCTGTGGGATGTGCCCTCTTCCCCTGTAATGAGGTTAAATCCAGAGCCTCTCCCAGGTTAAAACAAGCACCCTATTGCAGAGTGGAGGAATCCCTCTGGATTGTTCCTCTGTCCACACACCCCATTCTCCTGATTCTGTATCCCACTGCAGATATTTGATTTTGCAGCGTAGACGAATACTCTCCGGTGGTCTGACCAATGTTCAACAATCACTCTTGCTCATTACCGTATTGCTGTTTAGTGGGATCTTGCTGTGCGCAAATTGGCCGACGCATTTCCCACATTTCTAATGCGACTGCATTTGCAAAGTTGGGCCTCCGGAAAGGCGCTAGAAAAATGTAAAGTCTCTCCCTTTCTGGAGTCCGACACTGAACAGGTCTTTCCCCAATTGGCCCGTTTGCAACAGATGTTCAAACCCCTGGCCGGAGTCGCTCCATCCCTCACACCCCCCTCCCCCCCCACCCCCCCTCACACCACTCCGCACTCCCCCCCCCCCCCCCCCCCACACCCTCTCACACCCCCCACACACACACCCACCCCCTCACAGCTCACTCCCCCCACACACACCTCACAGACCCCCCCACACACACCCACCCCCTCACAGCCCACTCCCCCATACCCACCCCCTCACAGCCCCCCACACACACACTCACAGCCCACTCCCCCATACCCACCCCTCACAGCCCAATTTCCCCCCCCACACACACACCCCTCCGCACTCCCCCCCACCCCCCACACACACCCACCCCCTCACAGCTCACTCCCCCACACACACACCCCTCACAGCTCCCCCCACCCCCCACACACACCCACCCCCTCACAGCTCACTCCCCCACACACACCCCTCACACCCCCCCACACACACACCCACCCCCCTCACAGCTCATTCCCCCACACACACACCCCTCACACCACTCCGCACTCCCCCCCCACACACACACCCACCCCCTCACAGCCCACTCCCCCATACCACCCCCTCACAGCCCAATTCCCCCCCCCCCCACACACACACACACACCCCTCACAGCCCCCCACCCCACCCCCCACACACACAGCCTCGTTTTAAGACTGGACCCATTTCACATTCAGTCTGAAAATGGCCTTTGTCATGTAACATGAATAATAAATAGACCTTAAAAATTATCATCTAGTGAATCGTGGAATAAATCAAATTACAACAGTGACTGCCCTTCACGATTAGACACACACTGGCGGTGAAACGTGGCTCTATAGAAATGCAAGTCTTTTGACGAATACATCCTCTGGCAACTGCAGTGGATTGACGGGACGGATTTTCCATTTGATATTCCTGTCTCAGCTCCTGCTTCGGATAGGGAACAAAATAAAACTTCACAACAAACATCCGAAACATGTAATATTACCTCGGGTCAAATTTACACACTTTCTGACACTCTTGCAGTGTGAACACCGTTTGCTTTCACTGATAATTCAGCTGATAACGAAAACACAAAGTTCACACGCTGTTCAGAGGTGAGAGAATTTCTCCCAAGTGCTGGTCAGCTTCCTGCCTCCTCTCTGTCACTTGTGACTTGTTTACACTCACAGATCGCTGGAATAAACGTTTCCCCCTGGAGGAGAGATTTATGGTAAGGGGCAGGAGGTATGGAGGGGATTTGAGGAAAAACCTTTTCACCCAGAGGGTGGTGGGAGCCTGGAACTCGCTGCCTGAGAGGGTGGAGGAAGCAGAGACCCTCATTACATTTAAGAAACTTTTAAATGTGTATTTTGAGATCCAAGGGCAGACAAGGCTATGGGACAAGTGCTGGGAACTGGGGTTGGAATAGTGGGGTGGTTGTTGAACGACCGAAGAGCCGTTCCTGTGCTCTCTGACTCTCTGACTGTCAAACCCACCCGTTCCTTCAGGGTCCCAGGGCGGACAAGACATGGACCAAAATAAAACTGCACATTGGAGGCACTACCAACTATTGGACCAGTTAATCACTTTCAGCTATAGTTCGAATGTTCTTCCTGTGTCTTTAAAACGACGATTCAGTATTTTATCCCAGTGCTTTATCTGGGAATAGAGTCTTGTTTTTGTGAAATGGAAACTTGTCAAATCACTTTGCCCCCCCCCCCCCCCAACTCTATTCAGGGGCGTTAGGACCCAGAGGAGGTGAATTTGTTGCCGAGGCCCCGCCTCCTGTCAATGTTGCAGATTCTGATTTTATTTGGGAACTTTAACCCCAGTTAACCTTGCAGTTCATGCAAGGAAGTTGCAACAGTGGAGCGAGGAGCTCAGAGTCAAGGGAGAAAAAGTAGCAAGTTAACTGTTAACTGTAACAATATTGAAGAATGTGAAATTATTGAACCAGCTCTCTCTTCAAACACTCCCCTGGTTAAACTAGGGGGAGTTGATGGGCAGATGTGGTTTGGTCCTTCAACCCTCTGCTTTAAGGTGATAATGACCAAAAAAAACGTGAAGCTCCACAATAGAGGAGGTGGAAATTCGAAGCTACAAGTGGTCAGATTGCAATTTTAGTCAAACTGCAGGGTTTAATAAGGAGGCCGGTTTCCAAATCCAATTGGTCGAAATCCCCCCTCCAGAGGAGAACACACAAACCAGGTGATCAAAACAAAATCATCTGTGATAAATGCAGCAAAGCGCCCCCCACCCCAGCAGCGATTCAGTTACAAATCCGATTTCTCCACCTTTCACTTTGAGATGCCCCCACCCACAGGGTCCCGTCCCCCCGTCCCCCCCCCCCATGGAGTTAATTTTCTGCACTCAATCCCACCCAGTTATTTTTGTCCCATTGTCCAAACCGCCAACACCCACATCCCACAAACTCACAGCCTCGGGGTGTCACATCTCTCCAGAAAAAAATCGCAAACTTTCTTGAACTCAACATTTTGGAAACTCTTCAGCCCCTTTCCCCCTGTCTTGCTGCTGCAACCTTCCGGCTTCTTAAAACGCCTGTTTGGCGTCAGCCCCGCTGCATCTTCTGCTTTGCAACCCCCGCGATGAATTCCTGGATTCTGGATTCCCAGGAGCTGCTAACATTGCACAGAGTCTGTGACAGGGAGAGGAATGTGCACCAGGTGTGAGAGAGCTGTCTCCCATTCACTAACTTCACTCCATCAAACACTCCTGGAAGGAGAGCAACCTGAACTCCCTCCAGCTATTACTGCTCGAAAAATGCACCGTCACCAATTGGAATTTCTTTATTTCGAAGTTTGGGGTGGCAACTTCACAGTTAAGTCCCATCACTGAGACCTCAGCAATATCCCCCCCCCCCCCTTCCCCCCAAGCCTCTCAATCACACCTTGTTGTTGCTGAGGTCCCAAATCACTGAACACCATTGATAAATGTCACATTTCTAACGTGGAAGGGAGGAGAGGAATTGGTGTCAGCATAGATAACAAGGTGAAGGAGCTGACAGGTCTCCTCCTGTTCCTGTTTTTACTGAGGGGCTGGGCCCAGCTCCAGTGGATGCCACAGATTTAAGGTCAGGATCGATGGAAGCAGAGTTGAGACGAGGTAAATCCGGAATGCGCTGCCTGATGGTACAACAACAACTTGGAAAAGCGAATTGGGTAAATACTGGGGGGATTTGCAGGGCTGGGGGGAAAGAGGAGGGGAGTGGATCAAATCAAAGGGCATGATGGGCCGAATGGCTTCCTCATGTGCTCTACGATGGGCAGCACGGTAGCACAGTGGGTAGCACTGTTGCTTCACAGCGTCAGGGACCCGAGTTCTATTCCCGACTTGGGCCACTGTGCGGAGTATGCGCATTCTCCCTGTGTCTGCGTGGGTTTCCTCCGAGTGCTCCGGTTTCCTCCCACATGTGCTTATTAGGTGAATTGGACATTCTGAATTCTCCCCCGTGTACCTGACAGGCACTGGAATGTGGTGACTAGGGGCTTTCCACAGTAACTTCATTGCAGTGTTAATGTAAGCCGACTTGTGACACCAATAAAGATTATCATTATGCGATGGAAGGGAACATTGGGCAATCTTCCCCACTGCTAACCCCTGCTAGGGAAAACAATCCTGTACAGTGGATATAGACAATCCCCAGGCTTTGCTGGGATGCAGAGATAGTCAAATTGCATCTGACTGGATGGGACCACGTCTGACGATTGAGGGAGTCAATTGAATGTTAGATGTGAACATAAATGTGCCAGAGATCTGGGTGTCCTTGTTCATGAATCGCAGGAAGTCGGTATGCAGATACAGCATGTAATTAAAAAGGCAAATGAAATGATAGTGTTCTTTGCAAAAGGACAGGAGTATAAAAGTAGTGTTATTGCAATTTTATAGGATTTTGGTGAGACCAGATTTTGAATTTAGAGTACTCAATTAATTTTCTTTCCAATTAAGGGGCAATTTAGCGTGGCCAATCTACCTACGCTGCACATCTTTGGTTGTTGGGGTGAAACCCACGCAGACACGAGGTGAATGTGCAAACTCCACATGGACAGTGATCCAGGACTGAGATCGAACCTGGATCCTCGGTGCCGTGAGGCAACAGTGCTAACCACCGTGCCGCCCCCACATCTGGAGTATTGTGTCCAGTTTTGGTCTCCTTATTTGGGGAAGGATGTGGTGGCATTGGGAGGTTTATCAGATTTATTCCGGGGATGAAAGGGTTGACGTATGAGGAGAGATTAAACAGTTTGGGTTTATACTCGCCAGAGTTTCGAAGGAGGATAGGGGATCTGATCGAGGTGTATAAAATGCTAAAAGGGATTGATAAATTAAATTAGACCAAATGCTCCCCCTTGTGGGGAGATCTAGAACGAGAGGTCACGGATATAGGTTGAGAGGCGGTAGATTCGAACTGAGATGAGGAGGAACTACTTCTCGCAGAGGGGGGTGAATTTGTGGAACTTGCTGCCCCCATGGTGCGGTGGAGTCTGAGCCATTAAATGGTTTCAAGAAGGAGATAGATATATTTCAGATTAACGGGTTAAAGGGAAATGGGGAACAGGCACGGAGGTGGATTTAAGACGGGGAACAGATCAGCCATGATCTGATTGAATGTCGGAGCAGGCTTGAGGGACCGAATTGACTACTTCACATCTTAATTCCTATGTTCCAGTAAACCTCAAGACAACAGGATTTGTATACACACACAAGATATTTTAGTAATGTACAGTTAATATGGAAACACAAACTATATCCTGAAATTATGAAGCTTTACTAAAGTAGATCATAACACCGGAATGCATGTAATCACTCACAGGTATATCTAGTTCTGTCCAATACTGCTCAGCAAAGCAACTCAGAAATCACTGTGAACTGTATGGATCTTACAATTGGATTAGAAGTTTGTCATTTCCTCCCACATACCTGTTAAATCTGTTGCCACAAATCCACATAGTGCAGTTCAATAGACAATGGCAGCCCCCTTCTTTGCTCACTAGAGTACCCCATCACAGGTGTCCCCAGTCAGTCAGGAAGTTATTTGACAATCTGTGCATCCCAGCCAAACCTGGGGATTGTCCTATTTCTTTTGTTTAATATAAATTGATTTATCCAATTGAGTACCCAATTGATCTTTTCCAATTAAGGGGCAATTTAGCATGGCCAGTCCACCTAGCCTGCACATCTTTGGGTTGTGGGGGCGAAACCCACACAAACACGGAGAGAATGTGGAAACTCCACACGGACAGTGACCCAGAGCTGGGATCGAACCTGGGACCTCGGCAGCGTGAGGCAGCAGTGTTCACCACTGTGCCCCCGTGCTGCCCCAGGGATTGTCCTAATTCAAATCACATTATTGACTTCCTTGGCTGGTTAGCAATGAAGAAGATTGCCTAATTCTCCTTTCATTGCATCATATAG
This sequence comes from Scyliorhinus canicula, assembly GCF_902713615.1. NCBI lineage: Eukaryota > Metazoa > Chordata > Chondrichthyes > Carcharhiniformes > Scyliorhinidae > Scyliorhinus > Scyliorhinus canicula. The sequence goes on along the minus strand of NC_052169.1, from coordinate 6,818,579 downwards.
AGCGCAAGGAGGCCATCCTGCCCATCATGCCAGTGCTGTCTCCTTCAATCCATTCTACTCCCCTGTCTACTTCCCACAGCCCTGCAAACTCGTCCCCCCTCAATATTCATCCAGTTCACTTTTGAAAGTTGTTACTTTCACCAGGCAGCACATTCCAGACGTACCTCAACGCTGCTTCTTTTGATCATGACCACGAGTGTGTGCCTTCAGGTGACTGATATGCTGCCTTTGGGAACAGTTTATTCTACTTTTCTTACCTATTCTAGTAAAACTATTCTTAAAATTTTGAACACCTCTTTTAAATCTCCCCATTACCTCTGCTCCGAGGAGGACTATTCCAGCTTCACCCATCTCTGCGTGTTTATAGGAGCAGTGAGACCAATTTTATTATTATGGTTCTGCGTCTCTGCCCTGCCTGAAGACTGAGCACAGACAAGAGATCAAGCTAGAAGTTCTCTGCATCTGTATGTTTCACCACCTTTTCTATCCAGTACGTAACATCTGCGAGCTAAAAATTAAAAATCTATTACTTGCCTTCTTGATGAGCGGAGGCTCTGTCTGTGTCTCAGTTGAATATAAATGATCCGACGGCAGTGTTTTATAAAAGACCAGTGGAGTTCCCCTCCGATGCCCTGGCCAATGTCAACCAACATCACTCAAAAATAAAATCTGGCCTTTATCACTGTCTCTAGAATTGGCTGCCCATTTCTTACATCGTAACAAGTGACTACACTTCAAAAGAACTTAATTGGCTGAAATGCGCTTTGGGATGCCCTGAGGTTGTGAAAGGTGCTATACAAATGCAAGTCTGAATTTCCTCAGCACTGAGCTCTAGCTGCAGACAGAAACCTTGCGTATTTGTTCTTCCATTTTACATTAACTTTTTTTTAAATTTAGAGTACCCAATTCATTTTTTCCAATTAAGGGGCAACTTAGCGTGGCCAATCCACCTAACCTGCACATCTTTGGGTTGTGGGGGCGAAACCCACACAAACACAGGGAGGATGTGGAAACTCAACACGGTCAGTGACCCAGAGCCGGGATCGAACCTGGGACCTCGGCACCGTGAGGCTGCAGTGCTAACCACTGCGCCCTTATTCTACATTTACAAACAAAGATTTACTTCAATGCATTTTTTTTTCTCTCTTCACTTAACCGGCACATAATCTTCCCTCAAAAGTCATGTGTCGGACATCCGCTGGAGACACGTAGGTGGAGGTCGCACGTTGGGTGGCTCCCACCAGAGTTCTCAATTTTTCACCCAGTTTTGGGGGAACCTTTATGTGAGGCGGTCTTCAATAAGGTCGTGGGTTCAGGGGATGTCGAAAACCCAACAAAAGAATATAGGGTGAAAAGGATTGTGTGCTAGTCCACCGGCGGTCTCTCTGGGAGGAAAGATAGCGGGAGCAAGCTCGCCAGGCAAGGCTGCGGCCATTGCGGTGAACACACTGGCCGAGGCGATGACTCTTGAGCGACGGTTTGCCAAACATTTTGAGCGGCATGGGAAGGAGATGATGGGGTCGCTCAAAACAGTCGGTGGAAGATTTGCTGGACCCTATAATGGATGCTCTTGCAAAGACATCGGGGATGGTGAGGGAGCAGGGAGAGGTGTTGAAGGGATTGGAGGAGGCGTTGACGCGTCACAGCGACCAGCTCGCCTCGATGGGAGAGAGCTGCGGTGGGTGGAGGAGAGCGATAAAGGGCTGAGAGCCAACGTGGAGAACCTGGAGAACAAGTCGCGGCGACAGAATCTGTGGATAGTGGGGCTGCCTGAGGGGTCGGAGGGCCCGAGGCCAATGGAGTACTTTTTTGGGGATGTTCGCCAAATATTTGGCGGAGGAGGAGAGCACCTCGATCTTTGAGCTGGAGAGGGCTCATCGGTCCCTCCGGCCGAAGCCAAAGACAAAGGATCCACCAAGAGCTGTGATAGTCTTGTTTTCACAGCTATCAGATGAAGGAGAAGGTCTTGAGATGGGCCCAGCAGAATCGGGAGGGCAGGTGGGAAGGCAGTATTCATATATATCAGGACAATACGATGGATCTGGCAAGAAGGTGCACTGCTTTTAATAATAATAATAATCATCTATTGTCACAAGTAGGCTTCAATGAAGTTACTGTGAAAAGCCCCTAGTCGCCACATTCTGGCGCCTGTTCAGGAAGGCTGGTACTGGAATTGAACCCGCGCTGCTGGTCTTGTTCTGCATTACAAGCCAGCTGTTTAGCCCACTGTGCTAAACCAGCCCCAACAGGGCAAAGGCAGTGCTTTACAAGGGTGGTGTGCGGTTCGGGGTGGTGGTGGTGGTGGGGGGGGGGGGGGGGGGGGGGGTCTATCTGGCAAAGCTTTTTTTCTTTTTTTAAATATAAATTTAGAGTATCCAATTATTTTTTCCATTTAAGGGGCAATTTAACGTGGCCAAATCACCTACCCTGCACATCTTTGGGTTGTGGGGGCGAAATCCACGCAGACACGGGGAGAATGTGCAAACTCCTCACGGACAGTGTTCCAGAGCCGGGATTCGAACCTGGAATCTCAGCGGTGTGAGGACTACAGGGCTAACCACTGTGCCACCATGCTGCTCACTTACCCGGCAAAGTTGACGGCTACAATAACTCCAAGGACCATTTCTCGGAGACTGCGAAGGAGCTGGAGGCATTCATGAGGTCTGAGGGACTGGGACTGATCGGAGTTTGATCTCTGATTGAGAGGGGCAGGTAGGGGACCATGGGGTAATGTGCTGAGGTTTATTCCCCTTTGTTTTGTGTTTAACCTGTTTGTTTTGAAGGGCTGGGTGTTGGGATGCGGTTTCTTTGTTGGCTTTTGGGTTTGGAATGTGGGGGGAGGGGGCTCTTGGTAGTAAACTTATGTTGGCCAGTGAAAGGGCAGCACAGTGGCGCAGTGGGTTAGCCCTGCTGCCTCACGGCGCCGAGGTTCCAGGTTCGATCCCGGCTCTGGGTCACTGGCTGTGTGGAGTTTGCACATTCTCCCCGTGTCTGCGTGGGTTTCACCCCCACAACCCAAAAGATGCGCAGGGTAGGTGGATTGGCCACGCTAAATTGCCCCTTAATTGGAAAAAATAATTGGGCTCTCTAAATTAAAAAAAAAGTTGGCCAGTGAATGGGAGCAGACAGGGGCTGCGGCTGGCTGAGCCCATGTGGACAGGTTCCGAATGGTCTGCGAGGTATGAATGGTGGGGAATGCGGGGGCATGCAGAGAGGAGCAGCTTTGAGAAGAAGTGGTTGGGAGTTTCTGGGATGGGGGAGTGGTAGTTGGTTGGCGGTGATTAGGGGCAGGGCTTGGTCCCATTCATGGGGTGGGACCAGTGATACTGTTGGGTAAGAGAGTTAGGTTTCAGATGGAGCTGGTGATGGCAGATCAGGGGGGCAGGTACGTTATAGTAACAGGTGCTTTGGAGGGGAGGATGGTGGTGTTGGTTACTGTGTGTGTGCCCTGAATTGGGATGATGTAGGGTTTATGAAGAGGATGTTGGCGGTTCTTACATTCAGGGGGCAGAGAGTATTCCTTTTTTTCACCAGTGCATTGTATATATATTCAAGGATTGATTTCTTTATTATGGGGAGGTCACTGTTGCCGGGGGTGAAGGAAACGGAATACTCAACTATCGTTATTTCAGATCGCGCTCTGCATCTGGTGGATGTGGCCTTGGAGAATGGGCGGCACAGAGGATGGACGTGTGGCTGCCTGCGGATCCGGGTTTATGTGTGAGGATGGGAAAGGTGATTCACGACTGTGGGGTTTAATCAAAATGGGGAGGTCTCACTGTTGGTGGTTTGGGAGGCTCTGAAGGCGGCTGTGAGGGGCAAGATCATCTTGTGCAAGGCACAGGCAGATAGGGAGGCAAGAGAGGAGCAGTAGCGGCTGGTAGCTGAAATCTTGGAGGTTGATGGGAAGTGTGTGACTCTGGAACCGTTGCCCAGTAGACAGGAACTGCAGACACAGTTTGACCTTTAGTCCACTGGGAAAGCGGTACGCCAGCTGAGGAGGGCAAAGGGCATGGTGTATGAGTACGGGGAGAAGGCCAGTCGCTCACTGGCGGTACAGCTCTGCCAGCAAGCGGCCTCCCGGGAGATTGTTCAGGTCCGGGATGGAGTGAGGGGTCTGGTGGTGCTGCCGGAGCAGGTGGATAGGGCATTTGAGGAGTTTTATAAGAGGTTGTACAGGTAATAATAATAATAATCTTTATTATTGTCACAAGTAGGCTTACATTAACACTGCAATTAAGTTACTGTGAAAATCTCGTAGTCGCCACATTCCGGCGCCTGTTCGGCTACACAGAGGGAGAATTCAGAATGTCCAAATTACTTAACAAGCGTGTCTTTGGGGACTTGTGGGAGGAAACTGGAGCACCCGGAGGAAACCCACGCAGACACCGGGAGAACGTGCAGACTCCATACAGACAGTGACCTTAGCTGGGAATCGAACCCGGGACCCTGGAGCTGTGAAGTAACAGTGCTAACCACCGTGTTACCGTACCGTCCCTACGTTAGAGTCCCCGGGGGACGAGTCAGATATGAGGGAATTTTTGGAGGGACTGGAGTGGCCTACAGTGGAAGAGGAGGATAGGCAGGGTGGTGGAGCCAGTCGGGATTGAGGAGGTTCGGATGACGATAGGGAAAATGCAAACAGGACCGGATGGGTACCTGGTTAATTATGTAAGAAGTTTCCGGACTGTTGCTGGCGGAGATGTTTGAGGAGGTGGCACTTGGGGAGGGGGGAGGGGGGGGAGCTTCTGGAGATGATGGGAAAGGTATCTATTTAGGATTTGTTCAAAAAAGGTAAGGTGCCATTGGAATGTGTGTCGTATTGACCAACATCCCTGTTAGATGTGGATGCATCGTCGCACTGTGCCTCAGTGTAGCTGGGGGACCTGATGGAGCTCCTGTATCTTGAGAAGGTTAAGTTCACCTTGAGGGGGGTGATTGAGGTTCTCCACAAGAGATGGAATCTGTTTATTCTTCCCTTTAAAGAGTTGGTCTCAGTCAGCTGCGAAAGGGGGGGGGGGCTTACTTTTCGAGTCGTATATGTGTCAGTTTGTGGGGGAGGGGCTTCTACTGTTCTTTTCGGTTTGTGTTGTTTTGTTTTATGTATAAAATGTAAAAACCAAATAAAACATTTTTTAAAAACTCGTGTTTGTTTACCCCTCTCCTTTCTTTTTTTATATATAAATTTAGAGTACCAAATTATTTTTTTCCAATTAAGGGGCAATTTAGCGTGGCCAATTCACCTAACCTGCACATGTTTGGGTTGTGGGGGTGAAACGCACGCAGACACGGGGAGAATGTGCAAACTCCACACGGACAGTGACCAAGGGATTCGAACCCGGGTCCTTAGCGCTGTAGGCAGCAATGCTAACCATTGTGCCACGAGCCGCCCCATCTTCTCCTTTCTAACTTGGTGATAAGGTAGGTGCGGTGTTGGGATTCATTGATCAAAAATAGACAGGCTTGTGGGGTTGAATGGGGGTTTGCTCAGTTCCGAAATGTTGCGTTAGATTTTTCTGCCCATTCCAGCTCGATTTATGGTGTTCTGATGTCTACTTCCTTACTTCTGGGGAAAGCTGATCTGTGCTTCCAGCCTGGGAGCTGAGATCGGGAGCTCTGCCCTGGGTAGACCTCAGGCATATATCTGCATCCTATAGAACAACACAACACTGCGATCTAGGTTTCTGTGCCACAAAATAAGAGGGGAATGAATTTGCTTTCAGTCCCAGAAATTCAACAACCGCTTTGGTGCACATTGAGTGACCCAGGTGAAGGACCAAGACCCAAGACAAATCTTGGTTGGAACGAGGATGCAAAAATATTTACTGTTCAGTTATAACAATTGAGGGGGTAATTTCGAATCCTAAACATTATATGATTATTAAAGATAAACAGCAGTAGTCTGTGGAAAACGAATGGTATCATAGAATATCCTCCAAAAGCATTGGTAAAAATCCTGAAATCCCAGGTCCTGGAACTAGCTGGAAGTTTATTCAATGACTATACACTTGGTGACACTGGTAATAATCCTAAAAGCCTTGCATCATGCAGTAATGATCACATTGCTGTTTGTGGGAGCTCACTATGCGCAAATTGGCTGCTGCGTTTCCTCCAACACGGGCTACACTTCAACAAAATGTTCCATAGCACTGCTGCCTCACAGCACCGAGGTCTCGGGTTCGATCACGGCTCTGGGTCACTGTCTGTATAGGGTTTGCACATTCTCCCCATGTTTGCGTGGGTTTCGCCCCCACAACCCAAAGATATGCAGGGTACGTGGATTGGCCACACTAAATTGCCCTTTTAATTGGAAAAAATTAATTGGGTACTCGAAATGTATTTTTTAAAATGTTCCATTGGCTGTAAAGGTGCACTTGGAAGCTACGGGTTAAAAGTAAATTGGGTCGATATTCTCTGGAGTTTAGATGAATGAGAGGTGATATCATTGAAAGATACAAGATTCTGGAGGGACTGGAGGGTAGACACCGAGATTGCTCCTTCTGGTTGGGGAATCTAGAACACTGGACAAAATATCAGAATAGGTCGATAATTTAGGATGGGATAAGGAGAAATTTCTTCGCTCAAAGGTTTGTCAATCTTTGGAATTCTCTTAGAACCATAGAATCTCTACAGTGCAAAAGGAGGCCATTTGGCCCATCAAGTTTGCACCGACCCTCTGAAAGAGTGCCCTTCCTAGGCCCACTCCACTGCTCCATCTTCATAGCCTGCACAACCCTGGACACCAAGGGGCAATTCAGCAAGGCCAATCCATCTAACCTGCACACCTTTAGACTGTGGTAGGAAACGGGAGCATCCGGAGGAAACCCACACGGACAGGGGGAGAATGTGAAAACTCCACACAGTCACCCAAGGCTGGAATTGAACCCAAATCCTTGGCGTGTAAGGCAGCAGTGCTAACCACTGCCACCCCAGGGGCCATGTACCTTATCCCAGGGGAATCAAGAAATATAGGGAGTGGGAAGGAAGATTATGTTGAAATCAAAGGTTAACCATGACCATACTTAATGATGAAACAGGTTGGTGGGTGCGTACGGTGCACTCCACAGCACATACTGAACACTTCACATTGATGCAGATGAAAATAAATAATTTTATTGGGTCATCAGCGTATTTGAGCCACCGATGAACTTCTAATAAATAAAATGAATTAATGTATTCCACAGGTGACTGCTGTATCATCCTAAACAACCAAAACTAAATGGATTATTATATATACACATACATTAGAAAGATTCACATTAAAAAATTGTCAAAAAGTGACTACAATGAAGATCATATGTACAACAGGTACTATATACAATTTGTGCAAATCATATATAAGAACATTCTAGAACATAATGTCAGTGAATGAATTACAAGACTAATTTTTAAATCAAATAATATTTTGTGGTGTTGAATGTTTTCCCCGTCATCCCTAGGAGATTGTCTCTTTGTTTAAAAAAAACTTCTGGGCATTCTCCCACAATTCACGGGGAAACCTGTTGGAGAATTCAAGGTAGTCTTGTGCTACAGGAGCCTTCTCTGAAATGAGAACAAGAATAAATCGTTAAGTAGAAAATTTATGCTGTCATCAATCAGAAGAAGTGCAGAGAGGAGAATTCAGTGATACTCACCCCTCTGTTGAGCAGGTTTATTGTCAGATTGATTCAAACTCTGTGCAAAATCCTAAGTTTAAAAAAAAAGTGTATTAAGTCGTTTCATCAATATTGTATTTTTAGATTAATCTTTTACTGTCCGATTTGGTTCTGTCTATTTTCCTCCCTCTGTGCAGTTTCGCTAGCCCTGGTCACGGACCCCCTGAAGTTATGGAGTACATTGTTTCACATCAAGATGATATTACAGAGTACTACACATTCTAGAACAGAGTGGCCGAGCGCGACAAGCACTTGTTCTAGATTAGCGTGGCCAGAGAAGTGTCACGTGCTGTACTTTTTAAAATATAAATTTCGAGTACCCAATTTATTTTTTCCAATTAAGGGGCAATTTAGCATGTTCAATCCACCTACCCTGCACATCTTTGGGTTGTGGGGGCGAAACCCACGCAAACACGGGGAGAATGTGCAAACTCCACACGGACAGTGACCCAGGGCTGGGATCGAACCTGGGACCTCGGCGCCGTGAGACTGCAGTGCTACCACTTCGCCACCGTGCTGCCCCCACGTGCTGTTCTTGAACAACATCTTACTGGGCATCCTTTTCTCGATCAATATGTGATCATGTGTTTGGATTGAGGATGGTGTGGAACTGAGAGTTGGAAGTGCTTGAGGAGTGGATAATCACCGAGGTAACGTTCCCTCCGGAGGGCTGAAAGAGGAGGGGAGGGGTTGACATGTTTGGTGGCGGCTTAAAGAAATGGCAGAGGCTGGTGGGATGGGATGTGAGAACAAGAACTACCCAATTGTGAGAGCAAGGGAAAGGGGCGAGAGCAGAAATGGAACAGATATGGTTACGGGTACTGTCTACCGTGGTGGTGGGGGGGGCTTCACAAGAGGGGGGGCGGGATCAGCAGTTGAGTACAAAGGAAGACATACTAGTAGCTCTGGTGCGGAAGGTGCCATCATCAGTACAGACACAGTGGTGTTGGAGAAAATGGGATCATGGAATAAGGGTCTTGCTGGAAGCGATGCATGAAGATGTGCAGTAAAAGTAGCTGTGGGAGTCCGTGGGCTTGCAGTGGAGCTTATTTTGAATTTTGTATTGTCTTCCTTGTCTAACTACAGTATTACAGATTTAAAATTCAGAGATTTAAATCCATTATCTGTGACTAAGATCAAGGTTTTACTCTCTGATGATATCTGCAGGTAAAACCGTCCATCATCTGGCATTTCTCATAATTTGGGGGTGCAAAACATTTTAAAATATTTGCAGTAAGCTTAAAAAGTACTAAATGTTCAAATCAAATGATTTTTTAAAATGACAGTGCCATTGTTTTGACCACAACATGATGCCTGGCAGTATTCTCACTGCAGTTAGTGTTCCCACAGATATTTTTCAGGATTTGCATGCCTTTCCCTCGATTGTATACGATTCATGTCTGTACTAGTCCTGCAGCACTTTGATATAGAGTACTGATAGTGGCATTGGTGTTTTGCAGTTACCACTATTGGCACTAACATACACTGCTGGCACCTCAACCCTCTGCTGAAGCAAAGTCAAATTCTTCACATGTGCCGCTTTCATCAGTGTCCAAATTACAGCTTATACTTTAATGTTATCAAATAGTCAGGAGGACAGCTGGCATTTTGCTCATGTCAATGATGCTCTTGAAGGTATTGAAGTTCCCTTTGAGAGAGAGCTCAGGTTATACTGTAGCTGGTGAAAAGTCAAACACTCCTTCCTCAAGGTATTATTGTGCTCAAAGTTAGATGTGGGCAGCACTGTTACCAACTTATGCCACACTCTCTGCCTCAATGCAAAAGGCAGTGTTAATGAAAAACATGCAGCGTAAATTGATAATTTAAACAAAATAAATTTAGAGTACCCAATTTTTTGTTCCAATTAAGGGAAAATTTAACATGGTCAATCCACCTATCCTGCACATCTGGTCGTGGATCTGAGACCAATGCAGACATGGGCAAAATTTGCAAACTCCACATAAACTGACCCGGGGCCGGGATCATACCCAGGTGCTCAGTGCCATGAGGCAGCAGTGCTAACCACTCTGCCACCATGCCGCACCCGCGTAAGTTGATAATAAAAACCATGTTTGTGTGTCAGGAAAAGAACTGCAGATGCAGACTTGTGAATGCAGCTCCACTATCCAAATTATTGCTTTCCCCAGCCTTGCTTGAATGGAAGGGGTGCTCTCTAATCTACTCCCTTTTTTTAATTTTAAGAGTACCCAATTCTTTTTTTTTCCAATTAAGGGGCAATTTAGCGTGGCCAATCCACCTAACCTGCACATCTTTGGGGGTGAGACCCACGCAAACACGGGGAGAATGTGCAAACTCCACATGGACAGTGACCCAGGTCCTCGGCCATGTGAGGCAGCAGTGCTAACACTGCACCACCCTCACACGAATCTACACCTGAGTGAGACTTTAATACTGGCTCAAGATTAGAAACGGCAATGGTTCGATCCTGGCCCCGGGTCACTGTCTGTGTAGAGTTTGCACATTCTCCCTATTTCTGCATGGGTCTCACTCCCACAACCCAAAGATGTGCAGGGTAAGTGGATTGGCCACTCTAAATTGCCCCTTAATTGGATAAAAAAGAATTGGGCCTTAAAATTGATTTATTTTAAAAAAAATTGTAGTGGTCTGTGAGCAGGCTCTCTCAGGTGGTGAACAATATCAGCAGGATGCATAGCCACAAAATAAACAGAGGGAGGGTTTTGTCTGCAATTCCTCTTCTCTTTCCCACTTATCTTTTTACCTCCTCTGCGCCACCGTGCCATCTGCGCCATTTCCATCTCCTGTACAAACATCTTTTTGTTTGTTCTCTTGCTCCATTACTATCGTCTTCTGCCTCACGCCATCATCCCATTCAATCTCTCCTGCTCTTACTTTATCACACATCTTCTCTTTTGATCTTCTCCCTTGTTTAAGGTCTGCCACAGCACCAACTTTAAAAAAAAATTTAGAGCACCCAATTCATCTTTCCAATTAAGGGGCAATTTAGCGTGGCCAATCCACCTACCCTGCACATCTTTGGGTTGTGGGGGCGAAACCCACACAGACACGGGGAGAATGTGCAAACTCCGCACGGACAGTGACCCAGAGCCGGGATAGAACCTGGGACCTTGGCGCCATGAGACTGCAGTGCTAACCCACTGTGCCACCGTGCTGCCTCTGCACCCTAAAAGTAAACTCTGTTTCTCTCTCCACTCAATGCTGAACTTTTGCACATTTGCTATTTCCAAACAAGAGGTTGTCTGCGATGACTGGCAGTTTGAATTGCTAGCTCCCTCGTTCCGCAGGTCACCCATCTCACTGCCAAATCCTTCCAGTCAAAGGCATCCCTAGGATAAACAAACTGAACCTGCCTATGAGTCCATTTCTCATTCAGGTCCAAAGCACTGCACCAATCCAATCAGGTATTCACTCCTTCCTTCTGTATGACCTAAGCTTTCTGACACAGTAAGGCCTTCAGCCCAAGAGCTAAACATTTTTTTATCAAACGTGCTTGATAAATTTACCTGCAAATATCGTGAAAAATACAGAACAACTCAGAACATGTACAGGTGGATTATATTGCAATGTTTGTTTTGGTTGTTTGTAACAAATGATTTACCATAACCTTGCAATGATATATTTTCTTCAAGCACTATTTTTAGTGTAATTTCGGCTCGTCAGGGTAAATAATGTTAATCCCGCTGGATTGAACACTTTCTAACCAGATTGGTCACATCACGCAATCCTTGATTTGATAAGGGTGAGACACACCATCCTGACTTGGAAATATATCGTCGTAACTTTAATGTCATTAGGTTAATATTCTGGAACTCCCGCCCGAACTGCACAGGGGGTGTACCTACACCAGATGGACTGCAGCGGTTCAAGGCAGTACCACTACCTTCTCAAGAGCAATTAGGGATCGTCAATAAATGCTGAATTTGCCAGCCACGCTCACATTCCAATAACCATAAAAAGAAAACTCTTAACCCCAGCCGTGGGAAATGGGAAGCCTGTACCTAAATATATATATCTCAGGGCATCCTAAAGGGCTTCACAGTCAATGAAGTAGATCTGAAGCACACTCACAACTGGAATGTTGGAAACAGCACCGAAAATTTGTTTCATAAACAGCAACGTGATAACGACCAGATAATGATTTGGTGATGCTATTGGACGGATAAATATCAGTCAGGACACCACGCAGAACCCTGCTGCTGTTCCTTGAAATCTTGCATAGACAGATGGGCCTTGGTCTAACATCTGATCCAAACGATGGCACCTCAGGCAGAGCAGCTCTCCCTCAGCATTGCAGCTCTCCCTCAGCATTGCAGTCAGACTGGATAATATGCTGGGCACCACACTTTGGAAAGGACATGAAGACATTGGAGAGGGTACAGAAATGTTTTACAAGAATGGTTCAAGGGATGAGGATCTTCGGTTACGTAGAAAAATTGGCGAAGTTGGGAATATTGTCCACGGGGAAGAGAAATTTGAAAGGATATCTGATAGGGATATGCAACAAGAGGAGGGGTCTGGACAGATTAGATAGGGAGAAACTTCCCATTAATGGAAGGTTGGAGAACTAGAAGGCACTACAAGAGAATTATGGAATGAGGAGAAACCTTTCATGCAGCAAGTGGTTAGGATCTGGCATGCACTGCCTGAGACTGTGGTGGAGGCAGGGTCAACTGAGGCTTTCAAAAAAGGAATTAGATCTTTATTGGAAAAGGAACTATTTAAACTTGTGAATCTATGGTAAGAATGCAACTGATTGGGCCATGACATATTTTATTTACATACACCTATCCGTATACACAGACTGGCAGTCAATGTATTCACAAACATGTGGTTAGCACTGTGCTGCATGACAGAACTACAGATATTAACATCTTCATTCACACCCACGAAAAGATTTTAAAAATGTGTTCATGGGATGTGAACTCCGCTGGTAAGACCCATCCCAAATTGCCTTTGAGAAGGTGGTGCTGATCCACCTTGTTGAACTGCTGCCGTAAGCCCTGTGTTATATACAGTGCCGTTCGGAAGAGAGTTCCGGGATTTTTACCCAGTGGCAGTGGAGGAATAACAATAATATCAAAGCAAAATACTGCGGATGCTGGAAATCTGAAGTAAAAACAGAAAACGTTGGATAAACTCAGCAGGTCTGGCAGCGTCTGTGGAGCGAGAAACAGGGTTAACGTTTCGAGTCAGTATGATTCTTCTTCAGAGCTGAATGACAATATATTTGAAAGTCATGATGTTGTGTGAATTGTGCGGGAACTGCCAGGTTGTGGGTTTGGAAGGTGCTGCCAAAGGAGCCGAACTTAACCAGATGATACAATGAGATTAGTCATTATTACAAAACTATAGAACAACATAATTCGCCAAACAGTACAGGAATTCTGAATTTTATTTGCTAAATTTCCTCCTTTGCTGGCGTGTAGCTCCACGGGTGTTGGTTGTTAAAAGCAGCGCCGGCCCTAGGGTTGCTGGCGCCCCGGGCAAGCTGAGCTTCGGCGCCCTTGGGGGGGGGGGGGGGGGCGTGGCCGGGGGGGGGGGCGGGGCCGGGGGGGGGGGGGGGGGCGTGGCCGGGGGGGGGGGGGGCGTGGCCGGCGGGGGCGTGGCCGAGAGGGGGGGGGGCCGAGAGGGGGGGCGGGGCCGAGAGGGCCTCCGACCTTTTCCGCATTCTCAACGTCGAACCCGCTTTCAGTTGTCCAGGACTTGAAGCTCCGGAATGCTCTCCTCAAATCTCCTTTACGACACTCCGTTAGTCTACTTTTTTGATGAATGACCAAGATTCCTGTCACCTGATCCAACCGCGCCTCATGTGACTTGATGTCAATTTTGTTTGATAACCATTCTGTGCAGCACCCTCGACTTTAAAGATGCAGTGAAATGAAAGCGGTTGTTGACAACATCATGACTGTTGGTGACTTCCTGTCTATGACATAAAAACATCTGCCAGTTTACAATAATAACCCTTCACTTACTTTCCCATTTAGTAAAAATAGGAAAAGAAAAACCCTACGTCCAAAAATAGTATTTTCCCAGCACCGCGGCGGAGTCTGTTTATTTACTTTTGTTAATAAATCCACAGATGAAGAGCACTTATACAAACAAGTAATGGCTTACTTCTATCTTTATTCTCGCACACATGGCGGGGGCGGGGGGGGGGGGGTGGTGCGGGTGTGTGGGGAACTGGTGAGCGAATGTCTTCAGTAAATGTGGCAAGACTTTACATCAGGGCGTCAGACGTTTGTGTCTCGGGCTTCTGACGATATTGTTAAACCCATAAGCTTTGCCCAAGGCCTTAACGAACTACCACTGCTCAATGGGCACTCCACTGCTTCATAAAATGGCTGTATTCCAACACAGATCTTAAGGTCTCAGAACAGCAGCCACGCAGTGAGCTCTGTAGCATCTGCCCGCATCACATACTAAACAGGGGAGAGAAAAAATATTACAGTTTAAAATCTGTACCCGGTGGGGGAGCGGACCCATGGGGGGGGCGGGGCGGGGGGGGCGGACCCGAGGGGGGGCGGGGCGGACCCGTGGGGGGGGCGGGGGGGGCGGACCCGAGGGGGGGACGGGGGGGTGGACCCGAGGGGGGGGCGGGGCGGGCGGACCCGAGGGGGGGGCGGGGCGGGCGGACCCGAGGCGGGGGGGGGGGGAGCGGACCGAGCGGGGGAGCGGACCGAGGGGACGGACCGCGGGGAATGCGGCCACCGCGCATGCGCTGGTTGGCGCCGGCCCAACTGCGCATGCGCGGGACCCGAGTCTGGCGCCCCCGAGCACATGGCGCCCCGGGCAACAGCCCGAGTTGCCGGTGCCTTGAGCCGGCCCTGGTTAAAAGTATCGTCCAAGATAACTTTTATTCAAACAGGAGCCAAGACGGTGAGAGTTTCCAGGCTACCTGTCTTGGGGGTTGCAACAGCAGAACCTGTTCCTGTCCTAGTCCGATGTCCACAAGCCTGCAGTTTCCAGCAACTATCGCAGGGCAGTGATTGGGTTTGGGAACCTTGAATAATTTTTAACAAAGTTTGAGGATAACGAGGCAGCCAACTGTAGCAGCCTTACCAAAACCCTGGGTGGAACTGGTCAATATCACACCCACCTGCTTTAAGTTCAGACATTTAACCTGCACATGGGTGGTATGCAGCTGTCTATGTGCACACGTGAACCCAGTACACATAGATTTTGACTTGCCTGATCAGTTGGCGATGAAGAACAGCAACTATCACAGAGCATGGTTGGGTCACGCTGCTCCAAAGCAGGCGTCAGTCACAAACCAGTATGTTGGGTACAGTTTCACATATTTACCTGGATAAAGGTGGCCAGCAGAATGCAGCTCATCTCCTGCTCCAAGATGACCTTGTTCTGCGGATTGTTGTAACAAGCTGTGATTAATGTTGGGAACAGTACTTTGATCAACCGTTGATCACTAAAGTACTGAAAAGGCAGTTGGCAGAGCTTCTGAAGGACTGTAGGGTGACGACCTGATTGTACCGTTACCTAAAAAAATAAAAAAATATTAAGTTCATAAAGTAGGATAAAAAACAGCAAAACAGTGAATTATGCAGAGATCTGGAAAATATTATAAATCGTGAATTTGTATGCACTGCTGCAGCGTTGTATTCCTTTCCCCCATCATAACGCCTAGGTACACATTTATAATGTAAACTTGTCACACTGTCATTATAACCTCCCACCAGTGGCGTTGCTGCAGCACCTCCATTTTCCCTCTCAGCACCTCACCCTGTACCAGAGAAACTCGCATGCCCCAACCAACACTGCTTTTCAAATGGCTGTAAGCACTACTTTTTGATAAGAAACATTAACATGAGATCAAAGTTTTATGCAGAAATAAGGACCTACTTTATGCCTTTAAGATAGGGATTTAATTATGTCTGTGGGTCACATGCCTAATTATCCCCTGCTGTATTTCACCTGCTTGCATGGACCACAAAGGATTAAGTAATGTGGGGGCAAAGAAGGAAGCTAATGCAAACAGAATAAAAACAAAATAATGATGAAAGCACACAGCAGGTCTGCTCGTGTCTGAAGAAGAAAGTAGGTTAATGTTTCAGGTGGGAACTTTCATCACAACCTATCATTCACTTTTCCCATCGTATATTTCTGTCAGCTTCTATTTTTATATCAGATTTTGAGTTTTCCTTTCCACCTCCAGGTAAAATCATGAAGGCATCCCACACCTTTGAGGCTGCTGGTGCAGTGTGTAAACCTTTTAAACATTTGCATGACAGGGTTGGACTAACAGAAAATGGACGAAGACAAATTAGCTAAACACACAACCACAAGTAGGTGTGTCGCCGTCTGTCTCATACTGTTTAGCACCGTGTCAAAGACAGCTGAAATGGGATACGAGACAACACAGATGTCAGAGAATGGGAGAAGTGGTTACTTCTAAGTGACCACTGCAACCTAGGAAGGTCAGAGATCATGCATGACATGGCAGAGGAAACTGCTGTGGAATGTCCCACTCTGCATTACAATAACCCGGAGGAAGCCCCGGGCTAAATTGCATTTTTAGGAATGGTTTCACTAGCTGTTACCAAAGTGTTTAATCAGGAACCTCCAGGTTCCATCCGCTACCGAAGTTGAGTTAGTTCTCATCAACTGTTGGGTTGCTAGAATTGGCCTGCGTGCTCCCGGGGTGCGATGTGGAATCTGGATTGTTATCCAAATGATGCGCTGGAATCCAGTGGAATGGTTGGGAGAGAAAAACTTGGATTCAGCTACAATGCTCTCCATGGTCAAATATTTGAAGGGCACTTATGTCTCAAACATTTATTGTCCATCACTAACTGCTTTGGGAAGAAGGTGGCAGTGGTGAGTTCCCTCCCTGAATACAACTGAATGACTTGCCAAGCTATTTTGCAGCGCACTTAAGAGTCAACCATATTGTTGTGGGTCTGGAGTCACATACAGGCCAGACCGGGTAAGGATGACAGATTTCCTTCCCTAAAGGGACATGAGTGAATCTGATGGCTTTTCTTGACAACAACAATTCAATAGTTTCATGGTCATAATTACTGCTGCAAATGTTTTATTCCAGATTTATTTCATGGAGTGAATTTAAATTCCCCTGCCATGGTGAGTTTTGAACACACATTTTTGGATTAATAATCTAACCCATGGGATTACCTGTTCAGGAACATAACAACCGTGCTGAATTAATAGCTATTCGCTCCGGTTAAGTCCATTGAGGGATATTTGAAGCCAATCACTGGTGTAATGAAGAGAACATGGTAGCCAACCTATGCACAGTAAGATCCCATAAATAGCAACGTGATGATGTCCAGACAGTTGTTTTTTTTTTAAAATGATGCTTGTTGAAGGATAAGATTGATACTTGGGGAAATTATGCAGTCAATGTTGCTTCAATTTTTTCCCCTAGAGCCAATGACTTGTGCTACACTGGAGCAGCTCGCCAGTGCCTTGTACAAATTGGTCAGTGAGCCCAGGAGCTTTCTGCCTCTGTGCTTGGTGGCATGTGAGGAGGGGGCGGGTCATGATCGGGATAGAGGTCAGGAGTGGGAACTTTGGTGATTCGCCCCAATTCATGCCCAGGTACCTGGACCATGCGGCGCAATTAACGAGCCCCCCCCCCCCCCCCCCCCCCCCCCCCCGGTGACCTTGCTCAGTATTAGGACTCCATACCACAGGAATGAGCTAAACTGGAATCTTTCAAACCCAACCTTCAACTTACTGCAAAGAGTGGTATACGGTTGGGCTGGTATTAAATTCCACCAAGTGAGAGAAAAAGGAACAAAATGTTCAGCATTTAAGACCTATTACAATCTAAAAATTACAACCAACAAATGATGCAACAATGCTAGTTCCATTGGCGTTTGATCCTAGACTCCCAATCAGTGAACATTTAGAGAGGAGAAAAAAGTATTCACTGGAGAAGAACAGACTATTAGAATTCTCCAGTGTCCCCCTTCCCCCAACCTTTTAGCAGCCAAGTTGACTGAATCTAATGACGCATGAATAGACTTGGTCTCCAAAGGCACAGAGGTACACAATTAATTGCCCACCACCACACTCCCTTCCTCAGAATACAGCATCAGTTTGCTGCGGGAGGAATGCAGGGCACAGTCATCCCCTGAATCTACAATTTGCTGAGATTTTATAACTGCATATGTTATAAAGCAAACAGCCTGGGTAAAGTGTGTGCGGGGGAAGGGATGTGTGTGTGTGTGTGAGTGGTGGTGGGGGGGGGGGGGGGAAAGAGGGAAAGAGGAGGCTTCAGAAGACACTTAAAAAAATTCCAGTGATGTCGCCATTAGTTTTGCTTATCACTGCTCTCATCAGCTTAGCCGGGTCCAAGAGTAAGACTGTTTAGACTAATGGGGCCTGTCATAAAGCAGGCCAAGTTTACAGAGAGACTTGCGCACATTAAGAAATGAAGCAATACCACTAATGGAACCTTGCTGTGCCCACATCCTGTTAGCTCCACAAAACCTTTTCAATCAAGTCATTAAATTCAACTAACTGATATTAAAATCAAATCACTCCCAGGTTAGCTTGATTACCAATGAACAATAAGGAAACATAAATTCCCTCAGAACCGTCTTTCTTCAGCCTGGGAGGTAGGCCGGGATAGGCCTCGAGGAGCTGTAAAACTGCAGCTCAGGATTGTAAATTGTGGGTTGGCAAAACACAAACTTTCCAGGCGCAAGCACTCATGTCGACTAGCACCCAAATTAAAACCAGAGGTGCTGGATAAAACAGAGGAGCCTGCGACAACATAAATTGCACGGTTTTACAAGATTTCTTTCAAAGGGTTATTTAACAACTGCTGCAGAATATATGGCCCCACTGATGATGTACTTGAGTTGTAAGAATGCAAGTAAACAAATCCAAGTTTTAGGCACGAGGGCGAGAGACCTACTGCCATGGGCTGTAATATATTGCGAGCAGCGATCTGTAATAAACAGATTAATGCTACATACTGAGCGAGACATTGGGGACCGAGCGGTGATGTACTCACAGGAGGTTGGAAGCAACAAAGCCTGGAAACATGAAGTACAAAAAATAACAAAGAAAGTATGAAGAAAAAAAACAGATAGGTTAAGTGCTCCTCATCATTTTCCGGCCATTCCCTATTTGAAAAAGACGGGTGTTCAGAAACCAAGTAGACACTGGATCATATTCTCAACTGGGATATGCTCACCATTATTCAATGCCACGGGTCAAAGTTGAAGAAATAGGAAAGGCCTGGAGTTAGTGCCCGTGATGTCAGTGTGAGTCAGCACATTTAAATTGGGAGGGAGATTAAATAACCACAGAAAATCCAGGAAATGTGCAGAACAGTCAGACTTAGACAGAGAAAGAGAAATTAATATTTCAGCAGGGATCTTGTATTTGATTTATTGTCATGTGTACCGAAGTACAGTGAAAAGTATTGCTCTGTGTACAGTCCAGACAGATCGTTCCATACATGAAAAACATGGGACATACAATAGACACACAATGTAAATTTCACAAGACATCGGGTGAAGCATACGGAGTGTAGTGCTACTCAGTGGAGAAGATGTTTGGAGAGATCAGTTCAGTCCATAAGAGGGTAATTCAGGAGTCTGCTAACAGTGGGGAAGAAGCTGTTCTTAAATTGGAACTGCTTGAAAGCCTGTACCTGAAACACGAGTCAGACTTTCTTAAATCTTTTAGATATGCAATGACATACGATGGAGTTCCATTTGTATCTGATGGAACAGATGCCATGGCACTATTGTAAAGAGGACGGGAGGTTTTCCCCGGTGTCCTGGGCAATATTGTCCCTCAACAATACGAAGGCAGATTATTTGCTCATTATCACATTGCTGTTTATGGAGCCTGCTGTGTGAAAATTAGCTGCTGCATTTCCTTACATAAGTGACTATACTTCAAAAGTATTTAACTGGCTGTAAAGTGCTGAGGGGTGTCCTGAAGTGGTGAAAGGCGCTAAAGAAGTCCACGCCCTACCTTTTCAATCAGTGTTTGATTCCGAATCTCAAAGTGCATTATGGCAGCCCATTAAATGCAAATTGTTGCACTGCACAGCGATAAACTCTTGACACACTTCCACCAAACTATGAAACATAAGGGCATGTTCAACACTAGGTTTCAGAACGTGCCAGCAAGTAATCATAGATTCAATCTGACGTGACTTCAGTGCTGGAGAAACACCGTGCCGTTATTGAAACCTTTGTACAGCAGGGTATTCCCATTTGCAGGATATTTACTGCTTTTCTGAAAACTGAGCCGGGCACAAATGATACTAATGTAATATGGATTTATCACATCAAACTGGGTAACTTCATCGTTATCAAGCATCAGCTGTTTCTTAGTCAGTAGCACCATCGCCAGAGCTCTGGAATTCCTTCCCTAATGCTCTCTCACCCCTCTTCTTTTCAAAAATGCTCCTTAAAGCCTCCTTCTTTGACCAGGCGTTTGATCGCCTGCCCTAGTATGTCATTTGGCAGTGTCAACTTCAGCTTGGTGATGCGGTAGTCAAACACCTCGAGACATTTTACCCTGTTAAAGGTGTTACACAAATGCTAGTTGTTATTGGTTAAAGCCCCACACCAGCATATATTCCAAGCCGCACTTAATGAATGCTGCACTAAGTATAATAATAATTGTTATTGTCATAAGTAGGCTTACATTAAAACCGCAATGAAGTTACTGTGAAAAGCCCCTCGTCGCCACATTCCGGCGCCTGTTCGGGTACACAGAGGGAGAATTCAGAATGTCCAATTCACCCAACAGCACGTCTTTCGGGACTTCTGGGAGGAAACCCGAGCACCTAAAGGAAACCCACGCAGACACAGGGAGAACGTGCAGACTCCACACAGACAGTGACACAAGCCCGGAATCGAACTTGGGACCCTGGCGCTGTGAAGCAACAGTGCTAACCACTGCGCTATGGTGTCTTTCCATCGAGCCATTAACCCAACCCTCCCTAATGTGAACGTTTAAAATCCCACAATGCTATTTAGAAGAACAGGGGAATTTCTTTCCCCATGTTCTGGTTGCTACAGCTGAAACAGATAATCTGGCCATTTATTGCCAAATCTGTGGGAGCTCACTGTGCACAATATAGCTGGTGCGTTTCCGATATCACACCAGCGAGGAGACATCAAAGCAACTGCATTGGCTGTAAAGTGGTTCGGGTCCTCCTGATATTGTGGAAATCGTTGTAAAAGTAGAATTCTTTATTTCTTTTTGTGTATTGGGAAGCAGTGTACAGTGAAAACAAACACTGTCTGGAGAGCCAAAACAGAGCTAGCAATCCCCTCCAAAAAATTTAACTTTTAAAAAAATACAACCAAAACTCAATTTGTTACATTGGTAAATATACTAACCACTGTGATGTAAAGCTGCACAAATCACAGCGCTCAAGTTTCAAAGCAGGATTGCACCGAGTTAGTTGATTTCAGCCAACGTGACAAAACTGCCTCGGGATTCGGAAATAAAGAGAGAAAATGCTGGATAAACTCAAGCAGATCCGACAGCATCAGTGGAGAGAGAAGCAGAGTTGACGTTTCGAGTGCGCCTGACTCTCCTTCAGAGCTGAAGAGAAGTAGAAATGAGATGGATATGTAGTTGGCGAGGGGAGTGGAGAAGGTTTGGGATATCCACACCCAGCGCTAATGATAAGAGCAGCTTGTGGTAACACCAGCCCACAAGCAACCCCTCCTGCCCTCCCCAACCATATAATCTAACACATTTCTAACCCCCTTCAATTCTGAAGAAGGCTATTCCAGAGTCAAAACGTTAACTGTTTCCCTTGGCACAGATGCTGCTGGACCTGCTAAATTTATCCAGCATTTTCTATCTTTATTTCAGATTTCCAGCCATTTGCAGTGTTTTGCTTTTATTGTTTGCCTTCTACCTTCTAATGACTATCTAGTGGCGGATACTGGGAACAGAGTGTGCAGAGGTTTTTAAAAATAAATTTAAAGTACCCAGTTATTTTTTTCCAATTAAGGGGCAATTTAGCGCGGCCAATCCACCTACCCTGCACATCTTTGGGTCGTGGGGGTGAAACCCACGCACACACGGGGAGAATGTGCAAACTCCACACGGAGTGACCCGAGGCCAGGATCGAACCTGGGACCTCGGCAATGTAGGCAGCAGTGCTAACCACTGCGTCACCGTGCCGCCCTAAGTGTGCAGAGGTTGATAGAGGGCTGACTCTTGCTGGGCTACCATATTCCCAACAATGATATAGTTTGCAAACACTCGTTGGTTTAAAGAAAAAATGGGTATTTGGGCACTAGCTGGTTTCCATTGATCTGCGAAAGTTGAGAGAAGAAAAAGAGAAACTTTAAATGCAAATATGAAACACAGGGTCCATCGTCTATGCTACTTTATCTTCGCACAAGCGTTACTCCCTGGAATATAGAAGGTAAGAGTGACTTGATTGAAATTGACAAGATGATGTTGCTGAATTTTTCCCAGCACTTTGTTTATATTTCAGATTTCCAGCATCTGTGAAACCTACAACATGTGTAGGTTGTATACATTGGGCTTAGGATGATCTTATTGAAACATATAAGGTGGCTGAGGCGGCTTGATGGGGCCGATACTGGGAGGATACCTCCGCTAGAGAGAGTACTGGGGCTGGTTTAGCATAGTGGGCTAAACAGCTGGTTTGTAATGCAGAACAAGGCCAGCAGCGCGGGTTCAATTCCCGTACCCGCCTCCACGAACAAGCGCCGGAATGTGGCGACTAGGGGCTTTTCACTGCAACTTAATTGAAGCCTACTCGTGACAATAAGCGATTATTATTATTACTAGTAGGGGAGACTAAAATTAGGGGCACAGTTAAAAAATAAGAGGTCTCTTTTTTTGAGATAGGGTGGAGACATTTTTTTCTCACTTAGGGTAATTAGTCTGTGGAGTTTTCTTCCCCAGAAAGCAGTGGAGACTGGGTCATTAAACTTATACAAACGGGCAGCACGGTGGCACAGTGGTTAGCATTGCTGCCTACGGCGCTGAGGACCCGGGTTCGAATCCCGGCCCTGGGTCACTGTCCGTGTGGAGTTTGCACATTCTCCCCGTGTCTGCGTGGGTTTCGCCCCCACAACCCAAAGATGTGTAGGGTAGGTGGATTGGCCACATTAAATTGCCCCTTAATTGGAAAAAAAAATAATTGGGTACTCTAAATTTAAAAAAAAACAAAAAAAAACTTATACAAGGATGTTAGATCAAGTTTTGATAGACAAGGGAGTCAAGGGTGGTCAGAACAGTGGAGTTGTCACCACAATCAGATCAGCCTTGATCTTATCAAAAGATGGAGCAGTTCGAGTGGCTGAATGGTCAGTCCTATGTTCCTTTATTTCTAAGTTCATTCAGATTCAGCGCAAGCTCGGGAAATGCTAAAAAGGGATTGTACCACTTTACATATCTTTCAATAGTGCTCCCATAGTGAATATGACAAGTTTATTCTGCTGGCTGTGGGATATCCGCACCCATCGTTAATAATATAAGAGCAGCTCGCTGTAACACCAGCCCACAAACCACTGAACTACATGCCTGGGGAAGCAAACGTGGAAGAATTTTTATATGAATGGTTGAAATGATCATACACAAATATGGACTCTTAGGCTGCATAAGGTGAATGCATGAAAAACACCAGTTGATAGCTGAGCACTGGAACCCCCCATTTCCCTACAGTCTATAAGGAATTGCTCAACCAGTGTTTTGCTGGCTTCATAAAAACCAACTTCGCACAAAAGCACAAGCTGTGGACATTTTGCTATCACTGCTCCATTTTCACTACACCGTTTTGAGCCTTTAAGTAGGATTACTTCAACCACCGGTGTGAGTTATTTAGTTCACTATTTCATAGATCATAGAATTTACAATGCAGAAGGAGGCCTTTCAGCCCATCAAGTCTACATCGTTGAAAGAGCACCCTACTTAAGGCCACACCTCCACCCTATCCCCGGAACCCCGCAACCCTACTAAATTGCCATTACGGGGCAATTTAGCGTGACCAATCCACCTAACCTGCACATCGTTGGACTGTGGGAGGAAACTGGAGCACCCGAAGGAAACCCACACAGACACAGGAAGAGCGTGCAGACTCTGCACAGACAGTGACCCAAGCCGGAATCGAGCCAGGGTCCCTGGTGCTGTGAAGCAACAGTGCTAACCACCGTGCAACCGTACTGCCCACTGTGCTACCGTGCCGATGGAGACATTAAAATAAAACCCATTACAATTAAAGTTCATACAAAATACTGTCTGTGGTCTTCCCCTGCTGCAGTTCAAAAAGTTTCCCCAGAGGCATGAGTGAAGTTATGGATGTGACTATGTATGTCAGCTGCCTCTGGAGGCCGATCTAGTGGTAGAAGATGGTAGTTACAGGGAGAGGGCAGATTAGCTCCGGGAGTCTGTCATGCTAACGTCAGTGTACTTTTGGAGGAAGGAGCTGAGGAGAGGTTGTGAGGGAGTGTGACAGGGGTTAGTTAGTTGCATTTAGCAGCCTATTGCATAGCAGCGTGACCTTCAGACCAGATTACCTGTGTTTCCTTTGAACTAGGAGCAATGTGTGTGACCTGTCAGTCACCCACTTGGCTTTGTCTCTTCCCAATTTGCAACACCCAGACGGTTGTCTGACCTGTCCAATGGCAGATAAATACAGGCAAATACATTTGAATTGGCCGAATGCCGCTCATTCCTGATGTGCGGATTCAGGGGCAATATCAAAATAAAATGAATTACTTTGCTATGGGTGGCACAGGGGTAGACCTATTTTTCCACTTGGTCATTCCAACTGCTGCTGGTGCTGAGAGCTCCACTAATATTTTCTTGTTTTGTGATTAAACCTCCAGCAATCCATCCAGCCAGAATTAGAAACCATAGAGGTGCACATTCCCTGGACATGCACTTCGATTGTTCTTCCTCAACCTGACCTTTGGGAACCACAAAAAGTAAAATGATCTCAAAGGTCATTTTGGGAAGTTTGCCTGCCCAGAGGAAGCCACTATGGCCATTAAGAAAGCCCGCCCTGAGTGAAAAGCTCAAGAAACTGAACGTCCCAATGGTCTCATCAATACCGCAATACTATTCTTTCAATTTTATTACTGGCAATGTTTTTCTTAGCTGTTTCTCAATGCTCTGGTTACAAGTTCTGTGCTTACTCATTAAGGTCAAGTGACTGGATGCAGGATATTTCTCCCCACCAGCAACTTTGGGGAAATCATGCTGCCATTGTATTTCCTGTGCAAACCCACTGCTGTAACATTATCGCATTTGAACAATTGGCTGCAACTGATTGAGTGAAATATCTGCTGGAATATTTGAGGGTCCAATATTGGGTCCCAAGTTGCAGAAAGAATGTTCTGGCTCTCTGTTAACTAACGGTGAACGTTGACAGGTTTGAGTATAAAATCAAGGTCAACACACTTCAGAAGTACTTCATTGACTCTAAAGCACTCGGGATGCCGTACTTGTGAAAAACTCTATATAAAGGCAAGTCATTATTTCTTTCTTCTCATCGGATGACAATTGATAACTCTAGCTTCAGAAAAGAAACTTGGGGGTTTTCATCAAAATGTATAAGCATGTACATCTCGGAAGCTCAAATAATAAACAGTGGGCTCTGATGAAAGGAATGGAAAGAGCTGAGAATAACTTAACTGGATAGAAGAAAAAATATTACAGCAATTGCTGAGATCTCTTTAACGAGTTGCCACCCATCTGGCTTTGCATCAGTAATTTCTACTATCTAAACCAGGTACCAGAAATAAACCCACCCCCTTTCCTGTCTCACAATTTGGAGATATTAGTTAACGTTGAGAGACATCGGAACCCCAGCTTGGATTTAACCTTTTCCAAAATCCATCTGGCTTTGAACCTCGCACAAAATCCTTAAAATGATCTGCAAATGACAATTCCTGCAGTAAAGTGTTACGGCTTTGTACCGATGTGTAAAACGCAGCAACACTTTCTTTTAAAAGAAAGTTTTTTTTAGAGCACCCAATTCATTTTTTCCAATTAAGGGGCAATTTAGCGTAGCCAATCCACCTAACCTGCACATCTTTGGGTTGTGGGAGCGAAACCCACACAAACACAGGGAGAATGTGCAAACTCCACACGGACAGTGACCCAGAGCTGGGATCGAACCTGGGACATCAGCACCGTGAGGCACCAATGCTAACCACTGCGCCACCGTGCTGCCCTTACTTTCTGTGTAGTTTATCAATGTGGAACAAAGAAGTTTACTATTAAATATTCTTGTTACACGAGTTGACAAACTAAAATCTCAATCTGTTTACCGTCAAAATGGGCACATAAGGGAATTGAAAATACATTCAATTATGGAAATAATTCGAAGTGTGATGCTTATGGTGCATTCAGATCAAGATTATACAGCTGTGAAGATAGAGGGACTCTTTTCATTACAGCATTTTTAGCAAGTGGTAAAGCCGGGGTTTTAGTGGGTTGGGGTTCAGTGAAGGGCAGTCGGATATACTTCTGTCAAACTGCGAGACTTCCGGTGGCAGTATGTAGGGGAAGACGTACACCAAGAAGCTCCTGCTAGGGTACTGTACTTTTACCTCTTTACGCCCAGTTTCTGAGGGTATTTTTGCTTAAAATCCCACTTGATTGTGCCCACATAAGGGAAATGCTCAGAAGGGCCAGGGTAAAGAAAGTTGAAGACAGAATTTTGTCGATGGAATCGGAGGCTTCTTTGGGGCTCTTTGGTGGAGAAAATGCCGGAGGCTGCTCCGGCCACTCCACTAACAGCCGAGATGCTTACCGGCGGAATTCGAGAAACAATGGCGGGTTGTATCCGGGGATCTCTGTAAAGACAATGGAAAATGCCCTGGCTCCCATTCGATTGGAGAAGACCAAAAAGACAGTAAAAGCACATGGCGCTGTGATAAAGAGCACGGAGGTGGCTTTCTCTCTCTCTCTCTCTCATTCGAGGCATAGCGGCAAAATTACCTCTCTGGAAGCTGATTTGTCTCTGATGGCTGGTGTGAATAAAGCACTTGAAGGCCAAAGTGGATGATTTGGAGACTCATTCCAGAAGGCAGAATCATCGAGGGTTGCCAGAGTGAATGGGAGGCCCAACTCCAACAGAATACTTTTCAAAGATGTTTGGGAAGATGATGGGGGAGGGTAGATGCACATCCCCCCCCCCCCCCCCCCCCCGAGCTGGACCGAGCCCAACGGAAACCCCGTCCCAAAGAACCACCACGAGCTATTATTATGAAGCTCCACAGCTTCCAGGAAAAGGAATGGGTCGTGAGAATTTTAAAAGTAAATTTAGAGTACCCAATTCATTTTTTTCCAATTAAGGGGCAATTTAGCATGGCCAATCCACCTGCCCTGCACATCTTTGGGTTGCAGGGATGAAACCCACGCAAACACGGGGAGAATGTGCACACTCCACACAGACAGTGTCCCAGAGCTGGGATCGAACCTGGGACCTCAGTGCCTCGGCACCGTCTGGCAGCAGTGCTAACCACTGCACCACCGTGCCGCCCCTGGAACGGGTCTTGAGATGAGCTAAGAAATATCACGACTATAAATGGGAAGGCCGTACCATCCGGCTTTATCAAGACTTTGGTGCGGAGCTGGCAAGGAAGCAGGCGACTTTAAAAAAAATTAGTTTAGAATATCCAATTCATTTTTCCAATTAAGGGGCAATTTAGCGTGGCCAATCCATCTAACTTGCACATATTTTGGGTTGTGGGGGCGAAACCCATGAAAACACGGGGAGAATGTGCAAACTCCACACGGATAGTGACCCAGAGCCGTCGATCGAACCTAGGACCTCGGCGCTGTGAGACAGCAGCACTAACCACTGCGCCACCGTGCTGCCCTAGCTTTTAATAAGGCTAAAGTCACCCTGTACAAGACTGGAGTTTGATTTCGGCTGGTGTACCTGACGCGGTTCAGAGTGACATTTGTGGCGAAAGATTATTTTTTTCGATGCGATGGAGGAAGTGGATTATTTTGTAAATAAACATGGGCTAGTTGCGAGATGATTGAGGATTCTGTGAGGTATTCTGATGTTGGCGAGTTGTTTGGGTTCCTTGTACATGCTCGTATTTCTTTGTTCTTGTGTGGGATGAGTGTTTTGAAAGTTGGATTTGGGAGGGGGGGGGGTGCTAATGTTAAGGGTGGGGTTTGTTCTTCATGCTGGAACCATCAAGGGAAATATATAGCTTCCTGTTTTTTACCATAGAATTTACAGTGCAGAAGGAGGTCATTCGGCCCATCGAGTCTGCACCGGCTCTTGGAAAGAGCACCCTACCCAAGGTCAACACCTCCACTCTATCCCCAAACCCAGTAACCCCACCCAACACTAAGGGCAATTTTGGACACTAAGGGCAATTTATCATGGCCAATCCACCTAACCTGCACATCCTTGGACTGTGGGAGGAAACTCCCGGAGCACCTGGAGGAAACCCACGCACATACGGGGAGGATGTGCAGACTCCACACAGACAGTGACCCAAGCCGGAATCGAACCTGGGACCCTGGAGCTGTGAAGTAATTGTGTTATCCACAATGCTACCGTGCTGCCTAGGGATTTTTTAATACTTTATATTATTTTTCTGTTAAGATTTTTCTTCACTCTGGGCGCTGCCCTGCAAGCCGAAGAATTAGTTAACAGGAGCAGAGGGTTGGGGGTAGCTGCAGCTCATTGTATTAGTTTGGTTTTAGATAATGGGCTTAGTGTTTTCATTCTGTTTGGGTTAATAGCAGTAGGGTTTAATGGTTTGTGTTCGCCTTACTGTTATTTGTATGTACATTTGGGTGTGGTATTGTTTGGGGATGGGGTGGTGGGGGAAGGTTTTAAAAAAAAATTTACTGGATGGTTGGGCCAGCGTTTATTGACCATCCCTAGTTGCCCTTCAGATGGTGTATGAGTTGCCTTCTTGAGCCGCTGCAGTTCCTGAGGTATAGGTATCCCAACAGTGCTGTTAGGGACAGGGCTGGGTTTTCCATTCGGTGCCTGGGACGATGCCGGGTGGTCCATCCGCTTTCATTCCTTTTTTGTGTTTTTGTAACGTTGAGTACAACTGAGTGGCTTGCTAGGAGGGCATCCGAGAGTCAACCACATTGCTGTTGATCTGGAGTCACACGGGAACCAGACCAGATAAGGACGGCAGATTTCCTTCCCAAAAGGACATTAGTGAACCAGATGAGTTTTCACAACAATCAACAATATTTTATTGAATTTAAATTCCACCACCTGCCATGGTGGGAGTCGAACCCAGGTCCTCAGATCATTCCCCTGGGTCTCAGGATTACTAGTCCAGTGACAATACCACTACGCCACTGCCTCCCCTGTTGACACAGGTTGAAATGAGAGAAAGGAGGAGTTGGAATTGAGTTTAGGAAGATCGTCTCACAAAAATTAGAGTGGGTTTCCAGATATGATACTGGTGGCAGAATGCCACAGTGGCTAAACAATGTTATGGAGATCTTTATGGATAGATGAATCAAATAATCTATGTCTATTAAATTATATAAAACTATTACCAAAGGCCAAAACATTCAGGAGAGACTTTTCCTGGTCTGAAATTTAAAGGTATGTGAAACTGCTATTATAGTTAAAGCACACACTGTTAATTCTTACAGTTTGTTACTAATACAGTGTTTTGGTGGTTTTTTGCAATCATGTTGTCCATAATGCTGTAATGAGAATCCCTAAGCCTACACCAAAATGTTACTTTTTTTGCCTCCGTCCCCAGTATAAGAACTTAATCTGGTACTAGTCAACCGCAAGTTTACGCAATTTCATATATCGTGTTTTTGAACCTTTATAAGCCAGAACATTGCTCTGCTGTCATGCTTATGGGCCTGTGCACTGCTGCCTCACGGCGCTGAGGACCCGGCCCCAGGTCACTGACTGTGTGGAGTTTGCACATTCTCCCCGTGATTGCGTGGCTTTTATCCCCATAACCCAAAGATGTGCAGGTTAGGTGGATTGGCCATGCTAAATTGCCCCTTAATTGGAAAAAACAGAATTGGGTGCTTAAAATAAAAATGCGTATGGGCCTGTAGGTAGATGGCAGTGCTTTGAGTTCAGTAGAGGGTTGCTTTAACCCAGTATTACTGACTAATTTGTTGTTGCAACCAATGCCTATAACTAGAGCCACTCAACACACCTACCGGGGTTAATAGGCACATGTCCGCACCAAAGGCCCCTTAAATATTGGGGTGTCAGGGGCAGCACGGTGGCCTAGTGGTTAGCACAACCGCCTCACGGCGCTGAGGTCCCAGGTTCGATCCCGGCTCTGGGTCACTGTCCGTGTGGAGTTTGCACATTCTCCCCGTGCCTGCGTGGGTTTCGCCCCCACAACCCAAAAATGTGCAGAGTAGGTGGATTGGCCACGCTAAATTGCCCCTTAATTGGAAAAAATAATTGGGTAATCTAAATTTATAAAAAAAAAAAAATAAAAAAATATTGGGGTGTCATGGTGGTAATGATTAACATATCTCACAGTGCCAGGGACCCGGATTCAATTCCAACCTTGGGTGACTGTGTGGAGGTTTGTATGTTCTCCCCGTGTCTGCGTGGGTTTCCTCCGGGTGCTCCGGTTTCCTGTCTCAGTCCAAACGTGTGCACGTTAGGTGGATTAACCAAGTTAACTTGCCCCTTAGTGTCCAAAAAAAGTTAGGTGGCGATATGGGAATAGGGTTGGGGCGTGAGCCTGGGTAGGATGCTCCTTGGAGGGTCTCCTTCTGCACTGTAGGGACTCTATGAAATAGCAAGCTTCTGATTTTAATCAGTTCACCGTGCATACATGCCAATTGTAGACTGAAGACAAAAATAATTATGGAATCAACAGATGGATTAAATTTATAATTAAATTTGCTGTTGATTCCCTTAGTTCCTATTTTTTATTTTGTCTTTATCATTTTTGGTCCATGGATTGCTAATAAGCCAAGCAGAGGAAGTAAGAAACTTAAAGTGTCAAAATGTGACACTATGTTATAAAGGTTTGCATTTTGGGCAGAAGAACCCAGACTTTATGGCACCCAAGATATTGGAGGCATTTCGATTGGTTGGCTGGTGGCCAATGGATTGGCCAAGGACAGTATCCTGCCCAGCCGCCGACAGTGATTGGGGTGGGGTTTTTCGGAGAGAACCCAGGAGCAGCCACAGGGCCCTCAAGGTGGAAGCAGCACTCTCTGTTGCAAGCAGAAGCTTCTAGACTCTGAAAGAAGAAACTGCCTCTCTCTCTCTCATGCTAGATGCATGCTATTTTGGTGAGTCTACAGTGCAAACCATTACAAGCTGAAAGAAAAAATAACCTCTATCTGGAAGCCCAGGCTGAAGAAGAAACTAATTAGAAGACACCCATCTGAAACAAAGACTCTTACCCGTTTACTTTTAATATTATTTTACACTCTGTTTGTAGTGTGTGGGGGCGTCTTAAAGAGTTACAGTTAGAAAGGTTAGATAATAGTTAAGCAGTTGTATTTGTTGCCTATTTAATTGTAGCCACCATAACAATATAAAGTTAATTGCGTTTAACTTTACAAACCTGGTGACTGTAGATATTGGGCAGCTGTAGACCGTGGGTATTTTAAAATAAAAATTCATTTCAACCCCATTGCGACTCTGGGTCAAGTGGGGCTGGAACTCCAGGTCACTGTCCATGTGGAGTTTGTACATTCTCCCCGTGTCACCCCCACAATCCAAAGAGATGTGCAGGGTAGGTAAATTGGCCACACTAAATTGCCCCTTAATTGGAAGAAAAAAGAATTAGGTACTCTAAATATATTTTTAAAAAGTGGGGCTGGAATTGTTCGCACACTAGCACAGGATGTTTTAACACTGTAGGAAAGTTCAGGTAATTTTACACCCTGACAGGCGTCCTCTGCCTTTTTTGCCCTAAAAATGTAAAGGGAGAGGTTGGCTTTGAAATCTAGCTCAAACCAATATTTCAGCTGGAATGTTTGTGAGTAGTAGTCCAGAGTGAAGGCTTTCCACCCATGCTAGTCTAAACCTGACAGTCTGGTTTCAAGGACAGTCAGCTAGCAATTATAAAGACTGGACAGAAAGAAAATCAAGTTTGTCAACACTAAATTTTAAAATGGTATGCATGCATCGAATGACCCACTCACGTAGCAACAATGTGAAGTGGGCCAGCTTTGGTTTGAACAAAAAAGGGATTGGCCACCCTAGAGGTATACAGAGCAGCAAGTGTTTAAATCACTTCTTTCACCTAACCCTTACTTTTTGTTATGTATTGTAACCAGTGCCTCTCTGTATAGTATGTCACATGGTTAGCTCAGTTGGCTGGATAGCTGGCTTGTAATGCAGGGCAAGGCCAGCAGTGTGGGTTCAATTCCCGTACTGGCTTAGGTTATTCATGAAGGCCCCGCCTTCTCAATCTTGCCCCTCGCCTGAGGTGTGGTGACCCTCAGGTTAAATTACCACCAGTCAGCTCTCTCCCCTCAAAGAGGAAGCCATGATGTGGAGATGCCGGCGTTGGACTGGGGTGAGCACAGTAAAGAAGCCTTACAACACCAGGTTAAAGTCCAACAGGTTTGTTTCAAATCACTAGCTTTTGGAGCACTGCTCCTCCCTCAGGTGAATGAGGAATGATTCTCCTGAGGAAGGAGCAGTGCTCCAAAAGCTAGTGATTTGAAACAAACCTGTTGGACTTTAACCTGGTGTTGAAAGACTTCTTTACTGTTCTCAAAGGGGAAAGCAGCCTATGGTCATCTGGGGCTATGACGACTCTAGAATTTCGCATGATTACATGGAGAGATCATCAGAGGCACATGGGAGATTTTCCCTCTACTTCCATGTGAGCAAGCAACACCTCTGCAATAAACTCTGACAACTGGTTAGGTAACTTACGGTGTGGCAACCTGGCTACCCTTTGTTTATACTGTGGGTAAGAGTTAAACCTCCAAAAACATAATAGGGAACAACTCTGTCCTTCCATTAACTATTATAAGAGGGAGCCGCGTAAACATTGTTTCACAAGTGGATTTTATTTTTTGTGTGTATTCTCTACTTTCTTTAAACCTCCTTTATATAACACACCGCTATCTAAAGCAAGAATCTGACGGGCAGGCGGTTCCAATACGTGGGCTGCCTATAATGATGGTTGGAAGATATTCTCTGCTGCCCTGCTCTGGGAAGTTAGGTTGATTTTGATATGATTCTATTAACCACATTAAACCACATATGTACCTGACACTGTAAATTTTGTGTTGGAAATTATGTTACAATCTCATGTTCAAACACTCTGTGGAACAGTGCCTTGTAGAACACTGCTGCAGCTTTCTACGGCCTGACTTTTTGACAAGTTGTATTATTTTCCCAATACTGCCACAGGCTACAAAAGCTTCTTTTCACTATTCACACAAAGCAACACATAGCAGATGCAATGTATAAAGCAATATATTAATGCCAGAATTTCTTTGAAGGCAAAGGACAACCGGGGTTAATGCCAAATGGGAAGGATTTTTCATACTTGCTAGTAGACAGTTTTGCTTTAAAGATGCAAGATCTGCATTATTTCCTCCCTTACATGGATAAACAGAACCTGAGGCAGAGGCACTGAATCAGCAGAATATGTCACAAATTGGGCCTTTTTCCTGCTCTTGGGTCAATTCTACATTGCTTTATTGTTCCGCCACTGCTTACATTAGCATTGAGATGCAAAGGCTGTTCCAGAGCTTCTAAATAGTAAGGTTCATGTAACCTTTTGAAACTTGCACGGATATTTTTCCTCACGTGACTGACGAGATAAATTAATTTTAGTGGGGGAAGGGAGGGGGTGTGAAGAACAAGGCTCCACCCCAGTTAACAAAGAACTGCACTCCAGTTTTTACAGGAGCTGTCCTATTCTCCCAGAATTAAAACATTTAATTTCTGAAGGATCAATATGTAGATTCATAATGAATTTAGGGGCAAATACAGTGTGCGGTGCAGAGCTATATAGATCAGGAGGGTCTCAGATTTGATCCCTCGCTTGAGTTGAATTAGCTGACCTCAGATGAGACAACAGATGGTGGGGTTACAAATATCCTTCAGCTAGGGAGGGGAAGTAAATTAGTCAGTAAATGATTGCTATGCAGTAACCTTTGCTGGAGAAAGGGGATGAGGTTGTTTGAAGAGAACAGGATTGCATTTAGCTATGGTGCCTTCCATGAAAAACGAGCTTGCTGAGGCTCGCTGTCTGAACTTGCAGATGAAGAATGGCTATTGGGGTGACATACCAGAGCAATCTCAGCACCTGTACACCACACTCCAGCAAGGGTGTGCTTCAAGACTGGCTTCAAGAGAGTGGAGGGGAAAAAGCAGGACGCCCATCCACATAATATGGAATCACAGTGCAGAGCAGGCATGAGTTTTCATCAGCACAGGACGGAAAATATCAGTCATTGGAAAAATTCTTATTTCCTCTGGAGCTACACAATTTTCTCATGCACTGAAGCCAGCGATTCAGAAACATGGTCTAATTTTAATGTTTACATTTTTTAGCTCATTATTCCATACCCCAGCGCCTTCATAGAATCTACAGAATCCCTACACTGCAGGAGGTGGCCATTCGGCCCAACAGGTCTGCACTGACCCTCTGAAAGAGCATCCTACCTAGGCCCACTTCCTTACCTTATCCCCGTAACTCCACCTAACCTGCACATCTTTGGATCGTGGGAAGAAACCGGAGCACCCGCCGAAACCCACGCAGACACGGGGAGAATGTGTAAACTCCACACAATCACCAAAGGCCAGAATCGAACCTGGGTCTCTGGCACTGTGAGGCAGCAGTGTTGGTCAATGTGCCACCTGTTTTCTGAAGAAGTGAAAATTGCAGAAATATGAAGGAGGAGTGAGGAAAAAGCTTGGGCAGACTCGGTGAGGGGAACTGCCTCCTGCTGTGCTGCACTTACTCTTCTGTGATTTTGGAAAACCGTCAGAACATCATCGCCAAGCTGGCTTTGTTCTCACAATCTTGCTCCTTTCCCAATTGACCTCTTCCGTTTCTTGCTTGGAAAGCACTCCGAGACAAGACAGTGCTTTAAGATGCAAATTGGTTGGCAGACAGGAGGAAGAGGAGGGCTAGTCTGATTTTGGACTAATGGATGTGGTTCTGGCCACAGTGTAATACCTCAATGCTATAGGTTTGCTGGTCAGAACAGAGACTCAAGACCTGGGAAGTATATCAGTGTGTTGTGATACTGCCTGGGTTGGATATGACCTTTGTTGCTTTTTAGATTTCAAGTGCATTTTATTTCATACAACAAATAAATCTGAAACAAAAATTAATTTGTTATGCATGTTTAAATATTAAAATAATTATATTTCTTTTGTGCAATTGAAGCATTTTATCTACACTGGATGTGTGCATGTTATTTCGAGTGACAGCTTGAGCTGCCTTCCATATATAAAACCGAAACCGAGTCATTTGGAACTGCTTGATGTCAAGTTTATTTGTTTTAGAAATCCCACATTTAAAGGATGATAATCTAAGTAAATTTACCAAACTTCAAGCTTTTAATGTATATCCTTATGTGTTGACTTGGAAATATTCAGTGGTTAGTGTCGAAGACATGTCAACTAAATATTTGTACAGCGTTGATTCATCCCTATGACTAAAGGTCAGTTAAAAAGGAAACTTTCAAACAACATAGTGTTTCTGTATCATTTTAATTATGATCTTTACTATTATCTCTCTTGCCCTCTTTCCTCTCCATTATTTCTAACTATTTTATGATTCGGTTTTCAGTTCTAGTGACGGAGATACACCTGAAATGCCACAGTCCTCGTGTCTTCTCAGCTGCGGCATGATCTGCCATCTAATTCTAGCATTTATAAATGCATATTCAATGCCTTTTACATAATGTCGAGACCCAAGGAGCTATACTGGAAGAACAGTGCATACTGAGCGGGAAGCAGGACATAACCGAGATATTACCATATTTGTTTATATAGATTGAGGGTGCTTAGCAAACAAATGAAAATTATTTTGGAAAATAGCATTAAGTCACATTGCACCAGCTCTTGAACATATCTGGATAATTCTCAAATGAAAAGTGCTGTGGAGTTGATTGAGAATGGAGAGTAAAACTCATTGGATTTCGAACATGCTGTACGTTGAACATTCAATTAGCGGAGAGTGCTGGGGATCAGGGTATGGAGCCAAAGCTTGGAGTTTTCCCACAAGGAAGGAAGGAAAGACTGGAGGATGAGTTGCTCTGAGCCACGTTCATGCATCTTCAAGCGGAGGAAAAGTATTTGCCATCCTCACAACTGATCAGTGCAATAATTAAGATCTGGCGTTGAATTTGTGTATGGAACAAGGCACAGCAACTAAATCCCAATAGAGGCGTCCGTAGTCATTCAATTAGCAGAGAGGAATGGGTGAGGCTGCTCAACGCGGCTCCGATGGCAAGTGTAGTTATCAATGGAAGGAGATCGGAGTACTTTAGGCTCTACCGTGGGACCAGGCAGGGGTGCCCCCTGTCCCCCTTGCTCTTTGCACTGGCGATTGAACCTTTGGCTATGGCGTTGAGGGAGTCAGGGAGATGGAGGGGTCTGGTGCGGGGTGGGGAGGAACATCGTGTATCGCTGTATGCGGACGACCTGCTGTTGTATGTGGCGGATCCAGAAGGGGGAATGCCGGGGGTGATGGAGCTGTTAGCGGAATTTGGGGGCTTCTCGGGCTATAAGTTAAATTTAGGCAAGAGTGAGGTATTTGTAGTACACCCGGGTGATCAGGAGGAGGGAATTGGGAGACTCCCGTTTAAGAGGGCAGTGAAGAGTTTCAGATACCTGGGGGTGCAGGTGGCCAGGAGTTGGGGGACTCTCCATAAGCTTAATTTTACCAGGCTGGTGGAACAGATGGAGGAGGAATTTAAAAGGTGGGACATGGTGCCGCTATCGTTGGCGGGTAGAGTGCAGTCCGTCAAAATGACAGTTCTCCCGAGGTTCTTGTTCCTTTTTCAGCGTTTGCCCATCTTTATCCCTAGGGCCTTTTTTAGAAGGGTGACTAGCAGCATCATGAGCTTTGTTTGGGCGCATGAGACCCCGAGGGTGAAGAGGGTCTTCTTGGAGCGGGGTAGAGATGGGGGGGGGGGGGGGGGGGGGGGGGGGGGGGGGGGGGGGCTGGCGTTACCCAATCTCTCGGGGTATTATTGGGCGGCCAATGTGTCGATGGTGCGCAAGTGGGTAATGGAGGGGGAGGGGGCAGCATGGAAACGGATGGAGAGGGCGTCCTGTGGAGATACAAGCCTGGGTGCCCTGGTAACGGCGCCGTGGCCGCTCCCTCCTATGAGGTATACCACGAGTCCGGTGGTGGCGGCTACCCTCAAGATTTGGGGGCAGTGGAGGCGACATAGGGGAGAAGTAGGCGGCTCGATGGAGGCTCCGTTAAGGGGGAACCATAGGTTCGTCCCGGGGAACATTGATGGGGGATTTCAGGGTTGGTACAGAGCGGGCATCAGACAGCTGAGGGACCTGTTTATTGATGGGAGGTTTGCGAGCCTGGGGGA
This sequence comes from Scyliorhinus canicula, assembly GCF_902713615.1. NCBI lineage: Eukaryota > Metazoa > Chordata > Chondrichthyes > Carcharhiniformes > Scyliorhinidae > Scyliorhinus > Scyliorhinus canicula. The sequence goes on along the minus strand of NC_052169.1, from coordinate 6,781,434 downwards.
GTTGGAGGAGAAATTTGGGCTCCCCCCCGGGGAACATGTTCAGGTATCTGCAGGTAAAGGCATTTGCTAGGCGGCAGGTGGAGGGATTCCCTTCGCTTCCCGCGAGGGGGGTGAGCGACAGGGTGCTTTCGGGGGTCTGGGTTGGAGAGGGGAAGATATCTGATATCTACAAGGTTATGCAGGAGGCGGAGGAGGCGTCAGTAGAGGAGCTGAAAGCTAAGTGGGAGGGGGAACTGGGGGAACAGATCGAAGACGGGACATGGGCTGATGCCCTGGAGAGGGTTAATTCTTCCTCCTCGTGTGCGCGGCTTAGCCTCATCCAATTCAAGGTGCTGCACCGGGCCCACATGACTGGGACGAGGATGAGTAGGTTCTTTGGGGGTGAAGACAGGTGTGTCAGGTGCTCGGGGAGTCCAGCAAACCATGCCCATATGTTCTGGGCATGCCCGGCACTGGAGGAGTTCTGGAAGGGGGTGGCGAGGACGGTGTCGAGGGTGGTGGGATCCAGGGTCAAGCCAGGATGGGGACTCGCGATTTTTGGGGTTGGGGTGGAGCTGGGAGTGCAGGAGGCGAAAGAGGCCGGTGTGCTGGCCTTTGCGTCCCTAGTAGCCCAGTGAAGGATCTTGCTACAATGGAAGGATGCGAGGCCCCCAAGCGTGGAGACCTGGATCAATGACATGGCGGGTTTCATTAAGCTAGAGAAGATCAAATTCGCCCTGAGAGGGTCGGTACAAGGGTTCTTTAGTCGGTGGCAACCTTTTCTCGACTTTCTGGCTCAACGATAGGGTACGGGGACAGTAGCAGCAGCAACCCGGGGGGTTGGGGGGGAAGGGGGAGGGAAAAGGTGTGGGGTGGGGGGGGGCGGACGATGACTATGTTTGTTTATTTAATTTAAATTTATTTTTAAGTTCTTCTGTTGTTCATTGGGGTTGGGGGGTGGGGGATGGGATACATGCGTCGATACGGTCTGGGGGTGATACAGTTATTATGGGTTATTTTGTTGCATTTCATTGTTTGTCGTTACGTTTTATATTTTCTGTAAAAAATTCCAATAAAAATTATATATATCCCAAAAAAAAAATTAGCAGAGAGGGTGTCCTACAGGAAATTCTAATCTATCTGTATTGTAGATATATTTGAAGTTATATAAGTGAAATAAAACTACCCATTCTCATTTAAAATTTAAAAAGTGGACACTCTCCAATTAAGCAGGTCTCGCTGTTACTTCTGAGTCACACTTGCTGGGAAAGGGCGCCATGGGTGCCAGCATCTGCCCGATATCTTGGACATCTGTAAACCAATGCACCGAGTATCAGAAGGCTAATCAAACACGAGGGCTTGCAGTTGAACTTAGCGCACAGAGCTCAGCAACAAGAGCACTGATCAATGATGTGTCTCGCCAGCTGAAGGGCATTGGTAACTATATCATCCCAACTGTTACCATCAACTAACCTCGATGAGGAACTGACCTGTGGTTCAGCCCCTAACTCAGCAGTACATTTATGAATAATAAAGGGCATCATCTTTTTTCACTCTTTGTTTTGCCGCTGCTTAGCACTCTAATGTCTGTGGTATCACTAGCTCCCAGAGTTTGGAAAATGAAATTGCTACATTATTCTTTAATAACTGGGTACAACAGGGACACGAGAAAAATGCTGCTCTTGGCTGCCAGCTGAGATCAAGGGCTATACAGTCAGCACCTTGCAACACATTTACAAATTAACAATATGCATTTTTTTTAATGAATATGCTAAGGTCAGCAATTCCCACTGTGGTCATTCTTACAAACTTAATTCTTGTCCTGAGCAGAAGCGGATTCATCTGTCACTCCAGTAATTTAATCATTTCAGTTCATCCAATTATCCAATATAATATGCAAATGAAATGAACAATTGCCTTAGCATGCTAATTGCATTCATCAGAATAATTAAATCAGAGTAGAGTGGAAAGTGTAACGGAACCATCGTAAAACACAAGCAGATTCTTTAATTAAGGCTACAAAAATTTAATTAGGAACCATAATCTGCCCTTAAAGTGATGAAAAACCCCAGCATGGTAGGGGGCATTACTCTTAATACAAAGTTTTCCCTCTTGAATCTACACTCAACATCATGGGACCTTTTTTACTTAGCTAACTGTGGCAGATTGCAGCTCAATGGAGCATGTTTACAAGCTAATTATGCAGTGCTGCAAACCTGTTTGCACAATAATCCTTGGGTTACTGTGTGATTTCAGGCTCTGCTGTAAACCACCACAAGTTGCTTGCTCAGAAGGAAAGAGAGGATGCTTTGTGGAATATTTTAGTACCATTTAGTCTTACGGAGGCTGTAAATGCCATCATTTCAAAATATTTAGCAAATTAATTGTCATTGAGGGGAAATAAAGCCTCAATTTTGCTGACTTAATCATCACCGTGTGCAGAAATTGGAGTTCCACCATCAAGTATTACTGAATGTACTGAAGAGACCAATTTTAAATATCATGAATTCATTAAGTAAATCACCAAGCATCTCCAACCTCCCTCTGCCTCTAAAGTCCTCAACAAGTTGTCACGTACAAATCTCTGCCCACATGATTCACAATTCCTTGTTGGAATCTCTTCGATTAGGTTTCCATCCCTCCTGCAGCACTGAAACTTGATCAAAAATGATATTCATTCTCTTTGCCTGCGTTGGATTATCCCCACTTATCCTCCTTGGCATTTGACACTGCTAATGTCACAATCCTCCTCCAGCATGCCGCCTCCATTGTCTAACTCAATGGATTTACCCTTTTGTTCCGTAGCAAAGGGTTTCACTTCCAGCCCTCTCACTTGTTATCTTTGACATTCCTTAAGGATCTATTCTGGGCTTCACCTCTTCATCTACGTGCTTCCCTTGGTGAAAGGATCCGCAGACACTTTGTCAGCATCCACTTGTATGCTGATGACCCAAACTCTGTGTCGGCAGGCTGCTTGTTCAACATCCAGTCTTGGGTGGAACATAATTGAACACTGAAATACTGAAGATCAAAGTTACTGCCATCCGCTGCCTTCACAGCCAGTCTCAGGTTGAATCAGATTGCTTGGAACCTCGGCACCTTTTCGAACCTGATCCAAACTCCCAACTCCAAATATTCTGCATCATGAATTCTGCTTAGTTCGTCCATGTAACGTTGCTCGTCTCAGCACTTACCTCAGCTTAATTACTGCTGAAACTCTCCTCTGTGTCTTTGGCACCTCAAAATTCAACAATCCCAATGTTCTTCTAGCCAATCACCCTGCTTAAACTTCAGCTCATCAAAAACATTTTTGTCTGGGCAGCACAGTGGCGCAGCGGGTTAGCCCTGCTGCCTCACGGCGCCGAGGTTCCAGGTTCGATCCCGGCTCTGGGTCACTGGCTGTGTGGAGTTTGCACATTCTCCCCGTGTCTGCGTGGGTTTCACCCCCACGACCCAAGGATGTGCAGGCTAGGTGGATTGGCCACGCTAAATTGCCCCTTAATTGGAAAAAATGAATTGGGTACTCTAAGTTTATTAAAAAAAACATTTTTGTCTATTTTCTATCGTGCAAAAAGTTCCATGTGCCCATCACATTATCCCATTTCTTTTTATTCTTTCATGGAATGTGGGCATCACCGGCAAAGTCAGCATTTGTTGCCCATCCCTAATTGACCTTGAACTGAGTGACCATTTCAAAGGGGTGTTAAGAGTCACATATTACAGTGGGTTTGGAATCACATGTAGGCCAGACTGGGTAAGATGGCAGATACCTCCCAATGGTAACTATTATCAAGCCTAGCTTTATATTTCCAGATTTGTTCATTGTATTTAAATTCCACCAGCAGCCATGATAACATCTGAAGTCATGCCCCCAGCCTGGGTCTCTGGATTACTAGTCCAGCAACATTACACTATGGCATCATCTCCCCATTAGCTTTACTTTGGCTCTTGGACTGCCAGTGTCTTAAATTTAAAATTCTTATCTTAATGTTTAAACTTGTTCATGGCCTTGTCCTTCTCCCATGTAACCGTCTTCAACCCTACAACCTCTGGCCCCAGCAGAGAATTCTCCATTCCTCCAACTCTGGTGTCCGGTGCCACACGGCTTCCTTTACCCAAATACTGGCAGCTATACCTTCAGCTTATTACCAACCCGGACTAGATTCAACAGAAGCAAGGATACTGGATAGAAACTGCAACATTGTATTTTAATTTTATAAGACTGTAGGAAAGGATACCTCATTCCAGGAGTGTTTTCACGCAAAATAGGGATATGCATATTAAAACAAACTTTATTACTAACACAGTATTAAATTATCTTTAACGTCACACAAGAAAAGAGCTAACAGTTACATCTTACACAATGCCTTTTTTCTTAAATCAAGGGGCAATTTAGCGTGGCAAATCTACCTACCATACACATCCTTGGGTTGTGGGGGCAAGTCCCTTGCAGGCACGGGGAGAATGTGTAAACTCCACACGGCCAGGGTCGAACCCGCGTCCTTAGCGCTGTGATGCATCAGTGCTAACCACTGTGCCACCGTACTGCCCAAAACAATACTTTTTAAAAAGAAATAAATTTAGAATACCCAATTATTTTTTTTTCCAATTAAGGGCAATTTAGCGTGGCCAGTCCACCTATCCTACACATCTTTGGGTTGTGGGGGTGAAACCCACGCAGGCACGGGGAGAATGTGCAAACTCCACACATACAGTGACCCAGGGCTCGGATTCGAACCTGGGTCCTCAGCACATAGGCAGCAATGCTAACTAACTATTGTGCCACCGTGCTGCCCCAAACAGTGCTAATCAATAGTGACACAATAACCCTTAACTGCTATCTTTACTTCCGCTCAAACAACAGAAACATCTCAGGATACAATCCAGACTACGATTAGTTAGCGGACTCAGGAATACTTGCAGCAAAGAGATGTCTTTTGAGACTGTGTAAAGATAAAACCTAGGACTCAGGAATACTTGCAGCAAAGAGATGTCTTTTGAGACTGTGTAAAGATAAAACCTGAACCCTGTCAGAACAATGCAGAATGTCTAACTGTAATTCTTCAAAACGGCTTCTCAGCTTGCCTTCCACCCACAGACTGACTCTGAACCTCAACACCTGACTGCTTCAGCTCTTGGCTCCTTCCATTAACTACATCATCTTACTAACCGAACACAATGTCTCTAATTGACTACTCCACAGGGAACCCTCTTAATATAAATAAAAAACCATTAGCCCAAACTTTTATGATGTTTTAATTGCACCTATGGCTCCAAACGGCCTCACTGTCTTGCAAACCAGGATTTTAAAAAACATTAAAAGGAAAGTCGCCATAGTTTCAGGTGACCATAGGCTACTTTCCCCATTGAGGGGGAGAGCTGACTGGTGGTGATTTAACCTGAAATCCCCACACCTCAGGCAAGGAGCAAGGTTGAGAAGGCGGGCCTTCATGAATAACGAGGAGGTTTAAAAACATTTACAGCAGCAGTCGTACAAAACACTAACCCAAGCTTTTAACCTTTACTGCATCAAATACATATAAAACAATATATCTGAAATATATCTACATTCATCACAAGCTGCCTGTTAAGTAATGGGTTAAGAGACATTGCAATTAGTTGTCTCATTTATGTTAAGTGTTCAATGATTGTCTCATTTATGTTAAGTGTTCAATGATTGACACTGATATGTAAAGGGGCTTCAGGTGGATTCTGGAGCTTGTGATGAAATGTAGAGTTCTGTGCAGAGTGAGTTTGAACCATTAAAGGTATGTTGGTGAAAAAGGAGCTGAACTCTTGCCTCTTCATACCACAGCATCTAGTACATGTTAACACTGCCTGGTCATTATGTTCTAGAATGTCCTTCCTAATTGAAACTGACTAGCAAGATGCCACCTTCAGTGGCTTCTGTTATTATCAAGGACTGTAAAAGTGGTGAACAAAAACATCAGAGAGTATCTAAAGCAGTCCTGAAATTAGCAATACTGATAAAAGATCTTAAGTAGAATATAGTAAAAATATGTTTTCTCAAACACAGAACTAAAACCATATTTAATTTAAATAAAAACTGATATATTAATTTATTCTGCTGGGTGACTTAGCAACGCTGGAACAGAGGGGTTATTTGATCTTTTTAAAAAACGAATTCTCGTGATTCTGGCATTACTGGCGAGGCTGGCATTTATTTCTCAGTGTTTAAGGTGGCGTTAGGCTATTTTCTTTCAACCACTGCAGGTTTTGTCATGAATGTGTTCCCACAATGCTAGGTAAGGACTTGTCGAATTCTGAGCAAGCCAGTTGCAGCAACTGAACAATGTGCTGTAATAATGCAAGAAGTTAACTTTGACATTGCCTCCCCTCCAGCCTGCAAGCTCTGCCATGGAGAAGAGCAACTGAACTTTCAGGAAAATTCTAGCCTTACTTCAGCCTGTCTTGGAAACAGATCAGCGTTCTTTCATTATTAATGGGTTCAAATTCATGACGTTTCCCCAGCCAATACCTTTGCGATAGCACTGTCGGTACAAGGATTACAATGGTTCAAGGAGAAAGCCCATTACCTTCTCACAACAACTAGAACTGGGCAATAAATGCAGCCTTGCAAGTGACACCCATATCATATGAATAAATACAAAAATGCAATTGCTACTAGTTGCCTTCATGACATTTAACCTTTCGGATGCAAGAACAAAATAACAGGGCGGTCACTGAACATGCCAGCATCAGATCTTTGTTTGAAAAAAAGTTTCCAATTTAGAGGCAATTTAGCCTGGCTGATCCACCTACCCTGCACATCTTTGGGGTTGCGGGGGTGAAACCCACGCAGACATGGGGAGAATGTGCAAACTCCACACGGACAGTGACCCAGGGCTGGGATCAAACCCGGGTCCTCAGCGCCATAGGCAGCAGTGATAACCTCTGTGCCATCGTGCTGCCCTACTGGATCACTAAAAATAAAGCATTCCAGAGGCAATACTTTGCTAACTTCTCTTATACTTTCTAACCAACAGGTGGCCTTTCATTGAACACCAAATTCAAAACACAGCTGTCACATGAACAAATACACATTATACATATGGCAGCACTGAAATGGAACTGATTACATAATTGTAGATATGCACTCCTCACTAATAAACAAATTTGTGCAAATAGCAAGCAATAATAGGATATGGATGTAACTTCTTGATTCCCAACACCTAATTGGAATGAATTATACAGGTGTGAGGAATTTTCTGACTGTGAAATGATAAAAGGTGCAACAGAACTAGTCTAGAGAGGAGACAGCTTGCAGCTAAAGCACTAATAGAAGACCGTGGAAATGAAATCTGGCACTGGTTGAAAGACAAAATAACACAAAAATCCATTGCAAAGTACAAGGTACTTGTTGTACTTTATACACCCAGGTGTCTGTTGGAAGTGGTCGGGAAGCATTGTGCAACAAGCATCAAATGGCTTTAGAATGGGATCGCAGATCCACAGTTGCAGTATCTCCAGCAAAAGGCACGGGCCATAACCCAGAGGCCTGGGTTTGTTATCAAGCTCCTCTTGTAATATGATGCTTTTTGCTGGCATCCTGATGCTTTGCTGGATTATTTGATCACTTCTGAAGTAACCATGTCTTAATGGGCTCATATTTATTTAAGACTCTCCTTGGCTGATGCGCCGTAACTGCTAGAAATCAGAGGAAATTCCTCATTAAATAGCTTAATGGTTTATTTTGATATTATACTTAGAACGCACTGAAATATGAGCGTGGATTTTCGCATCAAACAACTTTAAAAGCAAGTTTAAAATGACAGAATTGCAAGGAGGAGACATTGATGAAAGGTGGATTCCCCTCATGCCTAAGCTGTTAAATGCTTTGAATACACAGCCTGAGAGTTTGGTGGAGGCAGGTTCAATCAAAGGATTCAAAAGTGAATGAGACCATTACCTGAAAAGGAAGATTGTGCAGGGTTATGGGAAGAAGGCGGGAGAACAGCACTAAGTGAACTACTCATTCAGAGAGATATGAATGGCCTCCTTCTGCACTGTAATAGTTCTGGGATTCTCTAATAATGCAGGGCTCAGCCATACAAACCAAGAAGGTGCCAGGTTTGATTTTTGCTCTTAGTTGCTTTAATAGATTTCAATGGGAGTTATGATAGGATCGTGCGCATGATACTCCAGATAACCTGCTCATCAAACGCTGCCTACTCATGCGGAGTTACAATTCCATGGTCATTGGCTGTCCCAGTGAACCTTCTTCATATGGAAGCTAAGAACAGGGCTGCCCAAACTGTGGGTCCCGACAGATGAGATTTTGGGATTGCGTGCACTGAGGCAGCAATGGCGGCCAAGGAGCTTGAATTGAGTGCTAACAGTTGTGAGGCCTCTTATATATTTTTTTTAATTGTAGGCATGGCCGAATGGACAGATATTTGAGACCTGGTTCCTGCTGAAAAACAAGGCTGTGAAAAGGTGTTTTAAAAACAAGGGGCTGGATTCTCTGCACCCCGACGCCAAAATTGCGGCTGACGCTGGGGCTGAGAATCTAGTTTGACACCGTAATCGGGCCCGGTGGCGTTTCGGTGATTCTCCGGGCACCGAAAAGCGGCGTCACCGGGGAGTACGCCGCGCTGCCAGGGGGCCAAAGCCAGAGGCCTGCTTAGCAATCCTCCGCCCCCGACAGGCCGAGTTCCCGACAGCATGGAACTAAGCTGCTATTGCCGGTCGGGATGCTTGCGTAGCAACTGCTGACTCAGTCCGCGGCCACCCTGCTCGGGAGGGGGGCGGGCAGATCGGAGGCCAGGGGGGGCCTTATGTGCGGCGGGGGATTAATGTGTGGGGTTCGAGGATGCGGCCGATCGGGAGGGGGGGTCTCTTTCTTGGGTCTAGCTCCGGGGTCCGAGTCCGGCATGGAGCATGGCGCGGCCGCTGGAGGCTGCCGCCATGCGCATGCGTGGCCTCTGACCCGGATGTGCGGGGGCCAGTATCTGCAGCAACAGCTGCGAGATTCACTCCGGGTCCCTGCTAGTCCCCTGCAGGGCTACAAATTTGTTTAATCTGTTTGTTAATTGCAGGAGTAAAACTACTGTTTTGATGCCGGCGTGGGGACATAGGGCTGGATTCTCCCAAAATCGTAATTCGCAAACGCGCGGATATTCGGGGCACGGAGAATCGCCGGAGCGGTGCCGGGTTCGATTACGTCGTGAAATTTGATTCTCTGCCCACGCGCCAAACGCGATTTCAGTGCGGTGTTGCGGGGAATCCAGCCCATAATCTCAATAATGGAGAATCCAGCCTAAGTTATGCAATTTAAACATTTCCCACCATGCTCAACCTCACATTCCCCCACTTCGCAGCTGAAGCCCAACCCCACACTCCACAACTCTTATACCCTGCCAAATTTGGGCGGCACGTTAGCACAGTGGTTAGCACTGTTGCTTCACAGCTACAGGGTCCCAGGTTCGATTCCCGGCTTGGGTCACTGTCTGTGTGGAGTCTGCATGTTCTCCCTGTGTCTGCGTGGGTTTCCTCTGGGTGCTCCGGTTTCCTCCCACAAATCCCGAAAGATGTGCTGTTAGGTGAATTGGACATTCTGAATTCTCCCTCTGTGTACCCGAACAGGCGCCGGAGTGTGGCAACTAGGAAATTTTCACAGTAACTTCATTGCAGTGTTAATGTAAGCCTACCTGTGACAATAATAAAGATTATTATTAATTACATTTTCACCCTGGAGTCACGCAAAGTCTGGTGTATTAAAATGTATTAAAAGTCTGGTGTCTCACTGGGAAAACGTTTGGCCTAGCCAATGAGAGTGGTTTTACCAAGGAAGACTTCTCACCCAAGTCCATTCTTCAGCCGATATTCCTACAAGCCGACTTCTCATTTGGGATCTCTAGATAACGCACTATCCAGCAGAGATCTTCAGATAGAGTCCTACCCACCAAAGATTGTTAGATCGTTATCTATGGTGGGAACCTTGACTGAGTTTCTTTGGGGTCACGGAGACCAACTTTCGAGCCCTACCTGTTGCTCCAGACCAGTTAGCCCAATGTAGAAGGCTGTGGGAATACATTCATTGGAATTGTTGGGTTAACTCTCAGAACTGAGGCTATAAAACATATAAATTTCTGAACTGTTTGGCAAAAGGCACTTTGAATGTTTAAAAACATGTCGGTACTGATAAATACGCAACAGGAAATAAATCATACTTCTACCAATACCTTGTTATTATTTAAAAAAATAAATTATGAGTACCCAATTGTTTTTTTTTCCAATTAAGGGGCAATTTAGCGTAGCCAATCCACCTAACCTGCACATCTTTGGGTTGTGGGGGTGAAACCCACGCAGACACGGGGAGAATGTGCAAACTCCACACGGACACTCACACGGGGCTGGGATTTGAACCTGGGTCCTCAGCTCCTTAGTCCCAGTACTAATCACTGCGCCACATGCAGCTTTCAATACCTTGTTATATATTTTGCAATATCTAGAGCAGTGTTCTTCAAAGCCGGGGGCGCAACCCACGGGTGGGTCGCGGGCGGGTGTCGGGAAGGTCACGGAGCCGTTGTCCGCGGCGCTCCCGATCGCGCAAATCCCCGCGCAGCAGCTGGTTTTTCATAACGCCGGTTGCAAGCGGCCGGGAACATGTAAAAAAAAAACGCCAACATTGCGCATGCGCGCACGATGATCAAATCGACATGAGCAAATCGGGCACGCATGCGCAGTGCGGCCACTATTTGTTTGAACGGTTGCAGCTTTTTAATAAGTTCTGTAGTGGTTTTTATTCATTTATTTCATTCATTACATTTTTTTTTATAAGTTTGGGGTGAGGGGGTTTTTATTCATTTTTTTCATTTATTTTATTTTTTTTACAAGTTCGGGGGAGGTTTATTTGATAAAATTTTACAGGAAAAAAATTCAGAACTTTGGACAGATGGAGACTCCATACTTTTCGACACCAGAAGGCTTCACCTTCATCCAACAGGTTCCATTGGAGGGGCGTGTACGAAGGCCAAAGGGACCCAAAACCATTTCCTCCATTTTTGTCAACAGCAAACAAGGTAAGAGAAAATGGTGGGTCGCGCAGGTCGGCCGGCGTGGGTTGCGAAGGTCGGCCGGGTTGGGTCCCGAAGATTGGCTGGTTGGTAAAAAGGGGTCCCCGGAAAAAAAGTTTGAAGAACACTGATCTAGAGGCCGAAAGCAAATCCATGAAATTGATGGAATTAATCAAACTCAGAAATCACACATAAATGAACAGGGTTAAAAGATATGGAGTAAAAATGTATAACTTTTAAGTATAATCCGCCTTCGAATGTTGTTTGATTGTTTATTTTATGCTGTTGAAATTCTTCTGAACAGACATACTAACGTGGGGCAGGCACCAGGTTTGCTGGATTTTGTACACTCGAATTCCAGGTCTCCACTTCCCAGTGTTTCCTATGATTCATTCTGTGTTAAAACAGCCCACTGATTGATTCATCTGGTCAGAAACCATGACATATTTAAAAACAATGAACATCAAAGAGTGCAAGTATACTAATGTAAAAGGGGTCAGGCATGTGATCAGCCTTCCCCTCCCCCCAAAAAAGTGATGAAAAAGGAGATAAAGACAAATGGATAGAATGACAGCAGGGAGTCAGAAAAGGGGGTTAAAAAAAACCTTCTGCATCTGTCTCATTATGTGTTCGTTTGCTCATCTATCCCAAGGCAATGATCATAGAAAGTGGATTGTAGAAGGGGAGGGAAAAATTGGGGACATATACAAGTGACTGGGGTGATGAAGATCAAGGAGAACTGGGAAGTGGAGTTGGGAGGGGAGATTAATTTGGGAGTATGGAGTAAGGCACTGCGTAGGGTCAACGGGACCTCCACTTGTGCAAGGTGGTGCACAGGGACGAGAATGAGTGGGTTCTTTCAGGGGGCAACAGATGAGTGTGAGGGATGTGGGCGGGGGCCAGCAAATCAGGTGCACATGTTTTGGGGTTTCGAAAAATTGGGAAGATTCTGGGCGGGAGTGTTTGCGGTCTTCGCCAGGATAGTGGAGGAGGAGGTGGACCCGGACCTTTTGGTGGTGATATTTGGGGTTTCAAAGAAGCTGGAGCTCATGAAGAGGAGGTAGGCCGATGTCTTGGCCATCGCCTCTCTGATTGCACGGCGGCGAATTTTGCTGGAGTGGCGGTCGATTTCACCACCGGGGTAGCGGCACGGTTGGGTGACCTGTATGACTTCCTGCGATTAAAGAAGATAAAGTAGGTGTTAAGGGGCTCCTCAGGGGGGGTTTGAGGAAAGGTGGGGGATGTTTGTGACTGTGTTTGAGCTGTTCGGTGCGGGGAGGGCGGGTGAAAAAGGGGAAAAATCTGTACAGATTTATAGTTTAAAAAAAATAAATTTAGATTACCCAATTTATTTTTCCAACTAAGGGGCAATTTAGCATGGCCAATCCACCTACCCTGCACATCTTTTAGGTTGTGGGGATGAAACCCACGCAAACACGGGGAGAATGTGCAAACTCCACACAGACAGTGACCCAGAGCCGGGATCGAACGTGAGACCTCGGCGCCGTGAGGCAGCAGTGCTATCCACTGTGCCACCGTGCTGCCCACAGACTGTATAGTTGATTGTTGGGAAGTATGTTTCCTGGGGTGTTTATTCACTGTAACCTGTTTTGATACGTGTTTGTAACAAAAAACATTAAAAAAACATGAAAGTGGAGTAGTCTAGCTCATGGATTGAGGATATGTGATACTGAGGGATCTAGAAGGGAGGGGAAAAGAGGCGAGGGGTAGGTATGTTGAGGGGAGAAAGCATTGTATAGTTGTGCTGGCATCAGCTTACAATTATTCAGTACGGTTAGCAAACCAAACACCCAAAGGTTCCTCTCAAGTGGATGAGTGAAACCCTTAATGTGTGGAAGGGAAATTAAGAGAGGGCTGAAAGCACTATGGGACATGTCAGTTTTGAGAAGGATTTTGGGAATGAAATCTAGCAACGGTTAGGGGCTTAGCAAAGGAGTGCCAAGATTGTGGTGGCTAGAAGGCTGATGGCTCTGATACTGATGGTATTGTCGACAGGATCACTTTTTGGAATATCCACATATTAGAGTGAGACATCTAGTCTCACTTTAATATGCAGTTTCTCCAAGTATGCAAGGTATTGGGACCTATCCCCCTCACCTCGTAGAGCTCGGGCAAACATCATTCATTACTGGTCTCCACAAACGGGGACCAGACGGAACTGCACTCGTGAGGATCTCCCAGGGGATCAGAAGCCCCCTGGTGCATGCCCTTTGGGCAGGGTAGTACCCTGGCACTGCTGGTGCCACCTGTGCACTCTGGCATCACCACCTGGATGCCAGCCTGGCACCACCCAGGGTACCAGATTGGCACTGCCAAGGTTCAGGCGGGGGGGGGGGGGGGGGGGGGGGGTGCCCTGTGCGTGTGTTGTGGGGGTGGGAGCAGGGACCCCTCATTAGTTGGGGAGGTCAGGGGTCGTGTCGGGGCTCCAGAGATTGGTTGGCGCCCCAATGTCTTGCTACACTGAAGAGTTGTGGTGAGCGGAACCCCTCAGTGCAGAAAACAGGGCTCTGTGCATCCTCCAGGTTCCCCGCTGAGGCCCTCTATCTATCCCGTTTGACCTTTAATAGCGTGTTCGCAGGGAAATATGTGGCTAAACGCACTCGCTTTGGAACTTTGTTCCCATTTAGTTAAATTGCGCCCAATATTTTTTATACAAAATGTTTATACATTGAATAAAAAACATTCCACATATTCACTTCCAGCCTGGATTAATATGCAACAATTCTTGCCTCACTGTTCTGAAGGGAACAGTAGCAAAGAAACAGCGAGAAACCTGGAATTAATTTCTACATAGTCAGTAGAAAAGTCTGATTGCGATCTGGGAGTTCTGCAACAAAGAATTATACGTTGTGACTCTTTCTTTAGTGTAACTGAGACGAGGAGTGCTGCCAAAACTGATAGTTAACAAATTCTAAAGCAGACAAGATGAAAAGGAAACAAAAAGGTGAGGGAAAATTAAAGTTGTTATTTGGAAGATCAAGGGAAACATATTATCAACGGAGTTGTAATGGATGTAGAATCTATGAATGGCAGATCTAAACTCTCTGTCGGTTTGGTAAAGCAACCAGTGAGTGAAGCAACATAAACCCCAATGCCAAATTTAAAGCAGAAGGGAAAAGCCACAAGTATTTCATATATTTGTTCTTCCCCCATCCTATACTTTTCTTCTTCTCCTAAACTCATGTGCTCAATATATTTGCATAGAATTACAGAGTAAAAGGCCATTTGGCCTTACTGCACCTCACAAGCCTTCTCCCACTCTATTTCACTCAATCCTCTTCGTGTGACCAGCATAACTTCAGCAGCACCTTGTCCCAGGACCAAGAAGTGATGGAACAATATTTCAACGACTGGCATCTTCCCCCAAATCTAACTAAGACCAGAGTCTGAGTTTTCCATTTAGCAACCGACTGGCTAACAGTGAACTCCAGATCTCCTTTTGCAGCACACTGGTCAAAAATGAACCATATGGGGAAGCACGGTGACGCAGTGGTTAGCACTGCTGCCTCACGGCGGCAGGGTCCCAGGTTCGATCCTGGCTCTGGGTCACTGTCCGTGTTGACTTTTCACATTCTCTCCATGTTTGCATGGGTTTCACCCCCACAACCCAAAGGAGTACTGGCTAGGTGAATTGGCCAGACTAAAATGCCCCTTAATTGGAAAAAATGAATTGGGTACTCTAAATTTATTTAAAAAAGAACCATACTCCAAATACTTCAGTCACCGGAGTCGCAGCTTTACGCATTGTAAGCACCTGAAAAAGGTCACATAAAGAGTAAACATTATCTGAAAACTAGCAGGTACCAGTTGGGGATTCAGTGCGCGTATTCATGTGCTGTTAGCTTTGTTCTTGTGCCCTCTCCAGCTGAATACTTCTCTGTGTAGGCAGAGAGCAGCCACACTTGGGCAACATCCTTAAGACATCAATGGATTATCAGCAGTTCACTGAAATCAACACCTGTGCAATGTCTGCCAGTCCTGTCCAATATCCCACCTCTTGATGTGCAGCAGAAGGCAAAAATTCTGAACCTCACTGACGTCAACTCAGAATTGCCAATCCACAAAGACTGTCAGAACTTACTGAAAATGTGACTCAAATCATGCAAACTCTGTCTGGAGCTCAGCACGGTAGCATAGTGGTTAGCACGGGGGCAGCACAGTAGCATAGTGGTTAGCATCAATGCTTCACAGCTCCAGGGTCCCAGGTTCAATTCCCGGCTGGGTCACTGTCTGTGCGGAGTCTGCACGTCCTCCCCGTGTGTGCGTGGGTTTCCTCCGGGTGCTCCGGTTTCCTCCCACAGTCCAAAGATGTGCGGGTTAGGTGGATTGGCCAGGCTAAATTGCCCGTAGTGTCCTAAAAAGTAAGGTTAAGGGGGAGTTGTTGGGTTACGGGTATAGGGTGGATATGTGAGTTTGAGTAGGGTGATCATTGCTCGGCACAACATCGAGGGCCGAAGGGCCTGTTCTGTGCTGTACTGTTCTAAATAAATAAAAATCCGGAGAGCGATGCAGATTTTGACAAGAAGGACAAATATCACAACCTCTCAGCTGACACCAATATCACCAACAAGGGTCTTTTGCCAAGCCCAAAACAAGCAAGTTTGGGCGGTCTGATTATGGCTTGAGATCCAATGTTTGCTCCTCTCTGTTAATGCTCATTTATACATGTACTTGGACATTCAATTAAAAGGTTTTGTTTCAGTCACTTTAATATCACAGGTTTTCATTGAGGAAGGGAATCGTACATTTTTGTACAAACTTCCCTCATACCTTCACTTGAAGAATATTGCTGCACTGAACCCAGAATAGTTTCTGCTGTACATTTCCTTGACTGTTGATCAAAATGCATAAAAATCAATTACTTCACATTACAGGGGAATGCAATCCCATTCTCCCAGCAGCACGTTGTGCGAAATGGGAGCATTTTTGCAGAAAGAACTACAGCAATGCAGAACAGATTCGCTGATAGCACAGTGGTTAGCACTGTTGCTTCACAGAGTCAGGGACCTGGGTTCGATTCCCGGCTTGGGTCAGTGTGTGTGTGGGGTCTGAACGTTCTCCCCGTGTCTGCGTGGGTTTCCTCTGGACGCTCCAATTTCCTCCCACAAGTCCCGAAAGATGTGCTTGTTAGGTGAATTGGACATTCTGAATTCTCCCTCCGTGTACCCAAACAGGCGCCGGAATGTGGCGACGAGGGGCTTTTCACAGTAACTTCATTGCAATGTTAATGCAAGTCTACTTGTGACACTAATAAAGAATTTTAATGCATTAAAGGGATATGGTTGGGTGGGTGGAGGGGGGTGGAGGTGGTGGTGGGGGGGAATGTGGGATCAGGGTATTGAACCTGATGATCAGCCATGGTCATAATGAATGGCGTGCAAGGTTGAAGGGCCAAATGGCCTAACGCCTGCTTCTAATTTCTATGCATGTTTCTATGTATGTAAGCAACAGCAGCAGCATAACCTTCTGTTCCTTTCATTTTCATGTATTTATTTAGCTTCCCCTAACATGCATTTATTACTTTTGTCTCAACGATTCCACAGATAGCAAGCTGCACAATATCACCACTTTCTAGGTTAAGAGGTATCTCCTGAATTCTGCATTGAATTTATTAGTGACCATCTTATATTTATAGCCCCTAGTTTTGAATTCTCTCACAAGTGGAAACATCCCTACATCTACCTTATTAAGCCCATTCATAATATTAAAGACCTCACTTAGACTGCCTGTCTGTCTTCCCTTTTCTAGAGAAAGAAATGGCAGATTATTCAGTCATTCCTGATACTTTCAACAAGCAACATCTGGCGAATCATTCAAGCGGTCATGTCTAAGTACAGACTGACTGCACTTGGGGGGGGTTATTTTATCAGGTTGTGGAAGTTGGTTGGCGGTTGAACGGGGTGCTGTTCAAGTTGGAGGGAGCACCCCAGAGGGAGCTGACCTCCTTGGCCACTTCCATACACGCCGATTTGGTTGGAGAGGTGGTCCTCAACCTCCTGTCCTCAAGAGAGTTCACCTTGCTGCGGATCCTGCAGCAAGATCTCCAGGTAAGGTTGAGAGACAGGGGGAATCACCCCTGGAGACTGGCTGTGAATCAGTTTGTTCTGGTAAAGAGCAATCACAAAGCACATGCATTGAGAGGCCACGGGCACAATTCAGCGGCCCGGTCACACTGGCTTGGTGTTGAGACGTCTTGCAAGATTCAACGGAATCCCGTGAGACGTCGCAATCTGTATCTCGCCCTCACTGGGCGTGGATCTGGGTGGCTGGTGGGCACAGTGGCACCCTGGCTCTCCCCCCGGGCAGTGTCAGTTTGGCACTGTCAGGGTCCGTGGGGGGGGGGGGGTGTTGTGTCGGGGACCTCCCCAAGGTTGGGGTGGTGAGGGGCTTCAAAAACTGTGGGAGGGCTGCAAGGGGGTGGGGTGGGAAGACATGATCGGGGTAGCCAGACAAAATAGCATCCCGATCGGCGAGAAGTCTTTACCTGCTGGCCAGCCAAAGCTCTCCATCAGGAAATCACTAAGCAAAGCCTTTGCAGAGAGAATCTCCCGATGCAAGACAAAAATCAGCGACGTGCCTTTGAATATGGGATGTTTCTCCTCACTGCAGGTGCTGTTAAACACCCGCTAAACTTGCCATTCGGCGGACCTTAAATCAAGTCCTCTGACTCGTACCCCATGTTCCAAACCCAAAAGTGGTGGTCATTTTCCAGGGATCAAGGCAGTAATATTCCACCCCGTGTATCACTAGGGCACTCCCAGGCAGTACATTCCAGACCGTCACCACCCTCTGGGTAAAAACGTTTTCCCTCGCAGCGCCCCTAAACCTCCTGCCCCTCACCTTGAACTTGTGTCCCCTCGTGACTACTCTTCAACCAACGGGAACAGCAGCTCCCTATCCACCCTGTCCATACCCCTCATGATCTTGTATACCTCCATCAGGTTGCCTCCTCAGTCTTCTCTGCTCCAACGAAAACAACTCAAGCCTATCCAACCTCTCTTGATAACTTAAATGTTCCATCCCAGGCAACATCCTGATGAATCTCCTCAGCACTCACTCCACAGTGCAATCACATCCTTCCTATAATGTGGTGACCAGAACTGCACACAGCACTTCAGCTGTGGGATCACCAAAGTTTTTTTTACAACTCTCAACATAGCCTCCCTGCTTTTTAAGAAAAAAGTAATTTAGAGTACCCAATTATGCTTTTTTTCCAATTAAGGGGCAAGTTGGTGCGGCCAATCCACCTAACCTCAACATCCTGGGTTTAGTGAAACTCACGCAGACACGGGGAGAATGTGCAAACTCCACACAGACAGTGACCCGGGGTCAGGATCGACCATGGGTCCTCAGCGCCGTAGGCAGCAGTGCTAACTATTGCACCACCATGCCAAACTCCCCCCACCCCCGATTTTGTAATCTGTGCGCGACTGATAAAGGCAAGCGTCCCATATGCCTTTTTCACCACCCTGTTAACCTACCCTCCCGCCTTCAGAGATCTATGAACAAAGACGCCATGGTGCCTGCTTTTCGGAACTTCCCAGTGTCATGCCGTTCATTGAATATTTTCTTGTCAAATTTCTCCTTCCAAGGTGTATCACCTCACACTTTTTAGGGTTAAATTCCATCTGTCACTTATCTGCCCATTTGACAATCCTGTCTACATCTTCCTAATGCCCAAGACAATCAACTTCACTGCTAACCACCCAGTCAACCTTTACATCATCCGCAAACTTACTGATCCGACACCCCACATAGTCATCTATGTTGATGTTGTTTATATAAATGACGAATAACAGGGGACCTAGGACGGATCCCTGTTGTACGCCACTGGACACATGCTTCCAGTCACTAAAGCAGCCGTCTGTCATCACCCTCTGTCTCCTATAACTGAGCCAATTTTGAGACCACTTTATCAAATTACCTTGTATTCCATGTCTTCTTTATGAGTCTCCCACGTGGAACCTTGTCAAAGGCTTTGCTGAAATCCAAAAAACATCAACTGCACTACCTTCATCTCCACACCTGGTCACCTCCTCAAAAAATTCAATTCCATTTGTTAGGCATGGCCTCCCTCTGACAAAGCTATGCTGACTATCCTTGAGCAAACCTTGCCTCTCTAAGCGGAGTTAGATTCTCTCCTTCAGAATTTTCTCCAATAGTTTCCCTACCACTGATGAGAAAATGTGCAAACTCCACACGGACAGTGACCCAGAGCTGGAATCGAACCTGGGACCTCGGTGCTGTGGGGCAGTAGTGCTAACCACTGTGCCACTGTGCTGCCCACTTGGGCCATATTTTACTAAAATACACTCTCCCCCAATCTAAAATCTTTTTTTGCCACTTGTCTATTTCTTTGTTCATAGCAAGCTTAAATTGTACCTTGTTGTGGTCGCTATCACTAAAATGCCCCCCCACCAAAAGCTCAACCACCTGTCTGGCTTCATTCCCCAGAATTAGGTCCAGCACTGCTTGTTGGATCCTCTACATATTTTTTGTTTTGAAAATATTTTTATTAAGGCATATATAATTTTAACAATTTTCAAGAGGAAATCAGCAGCATTCAGGATACTGGCAAATTTCTACATTATTAAATGGATTAATATCAGTCTTGCATGTATCAAAAGTTTCATAGCTGGGCAGTGAAGGATAGAACATTGAAGTCAAATTTTTATCCATTTAGTATCATGTATTTGCAGTAATGATGGCGACACGGTGGCGCAGTGGTTAGCACTGCTGCCTCATGGCACTGAGGACCCAGGTTCGATTCCAGCTCTGGGTCACTCTCCGTGTGGAGTTTGCGCATTCTCCCCGTGTCTGCGTGGGTCTCACCCCCCCACAATCCCAAAGATGTGCAGGGTAGGTGAATTGGCCACATCTTTTGAAAAATATATACAAGGCCAAACGGTACAAACATTAATTTTGTGTTGGAGAAACAGGGCACCCTCCCCTCAGTACGAATGTACAGGGAGGGGGGTGGTGGGTACTCTGATTACTAAAACAGTTCACAACATGTTTCTACAAAAAAACAAATGGTACAAGCACTAAACTTTGCGCTGGAGCGACCAGATACCCTCGCCTCTGTATCAACAGAAGGGAAAGAAAAAGGGGGGTACGCTAAATTGGCCCTCATTGGAAACAAAATGAATTGGGTACTATAAATTAAAAAAAAAGGTATTTGCAGTAATGCAAAGTGCATATCGTGCACCTCTAACATCACAGCTCACATTCAGTCTGCTCCTTTATAAACACAGGTGAGCCGTCGAGTAATACTCTCCAAGTGAATACAATTAAAGCCTCATTGATGTGCAATTAACAATTTGGTGGAAATATGACAAATAATCCAAATAGAAATAATTAGATGCCAAATGAGGCTCTGTATAGGTTGTCAATTTCCAACATCTGTGTCATGGTAGGGGGTGTGGTCTGCTCAATTCTAGAGCATAATCAAAGTTTCACTGTAAACAGGACAATGTATAATATTTGAAATTTAACCTCATGCAGCAGTAATAGTCCTGCCAGTGGAGATTTTGACTTCAGCAGTATTATGTTTCTTTTGTCAAGTACCTGATTTTATTGTAGCACATGTGGAATTTCTGAACTTTCTTTCATTGAAAGACATTTCAATACCAGAACTTGAACATGATCATTAGACAAGACTTTTATCCGGCTCCTAACTTTGGTACTGACGAGGCTCCCCGTGTTAGTGTGCGAGTTAGTCATCCAATCGGGTAACGTGAACATTTTACTTTTTTAGCCACTTTTTTCTAATATTAAAAAAAGGACATTTCTAACAATTTACTGTTGCCGATAAATCCTCATGATGCTGCTGATGGCTGCTCAGCAGTGCTACCGAGTGGAGAACTGCTATCGGAAACAGAGTAAACCTGGGCTGTCACTCCTTTGGGACAGCAACGACTGATCACCCAGTGCAACATGAAACGAGGGAGCAGCATTTGCGTAACATGAGCCTCCACCTTTAAGCTGTAAGAGCAACATAAAATCGTGATTTGAAGGGTGTCACAGTGGCAAAGTGGTTAGCACTGCTGTCTCACGGCGCTGAGGACCCGGGTTCAATCCCGGCCCCGGGTCACTGTCCACGTGGAGTTTGCACAGTCTCCCCATGTCTGCATGGGTTTCACCCCCGCAACCCAAAGATGTGTAGGGCTGGCGGATTGGACACGCTAAATTGCCCCTTAATTGGAAAAAATAATTAGGTACTCTAAATTTATATTAAAAAAAGAGTTTGACTAATATGATTGCAGTGTTCCAATTCTTCAAGCAATTTTCCCCTATTGTGATCTTCCACCTATTCTCTGCCATACAATATTTATTTTGGGGTCCAAGTATGGCGCTCAGAAGGGGGAATATTTTAAATAGAAGTAGAAATGCAGAAATCCAGTTAAGTTCTCCGCAGGATTGCTTCGAGCTAGAACAGCATAAAGATTCGTACGGGTGTTAATCACTGAACTCAACGGATGACTTGAACCACTTGAGGGGAAATGGTCTAAACACTCGGATTTCAAAGCCCACTGACCCATGCAAACTGGGATTCGCATCCAGAGTCAATCTGCTGGCCTGAATGTTTATGAATGTTTTCATTCATCAGGAGCCAGAAAAATACAATGCCGCTATTGGGCAGTTACATAGGACAGGCAATGGCATGTCTGTCCTGGGTGGGTTGCAACTAATTAAAAGCTTCACTGCTTTTTTTTTGTGTAACTTTAATCTGGATTGTGCAAAAGCACAGTGTGTGGATGTCTAGTACCTGAAAATAAATCCTATTAGTCTAGCACGAGTTCCACACAATCTATATTGCATTCTATCCAATGTAACACGTTTACAGATAAAGCCAGCCATTTAGTCCCATTTTAATATGTCCATCCAAAAATATCCTATAGTCCACCTATTTCAGCATCCAATTTTCTCAAAAAGATCCCAGGATTTTTCACACTGACTCCTATTCCTAGAAGTCTATTCTCTGCGTTGTCATTTGTTGTGGGAAGAAGAATTTTCACACTTTGTCCTAAATGTTTACCCACTTAAACCTATTCTCCTTGGCCTGCACTTGCAATTTAATGTAAATTGGCAGAGTAAATTCACCCAGTCCCTCAACATCTTATGAAGAGAAGTCCAACTAAAATACGTCAGGTTAAAAAGTCATAATAGTTTACATATTTCACCTTCATAAGGAAGCAAAATCATGCTTTGACTTCAACGTAATGACCTGAACTGTGTTTTCCTGTCCTATACAATGCTTTTAGCTGAGGGCTCGGCTGTGAACTCGCTTCCTCTGAACTGGAGCTGAACAAAGGCCAGGTTAAACCGATAGATAGAAAATTTGTTCCATGGACCTAAATCGATAAGATTTTGAATATCGTCCTACCTGTAATCTGCCATTGTACAATCCTTTATATTTAAAGAAGCACTCCTTGCACATTTTACGAAGTGCACAATTCTTTGTCTTTGTCGTGTCTTCATCTTTATTGTTGTGTAAAAATTGGCAAAAGAAGCAAAGGAGAAAGGAGGAGAAACGTTTTCACTTAGTGAGTGGCTAGGATCTGGAATGTGCTGCCTGAGAGTGTGGTGAGGCAGGTTCAATCGAGGCCTTCAAGAGGGAATTAGACTATTGTCTGAAATGGAAGAATGTATGTGCAGGCATATGGGAGAAGGCGGAGGAATTACATTGCTTGTTCAGAAAGCCAGTGCAGACACGACAGACCAAATCGCCTCCTTCTGTGCTCTAACAATTCTGAGATTCCGTGGGTTATATGCACACATACGTAAAAGTGAAGCAGCTTAAAAATTTTAATAAGTATCTTTGAACTTCTTTTTTAAACCATAAAAGCAGAAGACCATAAAGGTATAGGAGCAGAAGTAGGTTATTCGGCCCATCAAGTCTGCACCGCCATTCAATGAGATCATGATTGATCAGATATGATAATCTTTAACTCCACTTTCCCACCTTACTCCCATAACCCATGACAGTTTATTGCATGCTTTGATGGTCTATTTGGAAGATTTGGAGGAGAGTGCCAGAAGACTGAATTAATATCAATGAAAGTATACTCTTTGGTCCAGGGTGGTGTGTCACTGGGGCATAGATTATTTTTTAAATGGGGAAAGGCGTAGGAAATCAGAAGCACAATGTAACGTAGAGTCCTTGTTCAAGATTCTCTTTCTTTTTAAAATTTAGAGTACCCAATTGGCAGCAGCGCTATTCATTGTGCCATCGTGCTGCCCAGGCAAATGCAATGTTAGCATTCATGTCGAGAGAGCTAGAATACAAGAGCAGGATGTACTTCTGAGGCTGTATAAGGCTCTGGTCAGACCCCATTTGTTGTATTGTGAGCAGTTTTGGGCCCCGTGTATCTAAGGAAGGATGTGCTGGTCTTGGAAGGGTCCAGAGGAGGTTCACAAGAATGATTTCTGGAATGAAGAACTTGGTCATATGAGGAACAGTGGAGGATTCTGGGTCTGTACTCATTGGGGTTTAGAAGGATGAGGGGGATCTTATTAAGACTTACAGAATACTGCGAGGCCTGGATAGAGTGGACATGGAGAGGATGTTTCCACTAGTAGGAAAAACTAGAGGTCACTACCTTAGACTAAACAGATGATCTTTTAAAACATAGCTGAGGGGGGCAGCATGGTGGCGCAGAGGGTTAGCCCTGTTGCCTGACAGCGCAGAAGTCCCAGGTTCGATCCAATCTCTGTGTCACTGTCCGTGTGGATTTTGCACATTTTCCCCGTGTTTGCGTGGGTTTCGCCCCCACAACCCAAAAAAAAGATGTGCAGGTTAGATGGATTGGCCATGTTAAAGTGGCCCTTAATTGGAAAAAAATGAATTGGGTACTCTAAATTTATATTTAAAAAAAGGAAAAAAAAACAGAGATGAGAAGGAATTTTTTCAGCCAGAGGGTGATGAATCTCTGCCGCAGAAAGCTGTGGCGGGCAAATCACTGATTGTCTTTAAGACAGAGATAGATAGGTTCTTGATTAATAGGGGATTAAGGGCTATGGGGAGAAGGCAGAAGAATGGGAATGAGAAAATATCTGCCATAATTGAATGGTGGAGCAGCCCCAATGGGCCGAATGGTCTAATACTGCCCCTATGTCTTATGGTACTAATCAAACTCCATTATTCAGACAAGTTGCGATGTCATTCATCCTAACTTTTTAAGCAAAACAAATAAAATGCATTTCAATGACACCTGATCACGATGGAAAATACTTCATGTACCCTGCTTTGCTATGTTCTGAATCATTAAAGTCTTTGGGTAAGTACAAGTATTGCTGGAGAAATAAATACAAAAACTCTGCTTTACACCAAGGCTCCTGAGAAAACTTTAGATTTCTTTTCAAGCTTTATTTTGAAACAACGAAAAGAAAAAAACAAAGAGACTCATTTGAGGAGAGAAAGTGAAAATTATGAATATTAAAAACCTGTCAAGGCAAATTATAGCAAAATGATTATTTCATTGCAGCAAATCAGTTAAAAATGCCACGGCAATCTTTCAAACTAAAACTGCAGCTGGTATTTTGTTTCCATCTGATGAGGGGGAGGCTGTCACTCTTCTCGTTTGTGCTTTGGCTGCCCTGTAATTATCACTTACCTGATTGTCAGGGTGGTTTACGGTGAAGTATCCCACGCAGACGATGACCTCATGCAGCAGGTCCTCACAGGTATGATGGTAACAGTACCACAGCAGCGAGCTGACAATATGGCGGAATGCCAGGGAGAGGCCCTCAGCACCACACACAGCCTATTGGAAAGAAAAGGAGCAGGTTTTTTTTGGGGAGGGGGGGTAGGCACAGAGAGAAAGAGAGAGAGAGAAAGAGAGATGAATTGTAAGTCGAGCATTGCCCCAGCTGAATAAGGAAGCTCATGTCCACATTTGCGAGTGCTTTATAAGTAGCTCAACCACATGAATTCCAAACTGACACATTAATCTTAATTTGGAAATGAGAGAAGCTCCATTGTTATTCACCTATTCGGTTGATTTTTCATTTTCCTCTGTCAGTTACTTTTTCCTCCCTTTCCCTTATTTTCTCTATCCTCCCTACTCCTTTTGTTTCTTTCTGACGTATGTTTCTAGGGGCATTAGTTGGCTTCTAACAATTCCCTGGTGGTGATTCTATTTTGTATGTCTGGCCAGGCTACACAATGAGAACAACGTAACTGCATTGGGTTTTGTCCACGGCCACACCAAATGCTTGCACGTGTGATATTTTTCAATAGACATCATTGGACAGCGCCTAGGAAACTGAACCTCCTGGGTGATGTTTCTGAGCTGAGGGGTGTTAAAGCCAATTGCCATACCTCTACTGCTGCTCTGACCTGTGTCCGCTGACTCAGTAAAGGCTCCGAATAAAACAAAGGGATCTCCTGGTCCAAATGAGTCAGTGCTGTACCAAGCAGACTTGGGAAGCGCACTGCACTACTTCAGCGGTTCGTAAGCAATCCGTGACAAACTCAAATTTTTTTTATTACAATTCAATTCACAGTAGCAGCAGGAACAATGAGCACCCATACAGCAGCTCATACTTCAAACATCCAGGGGTGCTTTACACAAAGGCAGTGGGGGAGTACCAGCAGGTTTAGATGCTGCTGGCAGCACACTGCATAGGTCCAGGTGGCACTATTGCAGTTCTTCTGCAGCGTAATGCACCTAAACAAGCAACATAGGGAACTACAAAGGAGAAAGCAATAAAGGAAGGACATTTAGGAGAGTGGAGTGGAGACAGACCAAAGGCAGAGTTCAAGAGATTTTATGAGGTTTCAGTAGATAATAGAAGAGAGTGGTTTAGGGACAGAATTCCAAAGGGCAGGAATGCTGTGGCTGAAATACTGCACAACACTAAGAAATGGACACTGGGTGCAGCGAGGGAGCAACAATCTGGAGTCAGATAAACTGATGGAGCATGCAGTGATGTGTAAGACTGGAGCTTGCTCTGTGGATTTGAGTCACGTTCATTTCTGGGGTGGAGGGAACGTGGCAATGACCACCAAGTTAACAACCACCATACTGGGCTTCAAGAAACCTGGTTAAAATACAGGGATTTGATTATGTCA
This sequence comes from Scyliorhinus canicula, assembly GCF_902713615.1. Classification (NCBI taxonomy): domain Eukaryota; kingdom Metazoa; phylum Chordata; class Chondrichthyes; order Carcharhiniformes; family Scyliorhinidae; genus Scyliorhinus; species Scyliorhinus canicula. The sequence goes on along the minus strand of NC_052169.1, from coordinate 6,755,319 downwards.
AACATTTTATTCAATAAGCATTATTTTTTAGATTGATGCAATATATTTTTATAAATGAAATAGTACTTTTTTTAACATAAATTTCGAATACCCAATTCTTTTTTTCCAATTAAGGGGCAATTTAGCGTGGCCAATCCACCTATCCTGCACATCTTAATAGGTTTGGGGATGCCCACGCAGACACGGGGAGAATGTGCAAACTTCACACAGACAGTGATCCAGGGCCGGGTCCTTGGCGGCGTGAGGCAGTCACGCTAACCACTGCGCCGCCCATGAAATAGTACTATTCATCATGTTTTGGATACCTCTCTAAATAATGAAACAGAAGTTTTTAACGCAAATAGTGTGTTTCACCAATAATTAGAGCTGGGGAGTGCATCTTTATTACTCAATCAAAGTATGCTTGGCACTGGCTCCCATTTTAAATGCTCCTGTCCACCCTATGCTTTGACCCAGTGCCCCAAGTCTAACCCTTAATGATAGCTGGAAGGCAGAGGTTGAATGTTTGTGTACAAGAGGACAAATACTTATTGATGAACCTGTGTTTCCTCAGGGCTCCACAGCATCAGCCGAAAAATCTAGAGCTTGTTTAATACCCACTGGCACCAGAGAGTAAACAGAATCAGCACTTTCAAATCCCTACATTATATTTATAGAATAGGTGATATTATGAGATGTTAGTGCTGTCAATAGGATTTCAGTGAGGGACAATTAAATTACTTTTTTTTTAAATACTTATTTGAATGGATTGGGCTATCAAAGAATTGCAACAATGGAGTTGAGGTACAGATCATCCATAATCTAACTGAATAGCATAAAAGCCCTGAGGGATGGAATGGCCTACCAAACGCACTTTCCTGCAAGAGTCACGTAAGCTGCAGCGAAGTGCGTTTCTTCTTCCTCCTTTAGAATTGTGGGGACCAATTGAAGCCAGAAGAAAAGCAGAGATCAGCTAATGTTAGACAGATCAAGGTATGAACCTGGGACATTTCTGACCTGGACAGTTCAACACCACACCTCACAGTTTATATGCGGAGAATCACCTCATTTTTGTCATTTTACCAGAACAATTAGCTCACTTCAGTCTTTTTTTTTTAAAATTTAGAATATCCAATTCATTTATTCCAATTAAGGGGCAATTTAACGTGGTCAATCCACCTAACCTGCACATCTTTGGGTTGTGGGGGTGAAACCCACGCAGACACAGGGAGAATGTGCAAACTCCTCACAGACAGTGACCCAGGGCCGGGATTCGAACCCGGGTCCTCAGCGCCGTAGGCAGCAATGCTAATCACTGTGCCACCGTGCCGCCCCAGCTCACTTCAGTCTTGATACACTCATGGATTTAATAACGAGGAACTATCTAAACTCCAGAAACAGTCGCAGTTTCAGGTGCTTGATTAGTATTTCTGCTGATCTGCAATTTACAGGTAACAAAACTCATCTCACCTGAAAAGTGGGAAGATCCAAAAATGCAAAACTGTTCAGAAAGCGGAGACTCTGGATGGCAACGTGAATGGTGTGCTGCGGGTAGGTTTCTGCAGGCGTGGTGATGGTGTGGTCCGGGACGGTACCGTGCAGGAGGATGCAGTAAAGCATGTTGAGAACGCCAACTAGCTCGGTAGACTGCAGCGCTGTGATCAGTCCTGTGGGGTCTTGTCTCTTGTTCTCAAATATACCTTGCGATCTGCAAAATAACAGGTTAACTGATCAGGGTGAGGACACACTGGGTGTTACAATTCCCCAAAGATCACGAGGTTTAACTAGCTGCAAAACAATTTATTTTATGCAGGGATTATAGGGTAATGCAGGACAGAGAGGCCATTCAGCCCATCGTGCCTGTGCTGGCTCCTTGAAAGCAGCAAACAATTAGTCTTAGCCCGCTGCTCTTTCCCCACAATCCTACAATTGTCTATATTCAATTCCTGTTTGAAAGCTGTTATTGGATCTATTTCCACCATCTCTTCAGGCAGTATATTCCAGAATCATAAGTGTGCTGTGTTCTAAAAGAACAAAACATCCTCACGTGAAGGCATTGGCGAGATTCACAAGAATGATTCCAAGAATAAAAAACTATAGCTATGAGGATAGATTGGCGAGATTGGGGCTGTTTTCCTTGGAGAAACGATGACTGTTAGGAGACTGGATAAGAGGTATTCAACATCCTGAGGGGTATGAACAGGGTAAACAGAGAGAAACTGTTCTTCTCAAGAGTACATCAAAAACTAGAGGGCACAGATTCTAAACAATGGGCACAAAGGAGTGGAAGTGATGCAAGGAAAATAATTTTCACCCAGAGGGTGGTTGGAGTCTGGAATGAGCTTCCTGAGAAGGTGGTGGAGGCAGGTTCGATCGAGGTATTCAAAAGGGAATTGGATTTTGATCTGAAAAGAATGTGCGAGGTTACAGGGATAAGGCAGGGAGTGTCAATGCAGATGCAGTGGGTTGAATGGCCTCCTTCTGCACTGTAGAGATTCTGTGATTCATCTTCCCTATGGCCATGAATAGGCCTATAAGGGCAGCACGGTGGCGCAGTGGTTAGCATTGCTGCTTCACGGCGCCGAGGTCCCAGGTTCGATCCCGGCTCTGGGTCACTGTCCGAGTGGAGTTTGCACATTCTCCCTGTGTTTGCGTGGGTTTCGCCCCCACAACCCAAAGATGTGCAGGGTAGGTGGATTGGCCATGCTAAATTGCCCCTTAATTGGAAAAAATGAATTGGGTACTCTAAAATTTATTTTTAAAAAATTGAATACACCTATATATTGCCCAAGTTGTGAAGTGGTTTTACCTTCCTATCAGCAGAATCGGTACTGTGTGTTATATGACGCAGTTATTCAGGATGAGATACCACCTGCACAAGTCATCTCAGACTGCTTTGCCTAACACTTGCCACAGCAAATCACGAGTTCAATGCAAAACAAAATTTTTTATTTAAAAAAAATAAATTTAGAGTATCCAATTAATTTTTTCCAATTAAGGGGCAATTTAGCGTGGCCAATCCACCTACCCTGCACATTTCTGGGTTCTGGGGGCGAAACCCACACAAACACGGGGAGAATGTGCAAACTCCACACGGACAGTGACCCAGGGCCGGGATCGAGCCTGGGACCTCTGCGGCGTGAGGCAGCAGTCCTAATCACTGCGCCACCGTGCTGCCCTGCAAAACAAGATTTTTAAAGTTTCCATTTTGACAGAGGGATAAATGGATATTAAAATTTAACTAACATTTGGAGGCTGGCGATCAGGGACCAGCATTGTAACTTTTACTTGGTACTCCCATGTCATAGAAATTAAATTACAATGGTCCCATAACTGAACCAGGACATGTAGTCCAATGATGCATAATGATAAACTTTAAAACAAATAGATATCAAGATAAGGCGGCGGATATTTTTATTGCACCTGTTTGAACATAAAATAACGTACTTTTGTATAGTGGCTAAGATGTGTCAGAAAGTTGAGGTGAGGAAGTGAGAGATTGTGTCACCAACAGCAACAACTTGCATTTGTACAGCGACTTTAACAAAGTCAAAACATCCCAAGGTGATTTACAGGAATTCCATCAAACAAAATTTCACACCAAGTCACATTAAAGGATATTACAACAGGTGAACAAAAGCTTGATGAAAGCGGTAGGTTTTGAAGAAGTGCCTTAAAGTAGGAGAGAGAGAGAGAGAGAGAGAGGTTTAGGGAGGGAATCTCAGAATTTAAGTCTAGGGAGTGCAGGCAACTGATGGCTAGGGCACCAATAGTGGAGCAAATAACATTTGGAATGCATACGAGGCCAGAAGCGGAGGACAGAACTCTCAGAGAGTTTGCGCCAAGTACAGAGAAAAGGTATGGAACGTTTATTTATTTATTTATTTTAAACAAGGGGCAATTTAGCGTGGCCAATCCACCTAGCCTGCACATCTTTTGGGTTGTGGGGGCGAAACCCACGCAAACACAGGGAGAATGTACAAACTCCACACAGACAGCGACCCAGAGCCAGGATCGAACCTGGGACCTCGGCGCTGTGAGGCTGCAGGGCTAACCCACTGCGCCACCCTGCTGCCCGTATGGAACGTTTATGAGGGGGGAGTTAGAAACGGTAGTTTTAAGGAAGCTCTTTGGAGCAGGATGAAGCCAGGAGGAGATTTGGGCATTACTCCCAGGGCTTCTTTCACTTTATCTGAGTGAGCAGCGTGCCATTACGAGTCCCTACATGGTCTATTGGGTTATGAGGTTTCCCATAGCGTATCAGGGAGGAGGGGATCATCCAGCCTGGTCCTTTTAAATCCTGAGACCCTCCGCTCCTGGTAGTTTACCTTTTTTTAAAAATCCTGTCTCGGCTCATTTGTTGGGAGACATTGACCGCACTGACTATAATCCAAATCTATTGTATGAATATTTGCTGGTCTTCTATATAAATACGTGGAATGATGATCGTTCTGCATTGTGCCTGATATTGGCACTTTGTTGGGTCTTGTGGTCTCTGGTGTTCTCACAGATTTTGTTTGCAACATTTTCATTTCTGTTATGACGAGGTTAAAGAATCCGTGATTGGCTCCTACAGGGGTACAGGTGGGTTGGGTATCAGAGGGGAGGAGGTTGCAGCGTATTATTGGTGCTTCTGGTATTGCTGGAGTTGAGGGAGATATGTTATGGTTTGAAAATGAAAATCGCTTATTGCCACAAGTAGGCTTCAAATGAAGTTACTGTGAAAAGCCCCTCGTCGCCACATTCCGGCGCCTGTTCGGGGAGGCCGGTATGGGAATTGAACCCGCGCTGCTGGCCTGCCTTGGTCTGCTTTAAAAGCCAGCTATGTAGCCCTGTGTTAAACCTGAACAGGGCGTGAAGATCTGATCCTGATTCCAGTGGTTGATGCGAGCAATCGCTGCATGGACAGGCATGCACCATTTTGCCATCTTTTCATGGCCATATCATTTTCTCAGTAGTGTGTATAGAAGCACACGTCGCATCTAATGATCGTACTGAGCCAACCATATTGCTGTTCTCCTGTCCCTCTCTGTATCTATGTATGCGGAGACTGTCCCATTCCTGAGGTTTTGTTGCATTATTTTGTCAAAATGGAAAAACTTCATTAAAAATACTTTAAAAAATAATGTTGACATGGTTTCCGTTTCAATCACCGACTCTTGTTAGTTTTTAAAATTCTTTCATGGAGTGTGGCCAGGCCAGCTTTTATTGCCCATCCCTAACTGCGCTTGAGATGGTTGCGGCGAGCTACCTTCTCGAACTGCTGCAGGCCATGTCGTGCAAGTACGCCCACAGTGCTGTTAGGAAGGGAGTTCCAGAGTTTTGACCCAGTGGTAATGAAGGGATGGAGGTGTAGTTACAAGTCAGGATGGTGTGTGGTTTGGGGGGGAACTTGCAGATGGTAGTATTCCTATGAATCTTCTGCCCTTGTCCTTCTAGGTGGCAGAGGTCACGGGTTTTGAAGCTGCTGTTGAAGAAGCCATGGAGAGTTTCCCACTGCAGTCACTGGATAGTGACCAGGAGTAGCGACCATGCAACACTAACGTGAACCATGGTTTCTCAGCCACTGCTCCAGTTGAGCATGTCCCCTTTAAAAAGAAAAACCCTTTACATCATAGATCAAGTCTACCAAGTAAACAACATTTAAGTTTTCCTCAAATGTCGTAACAGCTACTGTTTTTTTTTTAGCCCTGGCAAAACATAAAAGGAGCAGAACCTGACTTTAAGGAAGGTGAACAAGCCTGAAGAAGTCAAATTCCCTTTCCTCAGCAGCCCTGCCCTGCCCAGGGCCACCTATTACTGTATATCACTCGCAAGGTCAGTCAGCACTCAGCTGTTTCCAGTGGAGCCATAAAGGATCAGGGGGCAACACTTGGTGTCACTAATCCATGCCTTTGCTTCAGATTAACATGTTTTGTTTGATGAGCTTCAAATGGGAATTTATGTTTGTTTAATACCAGCCCTTTGTAATAACAGGGTGGGAGTGATACGAATCCAGAGAAATCACCGCTAAAATAACAATTGAATACAAAGACGTGCATTTACAAACAGAACTAACATTTATATACTGCCTTTCATGAACGAAGGAGGTCCCAAAGCACTTTACAGCCAATTAAGTACTTCAGATGTACAGTCACTGTTGCAATAAAAGAAACATAGCAGCTAATTTGCACACACAAAGGTCCTTCAAACATCATGATGATAACAACCAGATCATTTGTTTTTAGGGATTTTTTTGAGGGATAAATATTGGTCAGGGCACGAGCGAGAATCAACTCCACCCTAACACGCTTCTTCTTCGAAAAGTATCAAGGGTCTTTTAAATCTACCTGGGATGGAAGGTGGGGCCTCAGTTTAATGTCACATCCGAAAGATGGGAGCTCTAAAAGTGCATCCCTCAGTGCTATTTAGTCCTAGATTTTACGCTCAAGGCTGTCAAGTATGCACTGTCAAGGCTCAGCCTGAAGTATGTTTACTCTGGTGAAGCAGTGGCGAGTGGGGCGGGGAAAACAGCTGGTGCCCAGGGAACTGCACCCTCACAAAAATTAACACTTTCAGGCGAGATGGGGAGAAAACGAGAAACTAGGGATTTGAAGGTCACTGAAGGTTGGCTACTGGAATATGACAGGTGATGTGGATGAGCAATAATCACGAGAAATTACAACAGGTTTGGGGAAGAGCTGCCTTTAGCATGGTCATGATGACTAATAATTCTTAGCTATGTGTTTTACGAGAAGGATTAATCCAAAATGATGGTTCTGGCAGCATCCAACCTATAAATGGGGAAAGACTGAGGTCTACCGAAGGCTGCAAATGAAGAGAACGAGGCAACAAACAGCTCTTTGGGCCACATTGTTAATACTACCAGGTTATAGCAGAGGTGGCTAATGTCATAGCCTTTGTACAAAGTCACCCAAGATGAATACACAAGTGGAAAAGTCGACTCGTTCAAGCACCCTAACTGATTATCTCTAGATTTCTTGTTTACACATGGAGAATGGTCTTGGGCAGGTACCCTGGCTGACTATGAATTTCAATTGAGTCATATTCCAGTCGGCCTTCAGGGGAAGGGGAAAGAAAATTGAGGAACAAAATCTTTGCACTATGATGCATATATATTAAAAGAGGGAATGCCATAGAATTATTTTCATAGAGTGCAGTCTAATTTTGGAGTTCAATGGTTATAAACCACACAGAATTAGCATTTGTTGTTTACAGGTTGAACCTGAGATTAAATTACATTGTAATGAATTCCAGGTATCTTTTATCTTCCATACAAATCTGAGGCTGATTACATTACAGATTTGCAATTATTCCCAGGTATCCATTTATTCTCTCTGCATAAATCATGCGAACCTCTCAATCAGTAATCGCTTCCAGATATTCACTATTGTCCATGTAATCTCAGCAACTCAAAACAAACAGAAAACCAGTCAATATAAAACATACAATTCATTAACAATTGCCCTCCAGTGGTTTTAATCCATATACTGGAATGGATATGGAAGTGCAGGCAAGATAAGCTTTGACTTATCAAGACTTCTGCTGTAAGGCAAGCTTCACTGACTGTTGGAATGTGGAAGAACAACAGTTACTGTATTAATTACCACATTTAAAAGAGAAAAGAATAAGATTGTTTTAAAACATTATTCCAATTTTCTCCTTTATAAATGTCCTAATGTGTTCTTTTAAAAAAATTTAGATTGCCCAATTCTTTTTTCCCCAATTAAGAGGCAATTTGCATTGTCAATTCACCTACCCTGCACATCTTTTGGATTGTGGGGGTGAAACCCACGCAAATACGGGAAGAATGTGCAAACTCCACAAGGACTGTGGAGTTCGAACTGGGGTCCTCAACGCCGTGAGGCAGCAGTGCTAACCACTGCGCCACCATGCTGCTCTTCCTCATGTGTTCCTTGATGTGTTTTTAAGGAAAGTGCTTGTCCTTTGCTCTTCTCATGGTACCTTTGATTAGAGTCATTCAAATTTTAACGCAGTAGCCTAGCCCAGAGTCAGCAAGCTATTTGACTGTGAAGACCACCACATACGCAGCCAATCTTGTTGGTGCTCATGTTCACACAGCTATCTGTAGCTGGCATGGACAGATGACTAATTTCTCCTCTTGATCCCAGGGGCTAATTGTTCTGCCTCGACTGCTGACAAGGCTGAGTATAGCCAACTCAGTCAGTCTGTCCTCTGGTCAGTTTGGCTTGGTTGAATATCAGCTTTACCTACTGGGACATCAGAAAGGTCAGTTCTGGACTGTTCATCACAGCTCAAGTTCATGCGTGAGTGATGTGACGTTCAATCACCAATGTGATAATAGCTGAACGTTGATAAACGGATGACATGAAACTAGCTACTTATAATGTCATCAGTGGAGGTCAAGCTCGAACTACAAATACACACAAAAAAAGGAACAGCTGTAATATTGTACGTATGTATAACTCTCCACCTGCAGTGTGTTGAAAGGGCGGAATTCAGGTTAACGCCTGTGGCGGGAGTTTTGCCTTCTGTAGAGCCGAAGTAAAAAAATATTTTGGCTGCTTTAGAGTCTTGTATGCTGCTGCTGTTTTCCCTGGAGCTTCTTAAAATATCAAGATTACACAGAATGTACAGCACAGAATCAGGCCACTTGGCTCAACTGGTCCATGCTTATGCTCTACATGAGACTTATACACCCCTATCAACATAACCTCCTATTCCTTTCTCCCCCGTGTTTATCCATCTTCCCCTTAAACTCATCTCGATGCTTATCGCTTCAGCTACTCCACATGGGAATAAGTTCCACATTTTAAACATTCTGTGGGTAAAGAACGTATAGTTAATTTGTGAATGAGTATTGCATTTATAGCCTTGGTTTTGGTCTCCCCTAAAAGTGGTAATCTCTGCTCTACATCTATCATACCAAACCCTTTCATAATCTTCAAGACCTCTATCAGGTCAGCTCCTCGAGGGACAATAGCTCCAACCTGTTCAATCTTTCTTGATAACGTCTCGGTTCTGGTACCATCTTTGTAAATGAATGGCCACAGTAAAACCAGGATAATTGAGAGGCAAATAATGTGAGATACTCACAGAAGAGTAGATAATTGTGGATAAACACTTATCCGTAGATCACAACTATATCGTCATTTTTAAAAACGTTCAAACAAGTTGAAGGAGCCTTCTAACAAGCAATGTATACATCCAATTTCTGCAACAAATAACAGATGCCAAGCACTGGTGTAGTGAGAACCAAGGGAGAATATTTACTTCTTGATATTGATGCTGTTGGTACCAGATCTCGGTCAGTCACCAAACTAACTTTAACAGCACCTCCTAGTTCAACTGCTTCTTCCACCACGAAGGACAAGTGTCCCAACATCATGGGAATAACTTTACCCCCGAGTTTCCCTCCAGGCTGAGATGGATGTACTTCATGGTTTCTTCATTGTCAGTGGGATAACAATTCTGGAATCACTTACCTAACGCTATCACCGCAGAAAGCGGCCCATCTACACTTCCTGAGGACAACCAGGTAAGCAATCAATACAACTGCATCAGGATCATCCACATTTGATGGAATGAACTTTAAAAAAAGGAACTGGTTCTACAGATGGCCTCCACACCCTTGAGCCATAGAGGGGAAAAGTCAATCCAAGTTCCTAATCACAATCCAATGATACAATTGGACCAAGGCAAAGGCAGTAGTTGTGGTTGAACTTCCTGCCAACATTTATTAACAAAGCTTACATGCGCAGCATTGTTATGAGGGTGAATTACCAGGTGCTTGCTGGGTGACCAGTTTTCATGAAAATGAACGTTCTAATGAGTTACCTCCTTCAAGAAAGGAGCCAGCAAAAAATTAAAAACACAGTGACTCAGGGAGGGTAAAAAACAGTGACTCAGAACGTGGCACGCATAGCTCACGTTTAAATCACCAGAAATACTGTTAGTATTGTGACTGCTTCTCTATCTATTATTATCTGTCACTGCGCTTAAAAACTGCAGAGTAAATATTTTCATACAAACGAATGGTTGGAATGTGATCTTTGTTCTTTGTCTGTGCGTTATTTATAAACATGACAGTATCAATGAAAAGGAGCTGCCGTTTTGATCATACTTTCACCTATACACAGCGACAATCAGAATACTTGCTGAATAACCTTTTGTTACTTCACAATCAACATTTGGAATTGTTTTGAACAAACTATCTCAAATTGCCTGGAAACAGCTACATTTCTGCCTCATCAAAACATGGGGGCAAACTAACTGAAGCGTGACTAAATAGCTCTGTACTTTATTCAGATAACATAATTGTGGAAGCTCATTATTGTTTCTGCATGGAAATATGTCACAGAAAACCCCAAAACAAAATGTCTCCTATTCTCTCCCAATTGCCAAGTGGATAAAGACCTGATACCTCAACAGAACTTCTTGGGATCAATTCCTGGTTTATGCTAAATCAGTTGATCGGAAGAAGAGCAGCAAAGAGACAGGACAATCATCTTTAGTGCTGTTGGGCTCATGAGAAAAAGTAGTGGAAGCCAAGCCTCTTGGAAGTAGTCTTGGCGGGTGAGGGATCTGGGGTCAAAATAGTGGGACAAGAAGAGGAAAATCGATGAGTGGATTCACTAAAGTGGTAGCGCAAGTCAGACTTGCACCAGACATATTCATGTTAATTGTATAAATTTAGGTTGAGGCAATACAGGTGGAGGGCATTCATTAGACAATTACTTGAGCACATATAAAGAGACACTTAGTGACACCAGTTATAAAGTTTGAAATTATACATTTGTAGATTTTCACGTTGTAAATATATCTAAAATTGAATTAAGATTGACATCTGGTCTCCTCCTTTACCACTGGCTATGTGGAGTTTAACACTGGAAGAATCTAAAACTTTTAAGAATTCAAATTAGCAAGTTGCTACGCATTCCCGTACCAGCCTCCCCGGACAGGCGCCGGAATGTGGCGACTAGGGGCTTTTCACAGTAACTTCGTTGAAGTCTACTCGTGACAATAAGCGATTTTCATTTCATTTTTCATTTCATTTGGAGAAAAGTTGCAGTTATTGTTAAATTGCCCAGTCACTTACCGATTGACAATAGCAAAGCAAAGCCGGCACATACTGTGCAGTAGGGCTGTAACATTTTGCAGAAAGGAGGCAATTTTAGGTTGTTCATCAACAGGCCCTTGTATGGAGAGGAAACAGCCATACAGCCTATCAGTGAGTCCAGTATATACCACATAGCTAAGAATAGATAGAAAGAACAATATTAGTGTAGTCAAGGATGGTTTAATACAAATCTAAGTAATATGTTGAAAATCTTAAGTTTGTATAGACCTGCTATTTCCATTATAAATTCCCATGTCTATACTTTACAACAGAAATACATGTAAATTAAGCAAGGTGTAATTACAGTGCGACAAGTGTACACAGGAACTTTCGTAACATATGTGGAAGTAAGAATATATAATGGATGTATGAAATTAAAGACAGAATTGCATTTACCTAGAGGGTTGTGGATGCTCAGTCATTAAGTAAATTCAAGGCTGAGATCGATACATTTTTGGGCTCCAAGAGAATCAAGGGTCTCGGGCAGGAAAGTGAAGTTAAGGTGGAAGGTCAGCTGTGATCTTATTGAATATCAAGGAGAGTGGGGTCGAATGACCTATTCCTGATCCAATTCCTTGCATTTTATGTGGCTTAGAAATAAATTTTATTAAGCCCATCAAAAGAAGTATAAGATGGGGCAGCACGGTGGTGCAGTGCTTAGCACTGCTGCCTCACAGCGTCGAGGTCCCAGGTTCGAACCCAGCTCTGGGTCACTGTCCGTGTGGGGTTTGCACATTCTTCCCGTGCTTGCATGGGTTTCGCCCCCACAACCCAAAGATGTGCAGGCTAGGTGGATTGGCCACGCTAAATTGCCCCTTAATTGGAAAAAATGAATGGGTACTCTAAATTTATATTAAAAAAAAGAAGTATAATATCTCGGAGAGCTATGGTGATTGATCTTCGAAAAAGCTGTTACGGCTGTATTTGTCGGTCTGGAACAGTGTGCCAGGATAAAGAGCAATGACATTCCCCAGAATCCACGGAACTATTCCACAATGGCATTCAGACAAATAGGGTTGTTACCTGTGGAACTCCATTCCAACATAATATCAGAGCTTCCAGGCAACAAATTGCATTTAAGAAATCTGTGAATTTCATGTCACGCACAGCCAGTTCATTCTTGGCCAGATTACTTGATGAAGACAGGAGACAGTACTGAACTGCTACTGCAAATTGAAGAAAAAGCTGCTTCTTGCCTGTTTATTTTAAGATATACGCTCAGCTCCAGTCACGAATAACAGACTGGGGAAGTAGCATCTGGTCAACTTCTCCCAAGCCCCCAAAAGAGGCTGCACTTGCTTGACTGATTCGTAGCAACTTGCAAGTGAGCAGATGAATGGGGAAGAACAAAGGTGAACCATCCAAGGGTTTAAAATGAGAGATAAAATGTGAACTAAATGTGACAATGCTGTTGTTTAACTCTCCTCATCTCTCATCTGCACCTTCTACTGCCGTGAATTTATTTTTGAAAGACTTACACTTGCATTTCTCAGAAACAATGGCATTTCATAGTGTCAACAGAAAATAATTAGATCATGTATTCCAAAGTCCTGCACAGACAATAAAATGCAGCAAGTCAAATGTTACAGCCACTTGTATACAGCACGATTCCACAAACAGCAATGATGAGAATTATTGAAGGTGTTGGCTTCCTGGGTATTGGAGGCCAGAACACAAGAGGAAGGTCCTGCTCTTAATATGCCGCAGGACCCTTAATATCCACCCGATGCATTGGCTCATCAGAGGAAATGCTAAAATGCGTCGTTTTGCCACTCCTACCACACCAGAGTACCAACTTGCATGAACCCACGTCTCTGGAGTAAAGTTTCAACACAAAAATCTTCTGATTCAGGAGGAACTGAGCTCAGATGTTCACCAAAAATAATATTTATTGAAAGAAACATTGGTACTGAGAATCCATCATCTTGATAATGTGGCACACATTATCAAGATGTGAATCCAACCAAATGGTCCATTAAAGCAAAATGTTTCAACACCCTTTCCACAAAGGGCTTTATGAAATGAGCATGGGTGGAATCGATCCAGTTCCTGGCAGGCATGGGCCACAAAGCAGTCCATAATTCTGCCCATAATTCAGTACATAATTCCCCCCTCCTCTCAATTGCTGCCTACCGATAGCTCAATATCAACACCCTAACGTGAAGCGTCATGATTTAGCCATGGTACCCCAGAGCTAATGTGATTTAAGGAACTGCACCCAAGCAATGTTTAGGAGTTGCGGCTGAAGGTGGGAGGGAGAGAGAAAGAGAGGAGAGAGGGAAAGTTGTTTAGAAGGTGACTTGAAATAAAGAGCTGCTGTGGTGGGCAAAAGAGTTGATATTTTGTCATTCTCTGGAGGGGGGGTGGTGGGAAACTCATTAAAAAGCAGCTTGGTCAACAAAGAAGGCAATCTGATTCGAAATTATTGAAAGAACAGTTTATCTTTTTCCAAGGACAAAAGCTTTTATTCTTCCCACTCTAAAGCCTGGTCATTTAATGCAAAGCACTATCCTGTAATTTGTACCCAAAACAGCCAAAGGGAAACCCAATACTTTACCTAACAGGTAGTCTTTCCAGACAGACTTGTCAGTATGCAATTTCTAATTTGTCTATTTGAGACTGAGTCTAAACTGCATTCTCCCACTGTCCAGAACCTTCAACAAATCACTCCTAATTGCATCTTCACCCTGTCAGTTTCTATGGCAGCTCTGCGTTCTGCCCATCTCCTACAATGCCGCAGGTATTAGACAGTCTCAGCTTACCCTGAGCCTCTGGCATTATCCAAGTTCAGTGTAGCTGACATCTTCAGAGCACAGGCCCATCAATCAGCAGACCTCCCACATTTATGCTGCATATTCATTTTGCATTCATCCAACTATTTTCTACAACTGCATTAGCACAGCAGTTCTTTTCTAGTTGATATCTTCATTTTTTTTCTTTGATTTCCTCCCTACTTTTTCTGAAGGGGCCGCCAACTCCTGCTGGGCTATTTCTTACGGCTCCGGCAACTCGCTGGTGCTTTGCACAAGTGGTCATTCTTCAATTGTGAGAGCAAGTGTCAGCCCACTATTTTTTGGGGGGCTGAAGTCAGGGTAATTACAGTCCTGACCCTCCCTGAAATCCATAAAACCCTTTTTCGTAATCATGGTTACAGGATTTTGATTGGAATGAGGAATCCTGTCTGGTTTTTACCTCCCTATCAAGCCTCCCCCAAAACACCCTGGTTACGTAGGCAAATGGTACCCACTACTCAATGTCAGCCCGCCTGCTGAAAGTTGCTCTGACTGTAATTAACTAAGGGTGCGTTCACACTACAACTTCAGTATTGTTCAGCACTAAAGCTGTGTAAATCTGGAGTCAGAATGAAACCTGACTCTGGAGTAAAAGTGGTGAAAGGTGACATAGAGAGCATGTGGCAACAGATGGAATGTAACTTAAGCGTGGTAACAAACCCTATTCAGTGGGTTTACTACACCTTCTGCATAGATTTTATACCTAACTGCAGTTGATTTAAATGTTTAGGCAGTGTGAATATGGCTGCCACATTCTCTAAACATCTCAATTTTAAATGTCTGAAGAGAATCATAGAATTTACAGTGCAGGAGGCCATTCGGCCTATCAGGTCTGCACCGGCCCTTGGAAAGAGCACTCTACTTAAGGCCACAGCTCCACCCTACCCCGTAACCCCGTCTAGTCTCTTTTGGACACTAAGAGCAATTTATCATGGCCAATATATCTTTAACCTGTATATCTTTGACTGTGGGACTGTGGGAGGAAACCAGAGCACGCAGAGGAAACCTACGCAGACACGAGGATAACGTGCAGACTCCTGACCCAAGTAAGGAATTGAACCTGCAACCTGGAGCTGTGAAGCAATTGTGCTAACCACTGTGCTACCGTGCTGCCCTTCAACATGCATCTCTAGTCAAGCACATGGATGTAAAAAATGGAGTTCCATGCAACATAAAACTGAACACCGGCATGGTGGTTCGCACTTCAGCCTCACAGTGCCGGGGACCCGGGTTCGATGCCGGCCCCGGGTCAGTGTCCGTGTTGAGTTTGCACATTCTCCCCGCATTTACGTGGGTCTCACCCCCACAACCCAAAGATGTTCAGGGTAGGTGGATTTGCCACGCTAAATTGCCCCTTAATTGGGAAAACAAATTGGGTACTTCAAATTTATTTTAAAAAACACATTGAGGGCAGCACGGTGGCCTAGTGGTTAGCACAGCTGCCTCACGGCGCTGAGGTCCCAGGTTCGATCCCGGCTCTAGGCCACTGTCCGTGTGGAGTTTGCACATTCTCCCCGTGTCTGCGTGGGTTTCGCCCCAACAACCCAAAAATGTGCAGAGTAGGTGGATTGGCCACACTAAATTGCCCCTTAATTGGAAAAAATAATTGGGTAATCTAAATTTAAAAAAAAAACATTAAACTGAATGAACACAGACTGATCCTTGGCATATTTAACTAATTCATTCAACAAAACACTTTAGCAGGGGAGATCGGAAAACCTCTTTCTCCTGATCTTTTCCTCATCTGCCCCCCAGTTACTTTTTTTCCTTATTTTGTCTTTCTTTGAGGCATGGGGATTATCAAAGAAAACTATAACTAATTAATGCACAGCTGCTAGAATCTGCCTTCAGATTAAATTGTAAAAAAACTAATTTAGTTTCTCCCCACTCCTTATTTTGAATGACACTAGAAAGCGATCATTTATGTTACAGAAAATGCTAGTACTAGTCAGCAGGTTCAGAAGCATGTGTGGAAAGTTAACATGTCAGTTGGTTGTCTTTCATCAGAACATAACTGGTTTGAAACATTCCCTTTCCACAGATGCTGTCCACAGATGCTGTTTGGTCCGCTGAGTATTTCCAGCGTTTTCCCTTTGTATATCCGATTTCCAGCATCCGCAGTATTTTGCCTTTGTAGATCTCACATTCCACTCTCTCCTGATTTAAAAAGCATTAAAATTGTTGTTTGCGGATTTCCCTTCAGAGTACAAATTTATCAACCCATCCATGTTCAGGAATATTGGAGATGGGCGAGTTCCAAAACAGGAAAACCCCAGCCCTCAAATTGGCAAGGAATGGAAAGACAATTATTTGCCAAGATTAGTGTTGGAATCTTTTGCAAAGCCCAAAACAGGGTAGTGGCAAGTTTGGGCGGTCTGATTATGGCTTGAGGTCTAATGTTTTTTTAAAATAAATTTAGAGTACCCAATTATTTTTTCCAATTAAGGGGCAATTTAACATGGCCAATCCGCCTACGCTGCACATCTTTGGGTTGTGGGGGTGAAACCCATGCAGACACGGGGAGAATGTGCAAACTCCACACGGACAGTGACCCAGGGCCGGGATTCGAACCCAGGTCCTCAGCGCCGTAGGCAGCAATGCTAACCACTGTGCCACCATGCTGCCCCGCTCCTCTCTGTTAATGCTCATTTATACATGTACTAGGACATTCAACTAAAGAGTTTTGTTTCAGTCACTTTAATATCAGGGGTGGAATTCTCCGCTCCCGCAAAAAATCGGGAAGGCCGTCGTGAACTCGGCCGAGTTTCACGACGGCCTCGGAGGCCGCTCCTCTCACCTTATTCACCCCCACCCGGGGTGCCGGGAGCGGCGCTCCGTAACTCTCGGCCACCGGGCCTTGACACCGAGAATGATGCGACGGCGGCGCCTAAGTGTCGTCAGCCGAGCATGCGCAGGTTGGCCGGCTCCAACCTGCGCATGCGCGGCTGACGTCACGACGGCTCAAACCCGCGCATGCGTGGTTGTCTTCTTTCCCCCCGCTGCTCCGCAAGTCGTGGCAGCTTGATCTTGCGGGGCGGCGGAGGGGAAAGAGTGCGTCACTTTGAGACGCCAGCCCGACGATCGGTGGGCACCGATCGCGGGCCAGTCCCCTCCCGAGCACGGCCGTGGTGCTCACTCCCATCTCCGCCCCCACAAGCTTCAAACCAGCTTTTGGTGCCATGTTCACGACGGCAGCGACCAGGTGTGGTTGCCGCCGTCGTGAACCGGTCGCAAACGGCAGGCCGCTCGGCCCATCCGGGTCGGAGAATCGGCGGTTGCCGTGAAAAACGGCGAGCGGCGATTCTTCCGAGTGGGGGTGGGAGAATCGCGGGGGGCGCCATGGGGGCATGTCGTGAGTCGCCCGGCCCTCCCGCGATTTTCCCACCCGGCGTGGGGAGTGGAGAATCGCGCCCCAGATTTTCATTGAGGAAGGGAATCGTACATTTTTGTACAAACTTCCCTCGTACCTCCATTTGAAGAATATTGCTGCACTGAACCCAGAATAGTTTCTGCTGTACATTTCCTTGACTGTTGATTAAAAAGCATAAAAATCAATTGCTTCACATTACAGGGGAATACAATCCCATGCTCCCAGCAGAAAGTTGTGCCAAATAGGAGCATTTTTGCAGAAAGAACTACAGCAATGCAGAACAGATTCTCTGATAGCACAGTGGTTAGCGCCAGGGACCCAGGTTCGATTCCCGGCTTGTGTCACTGTCTGTGCGGGGTCTGCACGTTCTCCCAGTGTCTGCGTGGGTTTCCTCAGAGTGCTCCGGTTTCCTCCCACAAGCCCTAAAAGACGTGCTTGTTGGTGAATTGGATGTTCCGAATTCTCCCTCAGTGTACCCGAACAGGCACCGGAGCGTGGCTACTAGGGGATTTTCATAGTAACTTCATTGCAGTGTTAATGTAAGCCTACTTGTGACGCTAATAAATATTATTATCCTGACTCCTTTCCAGCTCGGCTATGAGCCTGACAAGGGCCTCAGCCTAATAAGTAAAATGAACTGTGTCTATAAAATGGGACTACCAAAACAAATTATAATAACCTAACCAGAATTCAGCACGGGAGCACTCGTTTTCGGTGGAGATGAGAGGGGATTCTTTATCCTCCCAATTCAATGAGAATTTGAAATATTGAAATGACTGATACTAAACACTGAGCAATTGTGTAAAACCCAATGGTGCAAGTCAACACCAACAGAATGAGCTGCAATGATGTCAGAACGGGATCGCGTTTGTCACTTCATGTATTGTTTAGGGTCTTGGATGTTTTAGTCACTTCCTTCCCTTAGGCTACCCAAGTCTGCTTCAGTCATTTCCCACCTTACTATAGATTCAGTTGCTTATTCTGCATGAACTGTGACCTCAGCCTTCCTGAATGCTCCTGGCTATGGCTGCCATGCATTACTTCGAACTACCTGCACAGGATACACTGAACAATATCGAGCAAAGACCACAATGGAGACTCGGGGGGAATAATTACTGACCGTTTCATTCTTTTGTCCACAATTCAAAAGAATTGTGGACAGCCTGCAAATACCTTCGCATCTCAAAGCAATAAACTAAAGTTAGGAAGGTTTCGGTGTTCTTCTTTAAATGAAAATGAAAGTCCATTGAAAAAATTTGCTCTGGAGAAACTCAGGCAAATTCAACAGTTGAAGTGTCTCAAATACACAAATTAGCTCCATCAAAATAGTGCATTAAATTGAGAGTCTGTAAATCAGATACCCTAAACATGAAACTCCCTGTCTTGAGATATAAATATTAATCCTGCCTACTGGTCTGATTGGGACTGATTATATTCTACACTTTAAAAAATGGAACAAGATGGGATTACGTGATAAACAATCACTTTTATTCCTTCCAATCCAGGTTTTCCCACTCTTTTCTAAACTGGGTGTAGGTGCAGATATGATGTGCCAAATAGTCTCCCTGCCTTGCTGCAAACTGTTGCTGTTCTGATCCTTAATCTTATCCTAAACGACAGTGACTCGTGGTGTAACTCAACATAACAGACCTAAAGTGAAATCTTTTCATGAGCGAAGTGGCTTGAGGATGACATGTGGAAGTAACCCTTCATGATCCACCAGCTAAACCAGTCAAGGTCTGCAATACTCAAGGGCACCTTTGATGATTGACCGGCCAGCTTGGTTTAGGAATGGAAGCAGAAATGGTGGACCCATTTGGCTGGTATTATCTCACATGCGCCTGACAGCGCTGCAAGTGAATGCCCGACTGAGTCGTCTGATCCTGCCTAGATGAGTAGCAGGAAGCTTACCAATTGTCTGGATTGGTAAGCTAAACAGAGTTGGTTAAACTCCAGTGGCGCTCTAGCGAACATCTTGGGTCACGAAAGCCAGAGCTTTAACAACTTGTGCTTAAACTCCATAGACTTGGATAGTGGGTGCATCCCTAAGGGGTGAGTATGCGCACACTGTATTCGTCAAAGAAGACTCTTCATCATTCTAATCGACAGATTTCTGACCAAAAGAATATGTAATGTGGCAATTCTTTGCGCATGAGCTGGCAACTGAGTTGCTGAGAGGTCATACGACTGAGTGGGAACATTAAAATCATAATGGTTTGGTCCTGTCATGCGAGGTGCCCGAACCTCCAAGAGGCATCACAGGGATTGGGATTGGGAAGCCCGGCTGACCTATTCCATTTCCTAGCCACGAGGCACAAATTGAATCATTTTCTCCCTACTCACTCAACGCAATCCTGTCAGAGATTGGTTAGCTTGATACAGACCAAGTTTTATACCAGCAATGGCGCTCATTACCGTCTGAGCTGGCCACAAGACTGTGGGTTGTGGGTGAATTAGCCCTAAAGCCATGTGGAGTTTGCACATTCTCCCCATGTTTGCGTGGGTTTCGCTCCCACAACCCAAAGATATGCAGGCTAGGTGGACTGGCCACGCTAAATTGCCCCTTCATTGGAAAAAAATTACTTGGGTACACTGAATTTATAAAATAAAGAATTAGCCCTAAAGTGGAGGGGATGAGGGGCACTGAGAAATGCTACATGGAAATTCTCTAACAATTCATCCTCACACGGTAAGTGTAAAAAGGGGGAGTTGCGCACAGCAGAAAATTAAGGCACAGCCAAGTAGATAGATTTTGAAGGGGTTTCACAAGTCAGAAATGGAAGTAGCAAAGCAAATTGGTTTTGTGGAGCGTCCCAGAGAAAAGGAAATGATGGCCGAAAGATAAACGTCCAGAGTAAACTGAAAAACAAACAAATACCGGAAAGCTGAGGAGAGTAGGTGTATTTTTAAAATTTATTTTCTCATGAGATGTGGGTGTTGCTGGCTAGGCCAGCATTTATTGGTCATCCCTAATCGACCTTGAGCTGAGTGGCATGATGGCCCATTTCAGAGGGCATTTAAGAGTCCACTTTCTGTGGATCTGGAATCACATGTCGGCCAGACCAGGTATAGATGGCAGATTTCCTCCTCTAAAGGATATTAGCGAACAGGATGGGTTTTTATGACAATTATGCATCACTATTAAGACTTTTAATTCCAGACTATTTAAAAATTGAATTCAAATTTCACCATCTGCCTTGATGGGATTGGTTCCTGGGTCCCTAGAGCATTACCCTAAATCTCTGGATTACGTCACTTACCTGGTCAGGTGGATAATAAGTTTATAATATAATACATCTAAAACTACACTTATTTAACTCTTCCCCCCCCCCCCCCCCCCCCCCGATCCCTTCCTTACACAGACACTGCCTTCACCTGATGAGATCCTGTATCCTGCTGATGCACAGCTCACTCTGTGAAAGGTTATTTTTCGTTTCTTGCCCTGATTTCTTTGGCGTGCCAGGTTGGCTGCTGGCCTCGGGGAGGTTGCTGGCCAGGCATCCAAGCACAGTGGCGCAGGTCTGCAGAAGCCCTGTGGTCAGCCCTTCAAACACCTGTTTGCTCACACTCTTTCCAAAGATGGCTTCGTCTTCAGCTGGAACAAAAAGCTACAAAACGAAAAGAAATGCAAAATATCAGAATGGAATACTTTTCTTTAAGCCCAATTTGGCCTGCCTGCCGTCTTGAAATTTTCTGAAATGTAAAAGCACTTTTATACTTTGTTGGATTTTTTGACCGTGATTTGGGAGGGCAAACTTTGTCTGCCACTCCCCTCTTACACCCAACACCTGAGTTCAGTAGCACTGCTAGGCTCCATCGCATAGTACGGACATCCAAAGTACAAACATACTTTGCCTATGTTAACCAGCCTCTCTGCGATTCCATTGAGAGCCATTTGCTATCCATTGCATTCCGCTAACTTAAGGCCGTCAGGATGCGCGACAACGCAGAATCGGCGAGCAGAAACTTATAGCCAAGTTCCACACACATGAATACAGCCTCAACCGGGACTTTGGATTCATGTCGCATTACATTCACCCCCCACCATATGGCCTGAGCTTGCGAAATCCTACCAACTGTCCTGGCTTGAGACAATTCACACCTCTTTAAGAGAGAACGTAAAAACTCCACACAGTCACCTGAGGTCAGAATCGAATCCGGTCCCTGGCGCTATGAGGCAGCTGTGCTAACCACTGTGCCATCCTAATGTATGATAACAGGACATTAAAACCCTCCTAGCCCATGATAAAAGAGTGATAAAAACAGCACACAGTTCTGTCTCCTCTCCCTAAACAACTTGCCATGGAGCCTCAACTTTCCCTCAATGTTTCTATTTTGTTGGCATGCACTTCAGTTCAGTCTCTCAACAGCTGCTCTGTTGCAATGTCGCCATCTCCTTCTGCAGCTAAATGCAGCTTTCCAGTTAGTCTTCACTTCTAACCAAATGTTTTCTTTCTCTCCTTTTTCAACAGCTTCTCCCATTTCTCCTTCAAATGTGGAATCTTTTTGAGTTCCCGCCCCGGTTTCAATAAAGGCCATCTTGACTTCCCTTAAGCTCGGTTAATCTTTCCTCAGTCTTGTTTTGACCTTTTGCGATTTCCCCTGGCTCTTCGCTAAGTGAGCTCCCCTGCCCACATCCACTGATCAGAGGTAGACTAGCGAAATCTAATAGCGTGCAGCTCAAGCTACAGAAGACAAAATTACCCTGAAATTTCAAATTGATATAGTATTGCCTGTCCTTATAGCCAGTTTGCCACCTCTAAGCTTACTGAATCAAACCAGCAGCTTAGATGTACATTTGGTCTTAACTTATTTACCGTCGCTTTTTTTTAATGCTAATCTTTTACGTTGTCAAGTTCACTTTAAGTTTAATTTTCCATTCCAGGCAAAACAGTGACTACATTTGAAAAGTACTTGATTGGCTGTAATGTACTTTGGGATGTCTGCAGATGTGAAAAGTATTATATAAATGAGAGGCTTTCTCACTTTGATTTTTATTAGTTTTCTGTTGCCCATATCTAATTGTTTCAACTTTTCATCCTCCGATATTCCCCTCTGTTTAAGAATGTTCCTGAGAGGTGGTTTGAGATGTTTTATTACACTGAAGGTCATGCATGGTTGTTATCCTGTCTGGAGCGTGGTCCATTACTTTGTCCAGAACAGATAGGTCAGCCATATTCTAAGAATATTTTTTACTTAAGGCCACATTTCATTGCTTCTTAGGCTATCAATTACAACCGAATATCGGCATTAAGGGTTGTCTGATTTCCTTAAATCAGAGCTTCTATAGGCTTAATCAGGGCACAAGCTGCATCACATCGCAGTCCAATCCTGTCCTTACCAATGTCCATAGGCACCTGTTCCAGCAGTCACTCCATAGTGATCAGGAGCAAGCACATGAACAAAGTTCTCTCTCTCCAGTCCAGGAACACGGAGGGCGATGCTAGAAAAACTGTGCTCCTGACCCACTTAACATCAGCTAAATTAGCAGAGAGTAAAGACGAAAGCTGGAACCTTCCTATTCAGTACAACACAGCTTCAAAACAACAAGTCCATTTACCATCGCTACCAGAAGCCATTTAAAGTCGTTCCTGTTTTTAGTTTGTTCTTGAACATCGCTGGCAACTCCGGCATTTGTTGCCCATGCCCAATCAAGGAGGTGGTGAGCCCCCCTTTTGAACCGCTGCAGTCCATCTGGTGTAGGTACATCCACCATGTTGTTAGGGAGTGATTTCCAGGATTTTGTCTGAGTAACAGTAAAGGAACAGCGATATGGTTCCGAGCCAGGGTGGTGCGTGACCTGAAGGGGACCTTGCAGATGGTGGTGTTCCAATGTATCTACTGTCCTTGTCTTTCTCAGTGGTAGACCTTTGGGGTTTGAAAAGGAGTCCTGAGTACGCTGCTGCATTGCTGCATTATCGACTGTTGCCATTGTGCATTAATATCCCCATTAAGATATCATTTTAAAGGCCATGTAAGTCCTCTTACCATTAATGCATTTCCAGTGGGTTCTTTTTAAGCCCACCTAATCTTTGCAAACACATTTAAAGAGTCCCTTACTACCTAGCAGGTTATTTCCACTGAGCATCTTTCAAATCAGTGGCTGGTTGGCCTCGTAATTGTCAATCATTGACCAAATTACAAATGTGAAACCTTAAATAGTCTGTTACCGTGGCAATGTAGCCAATAGGTATTATAATATGCATCAAGACTGTCAAGCTGATTTTCACCATGCTTTAGACTGGCTTGCAAGACCTATCACTTAAGATGCCTGATTCGCTCTCTCAGTCACTTTTAACATAATTTCCCTCCATTCCTCTTTTATGGCCTTAATAAGGTAGAGACTCTTCTCTGTCACACACAATGAGAAGCATCTGTTGCAAAAGTATACAGATCCTTTATGTTTGGAATGATAAGCCAGCTGCAAGCCCTCCTTTAACATTTTATGATCTGTGCTTCATTTTAATGGTTTCACTCTTTAGCTGAAAGGGGTGAGGAAAAAAGGCATCTTAAAAGGCCAATGGTTACAGAGTAAGATGAAGCACTTCAATTGTCAAGTATTTATCCCTTATGTACAGAACAGTAAGACTTGAAAGGTGCAATTTTAAAAAAATGTACTGACTCCAAACTATGCAGAATGCAACAGTAACTTCAGGCACACAAAATGAAGATCCTTCTGACCAATGTGAAACACATGTATGTGTTTTCAGCAAAGATTGATTTTCACATTTCTATTTGGCAACTTTACTGCTGACTGCTTTGGCAAAGACATTACACAGGGCACATTTCTCCTTACAGTGATGCTTTTCTTTAAATGTTCAATGAAGGATTACTTAAGAATTAAATTCTTGCTATTAAATCGAAACAGCAACATAGTTTTCGACATTACTCCTGATAAGCAGATTGGTATTCCACTTACTGTGCAAAGCATTTTCCAGTTATCTATTTAAAATGTGTATTTGCAAGATATATAAGGAAATCAATTCCTCTGGCCTTTCACCATTCATGGATACTTCTCCTGTGTAGGTCTGCTCAATAATTCTCCTTTTGCCTTTAACACCCTTGTTCTCACCAAACCTCTCATTGACTCCCAGCCCAGCTATTCGCTTAGTCCACTCCCAACTACACTCCTCACATCTGAGGGCCATGAACTGGAGTGCATCTGGCACACATCTGGTCTAATGGTTTAGATCTGGGTCAAACACGTCAAGTTTTATCATGCCTGACTCTCATCATCCAAACTACACAGGGATCACCCTGGACTGCAAAGACAACTCCAGGCTCTCTTTCTCCATTACTGCCTCCTCAGATCCATATAGATCATAGAATTTACAGTGCAGAAGGAGGCCATTTGGCCCATCGAGTCTGCACTGGCTCTTGGAAAGAGCACCCTACCCAAGGACCACACCTCCACCCTATTCCCATAACCCAGTAACCCCACCCAACACTGGGGGCAATTTTGGACACGAAGGACAATTTTAGCATGGCCAATCCACCTAACCTGCACATCTTTGGACTGTGGGAGGAAACCAGAGCACCCGGAGGAAACCCACGCACACACTGGGAGGATGTGCAGACTCCGCACAGACAGTGACCCAAGCCGGGAATCAAACCCGGGACCCTGGAGATGTTAAACAATTGTGCTAACCACAATGCTACCATGCTGCTGTCTGTACCTATTCCCCCAATACCAACTCATGGATCTCTCTTCTAAGATTGATATCCACGCAGCTGACTCTTGCCCCACTGGTTTTAATAGTGGTTGAGACTTTTGCTGCCACAAAAGCTGACCCATAACCATTTCCTCGAGTTAAATACATGGAAGACTGAAGGCATTATCTTATAACTGCATCTTGGCTACTGATTCCGTCTCCCCAGCTACCGCCGTAAATTGAACCACAATCCTGACATCCTATATGATTCCAAATCTTCTCCAACACAAACAGCCCTGACTGTCATTTCTATAATACTACCCACATCTTCCCTGCCTCAGCCCAACCTCTGCTGGAACTCTAATCCAAGCCTGTGTCTCCTCAAAACTCAATTATTCCGATGTTCTCCAGGTTGAAATTCCAACTTATTCAGAATTCTACACCGGTATTCCATACTACAGCAGTTATAAGATAATGTCTTCAATCCATCTCTGCTGCCCTCACTGATGCACATTTACTTTAGGATCTCCAATTTTAGGGGCGGTGCAGTGGTTAGCACTGCTGCCTCACAGCGCTCGAGGACCCGGGTTCCATCCTAGCCCTGGGTCACTTTCCGTGTGGAGTTTGCACATTCTCTCCGTGTCTGCGTGGGTCTCACCCCAACAACCCAAAGATGTGCAGAGTAGGTGGATTGGCCACGCTAAATTGCCTCTTCATTGGAAAACAAAATAATTGGGTACTCTAAATTTATTTTAAAAAAGGACCTCCAATTTAAAATTTACAGTTGTGATTAAGTCACCAAGTCCTTGCCTGTCTATCGCTGGAACTTTCTCCAGCCATAGAAATTCCACCAGAATTCTGTGTTGGCCCCATGTGATTCCTTTATTCCACCATTGGTGTCCAAGCCTCCAGTCCCCTTGGCCCTACACTCTGGAATTCCCTTCCTAAATCTTTTCATTTTTCCACACCCCCTTCAACCCTCCATATAAACCAATATTGACCACATATTTGACCATCTCTCTGAATAGCCCCTTCTTTGGCTCTGCATCTATTTTTGTTTGATTATGCCTCTGTGATTGCCCCAGGACAGATTTATGCATTATAAAGTATTATATAAATGCAGGTTTTAATATTTTGCCCGAACACTTGTGGGGATGAGGTTTGAAGTGGGCCCCTGCTGAGGTCAAAAAGGTTCAGTTCACATAATAAATATATATTTTGAGTATTTCCTTAGTTTTCCTCTCCATTAATGTATGATATTGTACCTTTCATTGGTTCAGAGTCAGACAACTGTAGGCTTGGTAGGTGGCCAACTTCCCAAATTCATGGGCTAGTTTTAGACCATAAGACATAGGAGCAGAATTAAACCACTCGGCCATTGAGTCTGCTCCGCCGATCAATCGTGGTTGATATTTTTCTCATCCCCATTCTCCTGCCTTCTCCCCATAACCCCTGATCCCCTTATTAATCAGGAGCCTATCTATCTCTGTCTTAAAGACACTCAGTGATTTGGCCTCCACAGTTTTCTGCGGCAAAGAGTTCCACAGATTCACCACCCTCTGGCTGAAGAAATTCCTCCTCATCTCTGTTTTCAAGGATCGTCCTTTTAGTCTGAGGCTGTGTCCTCGGGTTCCAGCTTTTCCTACAAGTGGAAACATCCTCTCCACATCCACTCTATCCAGGCCTCGCAGTATCCTGTACGTTTCAATAAGATACCCCCTTATCTTTCTATACTTCAACGAGTACAGACCCAGAGTCCTCAACCATTCCTGGTACGACAAGCTCTTTATTCCAGGGATCATTCTTGTGAATCTCCTCTGGACCCTCTCCAAGGCCAGCACATCCTTCCTTAGTTACAGGGCTGAAAACTGCTCACAATACTCCAAATGGGATCTGATCAGAGCCTTATACAGCCTCAGAAATACATCCCTAGTCTTGTATTCTAGTTTTATTGGGAACCAAATTTTCCACGATGCTAGTTGGCAAAAGGAAGCAAAAGAAGAAACAAATTAAACATGTGAGGAGAAGACTTCATTTGCTGGACAGTCGACAGCATTAATAACAGTTGTAGAATTCCAATAATATTACTGCTGCCAGAACTAATCGCATTGCAGGTTAGACAGAGAGAGCTGGGACACAATTGCCTCCTACCACAGGCAGTGGAAAAATTAAAGGCGATAAAAAATGTCAAAAGTCTGTCATTAAAATTAGCATGGTCACACCACATAACAAAATGTTATTAATGTTGTGTGAACATGATGTTGCAATTTTAATCTATGAAGCCTTGAGTTTACCTTCTCATCCTAAGTATGTCCATCATACTTACCCTGCTGGTCCCGGAGAACTCCAAACCAAATCAAGAAAACATTTTACCACTATTGACAGCTTTGCTTTTTTTCTCTCAAACTTCGTGTGAACCACCATAAGCAGAATTAAGACAGATCCACTAATACATTGCAACGGCCTATATAATAGTGTAACTATACTTAAAAGTAATTCATTTTGGGACAGTTTCCATTATGCGATACTACATATATGCAAGTGATGGTGGCAACTTTCCAAATTGCATTTCCCAATGGTGTGCAGATAATATTGTGCAGATTAAAACATCATCACCAGCTGCAACATTGTCTGGACCTTTCAACACAACTGAAGTAGTCCTCTGCTGCTCTGATTTATGCCAAGTAAAATGATAGTTTACAAAGAAATAAAGTTAATTTATTCCTATACAGGTTGAGCATACCTTATCCAAAATGCTTCCCTTATTCAAAATGCTTCCCTTATCAAACATGCTTGGGACCGAGTGTACATCGGATTTTGGAATTTTTTGGATTTTGGAATATAATGTGCGTCTGTGGCGTGTTGGGAACTGTGCGCCTACGGAGCACGCGCATGTGCGGCGCGTTGGGACCTCGGTCAAATGCTGCCTTGACTTTCACTTTAACTTCACATGTGGGAAATTCCAGAATTTTAGGTTTTTGGCAAGCTCCCAGCCCCTTGACTCCTCCAACTTCGGCAAGTCCGAATCAGAACAAACAAGGAAGTGACCATCTGAGGGCATCACGGTGGGACAGTGGTTAGCACTGTTGCCTCACAGCGCTGAGGTCCCAGGTTCGATCCCAGCTCTGGGCCACTAGCCGGGTGGAATTTGCATATTCTCCCCGTGTTCTTTGGGTTTCGTCCCCACAACCCAAAGATGTGCAGGCTAGGTGGATTGGCCTTGCTAAATTGCCCCTTAATTGGGAAAAATTAATTGGGTACTCTGAAATTTATTAAAATAAAGGAAGTGACCACCTGACATGGGGACATCTATAATTGTCCAGTGATTTGGTCAATGATCTGAGGGCTATAAAATACCCAATAGTGTTTGAATTAAACAGGAAACCAAACGATGAATGAAAATGACACAAAGAGAGCTACAACATTTCACTCAATAGGAACCTGACTACCTTTATGAACAGGTACCACAGGCAGACCTGAAAAGCCATGCTCCCAATTTCCCACTAAAACCCATCCATTTAAAATCAGAATGTTGGCCAACAAGCATCGATAGAGAAGCAGGAAATGCTGCAAATACTCAGCACGTCAGACAGCATCTTTGGAGAGAGAAAGTAAATTAACCTTTTACAGCACAAATTTTAGAAAATGGTGCCGAGCCGGACACATGGGCCACAAGACCCGTCACCCTTAAAGGGGCCGCGCAACCAAATAAATCATCTTGCCGATGCTTTCCACCATGCCAGCAATGAAAACCCTTTAAAAAGTAACTGGTTAGTTGTAAAACACTTTGGAATATCCCAACATAGTTCAATGGGCATTATGAATGCAAGGCTTTCTTTCTGATTAACCATAAATATAAAAGGCACCAGGGTGAAACATAATGGGCAGAATTTACCGATCATCCCGCCGCGTGTTTTTTGTCAACCGGATTTCCCGGTTACTGAACCCCTCATCGTCTGGAAATCCGTGCTGGCGTGGGACTGGTATATCCCACCAACATGAACAGCCCATAGATCACGCCCAATATGTTTTGTACTTACCAAAAAACAATGGTTTTTGCCGTAGCCGCCTCCTCTAGTGTTGTCTGCATCTTTTCACTGTGCTCATGCATGACGTCTTTGGGCACTTTTTTCCACTGTGTTAACAATGTTATCTTCATCTTCACTGTTATCATCACGATCAAAAAACCAAGAGGAGGTAAATTCAATCTAAGGCAGTATGGAGAGAAGGCCAGTTGATTGCTGGTGGTCCAGCTCCATCGTCAGGCAGCACCGAGGGAGATTGTGCAGATGTCAGTCTTCAGCCATTACGATTCACTCCACGTGATATCAAGAAACGACTGAAGGCACCGAATGTTGAAATGGGCCCTGACAATATCCCGGTAATAGTACTGAAGACTGGTGCTCCAGAACCTGCCGCACCCCTAGCCAAGCTACTCCAGTAGAGCTACAACACTGGCATCGACTCAACAATTGCCCAGGTGTGTCCTCCATCATCAGAAAAGTGATGGTGGGAGTCATCAACAATGCTATCAAACAGCACTTACACAGCAATAACCTGCTCACAGACATTTAGTTTGGGCGCCAGGGTCACTAAGCTCCTGACCTCATTACAGCCTTGGTTCAAACATGGAATAAAATGCGGAATGCTAGAGGTGAGGTGAGAGTGACTGCCCTTGACATAAAGGCAGTATTTGACCGTGCATGGCATCAAGGAGCCCAAGGTAAACTGGAGTCAATGGGAATCAGGGGGGCACTCTCCATTGGTTGGAGTCATACCCGGCACAAAGGAAATGGTTGTGGTGGTTGGAGGTCAATCATCGCAGCTTCAGGACATCACTGCAGGAGTTCCTCAGGGTAGTGTCCTCACTCCATCTTCAGCTGCTTCATCAATTACCTCCCTTCCATCAAAAGGTCAGAATTGGGGATGTTTGCAGATGACTGCATAATGTTCAGCACCATTCGCGACTCCTCAGATAATGCAACCATGTCCTAATGCAGCAAGACCTGGACAATATCCAGGCTTGGGCTGACAAGTGGCAAGTTACATTTACGCCCACCAGTGCCAGGCAATGACCATCTCCTACAAAAGAGGATCCAAGCACTGCCCCTTGACTTCCAATTGCATTAGGTCGCCGAATACCCCCACAATCAACATCCTGAGGGTTACCATTGATCAGAAACTGAACTGGACTAGCCATTTAAGACCATAGAAGCACAATTAGGCCACTCGGCCCATTACGTATGCTCCGTCTTTCAATCATGGCTGATATTTTTCTCATCCCCATTCTTCTGCCATCTCTCCATAACCCCTGATCCCCTTATTAATCAAGAACCTATCTATCGCTGTCTTAAAGACACTCAATGATTTGGCCTCCACAGCCTCCTGCGGCAAAGAGTTCCACAGATTCACCACCCTCTGACTGAAGAAATTCCTCCTCATCTCTGTTTTAAAGGATCGCCCTTTAGTCTGAGATTGTGTCCTCTGGTTCTAGCTTTTCCTACAAGTGGAAACATCCTCTCCATGTCCATTCTATCCAGGCCTCGCAGTATCTGCTACCACTGCGCCACTGTGATGCCCTCCGTGGCTAGCACTTCTGCCTCACGGCGCCGAGGTCCCAGGTTCGATCCCAGCTCTGGGTCACTGTCCATGTGGAGTTTGCACATTCTCCCCGTGTTTGCATGGGTTCGCCCCCACAACCCAAAGATGAGCAGGGTAGGTGGATTGCCCCTTAATTCAAAAAAATGAATTGGGTACTCTAAATTTTTAATAAAATAATACTGATGGCTCACGCTCTCCCAAACCTTTTTTTTTGAAATCACTAAATGTCTAAATTGAACTAAAAAAAAAAACTTCTTCCGCTTTTATTGTTATTTTATTAAATAGCCCAAGATGTTTTGCCAGGCGGTAAAGGGAATGATTCTTCTTTAATTTTGCTGATATGTTGACCGGCATATTGTGGACCAGGAAATTGTCAGCAAGTATGACTTCAGTTATTGTTACATTTAGAGGACAGCAATACACAACTGGACTGTCCGCCTGGAATACTAACTTAATTTTTGGTATGGAACTGCCGATTGCAGCCCTTTGAATAAGAGGTGGGAGAATTTATAAGTCAATAAAGCTGACTTCAAAATTATCTCTCCATTTACAGGTCATTAGAGATTATTACATGGATGGTAGTCATCGCTGTTTGTTTATTAAGCACTACTTAATTCAACATACAGCTGGGTAAAATACAAACGCAGTTATTCGCCTGAAATCAGATCCATTGATACGTTGAGGCAAATAAGTCAACAGCAGAATTGAAGACTGGTGACTAAGAACGCCAAAGGTTTGCAGGATGATTATCCATGGTGATCGAGTGAGCGGCACAGTGGTGCAGTGGTTAGCACTGCTACCTCACGGCGCTCAGGACCCGGGTTCGATCCCGGCTCTGGGTCACTGTTCGTCTGGAGTTTGCACATTCTCCCTGCGTCTGCGTGGGTCTCACCCCCACAACCCAAAGATGTGCAGGGTAGGTGCATTGGCCGTGCTAAATTTCTCCTTAATTGGAAAAAAGAATTGGGGACTATAAAAATTAAAAACTTCAGGAAGTGAAGGCATAAGTAACATTAACAAGATAAATTCACTAACTCCCGAGACAAAAAGACATTCCAAGTACACTCAACAAGGTACATATGAGCTCGTTAGTGTAGGAAATTAGCAAAAAAAACCCCAAAGTAAATACAAATAAAGCGGGAGAAACTAGTTACACATATTATTTTATGCAACTCATTTTCATTTCTTTACTATTTTGAAACGTTTATGTATTTTTAAAAAGTGGTTGCAGAAAACAGCTACAGCACTTCAGAACTCAATTAGCTCCTCAACCAGGGAGCATACAAAGTGGCTTTCATAATGAAAGTGTAATAGTCACCTTAAGAAAAAAATGTAAATAAGATCAGCATTTCTTAATGAGGCAATTTATGATCAGCCAATATAAAATTCCTCCTATATATAGAAGCTTCTCAAGAGAAGCATGTGGAATAATTCTGCATTTTAGTCTGCACATCCCGGGGAACAAGGGCTGGCCAAGGTTTTTTTAAATATCTCGAAGCCTGACATTAGATATGTCGCCTATGGAATCAATCAATTGTGCAGAACCTAGACTCAGACAGCTGGAAATATTCACGAAAGTATTTGCAAAGATACAAGAGCACTACATGCACCTAAAAGGCAAATTAAAGAAATTGTCACCAAAAGTAGGAAACAAAGATATCAAATTAAAACGGTTTCCCCATACACAAGGTAAAGTGGAAACTTAGTAGACTGGAAGAGCTGATAAGTCCAAGAAGGAACTCAGGAAAAACCTGATCCAGAGAGAATTCAGGATGCAGACCTTGTTACCACAGGGTGTATTTGAGCATAGATGCATTTATTGGAAAACTAGATAATCAAGGGAGGGAGGAAGGAATTGAGAAAGAAGATGACAGGGTCAGATGATGCAGGGTCGGAGGAGTATCTTAAACTCTAGCATGGAGCAGCTTGGCTGAATGGCCCACCTCTGTGAAGTAACTTCCACGTACGTCTGTGGAAAAAAGATACTTGGAGCACGTTGCTCAGCTATTTAGCGTTCATGGTGGTTCTGTCACTAGTGAAGTGCTGAGGGATGGCCTCCTCATGTGTAATTAGGCATTAAGCATGTGTATTGGTCCAGTCGCTGGGGAAAAATGTTTTGGCTGAACTACCAGCAGGTCCATAGTTTTCAATCCACTTAATTAAAAATCCAAAGTCTGAAACAGTTCTTACCAGCTTTAGTGATCTTGATAGCGAACTAAATCAGAAGATTCCAGACTGAGCTGAAATTCCTTCCTTTCTGTATCAGCTAACCATCTTTGAAGTTACATTTAATTTACTCAGCATGTATTAAAGTTACAGTGCCCTGTTTGCTTTTTGGTACCAGCTTTTCTGGTTAATTATTCAAAGCATGGACATAGTGTTTCAATTAAACCACAACTCAATTCCTGGAAATTACACAAAAGGCTTTCAAGTGAAGTTTCTTTTTAATTTAAACTCTCCAGACTAAATATATTTTGATGTTCCTTAAAAGTGATTGCAAACAGTATTCCTACTTACAACTTGCAGGGTTGTCAGGACAACGGAAATAAACTCTTAAATAAGCAGAATACTGCAGAGGTAGAAATCTGAAATAAGAACAGAGAATGCTGGAAACACTCAGCAGGTCCGATAGCATCTGTAGGGAGAGAAAACGGAGTTAAAATTTCGAGCCCATTTGGCTCTTTATCAGAATAGAGAGAGGGGGAAAATATGTTCGATGATATACTGTAAGGGGCAGCACGGTGGTGCAGTGGTTAGCACTGCTGCCTCACGACGCCGAGGATCTGGGTTCGATCCCAGCCCCGGGTCACTGTCCGTGTGGAGTTTGCACATTCTCCCCGTGTCGGAGTGGGTAGGTGGATTGGCCACGCTAAATTGTCCCTTAATTGGAAAAAAGAATTGGGTACTCTAAATTTATTTAAAAAATAATATACTGTAGCTGGAAGAGATCGAAACAAAAATGTAGCAAACTTAAAAACAAAAGATAGATGACGAGGTGCGTTGGGGGGGGGGGGGGGGGGGGGGTGGTGTTTTTGTAAGGGATATAAAAAAGGGTTAAGGTGGAGGGGAAAGGTCACAGTCTAAGATTGTTGAACTTTGTGTTGAGTCCCGAGGGCTGTATAGTCCCTAATCGGAAGAGGGGATGCTGTACCTCCAGCTTGCGCCGGCTTCACTGGAGCCTTGCCGCAGACTAAGGACAGATAAGAGAGCAAGGGCTGAGTTAAAATGGCAAGCAGCAGGAAGTTGGGGTCATGTCTGCAGGCCGAACGAAGGTGCTCCTCGATGTTACACTCCTCAGGGCTCACTTTCGCTCAGTCTGCAAGCATGACCCCCAACCTCCCTGTTGCTTGCCATTTTAACTCAGCATCTTGCACTCACGTCCGTATGTCCGGCTTGGCCTGCTGGATATTTTACACGGTTGAAATAGCTTTAAAAGTTTTGCATCACCAATGACCATTTCAGCACTGAACTATGTAAACCAGAAATCTCCAGTCTTGGTTGTACTAACTGCTTTCAACCATGTCAGCAATCGGGGTCAGTACTATTGGCCTCAACATTCCTGGACTAAGGAAGGGAAAAATCAGCTCGGCTCTCATTTCTGACCTCTACGCTATGACATGCTGAAAGGCTCAGCTGTGCAGCCTCAGTGTTCAAACAGGTTGCCGCCATTTAATGTCTGGGCTCATTCTAAATGAATGGAAGGCCGACGGTGCCTTTCGAATCATACCCCACCAGGAAGCAGGAGAATAGAGAAGGAAAATTAGGAAAGAACATGGACAGCAACACAGAAAAAGGGATCAACTGTTTGAAAATAGAGAAAGTTTTGATAATGAAGAAGCATTTGTGATGAATGCAGGATTGTAGATATATTAGACTATAAACATTTGGCAATTTAAGGGTTAAAACCTGGGGTTAAAGTGTGTTCGACTGCAGTAGTCATGTTTTTAAAAGAACCTTGTTTTGCAAGACCAGAAAGTGTTTAGGAGCCAAAGGTGAAATTGACTAGGGTGATGTGTTTTCAGCCTGGGCTAATGCAATGTTGTTTGACTAGGGGGAGTCTCTGGGGAGCTAATGTGTTTTCAGTCTGGGGAGTTAATTTGTTGTCAGCTTGGTGAGATTCTGTCATTGCTGGGTGGCGCTAAGGTATTTGGACATTCAGAGAAAGGTTTTTGAGTTGAGTTCTGATCTGGCTATCCTGTTAGACCACAAGTAAAGTACTTTGCTCTCACAATAGAATAGTTAAAATAAAAGAGTAATACTATTTAAAGCAGAGCAGACTTGTCCGAGGACAGGGGAAAGCTGAAACAAACCAGTTAAAACAGCTTTTTGAAGACATCCAGCCCAAGTCTGCAGGATTTCTAACAGGAGCCAAATCTGTCTGGAAAGCAAGTATTACTCTGTGCCATTGGGATGTGGAATGGAGCGAGAGCTGTATGTTTTTTTTCTTTCTTGTTGTTTAATTGGGAATAGAGATGGTAATTAAGGGTATTGTATTTACTGTATTGAGTAATTGTAATCAATTTTCAGTTGTGATGTTAAAGATTTTAATATTGTGTTAATAATAAAGTTTTGTTTTAAAATACCAAATCACTATTTCTTTGCGCAGTCACTCCTGGAGTGAAGTATTCTTTCCACACGGTCTTACAAAGTAAAATAAAATATTGGGGGTTCGGTCCTGTATCCGAGCCACTGCCTGGTCTGGAATCGTAATATATTTCAGACCACATGAAATCACTCCTGAAGGTGATAGCTGGAAACAGGCTCCAATGGAGAAAAGTTAAATATACAGAAAGTGGGTGATCTGATTGTGCAAATATTAAGTTTCCAAGAGGAAAATATTTTTCAACACAATTTTCACCAATAAATGACTGTATATTTTGATTATCACATACTACTTATTTCTATAGTTTTGATCTGGTTACAAATTGAATATGGTAAACCATCACCATCTCTCTCCCCCCAAACTCACCCTGACTCCCTCAAACAAGGGAAGTGGTGAAAGATTATTTCTTGGCGTAGCTGATACCAGAAGTATACAAGGGAGGCCAGGATTGTTTTTTGATACAGTAAGTTCATGTGAATTGAATTCTCATTCACAAGTAACTTTGGAATTATCTTAAAGGCAATTAGAAAACATAGGGAAGGGAGTAATAATAAAGGGCATAGTAAATGATGGGAAACTGAAAGGTACACCTTATCTGATTTTACTTTCCAGTGCGTGATCCGGTCAGTTTCCTACAGGATGATTTAGGTTAAAATGATCCCTTGCTCTATATAAAGTGCACATGA
Source organism: Scyliorhinus canicula (assembly GCF_902713615.1). Taxonomy (NCBI): domain Eukaryota; kingdom Metazoa; phylum Chordata; class Chondrichthyes; order Carcharhiniformes; family Scyliorhinidae; genus Scyliorhinus; species Scyliorhinus canicula. Next base: position 6,719,535 of record NC_052169.1, on the reverse strand, counting down.
ATGGCAATAAGCCAGCTCTAGTAAATGTGTGTGAAGAGACACTGCAATTCCAAGCAGGTTGCAATGGACATCATTAAAATGTTCTAATTGGCAATCTTTGACAGGGAGACCAGGGGAGTGTGGTGCAATGGTAGCCCTGCTCCACAGAGGCTTCCGTAGTTTGGACTACTGAAGCAGGAACTCTATTCCACGCTGTGTTGGACCTGGGAATATCTAACATAGATGTTGAGTGTCGATAAAACTAGAACGACCCACTTTGAAAGCAAAACCCATCACCTATCTGCTTGAACTACATTAGCTCCTCATCCAGTTAACACATTGACTTTAAAATGTTCAACCTTGTGTTATGGGCCAGGGTTTAGAGAACCCCAAAGTGTATCATGGAGTTCACCTGACCCACAACTTTTAATAGATTGTGGTATGGGGAGCACATGGCCGACTCTACAGGTGTGGTACAGGAAAACAATGTTTATTCTATGAACTCAAGTTAACCTTTTCAAAACATATAGTGAACATTTTAGCAACCATCAATTCAAATACAACCCCCAAAAAATACAACATTAAGTAATCCTTAAGCTGTCCTTTTAACATCCATAAGACTTAAAAAAAAAGAACTTTTAACAGAAGCACATCAGGTTAAAGTCACTACTGAGAGCAGTTATTAGTTTTAAATAACCGAAGGATCGATTTACAGTTTTTAGATTACAGAGAGAGACTCTAATACACCTTCTGGCTGTAACTGCAGCTATCCAGCTCTGAAAACGAAACTAAAACACATCCTGCAGCAAACAGCCTAAAACGAAAGTGAAAAGCTGACAGACAGCCCAGCTCCACCCACTCTCTGATATCACTGCAGTATTAAACACCCATTTCTTAAAGGCACTCTCACTACAGATATTTATACATACCCATTTATAAACACCCATTTCTTAAAGGTACTCTCACATGTCACTTGTCTACACTTGCCTCCATGATCTCACTATTCTGTACTTTTGTATCCTTCTCAAGCCCGACAACCCTCAGCCGTTTTGCTCCATATTCTTTATCTCCCTCCCTAAACACAATCTGCCCCCACGTTCAAAAGCCTCAAGACCTTATTTGTTAACCATGCCTAATTAACATATCCTCACTCTTCTCCTGCTGAAGATCCATTTGTTGCCTATGCAAAACCCAATGAAGTGGCCTGCGTAAAACTACTACATAATTGCAAGAAGTTCTTATAATTATACTATTTTTAATGAGAAACACATTGTGCATGCCATGCTCAACAGATACAAAACGCATGAACTGTTTGGCAGGTAAGTCAAAAAGCATCACCTCATGATGGTCAAATTATTTTTCCCCTCAAATTCAAATGCCTGGAACATTTTGAAGCCTTGACTAAGTTTGACAATTTTCAGAAATAACCAAGATAAGTTAAAGCTGGAGCAGCACGGTGGCACAGTGGGTTAGCCCTTATGCCTCATGGCGTCGAGGACCCAGGTTCGATCCTGGCTCTGGGTCACTGTCTATGTGGAGTTCGCACATTCTCCCCCACAACCCAAAGATGTGCAGGGTAGATGGATTGGCCACACTAAAATTGCCTCTTAATTGGAAAAATGAATTGGGTACTATAAATTTATAAAAAATGTAAAAAAAAAAGATAAGTTAAAGCAAAAATAAGATACACACTTATCAAAGCGGAGGCCCTTTGGCGCAGCGCCAACCACTCCAGCGCCGGCCTAGCCCCTGGAACGTCTGGGCAGCCCGACGCCGGAGTGGTTCACGTCACTCTTTGGCGCCGGTACAGCCCGCCCATCGGTTGGGGGAGAATCCCAGCCCCTGGCTCCCAGTTACATGGACTAAGGGCAGCACGTTAGCACAGTGGTTAGCATTATTGCTTCACTGCGCCAGAGACCCGGGTTCGACTCCCGGCTTGGGTCACTGTCTGTGCGGAGTTTATCATAGAATTTACAGTGCAGAAGGACGCCATTCGGCCCATCGAGTCTGCACCGGCTCTTGGAAAGAGCACCCAACCCAAGGTCAACACCTCCACCCTATCCCCATAACCCAGTAACCCCACCCAACACTAAGGGCAATTTTGGACACTAAGGGCAATTTATCATGGCCAATCGACCTAACCTGAACATCTTTGTGACTGTGGGAGGAAACCGGAGCACCCGGAGGAAACCCACGCACACACGGGGAGGATGTGCAGACTCCGAACAGACAGTGACCCAAGCCGGAATCGAACCTGGGACCCTGGAGCTGTGAAGCGATTGTGCTATCCACAATGCTACCGTGCTGTCTGCACAGTCTCCCCGTGTCTGCATGGGTTTCCTCCGGATGCTCCGGTTTCCTGAATGACATGCTTGTTCGTCCCGAAAGGAGTGCTTGTTAGGTGAATTGGACATTCTGATTTCTCCCCGTGTACCCGAACAGGCACCTAGTGACTGGGGGATTTTCACAGTAACGTCATTGCAGTGTTAATATAAGCCTACTTGTGACACTAATAAAGATTATTATTAAAACCATAGCTTTGTAGCAACTTTACAAGAATCCATAAAGTACATCTATGGCAGGTAGCTGCAGGTACAGACTCCTACCGTCAATTGATGCATCAGCAGTTCCAGTAAGAAAGTGATCTTGTTACTGAATAGAACATAGACGCAGTTGTCATAGCAGCCTTTACACGCGAAGCAGTATGCATTAATCACATTGCACAGGGATCTGCAAAATGACAAGAAAAAGTCAGGTGAGCTTGTATTTGTTTAAAAACATATGTCAACACTCTCCACCCACACACATTCCAATAATTTACCCATCCCGCCAGAAAAAGTGTATACTTTTACTGGGACGCGGTTCTCTGGCATTTGCTGTTCTATGGTAACATGTAGCGATTTCTGAAGTCTGAACAATTTCTAAGTTTACACTTGGAAGTACTGGCAACATATTGGGATGAGCTCAAGATTGGATGTGATGCCGCCCATTGCCCAGAAAAGCAAGCGTTTCAGTGGGAACCACTGGATGGTGATCAAGAGTGACATTCCTTTTTGATTTGTTTTCTTTTTTTCTTATTTTTAAAAAATTTTAGAGTATCAAATTCTTGTTTTTCCCATTAAGGGGCAATTTAGCGTGGCCAATCCACGTACCCTGCACATCTTTTTGGGTTGTGGGGGTGAGACCCATGCAGACACGGGGAGAATATGCAAATTCCACAGGGCCAGGATCAAACCCGGGTCCTCGGCGCCCTGAGGCAGCAGTGCTAACCACTGCGCAGCTATGCTGGCCCATGAGTGACAAACCTTGTCAAGCTTCCCCTTCTTAGCATATGAACATGGAAGTAAATTGCTGTGACTTTAAAGCCACTCTCTCTGAGATCAGCGCAGTTAATGAATGAAAACTGAGGCCTTCTGGTCTGGATAGCTGAGTTACATGACTGTCAGGGAACGTCACAAGTATACTTCCGAAAGACAAACTAAAACATCTGGTAAAAGAATATCTTTCATAAGTCCTGTTAATAATTATGAATATTTTATGCCTTTTTTAGTAATTATAAATTAAACAGTTATAATCCTCGGCACGTTGGTTAGCACTGCTGCCTCACAGCACAAGGGACCCGGGTTCAATTCCGGCCTCGGGTGACTGTCTGTGTGGAGTTTGCACGTTCTCCCTGTGTCTGCATGGGTTTCCTCCGGGTGTTACAATTTTTTCGCAAAGATGTGTGGGTTAGGTGGATTGCCACGCTAAATTGCCACCGTAATGTCCAAAGGTTAGGTTGAGTACAGGGATGGGATGGAGGCATGGGCTAAGTAGGGTTATCTTTCCAAGGGCGGGTGCAGACTTGGCGGGGCAAATTACCCCCTTCTGCACTGTAAATGCTATGATTTACACTGAACAGATCAGGTCATTATGTTACACAATATATCGTACATCATTTTTTAGATTAATATTTTAAAACATGACTCGAGATTGTTGTACAGTTGTATATTACAACCCTCACATAAATCTCTAACATGCAAATGGGGTCAACTAGTCCACTGCTCTGTAACAGCAATAGAAGGGAAGGAAAAGCTACGGATGAGAAGTTGTATAATGCCTTTCATGGCCATATAAAGTCCCAAGGAGCTTTGCAAGCCTGAAATAGTTTGTGTGGTCACTACCGTAGATGGGAAAGATGTGAGCAACAAGGCCTGCAAACTGTAATAACTATCTGATCGGTTTTACAGATGCTAGTTGAAGGATTTATATTGATTATCGTAACTAAAGAAATTCTTTGCTCATCAAGTCGGACCACAGGATCTTTTACATATACTTTGGAGGACAGGTGTGACTGTTTCAACATTGTATCCAAAAGATGAGAGCCTTTAACAGTGCTACACTCCCTCAATACAGCACTGAAGTATCAGCCTGGATTATGTGCTCAAGCCTATGGAGTGAAAACTGGATTAAGGTTAAGAGCAATAACTGATTGATACCTTACTCCTCAGATCAAGATTACAGACCTCAACTCTGCTGTTAAATATCAGTACCCATCCCCAACTAACATATTCAAAAATACGATCTAGTTTCCTCCATTTATGGATCAAACCCATGTCCAGGTTACTATCAAGCCATATTGACCAGGTTTGACTACCAGTTAGCTTATTCAGCACAGTTACTAGTTCGGGGAAGAGGCTACAAATGGGCTCATCATCTGGCTTGGGATCAGAAAAATACTAGAAACTCAACCTCTCCTTCCTGTGTTAGATGTTATACAAAAACAATTTTTGGCTACCTGTCCTAATATATCCTCGTGCTCAGAATCAAATTTTGTTTGACAACACTTATCAAACATTTAGGTGCAACATAAATGGAAGTTGTTCTTGCTATTGACCATTTTGCTCCTGGAAAGTGTAGATGCGAGGATAGAATCAAACTCAGCTGTGGTGTCTTTCAAGGTTTAGCGGTCTAGTTATTGTCTAAGCTTACAAGGATGGAACTCTGGAAGATATCAGAGGCTGGCTATACTCAGGAGCAACACTTGAATAGTAGCTAATGCTTTCAGGAGACAAGGGAAGTAAATGTATGCTTCAATCAGTGGTAGCACCCTCACTTCAGGCTCACGAAAGAGATTGAGCACATAAACTACTGATGCTTTATTGCAGAACTGAAGGAGTGCGGCACTGTAGCAAGTGTCTCCTTTCACGAGATTCATCTGCTCAGTCATGATAATGTAAAGTGTTCCATGCCAGTGTACCATGAAGGTCAGGTGGTTCTCCTAATATTCTTGTCAATACTTATCCTATAACCGGGGGCAGCACTGTGACGCAACGGTTAGCACTGCTGCTTCACGGTGCCGAGGACCCGGAGTCGATCTGGCCCTGGGTCACTGTCCATGAGGATTTTGCACATTCTCCCAGTGTCTGCGTGGGTTTCACCCCGACAACCCAAAAGATGTGCAGGGTAGGTTTCAATGCCACGCTAAATTGCCCCTTAATTAGGAAAAAAACAAATTGGGTGCTCTAAAATTGTTATCCCACAATTATCAACAAAAATACACCTTATCTGGTCAAGTAATTCATTTCATTTTTGCCGTTGTGTGCAACTTGGCTGCTATATCTGCCTACTTAATGTTAGTAACTACAGTCAAAAGTGCTGAACTGGTGGTGAAGAAATTTAAGACATCAAAGGCATGATATAAATACAATTTAATTAACTCGTTTTGTTTAAAATAAAACAGATAACACGCTGTACAGAACCCCCTCATTTATGTTCATGAAGTTCAGGATCGTTAACAGAATCAGCAATTAATGGATGTCAATCTTTTGTTTGGTTTACCATCAATGCACATTAAAAAGATGATACTTTTGGAAGATTTTGCCACTGGCTTTGTATTAAATAACATAATGTATTACTAAATACCGCAGCTGGACAAGTATGATTTACAGCTTCACAACAGTTAGAATTGGATTAAGAATGTAAGAAATCGGAGAAGTAAACCACATAGCCCATCAAGTGAGTCTGCTCCAACAGTCACACTTATAGATACATAGAAGATGTACATAGAAGACTGGAAGTCATCCCAGTGCATGAAAGATCCTTAACCTTTCATTTTTATTCATATTCTCTTTCTTTTTCATCACCTTTTCGCCTCTGTTGTTTGTCCGTGTGTAGTGGGGCGAGTTAGGGGGGGGGGGGGGGGGGGGGGGGGGCAGTCCTAAATAATTGACCCCTTACCCTGAGACCATGTTTTAGATTCCTCAATCAATGGAAACAATCTCTCAAGAATCCACCCTATAAAGCCCTTTCAGAATTTTGTAGATTTCAATGAGATTGCCTCTCATTCTACCAAACACCAGAGAATATAAGCCCAATTTACTCAGCCTCTCATCAGGGCGGCACGGTGGCGTAGTGGTTAGCACTGCTGCCTCTCAGTACTGAGGGCCCAGGTTCGATCCCGGCCGCGGGTCACTGTCCGTGTGGAATTTGCAAATTCTCCCCGTATTTGCGTGGGTCTCACCCCCACAACCCAAAGATGTGCAGGGTAGGTGAACTGGCCACACTAAATTACCCCTTAATTGAAAAAAAAATAACTGGGTACTATAAATTAATTTGTTTTTAAAATTGAAAATTTGCTCAGCCTTTCATAATCGGACTATTTCCTCATCCCAGGGACCAATTTAGTAAACCTCTGCTGACCCGTCTCCAGTGCAAGTATATCTTTTTTTCCCCAACTTTTCCAATTAAGGAGCAATTTAGCGTGGCCAATCCACCTGCTCTACGCAGCTTTTGGGTTGTGGGGGTGAGACCCACACATGCAGAAACGGGGAGAATGAACACACTCCACATGGACAGAAAGGACACAGACCTCCAACGACATATTTTATTCCACAAATGTGGCTTGAGTGATTTTGAGCACAGCATTATCACTTTCAACTTAAAGACCCTGCATTCACTTTCAACCACTTTGCACTCTTCCTGTCCCATTATTTTGCATGTGCAACCGCCACCAACTCTCTCCTGCATCCTCTCTGAAATTATTTCCTGTGGACTCTTTGTTAAAGGCGCTAAACAACTGCATTTTTCTGTTAGAGTCCATTTGCAAACTTTAATGACAGCGCACATTCAGGATTGTTTTCCAACTCAGCCTTTTCCTGAAATCGGGGGATGGTAGTGCAGTGTCCGTAAATGTCAAAAATATGTGGCGAGAGAATCATGGCTGGATGCAAAATGATAGACGGGACATTAAGTGCTATTGGCAGGAAGCAGCTTTGGTCAGAGGGTCATCTTAAGAACTACAGTAATTCAAATGGAAAACTCGTCAGCACCTTCTCGGGGTAACGGGGGGTGGGAAATTAAATGCAGTCATGCAAGTATCACCCACATTCTGAGAACAAAATATTTAAGACATTCATTGCTGAGGCTCACAAAAAAAGTTTGGATACTTGGGCGCTCCGAGAACTGTGCCAGAGAAAAGGCTGAAATTGAAGTTTAAAAATTAAACTGGTAGTGAAACGAGGAAAATGTAATTCAATTAGCAGAATACAGCATTTAGAAGAATAAGGTTTCCTTCAGCTAATGGAGGCAAGCAGACCTCGTATTCCTTGGTCGATACAGCTAACACGGAGATGCTGCATGAACAGAATAATGCAGGCCCCAGGTGGTTCCCAGTGTTAAATGGTAGATTAAAGACAGTACAACTAATTTTTTTACTTTAATCTTATTAGACTAACGACAGCTGTCAACTGTCACCATTTGCACACAAGCCACAAATGAGGAGCCCAAAGTACTTGTGAATTTAGAAAAGATTCAGTGTTGAAGACCAAAGTGTCAATTCTCAAGCCTGTCGTTACAAATTAAACAGGATTCGTATGGATTTTAAAATTAAAATTAAAATAAATAAAATGGTGCCCTGAATGGTATTGCTTTGAAGGTTCCCTGAGTTAATGTTTACACATACATCTTCCACAAAATTCTTTCTCCACTTGTCAGGGGCTGGTTTAGCTCACTCGGCTAAATCACTGGCTTTTAAAGCAGACCAAACAGGCCAGCAGCACGGTTCGATTCCCGTACCGGCCTCCCCGGACAGGCGCCGGAATGTGGCGACTAGGGGCTTTTCACAGTAACTTCATTGAAGCCTACTCGTGACAATAAGCGATTTTCATTTCATTTTTCATTTCCTTTGTGCCAGTGTGGCTCAGTTGGTGAGACTGTTAGGTTATAAAGTTATGGGTTTGAGATGCATTCTTGGACTAGATCTCATAATCTCGGCTGCTTCTTCAGTGAAATACTGAGCGTGCTGCATTATCGGAGACCCTATCTTACACAACTGAGGCACTCTCTACTTGTTTGGATGGATGATATAGATCTCAGGGCACTATCTGAAAGAGCAAGGATTTATCTTGCTGTTCTGATTAACGTTCCTCTCTTAACCAACACCACCAGAATAAACCAATTAGTTTCTTATTTCACCACTGTATGTGGGATCTTGCTGTTTGAAATCTCTTCTGTGTTCATATACATAGTTACAGTCAACGTTACTCACTGTATATTTGTGATGCTTGATACAATGCTGGTCACTACTTTTTGCTAGTGTACAGTTAAGCAGGCAACATTAGTTATCATCTGGTACCCGCCCAGTTGGCTGTTCTTCATATGTAACCGTGGGCAATGAATCACAATCTCAATTTCGATTGTAAAATATCAATAATCGGAAAATCCTGACTTAAATAATAATTAACTGTTGCACCTATGTTGTTGATGTTTGCAAAAATTAATACAAAAATTAATTAATTAATTAATCCTTGGCCTTTAAAAAAAAAACAATTCTATACTTTAAAAAAATTATATATTAATTTCCATTTTCAATACTTCTACCAGTGACTGAACAAACTGTATTAACTATGACATTTTCCCCTTTATAAAAACATTGGTGAGCTGCTGTATTCATCAAGATAAGGGGCTTCAGGGGTGGCACGTGGCGCAGTGGTCAGCACATGGACTACGGAGCTGAGGATCCGGGTTCGAAACTGGTCCTTGGTCACTGTGTGGCGTTTGCACATTCTCCCCGTGTTTGCGTGGGTTTCACCCCCACAACCCAAAGATGTGCAGGTTAGGTGGATTGGACATGCTAAATTGCCCCTTAATTAGAAAATGATTCGGTACTCTAAATTTATTTTAAAAAGATGAGGGGCTTCAATCTTGCGGAACAGAACACCTTTGGAACAGCAACATCCAACAAGCTGCCCTGAAAACCCTGCTCCTATTTTGACATGTGAGAAATTCCACCACAACAGCTGGGATGCTCTTAAAAGAACATGACAATGTTCTCAAAAGAAGACAAATCACCCCACCGTATAATGCTAACAGATCCTTCAAAGATTTCTGGAATCCAGATCTACAACTTCACCAAAAATTACTCAGTTCTTCCTTGGTACCCAGAGTACCAAATTTTGTTGAAATTCATCCATTAGTTTTTGAGATATTGGGCGTAATTGAACGGCCTCGCGGTGCCTGACTCGCTGATGCAGGAAGCGGCTCCTTGCGAGATTTGCAATGCTCAAAACGCCTCACGTAATTTAATGGGATCTCGTGAGATGTCATGATCTGGATCTCGTCCTCGCTAGATTATATATTTGAATGAGCCCATCTGCGATGGATTCACCTGAGGCCTGGGAACAAATCGCCTTGTGCCTGGGAGACCTCCCCATGGTCCACACAAGCATGGACCAGGCATGACAGTATATGGGAGGGTCTCACAGGCCATTGGACGCTCCGGGGTGGTCAGGCTCTGGGAAGTGTGGTACCCTAGCACTGCTGCTGCCACCCGGGCAGCATGGCACTGCCAGGGTGAGCAGTTGGCGCAGCCAGGGTGCCCAGCTGTCAGTGCCAAGGTGCCCAGATGCTAGGAATCTTGTCTCGTGTTCCCTGCCCTCAAGAGGTGGGGTGAGGGGGGGGCGATGACCTTCTAAGAGATAAGTTGGGGCAATGGAGGAGTCTGGACGCCATGGTTGGGATTCTGAAGGGGGTCGAGAGATCTGGGCGACATTTAAAAATGGCGTCCCGATCTCTTCCTGCAATGAGAGGTAAGTGCAGTCTCGAGCTAGGAAGAAAAGAGTCCCATTTGATAGCGGAGTCATTCTCAATGCTGCAGGTGCTGAGAGAGACCTGCTATAAAGGCTCAAAAATGGACTCTGTTTTTTGCACGTTACATCACGTCCATATTGTTTACACATAAACAGGGGCAAAAACATCACCTCTTCCCACATTCAGTAACAAGGGTATTATTCTGAATGGAAGTAGGCTTGGTTTGGAAGAGTGAAGGAAATGTAACTAAAATGCTGGCCGTTAGAGCTTGCCAGAACACCTGAAAGAAAATGGCAGTTCAGAAAGTTACCCATGTTTGTTTAATAGAGTCAGAATAGAAGAGATGAAGCCATGAAGGTGGGTTACAGGTGGGTTTACTTAGCTGGAGACCTAATGCGTATATTACTTGCAAAGTAGTGCAGTCCGGCAAGATATTGGGTTGTGAAAGTTGGAGCTAAATTACTTCAAAAGCATTTGGTGAACCCTGAAAGGTTACTTGGTTAGGGAGCTGACTGGAGCTTAAGAAGGTTCTCTGCTATCAATTTATCTGTGTGTTTGCTGGGAGTGGTGGTTGGTTGCAGTTGGATATGGTGGGGTTTGCAGCTCACAGTGAAGTTCTGGGAACTTATAGAGCAGCACGGTAGCACAGTGGTTATCACTGTGGCTTCACAGTGCCAGGTTCCCAGGTTCGATTTCCCGCTGGGTCACTGTCTGTGCGGAGTCTGCACATTCTCACCTTGTCTGTGTGGGTTTCCTCCGGGTGCTCCAGTTTCCTCCCACAGTCCAAAGACGTGCACGTTAGGTGGATTGGCAATGCTAAATTGCCCTTAGTGTCCAAAAAGGTTAGGAGGGGTTATTGGGTTACGGGGTAGGGTGGTTCGGGTTAGGGCTTAAGTGGGTCGGTGCAGACTTGATGGGCCGAATGGCCTCCTTCTGCACTGTATGTTCTATTGGCAGGTTCCAGGAAGTTAGGGCTTCATACAGATCTATGCAACCCAGAGACTGGAGTTTGAAGAAACCCAAGATCAGTGCCAGCTTAATGAAGCTAGCAGTCTGTGAGAGAGTTGGAAGTGTGCTGGTAGTTAGAGGCAGGAATGCAGCTTTGTGATCCCGTGGGACGCAGTCTCAAGAGAAAAGATTGAACCATCGGGAAGGGAGCCACCATTGAGGCACCATTTCACCATTGAGTTCAGAAACAAGGATGACAATTTATTAATACCATGTCCAGTTTCTCAAACCCTCAAAGATGGAGCATTTTGAATGATCAACTCTCGAGTATTATATTTTTAGTAACAAATGCTGACCGCTTAAGCATGACGAACATGAGCTATATCTGGGGCCTTGGCTGGACAGCTGGTTTATGATGCAAAACAAAGCCAACAAGGGCGGGTTCAGTTCCTGCACCGGCTGAGGTTATTCTCGAAGGCCCGCCTTCTGAGCCTTGCCCCTTGCCTGAGATGCGGTGATCCTCAGGTTGAACCACCACCAGTCAGCTCTCCCCCCCCCCCCCCCCCCCCCCCCCCCCCCCCCCCCCTCAAAAGGAGAAAGCAGCTATGGTCACCTGGGACTATGGCAATGTTATATATGATAATAAACGGAACTAGAGAACTACCATGTATGGCTTCTACACTTGAAGGTAATTATATATTCGCTTACGACTGTCCCACTTGAAGCAAATAAACATTAATACAGTTCAGATGTATTTTTTTTAGTTTCAATATGAAAAATACACTCAGCATTCAGGTTGACAGATTAACTGAAAGATTTATACAAGGCACAGTCATGTACATCATATTCCCAGAGTTGCTGTGAAATGTAATCACATCATTTTTAATTGAATTGAAAAGTTTTTAATGCACAGCAATATCATGTCAAACTGTACAAGTGCATTGACAAAATACACACTGATAAAAATTAAAATACAACTACATACATATTATATAGTGGAACACCTCGCTTCCTCTTTTTCTCCGCCACTGACAAGAAGCAGCTTTCTGCAAGTCAAAGCCCATTAATGAAATAAAGATCTTCCATTTGAATAATGGACTAAACAAGGGTCAAGTCTGGATACAAATGCAAATTGATCTTTAACACCACCAAACATTAAGGGGTTCCCGCGCAGCTGCCTCCATCACTTAAAGTGTTTGCTTCCACATTCCCAGCGTGTCCCCAGTGGTTTTAAACTGGTGAACACAGGTTCTGTCCAGTGGGACAAATTCTGCTGTTACCGACCACCGTGTTTTCTGTCTCTCACGAAACGTACTAAAGATCGCTGGGAGGGGAAAGAAATTGAGTAAGCTCTATTCAGGGACTGTTCTGGCTTCACAGCCTTAGAGTGAGTTCATTTGTAGCTGTCAATTTCTATATATTGACCTATGTCAATCACAATTGGATAAACACAGTAAGAAGTCTTACAACACCAGGTTAAAATCCAAAGGGTTTGTTTCAAATCACTAGCTTTCGGAGCACTGCTCCTGAGGAATGTCTGGCCATTGATCGCTTGGCAGTTTGCAGAACTTTGCTGTGATATAATGGCTGCCATGTCTGCTTGCTTAACTAAAGATCAGGGAGAGCTAGCATGGATTCATCGACTTCTGGATTATGGGCCCAGCACGCTTCTGCTACGCCACGCTTCTCTCTCCAGCATGGATTCATTTAAAAAAAAAAATTTGGAGTACCCAATTCATTTTTTCCAATTAAGGGGAAATTTAGTGTAGCCAATCCACCTAACCTGCACATTTTTGGGTTGTGGGGGCGAATCCCACGCAAACACGGGAAGAATGTGTAAACTCCACACGGACAGTGACCCAGAGCCAGGATCGAACCGGGGACCTCGGTGCCGTGAGGCAGCAGGGCTAACCCACTGCGCCACCGTGCTGCCGCTCCAGCATGGATTCATGAAGGTAAGGTCATGCCTGACTAATCTTACTACATTTTTTGAAGAGGTGACTAAGGTAGCCAACAGGGGAATGACTATGGATGTCATTTATATGGATTTCCATAAGGCATTTGATAAAGTCCCATACAAGAGACTGTTAACTAAGGTGGAAGCCATGGAAGTAGAGGGCAAATTATTGACACGGTTAGGAAATTGGTTGAGTGGCAGGCGACCGAGAGGGGATAATGGGTACTTACTATAATTGAGAGGAAGTGGCTACTGGTGTACCGCAGGGATCCATGTTGGGGTCTCAATTATTCGCACAATTCATTAATGACTTGGATGAAGGCGTATAATATCATATAACCAAATTTACGGATGATACAAAAAGTTAGGTGGCATTGTACACAACCTAGATGATAGCATAAAATTGCAAGGAGATATTGACTCGGTGAATGGGCAAAATTTTGGCAAATGGAATTTAAGGTAAGCAAGTGTGAGGTTATCCATTTTCAACCAAAAATAGGATAGAGCAAAGTGGATGTCCAAAGACATCCTTGGGGTTCAGGTGCAAAGGTCCTTAAAACGCCAGGAACAAGTGCAGAAAATAATCCAAAAGGCTAATGGAATGCTAGCCTTGAGGATTGGAATAGGGTAATGCTGCAGTTATACAGAACACTGGTTAGACCCCACTTGGAGTATCTGTGAGCATTTTTGGGCATCACGCCTGAGGAAGGATATTTTGGAGCAGCACGGAGCCGCAGTGGTTCGCGGTTTGGTCCTGGTCCCGGGTCGCTATGTGCCTGGAGTTTGTACATTCTCCCCGTGTCTGCGTGGATCTCACCCCTAAATTACCCCTTAATTGTGGGGGAAAAAAAGAATTGGGACTCTAGATTTATTTAAAAAAAGGAAATTTTGGTTTTGGAGGAAGTGTAAGGTAGGTTTACAAAATGATACCTGAATTACAGGGGTCGAGTTAAGAGGAGAGATTATTCAAATTCAACCTGCTTTCGTTAAAATTTAGAAGGTTAAGGGGTGACCTGATCAAAGTCTTCAAGATATTAACTGGGAAAGACAGGGTAGATAAATATAAACTGTTTCCGCTGGTGGATATTCTAAAACTAGGGGGCATAGTCTAAAAATTAGGGCTAGACCATTCAGGATGGATGTTAAGACTTAGACGCATTGAATTTACAGTGCAGAAAGAGGCCATTCGGCTCATCGAGTCTGCACTGGCTCTTGGAAAGAGCACCCTACTTAAGCCCACACCTCCACTCTATCCCCGTAACCCAGTAACCCCAGCTAACCTTTTTTTTGGACACTGAGGGCAATTTATCATGGCCAATCCACCTAACCTGCACATCTTTGGACTGTGGGAGGAAACCGGAGCACCCGGAGGAAACCCACGCAGACACGGGGAGAACGTGCAGACTCCGCACAGACAGTGACCCAAGCCGGGAATCGAACTGGGACCATGGAGCTGCGAAGCAACTGTGCTAACCACTGTGCTGCCCCAACTTCTTCACCCAAAGGGTGGTAGAGGTTGGGAACTCTCTCCCACAAACAGCAGTTGAAGCTAGAACAGTTGTTAATTGGACGGCATGGTGGCCCAGTGGTTAGCACTGCTGCTTATGGCGCTGAGGATCTAGGTTCGACCCCAGCCCCGGATCACTGTCGGTGTGGAGTTTGCACATTCTCCTCGTGTCTGCGTAGGTTTCACTCCCACAACCCAAAGATGCGCAGGTTAGATGGATTGGCCACACTAAATTGCCCCTTAATTGGAAAAAAAAAATTGGGTGCGCCAAATTTAAAAAAAAAAAACAGTCGTTAATTTTACATCTGAGATAGATAGATAGATATTTGTTAAGCAAAGAGATTAAGGGATATGGGCCAAAGTTAGGTCACAGATCAGCCAGGATCTCATTGAATGGCGGGACAGGCTTGAGGGGCTCAATGGCCTACTTCCATTCCTATGTTACTTCATTCTAGCAAGGAGTTAATTGTGGAATCCACTTGAAGAGCTGTTAAGTTATTACAAAAAGTGTTACTTATTATTTTTTCATGTTTCCTTCCCCCCTGAAGCAGGTCTGGTTTAACAGGATGCCGATTCCATTGCTGAAATGAGGTATACACACATTATTCTTGTATCACCAGTGGATTGACCCCTTCTGAAAGGATACTGTCTGGAAAAAGGCTACTGAAATGTAGGCTGCTGAAATTTATTTGTGGTAATAACACAAATCCAAGAGCAAACAAGAGCAATCAATCTCGATTTTTGGTAAAAACATTTAGTTGCGGTGCATTCAAATGGACAACAAATATCACACGATACTAGACGAAGAAGAAAAGGGACATTAGCTGGCGGACAGCCAATGTTTTCCCTCAACTAATACTGCCAATAAAACACGTTAATCGAGAATTCATCTTGTTTGTGGGATGTTAATGATGCAGAATATTTACTGTTTTGACATGATCTAAGTCACTACTTCCTGACGTAATTAATAGAAGGAATGAATTCTGAAACATTTTGTCAGAATACGGCATTTCCTCAAAGGTTTACGGTCAACTTGAATGTTACATGGCTGTGAAAAATCTATTCCTGTGTCTGCTTTCCTGTTGACTTTGGTGGGCCACCGATGTAATACAAATGAAGTATAATGTAAATCTTTTTGTAATAAGGACTTATCCTTTTAACATGCAGACTCTGGATTATTCTTCTGAGCTGCTCCATGCTTCTGGGACTGCAGATGAGAGATGTGGATAATAAACCATGTAATCGCCTTGCCCGATTTGCAGGGCTTAACCTCATCAGAGGCTGCACGCAGAATCCCAAGGTTGACGGAGATGAATACATGGTGTGTAACGGGTTAATAAGTATCACCATTAATTTCATCCTGCCATGAAAGAGGCAATTATCTGACGTATCTTCACTTAGCGATTGCTGCACGCCTACCATCCCAGCAAAAAAAAATAAATCCCAGGTTCCTGGAATGTGCTGAAACTTTAGCACAGGGTCACATCGCTGTCATTACCAACAAGATAAGAAGTTGGAAGGCAAAACGATCTACATCAAGGCCTATAACATGCTCAAGTAGCATCATGTACGGTAGGTGGAGGGTACATTGGATTTGCATACAGTCTGCATAAGTAGCAACACCACCAGGATGCTTCAAAAGAATTTTTGGTGTGATGAATTCATATGCTTTCGTTTGCTTTGTTCCTCATGTTTATATTTTTGAATACTTTAGATTTAAGCAGACCGTGTAATAATAATTGTCACAAGTAGGCCTACTGCAATGAAGCTACTGTGAAAAGCCCCAAGTCACCACATTCCGGCGCCTGTTCAGGCACACAGAGGGAGAGGAGAATTCAGAATGTCCAAATCATCTAGCCAAATTGCCTAAATTACCAAATTACCTGTTGAAAGATATCAAGGATCCCGGGCGGAAAGAATTAGAGGGAGAGAGTGTATCACGGATTTAAATTGACATATCTACAGGTTTGATGCAAAACCTCCAGATTATCATCCACATTTGCATTGATTGTGATTATTGGATGAGAACCATATGCAAACTTTGTCATCAATATATTCTGTCCATTAAGAGTATCTTAGTCGGGCAGCATGGTGGAGCAGTGGGTAGCACTGCTGTCTCACGGCGTCGAGGTCCCAGGTTCGATCCTGGCTCTGGGTCACTGTCGGTGTGGAGTTTGCACATTCTCCCCGTGTTTGCGAGAGTTTCGCCCCCACAACCCAAAAGATGTGCACGGTAGGTGGATTGGCCACGCTAAATTGCCCCTTAATTGGAAAAAATTAATTGGGTACTCTAAATTTATTTTTTAAAAAAAAGAGTATTTTAGTCACCCTATGAGGTAGGTATTAGAACGTGGAGTGTCCATTTTCCAGCTCACCAATTCATCGGGAACACTAGCATCCTATCTGCAAGGTGTTTAACTAAATGCTGAATTCTTCAGGCATTTTCTTTGTCGCTGGCTGCTGCCTAAAGTAGATGTTAACCTCTTGAAGCATTAAGAACTTTTAAAATTGCTTGGAAAGAACAATTTGGTTAAAATCGCTGAAATCAAAGAAGAGAGAGAGAAAGCTGAGAAACCGAAGTCCCATTGAAAAGAAGCTGCAAGACTGGAGAAAGCTGGCCAGCAAGGGCTCGAGAGAGTGTTGGAAAACTTTAAACTGCTTTTGCATCAGAGAGAGAGAGGATGGAAAGTTACTGAGAAGTTTGGTTTGCTCGCAGCCACGGTATAAAGAAGGACTGTTTAAGAAGAGAAAAGGCAGGGGGGAAAAGTTCACCATCCTGCAAAAAAAAAGGTGACTTTAGAAGTTGACCCTCTGAGAAAAGGTATATTCAACCCTGTGTTTTGAGGTGTCACACAAAGTATCATTTTAATGTTACAATATTGTTAACTGTTCATTGAATCATTAGGAGAAGTTGCGGATTTAACCAATGTTTTGACTGAGGATGGTGACTGATCTTCCTTCTGGGTTTGCACCGAAAATTTGCAGACATTAAAGTGAGATGCTCCAAACTAAGTAAAATCCTACACCATAAAAGTTGTTTCCGATGAGCAGGGCAGGTGCTTGGCCTGCCCCATTCATCATTTCTCTGTTCCTCTGACCGTTCATTTTAGATTTTAAAAACCTTCATGCAAGGGCTGCACGTTGGCGCAGTGGTCAGCACTGCTGCCTCACGGTGCCAAGGACCCGGGTTCGATCCCAGACCCAGGCCACTGTCTGTGTGGAGTTTGCACATTCTTCCCGTGTCTGCGTGGGTCTCACCCCCACAACCCAAAAAGAGGTTCAGGGTAGGTGGATTTGCCACGTTAAATTGCCCCTTCATTGGAGAAAAAGAATTGGGTACTGTAAATATATTTTTAAAAACCTTCAGGCAGAGTCAGGAGGGCAAGTTTGCTCCCTGAACTCCACATCAATTACAGTTGCCTCCACTGTGTCCTGCTCTAACCATCCTCAACTCTGAAAACTCCCTCTTGGCTCCCATTGCCAGATACGTGCCCCAACAGTCGTGATCCATTCTGCATGAGCTGCCTGAAAATGGGCTCAGATGAAATACTACTCAGATATACTTTGGTTAGATATGTTTGGTAAAGGAAACAATTTCAGTCATAAAATACTATCTGTAATAGCACTTTACCCATGTGAAGCCTGGGTGTTGATGGAGGAATGAGCAAATTTATGGAGCTTCTGCAACTTAATGTGTTATACACTTAATAAAATATTGATGCTCCTTCTAACAATGCTCAGCTCCACCTACTAGTAGCACCATAGTTTGCTTCAGTTCTGTAACTACCTGCTGTATTGTAAGAGAACGTCAAGGTTTGATCCCGGCCCCGGGTCACTGTCCGTGTGGAGTTTGCACAATCACCCCGCGTGTGCCTGGGTCTCACCCCCATAACTCAAAGATGCGCAGGGTAGGTGGATTGGCCACGCTAAATTGTCCCTTAATTAATTTAGAGAAAAAAAGAATTGGGTACTTTAAATTTATTTTATAAATAAGAAATGCTTGCAAGATTTGGGATATAAGAAATCCTAGGAGCATACGATGGCCCACATCTTCATAGTTTGCAGTGTTTCCCAAGACATGGGGATTGAGACACGTGACGTAACCACCTTGTTCAGGGCTCACTCCAGTACTCCAATGGTAAAAGCCAAGAAGGCAGGCTATATCATTAAAAGACCCTTCAAAAATGCAAGGAGTTGAATTAATCATGGTTTCTAGTTCTGATTGACGGAATATGCCAAATGGAGTTGTAGCTACAAGTACAGCACAGACACTTACTGGCATAGCTGCAAGATACTTATTTCAGATAGTGGGGACACTCCTGCAGCCCCAACTGAACAAAATACTCGTGCTTGTTCAAATGAAGCAAAATCAGCAGTATTAACAATGCAGCATACTAAGCTACTTCAAAAAAATACAGCCCGGCGATAGTGTGGATGGAATCTTCCAGCCAGAGTAGTTGGAGCACTGGAACATACACAAGTGGGGGCAAGTCCTAGAAGTTATGTGCACGTTGGAGTCTCCCCATACTGTGGGAATCGCCGTCAGTAGATTTATACTGATGAGACACCTGTAAGAAACACTAATGAGATCGAGGACTTGGATAAAACACAGGACTCCAGCTATCTTCGCAATGGCCAACAGGAATTAACTACTACAAGACCCGAAACCTCTAAGTTGGACACCAATCGTAAATCTAGAAGACAGCAGCTGGATCTGTCTCCATTGAAGGTCATATTATTTTTAGTAGCACCCGCTTGCGATTGTATTTTTTTGTTTAAGTTAGAATTCAGGATTCCTCAACGTATTTTTCAAGAATTCTGAATTATTTCTTGTCAGTATTCATTATCAGTATATATTTTTTCTTTTGACCAGAAAGCTGTGACTCCAGACACGTTTGCTTGGTGCTCGAATCATCATATGATTCTTCTGTTCTCTCTCTCTTCTGTGTGTGTGGTCCAGTGAAGCAAGTCTCATGGAGCTTCTGTAATTCTTGTATGTTCACTTGCTAATCGGCTTAATAAAACATTTACATGCTCTCTAACAATATATAGCTCTGTTAAGTATTTGAAGGGGTGTCAACAATTTCCTTTACCCAGAAGTTCATTCCACTAAAGGAGTCTTACCACGTTTTGCATATAGATCTATTCTCAAAAGAAGTTGAACTTTAAGAGGGCGCAAAAGATTAAGTGGCATGAACCAAGTGCACGATTTATTTGTGTGGTTTAATGAAAAATAAACCACCCACCAGCAGCCAGACCTTATGACTTTCTCATTCAAGTCTTCAGCCTATGAGTTACTTGGCATGATCTATAATAATAATCTTTATTGTCACAAGTAGGCTGACATTAACACCGCAGTGAAGTTATTGTGAAAATCCCCTAGTCGCTACATTCAGGCGCCTGTTTGGGTACACGGAGGGAGAATTCAAAACGTCCAAATTACCTAACAAGCACATCTTTCAGGGCTTGTGGGAGGAAACCGGAGCGCCCGGAGGAAACCCACGCAGACACGGGGAGAACAGGCAGACTCTGCACAGTGACCCAAGCCGGGAATCGAACCTGAGGCCCTGGCTCTATGAAGCAACAGTGCTAACCACGGTGCTAGTTAGTTTTGGTGAGCTACAAAACCCCTACTATGCAGTCAATATTTACGGTGTGCTTTCCTGCTTCCTTACAGTTGTATAGGACTTTGGTTAGGCCACAATTGAAATACTGCGTGCAGTTCTGGTCGCCGCATTACCAGAAGGATGTGGATGCTTTAGAGAGGGTGCAGCGGAGGTTCACCAGGATGTTGCCTGGTATGGAGGGTGCTAGCTATGAAGAAAGGTTGAGTAGATTAGGATTGTTTTCATTGGAAAGACGGAGGTTGAGGTCTACAAAATTATGAGAGGTATAGACAGGGTGGATAGCAACAAGCTTTTTCCAAGAGTGGGGGTGTCAATTACAAGGGGTCACGATTTCAAGGTGGGAGGGGGAAAGTTTAAGGGAGATGTGCATGGAAAGTTTTTTACACAGAGGGTGGTGGGTGCCTGGAACGCTTTGCCAGCGGAGGTGGTTGAGGCGGGCACGATAGCATGATTTAAGATGCATCTAGACCGATATATGAACGGGCGGGGAACAGAGGGAAGTAGATCCTTGGAAAATAGACGGCAGGTTTAGATAAAGGATCTGGATCGGCGCAGGCTGGGAGGGCCGAAGGGCCTGTTCCTGTGCTGTAATTTTCTTTGTTGTTCTTTGTTCTTACAATTAGTACGGTGGTCCATTAGCTCAGTTGGCTGGGTGGTTGTTTGTGATGCAGAGCAATGCCAACAGCGCTGGTTCAATTCCTGTCCCAGTTGAGGTTATTCATGAAGGCCCCACCTTCTCAACCTTGCCCCTCGCCTGAGGTGTGGTGACCCTCAGGTTAAACCACCACCAGTGAGTTATCAAGGGGAGAGCAGCCTATGGTCCTCCAGGACAGTGGAGACAGTTATTTTCATTTGCATAGTAAATGGGCCACGGCACTTCACAGCAGCGTTAGAATTCAAGAAATAACAACAGAAGTTGGGTATTCGACAAACATAATTTGCTACCAAGCCGCACAGGTGACAAAAACCTGATCAAAGTAGTAGGTTTTAAGGAGTGTCTTAAAGAGAGAAAGTCCTAGGCGGCTGAAGACATGGCTGCCAATGCTGGAACAATGAAAATCGGAAATACTCAAGATGCCAAAGAGATCTCAAAGAATAATAGGGTTGAAAGAAGTTACAGTGACAGGGAAGGGTGAGGCCATGGAGAATTCAATGTTGCATAAGCTGCTTTATATTAATTTTGTGCAATGGCTCCAGATAAGCGGCTGTTGTAAAGTCAGAACGACCCAAAAGTAAATATGCTGAACATGTTCAGACTGTGGCACCTGATTTAAAATAAAATCTTCTCAGCTACTGGTCGTAGTGAATCCTGAACTTCATCAGCTATGCAAAACCTATGCAGATGGAGCCAGCTGCACTAACACGGCATGAAGCCAATATAAAAGCTGCTACTGAAGCAATATTTCAGGAATTAAGAAGCTCACCACTTAGGTTGATTAATATAGTCGCTTTAAAACATTCAGTGAAGTGGGGAAAAGCAAACTCTGTAAGTACTTCCCCATCTATTAGGATTAAGAGCCATAGGGGAGGTTTTCACCAGCTGCAACTCAAGTCTGTGGAGCCCAGGGCAGGCTCAGAAAAGTGTGCCAAATGTTATTTACTGTTCCCTGTTGCTTGCAATGCAACAAAACAGGTACTTCATCCCATTTAATGCTAGTCAACAGTTCAAGAAAGAAATTAAAACAGCCGAGGAAGTAACAGTAACAGCACATGTGCTTTCTCAAACTGCTCCTGCTTTCTGGGGAGGAAGGGAGAGGTTCTGTGGGACTCACCTTCATTTTAAGATGTTACCTTCTGTTTTGCCACAACCAACAACGTATAAAGCATGACTCTGTTCACCAGTATGTTGACCATCTCAAATGACAGGCCAGACCTCCTGCCTCTGGTGGTGGTCAATTAGCTTTGTTGACTAGATGGCTAGAGTGTGGTGCAGAATGACACCAATGGCACTAATTCACTCCCAGTACCAGCTGTGGTAGTAAGGATACTGGCCTCCTTCGCCTTCCCCATGCTTGAGCTATCTAACCACTTGTTTCTCTTGAACCGAGAGGGAAATGCCATTGGTCCCTCGTGGACTACGGCTAATTGTCTCTGATACCTGTAATGCACTAAACGTCATGCGCAAGCAAAGTCTACTCATCTCCGACAGCTCGATATTGATCAAATAAACCACAAGCAGAAAACCCAAGGATGTACTAATGAAATAGGAACCCACCAAAAGGTTAAAGATCTTCTAATGTATATTGTGGCGTTTGTACTGCAATTAGATTTAATTTAGGGCAGCACGGTGGCACAGTGGTTAGCACTGCTGCCTCACAGAGCCGAGGACCCTGTTTCGATCCCGGCCCTGGGTCACTGTCTGTGTGGAGTTTGCACATTCTCCCCGTGTCTGCGTGGGTCTCACCCCCACAACCCAATAGGATGTGCAGGCCAGGTGGATTGGACAGGCTAAATTGCCTCTTAATTGGAAAAAAAATAATTGGGTACTCTAAATTTATTATGAAAAAGAAAAAAAAGGGGGAAAAAGTAATTAGGTTTAATTGGATAACTCAATATAAAGAAAATCAAGAATTTACATTTATTTCACCTGAATAATGGGGCTGAAACAAAACAGGGAAATCGCCTAGAAGGAGTATTCCAGCACCATAAAAGATCACAGGTGAAAAGTAGCAGCTTCAAACAATCAAACCGATAAGTCTACGCATTTCTGACTGAAGAATGAGCAGTCAAGATTTGCTAGTTCCAACATGCAAGACCAGTTCTGATCCCCTGTTGAAGAATACAGCTCCCAGAAACATGGCGTACTGCCAGCATGCCAAACTGGTCCTTTTTGATTGGTAGCTGAGTGGACCGAAGAGAACTTTCTTCCCTCTCCCTTTGTTAATAAACTGTGCCAAAATCCACATTTCCAGAGACTTATTTTGAGACTTCTACATTCCCATCTGCACCTCTATCCTCCACTACCTTTCCAGTGATGAAGGAGGAAGAGAAGAGTTTTGCCAGATGAATGTTTGATCTGGGAAACTGAAAAGTCAGAAATATTTCACGTGGACCAAATTCATGGGCAAATCAGAGCTTGAACATGATTATTTACTCTTGCTATGATTGCCGAATTTCCAACCCTTTTATATTAATTTCATTGTTTTTTTAAAATAAATTTAGATTACCCAATTATTTTTTCCAATTAAGGGCCAATTTAGCATGGCCAATCCACCTACTCTGCACATTTTTGGGTTGTGGGGGCGAAACCCACGCAGACACGGGGAGAATGTGCAAACTCCACATGGACAGTGACCCAGAGCCGGGATCGAACCTGGGACCTCGGCTATTAATTTCATTGTTGATGACACATCATCAAGAGTTCTTTTCTTAAAACGGTCACCATTCAAATGTAAATTATACCAATTCCAGTTGCTGTTGATACTCTCCTATCCCTGCAGTACACAGAGAAAGAGGTTATCTTCTATCGGTTGTGGTACTGGTCTCAAGTGTACTGGCAGGCACGCCACAGTCCCATTCCAAATACAAACCATTGCAGTTAGACAGTCAGGCTAAACACCTCAGCTGTGGGCTGCCTGAATTAAATTATTTCATAGAATCAGATTTGGTCTGACTCACTTACCTAAACCAATCAGACTTTCCCCCCACATTGTTTACCAATGCCGTGTGTTGGTAAACAAAGCTAATAGGTCTCCAGTTGACGGCAATGAAAGCAAAGTGACGCAGCGGAAGTGTGCTGGGCCCATATCCCAGCGGTTGGTGGATGTAAACCATCTACTGCTATGCAATAGTGCATTTAGATTTACTTTGCAGTGTTTCTTTAGTATAGTGACTATCACATTCGCCTCACACGTGAATGGTCCTAGGTTCAAAACAGGGCCGAAACATTTCTAATCATATTCAATCATGGCTTAGACTTAGAATTTGATTTCATGAGAGCAACACAGAAAATAACCACCAATCAAGATACATCCTTAAGCAGCAACTTAAAATCAGATACATGCTGAAAAGCTAATTAATTCAGTTGCAAGCGTGCAGCATTTCTGTTAAATGACTAAATAATAATTGAGAAGAACTTAACCTTACACGGTTTCTGCGATTGCAATAGAGATCTGTTAACCAAATATATTAAAGGGAATCGGGGCAAAGACAGTTATGTGGGGCTGGATCTTGGATCAGCCATGATTTTATCGAATGGCGAAATAAGCTTGAGGGTTAAATGGCTGACTTCTGTTCCCAGATGCTGATATTTGACCTTTTTGTTTCCCCATAAATGGTTTTGGAACAATATGCACCAAAGCACCCATCACAAATCTCTTGAATGGTAGTGCAGCATGGCAATGAATTTGCCATCCAGAATAATGATGAAATAATTGATGTAAAAGGAAATGATTTCTGCTGTTCTATTGGGTATGCTCGTTCACTTATAGGACTGAACACTCAAAGCTGAAATTTCTCTCTCCAAATTTCATTGTAATACAATGAGGTGACTTCAGGTTACAGACCAAGAATTGATCTGATGATACCCTCCGACACCTGCTGTACACATATAAGCTAAATCATAACCCGTGTGTTCGTAAAATATAGTCTGTTTATTGGGGCATTTGCCAATGTATGAGAGCATACAACAAAGTGAATTGTGGATTCCCTTAACCAAATACAATGTACAGGTCTGAGAAGGTGCGGGGCTTGTGGGGAAATGAGGATTTTCTCAACTGTTGTGTAGCAATTTAACAGAAGTATTGAGCACTATGCTTGAATTAATGAGCTTTCCAACATTTATTGTGATTTAGTAGCCTGTTAGCTACAAATGAAGTATTAAAGGATTGTGTCAGATGGGTCATAATGCTATTTTGTCACTGCTAACGAAAATTACATGCTCAGGAAGTCTTTTTTTCAGAACTGAGATTTTACCGGATCATAAAATGCAGTGTAAAAAAATGCATTTAGTCCAGTCTTGTGAGAACCCGAGGAAAAGAGTGGCAGGATTTAAAACATTTCAAATTTAGCATCATGTACTGGGAGCGTAGTAAAATATTAGCTAAAAATCCAGTTTTGTCCATTTGCCTTCGAAACAATTGCAGAAAATTTAACGGCAGAAGAAGCTAATCACTCAATCTTTCACCAGTGGAACACATCAAACCTTTTGTAATTTAGTGATACAACACACAAAGCAATCCATGTGAGGAATCCAACCTTAGAAATGCTACATACCTATAGTTACATAAAATAAACAAGTCTGTGTGAGTGAAGGTAAAGTTTTCACTGTGTGTTAAACTCCAATGATTAATACCAAACTGCATCTGTAAAGTTAGAACTCCATGGTTCATCGATACTTCTCTCTGTCTCTCACACACATGCATTTTGCCATACTGTACTGTCTGAACAAAGTTCCTAGGGATTGAAGTCTTCAAAGAATGGAAGCTGGAAGTCAAGGATTTTGATATATTAGTTTGTATGAGTAGAAACGAATGCTAAAAAAGCACGATTCGTTTTTGCTGAAATATAATACCTGCCGGGAAATAAGAATTTGAAAATTGAAACCTGAAAAGGCTTGGCATTAAGATGAAGTAAAGATGAACATGTTAAATGCTGAAAGTGTAAAATAAAAAAGGAAAGTGCTGTAAAAGCGCAGCAACTTTGTAGTATCTCAAAAGTAGAAGAGGTGGTTAACAAATCTAACCAATCTTTTTGCCTTTCAGATGCTGATGAGCCGAATGCATGATTTGTCTAATGGAATGACGACATATAGGGCTGGATTCTCCGGTCCCCCAGCCATGTGTTTCCCGGTGGTGCGCTGTTCGCTGGCAGCGGGAATCTCTGCTCCCACCGCGTGTCAATGGGATTTCCCATTGAAGTCACCCCATAGCACCGGGAAATCAGTGGGCGGGCTTGCGCTGCCAGCAGGAACAGGGAATCCCAACAGCCAGAGAATTCCGGCCATACTTTGCAACCAGGAACAGCAGTTCAGTCCATGAAGTTGATTTCTTGTAGAATTAGAATTCTCCTAGCCTGGTTGTGTTTTAAAAACGTCCACAGTCTGCATCTAATGACACTGTCTCAATTCCCGGCATTTGCCACTCATTGCCTGAAAACGTTCTTTCCGATATCCCTTCAAATGTTCTCCTTACCAGTTTTATTTACAAACCTACCCATTGGCTTGGATGAAGGATACAACTCTGGTTATTTTACTTGGCCAAGAAACAAACTTGCTGAACAAAGAGGTGTGCCAGGTGCTGGGATGATTTTCCAACTGATTTTCCTTTCCAGCCATTGGAAATTTACTCCACTACTCTGCCAAGGTCATGAATTCATTGAAGAAACAGCGATAGCTATCAGAATCCAATCTCACAGTTGGTGGAACACAATGGTAAATTAATTTGAATCACTTATTTTTTGAAGATATGGGGCAGCACGGTGGCACTGCTGCCTCACAGCACCGAGGTCCCAGGTTCGATCCCGACTCTGGGTCACTGTCTGTGCGGAGTTTGCGCATTCTCCCTGTGTTTGCGTGGGTTTCGCCCCCACAACCCAAAGATGTGCAGAGTGGGTGGATTGAACATGCTAAATTGCCCCTTAATTGGAAAAAATGAATTGGGTACTTTAAATTAAAAAAAACAACAATTTTTCGAAGATATTACTTCTGTGCAGGCTTGAGGGGCCGAGAGGCCTCCTCCTGCTCCTAATTCATAGTTTGTATGACACTCACTCAAACAGCAACTACAACTTGCACTGATATGATGGGTGGGAATTTCTGGTCCCGCTCATGGTGGGTTCCTAGACGGTGTGGCTGACGAGTCATGCAAAACGCCGTGGACTTTGGCAGGATGTAAAAGTCCCGCCGGAGCCCGATGGCAAGCTGCCCCCACTGCGGGTGGTGCGGGTGGAGCCTCCCAAAGCACATCAGGAGCGTTATCAATCAAATGTTTACCTGTCCACAAAAAGGGGTATCGGAAAAATGACCAAAAGCTTGGTCTATGAAATAGGATTTAACGGGCAACATAAAGGAGGAGAGGTGGAGATGTTGAGGGAAGTATTTCAAGGGCTACTAATGATTGAGGGCAGGAAATCATGATGCGGACAAAACCAAAATTCAAAGAGAACAGACGCAAAACTGCTGATTACAGAAATAGTGATGGTGTGGAGAAATTTGAACATAAAGGTAACAATGGTAACGGTAATTAACTCAATAATAAAGTTTGTGTGGATGGGGTGGAATAGAGAGATAACTGAGAGAAATGGACATTAGTCAGGAGTGATGCAATTCAACTTATTTCAAGGTTATTTAAAATTATAATCTTACACCAGCACAGGCTGCTGGTGCTCCTATGTGTTGTGTTGCAGAACTGCAAATTTGCAACATCTATTGGTCACATGCCAAATTCCTAATGATCGCGACACAAAGTCAATGGAAGGTGATAAGTGGTACTTACGTATTTCCTATGGATACATGAGCAAGAAAGATATTCAGCTTATACCATGCATCTAGCAACCAGATCAAGAGAGTTGGGAACAGGAAGATAATTGAACAATGGCGTATGGGACAAGTGCAACGACATACAGGACAGGAAAATCTAAAGATTTCACCTGTTCCTTAAGCGACTAAGCAGCACAGTAATTTCACTTTCAGGACTGGCCTGGACTACAGGTCTGAAAGTTTCTTCTTCCTGTTGCTCAAAAAGTATCGAAAGAAGGAGTTTGCATGTTTGCATTCATGTGGTGTCTTCTTATGTCCTTGTTTCAGAAATGTTTCTCATCCAACACATTATGCTTTCATGCAAAGACACTGTTCTTTAGACAAATTCAGCAGCCAATCTGCACACAGCAAACCCCACAAAGAACAAATTGGTGAATAACTATTTAATCTGTTTTGGGTGATGTTGATTGAGGAACATTGGTCAGGATAATGGGATAACTCCCTGCTCTTCTGTGAATTGTGTAATGGCATTTTTTTGTGTTCCGCTCCAGTCTTCATTTAACAATTCATGCATATGTCACCTCCTATCCGCCTATTCCTTTTATTTTCAGAAGTAAGCAAGCAATGTAGAACTACGCATTCTTAAAAGCAAGCAAATAGTTTGGAAGAAAATACTAACTTGACTGGAATCCGAGGAGCAATGTTAGGGCTGGAAACAGTATTCACCACGTGAAGGATCTGCTCAAGGGCAGAGAGACCTCCGCCGACCTGGAAACCAATTTGATCTGCATTATTCTGCAAGAAAGGAGAAGGAAAATTAGCCAGAAACTCCCAATAGTCATGTACCCAGCTCCAATTACAAACAAAGTGTCTTCTCTTTCTAATGTGTTTTATTTGACAATAGTCTACAGGATCATCACGAACCCTGCTGAAATAAGAAACGAGTTGAGTTATTCAAAATGGAAA
Source organism: Scyliorhinus canicula (assembly GCF_902713615.1). Classification (NCBI taxonomy): domain Eukaryota; kingdom Metazoa; phylum Chordata; class Chondrichthyes; order Carcharhiniformes; family Scyliorhinidae; genus Scyliorhinus; species Scyliorhinus canicula. Next base: position 6,691,066 of record NC_052169.1, on the reverse strand, counting down.
ATAAGACCCCTGACTAGCCATGCTGAATTTGTTGCCTCTTTGTGTTAGAAGAACAGCACAATTTATCATTTGGAGTTCATATATCTTTCGACTTTATTTGCAATGACATGCAAATCACTTCTGGTGAACTCAAACATCTGTAGCATTAACTTCATTGCAGTGTTAATGTAAGCCTACTTGTGACAATAAAGATTATTAAAAACATAAATAAACATGGTTATGAAGTCACCTGTTGCTTAAAATATAGTGTATTATGTTCATCCATTAACCTGGAAGCAAATTTAGCACAGATTTTCCTGTTGGTGGTAAAGATCCCGCATGAATTATGTTTGAGCTAATTTCAACCTGCTACCAAATGTCGACAAGGCAAAAGCAGAAACACGTCTCTCACTCAACAATTGTGGGTACTCAGCGAGGAAGAAATTGAAATAATACAACATGTGACATTTCCCCTTACAACTACTTAATGGAACAAGGTTGGCCGAGTCTCTATTGCTTTGTGGTTATCATTGCAAAATATTCTACTCCACACGTCTGTTCATCAACCCAAAATGTATTGGAAAAAATTGGAATTATCTGTCCTTGAGGAGGGACAGTGATAATAAATAACAGAAACAGTATCTCAGTCCTTTTGGCATATGGTTTAATTTTTACAAGATGAAAAGTGTTATGTTCTTTGCTGATTCATTATCCTTATAACACTCGGTTATAATTCTTAAGGCTTTGCGTGAAAGGCAACACTTGGGTACTACCAATTATAAAGAAAACTCAATACTCAAAGCAATACTTGGTTTTCAAAGCTGGTGATAATTTATCAGCATAATCCAGAACTCAACAGATAAAGTACATTGATGCTGTATATAGCGTATGCAGCGTATAAGCATCCCACTGAAACTTGAGAGATATGACACATAAAGAGTGCAGATAAAAAGGTATGGCATCTTTGGATCCTGGTGTCCATTCATAAATGGTCTGCTGAGTAAAAACAGCATTTGGTATAGCACTGCTCACTCAGATCCCTGGTCTGTGCAGAGTTAGCTCATGTCAGCTCTATTAGTGATTGGTGTGCAACGATTGGCATTAATGGCCCCTGCAACATGGGGGAGTAAAAAAATGATGGGGGTGGGAAAGAAATCAACCAGGGTTCACATGCCTATGGCGGTTCAGAAAACCAGAATGAGGACAGGGTCACAATATCTGTAATGCCTTTGATGGACTGATAATGAGACGCATTCATATTGGTGAGGGTTGTTGGCACCTGTGAAATTTCACCCAAACAGAAGACTAAGGAATAAACACCGTAAAATGAACTGACATGAGTTATATATCAGCATTCTTTCCCCTATTTGCTATTTAACCAAATAATGTATCTTCAAAAGTAAAATGCCATTGTTAGAGTCCTTCCTTTCGATTTCCCTTATAGTGCAGGAGGCCATTCGGCTCATTGAGTCTGCACCGGCTCTTGGAAAGAGCACCCCACTTAAGCTAACGCCTCTCCCCGCACCCGGAGGAAATCCATGAGAAAAAATGCAAACTCCACACAGACAGACACCGGAGGCTGGAATTGCATCTCCGATCCTGGAGCTGTGAGGCAGCAGTGCTAACCACTGTGCTCTCCCCTTTCTCTCCTCCTCTTTTGGCTGCTGGCTGCCTGCTGTCTCTGTGAGTCGACAGCGAAGACCATTACAATCCCTCTTCTCCACCCATCCCTCTATCAATCAGTTATATTGTTGCCTATTTAATACTAATTGCTGTTAAATAATAAAAGGTTATTTGCGTTAAAATTTACAAACCTGGTGGCAGGACTTAATCGGGATCAAACCAAAGACATTGGATATTGAAGTAATTTTAATTTCACCTGTATTGTGACCCCGGGTCAAGTGGGGCTGGAACTGACCAGCACTAGCCCAGGGTGTCGTGACACTATTGAAACTTAGTTGCATCACTGGCATTCATTGACCATAACCACCCGTACCAGTTAAAATAGATGAGTTGCTTCACTTTCACAGTCAAGACTCAGTTGCGCTGCTAGCACTTTCATAGTTCATTCATAAATTAGACCTAAAGTTATCCCTGCATATCATCATTCTCAAAACAAAGTCACCTCCAGGAAGCAACAATAGCAGTTCTAGCTCTGCCCAAGCCAGCTGCACTGAATGTTCTTGGTCTCTGCTGGGGGTGGCTGATCACTGCCGCCACAAGTCTGGGAATACAGGCTGACAAAATGTGCACAGCTTTATCATGGAAGTGAGACAAGGCAGGGGCATCAAACCTAGAAGTTAAAACAGGGAAACGGGCCATCCCATCCCAACTAATGCGCACTTTCCTCTCCACACAATTAAATAACCACTCATATTGATGCACCCTGTTCCCACGTTCCTTCAATGTTTAATCTTTCATCCACTCAGGGCAGCATGGTGGTGCAGGGGGTTAGCATTGCGGCCTCACGGCGCCGAGGTCTCAGGTTTGATCCCGGCCCCGGGTCACAGTCCCTGTGGAGTTTGCACATTCTCCCCGTGTTTGCGTGGGTTTCGCCCCCACAACCCAAAAATGTGCAAGTTAGGTGGATTGGCCATGCTAAATTGCCCCTTAATTGGAAAAAAATAATTGGGTACTCTAAATTTAAAAAAAATCTTTCATCCACTCATCCGAATCAATCTTGAATTTCAGACATTCTTTCTGCCTCGAGTGCTTTCAAACTCCTCAGTCTCACAGTTTTGAGTGAAACAGTTTCTCCCGCCTTCTGTTCAAAATCTCTTGCATTTAACCTTTTATCTGCAGCCCCTCGTCCTTTGCCACTCAAATACTGGGGACAGGTTCTAAGATGCTTTTATGTTATAAAAAGACAGCTGATGACACTCATTTAGTTTCCCCGTGGGCTAATTTATCTTGGTCCAAAGGCAGCGGAGAACCACAGTTTATGTTGGCAATTGCCACGGAAATCATTGCCTCAACGTATTGCTGCAGTTGATGGAGGATTGGCAGAAAATGGGAGCAGCAAGAAGGAGTGAGTGGCAGTGAGATACTGGTATAGTACGTTTCCCCTAGAACGGTAATGGTAATATGCATATGGAGGCATCACCAAACCTACATTTAGACTGGACAGTTGGTTCTTTTGAGTAGCCTGATATGAGATTACTATGGATATTCAACCTAACTGGACGTGCATGCCAAAATATGTGAATATTATATATTTAAATATAAAAGATGCAATTTTGAAACAAAATCTCTGAATTTAAGAAAAAAACATTTAGATTTTCCCCCTTTTACCTTTACATTGTGAGTGCCTTTGTGATTAAGGTAACTCAGCTTTTCAATTAATATTACCAATAAAATAAGTACACCCAATGCGTGATTCCTGATCCTGATCCCTGGGGCCCTAAACTCTGGAATTCCAAAGAATCTCTCTGTCTCTCTACCTCTTTTAAGACATTCCTTAAATCCTACCTCTTTCACCCAGGTCTTCTGCCCTAATATTCCCTAATAAAGGGTGTGTTGATGTCAAATGTTGTTAGATAATATTTCTGTGAAGAGCCTTAGAACATAGAACATACAGTGCAGAAGGAGGCCGTTCGGCCCGTCGAGTCTGCACCAACCCACTTAAGCCCTCACTTCCACCCTATCCCCGTAACCCAATAACCCCTCCTAACCTTTTTTGGACACTAAGGGCAATTTAGGATGGCCAAACCACCTAACCTGCAAGTCTTTGGACTGTGGAAGGAAACCGGAGCATCCGGAGGAAACCCACGCAGACACGGGGAGAACTGTGCAGACTCCGCACACACAGTGACCCAGCAGGGAATCGAACCTGGGACCCTGGCACTGTGAAGCCACAATGCTATTCACTGTACTACCATGCTGCCCAAAAGACATTTTACTTTGTTTAAGGCATTATATAAATGCAAATCTGTCCTTATTCCACAGCAAAGCTAGATGTCGAACTCCAAATAGAACAATCCACAAAGAAACAAAAATCACAACAGAGGTGAAAAAGATATACAGTTAATTCAATTAGAACAAATGAATCACTGAGCCAAGCTGACTCACTGAAATTGAAAATCAGTTGACAGACAGGAGGAAAAGATTTAAAGGTTGTAATTCCTTCTGCAGATTGTTCAAACTACTCAAGTGCAGAGTTTTTTCTATTGCAGGTTTGCAGTATTTTCTCTGTAACCCAAAGATGTGCAGGTGAGGTGGATTGGCCACGCTAAATTGCCCCTTAATTGGAAAAAATTAATTGGGTACTCTAAATTTATTAAAAAATAATTTAAAAAAAAACAGATGAACACTTTTGCTTTTCTAGCAGGGCTGCCATTTTCATTTTGGTTCAGCAGGAGGGTTCATGCTCAATTGCAGTCCAAATTTATTTTTACGTCATAGTGTGTTTGGCATCATGTGTAACTCCAAGAGACAGCAGAACTCAGTGAAGGCTAGTTGAATCAAGAATAGTTATCCTATCTAGAATAAGCTTTCAACTAGAAAAAGTTTGACATATCATGTTTGAAGATTGCAACAACAAATAAAAGTAGACATTGGAGGAATGTGGTTAAATCCTTCCAATTACTGAATCTTAAAAAGACTAATTTAATATTTGAAATATGTAACCTCAGAGGCTCAAATTATACACTGGAATGCATTGCCTGAAAGGCTAATAAAAGTACATTCAATAATAACTTTCAAAAAAGTATTGGATAAATAAATACTTGGGAGTGAAAATTTATAGGGCCATGAGAAAAGGACACAGGAGTGGGACTAATTACTACATCTTTTAAAGAGCAGGCACAGACATGAGGGGTGGGGGGGCGAATGGCTTCCTTCAGTGTCATATCATTTTATGATTCTACAATACTGCCATCTCTTCTCGAGAAGAACAATCTTGGTCAACGTTTATCTCTTTATAAATTCCCCTATTATAGCCTGTGAGAAGAGAAAGCACCGTGAAGCTTTCTCCTCAAATGTTCTTGTACTGCTCATCAGAACATGTTCTAATAATAATAATCTTCTATTGTCACAAGTATGAAGTAATTTTCTTTGTTCTTTTGGAAAATAGGAGACAGGTTTGGATAAAGGATCTGGATCGGCGCAGGCTGGGAGGGCTGAAGGGCCTGTTCCTGTGCTGTAATTTTCTTTGTTCTTCGCTCTTTGTACTGTGAAAAGCCCCTAGTCGCCACATTCCGGCGCCTGTTCAGGTAAGCCAGTACGGGAATTGAACCAGCGCTGCTGGCCTTGTTCTGCATCACAAACCAACTGTCTAGCCCACTGAGATAAACTGGCCCCATAACCAGTAGTGAATAAAAAATGCGTGTTTGAATAAAAAACGCGTGTTTGATTAAAAAACGCTCTGTAATGATACAAAATACTGCAGTATAATGGATATTAAATTGTACAAGAAAATGGACGTTGCCTCGAGAGCATTTTGGTTTGGTTTGTATGTCATAGCTGTTCTCACAAGAAAGAAAGTTTATAATTTTTTGCTCTAGCTTGAAAAATGGTGCTGTCTTTCATGAGTATTTGAACTTACATTAAAAATAGTGGGATGGCAGGGTGGGGCAGTGGGAGAAAGAGAGAGAGAACGTGAGAGAGAGTAGGAGTGTGTGTGAGAGAGAGAGTATGTGTGTGAGAGTGTGTGAGAGGGAGAGGGAGAGTGAGTGTGAGAGAGTGTGTGAAAGAGGGAGCACAAGAGAGAGTGAGAGTGTGTGAGATAGAGAGAGAGTGAGAATGTGTGAGTGAGAGAGAATGTGTGAGAGAGCGAGAGAGAGTGAGAGTGTGTGAGAGAGACAGAGTGTGAATGAAATGAAATGAAAATCACTTATCGTCACAAGTAGGCTTCAAATGAAGTTACTGTGAAAAGCCTCTAGTTGCCACATTCCGGCGCCTGTTTGGGGAGGCTGTTGGCCTGCCTTAGTCTGCTTTCAAAGCCAGCGATTTAGCCCAGTGTGCTAAACCAGCTGAGTGAGCGTGAGAGAGAGAGTGACAGTGTGTGTGTGAGAGAGAGAGAGAGAGAGAGAGAGAGAGAGAGAGAGAGAGAGAGATGAGAGAGAGAGAGAGAAGAGAGAGAGAGAGAGAGAGAGAGAGAGGAGAGAGAGAGAGAGAGAGAGAGAGAGAGAGAGAGAGAGAGAGGGTGAGGCAGGGGAAGGGGAGGCAGCAGGGGAAAAGAGAGGTGAGAGGGAGAGGAAAGGACGGAACCAGAGTCCAGCGGGAAGTCACTGCCCTACAGCACAATGGAGGATTTTGAGGGGTAATAGCTAATTAAATGTTTAAAAGTGGGAGCAGCACGGCGGCGCAGCGGTTAGCACTACTGCCTTACGGCACCAAGGTCCCAAGTTCGATCCCGGCTCTGGGTCACTGTCTGTGTGGAGTTTGCACATTCTCCCCGTGTCTACGTGGGTCACACCCCCACAACCCAAAGATGTGCAGGGTAGGTGGATTGGCCACACTAAATTGCCCCTTAATTGGGAAAAAAGAGAATTGGGTACTCTATATTTATTTTTTAAAAGCACCACCCTTTTGACCAACTCACCAGTACTACAGTAATAGGTCTTATATCGTGCAAAAACATCTACTTTTTTGCAGTGGGAGGAGAACGAAAAGTGCAAACAATTGTTTTGATGAATTGAATTTGAAGAAATATACGGCAGAATAATGGATATTGGGGTGTAAAATAACATATAAATCAAGAAACCATATACTAAGACTTTTCTTGCACTGTAATCAGAGACTGAGATAAATGTCTGGAAATCATCCTCAGGCCACCCAATACTGCATGAAAATTACACTTGAATGTAGCTATGCAGAAGACAGAGCTGGTAGAAAAGTCCTTTCTGAACAAGGGTAAGGATTTTGAGCCTAATGTATTTGTTATGGAAAGCTTGGGGAGGTCGGTAACAATGGTGGTTTAGTGTGGGACTGTACACATCTAACAGAAATTTAGCGCTCATGGAGGGTGGAAGGCCAACAAGAAATAGCTAAATCTGAAAATGACAAAGGCCTCACAGCGCCGAGGACCCGGGTTCGATCCCGGCCCCAGGTCACTGTCCATGTGGAGGTTGCACATTCTCCCTGTGTCTGCGTGGGTCTCACCCCCCACAACCCAAAGATGCGCAGGTAGGTAGATTGGCCACGTTAAATTGCCCCTTAATTGAAAAAAAAAATTGTGTACTTTAAATTTATAAAAAAATATATTTAAAAATAATGAAGAAAGGAAAAATCACCACCGGGAATAAAATAGACAATCATCAAGGCTTTTCATTAACAAAATTGAAGCTGGCACTTCCTCAAACCTGCTTTCTATATTCCGCTACTGATATCTCTTGGAGCAAATAAAATCTGTAAGGAGCAAAAACAAAACAAATACAGCTGCCGGGCAGAAAAACTGTAATAATGAAGTTCTATCACTCCTTCCGCCCTTCCAAAAATGCCAACCTACCTGTTATTACCAGGGAAGCAGGCTGCAAGAGTGTGCTGCAAAAACAACTTGAGATCCCCTCCCACTGCACCATTCTAACAGCTTACTAAAAGGATTACAGGCTCTGCTTCAATAACACATCTCAACTACAGGCCAGCAAAAATGACACCCTCAACCTGAATTATATAGTCAGGGAATCATATCCAATTATTAGCTAAAGTAACTATTACACAATCCAATTAAAGGGAAAACAGCTGTTAATCTTCAGTGGGCCGCTATGTATTAGTGGCTCTGCTAGCTGGACTAGCTTTGTACTGGTTTCCACTTATAGACTGTAATTTTGTCCTTGTGAGCTATTGGGTGGCATCTCAGACACAGGCAGCAGATGGAGAACAATCAGTTCGATGTTCATTAGGATTGAGTTTCGGAGTGTACAGCATATTTGACACCCACACAGTTGCTATTTGTGGCATCAATCGGTCTGGCACAACAAACTATCCAAAGAGTTATGGTACAGTTAAAAAATACTTTATTCTCATGAAATCTGGGATATTTAAAATCAATTACGCAGCTACCTCAAGGTTTAGTATGAGTGCATTATCTAATACCTGTATCTTGTCCCTCACAATGTCCTGCTCACCTATCACTCTCAAGGATAGGGGGGTCAAGAGGTGGGGTGAGGTGCATTTTTACTTGTACTGTTTGGCTAGAAAAACTGCAATTTCAAATTAAAACATCACATTTTTGGAGAATTTAGCCACTAAGAATATTTTTTAAATTTCAACAAAAAAAGGGGGCAGCACGGTGGCGCAGTGGTTAGCATTGCAGCCTCACGGCGCCGAGGTCCCAAGTTCATTCCCGGCTCAGGGTCACTGTCCGTGTGGAGTTTGCACATTCTCCCCGTGTTTGCGTGGGTTTCGCCCCCACAACTCAAAGATGTGCGGGCTAGGTGGATTGGCCACACTAAATTGCCCCCGAATTGGAAAAAATTTATTGGGTACTCTAAATTTTTTTTTTAAAAATTTCCAATTCAGGGGCAATTTAGCGTGGCCTATTCACCTACCCTGCACATCTTTGGGTTGTGGGGGTGAGACCCACGCAGACTCGGGGAGAATGTGCAAACTCCACAAGGACAGTGACCCGGGGCCGGGATCAAACTTCAGTCCTCGACGCCGTAAGGCAGCAGTGCTAAACCACCACTGCGCCACCGTGCCGCCCTAGCCACTAAGAATGTTGTTATATGACAGACCAGTACCTGTACAGCACACTGTGAAGCTGACAATATGACTCAAATCTGCTGGCTGAGTGGATCTTTGTGGAAATTCAATTTTTCTAGACTCTTTTAGAGTATTGGCCACCCAGAACAGGAGTCGCCGTTGCGTCCTTATTCATATGTTTTAACAAGATATTTGTGACTGCATAAAAGCATTCTTTTACGAGAACAAGTTGTTATAACTCAAAATTACCACGAAGGTCTCTATAACTAAAGATTAGTTTTCATCCTAAGCAATTAAACAAAGCACAACAGCCCAGAAATTCCTTATAGAAAAGGTTTACAGAAATCCTGATTCAATTAATGAAGTGTCTAGTGAACCAGGTATGTATTTACCGCAACTTAGCCATATATGGTTGGGGTTTATATTCCACTGCCACCTGACCACCAGCGGCTATACAAAGGGATTTCTTATTAGGCACACAAACCTATTAGACCTGTGCATGGTCTCAAATCCCTAACAGTGTGTGAGAGAGAGGGAGAGACAGTGTGAGCGAGAGAGAAAATACAAAAGAATGGGAGATGCAATAAAAAGATAAAAATGATCGAGAGAGAAGGGACGGTTGGCATTGATAGCCATTCAAGCAAGGTTAGCTCAAAATATTTGTACACTGCTTCCTTCTTTGTAATCAACCAATAAAACATATCTGGCAAGAAAGTCAAACATACCAACAAGGAGAAGTAGGCCATTCGGTCCCTCGAGCCAGCTTAACCATTTAATAAGCCCATGCTTGATCTGTTGTAACATCAAATCTATCTCAATCAGGTCGCCTCTCAGTCTTCTATACTCCAGCGGATACAAGTACAGTCTGTCCAACCATACCTAACAAATCAACCTGATCATTCAGGGATTAGTCTGGTAAACCTCCTCTGAACTACTTCCCTCCTTAAATAATTCATAACATTTTGACTGTTTTAAAAAGACCAACTTTGTGTGGCAGAGAAAGGTCCACACCTTCTGGAGTTTCATACGACACTCACAACATCCTGACCAGTGGTTCACACTCAATAGTTTGTGTCCCTAATCAGCAATTGGACATTTCTTGGCAGAACGCTGCAGAACTTAAGTAGTCAAATTTGCGAAATGATATGTTATAATATGATGGGAACAAGCACACTTGACAAAACAAACTTGACAAAACAATGAGATTTCTTTTCTGCTATGCTTTTCCGCTGTGTCCCAGCCACCCCATCCCACACAGCATTCCCAGGGTTTAAACTTCATCATCTAACCGTACCACAGTACCAGCCCTGGCATGATATTTACTGAATCTGAAAATAACATCCAAATGAAAAGCAAAGGACTTTTGATCTAAAGGGAAGCACTTCCTGTGAACACCCATGTCTGCAACAGGCAAACTGGGCAAACTGTAAAGAGTCACACACGTGTCCTGCCTCGGAAACTACAAAACCACAGCTTTGAAACAAGAGTTTGTTGCTAATGATTCCGCTCTCAATTTGAGCAGTTAGATTTCCGAATCTGCTAGCGTGATTGGGTTCCTACAAAGAAGGTAGGGTCTGAGGTAGCCAGCAACATGGAGAAACCACCCATAAAAGGCTAGAGCTAAATGGAGTAGCTGATGCCAAATTCCATTTACTCGGTTAATCACAGCACCGTGTTTGAGGGAGATTTGGTGTTTCCAACAGCATTTACATTGTGAGTTACATTGTCTAACAGCATGCTAATAGAGACAACTAATTGAATGCCTACAGTGCAGAAGATCATTCAGCCCAATGAATCTGCACTGACGTCTGAAAGAACACCCCACCTAGATCCATTCCTGTAACCCCACCTAACCTGCACATCTTTCGATACAAAGGGGCAATTTAGCATGGCCAATCCACCTCACTGGCACATCTTTGGACTGTGGGAAGAAACCGGAGCACCCAGAGGAAACACACACAGAGAGAACGTGCAAACTCCACACAGTTAGCCAAGGCCAGAAATAAACCCGGGTCCCTGGCGTTGTGAGACGGCAGTACTAACCACTGTGCAATCCGTGCATAAATAGGGCTTCAGTGCACCTTACTATCCTGAACTACTTTAAAGAAAGACTAGTTAGGGACAGTTCATGAAAGAAATATGCCCCATCCTTTTCAAAAAAGTAGAAGATTTGGTGTGCGTTAAACAGTCTGCTATAAAAAGAATGAGAGAGGCAATAAAAAGATAAAAATGATCAAGAGAGAAATCCAGTGTCCTGTAGCAATGCTGCATTCATTAATTGTTAAAGGCATCAGCCCCAGGCACCAATTCATGCACAGTATGAAGAAAATGAGACAAGTCAAAGTGATAAACTATTCAATGAATGGTTAAAAAGATAAATGTACACCAGATTTGTCAAGTCTTACTTCTGATGGGGATGATGCTATTTCTGGAGACAAAAGTTAGCCAGAGTTATGCTGGTTTCAATCGGTTTGCAGCCTCAAACAAATCTCACTGCTTGCAATGGTGTGACATTGGCAGACTGGTGGCAGGATTGGAAATCATCTCCACAACAACCACTGTGTACATTAAAGGGCATGAAAACGTCAGCAAGCTCAGCTGCTTTCAGTGCTGTAAAGTAGTGGGAAACACTGGAATAAAAGTGGATTCCAGGATAAGCTTTGGTCTGAGAAGTTCAGACAGTTCAAGGGTTGTCCATAAACATCCCAGATCAAACAGTTAATTATTATGGCTGTAGTAAGAGGACAGTTTACAACCAATTAGTTGGTTTAAAATCCTCCTCTTTAACTGCACGCTGGGAGGAATTCACTCAAAGCTGGTTGCTGCAGGAGTTAATCTAATATCTGAATTATGTCTCGCATACACAAAATGACAAGACTATAGAATTCAGCTTAGACAATTTTAAAACTTAAGAAATACAAAAAAAAGGTTTGTTATCTACAAATTACAGACTAACCTTCTTACCTTGGATTTTTATTTTATTTGTTCATGAGACATGGGCGCTGCAGGCTGTGCCAGCATTTATTGCCCATCCATAATTGCCCTTAATAATAATAATCTTTATTATTGTCACAAGTAGGCTTAAATTAACATTGCAATGAAGTTACTGTGAAAAGCCCCTAGTCGCTACTTTCCGGCGCCTGTTCGGGTACACAGAGGGAGAATTCAGAATGTCCAATTCACCTAACAGCACGTCTTTCGGGGACTTGTGGGAGGAAACCGGAGCACCAGGAGGAAACCCACGCAGTCACAGGGAGAACGTGCAGACTCTGCACAGACAGTGACCCAAGACTGGAATCGAACTTTGGACCCTGGAGCTGTGAAACAACAGTGCTAACCACTGTGCTACCGTGCTGCCCTTGAGGGGGCAGTTAAGAGTCAACTACATTGCTGTGGGTCTGGAGTCACATACGTGCCAGACCAGGTAAGGATGACAGATTTCCTTCCCTAAAGCACAATAGTGAACCAGATGTTTCTTTCCGACAATTGACAAACATTAGACTTTTTAATTCCAGGTATTTTATTATGTTTAAATTCCATCACCTGGTGAGATTTGAACCTGGGTCCCCAGATCATTATCGTGGGTCTCTGGATTACTAGTCCAGTGACAATACCACTATGCCACCGCGTATCAAAGGGACAGAAAATCGAGAAACAGAAATAAGATTTGTATAATCTGACAACAGCCACAGGTCAAACAAGCTTATCAATTTTTCATTGGGAAAACCCACCTGATTATATAGCTAGCTTGGTGTCTTTTTGTTTCAGAAACCATTCATACTAACTAAATGTATATATTGACTACCCTGCTAATATGTTCCACAATTATTTTATTCCTTTTGCAGAAGAAAATTTCCTTAATAAAAATATTTTGCATTTACACAATAAAACTTCATAATTAATGAATTAATTTTAAGATAGTCAACTGTTGTTATGCATCAGCTAATCCACCTACAGTAAGACTGCACAAACAGGATATGATGAATGGCCACTTAATCAAGTTTTGGTAACGATGGCTGAGGGATGGACATCCACTAGGTCTACATGAAAACCCACTGTTAACTTTGTTCCGTTTGGCCCTCAGGAGGACAGATTCTGGGTGTCGGACCAGCCGGGGCTGGAAACGGGAGCAGAGGCCTCGTTGATCGCCCAAAGGCGGGTCCTGTTAGGGTGGAGATCAACCTCTCCACCCTGTGCCCTGGTGGGGGACCTGCTGGAATTCTTGACGCTTGAAAAGGTCAAATTTGAACTGAGGGGAAGGATGGAGGGGTTCGACAATTCATGGGCGTTATCCATTATGCACTTTCGAGAATTGGATCACATCGAAGATTAGGGTGGGGGCTGGGAGGGTTGGGGGAGAGGCACTGTATGTATTAATGGTGACCATGGGTGATTCCGGATTCCTTTTTGTCATGTGTTCATGTTAACATGCGGGCTAATGTCTGGGGTTTGGTGGGAGGATGGGATCGTTGTTATTGATATGGGGATTGACATTACATTCATTACTGATTATTGTTGGGTGTAAATTTGGGAGAAAATGTGAAAAAGATGGAGAATAAAAAATATTTTTAAAAACTTTGTTCAGTTAGGAGACAGTGGGTTCAAACCCCACTCTGGGATTTGAGCACGCGGTTTAGCCAAGGGCAGCAATGAGAGAATGCTGCATTGTTGGCAGATGACACTGCTCCCTTTTGATATTAAATCAAAGCCCTGCTTGTTTGTTCAATGGAAGCTAAAAGATTCAATTTCAAGTAGAGCATGGTGTTCTCCCAGCACCTTGTTCCCACTTAACCATTATCCAAACAAGTAAGCTGCTCATTAAAAGAAAATTACTGCGGATGCTGGAATTTGAAACGAAAGGGAAAATGCTGGAAAATCTCAGCAAGTCTGGCAGCATCTGTAGGGAGAGAAAAGAGCTAACGTTTCGAGTCCGATGATTTCTTTGTCAAAGCTAACAGACAGAGAGAGTGGGAAATATTTATACTGTGGAGTGAGAATGAAAGATGAGTCATAGCCACAGAAACCCAGGGAAATTGGGTGCTAATGGCCACAGATACTAAGGTGAAAGAGTGTTAATGGCAGTCCCCAGAGAGGACAAAAGATGTGAAAGGTCAAACAGCAGGGAAACTAACATCAGAGGATGAACTGTAGGTGTGGGGAGAGGGGAAGGGGGAAGCAAAGAGGAGAAAGGTGCAGGAAAGGTGGACAAGATTGGGGGAGGAAAAATCAAATGCACACCAAGAAAGAAAGAAAGAACTGGCAAAAGACAACCAAAATGAAACGAAAACAAACGGGTCGAGGTGGGGCCGACCATCCAAAGCCGTTGAATTCGACGCTCAGGCCGGAAGGCTGCAGCGTGCCCAACCGAAAGATGAGACGCCGCTCCCCCAGCCCGCGTTGCACCCCACTGGAACACCGCAGCAAGGTGTGGGGGGGAGGGGGGGGGGGGGGGGGGGGGGGGGAGAGAGAGAAGAGGCTTGTATACAGCATAAATACAACCAAGGATCACCAGTTGGGCCCTATGCCCTGTTTTTATGCTGTTAATTTTATGTAATTCGACACAGTAGAGCCTGCTTGACTGAAATGAATAGTGTCAATTTACTTAACATGAATAGATCCCTTTTACAGGCTGTCAAGTTATTAAAAAAATGAGATAATTGTCTCTTTCCTTCTGCCTGATTTTCACGCACTAAATAAATACACCATTCACAAATTGCATCGAGGCCTCTGCCAACCTGCAAGCCACTCATTAGAAAGTGTGCAAGAGACACCTTGGGTAATTCACTGCAGGAAGGCCTCTGCGCTTCCTCTTTTACAAATCCCATAAGCTAAAGAGTGCATCAGTTAAAAAAAATAAGCTACAATTTTGCAGCAACGCTGTAACATTTCCCTGAGATTAGGGGGGCAGGCAGCCAACAAACAATGCAGTACGCAGCACTGCAACAAATATTTCCAGTTGAACGTTGTCATTCAATTTTCAAGTCAGTCGAATTTAGGACTGCTGCAGTTGTTGTTTTTTCAATAGCAAATATTCTTTCCAGTTCTCCAAAAAGCGGTTTACTCCCGGTGCTGTATTAAGCAATTTGAAATCCAACAAAATTACTCCATGTTCAAAATTAGCCAATTCGTAAGGTCCATACCTTGTGTTATGATACCATGGGCTAGTGCGCAGTCAGGCCCAGCCTTACTTGACCCGGAGTCACAACACATGTGAAATTAAATTTTATGTTAATATCCGTGGGCTTTGGTTGTGTTAAACTGACTAGTCACCAGATTTGTAAAATTTAAACATCAGTAACGTTTTATCAACAGTAATTATAATTAAATAGGCAAAAAATATAAGTGGCTATCGACTATCTGATTCCCAACCACCCCCCTTTGTAACTCCACCCCCACTCACATATGCACAAGCAAACAACACAAGAGGGAAACGATGGTTGAGAGGTAAAGAAAATATAAGAAAATAAAAGGATAAGGATCTTTGATTCAGATGAATGTCTTCCAGTTAGTTTCTTTCTTTAGTTGGATATTTTCTTTTCCTTTAACTTATAATGATCTTCACTGCAGACACAGAGACAGCAGGCAACCTGCAGCAGAGAGAGGGAGAAAACAGTTCCTCTTCCTTCGAGGGTCTAGAGGTTTCTGGCAGGTTCTCTCCAAAAAAAAAACACCTGGCAGGAACTAATCGCTGATTGTTGTCAAGCAGAACACTATCCCTGGCCAACCCACCGGTTGCCAGTTAGCCATTCGACTGACTTTCTCCAAAACTGGTTCCTAAGATTCATTAGGTGCCGTGAGTCTGGTTGTTCTTCTCCAAAATACAAAACCTAGGAACACCCTGTCCTGGCAAGCACTCTTCTCTTTAAAGGCACATTTGATTATGGGTCCACGGGCCAAAAATAATAAAATAAAATAAATGGGAACAAACAAAATAAACAGGCAGGACTCTGACACTGGCAAGCTCAGATTAAAGTAAACAGTTAAATGCCTAAAATATAATACTCGTCAATCTCCCTTAAAAGGCCATTAATAAATAATGTTTTCGCTCATTGAAAATTAGTGAGTGCAGCACAACCTTCATTCATTAATAAGATGTCAACCATCCTCCAAGCCTTGCCTTCACAAAAATCAACAAAAGTAAGTTTCTGCAGAGAGAATATATGAAATGAAATGAAATTCGCTTATTGTCACGAGTAGGTTTCAATGAAGTTACTGTGAAAAGCCCCTAGTCGCCACATTCCGCCGCCTGTTCGGGGAGGCCGTTACAGGAATCGAACCGTGCTGCTAGCCTGCCTTACTCTGCTTTCAAAGCCAGCGATTTAGCCCAGTGTGCTAAACAGCCCCTATGCAATGGCATGTACAGTTTCAGCTGTATCTCATCTGAGATGAGTGAAACCCAGAAATAATTGTGAGCAGAAATGTCGGAGAAAAGTCCTGGGAATATTCTATTCTGAGTGCTAAATGCAACAGAGTGGGTCAGTCATCAAAGTCTGAAATTCACTGACAGAGCTAAAGGCAGCATTCAAAGTGAAAAGGATACAATCACACAAAAGTCACATGTTCAAAACGGGTCAGAAGAGCAAATCTCAGATTATCAAGATTGCCAATAATTCCAAGCAGCTCCCATTATCCTGCAGAGCACTAGATATGCACTGAACTTCCTCCAGAAGGAAGGCAGGAACTATGTGGATCCTTAATGAATTAGGTGATCAATTATGAGTAAGCAAAAGCAGCAAATATAATGGATAGCTGGGATGTCAATTCCCAAAGGATTGAAGGAATTATTCCAGCACTAAAAGCCTAACCATTACCATGCTTAGTAGGTAATTGCACCTCATGCTACAGCAGTGAGGCATATTAGCTAGAAAGGTCCATAATTCAATCCTTGGCATTTGTTGTCAGCCCAACTTACCCAACATGGCAGTATAGGGGTGGGAGAGCTAATCTTAATCGATGTAGCATGACTAATGGCTGATGTGGAGGTTGCAAGAATAGACTCATGCCGCCGCACCCCCTCCTCCCCAAATTAGGGTAATGGATGAAAAAAGGCCATTCCTGCACTGTATATCACACAATTCCTGCTGGTTGTGGTTAACTGTGAATTCCGAGGTTGGGTCATCAGTCATCAATTCCCTTGCTGATGGTCACTGTGCACTCTTTAACATTGAATGGTGGGTGAGGTAGCGGAAAGGCATCTCCTTCCTCCCTCCCGCAACCTAAACATACCGCACCTTGAGCTAGCAATCCATTATTGAGGGAGAAATCTCCAGTCAGAGTTTAACTTGATTGATGAGGAATTTTAGCTTCCTGAGCATCCTCAGAGTCTATCGACCCGCTGCCTTTGCAGAGTGTTAAGGGAAGCACAGCTGTGCCAATCATCAAAGTCAAAAGAGAAGGTTTTACAGGGGAAAGGAGATTGTCACTTGAGTACTCAGAGCTGGTCACTAGCTCACTGGAGGAATTCTGTATTGGAAGCTTATTTCCTTTATATTCCTCCAGAACTCAGTGAATTTAAACACAAATATTACAGGCTTTCCACTAAAGTGCAGAGCAAAGTATTTGTTCTCCAGAAATACCTGGCTTGCTGAATATTTCCAGTATTTTCTTCCTTGGACTTCAGATACCCAGTGTCTGCAGTATTTTGCTCTCTGATAAATTTGCTCTCACACCACACATACCCAACATTGGTGGGAACAAATGAACCATACATGTGCGCGATCCAATTGAACAGTGCCAAGATAATTTTGTTCTAGATGTTGGGTTAATTGGGGCTGAAAGAGAAGAGTGGGCACCAAATTTGAAAATGACGCTCACGCTAAGTTCTCGATTTCTATTGATTAAAGAATAGGAACACATTGATTCCACTCTCAAAGAACCCAGGAGTCAATCAGTAACTCCTGTTGTGGCGCAAAACATTTTTTGAGATTTTATCAATTTTTTTTTTGCATGCTTCTTCCTGGCCCTAAAGAAACTGGCTGTGGCTGCAGTAGGGTTCTACAGTTGCTGGCATTTTGCCGGTGCCTCACTCGCATGGCTAGTTGCTTGTGCACAATGCATTGATGCATCTTGGCAAGCATTTCAAAAAGGGAGGGACTCAGTGCAGAACCTAAATCTGTTCTCACTTAATCCACATACTTTTTTTTTGTTTATAAATTTAGAGTGGGCTGAAAAGCTGGCTTGTAATGCAGAACAATGCCAGTAGCGCGGGTTCAATTCCCGTACCGGCCTCCCCGTACAGGCGCTGGAATGTGGCGACTCGGGGCTTCATTGAAGCCTACTTGTGACAATAAGGGATTATTATTATAGTACTAAATTATTTTTTTCCAATTAAGGGGCAATTTAGCGCAGCCAATCCACCGACGCTGCACATCTTTGGGTTGTGGAGGGGAGACCCACGCAGACACGGGGAGAGTGTGCAAACTTCACACGGACAGTGACCTGGGGCTGAGATCAAACCCGGGTCTTTGGCGCCGTGAGGCAGCAGTGCTAACCACTGCACCACCATGCCACCCCTCGCTTTATACAAATATGGTGATATTTTCCTGCAACAGTCAAGGTACCCCAATCATTTTATTCCCACCGTTGATTAAGAATACTGTGGTCACTTGCAACAGTCTCTGCTTTCTTGGCATAGACTAGGGATCACGTGAATATATTCTGCACTGTAGGGATTCTACAGAATTTGTGAAAATCAAATGCCTCTTTAAATATGTAAATACAAGTTGAATTCAAGTATATTACTGTGGAATCTGGTCATATAATCTCAAGCATTAAACAATACGGTTTCACACTGAAATAAAAAAAATTACTATTTTTAAATGCTTGATGCAGTGCGTAAAATCGAACAGTTAAATTCAGAGCATAAAACTGGTTTGGATTTCAGCTACAATTCCTGCCAAACAGAAAAAAATGACAAAAATCATAAATTATTTCATCTGTTCTATTAGCGCTAAACTGCGATGTTTCCTTTCCCTAGAATGAAATGACAGTGCAGCCTAACCATTAAAAGACCAATAACCACATAAAAACCTCCTTCTACCAATTAGATCCTTGCAGATAGTTTTACAAGTGTGTCCACAATGAGTACTTTGTTCAGTGTTCACCAGGCAAGGCCACTCCCAACTTATTGAACTGTGATACAATTAAGAAAAATGCAACTCCCACAAAGGCATCTCGGAAACCCACGGGGATGACATGCTGGACACAGCTTGTTAACTCTCTCACAACTGAGTCCATTACTGCAGGATACAATACATTTTAGATGTGTAGTCACTGGCCATGTGGACTTCAATTTCTTTTCCCTGCTATTAAACTTCTAAGAGCCATTTGAGGGTGAAGAAGGAGAGCCAGAAGCCGATCTTTACTTTGTTTAGTTAATTCGGAAAGTGAAACATTCCAAGGGTATAGCTCCTAACCCTAGTCACCGTCTCAATCACAATAGGTGTCTCTTTATACGTGCTCAAATAATTAATGCCCTCCACATGTTTTTCCTTACCCTTAATTTTTTCTTTAAACAAAACTTGCAATTTTAATTTCCTTTTCCTGACTTAAAATTCACTGGTTGATGTGTTTTCCTGGGGAAGGGGTGATTTAAAGGAGGTGGAAACAATGATATAACTTAGATTTTCAGTCAGGGGTTAGTGCATATTACAAGGGACTCAGTTGAGCAGAAGCAACATAAAGCTCTGGAATAAAGTGGTAATTAATGGGACACCGCAGACTGGTGAGAGCAAATATTCTGAGCGCTCTGAATTTTGAATCCTGGCATACAACTCTGTGCAACATTTATAGTACTGACTCCGCTTTTTTACTGGAAAACTGTCAACACGGAATATTAAAAAACAACCTGACTATTATTGCTGTTTCTTCAAAACTCTTTTTGTAAATGGAAGGGGATTCAAGGGCATTCAATCCTACAAAAGAAAATTTATTTAGAGCTGTTCATCATTAATTCATCAGTGCCAGCTTGTTGTGAGCTGAGACTCTGAACTTGCACTTGCATAGTGTCTTTCACAACCTGAAGATGATCCAATGTGCTGTACAGCCAATGAACTACTTACAAAGTACAGTCACTGTTGTAATGTAGGTGAGATGCAGCAGCTACAGCCAACTTATTCCTCTGATAAATGAAAGCCAAAAGCTACAACATAGCTGACGAGATAATTACAACTAATTCCATGTAAAACTCACTTCTGCAAAGACACCAAGCAGATAGCGTAATCAGGTCAGATGCCTCATGAAGTTGCGCTGAGGTAACCTCAGCGCTCCCAAGTCTTTAAGACACTCCTGCATAGAACTCAGCTGTGATGTATTCCATGGTTGAAATGCCTGCCAATGCACACAGGCACATTCTCTCACTCAGTTCATACATGAAGAAGTCATTTTGAGCGTCATTCTACAATTTTGAGACTAAGTGCCTTGGGCGGAGGCAGGAACATGGATTAATTCCTGCTGTGGAGGCTGGTGGCAAAACATGCCAAATCCTCCGGGCCTGACCTCATTAATATTGCCCTCAGGTCTTTTACTCCACATTCCGTGGCGATGTATGTCTGGATGGCACGTAGTTCACTGCTGTGTCCAGGTGCCATATTGAAAAGACATCCAGTGTCACTGACCCACTATCGAAGAACGAAGATGAACCTCCTGAGAACGAAGATGGAGGCTGGAAAATGGACCCTCTCCAGGACATCTAATCTGGAATGGCCACCTGAAAATACACCCCTAACCCACTGCTGTGGCGTTCCAAGGTTGCAGGCTGTCTCCATCCTGAGCTCCAAAGGCAACCACAGGCATTGTTCAGGTGAGTCTGGACATCTGCACGCCATGTGGTTATCGAACATTCATCTGCATGCCATGAGATTCATGCTGGCCTCTGACCGGTATTCCAACCCATCACGGTGGGCACCTGCAGAAGATCCCACTGTAAATACACATTGGGTCTCCCGCCATATTCTCCCCCCACGCCTGCCATCAAACCTGCCGGTGGGGGCTTGGGAGAATTCAGCTCCTTTTCGCAACAGCATAGGGCTGCCAACATGTAGGTGTGTGTAAGCGTGAATGTGTTTGTGAGACTGTGAGAGAATGAGTGTGTGCATGTGAGACTGCGCGTGTGACATTGCGAGAAAGTGCATGCGTGTGAGACTGAGTGTGTGTGCGTGTAAGTATGTAAGCGTGAGAGAGTGTGTGAGACTGTGAGAGAATGAGTGTGAAAGTGAGTGTGTGCTTGTGTGCATGTAGGTAAGAAAACTGGGCAGAGGAACTGTCTCTAGTATAGGGTAAAAAATGATCATGGCCGAAATACTGAAATATTATTCATGGTTATTCTACCATTATAAATAGAAACTAAAGAACAAAGATTTAGAACAGAGTACAAGTAAAACTCTGCAGTCCCAGGCACTTCCTTCCATTTCTGAAGCCAATTATCAGCTTTAATTATTTATATATTCTTCGTTGAGCTTTTTAAGTGCAACCTGACTGGAAAACCGGTTAGGTTGTAAACTTTTGATTGTCTTTTGAGGCAACCAGGTTGGGTTTATTAATTGTTTGCATGCAAATCCCACTTTAAACCTGGTCACCCATGGGGAGAAAAATACATTGACCAAAACTGCAATCAGCTGCTGGGGGAAGATTAAAACCTCTTGGGCACAAAAATATCACAGGAAGAATTCTGACTTCAAGGCTACTGAATTGTGTGGGATGGTATGCAGTATTCCAGTCCATCCATTGTGCCATCTAGCGGTGGGACACAGTCATTACGATTGCTCATGGTGTGAGATGGCAAAATGGTTACATGCGACAGGAACAGGACTTTATTTTCCATTGATGTTCAGGAAAGCATCTACTTACCTTTAAATAATTTAAAACTATTAGTAGAATATAGGTTATTCCTGTGGTGGGACTATTTCTCCTTGCCACACCTATTATTTCTCTCACCCCATTCCGACATCACTCAGCATCTGAACTATATTAAGCACATTTCCTTCGGGGTGAAAGTGTGATGTGCAGTATTAGCGATGAACATTTTAGCTTGAAACTACTTTTCTCATGAAACTGTTAACCTGTGTACTTGTAAAATCAATAGTTGAATAGCTTTCATATTTATTATTTCACTGTGTGGGTGTGGCTGGCTAGACAAACATTTATTGGCCATCCCTAATTACCCTTGGGAAGACAGTGGTGAGCCGCTTGCTTGAACCGCTGCAGTCCATGTGGTGTCAGTACACCCACAGTGCTGTTAGGGAGTGAGTTTGAGGGTTTTGACCCAGTGAAGGAACGGCCGATATATTTCCAAATTATGATGGTGTGTGGCTCAGAGGGGAACTTCCAGGTGGTGGGGTCCCACGTGTCAGCTGCCCTTGCCCTTCTAGATGGTGGTGGCGGTGGGTCTGGAAGGTGCTGCCGAAGGAGCTGTCAGAAGTTGCTGCAGTGCATCTTGCAGAATGTGCACACGGCTGCCACTGTGCATCGTTGATGGAGGAATTGAACATTTAAGGTGGTGGATGGGCTGCCAATCAAGCGGGGGTGCTTTATCCTGGATGGTGTCAAGCTTCTTGAGTGTTCTTGGAGCTGCACTCATCCAGGCAAGTAGAGAGTATTCCATCACCCTCCTGACTTGTGTCTTGTAGATGGTGAACTTCGGTAAATGGTATAAAGATTTTCCTCATATAGATTTCTTACTAATAGTATTTGTTACTAAAATCGGACACAAAACATACAAGTACATATAATAGTGAAATCTGAAATAAAACAGAAAACGCTGGAAAAACTCAGCAGGTCTGGCAGCATCTGTGGAGAGAGAAACAGAGTTGACATTTCAAGTCCGTATGGCCCTTCTACAGAACTTATATTTTATATATGTACATATATTGTATATGTAGTAGAGTATGGGACATAAAGAGTTAATGTTAGTCCTGCCTCTATAATGATGTAAGGGACGTGACTCAGAGCCAGGGTCAGTCCAGAGATGGATAGAGTTGGGTAAAGGCCTAGATTAGAGTCAGCTCCATGCCTGCACCCTCTACTATAAATATGTACATAGTTATGAGTTGTTAATAAAAACATATTCTACAAAACCTATTTCATGGTGTCCAAAATAGGATTAATCAGTATACATTCCCCTACTCTTGGTACCTAAAAGAGTAAACACCCAGCAGGATGCTGAGGCTGCAATTCATTTTGTTTGTCTGGCAATGTTCACAGAACAGTCAAAGTTTGTTGTGAAGGTTTAGGATGCCATTAGAACAGCAGCTGAATCAGTGCCTTGCAAACTCAATTTGTAATCTTACATATTATCCCAGTTTCAGCACCAGTCTTATCCTTTCAAAACTTTGATTCATCATCCAAGAACTTGCCCCAACTTAATTGTACAAAAGTAAAAATTAACAGAACAAATAAACCTTTAGTATCCATTAACCCAAACACACAAACATTTGGGATGAAAGTCGAAGAGAAGGAAGTGTCGTTCAAAATAACAGAACAGGAAATGGAAACATGAAATAAGAACATTTCTCAACTACACAGTCAGTCCATCACCATCTTCAAAAAGGAAAATAATCTGATCACCATTTCAAACTCGAAATGTTAACCTGTTCTTCCCACTTTGCGGATCCTCTGAATCTCCAGCACTTTAATTCCAAATCAAATTTAATTCTTCAGCTTGCCCTTCAAATAGATGGAATCATAATTTCTGACAATCCCTGACAAGCTGTCTGAAATGTCGCCTGAACTACTGATTATTTAACCACATTATTCCCATTAAATATTTAACTTTAGCAAACGAAACATCTACATGAGTCAAAAATGGATATTCTTCATCTGCCTTAAATGCTGCAAAATGTTCAAAACCTTCTTTCAAAACATGTTATGTTCTGAATTTTCCTTCATAAGGTTATCAGGTGTGTTTTGACGTCTTTATGGCATATTCTATTTCTACACTACCCCCTGCTGAGAATCTGTTTGCAAACTATTTTATTGGACTCTCCCTTAAATGCACACAAGTTGAAGAGCCTGTTTTTCTGAGTTGCAACTACTGCAGAGCCTTTTTTCCAAAGCCGCAAAATATTAGATATCTCCAGACACCTTCTGACAGCAATGCCAATCAAATGGGGGTATTCATTCCCTTAAGACAAGGCAATTTTATAAAACACTTACTGAAATTGCACCATCAGGTGACAGTTACATTAGCAAGCTATTTCTGGGAATTCTTGAAAATTCACACTTTCAATGGGGAGAAGGACGTCAAATGTCCAAAAATCATCGGCTTTTAAAAAAGTGTGGCAAGAAAAAAGGCAAAGCACCAGATTCCTCCCGGAAATATATGCAACCAAGAAGTGAATTCTGTTGAGATCAATCATATCTGGCTGAGAAATTATGCAAAAATGAAAAGCAGGAGTGCGGGGGGGGGGGGGGGGGGGGGGGGGGGGGGGAGAGAAAAGAGGGAGAGAGAGAGAATAAAGCTGCTCGTTGTACCAAAGATACTGTAAGTGGTCACTGTGGGACCATCTTGTAAAGGGCAACAAAAGCTCACAATGGCAGTGCTGGTTGTCATCATTATTTGACAGACTTTCCGATCAGAGGCCAACAACCAACTCGTTTTTTTTTCTTTAAAAAAAACAAAACTTATTTATAATCAGCTTGGCAGGAGGCCAGATGAAACTCATTTAGAGACAGGTCATCAAAATACGGCGAATGACTCGTCCGAGATGATGGTGGATTTGCCTCTATCTCTCCACGATTCAATTTAATAAAAATATTGAATCGTTCATTAAAATTTTATGAAGCCACTAAGTCACCCCACGCGTCCATTCCTTTATGCACACACACTGAAGAAACATTTTGTCACTGCACCGATAAAACTATTTTTTAGAGAAAGTTCATTTTCATACTTATACATACATAAAGTCTCTCCTTTATACTCACAGAATTGCAGCATTTTATGTTCCAGGATTAACAGTCATTTTTTAATCTCATATTTGGAGGGTGAATAGTACAGTGCACTGATATCCCATCGCACTGAATCACAGCATGCTGCAGCATAAATGTGCATGTTTGCACATCAAGTGGCGAATTTAAATAAGGCAATGGTGGAAGAAGGGGAGGTGAGAAAGAGAGACACGGGAAACTTCCACAGCTGAGGGCAAAGGAGAAAATGGGACCAGGACACCACCTTTATAATGGCAATTCAGAAAAAGTCTCAATTTTCCTACATGCAGAGCTAAAAAAAAACAATGTCCATTCCAATCAAGTAGCTTCCCTGCATTTTTGTAACTGATATTGGAGGATGGAAAATCTGCTGTGACATTCTTCTTGAACTTGTTCATTTGCAGCAATAATTAAATCAGTAGCACAGAAATGTTCTAGGTTCCTTTCAATCACAGAGACATAACATGGGGGCGGTGAGGGAGGAGGAGAGTAGGACATCAGAAGGAGGATACCAAACTCTTAGCCTCCACAGCAGAAATATAAATCATTTTAAAACATGTATTACAAGGTGAACGTTTTTCAGTATTTTCGTTAAATTGGGGAGATTTGCAGGGAGGTAAAATATTTTTTGCCTTCTGATTTCTGTCAACTTTCAGTGCTTACTGTCCCTTGAAGGTGTTCACTTGATTTGATTTCAATGTCCTTGCCTTCAAATCTTTTCAAAGTTTACCCCTTCCCTATCTTAACCTCCTTCAAACATGTGACCCTTAACACCCTCTGCTTCTCCAACACCAGCCTGGTTCTTGCTCCCCCTTTCATAATAAGCTGTTTTTTTAGCAGCAGGGGAGACGATAGCGTAGTTGCATTGCCACTGGAATAGCAATTCAGTGACCCTGGCTAATGTTCTGGGAACATGGGTTCAAATCAGTTCCTCGGGTACTGTCCTCGGCCGAACCATCTTCAGCTGCTTCATCAATGACCTTCCTTCTAACATAAGGTCAGATGTGGGGATGTTTGCTGATGACTGCACAATGTTTAGCACCATTCGCAACTCCTTAGAGACACTGAAGCAGTCCACGTGCAAATGCAGCAATACTTGGACAACATCCAGTCTTGGGCCAACCAGTGGTAAGTTAACATTCGGACCACACAGTGCCAGGCAATGACCATCTCCAATGAGAGAGAATCTAACAATCTCCTACTGGCAGCCAATGGCATTACCATCATTGAATCCCCACTATCAACATTCTGGGGGGTGACCATTGACCAGAAACGGAACTGGACTAGCCATATTAATACTGTGGCTACAAGAGGTCAGAAGCTAGGAATCCCGTGGTGAGTATCTCTCCTTCTCACTGCCCAAAGCCTGTCCACAACCTAATAGGCACAAGTCAGGAGTGTAATGGAATAGTCCCAACTTGCCTGGATGAGTGCAGCTCGAACAACACTCAAGAAGCTCAACACCATCCAGGACAAAACAACCCACTTGATTGCCCCCCTTCCACAAACATTTACTTCCTCTACCACCAACGCACAGTAGCAGCCGTGTGTACCATCTGCAAGATGCATTGCAGGAACTCACCAAGGCTCCTTTGGCAGCACCTTCCAAACCCACGACCAAGACCATCTAGAAGGATAGGGCAACAGACACATGCGAGCACCACCACCTGGAAGTTCCCCTCCAAGTCACTCACCATCCTGACTTGGAAATATATCGCCGTT
Source organism: Scyliorhinus canicula (assembly GCF_902713615.1). Classification (NCBI taxonomy): domain Eukaryota; kingdom Metazoa; phylum Chordata; class Chondrichthyes; order Carcharhiniformes; family Scyliorhinidae; genus Scyliorhinus; species Scyliorhinus canicula. The sequence goes on along the minus strand of NC_052169.1, from coordinate 6,664,801 downwards.
CCTTCACTGTCACTGGGGTCAAGATCCTGGAACTCCCTCCCCAGTAGCACAGTGGGTGCAACTACACCATGTGAACTGCAGCGGTTCAAGAAGGCAGCTCACCACCACCTTCTCTAAGGCAATTAGGGATTGACAAGAATGCTGGTCTAGCCAGCGAAGCCCACATCCTGCAAAAATGAATTTTTAAAAAAAATCTGGTGGAATTGAAATTCAATTATTAAAACTTGAAATTAACCACAAAACTATCATCGAGTGTTGTAACAATTCATCTGATTCACTAATGCCACTTAAGGAAGGATATCTGCCTTCCTTACCTAGTCTGGTACAGCAATGCGGTTGACTCTCAACTGTCCCCTTAAATGGCCCAGTAAGCATGGTTGAAGGGAAATAAGGGACAGGCAACAAATGGTAGCCTTGCCAGCAATGCCCATATCCCATGAAGGCCTAAAGAAAAAACACTTGCCCTCTGAACTCTCCCTCCAAGTTGTGGGCCAATGTTTCAGAATTCATAGTTGTTAATGGAGAGACCATTAATGGTTGAGTGGAGAACAAGGAACAAGTTGGGTTTTGGAGGGTGGCTGTAGAGGGGTGCAGCTGGAACAAATCACTGAGAAAGAGAGAGTGAGGCCAAGCGGATTGAAGGATTTTAATGAGATTCTTAAGGCAAATAACAGGGAAACTGGAAGTGATGGGGATGATGAGATGCGAATAAGGATGCAGGGGTACAGACATTGATAGGGATTAATGCCACAGGCCGTGACGCTGTGCACGAGGAGCATTAGACAAATAAGGAATACAGATTCCAGAGATCTGACCATAGTCTTAATACAATCTGAATTTTGGTCAGTAATTCTGTTGATTCACCATTAATTGTTGAAACTATTTATATTCCTCTTTCGCTTTTAAATGCATGAACTTGTAAGTGAACAGGAGACACCATCTATTCTGCTGTCCCTTTGGCCAATATCCTGAAACCAGTGAGTCATTAGCAAATGTACATCTGTGTAACAACCTCTCACACAATTTGACAGCTTTGATGGATATCAGCTTCTCAAAGACTCCACCCCGCCATCTCTAGATATTTTTCACCCTCCCCAGGGAAATTCAATTAAGAGTGTCTGTTCCCACCCATCAGTCAATGATTGACACCATCAGGATTCTATCCACAGCTCATTGACATGAGATGTGTCTGGGTTTGCAAGTTAGCAAGGGAATTACAGCCTGCTGGTTTGAAGCCTGCTAATTTTTTCTTCTTCATAAAACAGAATCTGAATCTGCCGTTGCTGCCTATACAGATTAGAACTTGTAGGCTATTGAAAACATTGCCAACGGCAGGTTTGTTTTCAGGGCCAAAAGAAATTTAAAAAGCCTGGATATACAGTGCTGTTTTCATTTTCATAAAAGCAAGCTGTGCACTCTAATTTGAGCATAAAGTTGTCTAACTTGTTAACGGCATAAGACTACTGTCAAAATGCAGCACCTGGCTGCCTTCTTTAAAAAAAATAAATTTAGAGTACCCAATTCTTTTTTCTAATTAAGGGCCAATTTACCGTGGTCAATCCAGCTAGCCTGCACATCTTTTGAGTTACGGGGCAAAACCCACGCAAACAGGGGGAGAATGTGCAAACTCCAAACGGACAGTGACCCAGAGTCGGGATCGAACTGTGACCTCGGCGCCGTGAGGCAGCAGTGCTAACCCACTGTGCCACCGTGCTGCCCTCTGGCTGCCTTCTTTAACCGAACACCCAGCTTCTTCAGACCCTGTTAATAATGTTACTCCCTTGCCATCAACTCCCTGTATATACACTCGGGATAAAACCTTGGCATTCTGTTTTATCTCGAGCTCAGTTTCAAGTCTCTATCCATCAACAAATTGTGTATTCTTGCCTGTGAAACATTCTTCACCTCTGGCCCTTCCTTCGCTGAAACCTCTTTCCACCCTGTTGTCATCTCTACACTCAGTTATTGCAATGCCCTCCTTGCTAACCTCCTGCTCTCCGCCATTCACAAACTCCAACTTGTCCACAATATGGGCATCCGCGTCCTGACACACACAATGCATTCCCTGTCAATCAACCCCTTCACCTTTACTGACCTGCAATGACTTCCTTTCACCTAAAGTATTACGTTTAAACCTCTCACCCTCGTCTTCAAATTCCACCAAGAGAAAGTACAACCTCCTCCAGCCTCAAATGCTCTCCAGCACCATTTGATCAAACTCTGGCGCAGCTTTCAACCGCCTCAGACCCACTCCCTTCTTAAAACCTTCACCTCTGCACTTCTCTTTCCTTTTTAACACACTCTCCAAAAAAAATTATCAATCAGGCTTTCAGTTAAATAAATAAAAAAATCTTTATTATTGTCACGATTAGGCTTACATTAACACCACAATGAAGTTACTATGAAAAAACCCTAGTTGCCACATTTCGGCGCCTGTTCGGGTACACAGAGGGAGAATTCAGAATGTCCAATTCACCTAACAGCACGTCTTTCGGGACTTGTGGGAGGAAACCGGAGCACCCGGACGAAACCCACACAAACATGGGGAGAACGTGCAGACTCCGCTCAGACAGTGACCTAAGCCGGGAATCGAACCTGGAACCCTGGAGCTGTGAAGCAACAGTGCTAAGCACTATGCTACCGTGTCACCCTGCACTCCTCTCCGTCTTTGCTACCATATTTCAGCATCTGTTATCCCAACTATCTCTCTTAGAATGTCTTTACCATACTGCTGCTGCTTTGGTTCCACACAGGCTGCAGTATAATATCAAATTACCAGAGATCTTTATAAACAGTTTTAACCTCTCGCTAGTTTTTTTTTTCTCCCCAGTTCTCTCTTGAGACAGTTGTCTTCTTCCTGCATTATAATTTTCATGAGCACCAGATAGACTGTGACATCTCACTCCAGTGGCTACTATTCATGTGTGAACCTTTACAGAATGCGGCAGTGGACTATTTAGCCATACATGGGGTCTTGGAGCAGAACCTAATCCTGCCCTCACCTGAAATTCGCACACTTCCAGCAGAGCTCCCTAGATATTAATCCGGACAGGAAGCGTGTTTCAACTCAAGGGTGCCAAAGCCAGTGGTGGTATCTCCACATCCATCCCAGTTTAGGTAAGCACAAACTTCAATTCAATCCTTTCCTAGCTTCTATTGCTGGACTGATCACCAATACATTAATCTTAAATTTCACTTTTATCATTAACAGAAGTGGGCATTAGACCATAAGCAGCTTTTGAACACCTTTAACCAGGTTTGAAGTATATACGCAAACAAAGGACACCATTTTCCCTCATCAGAGAGCTGACAGTATAACTCGTATTCTCTTCTTAGCAGGTACCAGTTTCAAATCAGTACCTATAACAGGCATTTTCAAAGTGGGGGTCGCGACCGGGTGTTGGGAGGGTCACGGAGACGTCCATCACGGTGTTCCTGATCGCGGGAATTCACGCGCAACAGCCACAGCAGCCGGCTTTTAACAATGCCGGCTGCGAGCGGCTTTACAGTGGCGGCCTCGACCAGCTAAAAAAATGCAGGCACACTGCGCACTCGTGCCCGCTCATCAGTGCGCATGCGGCCCGGGAGTGTTGGGGTTGGAGTTGAACCCGGGGTCAAAGTGCGATCACGGTATGCCGGTGGCTGACTGCGTGGTGATCACCGATGATGAACCAGTTTATGACCGCAATCTGTTTTGCATCTCCGAGCATTACTCAAATGATCTGTAGAGAGTATATATTCCTCATGGTTTAATCATGAACATTTGGCAAGGGATATAATGAAAGCCATGGGGAATCATCACATCGTCGCTCTCTGTGTACTGAATGGTAGCTATAAGTTTTTTTGCTGACCTTTTAGAGTACATTAAAGCAATGAATCGAAACAGTTCCAGTCAATCCCAATAACGATGGACTTCATCCGCTTGAAGAGTTACTGTAATGATCAGTCAACAGGGGAGCTACTCAAAGTTTACAAACTGAGGAATGAAATCCACGCTTTTCTCCTCGAGAAATTGTCCTCTCTGGCTGATTCGTTTGCTGATGAAACTTGGATGCTAACTATGTCCTACCTTGCAGACATCTTTTCAATTCTAAATGAACTGAACCTCAAATTGCAAGGGAAGGATGATGATTGGTTTTAGCACTGTGAAGAAATCGCAGCTTTCCAAAACTCTTTGAAAGTTTGGCAATTGCAAGTGCAAAGCCAAAATTACTACACGTTGCCCACACTGCTATGACACATCGAAGAAAACAGCATTAGGAAGGAAACTGTAAATGGACTGGCAAGCCTGACTCCAAATGAAGCTGACTGAACTTCTGCACTTCAGCTTTGCCAGCACATTAAAAACATGGCACAAGTCAATGACACTGTCAGTATTCTGGAGCAGCGTCTCCGAGGAGTACCCGGAGCTGAGTAAACCGAGCATTTTGTTGTTTTTGTCCTTCACAACGACCTACACGTGCGAGGTTGGATTTTCCGTCCTCACAAAGATGAAGACGGCACAAAGGAACCGGCTGAATCCTGCACCCGATATGCGCATAGCCCTCTCCTCCTGTGAGCCTGATAGGAGTGCGATTGTGGGGACAAAGCAGGCTCACCTCTCGCATTAAAGGCAAGAGAAAATGGTGGGTTGGGAATGTCGGCTGGCGTGGGTCCCGAAGGCCGGCCGGCGTGGGTCGCAAAGGTCAGCTGGCATGGGTCCTGAAGGTTGGCCGGTTGGTAAACATAGGTTTCCGGAAACAACGTTTGAAAAACACTGATCTACAATGCAACAACATCCTGAAAGTAATCCCAGCACAATCAAATGGACCATGTGCAATATTTTATGTTTGCTGTGATATTAAACGGGTGTGGGGGGGGGGTTACCGTTCCGCCCCCTGCCAAATTCTGCCCAGAGATGTAATGCCAAACCAGGAGAAGCAATCCAGCAGCTGCTGAAAGCTGTTTCTGGTTTGTGCTGTGGTTAGGAGTGACTCTTGCCAGGGCTTAGGTATGAAACTTTAAAAAAAAAAATGGTTTATCATAAAAAAAATCTCTTTTCAGTGATTCTCAAAATGCAGAAAACCTGCCAGTTGTCTGTATCTGGGTTGAGAGGTTCAGCAGGCATGGTTAAAAAGCTACATCACATTTTCATTGAAATCTAACCCTTCTTACTATAAATGAAAACAAGCAGCATCGGCCGATAATAAGGAGATTTCCTAGAGTTCTGTGCAAGTTTATCAGAAGCATTATGGAATTCACCTTCAGGCACCAGAACCGCTTGAATATGTTAAGCATTATGTCATACTCACATACAAATATAGTCATCAGCAGTAATCTATTTTTAGATTAATAAACATAATTTCCAAACAAAATCTTAGTTAACTCAGAAGTCAGGTGGTTTATTCAAGTTCCTCAACCCCACATCACATAAAACAACAAAGAATGCAAGAATTTTTGTGCTCTGCTAAGACATCACCTGCAATACTTCTGATTTTCATAAGAGGACAAAGAGCACCTGAGGTGAGACAAGCAGTCACGCCTTTATACATTGTTCAGATTTACAAAGGGCAGTTAATCTCACTGACATTTTATCAAGAGCCATAATCTCAATCAAGGCTGTGCTTGAGGGCCATCTTCTGGAATGCTGTCACAATGTACACTGTGAATCTGTGCGAGAGATTTCCCCATGTTGTAGCACTCCTGATTTCAAATGTGCCACTCTGGTCAACTCATCTTAACCATTGTTCATAAAATGAAAAGATGGCGAGGCGAGGTTTGTTCAGCACTATTCAAAATGATCAGATACTCTGCAACCACTCCAACAGTATTTTAAACAAAAAAATAAAATAAAAAGTCGTGCAACCATTAGTCTTTATCAGTGTCACAAGTAGGCTTACAAGTGGGATTCCTCCGGGTGCTCCGGTTTCCTCCCACAGTCCAAAGATGTGAAGGTTAGGTAGATTGGCCATGCTAAATTGCCCTTAAGTGTCCAAAAAGGTTAGGGTGGGGTTACTGGGATAGGTTGGAGGTGTGGGCTTAAATGGGGCGCTCTTTCCAAGGGCCGGTGCAGACTCGATGGGCTGAATAGTCTCCTTCTGCACTGTAAATTCTATGATTCAATGATTAACACTGCAATGAAGTTACTGAGAAAATCCCCTAGTCTCCACACTGTGGCACCTGTTCGGGTACACTGAGGGAGAATTCAGATTGTCCAATTCACCAAACAGCACGTCTTTCGGGACTTGCGGGAGGAAACCCACGCAGACACAAGGGGAATGTGCAGACTCCGCAAAGACAGTGATCCAAGCGGGAATCGAACCCAGGTCCCTGGCGCTGTGAAGCAACAGTGCTAACCACTGTGTTTCCATGCCGCCCCATTGTATGCCAATCATGTTTTAGGCGTCATATTTAAAAGTTTAGTATATGAAAAGAAGGAAAGGCAGTCATTTCATGCCAGTTTATTCTGACCTGGAGATAGAAATTTATGTCTGTCAACCTAGAAATGTGTCTACTACTGGACTTCCGGTGGCGGCGATGTCCGAGTGAGCCGCACATTCGGTGGTCTCTCACTCCGGCGGGACTGAACAGCTGTTTCCCCGCGATAGCGGGACCACGGAGGCGGCAGAAAGGCTGCCGGGAACAGAAGAGGAGAGCGGGCTGCAGAAAATGAAAGTGTGGGAGGCCAGCAGGTGAGGAAGAAAGAGAGAGAGACGGAGGCAAGGAGGAAGCTGACCTGCAGGGTAAGATGGCGGACCCACGGACCTTCCTTCCTCCAGGACAAAGGGAAAAAAAAAAGTTTGGAGTTGTTGAGGAGGGACAGCTTGGACCCACTTCAGATGCCCAGGAGGGGGTAAAAATTTAAGGTGCTGGGCAAAGGAAAGCGGCAGCGAAGGCGCTGAGGAGCGGGCTGCGGCATATGGAACAGCGGGATTCCAGAAGGCAGAAGAAGAAGGAGAAAAAGGGACAGAGACAAGGACCTGAAGAAAATTACCTGGGACCTAAGATGGCGGACACACGGACCCCGGACTCAGCAATCCAGTTGGCGCTGGATAACATGCTCCAGGTAATGAAGTCCAGTTTTGAAGCGCTGAAGCGGGACAGCTTGGACCCAATCCAGAAAGCGGTGGATCAGCTGAACCAGAGGATGGACGCCCAGGATGTGAAAGTTAAGGAGCTGGGAGAGGCGGTGGAGGAGCAGGCGGATGCGCAAACGGTTGCAGCGGTAGAAGTGGACGGCCTGAAAGAGCGGCAGAGAAGACTGCTGGACAGAGTGGAGGAGCTGGAGAATAGAATCCGCAGGAACAATCTGAGGATGGTCGGCCTCCCGGAGGGGGCGGAGGGAGCTGATGCTGCAGCGTTTGTAGCAGACCTGCTGAAGCAGCTGATGGGAGCCGAAGCCTTTCCACGACCGTTGGAGCTGGAGGGGGCACACAGAGTGCAGGCAAGGCAGGGGCGGCCGGGCGGACCCCCCCGCCCGATGGTGATTAGGTTCCACAGGTTCGTGGACAAGGAGCGGGTGCTGCAGTGGGCAAAGATCGCCAGGAGCAGCACGTGGAACAACAGTGTTCTCCGCATTTATCAGGATCTAAGCCAGGAGGTGGCTCGGCGGCGAGCAGCCTTTAAGAATGTCAAGGAGGTGCTGTTCAAGAAGCACGTGAAGTTTGGTCTGCTGTTCCCAGCCCGGCTATGGGTCACGCACCAGGGTCAACACCACTACTTCTCCGAGCCCGAAGAAGCGATGGATTTTGTGAGGGACCTGGGGCTGGTCCCGAAAGGAGGCCCCAAGGACGCGAGTTAGGGCCCGAGGATTTTTGTGGGAAGGAACGCCGAATGTGCCTGGACCGCTGCTCAACGGTTTGCTGGGCCAAAGGGGCCAAGCGGAACATTTGAGACTCTTTCCTTTGTTCATGGACATTTATGTGCTTTTTCTCTTTTTTCTGTGGTTTTTTTTCCCTTTTTATGGGTTTTTTTTTTTTTTTTTTTCCTGTTTGGGCTTTTTGTGCAGCTCGTGGAAGACACTGGAACCGGCTTGCCCCAGTGGGTGGGGAGGAGGGCGGGGAAACAAGGGGAATGGGACAGGAAGGCGCCGGAGGGTTGAGTCACCGGGCTAGCAGATTGGCTAGTCAAGGAAGTCAGATGGGGGGGGAAGTAACAGCCAGTAGATGGCGGGGGTGGGGGTATCGGGGGATGGGGTTAGGGGAGGGGGGGGGTTGTTCTGCTGACGGGAGAGGGACTTGAAATAGGCACTGGAAAGGAGGTCGAGGGTGGAGGCAGCCAAAGGGCGGGCCAGGAATGGCGCGACGCACGGGTCAGGGGCCGGCCCGAGAAAGGCTATGGCTGACCGGCGGGGTGGGGGGGGTGGGATGTGCCCCCCGACCAGGCTGATCACCTGGAACGTCAAGGGACTGAATGGGCCGGTTAAGAGGGCGCGGGTGTTCGCGCACTTGCGGGCCCTGAGGGCGGACGTAATTATGTTGCAGGAGACACATCTGAAAGTGTCAGACCAGACCAGGCTAAGGAAGGGCTGGATTAGCCAGGTCTTCCACTCGGACTTGGACTCGAAGTCCAGAGGGGTGGCAATCATGATCAACAAGCGCGTGCAATTTGAGGCAGAGGGCATATCTGCAGACAGGGGGGGCAGATACCTGATGGTACGGGGCAGACTGGAGGGGAGAAGGGTGGTGCTGGTGAATATATATGCCCCGAACTGGGATGACGTGGACTTTATTAAAAGAGTGCTGGGGAAGATCCCGGACTTGGATTCTCGCAAGCTAATAATGGGAGGGGACTTTAACATGGTCCTTGACCCGACTTTGGATCGGTCGGGTCCCAGAACGGGTAGACTCTCAGCAATGGCAAGGGAGCTGAAAGGGTTTATGGGGCAAATGGGGGCAGTGGACCCCTGGAGAGAGGGACAGCCAACAGGAAGGGGCTACTCGTTTTACTCGCACGTCCATAAAGTATATTCCAGGATAGATTTCTTTGTAATAAGCAGGGACTGTATGGGGGAGGTAAAGAACACGGAATACTCAGCAATTACCATTTCAGACCATGCCCCGCATTGGGTGGACCTGCAGTTCGGGGGAGCGAGTTATCAACGCCCGCAATGGAGGCTAGATGTGGGACTGCTGTCGGAGGAGGGGATCTGCGAGAGGCTTCGGAAATGTATAAAAAATTACCTGCAGGTGAATGACACTGGGGAGGTCTCAGCGGCGACCGTGTGGGAGGCGCTAAAGGCAGTAGTTCGGGGGGAGCTGATTTCAATTGGGGCCCACAAAGCCAAGGCAGACCGGGCAGAGATGGATAGATTGGTCAGGGAAATGGGCCGGATAGATGAAGAGCACGCGGAGTCCCCGGGGGAGGTTTTACTCAGGGAAAGGCGGAGGCTACAGGCGGAACTGGGGGCACTATCCACGAGCAGGGCCGTGGAACAGCTTAGGAAGGCGAGGGGAGTGGTGTACGAGTATGGGGAAAAGGCTAGCAGACTGTTAGCGCAGCAACTCAGGAGGAGGGAGGCGGCCAGGGAAATAGGTAGAGTGAGGGACGAGGGGGGGCGCAAAGTGGAGGATCCGGCAGAATTGAATAGGGTATTCCGGGACTTCTATCGTAAGCTGTATATTTCGGAGCCGCCGGAAGAACCGGAGGGGATGAAAAGGTTTCTGGACGGGTTAACATTCCCAACAGTTGGGGGGGGGCAAGTGGAAGAGCTGGGCGCCCCGATTAGAGTAGAGGAGGTATGGGGGGGCCTAAAGGCCATGCAGTCGGGGAAGTCCCCGGGGCCGGATGGATACCCAGTAGAGTTTTATAGGAAGTTCTCTGAGCTGGTGGGCCCGGTCTTGGCGAGGGTTTTCAATGAGGCAAGGGACAGAGGGACCCTGCCGCCGACAATGTCACAAGCCACCATATCTCTGATATTGAAGCGGGGTAAAGACCCGGAGGTGTGCGGGTCCTACAGGCCAATCTCCCTGATTAATGTAGACGCCAAGCTCCTGGCAAAGGTACTGGCGGGGAGAATGGAGGACTGTGTACCGGAGGTGATTGGGGAGGATCAAACTGGGTTCGTTAAAGGTCGGCAGCTGGCGGCCAATCTGAGGAGATTGCTCAACGTGATAATGATGCCCCCGGCGGGTAGAGATGTGGAGGTAGTGGTGGCAATGGACGCCGAGAAGGCCTTTGACCGGGTAGAGTGGGACTATCTATGGGAGGTGCTCGGACGGTTTGGGTTCGGGGAGGGATTGGTGGATTGGATCAAATTATTATATCAGGCCCCGAGGGCCAGCGTCAGGACTAACAGAGAAGTGTCGGAGTACTTTAGGTTGTACCGAGGGACCAGGCAGGGCTGCCCGCTCTCCCCGCTGCTGTTTGCGCTGGCCATAGAGCCGCTGGCGATGGCGCTGAGAGCCGCAGAGGGTTGGAAGGGGATGGTGAGGGGCGGGGTTGAACACAGGGTTTCTCTTTATGCAGACGACCTGCTCCTGTACGTGTCGGACCCAGTGGCCGGGATGGGAACTATACTGGGAATGCTGAGGGAGTTCGGCCAGTTCTCAGGATACAAATTAAATACGGTCAAGAGTGAAATGTTTGTGGTCCAGGCAAGGGGCCAGGAGAACAGATTGAGAGGGCTACCGTTTAGGCTGGTTGAGGAAAATTTCCGGTATTTGGGAATCCAGGTGGCACGAGACTGGGGCAGGCTGCATAAGTTAAATTTGGCCAGGGTGGTGGAGCAAATGAAGGGAGAGTTTCGGAGATGGGATGCACTCCCGCTGTCGCTGGCAGGGAGGGTGCAGACTGTAAAGATGACAATCCTCCCTCGATTTTTGTTTATTTTTCAGTGCCTCCCGATCTTTATCCCACAGTCCTTCTTCAAAAGAGTTAACGGGCTGATCATGAGCTTTGTCTGGGCGGGAAAGTCTCCGCGGGTAAAGAAGGCGATGTTGGAGAGGAACCGCAGCGAGGGAGGGCTGGCTTTGCCGAGTCTGGTCAATTATTACTGGGCGGCCAACATCGCTATGATAAGGAAGTGGATGGTGGGTACGGGGTCTATTTGGGAGCGGGTGGAGGCGGCTTCGTGCAGGGGCTCCAGTTTGGAAGCCCTGGTCACGGCTCCTCTACCGCTGCCGCCGGCCAAGTACACCACCAGCCCGGTAGTGGTGGCGACCCTGCGGATATGGGGCCAGTGGAGGAGGCATGTGGGGAGATGGGGGCGTCTGTCTGGGCGCCAATCTGCGACAACCATCGGTTTGCCCCCGGCAGTATGGATGGGGGGTTCCGAGTATGGCGGCGAGCAGGGGCGGGAAGGGTGGGTGATATGTTCCTGGAAGGGAGCTTCGCGAGTTTGAGGAGCTTGGAGGAGAAATTTGGGGTAGTAAGGGGAAATGATTTTAGATACCTACAGTTGCGGGACTTTGTTCGTAGACAGGTCCCATCTTTCCCGCGCCTCCCGCCAATGGGGATCCTAGACAGAATAGTCTCTGGGAGGGATGAAGGGGAGGGTAGAGTCTCGGGTATGTATAAGGTGCTCATGAGGGAGGAAGGGTCCCAGACAGAGGAACTGAAACTTAAATGGGAGGAGGAGCTAGGCGGGGAAATGGAGGATGGGCTGTGGGCAGAGGCCCTGAGTAGGGTAAACTCGACCGCGACATGTGCTAGGCTCGGGCTGATCCAATTTAAGGTCGTTCACCGGGCCCATATGACGGTGGCTCGGATGAGCAAATTTTTCGGGATAGAGGACAAATGCGCTAGGTGCGCGGGAGGACCAGCGAACCATGTTCACATGTTTTGGGCATGCCCTGAGCTGAGGGGGTACTGGGAGGGATTTGCGGGGGTCATGTCCCAGGTGCTAAAAACAAGGGTGGTGATGAGCCCAGGGGTGGCAATTTTTGGGGTTTCGGAAGACCCGGGCGTCCAGGGGGAGAAAGAGGCCGATGTGCTGGCCTTTGCTTCCCTGATAGCCCGGCGACGAATACTATTGGCGTGGAGGGACTCAAAGCCCCCGAAGACGGAGTGGTGGCTTGCGGACATGTCGAGTTTCCTGGGGATGGAAAAAATCAAGTTCGCCTTGAGGGGTTCTGTGCAGGGGTTCACCCGGAGGTGGCAACCATTTATTGACTTCTTTGCGGGAGAGTGAGCGTCAGCAGGGGGGGGGGGGGGGGGGGGGGTTAAGAGTAGAGTAGGAGGGAAAATATGGCGGGTAGTACCGGTGGGAGGGGAGCGGGCTTGTGCAATATGTTACGGTGGAAGTATTGAAAGAACGTGGATGTTTGCACATTTTTGCCTTTTTTGCTTCCTTTCTGATGATGTCTGTAACTGTTTATAAAGCCAAAAACTACCTCAATAAAATTGTTTATTAAAAAAAAAGAAATGTGTCTACTTACAACAAGGTGGTATGGTTTTAAATGCAACAGTGAAGGTAAATAGAGATCCATCGTAGCAGCATTTTATATGTTAGAAGGCAGTCACATTCTTGCTTCTATAAAATTGCCTATTCTCTATTGTTTGAAAATGGTCTTATTGCTTCTTCATTAAAGGAAAGGCAGATACTCAATTCCTGTCTTAAAAGCCTAATAGGATTTACATTTTGGTGAAGTTTCTTAGCAGCTGCCACCCAGCCAGAGGACAACAAGCGGAACAGGAAGAGGAGGATGAAGAGCAGAAGGAGAACAATGAGGCAACAAGAACACTCGCTACAACTTGCATTTATGCAACAGCCTCTAACATAAAACAGTCCCAAGGCATTTTACAAATAACTGGACAACTAAGCTGAGAAACGAGAGATTAGAAGGGGTCAATAAACTATCTTGGTCAAAAAGATGGTTTATTGAGGAGATTTTTAAAAAGCAGTCAAGGAACTTGGGAAGGAAGTTGCAAAATTTAGAGCCAAAACAGGTAAAAGCTCTGATACTAATGTTAGAGCGTGCGGGGGTGGATGCACAGAAGGCTGGTGAGAGGAGCAAAGCATGCAGGATGAAATATAGGCTAGAGGAGATGGCGGACTCTGGATGGGGAAAAATGGTCTGGAGGGATTTTCCACGAGCATAGGAATTTTGAATCCAAATATCCAAAATTGATATTTTGGAACTGCTTCTTTCCAGATTGCCTGTAACTGTCCTCCATGTGCTTTGAAGCTGAACATCACTGCATAGCAATGGTGAGAACATTCATGAGGGATGACTTGCACAATAAAATATCCACCGCAGTTGCCATGTATGCAATTGAAAACTAATGGATACAAGATGGAAGAGAGAGATAGAAGTGAATACATGGGTGTTGGACACCTCACACTATCCAGAGTACTTTTACAAAGTTTCGTACAGGCGCCAAATTATTTTGCTCCAATACTGAAACAGGATTTGGTGCTGCTTTGAAATCACAGACTCCCCTTCACATTGTGCCAAATCTTTCATCAGCACCTTGCACAAAAATTTACTCAAATGATGAATGGTCTTTCAGCCTCAATAATTATAATTGTAAGGAGTTGTCTCCAGAATCTTATCTGATAAATCACCAAAGTATTGTGACAGCCTGCAGTACCTGTTTCTCCAGTATGCGGTTGATCTCTCCCAGTGTCCTGTCGAGAGAAGACACCTTGTTGTTTGCCCAAGGTCCACTATCCTGTCCTTGTTGCTGCTTCAGGAGATCTTTCACTAATCTCTGAAGTCTGTAAAGATAAAAGTATCAACTAAATTAGTTCCATCGTTGATTACTGAAAGGAAGTATCAAAATAGAGAGAGAGAAATATGGATAAACATAAAGAGAGATAATCGTTATTTGTTCTTGGGACTTGCAAAGCCATCAACCATCCCGAACTGCCCTAAGAAAATAATAATGGGTCTTCCTAGGAGCAATTTTCAATCGAGTGGTATGCTGGGCTACTTCCGAGGGGGTTAAAGGTATATTGTATAAACATGAGATTGGATTTATGTGTTGGGCCAACCAGGTAGCGATGGTAAAATTATCTGTCTGAACATCTTCAATTAACCAATTCGGGGCTGGTTTAGCACAGTCGGCTAAATAGCTGGCTTGTAATGCAGAACAATGACACCAGCGCGGGTTCAATTCCGTACTAGCCACCCTGAACAGGCGCCGGAATGTGGCGACTAGGGACTTTTCACAGTAACTTCATTGAAGCCTACTTGTGACTATAAGCGATTATTATTATTATTGTAACCATTGGATTTGAGATGACAATACCGTCACTTTCATTCTCATTTTCTTTACCTAAATTGTCAGATAGTTCATAACTTACCACACTTATTGAATTTTGCAATGATGAGATTTAAACTCAACTTCTGAATCGCTAGCTTTATGTCCACCAGCATTATCAACATTCCTCCCCCCTGCCAAAAATTTCACTCATCTTGCTTTGCGATCTTAATGTGAACCTCACCAGCGGGAAGCAATACAGAGGGGTAAGTTTGTAATAAAAACATAAAATGCTGGAAAAAATCCATCAGGTCCTGCAGAGTCTATGAGAGAGAAGAACAGAGTCAAAGCCTCGAGTCCCTATGGCTCTTCATCCGAGCGAGTCCTTCAAGCAGCGCAATCTAATGAATCATACGGACTCGAGGCATTGGCGGCGGTTTCTCTCTCCACAGATGCTGCTGGACCTGAGGTTTTTCAGCATTTTCTGTTTTTATTTCAGGTTTCCAGCATCCGCAGCATCTTGCTTTTATTATAAGGTTTAAGTTTGTAAATGTTTTCATTCTTTAGCTGGTACATCAGTCTCCCCGAACAGGCGCCGGAATGTGGCGACTAGAGGCTTTTCACAGTAACTTCATTTGAAGCCTACTTGTGACAATAAGCGATTTTCATTTCATTTCATTTTCATGTTCTTCGCACACCATAAATGTTCAGCCTAGCTTTATAACTTCTAGGTAATCATGTTATCTTGATGCTCAAGACAGTTCGCAATGAGGTCTTCAACTGCCAAATGTATTTTGGTTTCTAGCTGAACTTGAAACTGCCAAACCACTTAACATTGTTTCCCCAGCTCACATTCACCCCCCACAATGTCCACAATTGTGTTACAGGTGGGATTACCTTGCATGAAGGGCACACCAGGCTACCAGATTGTCACTCCGCTCCTAAATACAACCGCATATTTCTTGCCCGACCTTCTGTCTGAGGCTGGGTGACAAGAGTGGAATGTAGCAGGTTCTCGAGGACTTCTGTCGCGTGCAGGAGAGTTGGAAGAGAGCAAGGGTGCCCACCCTTGTAATGGCACCAGCTGCCATAAAGGAGATAGGTTTAAAGACAAGCAGCTTTGAGAACCTGAGATTGTGGGCAGCACTGTAACATAAGTGGATAGCACTGTAACACAAGTGGATAGCACTGTGGCTTCACAGCGCCAGAGCCCCACGTTCGTTCCCTGCTGGGTCACTGTCTGTGCAGAGTCTGCACGTTCTCTCCGTGTCTGCTTGGGTTTCCTCCAGGTTCTCTGGTTTCCTCCCACAGTCCAAAGACGTGCAGGTTAGGTGGATTGGCCATGGTAAATTGCCCTTAGTGTCCAAAAAGGTTTTACAACACCAGGTTAAAGTCCAACAGGTTTGTTTCAAACACTAGCTTTCGGAGCACAGCTCCTTCCTCAGGTGAAGGAGCAGTGCTCTGAAAGCTAGTGTTTGAAACAAACCTGTTGGACTTTAACCTGTGTTGTAAGACTTTTTACTGTGCTCACCCCAGTCCAACGCCGGCATCTCCACATCCAAAAAGGTTAGGAAGGGTTATTGGGTTACGGGGAATGGGTGGAAGTGAGGGCTTAAGTGGGTCGGTGCAGACTCGATGGGTTGAATGGCCTTCTTCTGCACAGTATCTTCTATGTAATCAGCGAGATGGTAAGTGCGTACGGTAAGGTGGAGGATGGGGATGGGTGGAGAGGGGGCACAATAAGCTATGAATGAGGAATAAATTTCTCAAAATGGAGAGAATTTTGCAATTTTCACTAAAATTGACTTTACTCATTATTAGTGTTTTGAGTGTCACAATCAAATATTAATGGTGCCATGCTGTCAAATCCTATCGCCCTTGTTGGCATTTAGCGGGTTCATGTTAATGTCAGTCTGGCTCAGTTGTTGGCATATTTATTTCAAACTACAATTCCTTCAAGTGAGAGATTAAACCGAGGCCCCATCTCCCCATTTTGATCGATCTGGTAGATGTCAAGGATCCTAGGGAGCTCTTCTAATCCCTTACAAATATTCCTCTCTCCAACATCGTCAAAGTGGTTGTTCATCCCATTGCAGTTTGAGGGACCTTGCGTATAAATTGGATGCCTTGTTTACCCACATAATGGCAGTTACTGCACTTCAAAGCAATGTATTGTGCGAAGCGTTTTGACATGGCTTTTCAGTGGTGTGCTTAGGTCACTGGGTACGGAGTTTTCCATGCAGGGAGGTTGCTGGTTTGGAAATTCCACACTGCCATATGTCTCACTACGAGTAATCTCAGTGCATAAAGAATTCACCATCAGTAGGCTTTATCGTATATACACGTGGTCCCAAGCTACTGACAGATTACCCAGTGTCTACAATGTAAAGAGTATCAGAGGATGGGAGGAATGTTATATCATTCAAGAGAAATCCAATGGTGGGTGAGGCATCTGACAGTTCCAATTTTTACAGGTCGGTGGATGGTGCCTTAAGAGATCCAATTTTTTATCTGTTCTGGTCATAAGAATAGCCAAGTACTCAATCAACATCAAAATATCAACTCTGATGTTGCAGTGGGTATAATCAATTAATGCACAAGGTAAGCAACAATTAAGACCCTCACATTTTAATTTATTCATATTTTAATAACCATATATTTGAAATACAGTATCATCTGTCAAGAGTTTCATAGCTGTTTTAGTGAAAGTATACTTTTCATTGAGGCAAAGAGAACTCTTTGTACTCTTGTGCAAATGATAATAATTATGAGCTTCCCCTCAGGCTTTCATGTAACTCTTTTTATTGAAATGACAGCTATTGCAATGCCTATAACAGGAAGAAGAATATCAGATGCACAAGGGATTAAACACACTGTGGCCCTTCATCCTGATACCTTGTCTTTCACCCACATTTTAGGTTATTTTTACAAGGGCAGAGTTTCTGTCTAGAGACACACCAAACCAGCACAATGTATGGTGCTCCAGAAATTGTAGTTTTTAAAAATAAATTTAGAGTACCCAATTCATTTTTTCCAATTAAGGGGCAATTTAGCGTGGCCAATCCACCTAACCTTCATATCTTTGGCTGGTGGGGGCGAAACCCATGGAAACATGGGGACAATGTGCAAACTCTACACGGACGGGGCAGCACGGTGGCCTAGTGGTTAGCACAGCTGCCTCACGGCGCTGAGGTCCCAGGTTCGATCCCGGCTCTGGGTCACTGTCCGTGTGGAGTTTGCACATTCTCCCCGTGTCTGCGTGGGTTTCGCCCCCACAACCCAAAAATGTGCAGAGTAGCTGAATTGGCCACACTAAATTGCCCCTTAATTGGAAAAAATAATTGGGTAATCTAAATTTTTTTTTAAAAATAGAAAAAAAAAGGAAAAAAAAACTCTACACGGACAGTGACCCAGAGCCGGGATCGAACCTGGGACCTCGGCGCCTTGAGACAGCAGTGCCAACCACTGCGCCAGTGCTGACCCGTGAAATTGGAGGTTTTGATTTAGAATGAACTCAGAACTAACCCGCCGGTAGAGGTATTAACAAACCCTAGGATTTAAATATTAACTGTGGGGAAGATGCTATAATCTAGCATTAAAGACTGCACCCTTATACAAGTGTCAGTTGATCAGAGAGTGAGCATGGATTTGTGAAGGGAAGATCATGTCTGCCTAATCAAACTGAATTTCTGGGCGGCATGGTAGCACAGTGGTTAGCACCGCTGCTTCACAGCGCCAGGGTCCCAGGTCCGTTTCCCGGCTTGGGTCACTGCCTGGGGGGGGAGTCTGCACGTTCCCCCTGTGTCTGCGTGGGTTTCCTCCGGGTGCCCCGATTTCCTCCCACAAGTCCCGAAAGACGTGCTGTTGGGTAAATTGGACATTCTGAATTCTCCCTCTGTGTTCCCGAACAGGCGGCGGAGTGTGGCGGCTAGGGGCTTTTCCCAGTAACTTCATTGTAGTGTTAACGTAAGCTTACTTGTGATACTATAAAAGTTTATTATTTCCTTTTAGAAAAGGTCATTAACGTGGTGGATACGGGAGTATAGAGATACAGGGGACTACAGATGTCTGCACGGATTTTCAAATGGAATTTCAGGATTGTGTCCATTCTTCTGCAGGTGGCATGTTCATTTTTAATCAAAATCTAAAACTTCAGTTACATTACACAATGGGTTTCCAAAAGGCATGAAAGGTATTTCACAAGGGATTGTTATCAAAGATGAGCAGGTGTAGTGAGAGGTAACCTTATGGGTGGGGAAATAGGAGATAGACAGTCGGATGAAGGGTTCATTCTTTGGTTGGTGGGATGTGACCCAGAGTGCTGTACTGGGGCCTCAAGTTTTTTGCCAGATATATTAATGGGCGCGATCTACCAGCTGTTCAAATCAGCGGGATATTCCGGTCCCATGCTGGCGCTCGGGTTTCCCAGTGACATGGGGTGCAGTCACTGGGAAATCCCGTTGACAATGGCAGGATCGGTAAATCCCACTGGTGGACCGCCACTGCCACCGAAAAACACGCGGTTAATCCCAGCCAATAACTTTGAGAAAGAAACGGAGATATTTATATAGAATTTATATACAAGATGGCAGTAAGTTTTTTTTGAGGGGGGGGGGAAGAGGAACAGTGAATCATCTGGATGAGCAGGTGAAAGTTACAAAATGATAGAGATAGACTAAGCATTGTGTGCTGTGCTGAATGGAGTTAAATCTGGGGATGTCCCACATGTGTCCAAAGGTGTGCAGCTTAGGTGCATTGGCCTTAATCAATGTGCCGGGTTATGGGGATGGGGCAGGAGGGTGGACTTAGGTAGTATGCTCTTTCAGAGGGTCAGTGCAGACTCGGTGGCCCAAAGGGCCTCCTTCTGAAAGGGATTCTATGGAAATGTAAGATCGTACTTTTTGGATCTGAAAAAGACAAATCTTAATTTTGGAAGACTAGGAATTGTAGAGTAGCAAAGGGATTTGGATGCCCATGTACCCAAATCATAGGTATAAATTTACTCAAAAAGGCAAATGGAATATTGGCATTTTCCTCATGAATTCAAAAGTGAGAAAGTGCTCCATTGGGTCCAGAGCCTTGATCAGACAGCATTTAGAGTGCTGTATAGTTTTCAGCAACAAACTTAAGGAAATATATTTTGGTTTCTTAAACGTTACCAAACATCTTGACTCGCATCATACCATGGCATTTTCAAATTTATTTTTAAAATAAATTTAGAGTACCCAATTCATTTTTTTCAATTAAGGGGCAATTTAGCGTGGCCAATCCACCTAGCCTGCACACCTTTGGGTTTGGGGGCGAAACCCACACAAGCACGGGGAGAATGTGCAAACTCCACACGGACAGTGACCCAGAGCCGGGATCGAACCTGGGACCTTGGCGCGGTGCTGCAGGAGTGCCACCATGCTGCCCGATACCATGGCTTAGTGGTTAAATTATGAAAAAAGAATGTATAAACTTGCCTTGTATCCCCCATGCATTGAGAAGGTCTATGAGTGACCTCGCCAAGGTATTTAAATTTGTAGATTCAACAGGGTAGATATGCAAGGAGAAACGGTTTTCCCTGGCGATGTGAAGGGTGGCATCCAGGACAATAGGAGGGTGGTCGTTTGGGAGGGTAATGTAAGAAACCACAGTGACTTCTCTTTAAAAGTGCTTTGTTGGCTGTAAAGCGCTTTGGGGTATCCTAGGCCACAATAGGCACCATTTCGTAATAATAATCTTTATTAGTGTCACAAGTAGGCTTACATTAACACTGCAAAGAAGTTACTGTGAAAATCCCCTAGTCGCCACATTCCGGCGCCTGTTTGGTACAAAGAAGGAGTATTCAGAATGTCCAATTCACCTAACAAGCATGTCTTTCGGGACTTGTGAGAGGAAACCGGAGGATACCCACGCAGACATGGGGAGAATGTGGAGACTCTGCACAGACAGTGACCCAAGCGGGAATCGCACCTGGGACCCTGGCGCTGTGAAGCAACAGTGTTCATCACCGTGCTACCAAACGTCTGTGGACTTAGCCAATGTGTCGACACTGTGAATTATTTGCTGTTCTGCTGGCTGGCACACGCAGGTCTCACATAGCTGGTAGAAATTTTTACATTTCCACGGGTGAGAGAGCCAGAAAGGATGCTGAATGGAGATCCAGAAGTATCATACAGTATGAGAATGCGCTTGAAGCATTTACATTATGATACCATGAAACTTAAGAATGCTGATTTTTCCATTTGAATTGCAAGCCCCGAGGGTGGGTTGTGATCTCTGAATCACTATCTGCTGTATTTGGTGGTAATCTAAAAGAATGAAAAAGGCACACAAATCTCCCCCACACACACCTAAAAGAAAATGAAGTGTATTATTTTTCTGGTTAACATATCTACAAAAGGATCATTCTAGGTAGAAAATATCTGCACATTCGAAACTACCCTGAATTAAAGATTTTGAGCCACTGTTTATGACAATGGGGCTTAACAGATGAACATTTATTATCCTTCTGAACATACACTACAGGTGCAAATGTTTGTGTTCACACACTGTGGCATAAGTGGTAAAACAAAACTTCATCCCCATGATTCTTGATCTCATCAAGGAAAGCAATGAGAAGAAAAAAACTACGTTGGCCTGTGAAGGCAAAAAAGCTTCAATGATTTATAATTACAGCAGGATGCTCTGAATTGGAGTTCCTTCTGGATTGACATGCTAAGGTAGACTGAAGTCTTTCCCCATCTGCATCTACTCTGTGATTTTCTTATTATTCATTCATGGGATGTGGCTTTCGCTGGCTAGGACAGAATTTAGTATCCAACCCTAATTGTCCTTGAGAAGGTGGTGGTGAGCTGCCTCTTGAACCGTTGCAGTGCATTTGGTGTAGGTACATCCACTGTGCTGTTAGGGAGGGAATTTCAGGACTTCGACCAAGCGACAGTGAAGGAATAGCAATATATTTCCAAGTCAGGATGGTCTGTGACTTGGAGCGGGACCTTCAGGTGTGTAGGTGGTTACGTTCTCATTCATCTACTGTCCTTGTCCATCTAGGTGATAGCAGTTGTTGGTGTTACTGTGTAAGGAGCCTGGGTGTTCCTGCAGTCCATCTTGTAGATGGTGCACAATGCTGTCATGTGCTTCGGTGGGTGAAGGGAGTGAATGTTTGTGGATGACATGCCAATCAAATGGGCTACTTTGTCCTGGATGCTGCTGAGCTTCTCAGAGTGCTGTTGGAGCTGCACTCATCCAGGTAAGTGGGGAGTATTCCATCACATTCCTGACTTGTGCCTTATAGATGGTGGACAGGCTTTGTGGAGTCAGGATATGCGTTATTCACTGCAGGATTCCCAACCTTTGACTTTCTCTCGTAACCACAGTATTTAAATGGCTAATCCAGTTCAATTTCTGGTCAATGGTAATCCCAAGGCAATGCCATTGAGTGTCATGGGCGCTGGTTAGATTTTCTCTTGTTGGAGATGGTCTTTGCCTGACACTTAGATCATGCAAATGTTACTTACCACTTGTCTGGATATTGTCCAGGTCTTGCTGCATTTGGTCAGACTGCTTGGTATCTGAGGAGTCGTAAATGGTGTTGAACATTCCCACGACTGACCTTATGATGGAGGAAGGTTATTGATGAAGCAGCTGAAGGTGGTTGGGCCTAGCACACTACCCTCAGGATCACCTGCAGTGACGTCCTGGGACTGAGATAATTGACCTATAACAACCACAATCATCTTTTTTTGTGCTAGGTATGACTCTCCATTGCCAGGTAGATGCCAGTGAGTAGCTCTATTGAGCAGCCTGTTTATGGGATTGACAAGTGGTAAGGCACGAATCTTCAGTACTATTGCCAGAATATTGTCAGGGGCCAAGGCCTTTGCAGTATCCAATGCCTTCAGCCATTTCTTGATATCACGTGGAGTGAATTGAATTGGCTGAAGACCGGTATCTGTGATGCTGGGGACCTCTGGAGGAGTGGTGCGCCGAACAATTTGCCTGATTGCAAAGTCCCTGTGACATTAACAAAACCTGGAAGAGGCCTCTCATAACTTCCTTTTGTCCTCAGTCGAAAACATTCTGGCTCCAGGACGAGCCACATCCTTAGTCAAGTTGTTCCAATAGAGCTACAACAAAAGAAAACTGGCATCTACCCAGCAATGTGGAAAATTGCCCAGGTATGTCCTGTCCACGAAAAGCAGACAAATCCAACTTGGCCAATTACCATCCCACTAGTCTATTCTTGATCATCAGCTAAGCGATGGGGGCACAGTCGACAACACCTTTCAAGCAGCACTTACTCAGCAAAAACTTGCTCACTGACGCTTAGCTTGTGTTCTGCCAGGGCCACTCAGCTCCTAACCTTGGTCCAAACATGAATAAAAGAGCTGATCTCGGGTAGGGTGAAAGTGACTGCCCTTGACATCAACATAGGAATATAGTAGCAGAAGATTCAGTCCCTCGAGGCTGCTCTGCCATTCAACTAGATCATGGCTGATCATATACCTCCTGCACTATCCTCTTATCCCCTGATGTGATTAGTATCCAGAAATCTATCGCTCTTGGTCTTAAACATACTGAATGACAAAGCTTTCACAGCCCTCAAGGGTAGAGGATTCTAAGGATTCACCATCCTCTAAAGAGATACCTCCTCATCTCAGTCCTAACTGGCCTGCCCCTTATTCTGTGACGTTATTCCCTGGTACTAGACTGCTCCCTAGGCACAGAAAATATCCTTTCAGCACCTACCCTGACGAAGCCGCATGAATTTTGTAAGTTTCAATGAAATCACCTTGCATTTTTCTAAATTCGAGAAAATGCAGGCCCAGTCTCCTCAATTTCTCCTGCTAGGGCAGTCCTGCCATCTCAGGAATCAGTCTGGTGAACCTTTGCTGCACTCCTTCTGTGGCAAGTATATCCTTCCAAGTATATCCTTCCTTGGGTAAGGAGACCAAAACTATATATACACAATGCTCCAGGTGCGGTCTAACCAAAGTTTTATATAATTGAAACAAGGCATCTTTACTCCTGTACTCAAATTCTCTTGTGACAAAGGCCAATGGACTCTGCTTTCCTAATTACTTGCTGCATCGGCATGTTAGCTTTCAGTGACTTATGAACAAGGGCAACAAGTACTTTGGGCATCAGCACTTTCCAATCTCTCCCCATTTAAGAAATGCTTTGGACCTCCATGCCTCCTACCAAAGTGAATAACCACACACATATCCACATTAAATTCATCTGCCACGTTCTTGCCCATTCACCAACCTGTCCAAATCCTCTTGAAGCCTCTTTGCATCATGCTCACAAACACATATCACCACCTGGTTAGGTGTCATCTGTATACATGGGAATGTAATATTCCGTTCCCACATCTAAACATTGATATAAATTGAGAACAGCTGGGCCGCAATTAGTGATCCTTGTGGTACCCCACTGGTCACAGCAAGGCAGCATTTGACACTGTGTGGCACCAAGGAACCCTAGCAACAAAACTGGAGCCAATGGGAATCAGGGGCAAAGCTCTCCACTGGTTGGGATCATATCTAGCACAAATAAATATGGTTGTGGTTATTGGAGGTCAATCATCTCAGATTGACCTACAAGATGCACTGCAGGAACTCACCGAGGTTCCTTAGAAAGCACCTTCCAAGCCCACGACCACTACCATCTAGAACAGGGGTGGGCAAACTACGGCCCGCGGGCCTCATGCGGCCCGCCAAAGGTCTTTATGCGGCCCACCAAGATCAAGTCATAAAAAATAAAAATAAAAATTTAAAATTTTTTTTTATTTTAAGGTTAATGTTGGGCTGTTGGGCTACTGGTATAGGGTGGATACGTTGATTTGAGTAGGGTGATCATTGCTCGGCACAACATGTGTTTCATGTGAAGTTTCTACTTTAAAATATTAATTAATAAAAATTAATTACTTTTTTTTCCTTAAAAACCTTTTATTTTGGCTATTTTAAATATTAATTATTTTACTTAATATACTATGCGGCCCTTTAAAATTGTGAATTTCTGAATGTGGCCCTTGCACGGAAAAGTTTGCCCACCCCTGATCTAGAAGGACAAGAGCAGCAGATACCTGGGAACACCATCACCTGGAGGTTTACCAACATGAACTGCAGTGGTTCATGGCAATGGCTCACCACCACGTTCCCGAGCGCATTTAGGGATTTGCAATAATGGCTGGCCTAGCTGGTGATGCCCCCATCCCATGAACATATTTTTAAAAAAACTTAAACTGATTCATTTGATACTTATCACCTGTTTGTTCTTCTATTGCTGAAAAGAGGGACATGTTGAAGTTTTTCGCCTTGCACTCGTCAGGACATTTCACAAGCACGACAAAGGGAAAACCACAATTTATACTGCACAAGAAGAGAATGTCGATTGGCCGGACAATACTCAGTTTATTTTCCTCTCTTAGTCATCAATGACATAATCGGAGAAATTAGCTCAGAGGTGACATTTTGAGAAGATGGAAATAAAATATACAGATAATGTATGCGCTTGAGCAATCGAGTAATATTGATCATCTCTCTGATATGAATTGAACTTCTTCACACAGCTGGAATAAGAAAATCCTTCAACCTCCTCCTGATAAAGACGTAGAACTAATTTTCAGTAGCAAAGATCTTTCAGAAAGGATGGAAAATTTACTGCAACTTTTAATATTTTAAAAAATTAAAACGAATACAGGAGACGAGATTGATTTTAAGATCAAAGTTCAATTCTACTTCATGTTTTCTTTCCTTTCTCGCTGTTACTACTGCTGAAGTATCCAAATAACACAAACCTACCAACACAGAGTCCTCACCTGAGGTCGGCCATGCACAATTTTATTGCAGGGACAACTTAACAGGTGATCAGTCGCAGAAGCCCCGGTTGACTTCAGCCATCCTTTCTCCAAGCCGCCAAGTCCAACTGGAAATCAATTTAATTCAGCTTGAACTTGTAGATCAACTTGATAGTTTCTTAGCTATGGCTTACAACTGCATTAGGCAACAGCATGAGCTACTAAGAGAGGTTTCTTAGTAATAAAAGTAAAATTTAAGATGCTAAACCAATTAATGCTGTTACTTTGTTCTACTTCTTCACCTACAGACACAGCACTAAAGACAGGAGAAACAGGCAACAGTCTATAACCCGCAACCCTCCAAGAAACCTTTAGCATTAATGACATAATTCACAGGAACTGGCAGCTAGTGTTAACCATATAGTATATATCCATTGTGCTCCTTTATTTTTTCTGATTGTATTTTAATTTACACCTTTATGTATTCTGTCCTTGCTTGTTACAATTCTTTCAAGTGAATTCCACAATTCCTTTCCCAGAGTTACAAAGCCAATGCACAGAATGGACTGGGCAAATCCATCTCCTTGATTGCTCCAAAAAACAATTCAGTTCAATGGTCCGCAGACAAGGGGCATACCAGATTCAAGCTGACAAGAACAGGCATTACACCATGATCATATGCTTGATCTTAGCCAAAAGACTGGAATTCTTCCCCCCCCCCCCCCCCCCCCCCCAAAACCCATGAGGAGCCATTCTCAATGTTTGAATTGGACTTATTTGTGACCTTCATCTGTTCTTCACCCCTTCACTCTTTTGTTCTATTTATTGTGACAAAGATACTGATCTTTGTTTTCTCTTTGATGGAGATAAACCCTTGATTTTTTTTTACAGCATTATCTGTTTTGTGACCAGCACATAACCTTAGCATCGACCAATGGCTGCTTCCAAACGTATGAAAAAGATATGACGCAGTCAATATGCACACTGCTTAATTGTTTCTTACATATTCGCACGTCTCATCTGCTTAGAAAGCACTTACTTGGCTTTGAAGGGCGAGTCTGGGATCTGAGCTCTGGCTTCCAGTGAACTTTCATACTCTTTACCCCTGTATACAGTAAACAGAAGAAAGCCATAAAAATATTAACTGCTGTTTCTTACACCAATGTAAAATGACCAGCATATAATTTATACATACACCACAGAAACCATTGTTCCTGATCATGT
Organism: Scyliorhinus canicula; assembly: GCF_902713615.1. Classification (NCBI taxonomy): domain Eukaryota; kingdom Metazoa; phylum Chordata; class Chondrichthyes; order Carcharhiniformes; family Scyliorhinidae; genus Scyliorhinus; species Scyliorhinus canicula. Next base: position 6,638,664 of record NC_052169.1, on the reverse strand, counting down.
TTCTCCCTTCCTTCAAACCTTCTTAAAATCCTATTTTCAATGCACTTTCAAGTTAAACTTCTCACCCTGGGCGGCACGTGGTTAGCACTGCTGCCTCACAGTGCCATGGCCCCGGGTTCAATCCCGGCTCTGGGTCACTGTCCGTGTGGAGTTTGCACATTTTCCCCGAGTCTGCGTTGGTCCCACCCCCACAACCCAAAGATGTTCAAGTTGGGTGGATTGGCCACGCTAAATTGCACCTTAATTAGAAAAAATTTTTGGGTACTCTAAATTTTTTTTTTTTATAAAAACTTCTCACCCTTAATTGTCCCCTTTGCTGTTTTCCCTCACCTGTGAAATGCTCAATGATGTGGTTTGTGCAAAAATGTATGTTATTCATATATCGAAAAGAACATTACAAAACATTTCAAAATGGTCATTACAGAAAGTGCAATGATAGTCGCATTTTCGACAAGAGATTATGTTGCGCTCAGAGATACTGAATACAATTGCGATGCATGTAATATTTATTGCATACATTCAATGCGAGTCATACAGCCTGAGGGGGTCTATACAATCTCCAGCCCCTCAGTGTATTATGGCTGAAAGGCCTTTGACAGGCCCTGGGAAGAAGCTTTCTTTGTGCAAAAATATACTTTATTCATAAAATACCTAAAGGGACGTTACAAAACATGCTCAATGACGCTCTTTTACATGAGGCACAATTTGTTTTAGGACTGTCACTTTTTCTATTCCATAGCATAAGTATTCATATCATTTTTATTCTACAGCATTCCGAGACAAACAAGAGATCTGATTTTAAACATCATTGCTCAGCTCATCCTGTTCTGATTTTTAATCATGTATATGTCAATGCAACGTACCCAATTTGAATCATTGATGGCTGTGTCTTCAGCTGACTTGGTACCCAAGCTCTGGAATTCACTCCCCACGCCTCGCTGCGTCACTAACTTGCTTTCATCCTTAAAGACACTTCTTAAAACCTAGTTTTGACTCCGTTTTTGGTCATCTGACCTAATATCCATTTACGTGGCTTGTTGCTGTACTTTGTCTTTTTAATCCTCCTGTGAAGCTGCTTGGGGTATTTCATTACGTTAAAGACTCTATATATACATAAGCTTAACCTAGACGTGGCACCGAAACTGGGAATCCAATTTCCAGAGGTGAAGTGTTGGATTGCAGCTCACAAACTGGAAAAGCAGTTAATGCAGTGATGGTGCTGTCCCTTTAAATTGTGCTGACCCTCGATAACTATGGTATCATACATTGTATCTGAGGTGCTAGTGACATCTACTGACAGAGCTTCAATGCTGCAAGTATTTTTTTTAATGTATTACCAGGGCTGCCCAATTTGACCATTTGGGTTTCTTTCTATAATGTCCACTTGCATCACTGGATGCATGATTTTATCAACCCAGTAGTTTTCTAACTCTAAAGTATTTTGCCGTACAAGGTTTTGCAGTGCACAAACCAGTCACAGAATCCCTACAACGCTGAAAGAAGCGATTCGGCCCATCGAGTCCGCATCAACCCTCCGAAAGAGCACCCTACCCAGGCCCACTCTCCTGCCTATCCCCGTAACACCAACTAACCTTTCGGACATGAGGGGCAATTAAGCGTGGCCAATCCACCTAGCCTGCACATCTTTGGACTGTGTGAGGAAACCAGAGCACCCGGAGGAAACCCACGCAGTCACGGGGAAAATGTACAAACTCCACACAGACAGGATTGCAGCTGCCACACGTCGGAATTGAACCCGGGTATCAGTGCTAACAACCGTGCCAACATATACCGTATATACTCGCGTATCATGCGATCTCGCGTATCATGCGACCCCTAAATTTTCGGCCCCAAAACATGATTTTATGCTATATCTCATGTATCATGCGAGTCACTTTTTTGGAAATTAATGCCCAAACTAAAACTTCCAAATGGTATCATTGTCTGTGGATTCTGCAGAGTGGATTCTGTTGTGAAAGCTGTTCGCGAATCGAACATCTTTCCAGCTGGCTTGACTAGCGTCGTTCAGCCACTTGACGTATCCATTCATAAAAATAGCAAGTAAAACACCCGCGAATTTTGTATCGGAAAAAGACGCCCATGTATTGAATAAACTACCCATATGATCAGGAAGACAACCTGAACAAAGAACCAATAGTCGTTAATGATTTGGATACTACTCTACAGATTTTGACCACAGCATTCTAATGGGAAGATGTTCAGCCACTTGGCGTATCCATTCATAAAAACAGCAAATTGTCTGTTAATTCACATGTACCTCACATTAACCTGGAATATTAGATATAGGATAGATATTGGAATCCTTGCAGCTTTATTCTCTCAGCAACTTTTGAGAAGACACATCCTGCTGATCAGGACGACGCGGGATCTAGCAGCTCCTCAGCAGAGCAGAGCTGGACGCGGACCTTAAAGGACAGGGCACTGGATGTTAGGTGCAGCACTTAAGGATTGACAGCAGTTGCGATCTTTTCAGTCGAGGCAGGAGGAACACGCACGTCCATTGAGCCCTAACAATAATCACTGCATTTGTTTGTACGATTTGCAAGCAGCCTTCAGCTGTCCCTTTTAAGGACCATGCGATTGATCATTCAATGCTCAGCATCACACTTCATGGACAAAGTTTACATCTGACTTGATTGGCTCAAATTTCATTTTCATAATACAACTGAAGAGGAGGGAAATATATGAACCGTGCATAAGGAAAGTGGGTAAATTAACCTCTTAACATCCAACCAACAAAAAAAACTAATAAGCACATATCATGGGACAACAACGCGAAGATAAGCAGTCTGCCAAATCTATCCGTTAAAGAAAGTCTTTTCCCTAGCCATCTTGATATTCATTCATAAAAACAGCAAGTAAAACACCCGCGAATTTTGTATCGGAAAAAGACGGCCATGTATTGAATAAACTACCCATATGATCAGGAAGACAACCTGAACAAAGAACCAATAGTCGTTAATGATTTGGATACTACTCTACAGATTTTGACCACAGCATTCTAATGGGAAGATGTTCAGCCACTTGACGTATCCATTCATAAAAACAGCAAGTAAAACACCCGCAAATTTTGTATCTCGCGTATCATGCGACCCCCCAAATTTATGTTACAATTTAGGTCTTCAAAAGTCGCATGATACGCGAGTATATACGGTATGTAACATATACAAGACAGATACAAGACAGATACAAGACAGATACAAGACAGATACACAAACAACACGTTTTGCAGACAAATGCTTTAAAACTGTCTTTTCCATCACTGTAACACCACCCAACTCTGCTCCTGCTTCAGCTTGGCTGCTGCTTTTATCCATGCCTTTATTCGACTGACTTTGTCTAGAGTTGACTATTCCAATGAACTCCTGGCTGACCTCCCACATTCTACTTTTTGTAGACTTCAGGGCCGGGTTTCTCCCTTCTGGGTACTAAGTCCCCACGACAGCGGGAAAACCGGCGCGAATGACTCCGGCTTCAACGGCCCCCCCCCCCCCCCCCCCCCAAGGTGAGGAATTCTCACCTTTCTAGGGGATTAGGTTGACACCAGAGCGGTTGGCGCCGCTCCAGCCAATGCCGATGGGACGGTGCGAGTTCGCGCATGCTCGGAACAGCCGGCGTGAGTCCGCGCATGTGTAGATGGGCCCCCGGGCAATATGGCAGAGCCCTACTGGGGCCGGCGCAGAAGGAAGAACTGCCCCCACGCAACAAGCCCACCCGCAGATCTGGCAGGGCCAGGACACCGTCGGGCCCTCCCCCTCTGGGGTCAGATCCTACCGTGGCCTCCCCGAGGACCGCCCACGCATACTCACCTGCCAGGTCCGCCGGTGCATGATCTGAGTGAGTCACGCTGGCGGGAATGGCCAAAAGTGGACGGCCGCTTGGCCCATCGGGGCCCAGAGAATCGAGGGGGGCGCTGTCAACGGCCCCCGGCTGGCGTGGCGGTGATCCCGCCTGAAAAACGGGTCCGACCCGGTGGTAGGTCGGAGAATCCCGCCCATGATCATCCAAATAACTCCTGCCAATGTTCCTACTTGTATCATGTCCTGTTTATCCATCACTCCTATGCTCACTGAAGTACATTGGCTCCTGTTTAAGTAGTGCCTGAAGTTTAAAATTCTCATCCTGGTTTTGAAACCCCTCTTTATCCTCTTCCCTCCCTTTTGTTCAGCCCCACAAGATCCCAGTATTCCTCCAATTCCCGCCTCTTGAAAATCCCCAATTCCTCAAAGTAGGTGGCGACGCCTTCAGCTGCCATGGCCCCAAGCTCTGGAATTCCCTTCCTCAATGACTCCCATCTTTCTTTCTTCAAGATTCTCCTTAAAACCTACTTCCTTTGACCAACCTTAAACGAACCTTCTGTGGCTCAGTATCAAACTTTGCGTGAAGGCTCAAATGAAGCACTTTGGGAGGTTTTGTATTTACATAGTGCTTTTTAAAAAATAAATTTAGAGTACCCAATTATTTTTTCCAATTAAGGGGTAATTTAGCACAGCCAATCCACCTACCCTGCACATCTTTGGGTTATGGGGGCGAAACCCACGCAAACACGGGGCAATGTGCAAACTCCACACGAACAGTGACCCAGAGCCGGGATCGAACCTGGGACCTCGGCGGCGTGAGGCAGCAGGGCTAACCCACTGCGCCACCGTGCTGCCCATATAGTGCGCTTAATACAAGTTAATGTTGTAGTTGGTGGTGTGAAACAAGTCTAACAGGTTAAATCTCTAGATAATAATAATCTTTATTATTGTCACAAGTAGGCTTACATTAACACCGCAATAAAGTTACTGTGAAAATTCCTAGATGATGGGCAGATGTCCATTGTCTGCAAGGTGGCACCACGAGTACCAAAAGATACCAAAGTAGAAATTGTTTCAGGGCACCGGTTTTGGTCTTAAAAACCTAAGATTGTAGGACTTGCAATGACTGAAAGAGAATCATTGCATAATTCAGACTCCCATGAAAGAACTATTGAGTGGAGGAGACAGTGTAACGACACTTAATTGTACAAACTTGCGAGGTATTACAAGCGACACCTGGGTATTAATCCCTGTGGCTGAAATAGTTTGTCTTGTAATTTCTAGGTTTCATTTCACACACACACACACACACAACACCTTCTTGTAGGTGGTAACTCACACTGGGGTACAATTCATTGTCAAGCCCAATAGTCAAGTGGCCTATCTTGATGCATGAACCCAACTCAGGCATTGAATGTCAAGTACGTTAGTCAACTGTGGAAGGGCATTCCAGCCCCATCCTATCTGATGTCTGCATGTGCCCGAATCTTCCCAACCAGAGGCAAGAACCTACCTACCTGACTTTGTGAAACTAATCTTCATTCCGGGGTACTGAATGTAACAACTGTGGGACTGAGGAGCACTTTTTCCTGAGGGTGAGCCAGGCTATATTCTGATAGTTCAGAAAGCAGTTTTGTTATCAATCTGGGGTTACACTTCAACATTATTTCATTTTGGGAATCGTGCCGAGCAAGCAGCATCAGAGCAGAAGAACATAAATAACCTTGCAGGGACAGAATAAAAATAGCTGAGGGGATGATGAGAAAGGCGGGTTGAGCCGATCAAAACAGAAATAACACTGTCAAACTAGGTACCAACTTGAACTCAGACATTTCCAAAAAAAAAACAATCTTGTACAAAATAGCCGAAAGGCAACCAAAAGAACAAAACCATTTTTTGCTTCGGGCAATTGCACTGATGTCAGTAAATTGATGAATAACTTTCTACAAGTCAGAGATACTGCCAAGTACATGGAAGAAAACTTTTTAATTTTCCTATTAAATTTACTGCTGGATATCTGTTGCCTATAAATCCACACATTTTAAATCATACAAGTGCTACTGTTATAAGTGATGAAAGATATTTCATGGGCATTTATCATTTTACACAGAATGTACTTAATATTGTAGGAGTTATGATATACAATTTGTCACCAACATGTTTTTATTGGGGTGACGTGTTATCTTGAGCCTCATTTTAATGAGCATCCTTTAAAAAAAAAAGGTATCATTACCAAATAAATTAATTGGTAGCTTGCACATCCAAGTCATAGAGTCGTGGATTCTAGCCCCATTCGAGGACTTTGAGCACCTAATCTAGGCTTCAGCACTGTACTGAGGAGTGCTGTACTGTCTTGCAGCACCATCCTTGGATAAGACTTCAAACCAAAGCCTGTTGGGGTGGATGACAAAACATTTCACTGCACTACCTGACAAACATCAAGGAGCATCTGGCCAATTCCTCTGGCAAATATTCCTCCCTCAACCACCATCAGCCAAAACAGATTAATGTGTTATTCATCGTAATGCTGCCTGTACAAACAGCCACCTTGTGTGCCCACATGTTACTGCAATTCAAACTAATTCACCGCATGCAAAGTGCATTGTTGAACTCGAGAGTCAAAACGTCTTAAATGAAAGCAAATGTTTTCTCTATGCGGCATTCAACAAGAACGTAGTGAAATAAATAAATCTGCCTCAGACAAGTTAAGACTCCATAACAATCCCAGTTATTTGGAGCTTGGCAGGCGGATAAAAAGACCCAATGGTCTTTTAAAAATGTTTTCAAGTTACTCAAAAAGTGCTTTTCCAACAATGGCTACTTGGTAACTGCTAACGAGTATCAGATTATAAATATTAAATGTTCACAGCTAACTTGTTATAAAAGTGAACGGGCAGCACAGTGGTTAGCACTGTTGTCTCAAGGCGCCGAGGTCCCGGGTTCGATCCCAGCCATGGGTCATTGTCCGTGTGGAGTTTGCACATTCTCCCTGTGTCTCTGTGGGTCTCACCCCTGCAATCCAAAAGATTTGCAGGGTAGGTGGATTGGCCATGCTAAATTACCTCTTAATTGGAATAAAAAATAATTGGATACTCTAAATTTATTTTTAAAAACTTGTTATAAACAGTGCAACGACGTTCCAAACAATTATTTGAATTATGAAACTACACAGAATTTGAACCACTTTTAAACTGGCAATCATACGAATTGATGGTTTTGGGAAGGCAAAATCATAAGCTTAAAAATGTGTAACTGCTTCCATGTTTACATTGGCTAAAAGGCACAGCGTTCAGAGATAGGAGGCACCATTGCTCTGATACTGCCTACTTTGGCTCCAGCATCAAACAAGTGAAAGCTGTCACCCACCCATCAGCCTTCATAAGACCTCATGTCGGAGGTTTGTACTCGTGTAACTAGGTACCAACCCACTCAGGTCAGCAAAGCAGGAGAAAGCCCGGGCAGAACCACTGAACAGATATGTAGGCAATGGGAAGATCATACGGGAAGCCAAGCGAGGCACTGTGACTCATTGCCTCTCAGCAGACATTCAGGCACAGACTGCTTTTGAAATCTAAAGTTACAAATATTTTGTGAAGGAGTAACAATTCTGGGACACTGATGATTGTGCATAGTTGAAAATTTGGCAAAAGGCAGAGGCTCAAGGAAAAATGTTGTAAATCTGAACTGCGACAAAACGCTTGCAAGTAGTACGGTTGACCCAAAAAAGTACTCAAAGAAGGAAAACACAGATATTCTCTCTCTCTCTCTCTCTCTCTCTCTCTCTCTCCCTCTCCCTCTCCCTCTCCCCCCCCCCCCCCCCCCCCCCCAGCAGAAGATAAAGACTGCTGCCAGAACAGGGAACAATATAGTGACTAATGAGGGAGATCAAAGGATTAGCATGGTCTTAAATTTTTCCAACAACTTTCATTTATGTAGCACCATCAACATCCTAAGGTGCCTCGCCGCAAAGAAATCAGAAGAAATTATTTATCAAATATGCAGTGTCCCAATGGTTTGCCACAAATTTGACTAAGCTGAATAAATGAGCAGCAAATTAATCTTATACCTCTGCCTTTTTTCCATTACAATTCATTTTACCCAAATGTATAGTTTTCCTGGTGACATTATTCCCACCAGAGTCGGTTTCTCCAGACACGGAAACTTCAGCATGATCATCACCTCTGAGGATTTAATAGGATCAATTTAGATTTGATCTCGATACCTTGTGTTAAAACAAACATAATACTTTAGATTTTTGCGACTGCTCAAGTGCAACTGAAAAGATTGCACCCAAATGGTAGTAATACTACAAGGTGAACACGAACCACTGCCTCCCTATTCAACCAACATCACTAAGGATAGAGAGGGGTCCTTGGGGGAAAATTAAAACTTGCATATGGCAGGCATCTGAGTGTAATAACTTAAATTCAAAGCACTTTTCCAAGACTGTTTTTCCAATAACTATTCTGTTGCTATTTTAATACTTTAAGTGCTGCCTGACAAACGTTGTACGACAATAAAAGTCCAAAACTTATGAAGAAAATTATATGCAAGACATAATGGCAATTACAAAATATGTAACAAAACTATTTTAATTTATATAGTACTTTTTCTGTATATATACTACCAGTCGACAAACATTCAAAAGTCAGATGTAACAAAGTTCTCCAGATGTTGCATGTAGAACAAGGAGGTGGGAGATAGTTACAAAGCTATAACCTTTCTGGAAGATTTCAGATAACGTCAAACTGGGGGATTAAAAGCCATCTGTGAACTCAGAAATTCAATTACGAGCCTTCAAACAAGAAGTATCAGCAACAGAACTGCTTTAAAAGAAAATTCCAAAGAATTAGGATTAATCGGTTTTTCACCTGTTACTCTTGTCGAAACTGTGAGCATTTGATTATATTATTCTGGATAGAAGATCGAGTCAGTTAGTCGGATGTATAAAGGAGCTGAATTAACATTAGTTAAGATGCTAATTCAGAGGCCTTGGGTATTTGCATTATTCCAGCTGCACATATTAATCCAATTTGCTTGCTCCATAACTGCTCCGTGCAATTAACCTCAAGTCATCAGCACTTACTGTTTAAGCCGAAAATATTCAAGCAAACTCAAACAGATAGAAAAAATATGCAGCATCTTAAAATTAATTATGGGCTTTTATCGTAGTTTCATTTGTCATGACAATTTAAGTCTTGTGTACGGCACTGTATAGTATCAATATGCAATGCTACAGATCAGTCAATTGCAGAATCAATTCATCCCACTGTAGTTTTGATGCTGCGAGTCTGAAGAAAGTAAATCTCAAAGCACTCTTACATTTCAGGAGTTCACCTGATGTCAGGCACATGGTTCTTGCTAAACAGAGGCAACCCAACCTGCAAGGATCCAAGAAGGTTGTAAACAGAAGAAAATGTACCTTGAAGAATCTATCATAAAAGCAAAGTCTCTTGTTGCAGCAGATCCACGAGTCTCTTTTTAATTTGCTTTCAAACCGAACAGGCGGAAAAAGACAGTCACCCCCTTGAGAAAAAGGGAAGGCTTATTATGCATAAGTCATTCCGCTCAGATAAGGAAAAGGTAAACTAAAAGCACTTTTGGATTCCTTCCTACAAGGAGGGAAGAAAGTGCAAGCAGAGTTATTCTGCATATGTGCTTCCTGGCCTTAATTCAGGATTGCTCTTTTGGCATCAGATATTCCGCAGACTGAGTATGAGAGGGAGATTCATGGGAGGAAGGGAGGAACTGGCAGTCCTGATATCAAGATATACTAAGGGTAACAGATTTACAAAACTGACTACGAGTAAAATAGTTAGTTCTTTTAAAACAGAGCTGGATAAATATTGGTTTGAGAAAAACAAGATTGAAGATTAGTATGCAGCCAGAAATTATCAAAGTTTATAGAACAAGAGAGTTAATTCAATGCTTTTTAAAAAATGTAATAATAATAAACTTCCTTGTCACAAGTAGGCTTACATTAACGCTGCAATGAAGTTACTGTGAAAAGCCCCTAGTCGCCACATTCCGGCACCTGTTCGGGTACACAGGGAGAATTCGGAATGTCAAAATTACCTAACAGCACGCCTTGCGGGACTTGTGGGAGGAAACCGGAGCACCTGGAGGAAACCCACACAGAGGGAGAACGTGCAAACTCCACACAGACAGTGACCCAAACTGGGAACTGAACCTGGGACCCTGGCGCTGTGACGCAACAGTGCTACCTATTGTGCTACCCTACCGCCCGGGTAAGGGTATGCAATTATTTTTTATTAGGGGGCAATTTAGCGTGGCCAATCCACCTATCCTGCACATCTTTGGGTTGTGGAGGTGCGACGCACGCAAACACGGGGAGAATGTGCAAACTCCACGTGGACAGTGACCCGGTCCCGGGATTGAACCCGGTTCCTCAGTGCCATGAGACAGCAGTGCTAACCACTGCGCCACCGTGTTGCCCGAGTTAGTTCAATGCTGAGACCACTTGAAATTTAGGCTTGTGACCATAAATTATAGATTTCAATTAATATTTTGCCCAATATTATAGGAGCTCTTTGCTCTTGGGAGCTGGTGAGCAGTTTCAGGATGCTATCAACTGAAGAGGTTTTGGTTGGTTACCTGCCTCAGATTGAATGGAGATTAGGCGGAACGATCTGCCAAATTGTACATAGTAACTTGAAGGGAACCAGTTTTTCCAGTTTATTCTCATTCCATATTTTCTTTTGTCCCAACTTGTTCCTGCTGTATTATATGCTCAGTGAAATTTCAAGCTTTCTTTTAAAACCTCAGGATATTCACATTTCTTTCACAGGGGAACGTAGAAAAAAGGATTTTTGTTTTAATTTGTATGGCTGGGGAGGCAGTTACTGTTAACCTCGGAATCGAACAATAAAGGATAAAATTCAAACAGGTAGGCACCTCTGACAGCAGTAGAGAGTGAATAGCCTGGAGCAGCTGTTTTTTAAAATCAAAGTCTATTTCGGTGGGACTGTAAAGATTCCTTGGCACTAATTGGCCGAGAGCCTATATTTCTCTCCTGACCAGCGGAAATCACAGTGAGTAACTGAGCAAACATAGGGGCCGGGATTCTCCGAGCCTCCGCACCGCAATCGCGCTCGGCATGGGGGCGGAGAATGGGGCGGCAGACCCGCGATCGGGTCTGACACCTTCCCGCGATTCTGGACCGGAGAATCTCTGCCAATCGTGCGCGGTCGGCGGGCCGCCGGTCGGGGGCCATTGAAAGAGGCCCCCACAGCGATTCTCCGCCGTCAACTGGTCCCGTTCCCGCCGGCGTGATTCACCCACCGGGAGGGGGGGGGGGGGGGGGGGGGGGGGGGGGGGCTCCAGGAGGGCCAGGTCTGCGATTGGGGGCCACCGTTTGGCGGGCGGGCACAATCTGGGGAGGCCTATTTGTTGGGGCCGGCCCACTGCGCAGGGCCGCCGCCGCACGTATGCGCGGACCTGCGGCCGGAACTGCAGGGCCCCATATCGGCAGCCAGAACTGCGTGGATTACTCCAGGGCCCCGCTAGCCCCCTTCAAAACGGAGAATCACTCTGGACTTTCCAGAAAAAAGACCAGTGATTTGCGCCCGTTTTCTCGCGGGCGTGGGGGCATAGCCCCATTATCAGAGAATTCCTCCCAGGATACGCCCACAGGTTTCATATCTAGTTTTTGCGCACCTCAAATTGGGAGTAGTAATGCTTTAATTTCCCCCAACATTATTGTGTTAGGAGGCCGAACAAAATTGGCCAAGAATATTATTCCTTATCACTACCCCCTGGATGTGGACTGATGAATTATCAGCAAGAACAGCATTATGCTTTGTTACACCCTGACGTAGTCAGTCCACAAGCAGTGTCTAAACCCACGCATATAGAATGACACAGAAAGGTGTACAGGGGGAGGAATGCAGACAAGGTTCAATGCCTTCCAGAGATAAAGAAGAATGAATATTAGCAAAAAAAAGGGAGAAGGGCAGAAAAAAATTAAGAATCATAGCAGCTTTTGAGAATTCAGTGGGTTAAATTAGACGATGTAACTCCCAAATCAGAATGCACAGCCCCCTTGGTCATTGAGCCCTCTGATTAAGGTTAATACAGTGGCATCTGTATGCGTTTGCCAAATGGCAATTAGCCAGAAAGATTAGCTAGATTGCGCACCATACTGTTCCTGTCAGGCTGCCCAAACTTAAAAGATGCGGAGTAATGCATCATTACACCAGATTTGTTTATGTTAAGAGTTCAAGTCTATTACAAACAAAAAGCCTGAAATCCCCAATGCAAATTCTCATGATTAGATTGGACATGTGGCATGCTTTTTTCAACAGGATGTGCATCTGAAAATCAAGGTACAAATCTGCCACACTGTGTTTCCAGATTTCTCCATCCTCTTCACTAGGGTACCAGTTCTATGGGCGCAGGCAGGTTTTTGATATGTTGTTCAAGTGGCCATCTCTTTTTTTTTATTTTAGAGTACTCAATTCTTTTTCTTTCCCAATTAAGGTGTAATTTAGCGTGGACAATTGACCTACTTTGCAAATCTTTGAGTTTATGGGGAGGTGAGACTCACGCAGACAGAGAGAGAATGTGCAAACGCCACATGGACAGTGGCCCGGGTCCATGGCGCTGTGAGGCAGCAGTGCTAACCACTGTGCCACCCAATGGTTTCATGGTCATCATCATCAGACTTTTAATTCCAGATTTTTTATTTTTTTATTCAAATTGTACCATCTGCAATGGCAGGATTTGAACCTGGGTCACCAGAGCATTACTCTGGGTTTCTGGTTTACTAGTCCGGCGACAATACCACTGCTCCACCAGCTCCCTGTCCAAGTGGCCATCCATGTGTTATTCTGCGCAAATACACAATAGCAGACTATTCAACCAAGAAGGTTAACATTGCCAAATCATGTCCACAAAGGAACGTGAGCAAAGCTGAAAGTCTCACAATTGGGCTCGGGAACGCTGGGTTCACCTGTGCCAAGGTAATTGGAGCCCTCAAACTATTTCTCCAACTTAGGTAAATTAATCAAGCACAAAGCAGAAACATATCATATCAGGGGCAGCAGGGTAGCATGGTGGTTAGCATAAATGCTTCACAGCTCCAGGGTCCCAGGTTCGATTCCCGGCTGGGTCACTGTCTGTGTGGAGTCTGCACGTCCTCCCCCTGTGTGCGTGGGTTTCCTCCGGGTGCTCCGGTTTCCTCCCACAGTCCAAAGATGTGCGCGTTAGGTGGATTGGCCATGCTAAATTGCCCGAAGTGTCCTAATAAAAGTAAGGTTAAGGGGGGGGGGTTGTTGGGTTACTGGTATAGGGTGGATACGTGGGTTTGAGTAGGGTGATCATGGCTCGGCACAACATTGAGGGCCGAAGGGCCTGTTCTGTGCTGTAATGTTCTATGTTCTATATCTGTATTGCACAATATTCTCAAGGCAGTTCTTTATCCATTAGGCCACTGGGAGGGCTCTAACTTGTAGATCTCAATCAATCAGAAATTTTAGTGGCCTTGATTAAGGGATTTTGTTTTTTCACATGGAAATGGAGCAAGAAATCTAGCGATGGAAGAAAATATCAAGTTGTCACTGGATAATTCTAGTCATTACCGCAGGACTCAAAAATATTATTTTCACTAAAACAATTAGCATGCCCTTTGGTGTATTCAATACTTAGGTAGGGTAAACCTCCTGCTAAGAAATATCCAAGGATTTTTTTGTAATCTTATGCTTCACTAGAGTGGATGGCAGGATAAATAACTAAAGGTGCAGCTTAGAACATGTCTGCTTTACAGTCAAGTGGGAGATTGCTGACTGATTAAAGTAGCCGCACAGATTTTTTCTAAAGGAATAGAGTTTGCATGATTTGCCTACATTGCCCATCCCAGCGTAATATGTATAGCACTTAGGAAAAGCTAAAAGCTTCGCCCCGCCTCCCCAAAATAGTCACAGACAAGGAAGGCTATTTGCCTCATCTATCGGGAGAAATCCTTGCTGCCCAACATGGAATGCAGTTTTGATTCCTGAGAGAAACGCGAGCGAAAGACAGAAAGAAAAAGGCTTCCATTTAAGCAAGACCTTATCACACTGTCAAAATTTATATACAAGGAATTATCTTGAAGCATAATGACTTTATTTTATATTCATTTACGGGATATGGGCGTCACTGGTCAGGCCAGTATTTATTGCCCATCCCTAGTTGCCCATCAGAAGGTGGTGGTGAGTTGCCTTCTTGAACCGCTGCTGTCCTTCAGGTGTAGGTACATCCACTGTGCTGTTAGGGAGGGAGTTCCAGGATTTTGTCCCAGCACCAGTGAAGGAACGGCTGATATATTTCCAAGTCAGAGTGGTGAGTGACTTGGAGGGGAATCTCCAGGTGGTGGGGTTTCCAGGTATCTGCTGCTCTTGTCCTTTTTGTTGTTATATCAGGTGATTGCAGTATCCAGTTTGCACATAGCTAGATTCCATAAACACCAACTGGATGAATGATAAGCTGAATTGTGTTCCGATGAAATTGGCCGGAATTCTCTGGTCGTTGCCATTCAATTTTCCCGCCGTCAGCGGGTTTCACGGCAAAGTGGGGTGGTTACAATGGGAAAATTCCATTGACACACAACAGGAAGATAGAATCCCTACGCCTAAGAAACACGTGGCTGGCGGACCGGTGAATCCTGCTCACTGTCATACCTTGTATTTTTGCAGTACTAAAACAGAGGTTAAAATGCTTACAGACAGCATGTCTGCTAGAACTGTGAGTAAAAGTGACGTAATCAATTATTTTGGCACGGTAAATGTTTTGCTAATCGATATTAAAGGCCATTTTACCTGTTTGCAGATGGAGAGCTAATATAATTTTGTAACAGTTTAAGCCTGGCTAAACAAATCAAAGCACATCTTGCAGCAAGGCCAAAGAATGCTGTGTGCTTTGAGTACAGCTGGTATAGTTAATGGGAGGGGTCAGGTCTGTCTGGACAAGATAGTTGCTTCCCGGACTCTAAGCTGAGCAGAAGGTTTTTAACTTGGTTCTTAAAAGTTTCTTCCTCCAAGGACTCTGCACCAAGATGAGCAAATAAAACCTGGTTGTTAAATTTATACACAAGTGGCATTTGAAATATATAGGTTTGAATAGATAGAATTTACAGTGCAGAAGGAGGCCATTTGGCCCATCGAGTCTGCACTGGCTCTTGGAAAGAGCACTCTACTTAAGACCGCACTTCCACCCTTTCCCATAACCCAGCAACCCTACCTAACCTCAGGGCAATTTTTACATGGCCAATCCACCTAACCTACACATCTTTGAACTGTGGGAGGAAACCAGAGCAACCGGAGGAAACCCACACACACACACGGAGAACGTGCAGACTCCACACAGACAGTGACCCAAGCCGGGAATCGAACCAGGGACCCTGGCACTGTGAAGCAACTGTGCTAATCATTGTGCTACCGTGCCGCCCATTCATTGTTACCCTTTTCTGTTAAGCACTAGCCCATGAAAATAATGCTAATATATCGTAGCAAAGGTTGGAATTTATTCCACTTATTGAAAATATACAACCAAACCAAACACTCTAATAGTTGAAAAAAAAAATTCTTTTGCTTAACTGGAACGTAAAGGCAGGTTTCAGGAAGCAAGTTAAGATGTCGTAACTGTTGTCACAAAACCCTGGGCTAGTGTGCGGTCAAATCAAGCCACACTTTGTCCGGAGTCGAAAAATAGATGAAATTAGATGTTATTTAAAATAACTGAGGTCCTTGGATAAGCCAATTAAACTACAGTCACCAGGTTGCAACTTTAATTCTGTGCAGTATGATAACTAAACTGACATGAAAATGTAACTATCTAATACCCCTTTCCCAACTTCAACCCTCCCCCCAACCCCACTTCTAGCTGCCCCCACTCTCTACACACGCACAGACAAACAACAGAGGGGAAAGGAATGGTGGAAAGGTAAAGAAGATATTAATAAAATAAAAGCATAAAGGATCTTTGATGCACTAGGATGACTTCCAGTTAATGTCTTTCTGAACACAGTAAGAAGTCTCACAACACCAGGTTAAAGTCCAACAGGTTTGTTTCAAACACGAGCTTTCGGAGCACTGCTCCTTCCTCAGGTGATCTTACACTGTTAAATGTAAAGCCATTTCTTTGTTCCTAATGGTCTTAATTACAACCTTAGTTAGTCCACACTGGAGTATAGTGTTCAATTCTGGTCGCCGCACTACCAGAAGGATGTGGAGGCTTTAGAAAAGGTGCAGAAGAGATTTACCGGGATGTTGCCTGGTATGGAGGGCATTAGCTATGAGGATAGGTTGAATAAACTTGGTTTCTTCTCACTGGAACGAAGGAGGTTGAGGGACGGCCTGATAGAGGTCTACAAAATTATGAGGGGCATAGACAGAGTGGATAGTCAGAGATATTTTCCCAGGGTAGACGGGTCAATTACTAGGGGGCATAGGTTTAAGATGCGAGGGGCGAGGTTTAGAGGAGATGTACGAGGCAAGTTTTTTTTTACACGGAGGGCAGTGGGTGCCTGGAACCCGCTGCCTGAGGAGGTGCTGTTTGCAGGAATGATAGGGGGCATCTTGACAAATACATGAATAGAATGGGAATAGAGGGATACGGATCCTGGTAGTGTAGAAGATTTTAGTTTAGACGGGCAGCATGGTCGGCGCAGGCATGGAGGGCCGAAGGGCCTGTTCCTGTGCTGTACTTTTCTTTCTTCTTTGTAATTCTCTGCTCAAATTAATGTTTATTTTAATATAAAAGCTATCTTTGGTTAGTGTTATAGTGTTATCAGTCTTGTGGTACAGTAACATTTCCTCACTGTTTTATCAAATGCAAATGGTTGGGTTCTGGTCCAAACCCATAACTATGTTCATATTGATTTTTTCCAAATGGCTCCGTGGATATGGTTTTCATGTAGCAGGTGGCAGCTCCAGAGTAAACGTGGCTTTAAGACTAGCCACAGACTGCTCCAGAGCAGGCCTTTTAAGACTAGCCACAAAGAACTTTGTGACCAGCATTGTGATTCAATATGTTGTGGACGCTTGGCCTGTTAACTCAGGTGGGCGCCTCAGTGTTTGGTTATTTTGTCCTGTCATCTGATCTTCAGAAGCTTCTCCCTAAAACCAATATAAAAGCAGCTTTTGGGGGAGCATTTGTGAAGGGAGAATGTTGGCCAGGCCACAGGATCTTTAGTATCCACCTGAACCAAGGGACAATGGGACTATTTGACAGTATAGCAAACTCTTAGAACTGCATTGGAACACTACGCATTGCACTTCCTGGGACTTCTGGATTTTGGTCAAAGCACTGTGATTATATATAGAATTATTATTATAGATTATATATAGAATAATTCCATATACAGGTATTCATGCATCTCATATTTAAAAAAGAAACATGCTAATGCAGCAGTGACATCATTATCAAAATGATTATCAGCAAACTGATATCAGCAAATGTGAAATCTGACTATATTAAGTAAATCAAATGAATTTAGTAAAATATCAGAGGGATAACAAACCACTCATGTTTTTCTGCTGCAGTTTATGACGTAATCTGAACCCTGTGATTGAATCATTACCTTGTAATTCACTGAAAGGTATTCTCGATGTATCACTCACACTTTACAGTATTGATTAGTGCAAAACGGGCAAACGGAGCACGGCAGTGAAAAACGCGATAGTATGTCACAAAGCTAATGACCGGTGTCAGATTTAACAGCTCTTTTTAATAAGGCGACAGAAGGATCACGCCCTTTTGGTGACCCTGCGAGACCACGACCCCTGTCACCAGACTGAGTTTAACTACAGATAGCGACACATCAAATCACCAAGTACATCTAGTTCATCTTATTAATTCAGGATAAAGACAAATGAGAACCTGAAGCCTAAGGCACAGATCCATGGTCAAGATTCAAGAGTTACCATGTAATTGCCCTTTCAGGATTTACAGGAAAAAGCAAGCAGGTGGTCTGTGGGGATTGGTAGGGGCCTGGGACTGAAGGAGAAGGGGAAAGCAAAAGCCCTTATTATAAAGGTATGTTCACGGTGGCGAAGACACCCAACAGGGGCGGTTTTGAAATTAGTCTTATTTATGCTGTGCATTTTGTTTTATTTATGCTGTACATTTGCAGCATCAGCAGGAATAATCACACAGGTATAAGATCACACTTACGCAGTTATTCAAAAGTTTGTTCTAGACACAAACTTTAATGTCAGAGAAACATCCGTACAGGACAGCGTGGTCAGTTGTCTCACCATTGCATAATCTGCTGCTGCTACTACTACTTCTAATGTTGGGCACTCTGTCCTCCTAGCAGACAACCAACATTCCTTTTACAAAACCTCTATTTCTGTGCCTTTACCCAGTTCTCAACACTGCACAACATTTTTCATGTTACTTTTACTTTGCCCTCTCCCATCAAAAACACCACCAGCCAATGCAATGCATTTTTAAAGAAAATCTTTGTTCGGTACACAATTCTCATTCACATACACTCACACGCCATTTCCTCACCTTCAGCAATCATTTTCTCCAGCCTCCAGTTAGACTTTAAGCTAGTGACATCATTCACACTGATTAGAGACATGGCCCATTCAAGACCATATAATCATAGGGTGCAGTTACATTACTGTTAGGGCATTCGGGTGGTTATTATTAGTGATCAGGTTGGCTCCGTTTGGTGGTACTCATGCTTCCAAGATGATACAAGGGGGAGGGTTTTGGAACTGGGACCAGTTCTGTGGGAGGTGGGACCAGTATAAATTGGGCGGGTTACCCCATGGCAGGACCTGGACTGATGTCCTAGGACGAGTGTTTGCTGTGGTTGGGGAGAGTTTAAACAAGAACAGCAAAAGGATAGGAACCTAAGGTGATAAGGGACAGAGACACAAGGACAGTAATAAAAGAACAGTAAAATGCAAAAACGGAAGTCAGCATAATCCAGGGTGAGAGGCAAATAGGGCCAGAGTATAAAGAACAGTTAGGATGATTTAAAAAGGCAAGCCTAAAGGCTTTGTATCTTAATGCGCAAAGCATTTGGAATAAGGTAGACGAACTGACGGTGCAAATCAAGGTAAATGGATATGAGCTCATAACCATTACGGAGACATGGTTACAAGGAGATAAAAAAACTGGGAACTTAACGTTCAGGGATATTTGACCTTTTAGAAGAACAGAAGGAAAGGAAAAGGTGGTGCGGTGGTACCCTTAATAAGAGATTAAACGAGGGCAGATGCGAGAAACAATCTAGACTTGGATGATTTAGCTGGGGGTAAAAGAAAAGCAAGGGAAAGAAGTCATTGGTAGGAGTAATGTTTAGACCCCCAATCAATAGCCACGTTGGAGGAAAGGGTACAAATCAACAAATAGGAGGAACATGTAAAAATAGAGCAATAATTATGGGTGATTTTAATCTTTATGTTGATTGGGTTAATCAAGTTGGAACACTTGCTACGACAACGAATTCATAGAATGCATTAGGGATAGTTTCCTGGAGCAATATGTCATGGAGCCAACCAGGGAACAGGCTATCTTGGATCTGGTAATGGGCAATGAGGCAGGTTTCATAAATGACCTCAGAGTAAAAGATTCCCTGGGAAATAGTGATCACAACATGCTGGAATTTCATATTCGGTTAGAGAAAGAGAAATTTGGGTTGGAAACAACTGTGTTTAACGTAAATAAAGGGAATTACAATGAAACGAGGATAGAGTTAGCTAAAGGAGACTGGACGGATAGATTAGCAGGAAAGACAGGAAACAAGCAGTGGCAGACATTTAAGGAGGTAATTCGTGTATCTCAGCAAAAATATATCCCAGTTAAGAGGAACAATTCTGAGAGGTATGAACCAACCATGGCTAACCAAAGAGGTTAAGGAGAGTATTTAGTTGAAAGAAAAACATATAAGGAGGCAAAAGTCAATGATAGTCCCGAAGACTGGGACAAATTCAGAATCCAGCAAGGGAGGACTAAAAAGATAGTCAAGAGAGAGCATGGTTCATGAAAGGGAAATCATGTCTAATTTATTAGATTTTTTCAGGAAGTCTCAATCCGGGTGGATAGAGGGGAACCAGTAGATGTTAGAACATAGAACATAGTGCAGAAGGAGGCCATTCAGCCCATCGAGTCTGCACCGACCCACTTAAGCCCTCACTTCCACCCTATCCTCGTAACCCAATAATCCCTCCTAACCTTTTTAGTTACTAAGGGCAATTTATCATGGCCAATCCACCTAGCCTGCACGTCTTTGGACTGTGGGAGGAAACGGGAGCACCCGGAGGAAACCCACACAGACACGGGGAGAACATGCAGACTCCGCACAGACAGTGACCCAGCGGGGAATCAAACCTGGGACCCTGGCATCTGAAGCCACAGTGCTATCCACTTGTGCTACCGTGCTGCACATGTGTTATATTTGGACTTCCAGAAGGCATTCGACAAGGTACCTCACAACAGATTAAGTCATAAGATAAGAGTCCATGGTGTTGGAAGTAGTATATTGGCATGGATAGGGAATTGACTAACAGGTAGGAAAGAGTAAGTGGCGGTAAGGATTTCTTTTTCAGGTTGGTGACCTGCAGTCAGTGTGGTTCCACAGGGATCAGTGCTAGGACCGCAACTGTTTACAATTTATATTAACGACCTGGAGGAAGGAACTGAATGCACTGTAGTTAAATTTGCAGACGGCAGAAAAATAGGTAAAAAGGCAAGCTGCAAGAGGGATACAAACATTTTGCAAACAGATATTGATAGGTTAAGTGGGCCAAAAGTTGGCAAATAGAGTATAAAATGGGAAAATGGGAAGTTGTTCATTTTACATAAGAACATAAGAACCAGGAGCAGGAGTAGGCCATCTGGCCCCTCGAGCCTGCTCCGCCATTCAATGAGATCATGGCTGATCTTTTGTGGACTCAGCTCCACTTTCCAGCCTGAACACAATAACCCTTAATCCCTTTATTCTTCAAAAAACTATCTATCTTTATCTGAAAAACATTCAATGAAGGAGCCTCAACTGCTTCACTGGGCAAGGAATTCCATAGATTCACAACCCTTTGGGTGAAGAAGTTCCTCCTAAACTCAGTCCTAAATCTACTTCCCCTTATTTTGAGGCTATGCTCCCTAGTTCTGCTTTCACCCGCCAGTGGAAACAACCTCCCCTCATCTATCCTATCTATTCCCTTCATAATTTTATATGTTTCTATAAGATCCCCTCTCATCCTTCTAATTTCCAACGAGGACAGTCCCAGTCTACTCAACCTCTCCTCGTAATCCAACCCCTTCAGCTCTAGGATTAACCTAGTGAATCTCCTCTGCACACCCTTCAGCGCCAGTTCATCCTTTCTCAGGTAAGGAGACCAAAACTGAACACAATACTCCAGGTGTGGCCTCACTAACACCTTGTACAATTGCAACATAACCTCCCTAGTTTTAAACTCCATCCCTCTAGAAATGAAGGACAAAATTCCATTCGCCTTCTTAATTACCTGTTGCACCTGTAAACCACACCCAGGTCTCTCTGCACAGCAGTATGTTTTAATATTTTATCATTTAAATAATAATCCCTTTTGCTGTTATTCCTACCAAAATGGATAACCTCACATTTGTGAATATTGTATTCCATCTGCCAGACCCTAGCCCATTCACTTAACCTATCCAAATCTCTCCGCAGACTTCCGGTATCCTCTGCACTTTTTGCTTTACCACTCATCTTAGCGTCGTCTGCAAACTTGGACACAATGCCCTTGGTCCCCAACTCCAAATCATCTATGTAAATTGTGAACAATTGTGGGCCCAACACGGATCCCTGAGAGACACCACTAGCTAGAGAAACACCCATTAATCCCCACTCTTTGCTTTCTATTAATTAACCAATCCTCTATCCATGCTACTACTTTACCCTTAATGCCATGCATCTTTATCTTATGCAGCAAACTTTTGTGTGGCACCTCGTCAAAGGCTTTCTGGAAATCCAGATATACCACATCCATTGGCTCCCCGTTATCTACTGCACTGTAATTTCCTCAAAAAATTCCACTAAATTAGTTAGGCATGACCTGCCCTTTATGAACCCATGCTGCGTCTGCCCAATGGGACAATTTCCATCCAGATGCCTAACTATTTCTTCCTTGATGATAGATTCCATCTTCCCTACTACCGAAGTTATGCTCACTGGCCTATAATTACCCGCTTTCTGCCTACCTCCTTTTGGAAGGAAGAACAAAAGAACAGTATTATCTAAATGGAGAAAAACTGCAGAACACTGCAACAGAAAGGGACTTGGGCATACTTGTACATGAAACACAGAAAGCTAGCACGCAGATGCAGCAGGTAATCAGGAAGGCTAATGAAATGTCGGTCCTTATTTCAAGGGGCTTGGAGTACAAGAGCTGGGAAGTCTTGTTGCAATTGTACACAGTATTGGTGAGACCACATCTGGAGCACTGTGAGCAGTTTTTGTCCCCTTATTTAAGGAAATATATTATTTCATTGGTGGGCGATTCAGAGAAGGTTCACTGGGATGATCCCCAGTATGGAGGGCGAGTCTTATGAGCAAAGGTTAAATAGGTTGGGACTCTATTCATTGAACTTTAGAAGAATGAGAGGTGATCTCATTGAAACATGTCGGAATCTTAGGGGGCTTTAACAGGGTAAATTCTGAGAGGATGTTTCCCCTCATGGGAGAGTGTAAGACCAGAGGGCAGAGTCTCAGAATAAAGAGGCTCCAATTTAAGACTGAGGTGAGGAGGAATTTCTTCTCTCAGAGGGCTGTGAATCTTTGCCACAGAAAGCTGTCCTCGTGTGTATTTAAGGCTAAGATAGATAGATTCTTGATCAGTAGGGACATCAAGGATTATGGGAAAAGGGCAGGATAATGGATGTGAGGAACGTTGAATCATCCATGATCCTACTGAACGGCGGAGCAGGATTGAGGGGCCATCTCGTTTTCCCATCTCTTATGGTCTTAGAAGGCTGTTGATTCAAAATCCATTCCAGGATTTAAGAACACAATTTAGGCTGACACATCAACGCTCCTGAAGTGTACTGCCCCAAGGATACGTATTTATATTTAACCCTTGTTCTTATAGATCCTGCGTCACTATTTGAGGAGCAGTGTTTTCCTGATATCCTGACCAAAATTCTTCCTTCAACTAACGCTAGAGAAAAGATAAACAGCTCATCTCCCTGTACAAAATGAACTGCTGCATTAACCTACAAAGCAGTCATGGTGGCACTTCAAAGTAACTGATTGCATGGGAAGTACTATGGGATATTTCTGAGGGACATAATATGTATGCAGTAAAACAACTTCCGTTTCTGTTAGAATGGAAATCTGCTGGGCGAACAGACTTCAACAGGTAGGACTGGGTTATCAATTTATATCGTTATTTCCTCAATGATTTTGAGTTCCCCGAGGATCATAAGTTCACTTAGCAACAACCCAAAATGTGGACGACTGAATCTGCCCGGTTAATATCTGGCATGGTAATACTTTGGTAAACCCAATTAAGTATTTTGAGCTGCTTTTCACACAGCAAATTACTTTTGGAAATGCTGCCTAGATCCGTCTTACATGTCCTCATCAGGTGGCCATTTCCAATAATATTCTTTTAAACTTTTTAAGAATCAGTCTCAGTCAGATTAATAACATGGCACGCAGGTCACTTTTGCAACCAGCCTATCCTTCACCAATCGATTCAGTCCATTTGTTGCTCCCTTGTCTCAGGGACACCATTTGTACCTAGCTTTCCTGAGAGATACTGATGAAGCTGGATTTTTGGTTCCGTTTCATCGTCGTTCACCATCCAAGGGGGACGGCACAGTGGCTAGCACTACTGCCTCACAGTGCCAAGGACCCGGGTTCAATTCCAATCTTGGGTGACTGTCTATGTGGAGTTTGGATATTCTCCCAGTTTCTGCGTGGGTTTCCTCTGTATGCTCCGGTTTCTTCGCTCAGTCCAAAGTTGTGTGGGTTATGTGGATTGGTCATGTGTCCAAAGGTTAAGTGGGGTTATTGGGTTACAGGGATAGACGGGGGAGTGGGCCTAGGTAGGGTGCTCTTTCGGAGGGTCGGGGTAAACTCTATGAGCCGAATGGCCTCAAAAGAACAAAGAAAAGTACAGCATAGGAACTGGCCCTTCAGCCCTCCAAGCCTGTGCCGACCATGCTGCCTGTCTAAACTAAAATCTTCTACACTTCCTGGGTCTGTATCCCTCTATTTTCATCCCATCCCATGCCTCCTTCTGCACTGTAGGAAATCTATGGCTCTAAGAAAGGGAATGCTATTGAGTGTTTGAGAGCTCCACTGAAACACATAACCAAGATCGACATTGCTTTGAGAAAGGAGTGTTAAATTTCAAGCTCTCTCTCAACACCTTTAATTGTGTAAATAGCTAGATGACAATTTTCAGAAGCAAACAAACTTACTGCCCTGTTTGGGTTAGCATAGTCTGGGTCGAACATATACAGTAGCAGCAAACTGCTCACTGGTGCGAGCACAGAATTATCCACCATGTTCGCTTGCCACTTAGAAACTAGATCAAAGCTCTGGATTTATTTAAAAGTAAAAAGTTAGAGGAAAGTGAAGACACGGGCAAGATATTATATAACATTATTGAAGTGGTTAATTTATTCAAAGGGTGAATCTAATCGTCTTCTAGCTTGTTGCAGGAAATTCTTTAAAAGCCAATCATGGTCTCCGGCAACATATATGAGGTTAAGCTGATGGAATTCCATTCACCGTATCCCACTTTATAGCTTGATAAATAAAAAATTTGACAATGGTAAATCTCCTGTATGATAATGTGTATTTCATGGTAGTTCAAACAATTCTCTTTCAGCAATCAGGCAACCACAGCATTAAATTCTTTAAAGTCTTAAATAGTAACGGGAGAAGGACTTGCAATTGCATTTCATCTTTTAAACCACATTGCATTCATGCACTGAGCACATCGGAAATCACACATTGCCCCAAATGAATGATCTGAGGGAATTTATTTATCAAGTTGTTTTCCCGCAAAGGGCCTCATAAAAAAAATGAGCAGCCTCTGTTCTAATTCCAGCTACTTCAAACTATACAAAATAAAGGCAGAAAATCCAATTTCCATCACAAGAGCTTAATGTTCTTGCGGAGGAAATGTCTGGCTTCCAATTGGTGACTGTTTCGGGTATGTGTTTAAACAGGAGCTCAACATGTAAGGACTGCAACTACATGCCTGGCTTCCATCAGGCTATGGCACAGCAGTGGTTCTTCAGTAAGACATTGATAATATACATTTTGTCAAGCAATGTGCACTGGATCAATATTTTTACTTCATTCTTGTTCTCAGGAGTCATCAGCATGGATTATTAATTCAACAAGTATTAATAACCTAAATATACTTTTTTACGTAGTTACAATATACCCAAACACACTGGGCTTCTCCCCAATTTTGTACCCTTGCGTTTCTTATTGTTGTCCTTTTGTTCTATACACATGTTCCATCAGTGGTTCATCAGTTTATTTCCGAGGATCAGATATTGCAGTCTCAGATGCTGACAGTTTTATAAAGACAGGGGTTAAACTTGGTGCAATTGCTGGGCAATATATTACTCTTCAAACAGCTCTGGCTAAATGGTTTCTGGTTATAAATATTAGCGGTCAGTGAGATCACAAAGCTGCCAAGCAGAGCTGATAATATTCAATTCATCATGACTTGTCCCTTTAGTTATCATCTCTTCCCCCCCCCCCCCTCCACCTCTCGGCTAAAATGCGACAGAACATCAACCTAGGCGGCTGGCTAGCCTGTCAAAAGCAGATGTCTCAGTCTGCTGACAGAATAAAATCTGGCCCTGCCCGGAAGCAAGACAACATTCTCCAAAGAAGCACACACGCACAATTTGAACAAAATACAGAGAAGCCATACAACTATTTTTGAATCGCTTTATATTGCAAGTAGAGCACCCCTTATGCGACATTCCGAAAACCGAAAAATTCCCAAATCTCCATTTCTTCCCCGAGCACGCCGCACATGTGCAGTTCCCAACGTTCCGCACATGTGCATTTCCCAACGCGCATCGTACGTGCGCAGTTTCCAATGCGTGCCACACTTGTGCCGTTAATTCTGAAATCCGAAAAATTCCAAAATCCTATACACGCTCGGCCTCAAGCATTTCGGATAAGGGATTTTCAGCCTGTACATTGAAGTTGAAGAGCACAAAGGGCATGCTAAGTTCTGGCAAAGCCTGTGTTTGCACCTGTAATAGAATGAGTGATCTTGGCTCGTAGGCTGATGACAGTTGCCAGTATTTTGGGGCAAGTGATAAAAGAGACAATAACCGATTCTAAGGGTTCAATCAACTATAATAATTCCGCTTTCTCTCCTCTTCTCCTGGAGGTACGCAGGAATAGTGACATTCTCTGGAGCCATTCCCCCCCGCAACTTTAGCAGGCAATTCGATTGACAAGATGATTGCAGCAATACCCAATTCTCGTTCAACAACCACAAGTACACCCAATTCACTGGAGCTCATCGGAAATTATATCAGTGGAGGAATCCAGGCTGATAGTTTCTTCTTCCTGACCAAGAGTCACCAAGTTTCCATTTCAAAATTCACAATCATCTTCAGCCTCACTCTCCAGCTTGCGATTTCATTGGAACCCCTATGGCTGGTTTGCATACAGTCTTAAAACAATCCCAAAGATTTCAGTACTCTCATGGCCAATAACAACTTGAACACGTATACAACATTCAAAAATAACTTACACAGAGTAAGAAACAAACAGCCAAGACGCTAGACACTTGAAAACAGATGGATTTTGCATTTTGGCAAGTCTGTGTTTTATATTTTCAACTAATCCAACTCTGTAATCAAGGAAAGAAAATCTACACAACATTCAACCAAACATTACTCAGTGTCTTCAGCTAAATTGACAACTATTTTGTGGAAATTCAGAAAAGCACGCGTGGCTTTTGCATAGCAGGCATATTTCCTTCTGTGAATGTTAGCCTTTGTACACTGTGGTATACATTATAATACTCCCCACACGAAGAAAGGTTTTTCAAACCCTTTAAAGAGTGAAGGGACAAAAGGAGGAGTACATAAGTTAAAAGGGAAGAGGGAAGCAATGTCAAAGAGAAAGGATTTTAGTCATCTTCTGGGAGTATGGTAGGAGATAACAAGGTGTATGGAATAGCTAGTCATGGAGCTGAGGGGACAGAGAACAAGAACAGTGCTATATCAGAGAATAAAGACAATATAGTTTGAATCTTGGTTGCAATATCAGTACATAATGAGCAAATTCTAACCTCCTATTTAGAAGGAAAGAAAAGCCCTACTAGCCATTCACATCATAGTTACAACAGTCAAGCAGATTACGTCTTCATTGCTTAACTGACCAGAGAGCATTTTTTTTAAGGGAAGAAAAATATTGTAGCTCAAAAAAAATATAGCGGTGATTTTGCATCATGTCGCTATGCAGGCTGTCTGTACAAGTCCTCAGCACAATTCTTTGCTGGCTTTTTCCTGAAAAAAACTGATACACTCAAAACATTTATTCATCGTGAATACATTTCACTCACTCAATCGTCGATGAAAGGGCCAGTTAATGAAGGAACCCAAGTTCAGTTCTAAAGACAAACCTAATCTCATAAGAAAAATCTATGATGTGCTTTTTTTCATTTGCTGAGCCATGAGATAGTTCCTGCAGGACTGAAGGTCAAGGCATGACCCTCTAAATCTTCTAATGGTCTCCCGGTTTTAGGAGCAAGGGGTCAAAATGACCTACATTTTTCATAAACTAATGTAAACACCAAAAAGCACATAAAATAAGCCATCAATGAGCCACATCTGATCTCTGCTGGCGCTCTGAACTAATTTTAATATTAGTGTTTGCATTAATGGCAATAGATGTTTTATCCTCAGTGCAAGGTTTTCTGCAATTGTTTTATATCAATCATTTCAATTGTGCATTTTTCATTTTATGATAGTTTAAGATTATTTTATTAAACGTTTTTCTATGTGGTGATGCCGTAAATCAACTAGCCGATGAAACCCTGCAGTTGAAAGGATATTGACATTTATAGGTGGATCATTTTCAAGTAGAAAAAGGGGTAGACGGACAGGGAATTAACTCATCAAAGGAATACTTTGTGGTCTATAACCAATCTCGTTCCCACCCAACCTCACACGCACACAAATTCCATGGTGGGTCACCAAGTGCTGCCACAGAAATACACCATTCAGCCCATCAAAGTCGACAGTTGCTAACTGGCGAGTCAATAGGAGCTGAATTCTCGCTCCACAGTACACAGGCCCTGAGCCATATGTAGCTTGTTAGGTAAAATCAGCTAACGGCAGACTAGGATTCAAACCTGCAACCTTTTGGCTTGTATGGGTCAGTGAGTGCTACATTGAGCAGTCTGCCTATAACTACATTACAGCAAGGTAGCACAGTGGTTAGCACAGTTGCTTCAGAGCTCTAGGGTTCAAGGTTCAATTCCTGGCAGGGTCACTATCTGTGCGGAGTCTGCACGTTCGCCCCGTGTCTGCATGGGTTTCCTCCGGGTGCTCCGGTTTCCTCCCACAGTCCAAAGATGTGCAGGTTAGATATGCTAAATTGCCCTTAGTATCCAAAAAGATTAGGTGGGGTTACTGGGTTACAGGGATAGGTTAGAAGTATGGGCTTAAGTGGGGTGCTCTTTCTAAGGGTCGGTGCAGACTCGATGGGCTGAATGACCCCCTTCTGCACTGTAAATTCTATGATAATTACACAGATCATTGGTAGGACAAATTTACAGAAAAGCTGCTTTGATGTCCTGACGTACAATCATCTGTCCTCCTGGTAGGGGCTGGGCTTTTGAAGTTGAGCAACATAGAAACAATGATGATTTAAATGTAGAGTTTCAGCCCTGGGTCACTCTACCTGCACTCAGGTTTCTATCCTTTCTTTCTGACCAATAATTTCTCAACTGTTGCATTTTGCTGATTTAGTTAAAAACGTTGCATGAAGGAGGCTGGTGAACTCAACTAGCTCTTTCTAGTTGACTGGTGTGCGTTCAGAATAAAGGCAACAGTATGGGTTTTATTGCCTTTCTGCCTGTGGCAGACTGGGGATCTGCCTCCTCGCTCTGCCCCTGAGATTGGAAGTTAATGGCAAACCATCACTGACAGAAAGGCCACGAAAAATGGCTCGTGGTGAACAATCAGCAGACAATGAGCCAAGGACCTGCCTTCGGGAAGACCACACATGAATGAATGCTGCCTGTACGTTGTTAGGAAATCACTTAAAAAAATCATATAGTAGACTCTCCAGAGAGAGAATGTCCCAAGGTGGTTAATTAAAAGTCTTAAATGTTGGTCTTGGTAGGGAAACGAGCCACATGAAACAACAAAGAGTAACTATAAAACACAAATATTTCTTAGCTGGAAGATTGATTTGTAAATATTAAAGGTGTCACTAGTCTGTGCAATGTGCTATTATCCTGATTAAGGCTTTGTCTGGCAATACTTCTGACAGATAATCAGAGAGACAGTAAAATGAAATTTGGATAATGAAAAAAGTAACTTCTCTCCACAGAGTCTATCACATCTCAGGATGGCTGCAAGTCTTTCCATCCAATGAAATCCTTCCGAGATGCAGTGACTGTTGGTTATGTGAACAAAATAGCATCCATTTTGCACACAGCAGTATCCAACAAAGCAAATAGACACATGAGTAGTTCATCTGATTTTTTATTTTTTTTTGGCTGAGATAGGAATGTAGGCCTGAAAAATCCCTGCTGTCTGCGTGGGTCTCACCCCCACAACCCAAAAGGATATGCAGGGTAAGTGGATTGGCCACACTAAATTGCCCCTTAATTGGGAAAAAAAAAAAATTGGGCACTTTAAATTTATTTAAATAAGAAAAATCCCTGTTTTTGACTGGTGCCACTAAATCTTGTGCTCACCTGGACGGGTTGATGTAGTCTGAGCTTAATTCGTATGTCATGCCAACAAGACAGCACTTGCTCAGTGCTGCATTGAACTGTACAATGTTCTGATTCAGATGCAACAGTTCTACAAACTGAGGCCAAGGTGATTATAGTACACTTGCATTTAACTTCTGCTTTTGTAAACTTCCTCAATAAGAAGAAGTCTTACAACACGAGGTTAAAGTCCAACAGGTCTGTTTCGAATCACTAGCTTTCGAAGCGCAGCTCCTTCCGTAGGTGATGAAGGAGCTGCGCTTCGAAAAGCTAGTGGTTCGAAACAAACCTGTTGGACTTTAACCTGGTGTTGTAAGAAGTCTTACTGTGCTCACCCCAGTCCAACGCCGGCATTTCCACATCCTCAATAGGATGCTGAGGAATTGAACACTATCTAATTTGGGTTTCAGCTTCAAGCATTCCCAGGTTGTGAAGAGTGGAGATGATTCGTAACGGGCTTGGAGGTTAACATTGGGAGGATGATACCCCTGGCTGGAGAGTCTCATAATAAGGGTTATTTAGAATCAAAATGGGGAAGTTTCCTTACTCAAATGGTTGTGAATCTTTGAAACAGGGCTGTCCTTCTTAACTGTATTCAAGGCAAGTGATTTTTGAATACTAAGGGAACCAAGGTTAGCGCAGGAAGGCGGAGTTGAAGAAATAATCTGCTATCATCGTATTGAATGGTGGAGCACATTTGAAAAGACAAAATGGTCTACTCCTATTCCTATTTATTTTTTTATGATTTCTAACAAGGTGTGGGAGATTTCCAATCTCAGAAAATCAATTGTTACCGCACCTATGTGATATTTTTGCCACATCAGCCTCTATTGAGTTTACCAATTTAATGGCTGTCCCTGATGAAGGCTTTCAGCGCATCAATCTGAGTTTATATTGACCAGATGGTCTTAAGTGCATACTTTGCAGTGCATGAACTACCACAAAATCCAATCTGGAAGTTAAAACCTTTCTACTCCAACTTAACCATCTGAGTGTTTACACGACTTCCCAATTGCAAAATAGGAGAATGACGTATCCAGTAGAAGCAACGTCTACTGCAGATTTTACAGTACATTAAGTTTACTTAAAGCCCAGATTAGACTTTCTCCTCTGCTTATCTTTGATAGTTGCTGTGTCGTAATGACTTTCATTGCTGAATAATTATTTTGTATGGAACAACCTTTGCATGGTGCTGCAAAGAAGACTGACAGTTCCATTTCACACCCACAAGCGCCCAAACAAAATATTTCAAGATTACCTGTAACACCAAAGATGATGCCGGCATTGGACTGGGGTGAGCACAGTAAGAAGTCTTATAACACCAGGTTAAAGTCCAACAGGTTTGTTTCAAACACTAGCTTTCGGGGCCGTTAGCCAAGCATTGGCCAGCAGACCACAGGCATTACAAAGATTCAGTTCTGATGCCCGGGCAGATGTGGCTGAGCACTCCAGTACATTGCTTAACAGATCATTGTGGCTTACTGCACGCTGCATAACCTGGAGCTGCAAAGGGGGGAGGACTTGTGATAGATGACGAGATGGCGAAGCTGCATGTCTGCTCCGATGAGAAGGGATACGAGTGATGGGTTCGAGGAAATCATGGCTGCAGGGAAAGAGCACAGTAAGAAGTCTTACAACACCATGTTAAAGTCCAACATGTTTGTTTCAAACACTAGCTTTCAGAGCACTGCTCCTTCCTCGGGTGAACCTCAGGAGCTGCGCTCCGAAAGCCAGTGTTTGAAACAAACCTGTTGGACTTTAACCTGGTGTTGTAAGACTTCTTACTTGCAAAAAGAGAATTCAGAAAAATCTTGAGGCCAATTTCTGCCAACTGGATCAATAGTGAAGGAGGCAGTGCCTGTGCCTGGGAGCAGGTCACCTGCCTTCCTATTCTCTCAGCCAGCATGATGCAGAAAAACACTTGGCAGGGTCAAAAAATCAAATCTAAAACAGAATGAGGAAACAAGTAGGACACTGCATGCAGATTAAAACATAATATGGTGCGTGTGCCTACCAAACAACAGGAAGGCTCAGAAGGCCAAGTTTCATTTGTCAATGCTTAAACACAAGAGAGTGGGAGTGATGTATGATTCCAAACGAGACAACACAAAAAGGGACTGACAGGTTTTAAGTATGGTGCATGTGTCGCAATTCACTCTGAACTTAATTTGCCACTTCATGTTGAGAATCCGCTTGTTAGTCCATGGGTAACATAATACAAAGTCATTTGCTACAGTAATGTTTGAAACCAAAAATAACTACAGCAGGTGACACCCTATCTCCAGGAGAATGGGGGGGATGGTGACAGCCAACGATAAAACAACACACTTCACACAACGCCGATTCACAAATGTCACTTTCAAACCTCATGACAAACTACAGGTCTGACAACTCACTTTATATTTCAGCGCATTTCCAACTTTTTCCCTTGTTGTGACAGCCAACAAAATTAATTAAACCCTAGACCTGGGATTTGACATTCCTGCGTATTGCGTTCTATTTGTTGATTACTATTGATTTTCTTTGATACTTCATTTAAAAATCAATAGCTGGAAAGAAAAATAGGCATGGTTTACACATACTTAAACATACAAATGCATGCTGGAAGGAACTGTAGTTTTGGCCAGGCACTGGCAGCCAATTATACGAAAAGCTCTTAACAGGTGAAAGCAAGGGCTCCAGATCGATTTTCAGTTTTCTTTTCTAATCACAGAAAGTGGCTATAAATTAGGCTCATCAGTGTGTTTTTTTAAGATAACCCATGAAGCAAATAACTTCATGTTTTTTTTAAATGAGCCTATTAAGTTTTTTTTAAGCATAAAGGAGAGGATGCCTGACATTACCTGGAGTTCATGCGTGTGCGAAGTTTCTTGGCCTTCTTTCTGACTTTCTGCTTCTCTTCGGCATCCTTTGTTGTCTCTAGGTGTACACAGGTCTCAGTCACAATGTCCGTAATGTATTTCTTACAGGATAGATGCTCCTGGTGGAAAAAAGTATGAATAATCAATCGCTGAGACAAACTTTGCCTTTCAGTGAAACTCAAGAGTTCCATTCTGTATAGCTCTGGGCCACGCCTAGGACTTTTGCAAAAAGCTTTTAGAAGCTGAAATAAAAACAGAAAATGCTGGAAATATTAAGCAGGTCTGGTAGCATCTGTGGAGTTGGAAACAGAGTTAATGCTGATGAACTTTCATCAGAACTGGGAAAAGTCAAAGATGTAATAGGTTTTGAACAAGGGGGTCAAGAACAAAGAAGGGTCTGTGAAAAGGTGGAAGACAGGAGAGATTGGATGAACGGGGCGGCACGGTGGCACAGTGATTAGCTGCTGCCTCACAGTGTCAGGGACCCAGACTCAATTCCGGCCTCTGTCTTTGCGGAGCTTGTACCTTCTCCCCATGTCCGAGTGCGTTTCCTCCAGGTGTTCTGGTTTCCTCCCACAGTCCAAAGGTGTGCAGGCTAGGTGGATTGGCCATGCTAACTTGCCCTTTAATGTCCAGGGATGTGCAGGTTAGGTTCTGGGTTACAAGGACAGGTTGGGGTTGTCGCGGAAATGTAAGTAGTAGAGTGCTCATTTGAAGGGTCAGTGCAGACTTTATGAGCGAAATGGCCTCCTTCTGCTCAGTGTGGATTCTACGATTCTATTCTATGATAGAAGTCTTACTGGGCCAAAGAGATGGGGCAAGATAAGAAACAAAGAAATAAAAACTGTGCCCAGTGGTGGGGGGGGGGGGGGGCTGCCGCTGAAGCAAAAGAAAGCCTTAAATATGCAAAGAAATGGAAACAAAATGGAGAAATAGAGTTTATGATCTGAAATTGTTGAACTCAATGTTGTGTCCGGAAGGCTGTAAAATGCCTAATCAAAAGATGAGGTGTTACTCCTCGAGCTTATGCTGAGTTTCACTTCAACAGGCCAAGGGCAGAGATGTTAGCATAAGAGATGTTTGTAAACTGAATGGAAGTGCCCCACAAAGTGATCACCCAACCTGCTTTTGGTCTCCCCTTAGTAGAGGACAGCACACTGTGACTAGTGAATACAGTAGACTAAATTGAAAGAAGTACATGCAAATTGCCGCTTCAGCTGGAATCAATGCTTGGGGCCTTTCCTCAGAGCCGGAACAAATAGGCAATCCCCATCTCCATTGAGCCGCACATTGCCCCATTTTAATTTATTTTCTTTATCATAATAATAATAATAATCTTTATTGTCACAAGTAGGCTTACATTAACACTGCAATGAAGTTACTGTGAAAATCCCCTAGTCGCCACATTCCGGCGCCTGTTCGGGTACACAGAGGGAGAATTCAGAATGTCCAATTCACCTAACAAACATGTCTTTCAGGACTTGTGGGAGGAAACCACAGCACCTGGAGGAAACCCACGCAGACACGGGGAGAATGTGCAGACTCTGCACAGGCAGTGACCCAAGCGGGACTCTAACCTAGAGTCCTGTGTTAACCATTGTGCTACCGTGCCGCCCATCTGTCTTCAGGTGCCTGTCACCAGGTACAGGGAAAGATCAATAATTGGCCAATTTGCTTCAAGAGTTTTAATGTCACAGTTCTACAATTTACCTCTTTTAGCACATTTTGATAGTCGGTCCTATGAAGCATTTAGGCGCATTTTACTGTTAATGGTGTTACATAAATATAAGTTGTTGCTCTTGCAATTAGCTATTAAGATGAGCATAAGTGTAGTCCATAATTCCTGACACATCGGTCATCATGAACTTTATATTTTCACACCTCAAGAAACTAGTCAAGAGCCACAACATAATGACTGCTGTTATATCCATGGGCTAGAACTTTACACTATCCATAACTGGTACACAAACCGACTGATCTATTTTTAACAACCCATTTCAACAATTAACAAAACCAAAATGCTGCAGATGCTGTAAATCTGAATGAATTTCAGCTACTAAAATTTCCCATTACTAATATATTTCATGGATTTTTTTCAAATTCTGCAGGTAACAGAAATGTCCTGAAGTCCTCCTTGCTCTTGCCACAACAGCGTTCCCAGCCCTGCCAGCCAAGTTGTAATTGCCACGCTCTGGGCCTGGAACCAACAAAGGCAACACTTCAGCCTGGCCGAAATGCCCACCATGGCCCCCATCTGTAGCAATCACAAGTTTGCACAGCCACAATGGATACCACCTTTAAACGGTGGAGGCAGGACGGGGCGACATTGACAGTTAGTGACTTTTACATGGATGACAGACTACACACACATATCGAAAACATCCTCCGTAGGGAAACGACGACGTACCCACGGACGCCGGGACACACTGGTAGAGATGCTGTTAGGCGTGGGCGACTTAGGGAGAGGAACTGTATAGGCGACTGCTGGAGGAGGCACGCTCCCCGCTGAATGAAACAAGGGAAAAAGGGGAGGAAGAATTAGGGATAGAAGTAGGGTGAGTACTCTGGTGAGAAGCACTGCACAGGGCAAACTCCACCTCCACATGCGCACGGCTAAGCCAAATGCAGCTAGAGGTGGCGCGCAGAGCGCACCTAACTGGAACTCGAATGAGCAGGTTCTTCCCGGAGGTGGAGGACAAATGCGAATGGTGCCAGGGAGGCCCGGCCAACCACACCCACATGTTCTGGGCATACCCCAGACTTATCAGGTTCTGGACAGCCTTCTTTGAGGCAATGTCCAAGGTTGTGAGGATGAGGGTGGAACCGAGCACACTTGTGCTTCACCTGCTATTGGATGCTTATCACCCTCACACTGGTCCGAATTGCTTTCAGCCCCGTGCAAATGGTTGGGGTTTTGCTCGCCACATTCTCACTGCGCAGAGACAGGGAACTTTGAAACTGAGGGCGGGAAGTTTGATGGAACAGATCACAACACTTTATGGTGCTATTTCAACAACTAATCTTTTTTCCATTTCTTATGTACACTGAGTTGCAGATTATTGTACCTTATAGCATTTCATCAGCATTTGTGCAAATGTTGAGAAGTGAACCTAAGCCAGAATACAAACATATGAGGGCAGCACGGTGGCCTAGTGGTTAGCACAACCGCCTCACGGCGCTGAGGTCCCAGGTTCGATCCCGGCTCTGGGTCACTGTCCGTGTGGAGTTTGCACATTCTCCCCGTGTCTGCGTGGGTTTCGCCCCCACAACCCAAAATGTGCAGAGTAGGTGGATTGGCCACGCTAAATTGTCCCTTAATTGGAAAAAATAATTGGGTAATCTAAATTTAAAAAAAAAAGAATACAAACATATGTCACTTCGCGGGAACCTACATGTGCTGGCGTTACAATTGTCACGACTGTGCTGATTTTGCAAGAATATTCCGTAAGGTAACAAAATTGCATTGCATAAATTCAGTATTTAATAGTTTCTCTCACCCTCACACAAAAGGTCACAGTTTTTTACAGACTCAAAATAATTAGAACTCTGAAATTTGCCAAATAAATTGGCAGGCATTAAATGGAGAGGCAATATTTTTTGTTCAACTAGCAGGGCTTGACTTATTGCATTTACGAGTTTTGTTTGATAGGATACTACAAAATGTAAAATGGATTCTGAAGAAAGCCTACAGCGGAATGATTTAATGCAGAATTGATGGGGAAAGGCAGTCAAAGTAATTTTTTCTTTTAAAATGCACTGATACATTATTTTATTATACATCTGCCTTCCTGCCATCTCTCAGTCCTATGAAAACAAACCTACAGGAAAAATAACACACAATGCTGTAAGCACTGAATGTATTGAATAATTAACTCATTAACTGCTTAAAAAGCACCAGGCCATAACTGTAAGATTTATAAGATATCAAAATGAAAGACATCCTGAAACCCAATCACCACAACTCTGCTGGCAATGGGAGAGGAAGAAAATGAAATGCAAAAATATGAAAGTTTCCATTTTTTCCAAAATTGTTTTTCTCCTTTTTCAATTTGCGATTGGACATAGCCAACAACTTTCCTCCAGTAATTCACCCATAGCTTGAAAGTCTGATGACTGTCGCCATACTATTTCTCCATGGATGTAGCCGACATCCTCATCCCTTACCCACAGAAGCAGTGGTCATGATCATGCATGGGAAACCAGAGCTCATTTCTCCTCCAAGGCCTAGGGGCACTGACACCCTACTCTAGTGCCTTGCCACTGCTCCAACAAGAGGGGAGACGGTGGTATGTGGTATTAGAACATACAACATACAGTGCAGGAGGCCATTCGGCCGATCGAGTCTGCACCGACCCACTTAAGCCCTCACTTCCACCCTATCCCCGTAACCCAATAACCCCTCCTAACCTTTTTTGGTCACTAAGGGCAATTTATCATGGCCAATCCACCTAACCTGCACATCTTTGGACTGTGGGAGGAAATCTATGCAGACACGGGGAGAACGTGCAGACTCCGCACAGACAGTGGCCCAGCGGGGAATCGAACCTGGGACCCTGGCGCTGTGAAGCCACAGTGCTATCCACTTGTGCTACCGTGCTGCCCCCAAGTATTGTCGCTGGACTAGTAAGTCAGAGACCAGGGTGATGATCTGACGGCAGGTGATGGAATTTAAACTCACTAAAAATCTGGAATTAAAAGTCTAATGACGACGATTGTCGTAGAAGCCCATCTGGCTCACTAATGTCCTTTAGGGAAGGATATCTGCCATTCTTACCTTGTCTGGCCTACATGTGACCCCAGACCTACAGCAATCTGGATGACTCTTAACCCCCTCTCAAGGGCAATTAGGGATGGGCAATAAATGCTGGCACAGCCTGCGACGCCCAGGTCCCGTGGTGATGATATGGTGGTAATGTCAGTGGAATAGTAGTCCCGAAGTCCAGTCTAAGCCTCTGGGCATATGGGTTCAAATCCCACCAGAGCAGCTGGTGGAATTTGAATTTAGTCTATAACAAATTTGGAATTAAAAGCTAGCCAGTAGTGGTGACTATGAAACTATCATCGATTGTTGTAAAATCCCATCCGGTTTAGGGAAGGAAATCTGCCGTCCTTATCCTGTCTGACCTACATGTGACTCCAGGCCCACAGCAATCTGGTTGACTCTTAATTGCCTCCTGAGATGATCTATCAAGCGTCTGAGTTCAAGGAGAATTAGGGATGGGTAATAAATCCTGGCCTTGTCAGCGATCCCCACATCCCATCAAAGATTGTTTTTAAAACGACGTTGGCTAATGTAAGAATATGTTAGGAATCAAACCCAAGATCTGCCTGATCTCAACCTGTTGGTTCCAGATCAGGCAGTGCATTAATTGGCAAAGCTTCTGGAGGAGCCCTTCTAAATTATAAACAAAATTTTTGTCAACCTGTGAGAAAGATATCAGAGTTCAACGGCACATGTTTCACACCAAAATTATGGATCTTTGAAGTAATAAAGTTCCTGCACTCTAATGTCTTCCAACATTATGTGAGTGTAAAAAATCCATATTATATATCCATAAACTGAAGAATTACATTAACGTATGAAACCTACATGATATCATGTCGCAATACAGCTTTGTGATAGTGAACAGATAGAATTAACCTCAGCATTCAATTGTTTGCGCAGATCTAAAAGCAACCTTTCAATCCCTGCAACACATGTTTCTAAAAATAAAGTCACTGTGTGTGCAACATACTCAAGTCTACTGATGCAGGGTCTGGTATTGCAAAGATAAGTGACTTA
Organism: Scyliorhinus canicula; assembly: GCF_902713615.1. Lineage (NCBI taxonomy): Eukaryota > Metazoa > Chordata > Chondrichthyes > Carcharhiniformes > Scyliorhinidae > Scyliorhinus > Scyliorhinus canicula. The sequence continues at coordinate 6,600,260 of NC_052169.1, read as the reverse complement.
AAAAACAATAATATCACAATAATCAGGTAATTTGATCGCAACAAGTCAATGGTGGAAATGCTTGATAGATGTAGGAAAGAACCACAGATTTAGAAGAGAGTGCGTTTGAAGAGGGGAATGGTACAAGTTAGGACATTGACAACAAGATGGGCCAAATAGCCTCCTCCCGTGCCATAACATTTCTGTGATTCTGAGCAGAGTTTTGAATGACCTTAAGTTTATGAACAGCAGCTCTGTGCTCCACCCCATTGCATAAAGCAAATAGTCATACAGGAAAAGTAGGGGGCGATTCTCCGAGCCCCGTGCGGGGCCGGAGAATCGCCGCAACCGCCCCACAACGGCTGCGCACGATTCTCCTAGGTGCGGAGAATCGGCGCTGTTTGGCGCGGCGCTGCCGATTCTCCGGCCCGGATGGGCCGAGCGGATACGACAGAGTCCCGCCGCCGCCGTTCACCCCTGGTCGCTGCCGGCGGGATCTCTGCACAAAACGGTCGGGGGGGGGGGGGCTTCGATGGGGTCTGTCCCGTGATCGGGGCCCACCAAATCGGCGGGCCGGCCTCTACCCTCCACCCCCCCGACCTACATTCTGGCGCGGCCAGCCCCTGAACACCGACGCCATGTTGAGTCGGGGCTGGCGCGCTAAAGAAGTCCCCCGCGCATGCGTAGGTTGGCGCGGCGCCAAAAGGAGGCTGGAGCAGCGTGAACCGTTCCAGTGCGCGAACACTTGGGCTCCATATTGGAGAAGCCCCCCGTAGTTTTTTTTTTTAATTGCTCCTTCTCGGAGTCAAATTTATTTCTGATTACAATATTTTATACTGAATTCACTATTTTAAGCAGCATGCATATTATTCAATCAAAAGCATTAACGCTTCCTAAAATTGACCCACATAATGGAGCTAAATCCAATGCTAACGTTTCATCCCAATGCAGAATCATGAAACAAACATTTTCAATCTGCCTGATACAGCTTCAGACTGGGGAAATGAAACATAACCATCCTGTCCACCTGCAGATGTGGAACAGATTCAAGAAGTTATCACTGATATAATCTATTCACTCACTAACGCTCCTGTCTAAAGTGATAACTGAACAAAACAAGCCTAATCCCAGCCACTGAAACCGACACCCATCAGTTAGAGAGCGTTTCGGATATAAAATGAACAAGTCAGCCAGCTGTCCCACTGTCACTACAACAATTAGAAGCAGCCCGTCAAATCAGCAGGACCAGTGCAGTCAGAAGCCAGTGTCCTTGCTGCTTGCTCTAATGTGCAGTTTCTGTCCATAAACTGTCCTTCGCTGCATGACTCGCACATCATAAATTCAACGAGGGAGAGAGAGGAGAAAAATAAATGTCTCTTCTACATTGTCGAACTAGTGCCACACGATTGCAGGTGCTTCTCAGAGTTCTCACCTTTCAGGTTGTACAGCGTGGACAAATATCAGAATTCATCCCCAAGAATTCATTAAGAGAACAATGAAGTAATGATACCCCATTTCAGACATGAGTGTCATATCTCAAAGGTGTAGATCAAAGTACCAGATTATCACATTAAGATAGATTAAACAGCATTAAGTCCAAACTTGCAGCTTCGGCTTTTCAACTAATATGAAATACCTCCATTAAACTCTTTCACTCAACAGCAAGTTAATAAACAAACTAGCTCTTGACATTTTAAGTGCATTTTAAATGACTTCGAGACAAACAAATTAACATGGTAATTTGCTATGGCTTAATATCATTTAACATAGGTGTCACACCAAAAGTGGAAATTCAATCAGTTTATCTGCCACTGAAACCCACGGTAATGCTTTTGTTATCTCCAGATTCAACGAACTCTGTTGGCCCCAGATGATGGTGTAGTATTAATGACACCGGGTTAGTAATTCAAGGGCCAAGACTAATGATCTGAGGACATGGGTTTAAATCTATTTTTAAAAATGTATTTACGGGTTGTGGGCTTCACTGGTTAGGCCAGCATTTATTGCCCATCCCAAGTTGCCCTTCAGAAGGTGGTGGTGAGTTGCTCTCTTGAATCGCTGCAGTCCTTAAGATGTAGGTACACCCACTGTGCTGTTAGGGAGGGAATTCTGGGATTTTGCCCCAGTGACAGTGAAGGAACGGCGATATATTTCCAATTCAGGATGGTGAGTGACTTGGAGGGAAACCTCCAGGCGGTGGGGTTCCCAGCTATCTACTGCTCTTGTCCTTCCAGATGGTAGTGGTAGTTGGTTTGGAAGGTGTTGTCTAAGGAACCTTGGAGAGTTGCTGCAGTGCATCTTGTGGATGGTACACACAGTTGCCACTGTGTGTCGGTGGTGGAGGGAGTGAATCTTTGTGGAAGGGAGAGCAATCGAGTGGACTGCTTTGTCCTGGACGACGTTGAGCTTCTTGAGTGTTGTTGGAGCTGCACTCATCCAGGCAAGTGGAGAGTATTCCATCACACTCCTGACTTGTGCCTTGTAGATAATGGACAGGCTTTGGTGGGTCAGGAGGGGAGTTACTCGCCGTAGGACTCCTCGTCTCTGACCTGCCCTGGTAGCCACAGTATTTATATGGCTAGTCCAGTTCAGTTTCTGGCCATGGTAACCCCCAGGATGTTGATTACAGGGAATTCAGCTATCGCAATGCCATTGAATGTCAAAGGACAGTGGTTAGATTTTCTATTGTTGGAGATTAGTAATGCCTGACACTTTTGTGATACAAATGTAACTTGCCACTTGTAAACCCAAACCTGGATACTATCCTGGTCGTGCAGCATTTGGGCATGGACTGCTGAAGAGTTGTGAATGGCGCTGAACATTATGCACAGTAAGAAGTCTTACAACACCAGGTTAAAGTCCAACAGGTTTGTTTCAAACACTAGCTTTCGGAGCACTGCTCCTTCCTCAGGTGAATGAAGAGGTATGTTCCAGAAACATATATATAGACAAAGTCAAAGATGCCAGACAATGCTTAGAATGCGAGAATTTGCAGGTAATTAAATCTTTACAGATGCAGAGATAGGGGTAACCCCAGGTTAAAGAAGTGTGAATTGTCTCAAGTCAGGACAGTTGGTAGGATTTCGCAAGCCCAGGCCAGGTGGTGGGCGATGAATGTAATGCGACATGAATCGTGTTGCGGCGTCTGCATGGTCTCGCCAATGTACCATGCTTCGGAACATCCTTTCCTGCAGTGTATGAGGTAGACAACGTTGGCCGAGTCGCACGAGTATGTGCCGCGACTCGGCCAATGTTGTCTACCTCATAGGCTGCAGGAAAGGATGTCCCGAAGTGTGGTACATTGGCGAGACCATTCAGACACTGCGACAAGGAATGAACGGACATCGCGCGACAATCGCCAGGCAGGAATGTTCCCTTCCAGTTGGGGAACTCTTCAGCAGTCAAGGTCATTCAGCCTCTGATCTCCGGGTAAGCGTTCTCCAAGGCGGCCTTCAGGACGCGCGACAACGCAGAATCGCTGAGCAGAAACTTATAGCCAAGTTCCGCACACATGAGTGCGTCCTCAACCGGGACCTGGGATTCATGTCGCATTACATTCATCGCCCACCACCTGGCCTGGGCTTGCGAAATCCTACCAACTGTCCTGACTTGAGACAATTCACACTTCTTTAACCTGGGGTTACCCCTATCTCTGCATCTGTAAAGATTTAATTACCTGCAAATTCTCGCATTCTAAGCATTGTCTGGCATCTTTGACTTTGTCTATATATATGTTTCTGGAACATACCTCTTCATTCACCTGAGGAAGGAGCAGTGCTCCGAAAGCTAGTGTTTGAAACAAACCTGTTGGACTTTAACCTGGTGTTGTAAGACTTCTTACTGTGCTCACCCAAGTCCAACGCCGGCATCTCCACATCATGAACATTATGCAGTCATAGAATCCCTACAGTGCAGAAGGAGGCCATTCGGCCCACCAAGTCTGCACCAGCCCTTGCTCCGATAGAGCACCCTACCTCGGCCCAGTCCCCACAACCCCACCTAACCGTTGAGTAAATGAGCATGGCCAATCCACCTAACCTGCACATCGTTGGACTGTGGGAGGAAATCCATGCAGACACGGCGGGAACATGCAAACTCCATACAGTCTCCCAAGGCAGAATTGTACACGGGTCCCTAGCGCTGTGAGGCAACAGTGCTAACCACTATGTCACCATGCCACCATCAGCAAACACTCCCATTTCTGACCTCGTAATAGAATTTTAGATCATAAATTGCAGGTGCAGAAATAGGCCATTTGGCCCATCGAGTCTGCTCTGCCAATCAGTAATATGTGACTCCAACCAGTTGAGGTTTTTCCGCCTGATTTCCATTGAGCAGTTTTGCTGGAGCTCCTTGTGCCCGTACCTGGTCAAATGCTACCTTAATGTCAAGGGCAGTCACCCTCATCACACCTCTGCCATTCAAATCCTTTGTCAATGTTTGAACTAAGGCGGTAAGGAGCTTAGTGGGGGCTGGTTTATCACAGTGCGCTAAACAGCTGGCTTGTAATGCAGAACAAGACCAGCAGCGCGGGTTCAATTCCCGTACTGGCCTCTCTGAGCAGGCACCGGAATGTGGCGACTAGGGGCTTTTCACAGTAACTTCATTGAAGCCTACTTGTGGCAGTAAGCGATTATTATTATTATTATTACTAGTGATGCTGGCAGAAGCCAGAGCATAGTAATGCTGGCTGAAGACAAATTGAGCGTCAGTGAGCAGGTTATTGCTAAGCAAATGTCGCTTGATAACACTGTTGATGACCCCTTCCATCACTCTACTGATGACAGTGCACTGATGGGGTGCTAATTGACCGGGTTGGATTTGTCCTGTTTCTTTTGTGTGGGACATACTTGGGCAATTTTCCACATTGCCGGGTAGATGCCAGTGTTGTAGCTGTACTGGAACAGTTAGGCTAGGGACCTGGCAAGTTCATCAGTGTTGTTGCTAGAATATTGTCACAGTCCATAGTCTTTGCAGTATCCAGAGCCTTCAACCGTTTCTTGATATCACGTGGAGTGAATTGAATTGCTGGAAGGCTAACATCTGTGATATTCGGGACTGTGGGAGAAGAGCGAGAATGATTATCGATTCGGCACTGCTGGCTGAAGATTATTGCGAGTGCTTCAGCCTTGTCTTTTGCACAGATGTGCTGGGCTCCTCCAACATTGAGGATGGGGATATTTGTGGAGCTAATGTACTTCATCAAGCATAGGGATATTGGCAGAGCAGGACTTTGTTCAGGTTAGAATAGCTGAGCTGTACTGCAGAGTTTTGGATGAGGTCAAGAGAGTGGAAGAGGGGAGACAGTCCAGGACAGTGTTAGAATAGTTAAGTCCACTGGCAACAAAAGCATGGAAAGAAGTCTTACAACACCAGGTTAAAGTCCAACAGGTTTGTTTCAAACACTTGCTTTCGCAGCACTGCCCCTTCCTCAGGTTAAACCTGTTGGACTTTAACCTGGTGTTGTAAGACTTCTTACTGTGCTCACCCCAGTCCAACGCCGGCATCTCCACATCATGGTCAACAAAAGCATGGGTGAGGCATTCAACAGTAGATAGGATGAGCATAGACAGACAAGAGCAGTTATTTAATTAAATGGCAGAGGAAGCCTGTCCTAATGCTTTGCCTCTTTTCATTTGTACAGAACTCCAAAGATGAACAGACAGAAATATGATCACCTACAAATCCCTCGATAGTCAGAACAATGTGAAAAGTATTCCTTAAGGAAGAGGAGTCTGATGCAGCTAATGTACAGAAATTTCTCTTTGGTTTGTTCGAAGAACCCCCATTACGTTAGCAGCTTGAATTTTAGACATGCAATCATAAATTCAGTCTATTTAAAACATAGATAATCTCCATCCTTTATTTTTTAATATTGTAGGAGATGAACTATGTCAGTTTTATGCCTTGAAACTTAGAATTTATTGTTGATCTCCATCAGTGTGTTTTTTACAATATGACCATAAAAGAATGGTATTTGATAATTAAAACTGATGGGGACGATGAATGAGATCGTTTATAAAAGAAAGAGAAATAGACCATCCATCTGAATAGGCACATGGGTCCTCAATTTAATCATTCATCTGAAAGATAGCGCCTGTAACAATGCAGTACTTCCTCACTACTGCTCCACATTATCATCGCAGATTATTTACTCAAGATCTGCAGCCAAGTTTGAACCCAAAATCTTTTGACTGCGTAGGTTATCAGTGATGGTATTTTCGTATGGCAGATTGCTGTCACACTTGCAAACAGATGGATAGGGTTCATTCAAGCATCTTCTATGTAGTTTGTGTTCTCCCAGTCACGTCCATCATACTGAGCGGTCATGTTGGTTTAACCCCAGTTGCAACTTGTACATAACTAATAAAGATTATTATTATAACAAAACACAAGAGGTTTTCCTGGACAATCTCCAGGAGATATCAAGGAAAAAGATATGGACTCATAACCGCGTCTGATGAGCCTCTTTTGCAACTCACTCGGAAACAAGAGGAAGACTAGCTGTATTGGTGATGATGAACTGAATCCAGACAGATGTTAAGTTTATTTCCACACTTCAATCCAGTATTCAACCTGATTTTGCACAGCAATGAACAGAAAACTCCACTTTGGCCTGCATGGTCTTTCTCAGCCAATGAGGTACATGCTGACCAAAGACAAATTTACAAATTACAGCTTTAAAACTACCACATTTGCATAGAGTTCCATGCATTCTACATTGCTGCGGAATTCATCGCACTATAAATTGGCACAATTCCACAGCAATACAGCTCCCTCAGAAAATTTTGGAGAACTGCTTCAGAAAGCTACCTTGTAATATAAATGACTTATAAGATGGATGTCTGCACTTCTTGTTATGGGGTTGAGCTTGAACAGAATTCCAATAGGTTGAAACAAGGGCCAAATCTATGACTACCTTCCTGTTTGGGAAGTATTGGTGAAGCAAATTAATGATCGCCACTGGGTGCAATGAAAGGTTAGTAAAAAGGTTTTGAATGGTTTCCTCCAGGAACAGCTACACTGAAATGAAATGAAAATCACTTATTGTCACGAGTAGGCTTCAATGAAGTTACTGTGAAAAGCCCCTAGTCGCCACATTCCGGCGCCTGTTCGGGGAGGCTGGTATGGGAATTGAATCGTGCTGCTGGCCTGCCTTGGTCTGCTTTAAAAGCCAGTGATTTAGCCCAGTGTGCTAGGAATCTAACACCACCTGGTATTAGGACAAAGTTAAAGGTCACTCGATGATAGGAATTTGAAGGGTTCCTAGAGCCTTGCTAAACATTTATACTACCTATCAAACAAAAAGCTTCAAAAATAATGTGTGATTTTACGGCCACCTTGCGCCTGGAAAGCATCACGCTACAGTCCAGCATGACCAAAAGAAGCCGGAAGACTCCATTCCCGGGATCCAACCGGCTCACAACGCCTCACGAGATCTAACTCAATCTCACGAGACGCTGTGATGTAAATCCGACCTATCGTTGGTGGGATCACTTTTAGGCAAATCAGCATGCTACAACGCAACAGCGAGTCCCACTGTAATATGTAATTTCCCGAGGTACCCGAGGCTTGGGATCTATCTCTTTCACCTTGGAGACCTAGGGTGAGCGCCGTTCAATACTGGTCTCCACAAACAGGGACCAGACGGAACTGCACTCATTGGGGGTCTCCCAGAGGATCGGAGGCCCTGAGATGCAAGCCCTTTGGGTAGGGTGGTGTCCTGGCACTGTCAAAAGGGTGCCTCGCTGGAATTTTTCACATGGCGGCGACCGGGCCAGGGGTGCCCTGCACGGGTGATGGGGGCTGGGAGAACTGGGAACCTTCCCATAGCGCATTGGTGCTTGGGGGGCATCAAGGGGCGCATCGGGGGCTCCAGAGACCAGTATGCCAGTGCTGCTCTCTCACTACACTGAGGAGTTCCAGCAAGCAGAGCTCCTCAGTGCACAAAACGGGGCTATGTACGGTTTCGGCCACACGTTCCCCGCTGAAGCCCCCTATCTAACTGTTAAATAGCAGGGGTGTTTCGCGCCGCTGTGAGCGTTGGGAAACATGCGGCTAAATGCGCTCGCTATGGGACTTTGTTCCTATTTTGTTCAATCACACCCAGTATGATTGAATTTGATCTCTAAAAGTATCTAACACAAATAAAAAAGGTACACATTTCATGTACCGACACTTATTCAGAACAAAATGAACGAAACCTTTTGCCACTGTTTTTAAAAACATATGAAATTAAGTTACATTCTCCAACATTATTAAAAACATTCACTTTTTAAAATCCTTTATAATTAAGTAAATAATTAAGTCTCTAGCATCTGCTTTCAGCTGGTGGTGAATGTGAGAACTATCATCGTAACCAATGCAGCGTTACATGTCACTTAATTATACACATGTTAAAAAAATTACCCTTAAAATACCTTATGTAGCAATTTTATATAGAATAGTTTATGAGGAATTGAAATGAAATTACACTCCTCTTTGTAATAAAGAATAAATTTTAAAAACCTTGTATTCACATAGTATCTTATCCTGGCACATCTCAAATCACTTCAGACAATGATTAACTTTTGCAGTGACTGTTAAGTGGGCAAATGAACATACATCTCTTTCATAATTCATGTGTGGTATTATATATATACATATGGTCAGCATAACATTGGATATAATTCATTTTATTTAGTCTAAATTGTCCGATCAACTATATGTTATAAACTAGGAAAGTAAAAAATGGCCATTAATTCAGTAAGGTCAGTATTTTTTATTCACACAGATATATAGGTACATTAAGAAGTTGACAAGGAATCCTTTCTATATCTTTTGGTGTGAACTTTTTGTAAATTAATACCAGAAATAATTGAATGTCCCTAATTTCCTTTTACCACTATGAGTTTCTTGTAGATTTTGCCTTTTAGTGTGATGTGCAACTAGGCTGGTTTCATCAGCTTTGATTGTCATCCTATAACTAACCTGGGTCTTCATTCAGCATAAGCCTGAACAGTCACAGCAAGCACACCACCCACACACACATCCGCACACCTCTCAAAAATATCTCACATACACACACATCCGCACAAACCCCCATGCTCATACCCGCACATGTCGTGCACACACACACCCTCACACCTCTCACACACACAAACCCATACATCTCGCACATGCAAACCCGCACCCTTCACACACACCAACATTTCTCCAGAGAGCAGAAACCCTATCTGAATTTTCCTCTCCCACACTCAGCATACTAGTGACACACATATTAGTGACACATACCCACCACTCTCTGCATAAAGAACCTACCTCTGACATCTCCCCTATACCTTCCTCCAATCACCTTCAAATGATGTCCCATCAGGACAGCCATTTCCACCCTGGGGAAAAGTCTCTGGCTATCCAATCTATCCATGCCTCTCATCACCTTGTACACCTCTATCAAGTCACCTCTCTGCCTTCTTCGCTCCAGTGATATATAAGGTTGTATAATTAAAGGTTATGGTATTAAAGCTTATGGAGTTAAGACAGATCTACCACGATCTAACTAAATGGCAGAACAGGCTCAAAAGGGTGGAAAACTTTCAGATTTGCCACGTGCTTCCAGCATTAAATGTCACCCACTTGGTCTGGATGATTCTGCTTCACAGAGGTCAGTGCACTTGCCAACTGAAGCATTAGAGGAGCTTTGAGTTCCTTACCGAATATGTGGAATTGGTCTCTTTGGAAAAAATCTCCTATACCTAATGACAACTCCTTTAGAATACTTGAAATAGTTGAACTAAAAGATACCATCACATGTTAACTCATTATAGTCAAATGGCAACAATGACCTAGCTATCAATATTCCCAACCAATTTCAAGCTAAAATGGGAAAATGTTGACTCAATTGAAATAGCTTTTTTTTTCAATATCTTACCATCACCTTCTCTGATGTTACATCAGCACTGACTCTCTGTTACATTTTCTGCAATCCAATGATGAGTTAAATCAGATGCTTGAGTGATTTGGGATAATCCCCTTCATTAAGTCAATCATTCTTTTTGTGGCACTGTAGGAAGCATCAGCAAAATGCTTTGAACAGGTGATTTTTGAATGTACTTTTACAAGTTCGACAGTTAGAGGTTTCCGGAGCCTGAGGCGATTTGCGATGTGACAACTTAATGTTAAGTTGTTGCACAACATTTTAACCATAAATGCCACGAAGAGGAAATAGAAATAATTTAAAATTTGTGTTTGGTGGGATGTTGTGGAATTATATAATCTGTAAACTTTTGAACTTTCTTTAAGTTTGTTAGAAACTGGCTATTACTGTACTCCTATGTAGTAGAAAATGGCCCTGTGCGGTATTGGAAAGTAATTTTCGATAGACTTACTGACAGGTTATAGATCAGAAACTGATCAACATTGTTTATTTGTTATAAGCCAATTTTCACTTCATTAATCAGGCTGCACCAAGTGACCACACTTAAATATATCAAGGAACATCTGCTTTTTAAAAAATAGCAATTTTCCAATTGTGCTGGATCGTGGCAGAATTTACATTCAACAGTATGGATATTTTTCAGGCGAGAGGAAGATTTACAGTGGAGTTCCCCAGGGTTCGATATTGGGACCCTTGTTTTTCCTGATATATTAATGATCCAGATCATAGAGTGCAGGGGACAACTTCAAAGTTTGCGGATGACACAAAACTTGGAAGCATTCTGTAATGAACTCCAATTGGCTTTATTGGTTGGCCAATTGGAGTATGAGCTCCCTCAATGATAGCTCATTGAGGGGGCCCATATAATCACCTGTGTAGGCTTTGTGAGCCAGTCTTAAGTTGACTGGACTGCTAGCAGCACTGTTTGTAGCTGCTCCTGTAATATCTTTATTGTAAATAAATATTGGTGTGGTGACGGAACTCCTGCTTCCCGTGGATTACTACACATTCTAAACTGCGAAGAGGACAGTGTAGAGCTTCAAAGGGACATAGACAAAGTTGGTGGAGTGGACGGATAGGTGGCAGGTGAAGTTCAATGCAGAGAAGTATGAGGTGATGCATTTTGGTAGGAAGGATATGGACAGACAATATAAAAACTAAGGGGCACAATCCTTCAGGGGTGCAGGAGCAAAGGGACCTGGGTATATTTGTGCATAGAATTGAAGATAGAACAGATGTAGAGAGCAGATAATAAAACATACAGTATCCTGGGCTTTATTAATAGGGGCATAGAGCAGAAGGAGGTGGTTATTCTGAACTTATACAAGACACTAATTAGACCTCAGCTGGAGTATCGTGCACAGACACCACACTATATGAAGGATGTGAACACATTGGCGAGATTGCAGAACAGGCTTATGAGAATGGTTCCTGGAAGGGGAAACTTCAGATATGAAGATAGATTGTTGAGGTTGGAACTGTTCTCCTTGTAGAGAAGATTAAGAGGAAATTCGACAGAGGTGCTCAAAATCATGAGGGGGCTGGACAGGACAGATAGGGAGAAATTGTTCCCACTCAGAAAAGGATCGAGAAGAGCACGTACAGATTTAAAGTGATTTGTAAAAGAAGCAAATGTGATGTGAGAAAAAGCTTTATCACACAGTGAGTGGTTAGGGTCTGGAATGCTGTGCCTGGAAGTGTGGTGGACATACAGAAACCAAGTTAGAGCATTTGGTAGCTAAGAACCGAAGTGTGTGCCAACATGAGACGTAACAAATGTTTTATCAAACTTCTTTTTAGCAAAACTTACCACTTCCTCATCTGACAGCTCCCGCCCCTGAATGCTGCTGTTCTCCCGTACGGCCTGCTGGTGTTTTCTCCCTTTGATGTGGCTGAAGAGATAGACCTCGGACGTGATCTTTGGAACAGAAAGTGACAACATTTCAAGCTCACTGAATTAAGTGGCATTCTGCAGCAGCTAACAATAGTAGGATCTTCACACGGACCGCTATCACGGTCCTGCAAACTAAAAAAACGCTTTTTCTTTAAAAAAACGTTTCCTATTTCTACATTTGTCAAGGACCGTTACTTTGCATGGTTCAGAGAAACGTGCCGGAACTTTTAGGGGCAGAGTGAAGGACATTTGATCCAACAACCCCACCACTTTGCACGCAATCACCTGCATTCTCACCATACCTCTTGAACTCGCTCCAGAAACGTTTCTCGAGCTCACTGATATTGTTCTTTTCAAAGCATTCCCAAGGTAAGTTTTCCAAAACATAATTCACCTGTAATTCCAGCCAATTTCTGTCATTTTAATCCATGATTTTATAATTTGTGTCCGTTTTAGTTTGGTTAGCTTTGTTAATTCCCTTGAAAATTTCAATTAAGTCACCTTGAATCCTATGTTTTCCAAAGGAAACAAGCTCAATTTCTTTACCTCTTGCCGGCTAGTCAGGCTGTACAATATTTACATTTGTCTCCAGTCAGGTCATTAAAATTGGAAGCAACAGCAAATACCTACCAACACATTGCACAAGGAACAATGTTTTTTGCGTTCGTAGGGAGTAAGTTTGGGAGCGTAGTCAGTGTTAGCATGCCTCCCACTGCTAAGCTCTGCTGCTTTCTCTTTCCGTTGTTCTATCTGCTCCATGTGCCTTCGACTGCTCTCATCATGCTGAATCAAAGACAAAACAGATATAGAAGTCGCCGTCTACAACAACAGCAGCGGCAGTTAATATTCTTCTGCCGGTCCTTCACTTGAGTTACATTTAAAATGCAAATCAAATAACAACAGTGCGCTCTGTCCCTCTGCAACCTCCCCATCACATTTCCCTCCACTTTCTACCTCTGAAGTACTAAACTCATGAGGTTCAGCTCCTACCTGTTCAAACAGAAAGCTTGAATATTGTGCACAATTTTGCTCTCCTTAACCAAGGAAGGTTCACCTGCCTTTCAGGGGCTGTGACAAAGGTCCAATCACTGGACTGAGAGGGCTATCCTCTGAAGAGTAATCAAGTAGAATGGCCCACTATTCTTAGGAATTTAGAAGAATAGACCTCATTGAAATGTATAAAATTCCCGTACCAGCCTCCCCAAACAGGCGCCGGCATGTGGCGACTAGGGGCTTTTCACAGTCACTTCATTTGAAGCCTACTTGTGACAATAAGCGACTTTCATTTTCATTTCATTTTTCATTTTCATTTCATAGAAGACTTGTAATGTAGAAAGCTTCATTAGGGTAATTTCCCAACTGGTGAGTCTAGAAGCAAGGGTCTCAGAATGGGAGGTCAGCCATTTAGGACTGAGGCAAGGAGAAATTTCTTCACTCAATGAAAATCGCTTATTGTTACAAGTAGGCTTCAAATGAAGTTAGTGAAAAGCCCCTAGTCGCCACATTCCGGCGCCTGTTCGGGGAGGCTGTTACGGGAATTGAACCGTGCAGCTGGCCTGCCTTGGTCTGCTTTCAACGCCAGCAATTTAGCCCTGTGCTAAACAGCCCCTGAGTTGTGAGTGTTTGGATTTCTCCACCCTAGAGGGCTTTGGATGTTCAGTCATTGGGTCTGTTAAATTCTGATATTGATAGACTTTTGAACATTAAGGGAATCAAGGCAAAATGGGATTAGGTGGGAAATGTGAAGTTGAGATGGGATATTAGCTTTCTTATTGGATGACAAAGGAGTCTTGAGAAGTTGTGGGAAATTGAAGCAATGATAGGCCTATGTTCGTATGTTAATATAATTTCTATATTCCCTCAAACAATTCTCTCCATGCCTACACTGCCATTTAAAGTGTCCCTGAGGCTCTCTCATTGCTGTATTCTTATTTAACATTTTTAAGTGTCGCATAAGTTTCATATATATGCCAACAGCACCTGGCGTTAGTCTCCGGCATCTAATTCAATTTCAGGATTGTTGTAGCACAAACTGACTGCCCAGCTCTACACAGCCGTGCCCCAATCTGGGAAATAATTCTAACCATAAATCCCATCTTTCTTGGTCTCCGAATAATTCCTCCAGAAATTCAGTTGCTTTCCATCCTCCGTTTTCTTTTGTTTTAACCTTTCCATTTCCTACACTGGAGATCTTGACTTTTACTTATTTCCGTAACTAAAAGAAAAGCTAACACTGGACATCCAAGATATTCACTTTCCATACAGCTGTCTACGATACTGATCTACCCCTTTAGTATCAGCCGCCACATCACCATGTCTGAAATCAAATAGAATGATGACTGATTTGGTTTTACGTTATCTCCAGTTTCTACAGCTAGACAATATCATACAGAAGTGTTGTGACTAGTTTTTTTTTGTGGCTCACCAAAACCCTGGGTACCAGACAAGAACGTATCGTTCCAGTTCTTTAAAGGAGACCAATTGTTCAGTTTAACAACAGAACTGGAGGAATGAATGGCTTACAAATAGTCGTTTGTGAAATAATGCAAGACTACTTATAGCAATACAAGTTCCAATTCATGCTTGATTTCTGACAGCGTAGTGAATTAATCAGATTTTTTAAAAAATTAGTTATCAGGATGTGGGCGTCACTGGCTAGGACAGCATTTATTGCCCATCCCCAACTGCCCTTGAGAAGGAGATGGCGTGCTGCCTCCCTGAAAAGCTGCAGACCACGTGCTGTCGGAACTCCCACCATGTAGCTCTTGGAGTTCCTAGATTTTGACCCAGCAACAGCGAAAGACAGTGAATAATTGGGAGTCTGATTCTGGCAACTATTTAACGCCCCAGCCTTCCCCGTTTATTTCGGGTTGCAATTTCAGAAATCGGATTCCTGGATCAGTAATAATTGTCAGGGTGACAAGAGTATTCCATGCTTAAGTTGCCAGATGTGTATTCTACACATTGTAAAAGAAAATCAGCTAGTGACTTTGTTCAAAGAAACATGATGGTTGGATGGCAGCGGCGACCATTTGGCGTAATATGTGTACTTGGCCAGGCCAGTTTGGATACTTCGGTATTGGCCTCCTTTCCTGGCCTTGATGCCATTTAGCCTTGTTTCCTATGAAGCTACACAGCAAAGTGGCCCGCCGACTGTGAAGATATAGATGTATGACATGGCAGGGGTAATGGGTTGGGAATTAACTACAGGTGGCATGGTAGCACAGTGGTTAGCACTGTTGCTTCAAAGCGCCAGGGTCCGAGGTTAGATTCCAACTTGGGTCACTGTCTGCGCAGAGTCTGCACGTTCTTCTTGTGTCTGCATGGGTTTCTTCCGAGTGCTCCGGTGTCATGGGAGTGTACCTTTAAGAAATGGTTTTGTCTTATCACATGGTTTCAGTGATGTCATTGTGTGGGTGGTGCTAGGTTGTGGCTTTGTGAGTTTCACTTTCGCTTTGAGTTGGACTGGTTTGAACTGCACAGGTTGAAATAAGTGTTTTTCTGTATCTTCATTTTAAAAGCTGTTTCCAGACTGCTTAGTAACTTAAAAGAGATAATTGCTTTCTGGAAGGAATTCAAATCTGCTGTTTGAAAAGGGGAACAGAGTATCAATAACAAGTCTTATACCAGTGAGAATGCAGTGCTGGACCACGCCTTTGAAAAGGGGTTTCTGGTTTTACTTGGATTTTGTTATTTAATTGGAGCAGTTCAGCGGGACTTCATTAAGGGTTACTGTAGCTGTACGGGGTCTTTATGTAGTTGATAAAAATTCTTGCTGTGTGTGTTTATACAAATGTTAACTAAATTCTTAGAATAAAACTTTTTTTTTATTAAAAGCGCCGAAGAAGTCTGTTGAATAACACCTGAAAGGCAGGCTCTTGTGCTCATCCTAGCCAAATTCAACAGTTATAGGTCAGGTGAACTCCATAATATACTTTGGAGTTTTCTAAACCCCGGCCTATAACACCAGTTTCCTCCCACAGGTCACGAAAGACGTGCTTGTTAGGTGAATTGGACATTCTAAATTCTCCGTCTGTGCTCCCGAACAGGTGCTGAAGTCTGGCGACTAGCGGATTTTCACAGTAACTTCATTACACTGTTAATGTAAGCCTACTTGTGACAATAAATATTATATTTTAAATAAAGATTGTAAAATTATATTTTAGCCTTGGGGACAGTACCTATCTATGAAATCTCTTAGAAATGACTTTTAAAAAGAAAAAAAAAAGTACAGACTGGTCGAGTGTCTTTGAATTTGCTCAAATTGCCTTGCATTTCAAAATTGTGAGACTAGGAGTTGATTAGGGCCCTCTCAATGATCATTCATGAAGCTATTCCACACGCCTGCTCTACTAGGACAGTAATAAATTTACTTCAAACTTTTGAGCGTGAATGAGCAACATCTAAAAGTGCAAAGATCAACAAATGGGAGTCCCTCACAAGATTTACCTGAACGAAGAAATTCATGATTCTGATGCCTTAAAAATAGAAGAAGCAAACTCATTAAGAACTCTACACGAGTCATTTTGTGCCTTCTCCAGTGCAGGTCTGTGCCAAAATGACATACTTGTTACAGAAATATAAAGTGGATTGGTTCTGTACCAGGTGGTACAGTGATATGAAGTAACACATGTATTCAGCCGGATCCAATTTCAGGATTGCCGCCAAAAGACCAAGACCCCCGACTTAGCCGTGCCCTTAATAACCCTTGGTCCTTGCAGACTAATCAGACAAGAGCTGCAAACATTGCAACGAGTGCTTGTGAGGATCAGCAAAAACTACTGTGCTATGTTATCATAGAATCATAGAATTTACAGTGCAGATACTTTACCTTCTGCTGTATTTTCTTTTGCAGTTCCTCCATAGCTTCTTGTTGTGCTGCACTGAGTGCGGCCAGCCTCTCCTCTCGTTCCCTGCCAATAGAGTAACAGCAATTAGGAAAAGGATATAGAAGAAAAATAGCATGTCAGACGGAAGATGTGCAGTGCTGCTTGTTTTTTTTTCTAACTAAACCCAACCCATGGAAGGGGCCAGATTGAAGTAACTCACTTTACAGGGTGAGAAGTTACATCTCCTGAAATGTGTACTCCTGCCTGTATAACATGAACAGAGTTTGAGAAAAGGAGTACACATAATATCCCAAAGAAGTTTTGAATAATTGTGCAAGTCTGCTTATAGTAAATTAGCAATGTCGATCTGTGAATGTTGGCAGGCAAAGGGGAAAAACTTGTACAGACTGTAAAGTTGTGAGTTGGGGGGAATGTTCCCCAGATTATTCATGTTTTTGTATTTTTGAATATGTTTGGAATACATTTTTTTTAACAAGTGAATGTTTGGCAGTGTATTAAACCATTGACAGTATGACACAAGTCAGGAGTGACTGAATAGTCCCCTCTTTCTGGACAAGCGCAATTCCAACATACAAGAAACTTGACACCATCCAGGACAAAGCAGCCCACTAGATTGGGACCCCATCCACAAACATTCACTCCCTCCACCACCGATGAACAGTGGTAGCCGTGTGCACCATCTACAAGGTGCACTGCAGGAATTCACCAAGGCTCCTTCAGCAGCACCTTCAAAACCCATGACCACCACCATTTAGAAGGACAAGAGCAGCAGATACCTGGCAACCCCACCACCTGGAGGCTCCTCTCCAAGCACCTCACCATCCTGACTTGGAAAAGTATCATCGTTCCTACACTGTCGCTGGGTCGAAATCCTGGAACTCCCTCCCTAACAAGAGGTATACCTACACCACGTGGACTGCAGCAGTTCAAAAAGGCAGCTCACCTTCTCAAGCACAATTAGGGGTGGGCAATAAGTGCTGGCCTGGCCTTCGAAGCCGACATCGCTTGAATGAAGGGCCTCCAAAGCTTATCCTGCCCTACAATTCACACCCCAAAAAGTTGGACCGAATGGTAATCAGGACCAGGAATTATATTTTCTCTCCCAAACACATGGATACACAGCAACATTCTAGTGGCCCAAATGCATCTGCCAGTGTGATCAGCATATTTAATCGGTGGCCTTCTGGTCGGTATGTCATAGCGTTACACCAATTGGCTCCAGGGGCCTGCATGGGAATCTGCTTAACAAATGGCACAAACCTCGCTCTTTCACGTGCAGCATCTTCCCTTGCTTTCTCTTTCTCTTGTCGCTGTTGTTCAATCCGTGCCTCCTGTTCTCTCCTTTTCAACATCAGTTCCTCCACACGCGCCTGGCGCTCTGCCTCCAGCGCTCGCTTGCGTTCCTGCATTCAGCCACATTATTTATTTATTTATTTTTACATCGAGGTTATTTCATTGTAAAACAGATCAAAAATAATGTAATACTTAAAAAAATTTCCACTGTCCTTTCACTGACTTCTGACTGGGGCACACAGGGTCAGCTGCCCTCCAATAACTAGACCAAGTGTATATCATCAGGGGCTGATTTAGCACAGTGGGCTAAATAGCTGGCTTTTAAAGCAGACCCAGGCAGGCCAGCAGCACGGTTTAATTCTCGTACCAGCCTCCCCGAACAGGCACCGGAATGTGGCGACTAGGGGCTTTTCACAGTAACTTCATTTGAAGCCTAAGCGATTTTCATTTGAAATGAATGAAATGAAATCAAAATTGCTTGTCACAAGTAGGCTTCAAATGAAGTTACTGTGTAAAGCCCATAGTCGCCACATTCCGGCGCCTGTTCGGGGAGGCTGGTACGGGAATTGAACCGTGTGATGGCCTGCCTTGATCTGCTTTAAAAGCCAGCGATTTAGCCCTGTACTAAACCAGCCCTTTTCATTTCATTAATGCGTGTCCCTAGACACTGCTCAATCAGCTGGAGTTATACTAAACCCTGTCCATGCTTTTTCAGATGAGTCATTTGATAAAGGGCAGAAGCAGCAACTACAGCCAATTTTGCCCTCCGTAACCAAGTGCACGTTCGTCACCTTTCACACTCTTTCACCCAATAACTCAACATAGAGCTGACACTGAAGTTGGGCCTTTGACATTGGCTAAACTCACTCAAGCGTTAAAGGAGCTGTATACAATCGGTGTAATCTCACTCTGATGTTTCAAATTCAATGCTTCATTCGCAAGTGCTTCAATTATCACATCATATCCAGTTTCCAGTAAAATAAAGCGTAAATACTTTTACAACTTCACACATAGAATGAGATTGATAGGATTGGTAAAAGAGCGAGATAACTACATGATGGTTGATGCTAAACTGGGGAGGTTGAGAAGAAAAGACATTGTTTGGGATAGTCGTAAAAGGGCTTCAGTTATTGTACTTGTAAGTTATTTACTATTGTTAAATAATCTCAGAAATGTAATGACTATTATAAATTCAGTAGACTCTCTAGTGCAGTGATAAGGGAGTGCTCTTTTGTCAGAGGCTCCATTCTTTACATCTGTTGCTGAACTAGAATAGAGTCCACTATCGTGCAGGAGGCCATTCCATCTTTAAATATAGGCAATGACAGAGCATCCACAACCCCCTGGGTTAGAGAATTCCAATTGAGTGAAGTAATTGCTCCTCACCCTAAATGATTAGCCTGTTATTCTGAGACTGTGTCCCAGATTCCCCAGCCAGTAGAAATAACCTTTTCTGTGTCTACCTTGTCAAGCCCCTTCAGAATACTCTCATGCTTTGTTGTACTGCCTCCCAGTGAAACCATATATTTCCTTAAATATGGAAATCAAAGCCGCACACAACCCCAAGGTAGAGGGGTCAATTACGAGGGGGCATAGGATTAAGGTGCGAGGGGCAAGGTTTAGAGGAGATGTACGTGGTAAGTTTTTTTACACAGAGGGTAGTGGGTGCCTGGAACTCGCTGCCAGAGGAGGTGGTGGAAGCAGGGACGATAGTGACGTTTAAGGGCATCTTGACAAATACATGAATAGGATGGGAATAGAGGGATACGGACCCCGGAAGTGTAGAAGATTTTAGTTTAGATGGGCAGCATGGTCGGCGCAGGCTTGGAGGGCCGAAGGGCCTGTTCCTGTGCTGTACTTTTCTTTGTTCTTTGTTGTTCTTTGTGGTCTCACAAAAGTCCTGTACAACTGTAGCAACAATTCTTCATTCCTGCACTCCAATCCCCATGCAATAAAGGCCAACGAGCCATTTGCCTTCCTAATTGCTTGCTCCACCTGCATCCTAACTTGTATTCCTTGTACGAGCACAGCCAGATCTCTTTGAACATCAATATTTACACGTTTTGTGCCTTTTTAAAAATATTCTGCTTTTCTAAACTTACAACCAAAGTGAATATCCTCACTCTTCCCTACATTATACTCCATCGGCCATCTTGTTGCCCACTCACTTAGCCTTTCTATATCTCAATGCAGCTGTTCATCCTTCTCACAACTTACATTTCCACTTAACTTTGCACTGTCATCAAAATTAAATACATTCTTCCTTATAAATAGCTGAGGCCCCACTACTGATCCTTGTAACACTCTACTAGTCACCACCTGACAACTTGAGAATGCCCCATTTATGCCAATGTATTGCCCCGCTGCCATAACCATTTATCATGCCTATAAACCTTTTGTGTAACACCTTTTGAATGCCTTTTGGAAATCTGGAGATACTCCATCCATTGGTTCCCCTGCTGCAGGTTTGCCCTGTTGATTCCCTTGTTTCCCCTTTCTTTATTTTTTTCTGTTATAATTTTGATCCATGTATGCTTAATGGATATATATCTTTAAGTCGAGCATGGGAAATGAGGAATTCAGAAGTTATGTAAGAGAACACTCTGCTAGATTTGAGCAACAGAATCACAGACTTTGTGGCACCCGAGAGATGGGGTGAGACTCAGTTCGATTGGTTGGCTGGTGGCCAATGAATTGGCCAAAAAGCCATATTCTGCCCGGTAACAGGTGGTGACTGGATTCTGCCTTAGTGGAATGATTTCCAGAGACCGCTGGAAAGCAGAGTCGAAACCTGGACACACAGAGAAAAGGACTGCTCTCTCTCCCTAGTGTCTTCTCCAGAAACGCCGGGAGCTGTTGTATTTCTCAAACTGCAGAGACCTGAAGGCGCAGCACAGTGGTCACCACTACTGCCTCACAGTGCCAAGGGCCTGGGTTCAATTCCAGCCTGGGGTGACCATGCGGAGTTTGCACATCCCCTGAGTCTGAGTGGGCTTACTCCGGGTGCTCTGGTTTTCTCCCACAGTCCAAAGATGTGGTTAGGTGGATTGGCCATGCTAAATTGCCCTTAGCGTCCACCTGACAAGCACGTCTTTCGGGACTTGTGGGAGGAAACCGGAGCGCCCGGGGAAAACCCATGCAGATACGGGGAGAGCGTGCAGACTTTGCACAGACAGTGACCCAAGCCGGGAATCGGACCCTTAGTTTGGGGGGGGGGGGATTATTTGAGCAGTCACAGACAGACTCTCGGCGGTTGTGGCAAGGACTAAACAACATAACGGGCTACAAAGCGAAGCCGAGCAGTAGCTCTGGCAGCAGTGTACCCCTCCCTGATGAACTTAATGCATTCTATGCTCGGTTTGAGCAGGTAACCAACAATCCGCTATCGAGTGCCCCAGCAACCCATAATTCACCCATACCCACCATCACAGTTTCCAAAGTCAGATCGGCCTTCCTGAAAGTGAACCCACGGAAGGCGATGGGCCCGGACGGGATCCCTGGTCGTGCACTCAGAGCCTGCGCATACCAGCTGGCAGAGGTATTCACAGACATCTTTAACCTGTCCCTACTCCACTCCGAGGTCCCCACCTACTTCAAGAAGACCACCATCATACCGGTACCAAAGAAGAACCAGGCAACGTGCCTCAATGACTACCGCCCGGTGGCCCTGACGTCAGTTGTAATGAAGTGCTTCGAGAGGCTGATCATGAAGCGCATCACCTCCATACTCCCGGAACGCCTTGACCCACTTCAATTTGCATACCGTCGCAACCGGTCCACATCAGACGCCATTCCCCTGGCCCTACACTCATCCCTACAGCATCTCAAAAACAAGGACTCCTACATCAGACTCCTATTTATTGACTACAGCTCTGCCTTCAACACCATAATCCCAGCCAAGCTCATATCAAAGCTCCTAAACCTAGGACTTGGCTCTCCACTCTGCAACTGGATCCTTGACTTTCTGACCAACAGACCACAGTCAGAAAGAATGAACACCAACACTTCCTCCACAATAGTCCTCAATACCGGTGCCCCGCAAGGCTGCGTACTTAGCCCCCTACTCTACTCCCTGTACATACACGACTGCATGGCAAAACTTGGTTCCAACTCCATCTACAAGTTTGCTGACGATACGACCATAGTGGGCCGGATCTCGAATAACGACGAGTCCGAATACAGGAGGGAGATAGAGAACCTAGTGGAGTGGTGCAGCGACAACAATCTCTCCCTCAATGCCAGCAAAACTAAAGAGCTGGTCATCGACTTCAGGAAGCAAAGTACTGTACACATCCCTGTCAGCATCAATGGAGCCGAGGTAGAGATGGTGAGCAGTTTCAAATTCCTAGGGGTGCACATCACCAAAAATCTATCCTGGTCCACTCACGTCGACGCTATCACCAAGAAAGCACAACAGCGCCTATACTTCCTCAGGAAACGAAGGAAATTCGGCATGTCCACATTAACCCTTACCAACTTTTACAGATGCACTATAGAGAGCATCCTATCGGGCTGCATCACAGCCTGGTATGGCAACTGCACGGCCCAGGACCGCAAGGAACTTCAGAGAGTCGTGAATACCGCCCAGTCCATCACAAAAACCTGCCTCCCATCCATTGATTCCATCTACACCTCCCGCTGCCGGGGGAAAGCAGGCAGCATAATCAAGGATCCCTCCCACCCGGCTTACTCACTTTTCCAACTTCTTCCATCGGGCAGGAGATTCAGAAGTCTGAGAACACGCACAAACAGACTCAAAAACAGCTTCTTCCCCACTGTCACCAGACTCCTAAATGACCCTCTTATGGACTGACCTCATTAACACTACACCCATGTCTGCTTCATCCGATGCCAATGCTTATGTAGTACATTGTATATATTGTGTTGCCCTATTATGTATTCTCATGTATTTTCTTGAATTCTGTTTAATTCCCTTTTCTTCCCATGTACTGAATGATCTGTTGAGCTGCTTGCAGAAAAATACTTTTCACTGTACCTCGGTACACGTGACAATAAACAAATCCAATCCAATCCAATTTGTGCTTTTGATTGTTTGTCATGCTCTTTGCCACTGTAACTTGAATTAATTGTTTTATATGGTTGTAATGAAACATTTTCAATAAACATTTCATCTAAGAATTAGCATCTCTAACAAAGGAATTCTTCAGTCCCCACTCCTGAAGGCGCTACTGCACCATCTTTATTCCACCCAAATGCAAAAAAAAGTTTTTTTTAAATCAGGTTATATGTAGATTAAGTTGCATCATCACTATAAAGCATATAAAACATAAGCATTTTTAAAAGATAATGTTTCCAACTGTTATTTCCCAATTTCTGACAGTTGCTTTCTTTTTGTCCACATCATAGAGTGCTGAAAAAGCATTCTCTCAGCAAGCAAACCATCACAAATGAACAGGAGACAGAAGCCATCTATTAAAATTACCCGTGATACACAGCCGCATCAAGGGGCACAGAGCCAATGATTTGTACCAATGCAGCAAGATGGCAGCACGTTTTCAGGAATATCATACCGAGACTCAGTCACATTTACTAAATCCTCGGCTAGACCACTTCCCTTTTATTTCGTTTTTAATTCAGGTTTGCTCAGACCACATTTGCAGGGCAATTATAGAACATACTCAGTGGTTTAACTTTTTTTTTAATACAAATTTAGATTATCCAATTATTTTTTCCAATTAAGGGGACAATTTAGCACGGCCAATCTACCTACTACAATCTACCTCTGCACATTTTTGGGTTGTGGGGCGAAACCCACGCAGACACGCGGAGAATGTGCAAACTCCACACGGACAGTGACCCAGAGCCGGGATCGAACCTGGGACCTCAGCGCCGTGAGGCAGCTGTGCTAACTACTAGGCCACCGTGCTACCTCAGTGGTTTAACTTAATGTCAACGCTTATGTAAAGAAGCAATCAAGAACTGTCTTGATTCCAGAGCAAATCTGTTTCTGGAGAAAGTGCCAAGGGAAAGTAAATCACGGGCATTACAGTTGTAGAGCAAATGTAGTCTATTAAATTATTTGTTATGTTTATTTCAATTTATACTCCTAGCAAGTACAAAAATCCATTAGCAAGGTATTTATCCAGAATGTACCTACTCCTAAAAGAATGACTCTTCTCGCTAAGGCAAAGCATTGGCCTGTGTTTAAAATGCAGCAACCTTCTTTGGCTGGCCAGGTCTTTGAAGCAGACCCGATATACATTTTTTTTGCCTGTATGTTTCTAACCTGCACAGCCTCGTCCCGTGCTTGCTTCTCCTCTTGCCGACGATGTCGTTCTTCTTGCAGTTCATTCAGCCGCTGTTCATACTCTTTCAGTTTCGCAAGAACATCATGGCGCTTGTTTTGAGCTTCCAAGGTATTGATGAAAGCAATTTCGTTAACCTGAAGCAATAGGAAAAGATAAATATATTTCCATTTCCATCACTATGGGTGGCATTTCTAAATTAGATTGTTAAACAATTGATTTAGTCCCCAAAAAGCCCATGGGCAGAGGTAAACTGTATGTACCAGTAAACCTCAGGCTCACTTCCTTGTGCAGTTAGCTGATCTCAGTTGGGCAGAAACTTGGGAACTGTATTTAACATAGCCTTAAGCCGAAGAAGAAAAATCAAATCACTAAAGGATTCCACTTTTGGATCACTGGCCAGTGACCTCCTGCACATGAGGACATGAGGTTAAGGACATGCTTGGGCTCAACTGAGAGGCTGACCACAGTCGCAATACCACTAGGACGCACTGCCATGAATCATGTATTAAGGCAGCCCATTTCTGTGAGGTAGCGGATGGAACAAGACGCCAAAAATAATAAGGTCCTTCAGGAAAAGAGGTGAGAACGGTGTGGTGGCACAGTGGGTTATCACTGCTGCCTCACAGCGCCTGGGACATTGGTTCGGTTCTAGCCTTGAGTGACTGTGTGGAGCACGCACGTTCTCCCGTGTCTGCGTGGGTTTCCTCCGGGTGCTCTGGTTTCCTCCCACAGTCCAAAGATGGGCAGGTTAGATGGATTGGCCATGATCAATGCGCAGGTTATGGTGATAGGGTGGGGGAATGGGCCTGGATAATGTGCTCTTTCAGTGGGTCAGTGCAGACTCAATGGGTCAAATGGCTTCCTTCTGCACTATAGGGATTCTATGGAAAAGAAAAAACATATAAAAAGCCTAGCTCATATAACTGGTTAAAGTTCAAAACTTTATAATGTTTCTCTTTTACTCCAAGTTCTGACATAGATCCAACACACCTCAGGGTTTTGATGGCAATTAAAAATCACATGAGTTTTCTTCTCACAGTTTTATCATGCTACCTGAAGCCCACGATGCAATATATTGCGTGCTCGAGTTATCAATATGTAAATAATTTTGGGGTGCTGCCTTGAAACTCCCTTACCTGCACCTATTTATCGGTCCAGTCAGTCAACGTTTCTACAATATGTCATTTCATGCTCGTCATTCTGAAGCACCTCATTTATTTTGTTAAACGTATCGTACAAACGTGTGTTGATGTTGTTATCAAAGCAAAACTGTTTTCAACTAACTTTGGGTTTATATGCAACAGTGTAATCAGAAAATCAATAATCCAACCCGATGTTCCCCTCTCCACAGGCATGGTCAGCATGTTAATGGCTGCCAGTGGTGCTCGGACAATTCAGGCTCAATCCCAGAAGAATCACGATTAACATTCTCAAACTCTGTCCAAACCACATCAGAATCATGAAGCTGTAACTTTAGCATCTCTCCCTTTCCCTAAGCAGTTGTTCTAAGACCATTGTATACAAAGATTCAAGTGCCACATAGCTAGTATCTTGAGAATGGTTCCAGACCTTAGCTTCTTCCTCCTGTGCCTTTTTCACTATTGCTTGCAGTTGCAACTCCCGTTTTAACTCTGCATGGAGCAGCTTTTCCTCCATCATCTTCCTCCTCTGCTCCAGAAGCTCCTCCTTCCATTTCCGCACTTCCTTCTCCTAAAGACATTCAGGATTCAAGTCAGGCTATTTTCAATGTCAACACTATTCCAAAACATTTCTCACTTGAATAATGACCATCAGCAAAATCTAGAGTCACAACCTTCTTTGTTTCAGACAGCTCAAGCCCCAACCGAGTTTAAGGAGGGGGGACTTTCTTTCCCATTTTGTGTGTATGTGTGTGGGGGGGGGGGCAGGATTATTGGCGCGGGAGCAGGAAATCTGACAGGAATCCCAAAATGCAGTTCACACCAGCAGGACTTTGTGTCCTGATTGTTCTCCCCCGCCCCAGTGAGGGGACACCGAATCTACCAGGACATGCAGCTAGTGAGGAGAACCCACCACAGGAGTTCAGGTGAGTGCACGGCTCGGTTCTCCTCACTAGCTGCATGTCCTGGTAGATTTGGTGGCCCCTCACTGGGGCGGGGGAGAGCAATCAGTACACAAAGTCCTGCTGGCACAGGCTCTGCCCTCATGTGTGAGTTTGAGCGGTTCTATTTTTCTTAAAAAATGTTGTATCAGGACACCCTTTAAAAATGGCACCCAGTCTTTGAGAACCTAAGTTGCTGGCAGGACAGTGGAAATTTCTTCCCCCCCCCCCCCCCCCGCCATGTAAATAAAGCCTAAATATGGTGTCTGTGGATCAGCTATAAGATGCAAGCTTCAGCAGCAACAATGGAAAGGGGAGTGCTCAATGTTTGAATTTACATATTCAGTCAGACTTACTTATTTCTTATATTAATTGGCAAGTTGAAATGCAACTTGCTTTAACAGGTAACCTGGCAGAGACACATTACTAGAAAAATGTTTTTAAACATTCAGCCAACTTTGCTCAAAATACTGAAAGATATCCATGGCACACTGGAACCAATCACACCTATTGTCAACATTAGGCATTTCTAGGCCAAGCATATTACTTGCATCCACAGAAAGCTCCTTTTATTCTGCCCAAACAATATGTCTCAGTCTCAATCCCAGAAGACCACTCCTGTAGCACTGGTAAGACATTTTAAAAAAACTTTCTATGGCCTTTTAGACTGCAATTACCTAATCAAAGTTAATTAACAGCAGTTTGGTTCTGTACTTTACGTCCAGCTGAGAACTGGATTGAGAGTTGTCAAATTCATCATATGGGATCTCCCTACTATCAGCAGGGAAAGGAAGCAGCCCATGACTCTGAGCTGTATTTACCCCACGCCCCATGGGCAACGGGTTAGTATCTAATTCACTGTGCCATCCATTTCCTCCCAGCTCTCCGCTTTTAACTCTTGCTGTCCTCAGCTGACTTTTCCCTACTTACTCGCTCCAACAATTTCTGTAGTTTCAGCGTTTGCTCCTCTCGTAGCTTTTCGCGAAGTTGTTGGGCTTTTAGCTGCTTTTCCTCATGTTTCTTTTTTGACTCTGCAATTGTCCTGTCGGCAGGAAATTTGAAACACTAATTCATTACCGTAGAAACCAAATGCTTTGGCAAACAAAAAGGTCAAAATGCAGTACATTGGTTTACTCTGCAGATAACAACATGCAATGTAAAATGATAGCCAATTAAGAGTACACTGAGCAACAGATTAAAATAATAATTTTAGTCACATTTTCCTGGATGGTGAGGAAAGTTTCTCGTGCATCTGGATAGCATGCCCGGGTGGCCGTGCTGGCTCTTCCTCTACAATATCTCCCCATGAGGTGCTCTGTCGCCAAGGTTCGCGTGCTAGAGAATAAAATTATACATTAAGAAATTAAATCCTAATGCAGGCCATTAAACCATTGCAAAGTTGTTTCGGGCGACTTGAAATATTAGAACCATAGAATTCTTACAGTGCAGGAGGCCATTCAGCTCATCGAGTCTGCATCGGCCCTCTGAAAGAACACCCTATCCAGGCCCAATCCCCCGTCCTATCCCCACAATCCCACCTAACCTAACCTAACAGTTTGCTCACATGAACACAAATCCAAGGTTGGCTAGGTGAGCATTTATCAAGCAGGGATTTAAATAAAATAAAATAAATAACCTTTCTTGTCACAAGTAGGCTTACATTAACATTACAATGAAGTTACTGTGAAAAGCTCCTAGTCGCCACATTCCGGCACCTGTTCGGGTATACAAAGGGAGAATTCAGAATTCTGAGCTGGTAGGGAATTGAACCTGCGCTGCTGGCCTTGTTCTGCATCACAAACAACTGTTTAGCCCACTGAGCCAAACCAGGATTTATTCAACACATTGAAAAATTAGACTGTGCTATTACTACCCATCAAACAATCCAGTAAAAACAAATTAACCAAGAAATATGGAGTGTTGATGGCCATGTTCAGAAATCCCAACTTAATTTAGTCTGGAGCTTATAATTTGGAAACTCCAATTCCCAATAAAACTTGTGCCTCCTATTACAATCTCGGACCAGGGGCAGCACAGCGGCGCAGTGGTTAGCACTGCTGCCTCATGGCGCCGAGGACCCGGGTTCGATCCTGGCCCCGGGCCATTGTCTGTGTGGAGTTTGCACCTTCTCCCCATGCCTGCGTGGGGTCTCACCCCCACAACCCAAAGATGTGCAGGGTAGGCGAACTGGCCACGCTAAATTGCCCCTTAATTGGAAAAAAAAATTGGGCACTTTAAATTTTTTTTTTTTTTAAATACAATCTCTGGAAAACCAGATCCCAACAATTGCTAGGATACCGGACAAGACTGTGAGGGAAGGATACTTCGCTCCAATAGTGATTCCACACGCAAATAAGTGTATGGCGTATTAAAACAAACTATTAATAACATGGTATAAAACTCACTTAAACATCGTACAAGAAAATAGCTTACAATTACCAGGAAACAATGCTCAACAATACCATAGGGCAGCACGGTAGCATAGTAGTTAGCACAATTTCTTCACAGCTCCAGGGTCCCAAGTTAGATTCCCAGCTTGGGGCACTGTCTGTGCAAGTCTGCACGATCTCCCCGTGTCTGCGTGGGTTTCCTCCGGGTGCTTCGGTTTTCTCCCACAGTCCAAAGATGTGCAGGTTAGGTGGATTGGCCATGCTAAATTGCCCTTAGTGTTGGGTGCGGTTTTTGGGTTATGGGGATACAGTGGAGGTGTGGGCTTAGGTAGGGTGCTCTGTCAAAGAACCGTTGCAGACTCGATGGGCCGAATGGCCTCCTTCTGCACTGTAAATACTATGATTCCATGAATAAATGAAAATACTTTAAACTCCTAATACTTTGCTATAAAATCCTTGATAATGGACTACAGCAACTTCCCCACTACTGACGCTAAGCTCACTGATCTACAATTCCGTCTTCTCTCCACCTCCTCTTCGAACAGCGGGGTTACATTCGCCATCCTCCAATCTGTAGCAACCACCCCAGATTCCAAAGGTCATTGGAAAATGACCATCAATGGACCCACCACTTCTAGAGCGACCTCCCCAAACACTCTGGGATGAAGACCACCAGGCCTCGGAGATTCACCCACCCTCAATCCCACCACTTATCCACTAATACTAATCCTTTACTAATTCGTTCCTCATGTCCTGGCCAAAATTTGTCCCTTGACCAACATCACTGAAAACACTTTATGTGGTCATTATCACATTGCTGCCTGTGGGAGCTTGATGTGCACAAGATGGCTGCCGTGTTTCTTGAGATCAGAGGTCATGAAAGACACTATATCAATTCAAGTCTTCCCTTTTTCACCTCTCCACCCTTCCTTCAAAGGCCTCATCGAAACTTCATGTCTGGTTCCCCAAGACACCCTCAACCAACCCATCAACCCTTCATTATTGCTGGCGAGAGAGAAATGTTGTTGAAGCTTTTCGTCTCACTCTCCCAGATGTCTATCATCACGTGGACATCTAGGAGAGTGAGCAAAGAAGTTGCAGATAGAATACATTCTGGAGAAGTATGTGGTTATGCACTTTAGTAGGAAGAAGTGGCATAGACTATTTTCTAAATGGGAAAAGGCTTCAGAAATCAGATGCACAAAGGGACTTAGGAGTCCCAGTTCAAGACATCTTAAGGTTAACATGCAACTTCAGTTGGCAGATTGGAAGGCACATGCAATGTTAGCATTCATGTCGCAAGGGCTAGAATACCAGAGCAGGGATGTAATGTTGAGGCTGTATAAAACTCTGGTCAGACTGCATTTGGAGTATTGTAAGCTTAAGGAAGGATTTGCTGGCCTTGGAGAGGATCCAGAGGTTCACAAGAATGATCCCTGGAATGAAGAGCTTGTCTTATGATGATTGAAGATTCTGGGTCTATGCACAATGGCGTTTTGAAGGGGGGGGGGGGGTGAGGAATCTCATTGAATCTTACAAGATACTGAAGCCTAGATAGAGCGAAAAGGGACTGTTTAGCACAACGCTAAATTGCTGGCTTTGAAAGCAGACCAAGCAGGCCAGCAACACGGTTCAATTCCCATAACAGCCTCCCCGAACAGGCGCCGGAATGTGGCGACTAGGGGCTTTTCACAGTAACTTCATTTGAAGCCTACTCATGACAATAAGCGATTTTCATTTCATTTTCATGTGGATAGGGTGTTTCCACCAGTAGGAGAAACTACAACCCGAGGGCACAGCCTCAGATTGAGGGGCGAACCTTTGAAACTGAGATGAGGAGGAATTTCTTCAACCAGATGGTGTTGAATCTGTGGAACTCATTGCCGCAGAAGGTTGTGGAGGCCAAATCGCTGAGTGTCTTAAAGACAGGATAGATAAGTTCATGATTAATAAGGGGAAGGGGGTTTTGGGGAGGAGGCAGGAGAATGGGAATGAGAAATATATACGCCATGATTGAATGGCGGAGCAGACGTGATGGACTGAATGGCCTAATTCTGCTCCAATGTCTTCTGGTCTTATGGCCGGATTAAATTATGATCTTACTTTAACAATATTTTAATTGCACCTCTGTAGCCCCAAAATCTAGCTGCTTTTCAAACCAGGATTTTTTAAAAACATTACTGCAGCAGTCTGATGCACATCCTAACCCAGGTTTTTAACCATTACTGCACCAGCTACATAGAATACAATATAGATGTCTGAAATTCCGACATTCATCTCACTCCCACACATGTGCTAACCTTTTCACATTTTTCAGGTCCAGGAGGGTACGGTGCACTTGTGCATAGTTAAAAAAGAGAACTGCACAAAATCTGGTTCATGTGACTGGGTTCAGAGCACCATGAGTAGCAAATATCCCAGGTGCGGGACAAGAGATGGGGACAGGGAGAAGGCCCCAAGAAGTGTCCTAGACGTAAAGATAAAAGGCAAGGAACCGGAATGGGATCCCAGTTAAGTTAAAAGGAGCAGAGAAAGAAGCTCCAGATCAAACAAAGAGCATTCAAGAATCAGATTTTAATTTAATGGATTCGAGAGAAGCCCTGAATATCCCGAAAAGCAGCTGAAGGTTGGTGACTCTTTGTTATGGCCGTTGGGGCAAAGGTACCCTTTTGGAGCAGTGGTGGTCTGCTTGGGGACGCCAAATTGAGCTTGTAAAGCGATGTTTAAATGCACTCAGAAATCCAGAAAACAGGTATCTTGGAAGGCGAGATCAAAAACCTGCGAAGTGAGCCATTGTTTAAACTGCCTGAGTAGGATCAACTTTTGGCGAGATTTCCAAGACAAGATCTTCAAACGATGACATTGGAAACCCCTAGTAAGAAAGACAACGTTTTAGCAAGATTTGTTGGCTCACACTGTGACAAATGGCTAGGTGGGTTGAGAAACCCATGGAATCTGGTTTGGTCACATGTGTCATTTATTGTGTACTGTGGTATGTTCAACCACAGTGCACCTGTTAATTCACACGTGCCTCATACGTGTCCTGAATGTTCGAGAACAAGATAGAAACTGTAAATTGTTTATCTTTCTAAACTTGTATTGTGTTGTTTATTTTTGTTTGTTCCATACCCATGGAGTCGCGTGGCTTTATTTACTTAGTTAATATCTTGAATCTTAAACTTTGTCTACCTGAAACAAAATGTTACTGCTTCTTAACTGGATCTCCCCCGATACCCGGGATTCGGCCTAAGGATCATAACAGCCATTAAGATTGAAATTGCAACTCTTTTATACTAAAGCCTTGGTCTTGAAAGAAAATGTTACGTCAAACTTTCATTGTATTTATTTACAGATTGTCTATGTTGCAACAAAACAGCAACATATAATGAACGACCTATATATCAGTTGAATATATATTCGTTACAATGCACATACCTTCATAGTCAGCTAGAACATCATTCCAGTCGAGATTTTGGGATTGTGAGGAAACACCATAGAGAGACAAGCTGCCGCTGCCCATGCTGGCCTACACAATAAAAGAATATCACTTTAATACATTAAACTACAGTGGCAACTACGGTTACACCATTTTATTACAAAATGACTGCAACCTGCCAGCACAGGTAAGAAGACATGCTCAACACAAAGATCTGAGCAGCAGGGTGTTTACCTTCAGAAAATGCTGATTATCCTTCCGAGTTTGCGAACCACATATTTTATGAACATTTCCCTATTTATCCATATATCAGAAGGTTCTTAAAACCAGAAGCAGACAGAGGGTGCATCTTTTTAATTAGTGTTTGTTTCATGCAAGTAAAACTCATCACAATATTAACATCATCAGTTCTACTGAAAGCTCTCGAGGTAAACTGGGGTTGCTTTTTTCCCTCCTTTAAAATAGAAAAGTTTTAATTCCAAGGCTTGAGCTTTGGAAATCAGAAAATTATTTCCTGCTGCAATCTCAAATAGAAAATGGAATGACTGTGGTTAAGACAAATAGTGTTGGTGCAAAACTCTCCAAGAGTCCAGACATAGAGATTTTAAAATGTTGAATTTGGACTTCCTGCTCATAGTATGATTGATCAATGCCATGACCTAACCCATACTTCCAATTTATCTTTGTGGGAATTGGTGAACAATATTCTCCAAATGCCCCAATAGGTTTTTGGAAGCCAATGGATCTAGTACTCCAACTAACTGCTCACAATAAACTCAAGTCTATCAGAACATTGACAGCCAAGAATGACCTGTTTTTTCACAAGCTTCTTCTATTAAATTAAAATACCTGCAAGATAAATGTATCTCCCACTTTTCCTACTATTTAACCATGATTTTGGTGCCACTGGGTTGAAGTACAACCACTGTTACTTTCAGCTGGTTTTGTTTTCACACCATCATTTTACTGATCCAGCCTTTCGAGCTCAATTATGACTCATCAGATCTTTTTAAAGCTCCATTATTTTGGATTCTCCTTCGCCTACCATTTTCCTCGACGCTTTTTAAAGTATTCAAGGCCTTTCCACAGACATTTATTTAATCTCTGTACTCCTAAACCAACACGCAAGCACTCCAGGGCCTTGTGCGCTGTTCAAATTCAGCATTCATGCATCCACTAAGCAGATAATTCCTTGGCAATACTCACAAAGCCTGCAGTGTAACCACTTTTCAGTGCACTACATGGAGACCTCCATCAAGTGCCAGAACAAAGGAGACTCCAAGATGGATAATGGAAACTGGCAAGATAATCACCAACTCACAAGGCACAGGTTCACACATATGGTACAGCAATATGGTAGGCATGGGAATGACGATTAGTATAATGACAATAACAGAAGAAACATTATGCAATTTTGTTCAACAAAAAATAAGTAATACAAATTTGGCAGACTGTGCAATGCATCATGCAAGGCTTTTTACCTGCAAATATACTCATTTGTAGATTTCATGTTTTGACCAACGTATGAACGTACAGGAGCAGGAGTAGGCTACTTGGCCCCTCGAGCCTGCTCCACCATTTATTAAGAACATGGCTGATCTGATTTTAACCTCAGCTTAACGTTCCTGCCTCCCGCAGACAACCTTTCTGCCTTAAAGATAATCAAGGACTCTGCCTCAACCATCTTTGGAGGAAATGTATTCCAAAGAGTCGCAACCTTCAAAGAAAAGGTTTCCCCTCACCTCTGACCTAAATGGGTGACCTCTTATTTTGAAACAGTGACCCCGAGATCCAGATTCTCCCACTAGAGGAAACATCAGCCATGTCAAGGCCCTTTGGGATCCTATATGTTCCAATCAAGAGGGAGAATAAAACCGCTTCTATATCCTGTTTTCTTAAACTTAGGTCATCCCTCTCTACTGTGCTAATAATCACCTCTAATTAACCGAACAATCCCTCTATTTTTTCCTAACTTTCTCTCCTTCCTAAAAGTCATATACCCTTCAATATCCAGGTCCCAATCTATGCCATCCTGCAGCCATGTCTCTGTAATGATTAGGTTGTACTGACTTATTTCTATTGCAATATCACTTCATGTTTTGTTTTGAATGCTGCATGCACTACAGAACCTTAATTTTGTTCTTTTATTATTTTTACAACCTCTAGACTTATCTGTTGACTCTCAGTCTTGTACTCTCTGTCTCTTCATATCACGGTCTGTTTATCATTTCCCACATTAATACCTTCCTCTCTTACCTCGTTTCTACTCTTTATATGCCACATTGGATTCCCTTCCTCCATTTAGTTTAAAACCCTTTCTCCTTCCCTAGTTATGTGTTTCACAATAACACTTGTCTCAGCATAATCCAGGTGCAGACCATCCCAACGTACAGCCCCCACTTCCCCAGTCCAGGTGCCAGTACTCCAAGAACCGGTACCTACTTCTCCCACACCGGTCTTTCAGGTCATACAATCACGGAAATCCAAGCTAACGTAAGAGCATACATTTAGGTGAGGGCTACCAACATATGTGGAACTGTACCTACGGACCTTCATGGAAGAGAAAAGGTAAGCTAAAAATTGTATTATTACATTGAATTGCAACCAACAACAACGCAACTGCAGGAGTTGCAAACCGTACTCACCGAGAACTCGCTTTCTGTGTCAGCCTCTAGGTTTATGTCATTGTTTTCCTCAGCCTGTATTTCTCTTGTTAATTGCTCTTCCTCCGCGATGGCATTAGCAATCGCTTCTTCATTCTCCTTTTCCAGACGATTCGCCAGTTCCTCTCCTTTAGCAAGAACTGCTGCCATAGATTGCTGAAGGGGAACAGTTTGCAGCAGGTTTGCATAATGATAAAATAAATACAAGGGCACCACCACAGAGAGGAAGTTGGTTCTAAACACAACGCTTCTGTACTCGCATATTACTCTTCTGTACTTGTATATTACTGTTACAAGTAGGTACAGTAACAAAATCTATTACAATGAAAGTGCAAGCCTGTTCGATAATTAAATCCACTACATGGCACAGATACACTGCAGTAATCTAACTCTGGCTGTTCATTCAGAATTAATCCCAAAAGAGAAAACTGTACACCATGTGCTCCCTAAACAGAGCACCAAGGGCGGGATTCTCCCATCCCGCGGCAGAGTGTCCACGCCGTCGTAAACGCCGTTACGACGGCGTGAACGGGCCGCAGCCAGGAGCAATTTTCGCCCCTATAGGCGGCCCGCACAGTGCTGGAGCGGTTTGTGCTGCTCCAGCTGCCGATCCCGGCGCGAACTGTGCGCCGTGGGATCCGCGCATGCGCAGTGGCGCCGGGCCCAAGGCGGACATGCACAGTGGCCTCCTTCAACACGCTGGCCCCGACGCAACATGGCGCAGGGCTACAGGGGCTGGCACGTAGGAAAGGAGACCCCCTGTCAGAGAGGCCGGCCCGTCGATCGGTGGGAACCAATCGCGGGCCAGGCCACATCGGAGGCAGCCCCCCCCCCCCCACAGGCCGCCACCCCCCCACAGGCCGCCACCCAACTCTTCAACGCTGAGGTCCCGCTGGCTTAGAGCAGGTGAGAACGGCGCCGGTGGGACTCGGGTTTTTTCTTATGGCCGCTCGGCCCATCCGGGCCGGAGAATCGCCGGGGGTTGGGCCGCGTAGACCAGCCCGCGGCCGGGGCCACGCCAATGGCGCCGCTCTACGGGGAATCGCATGCCGCCGTGGCCCGGTCGCGATGATTCTCCAGCCCGGCCCAGGGCTGGGAGAATCCCGCCCCAAATCTTAACGCCCAAAGACAGGCATCATTCAAATTCTGATTCGCTACTTTTTAATTCTATCCATATTTCTCAAGAGTAGTTGTGCTCAACACTGATGGAGCACTTCTGGCATCCAATATCATGAATTCCAAGGTAGGTACAGTGTGAAGAGTCTAAGTACAGCTCCCACTCTTTCCCTTTACTCATTCCCCAAAAAATGCCTGACCATATTGGGAATCATATCCAAAACTACCTCAGCTACGCTGACTTCACATAGATCTACCTAGTGATAATCTGGCAGTGCGCAACATTATAGGCACAATGGTCCATATGATCAACATCGCGGCATGTACGATTAATCATTTATAAAGACATACAGCCCTCCTCATTTTGGTAGATGAAGTTGTGTTAAGTATAATAACGTTAAGGTTAAGTTATTCTGAGTTTTCTTCGTACAAAACTCAAAACAGTACAATAGTGCCCGAGTTGCATAACTCAGCACATATTGCATGAATGTCTAAAGACCTGCACCGACGTTCCAAAGTTTGACACGCAGAAAAGCTAGCACTGAGCAAATGATGTGGCATTAATCAATGACCCTGCCTTATGTTGACAGGTTATCAGGTATAAAATGAAAGCTCAAACTCCAACACATTGCAAGCACTCGACTCCTCACGAGGGAAGTGAATCTTTAAAGACAGATGCAGAAAGAACAAACAGGTTCCAAAATAAATATAGGGGAGATTAAGGGGAGTACGTGTGACTTATGGAGAAGGGTGAGAAATGTACAAAACTACCAGAAAAATGGTCGCTGTGTTCCTGAAATCAACACAGTCTAATCCAAATTTCATGTGATAAATCACATTTCCCCACCCCCCTTTAAAAATTGAGCATGAAGCAATTTCATAATCTCAATAAATCAATAGAAATGTCCTTCTTGTGCTTTTCTTACATTCGAGGGGGCCACCTTTTCCTATTAGACACACATTTGAAACATTCCAGCCCAGTGACACAATTGGATTCATGATAGATTATAATATTCAACCCAAAAATGAGGGAAAAGATTTAATTTGTCCCAGCGTAACTGGACATTAATAATTATACTGTGTGCTTAATCCACAGGACTTTATTTTGTATAATTTTCTTCCTTTTGATTCTGTAAAGTTACTTCACACAAATCAATCAAAAGTTGCCAAATCCAGTTCTGCATCAGGGGGCTGGAATGTTTCCGTGGTATAGTTCCACAGGCACCTGCAGCTCTACATGAACTGATCCAAGTAGCTTTCTCTCAGACACAGCGCACAAGAGTGGCGAGGGCATCACAGCCCAGCTTGATCCCTCTTTTCACCCAATGCTCATACACAGGCATGTTCTGGGATCACTGGCTATAATCCAGCAGTGGGGTCCTGGCGAGTGTTTGCTGTCTCCGAGGCCAAATTGATCACCTTCGACCACTCCTCCGACTAAGTTAGCACAGAACAGGAATGACATGTGTGACTTATAGTCAGTGGCTTAGTCCAACAATTCGGGGTAGCTTTATCCATCATATCAAGAGAGAGTTGTTGCTAGATTTTTATTGTAACCAACGCAGAATTAGAATGTGACCCTGCAGTACTCTGTGACAAGTTTGGCCCAAACCTTTAAATTCTTACTTAGCAACTGTAAAATTGATCAATGCCACAGAAATAAAGAATACACAATGTAATGCTTTATTCATTTAGCAAATAATAATCCCCCTCTTTAAAAAAAATCTATTCTTATTTGATTTTTAACATTTAAAATCTACAACACAACAAAGTAAAACAACAAACTCAAAAATACCCAAACCACCCCCCCAATCCTTCAACACCACAGTAACACAATGCAAACGTCCCACATCCTCTCAATAGCTGACGGTAACCAGCTCTTTATAATATAAACAGACCCCAACTCTGTGGGCCCCCTCACCCATCCCCCTCAGAATGAACTCAACCTTCTCCAAGTACAGGAATTCCATCAAGTTCCCCAGCCCAGGGCGTCGAGACAGGCCTCCACCCCAACAGGACCCCGCCTGCGAGCCGAAGGCTAAAACATCTGCCCCCGCTCCCGTCTGCAGCTCCGGCAAGTCTGACACCCCAAATATGGCCCCAGGGGGCTGGGCTCCAAATCCATGTGCAGGATCACAGACATGGTGCTGAAAAAACGACCTCCAGAATTTCTCCAACTTCGGGCAGAACCAAAACATATGTACACGATTGGTCAGACCCCTCCCACATCATTCACAAATGTCCTCCACCCCCTCAAATCGCTTATTCTCAACTTCAGGCGCACTCGATGTACCACCTTCATCTGTATCAACCCCAGCCTCGCACGCGACATTGAGGCATTCATTCTCCGCAGCACCTCACACCACAACCTCTCCTCCAGCGCTACCCCCTGCTCCTCCTTCCACTTGGCCTTAATCCCCTAACAACACCATATCTGCCTAAAAAATCCTCCCGTAGATCGCCAAGATTTTTTTTAAAAAATTTATTTTCCAATTAAGGATCAATTTAGTGTGGCCAATCCACCTGTCCTGCACATCTTTTGGGCTGTGGGGTGAGCCCCACACAGATACAGGAGAATGTGCAACTCCACATGGGCAGTGACCCCGGGGCCACGATTGAACCCACGCCCTTGGCGTCTGAGGCAGCTGTGCTAATTATTGCGCCACTGTGCTGTCAAAATCTCCCATCAACTCCTCCAAACCCGCGAACTGCCCTTTTAGAAACAAGACCTTCATTTCCATCATCCCCCGCTCCTCCCATCTCCAAAACCTAGCATCCAGCCTCGCCGGCCTAAACCCATGATTCCCTCAGGTTGGCATCACCTTCGACCCCACCCCTCACTTAGGGTGCTGCCGAAATTGCCTCCACATCTTCCACATGGCCACTATCACCAGACTCCCCGAATACCTCCCTGGGGCGAACGGGAGTGGTGTCGTTGCCATCGGCCGCAATCCCAACTCTTTACAAGAGCCTACCTCCATCCTCACCCACAAAGCCTCCGGCTCCCTACTCCAGCTCCGCACCTTCTCCGAGTTCGCCACCCAATAATAATAATACATCAAGTTTGGAAGGGCCAGGTCCCTTAACTGCTGTCCTCTCTGAAGCACCGTCTTCCAAATCCTTGCTACCTTACCTGCCCAGACAAAACGACTAAAATCAACCTTCCACCTCCATAAAAAACATTTTCGGCAAAAAGACCAGTAGGCACTGAAACAAAAATAAAAACCGTGGCAAGGTATTCATCTTTATCGCCTGTACCCGGCCTGCCAATGAGAGTAGAAGGCTATCCCACCTCTGCAAATCCAGGTTCGTGAAATTCAACTTACAAATCCGGGCCTAGTCTCACCCCCAAAACAACCAAAGTGGGGAGTTGCCTTTCAAAACGGCAACTCTCCCCCACCCCCGACCAGCACCCACTCCCGGAGTAGACACCAAAATCATTCACTCTTTTCCAGATTCAGCTTATAACCTGAAAAGGCCCGGCATCTCCTGAGCAGCCTCACCACAGAACCCGGGGTGGAGATGTACAACAACAAATCATCGGCACACAAAGACACCCTATGCTCCACACCATCCCCTCACTAACCTCCTCCACTTATCTGAGCACTTCAGCACAATGGTCAACGGCTTTATCACCAGTGTAAACAGGGGGTGGGGGGGGGGCACACTCGCCTTCGGTTCCCTATATAACAATTTACCCAGCGACACAAACTTAGGGCCAATCCCAAACCTCTCTAACGTCGCAACCAAATAACTCCACTTGACGCGGTCAAATGTCTTCTCTGGGTCCAGCGCCACCACCACGTCCAACTCCCCCTCTTCTGTCGGAGAAAGCACCAAATTTAACAACTGCCATACATTCAAAACAACTGCCAACCCTTCACAAACCCCATCCGATCCTCCTCAATCACTTGCAGGAGGCACTCTTCCAACCTAAACGCCAACACCTTGGTAAGAATCTTGGCATCCACATTTGCAGATATTGGCCTACATGACCCGTACTCGACCGGGCCCTTAGCCTTTTTTAATAACAGTCAAATGGATGTCTCCGGGATCACCCCCTTAGCCAAAGCATCTTCAAACATCTCCACAAACCGTGTCTGCAATTCCTTTCTCCTCACCAAACGTTCCGGAGTTGGATCCTCCACAGACTTTCCATCCACTTCCAAGATTTCCTCCACCAGCCGCTGCCGCCCCTCTCTCGCCTCCTTGTCCACTGAGCCTTAAACAAGATGATCTCACCCCTTATCACAGACAGCGAAACTTCCCTGTACCTATTGAAACCCACATAGTTAATCACCTCTCCCACCTTTACACAAAAATTCTGGTCTGCAAGCAGCCCTACATCCAACCTCCATGCCGGCCTCTGTGCCGCGCCTTCTCCAGGACCATGGAGCATAGTCCAAAATAACAATCACCGAATATTCCGCTTTCCTCCCACCTACCAGCCTCCCCGACCACGACGATTTCCCCAAAATAAAGAAGTCAATCCTGGAGTACATATTATGCACCGGCGAAAAGAATGAATAGTCCCTATCCCGCGGATGCAGAAAACGCCACGGATCCGTTCCCCGCCCCCATCTCCTTCATTAACACGGCCAAAGAGCGTGGCTTAGACCTATCCTCCTTCAGATTGAGCACTGTATTCAAGTCCCCACCCAGAATTAACAGATGTGTATCCAAATACGTCATCCCAATTCGGGGCATACATGCTAACCAACACCACCAGCTATGCCTCCAAACCATCCGTTACCATAATGTACCTGCCGTCCTTTCCCGACCTGCCACCCCCGAGTTGCAGGACAAGATGGTGTCGAAATCAGGGGTGCAATTCTCCCAAAGGGAGACAAACAGCTTGCCCCCTATTCCCCCCCCCCCCGCCCCCCCCCCCGGGGGGGGCTAGGAGCGGCGGCGCATGAATTCCACGCGCCGGGCCTTGACGCTGGGTGCATGCGCGGTTGCAGTCTTCCCCTCCGCTGCCCCACAAGACATGGCGGCTTGATCTTGCGGGGCGGCGGAGGGAAAAGAGTGCGTCTTTTAGAGATGCCGGCCCGACGATCGGTGGGCACCGATCACGGGCCAGACATCTGCTGAGCACGCCATGGTGCTCGATCCTCCCTCTGCCCTCCACAGGCGCCACACTCTCCGGTTGCGCGCTGTTCACGCCGGCAGCGACCAGGTGTGTTTGGCGCTGGCGTGAACTGGTTGGGTTTGGCAGGCCGCTTGGCTCATCTCGGCCCATCTGTCGCAAAACGCGACACGCCATTTGGGGGGGGGGGGGGGGGGGGGGGGGGGGTGCCAGGGTGGCGTGCCGTGATTCGCCCGGCCCTCCCGCGATTCTCCCACCCGGCGTGGGGTGCGGAGAATGCGCCCCAGGGGTTGCCGAGGGTAGGGTGTCATGCATTTACAAGGAATTAATGGATTGGGAGGGTGCCCCAATAGGAGAAGTTAAATGGAAGTGGGATGGAGAGTTGGGGAAGGAGGTGGAGGCTAGGTTATGAGAGGAGGCTCTGAGGAGAGTGAATGCATCCTCTTTGTGTGCTAGGCTGAGCTTTATTCAATTACAAGTAGTTCATAGGGCACATATGACAGTGGCTAGGATAAGTATGCTCTTTGAGGGGGTGGAGGACAGGTATGGGCGGGGTGGCCCGCGAACCATGTCCACATGTTTTGGGCTTATCTGAAGCTGGAAGGATTCTGAAAGGATTTCGCAGACGTATGTCTGAGATACCGAAGGTGAAAGTTGCCCCGAGTCCAGAAGTGACGATTTTTGGAGTGTCGGAAGACCCAGGAGTCCATGTGGCGTGATTGTCCGACGTCTTGGCCTTTGCCTCTGGAGGGACCAATAGGGGGTAAAAATGGGGGAGCCAGGATGGGTGGAGGGGAACTGCAGGGAGGGTGGGGTTATTTACTGGTTACGAGATTTCCTGTTTGTTCTCTTTTTGGTTTTGGTTATTTCATGTATATTTATATAAATGCTCAGTAAAAATAATTTTTTTAAACTATAATGTGCCTGCCCCCCTAATCTGCTGCCACCTGCTCCATTCGAAACCTCACTTTCTTACCCCCAGTATCACTATCCCCACCCTCCAGAGACTCACCTGATCCTTCATATCCTTCACCCTCAAGCGGTTCTCCTGCAGCAGCACCACGTCAGCTCTCAAGCTCTTCAAATGCGGCTCTTCATTTTGATCACTTCTCCTGGCCCCGCCCAACAAGCGTGGCGGGACCTGACATTACCCCTAGTCACCGTCAGCTAGCTTCCCCCCCTCACTCCCAGAAACCCCCAGCCACTTCCTCTCAAAACCACTTCTGTCTGCATACTCCCCATACCCCCACCATTCACACCTCCTTGGCCCCATCAAAACCTGTCCACACAGGTACGGACAGCTGTGGCCCCTCCCCCCACCTTGCTCCCATTCACTAACCAACTTGCATTTGCTAGCAAGGTGGTCCCTGCCAGAGCCCCCTCTCCCCACATGCCCAATACCAAAAAAATAAAGGTCCCCCCACACCAAGTCCTTTCAGACAACGCAACATAATAAAACCCCAAACAAAGGGAAACATTTCCCAACATATTACCCCAATGCCCAAAAACCATCCGCTCCCAACCACAACATGAAGAAAAACAAAGCCCAAACTCAGTTCAGTCCCAGTTCTTCAGCCTTCATGAATGCCCCTGCTATCTCAAAGTAATAGCCCCTGGAGTTGTGTGGAACTCTTACTTCGCCAAGTAGACCATCCCAAACCGCATATTGCTCTTGTACAACGCTGCCTTCGCACGACCAAAGGCCGCCTGCCATCTTGTCAACTCCTCCATAAGATCCTGGTATATATGAATACCATTGCCTTCCCACCTCACCTTTTGATTCTGCATCGCCCATCTCGATTCTTTCTCCTTCACCTGGGAGCTATGAAAGTGCACAGCTCTCGATGGCACTCTGTTGGCCTCCAGTCCCTCAGGCAGTCCCACAATCTGCAAATTCTGCCACCATGATCTGTTCTCCAAGTCCTCCACGTTGGCTCGCAGCCCTTTATTACTGTCCTGCATCTTCCGCAGCTCCTCTCCTATCAAGGTGAACTGGTCGCTGTGCCGCGATAATGCCTCCTCCACCCCCTTCAACACCTCTCCATGCTCTTGCACCATCATCGACATCTTTCCCAGAGCCTCCTTTATCAGGGCCAGCGTATCATCCACCAACTCCTTGAGCAAGGCCATCATCTCCTTCCAATGCCTATCGAAATGCTAGGCGAACTGCCGCTCAAATTGCACCACCACCCACCATCACCTCAACCAGCTTGTCCACTGTAATGGGTGCAGCCCCAACTTGTTACCTTTCTTCCGCCATCTTTCCTCCTACAGAACTCTGCACTGAACCAGCTTTCATACCTTTTCGACCCGTATTTTTCTTCTGGTTTTTCGATATCCTTTAGTTTCCGTAACTTTCCTGGAGATCAATCATATAAAATTTCCCCACAAATTGGGCCGGAAAGGGCCAAAAAAACGAAAGTTCTAGTAGAAGCCATCCAACGTGCGATCTCCACCTACATGTCACCATCGGAAGCCTCAGTCTCCCTTTTTTTAACTAACTTCTATTCATGTGGTGCCTTTATCTTATAAAT
The DNA here is from genome assembly GCF_902713615.1 of Scyliorhinus canicula. Taxonomy (NCBI): domain Eukaryota; kingdom Metazoa; phylum Chordata; class Chondrichthyes; order Carcharhiniformes; family Scyliorhinidae; genus Scyliorhinus; species Scyliorhinus canicula. The sequence goes on along the minus strand of NC_052169.1, from coordinate 6,556,751 downwards.
TGTCCGAGGCACTTCACAGGAGCATAACAAAGCAAAATGTGACACCTGGCCACAAAATAGGATATTAGGAAAGTTGGCCAAAAACTTGGTCAAAGATGGAGGAGTTTTTTTCGAGTAGGAAAGATAGAGAGGAGGAGAGATTTGGGGAGGGAACTTTAGAGTTTAGCGCCTGGGCATCGAGTAATGGAGTAATGCCAGACAAGCAATCCAATAATTTAGCAACAATGGAGGGGTCGAGTGAGGTGATAATAAGCTACAGCTGGATGTTGTCAGTGTGCATGTGAAACCTAAGACTATGTTTTTGGATGATGTCGCTGAGGGGACAGCATGTAGATGAGAAATTGGAAGGGGGGAGGCGAAGGGGCTAAGGATCAATCCCTGCGGGACACTCTCAGAAGTGGTAAGAGAAGACATGGCAGTTAATTAACAATTATATATATAAAAGCTAAACCCAACCACGACAATTTAGCACTGACTGTATTTGGCCCAGTGAACAGCAGATGCAATCTGAAACCAACACATTCTCCCTGTAGTTTTTTTTTGATCGGCCACTTTAAAAAAAAATCAGTGTTATAAAAAAGTAGATTTTTTTTTGCTGTAAAATGAGCACAATTTAGTCAATAGGATTTATGGTGAAATGTACGAAACTGTCATAGCGTGTCTGGTTAATCTATAATAATAAACAACAGCTCAATTGCAGATTTTTTGCAATTAAAATTAGATTCTGTATGGCGATGGCATTTTGAACTATATAACCCTAGGATGAAGCTGTGAAAGTTAGATGCCTGCCACCAGCAGTGGAAGAAATTGGAGATGCTGAACCAAGAAAATCGCTTATGAAGCAAAAGACAGAACATTAAAGCATATTGGAACAAGTGTGTTATTTATTTTAGCATACCGGTATAATGTCAGCTTCGCACAGTGGATTGGTGCACTCTCACTTTTTCAGTCAGAAACTAATGCCCACCAACAGGATTTGAGCACATAACTTCAATGTAGTTCTTGGGGAAGCTCGGACTTGTCAGAGATGTCCATTTACAGATGAGGAGTTCAATTAGGACCCAACCGGCTTGCTGAGATGAATACAAAGACAATTCTACGGCACAACCGAAAGAGAAGCAGTTCTTTGTCCTCATCAACACTTCTCTTGTACCAACAGCACAGACACCAGACTGACCAGTCATTCATCTCATTTTCAGTAACTGCACCCCAAAAGTAATTCATTAGATGTGAAATTCCTTGGGCCTAGGGCGGCACAGTAGTTAGCATTGTTGCCTCACAGCGCCAGGGTCTCAGGTTCAATTCCCGGTTTGAGTCATTGCGGAGTCTGCATGTTCTCCCCGTATCTGCGTGGGTTTCCTCCGGGTGCTCCGGTTTCCTCCTACATGTCCCGAAAGATGTGCTTGTTAGGTGAATTGGACATTCTGAATTCTCCCTCTGTGTACCCAAACAGGCGGTGGAGTGTGGCGACTAGGGGATTTTCACAGTAACCTCATTGCAGTGTTAAGGTAAGCCTACTTGTGACAATAATAAAGATTATTATTGCACCCTGAAGACTCAATATGGGCACGTGTGAACGCACATTCTCATCTTCCCTTTCCAAGTAGGTCCAATGGTTGCTACAGTGCACTTTTGTCAACTGCCTTAATTTCAAGTTTTGGAACAGGCAGAAATGAAGGTAGAAAGAAATAGCTCAACTGTATTGGAGATATTTAATATAATTTGGTACGTGCAGCAATTTCTTTCCCACCCATAATCTGCAGACTTTTCTATTGCAATCTGGGCATCATCTCATCACTGCTCAAAAGATCTTGGCCTTTCCTGGTGTTGTGCACAATGACATTTCATTCTAAGTAGGGTTTGCAAACTTAAAAAAGCTTTCCTGATTTCTAAAAATGTGACTGCCAAGAAAACAGATTTAAGCACAAGATATGTCAAATGCATTGCTTTACAGAACTTTGTCCAGCAAAGTAAAGTACTTTCATAATTGATGGTGTGACTCATTATTAGGCTTCTGTGGTTTCTAACTATACAAAGAAAAAAGGCAATTGAAGGGCTTGACAATTTGACTTCAACATTGCTGGATTGGAGGTAGCTCAGAGAGGGGGGTATAAGACAGAAAATGTAGGCCACACTCCTAATTGGTGGTCAATAGCCACAGTTGCAACAACCAGCGTGGACAATTGTTGTGAATAGAATTGGTTGGGAACGGAATCAAGATCAACTGACTGAACCTTCCAAAGTTGAATGCAGGCACTCACTGCTGAGGGCCATGCATGAACAACAGCCATGTAGGTGAAGTACAGGCTCCTCTGGAACCTTTCACATCCCAGCGTTCTTAAGAGACCGAGGGAGTAAAGAACAGAAAACTGGACAGACAGAACATGGTAGTATTCAATGCCTGTATAACCATTGATCCATTGCTTAATCATAAGTGGTATATTAATAATCACATGTTTCTACATTTTGCAACACCTACAGTCTTTGTAACTACAGAATTGAATATTGTACACAAGTACATTTAACTCATTGAGCTCCTACAACCTTAAGATGCCGCCAGTTCCCCACAGCTTAAAAGTGATCATTCTATTTGTGTTATCTTGCACTCTGAACTCTGGCTGTCAATGCTAACCTTGTGCTATTGCCCTGGCTGTTAATATTGTTTACACAGACCTCGATCTGTTGATCAATTGGCATTTTGACCAAACAGCCAAGAGGTGACAGACATGTTCCTTTCTCACCAAATATGTAGCTATGCTTGAAAGTAGTGGGAGAGTGCCTCTTATTAAAGAAAGGCGACACCAGGCCGCCATGTAGCACAACTGATTCCAAAGTAACTCTTAAGAGCTCTGAGAAAATTTGACCCTCATATCAGATACAATTGGCTTATGACATTTTAGGTCTCCAAATAATAGTGAACATTTCGAAAACAAAATAAATCTTCTCCCTCGGAGTTGAAGAAAGCTGGCAGACTGCCCTTCCTCCTTAAAACTACAGATTACTGAATCTCAAGCATGGCGTGATCGCTTGTTCCCAATTTATATAATTCTATCTCCAATAATGTTCAAACTTTTTGGAATCCTTCACTACCTTCACACCAATTTCTCAATTAAAAACAAATTTGAATTGTCACCACGCTTGAATCTTCCGTCTGGAGTCGCTTCAGTCTTCAGTACATGGTTAAAGGGACAATGCACAGATCAACAAGTACAGAGTGGGCTAACGGGTTTGGTTGGTCTTTGTCTCCCAAAAATACAAGTCAAATTGTTTTTTTAAAAAGCCAAGAAAGAGGGTAGGGAGAGATCAGGAAGTGAGATGAAATGGGAACAAAAACTTCACTTTTCAATATCTTGAAATGTTACAATCAGGTAAAGATATTTTGACAGAATTTTGTATCAGATCACATGCCAACCTGCTGTCAAAACAAATGTTATGGAAGATATCAATGGACCTTTTCATACACTGCCCTCCGTTTTTGTTTTCGGCTCTGTTAGCAATCTGACATATCGGAATGTGCCCACGGAACACAAAGTCAGATACCTTACTTTCAGTAAATGGTCTCAACATATTTCAATAGAAATTCAAAAGCTTCTTCCACGGCAAGTACAGGAGGATCTCGTCGCCAGTGTGATACAGAAATATTCCCAATGAAAACTCTTGAGTTATAAGGATCACAGGGAATCTACCATTCTTTACTATGAGATGGGGAAGTTTTAACACATCTCCACTGATGCAATGTCCAATGCTAAAATGAGTTGCATGTAGCTTAACTGATAGCCAGCTTTCATGTTCACTACAGTGATATTTTCAAAATTGATAAAGAGAAAAGATTTTAAATTATTAGAAGTCTGCATTAATATAGCACCTTGCATGACCACCACAATATTCCAAAGAACTTTCTAGCCAATTCAGTTCACCGTTGCAGCCAATTTATGCACAACAAGCTTCCACTAACAATGATGTAATAATAATAATAATCTTTACTGTCACAAGTAGGCTCACATTGCAGTGAAGTAACTGTGAAAAGCCCCTAGTCGCCACACGCCGGCGCCTGTTCGGGTACACAGAGGGACAATTCAGAATGTCCAAATTACCTAACAGCACGTCTTTCGGAACTTGTAGGAGGAAACCGGAGCACCCGGAGAAAACCCACGCAGACACGGGGAGAACATGCAAACTCCACGCAGACAGTGACCCAAGCTGGGAAACGAACCTGGGACCCTGGAGCTGTGAAGCAACTGTGCTAACCATTGTGCCACCATGCTGTCCACGGTAATGACCAGATTTGTGATTCCGATTGAGGAGATAACTTCCTTGTTCTTCTTCAAAAAAGTGACACGGGAGATCTTTTACATCCACTTAAGGGAGTAGAAGGGGGTCTTTGTTTAATATCCAACCCAAAAGACAGCACCTCCAACAGTGCCGCATTCCCTCTACAACTTCTTTGGTATTGTAAACGGATAATGGGAGAAAGTTTCGCTCATCAGTCTGTTATGTGTCATCACGGAACATCTAAACACAAAACTTCTCATTTGAAGCCACCCAAATGGTTTTCATACTTTCAACACAGAGGGAACTCCCACCAACCTTTTTGATCTGCGCTTCACTAAGTCTCATATGACAATTAAGTGGCAATTAATCTTTATATTTTAAACAGGCCTTCATATTTTAGCACAGGTATTAACAATTCCACTTTGAAGGGATCACAAGTCCAAATTCTTGGTATTTAACTTTCATTAACCCATGAATTGTCAATCCTCTTAAGAACCAATTAATGTTCAAAGGTCCTTGGAGCATGAACAATTGAAGACTTTAAAAGATACAAATCAAGGACAAATGCGACACAATAATATTTAAAGGTTACCATTTTATGATCAATGCAGCCTCTATTTGACTTGGTCCTCAGGAACTTGGCTCAATTCAGGATCTGTTACAATAGTTCAGCAATAAACTGCATGAATCGTGTACAAAGCAATAAACCATACCTGTCCACTGAACAGAGGCCTGAAAAATTAGGCGTTCTATTAATAACTAGGAAGCTTTCATTTTGCCAAGTACCAGAGGGCTTATAAATATTTTAAAATACTGTCTCCATATTTTCTTGCAACTCTGCCTTAATTTCTCTGCAACTAATTATTTGTCTTCCTTCTATGTATTTGTGCAGCTTAAAATAAAAATATATTTGTCCCTCTGGCATTAGGGTTTGTGTCTTTCTCCATCACTAACCCCCACTGTCCTTAAGATTTTATTTTGTTTTTTCTTTCCCTCCATATTTTAAGGACAATATGTTCGAAACCCCATCTTTCCCCTGAGAAGATGGGTCTCAGGCCATCCAAATGGGTACACCATGTGGCGAGTTCCCCATTTTACTGAAAATCAAATAAAAAGTCCTTAAGTGCTTTGATAAATAATTCACAAGGGCTAAGGATTACCTTCGCCCATCACCAATTAGCCCATCTGCTATCTTTCTGCAAACTTGTTCGCTCATACCAAACAGATTACGTGAAAATATCAAAGTCTGGTGGGTGTCATTCCCATTTGATCAAAGTAAGTTATGAATGACATCCTCCTGGAGACAGACTCCTGGACCATTTTAAGTGCGGCTTTAAAATCAATCCTCAAATGTTAAGGCGTGATTGGTGAGCACGTCAGATCCTGACTGTGGCTTGTCTTTTTAGACCAGAGGGAGACAATCAAACTTTTTAAAAAATAAATTTAGAGTACCCAATTAATTTGGTACTGTATACTATAAACAGATAATGGGAGAAAGTTTTGTTCATCAGCGTGGCCAATCCACCGACCCTGCACATCTTTGGGTTGTGACACGGGGAGAATGTGCAAACTCCACACGGACAGTGACCCAGAGCCGGGATTGAACCTGGGACCTCGGTGCCGTGAGACAGTAGTGTTAACCACTGCGCCACCTTGCTGCCCTCCAATCAAACCTTTTAACCAAATTGGGACAAACTTAGCATCTCTCAGATTAATTATTTGGCAAGTGACTTAATGGACAAGGAAAATCAGACTTTGCTCTGATTGGTTATAAGTAACAAAGAACAGTAGATACATAAATGGATCTTGTGGTGTCTTTATTCTTGAACTGAGAGTTTAATGGCCATTTGTGTAATATATTTATAGCCTGTGCAAGTTTATCTTTCATACATTCAGAACAGTAAGTTTGCCAATTATGTAATTGAAGTTATACCCAACAAATCCTTGTTTTCAAGGATTTAATAGATGGAGCTGGCTTCTGGCAGTTTCAACGTTTACCTCCATTCATTAACATTATGTTTTCATTTCACCACTTCAACTTTTCTTATCTGAATAATTCACCTAAAGAAGCTTTTGATTGCTGCAATGTAATTTGCCTGTAATTACTTGTCAATTATCCTGTTCCTTTCCAAACTGTCACCTATCAAATTCCTCATATTTTTCCTGTCTCCACACCAATGCAGGAATTTTAATTAAAATATGCTTTACATTACAGTCCTATACTTTACCTTGGTTTTGGGAGGTTGATCTATGTATGCCATTTTCCAAAATGTACATTTTTTATCTGGTACTCTCTCGGTAAGCCTTTGGAGATTGGTTTGAAACATGCATGCTTGGAGTATTAGGATGACACCTAAATGGTATGTTGCACAGCTTCAGAGTTTAAATTCAGAGTCTTGGAAGCCTGAGAATCATAAAGCTGAGAAGCAATTCAACCGAGTGTCCTGGGCCCAACCATCTTCAGCTGCTTCATCAATGATATTCCCATGATAAGGTCAGAGGTGGGGATATTTGCACAACATTCAGCAACATGTGCCGCGACTCAGATACTGAAACTGTCCTTGTCCATATGCAGCAAGACATGGACAACACTCAGGCTTGGGGCTGATAAGTTGCAAGTAATATTCACGCCACACAAGTGCCAGGTAATAACCATCTCCCCATGACATTCAATGGCATACCATAGTTGGATTCCCACCATCAACATCCTGGAGGGGGGGGTTACCATTGACCATACACAGAACTGGATCAGCCATATAAAGACTGTGGCTAGGTGCAGTACGGTGGCGCAGTGGTTAGCACTGCTCTCTCGCGGCACCGAGGTCCCTGGTTCGATCCTGCTCTGGAGTTTGCACATTTGCACAGGTTTCGCCCCCACATCCCAAAAGATGTGCAGGGTAGGTTGATTGGCCACGCTAAATTTCCCCTTAATTGGAAGAAATTAATTGGGTACTAAAATATAAATACTGTGGCTACAAGAGGTTGGAGGTAAGAATTTTGTAGCAGGTAACTCACTTCCTGAATCCCCAAATCCTGCCTGCCATCTGCAAGTCAGCAGTGTGATGGAATGTTTTTTTAAATAAATTTAGAGTACCCAATTCATTTTTTTTTCAATTGAGGGGAAATTTAGCGTGGCCAATTTACCTACTCTGCACATCTTTTGGTTTGTGGGGGCGAAACCCACGCAAACAAGGGGAGAATGTGCAAACTCCACACAAACAGTGACCCAGAGCCGGGATCGAACCTGGGACCTCGCCACCGTGAAGCAACAGGGCTAATCCACTGTGCCACCGTGCTGCCCACAGTGTAATGGAATGTTATCCACTTGTCTGGTAAGAGCAGCTCCAACAACCCTCAAGAAATCTGACACCATCCAAGACAAAGTGGATGGGTGATTGACACCCCATCCACCTTCAACATTCACTCCCTCCTCCACCAACACAGTGGCAGCAGTGCGTACCATTTACAAGATGCACTGTAACAGCTCATCAAGGTTCCTTCGACAGCACCTTCCAAACCCACAACCTCTATCATCGAGGATGACGAGGTCAGCAGATACATGGGAACGCCACCGCTTGCAAGTTCCCCTCCAAACCACCCACCATCCTAATTTGGAACTGCAGTGCCGTTCCTTCACCGTCACGGAGACAAATTACAGGAACTTCCTACCTGACAGCACTGTGGGCCTTCCAACACCGCATAGACTGTAGCCGTTCATGGCGGAAGCTCATTATCTTCTTCTCGAGGGCAATTAGGTATGGGCAACAAATGTTGACCGAGCCAGCAACGCCCACATCCCGTGAACAAAATTTTAAAAATCACACAGCACAATGAGCTTTGAAAAGTTATTACAGCAAAGTAGCCATAAACGTAAGAAGAGCTTCCTATTGATTTCAGTATTATCTGTTCATCTGTGTGACACAAAAATTCGTCATTGCCCCTTCCCGTCCCTTTTCACCTCAATGCTACCTCCAGTTACAGGGTTAAATGATACCAGACTACATTGCTGACACCAAGTTCTCTCTATTAAATGGCAGCTAAGCTAAGTAGTAGTACTTTCTCTCTCAAGTCAGAAGATGATAGAACCACAGTCTGAATAGAAACTGGCACCAATGCCCCCCCCCCCCCCCCCCCCCCCGGAGAATATTTTCATTGTGCGTAGATTGCTCATTTGAATGCACCACTATTTAAATTGTTACCCCTGACTATATCAACACGAATCTCGTGAAGGGGAGAGAAACTGAACAAAGTGTTTTCTGCAGCCATTGTTTTGTACAGAAGGGAAATACTTAGAATTACAGAATTTTGCAAACCAGTGTACTCTGAGAACTAGGAATCAGTTATCTTGAACAATGTTATCCCATACAAGCAACATATTCCACTTAATCTTTTACTACTTACGTTTGAAAGCTCACTGGAGAGATCCACGTCAGGTCCCAGCCTGGGAGTGTCTGATGGAGTTGGTTCTTGCACAGAAATGACAGGTATCACTTCCACCTTTACATCCTCTGACAGACAGTTTACATCTTTTTTGTTCTCAATAGCGTCTGTTTCTTGCTGCCAAGACTTGTCTTGCAAAGGCACATTATCAGGCTGCGCTGGATCTGCAGACATGTTTGCTGTGTGCTAATGTAACATAATGCTTATTAACAAGATGTTTCAATGGCTCTGCAATTATTCAAAACGCTGCTATTGATTAAAATACAAAGTTATTTTGGCCCAACTCTCCCGAGTTAAAGCTGTACAAAGACAATTTGGATTTGCTTCCAATTAGATACTAATTAGATTAGAAGCACCTTGTAAGTAGGAGATTTTGTTGCAAGCTGTAAAAGAGAAGACAGCTGTAGAGGAAAGTGCTTACATGTAAAATAATACCCCTTCATATTACAGAGCCATTTATAGTTGAATAAGAACCCTGGTGTGGAATATATCTACATGGCAGGGTAAGTTTGTAAGCACTGGTAGAATCCTACAGCTGACCACTGGTGCATAGTTTGGTCACAGACCTTTTGGACTGCCGAGCAAGCTGAAGGAAAATCATATGGAACAATTTGCATTTATACTGAATTTTGAGCGTAAAGCAGCCCAATGCACTTCACAAAGTATAAGCAAAACAAAATGGATGTAGGGCCAAAGAAGGGATGGGGGTGGTGGTGACTGAAAGCTCAATGAAAAGTTTTAAGATAGTTTTGAAGACGGTGAACAGGCAGAGGCGTTGAAGGAGAGATGTACAGTCCTTGGGCTGCTAATTACTGGGCTGCTAATTACTGGGCAGGGTAAGTGCTCGGCCTTCCTACTTACAGCCAGAAACCTATAAACAACCCATTCTTTCAAAGGAAGCACTAGAAATGGGATGTCCAAACTGCAACCTACAGGGCATATGCTGCCCCAAAGCACTCACAATCCAGTCTCTGCAGCAATATTTGCCAGATTGTGCCGTTTCAATTTTATGAGTGTGACTGTTCGGCAAAGACTGAACTAGTGGTTACGGCACTGTAGCACAGTAGTTAGCACAGTTGCTTCACAGCTCCAGGGTCCCAGATTCGATTCCCGGCTTGGGTCACTGCCTGTGCGGAGTCTGCACGTTCTCCCCGTGTCTGCATGGGTTTCCTCCGGGTGCTTCAGTTTTCTCCCACAGTCCAAAGATGTGCAGTTTAGGTGGATTGGCCATGCTAACTTGCCCTTAGTGTCCAAAAAATGTTAAGTGGGGTTACTGGGCTGCGGTAGATACGTGGGCTTCAGTAGGATGCTCTTTGTAAGGGCCGGCACAGACTCGATGGGCCGAATGGCCTCCTTCTGGACTGCAAATTCTAAAATTCTAGTGCTGTCACATAAATGTAAAATCCGAATGCCAAAACAATAATCAGAATTTACAAATAAAGGGGAGTTTTCCATTAAGCCCCGAGTCTCTATGGCAAACATCAAACAGTCCAAAAAGCAACCGGCTAAAAGAAATGCTTCTTTTGCACACATTCTGTTTATCAGGCTTTCACTGTAACCAGAATTCAATGCATTAGAGGTACATGACTGCAATTGAGAGTTATAACAATAAAGCTGAGGGTTAACGGTAACGGTTAACGGTCTTATAAAGAATAAAGTCAAAGGAAATATTGCACACTTGAGAATACTTTTGAAATCAGAGTAGCAGCTCTATAACCTAACAATTACAGTCAGTATTAAATTCAGTTCAAGACTATTAAGAGTACAAACCTGCATTGTGATTTTTTTTGATAGCTATTATTCACTGACATCCATGGTTGAATGCTGGATTACTGTGAAATATTGATATCTAGTTTTTCATTAAATTGCGCTCGTCAAGATTCGGTATATCAGTGCTGAAGTATGGAACATTTTCCATCTTGAGCATCCAATGTCAGCATCATGCACTCTCAGATCATTAATTTCAACACGTTCAAAATTTTAGCCCCAAGAGCGTAAATACCATTAAAATCCTCGTGTCATCCAACCATTCAGTAGCTAATGGTCGGGGGTGCCAGCACATGCACTAACTCTGGAAACAAACTGTCCCTCTGAAGCAATTCACTGAGAAATGGGGAAACTTTAAGAGCCAAGAATTTAAACATTCATAATATTCAACATAAAATGTCAATTTAATACAAAAGCTTAGTCCCTTGGGCTCTTGGAATGTTCCCATTTCTGAATTACTGATTTATGGTACATGCCAGATATAGAATTTCCCATCAGTGCCGGCTACCTCTTCATAAACTAACAGCAATCACATATCGGTCCACAACTCTGCTCTGTAAATACCGCCAGACATAAAGGATAGAAAACAAGCGGAGAGATGAAATTGGGACAAATTAGACCAAACCTGGTATCCCTGGTGCAATTGAAACAGTATACAATACATTCGGTTACCAAGTATTCAGAGCGTTGCCCAACATAGAACTGAGCTGCAGATACCAAATAGTGGTGGTAAAATCACTTTCCTGTAAGGGCTGTGCTGAAAGCAATGTTTCTTTTTGGGTGGTCATTAAGGTTTGTGGTGCCCCCCTGGAATTGAGGTTACCTAATCAATGGGGTAAAAGTAAATTGGGCAGGTGGTAAAAGACAATTTTTTTTAAGGCAATGCAATGTTTGAAATCCAAAATCGCAACAATGCATTTGCATCACTAAATAGATTTTTTCAAACAAGTAACAGGGTTACAACACTGTGGAAACAAAGAATGATTTTGCAAATAGGAGAAAGATTAATGTTTCTGCAGTCAGCTTTCAACTAGCAAACAGTATTTAAACTAGACTGATGTATCTCCTAATGCATTCCATTACACCCATGTCATGTCTCCTTGCCTCAGCTTTCCTGCTCCTGAAGGAGCATTTTGTTTCTGTCCACTTTTCTTCTCCATGTCTGTCTAGCATCATAGAATTTACAATGCAGAAGGAGGCCATTCAGCCCATCAAGTCTGTACCTGTCCTTGGGAAAAGTCCCCCATCTATCCCCATATCTCCACCCTATCCCTGCACCTCCAACCTATCTCTTAACCCCAGCTAACCTTTTTGGTCACTAAGGGCAATTTATCATGGCCAATCCACCTAACCTGCACATCTTTGGACTGTGGGAGGAAACCGGAGCACCCAGAGAAAACACACGAAGACACGGGGAGACCGTGCAGACTCCATACACACAGTGACCAAAGCCAGGAATCGAACCTGGAGCTGCGAAGCAACTGTACTAACCACTGTGCTCCGTACTGTCTACTAAAGTGAGGTTCAATTTCTCCCTCCTTCTGAGGATCCTCACTTGGTTTTCTGGTCCAAAAGTTTGCTTCTCCCTCTCTAATCTCACCACCGAATGAAAGTTTGTGTCTCAACTTCATAATACTGCTTTTCCCTCTCACACGCTCTCCTGAGTCTGGCCCCAAATTTCTCTCTCCCTCTGAAGCTCACCATTATGCTGCCAAAAACATCCCTCATAAATTTATCTTTGCTCCTTTCTCGCATTTGTTTCTGCTGCTGACTCTCCTGAACTTGGGCCCCAGCGTCTCTTTCGCTTCATTTAAATCCGGCTCCAACAGAAGGCAAGATGTCGGAGTTTATTTAATTAATTGTACCTGATCCTTCATTCTCTACAGTTGCTTACTCATTTAAATTTATTACTATGCAGACTTCCCACCTTTTCCTCGTTCTCAAAGGCCTCCTTTCATTTATTCCTTTGGCAATAGCATGTTTATTTAATTTAATTAATTAGCTAACCGTTCAACATTTTAATTACTTTGCAGATCTGACTCCCCAACAGAAGGAGCAGTGTTATCACAGTTGCAAGGGATATGCAGATGATGTACTGCAAACTAGTACAGGCCTCCATCGAACAATGTGCATCACAGTGGACTAGTGTAAAAGTAAAAGATCATTAAAAATTTTTGTTACTCCTGAAACTAGCCAAATTTAAAACAGTTGCCATTCGAATTCCAAAAAAAATGAAACCAACTGAGCCGTGATGGGAAAAATAAAGAGCGGAACAAGCACTTTCACAAATAACTGACGACCTATTGTTATTCATTGTTACCTATTGTTAACCCTAATGTGTAGTTGTCTGAAGAGTCTTCGTTTTTTGAAAACTTCCATGATGTTTGCAGAAATCAGTTTTAAAACCTGCTATGTCTCTAACATCATTTGGAATAGGATTCTTTTGCATCAGATTTCTGATCAGTGAGGGATGGAATCCTTCCTCTGCAGTGTGCCCCTTAAAACTTCAATCTGGAATATTGTTCTCCCCCTTCCCCCCCCCCCCCCCCTTCCAAAAATAATATTGGAAAAGAAACATCCATAAACTTCTAATTTAATTAAAAATCTTGCAGCGAGAGTGCAGCTGTTACTGGATTTTATTAAGGGGCAATTTAGTGTGGCCAAACCACCTTGAAAGAAAATTGTGTATTTGCTTTATAACGTTCATTCATTTCACTCAGAAGCTTCACGATGATTATAGGGAAGCAAGAGTTAATACAACTTATTAAAATCATGCAAACAATTAGCTGTCTCAAGCTTTTTAAAAAGTTTTAAACAGCTATTGCTAAAGGAGGATTTTACTAGTTTAATAAAGCTAGGGCTTACCTTATGGATGTCCATAGAGGTGTCTTCATTCCTGCTGATTAACTTTTCTGGTGTATCTGTCATACTCTCAGAGCTGGGGCTACTTTGTTCAAAGTTTATTTTGCTGTTTTGTGAAACTGAGAGACCATTTTCCTTATCACTGTCATCCTTCAGACTCAGGTACACAGCTTCCGAAGGCTTGGCACTGGCATTGGCTGCCATGGTGGCAGAACGCGATCGGGTAGCTCTTCCGCGCTGCACTGTTTCCCATCCTTCAGTATCTTTCCTCTCTGCAGAGAAGTGAACAAAGGGAACAGGTTGGTAAAATGTAGTGTTAACCTTGTGATCAGTAAAACAGTTGGCACCATTGGAATGGCAGAGTTCTCGGTCTCAGCTCTACAATGGACAGAATTAACAAAATCAATTTCAGACAGTTGTTCACTGAGGTCCAAAACGGTCACTGAGGCATTTCTCAATCTTGCTTACGCTCTCGGCTACTGTGGCACAAGTAATCTAAAGATAAAAGGAAAATGACTGCCTGTTGTCTTGCCTTCACTAATTGTGTCAGTCAAAAACTTTCTGGGAAGACTTTTTTGATGGCTACATTAATAATTATAGGATCATAGAATCTACAGTGCAGAAGGAGGCCATTCGGCCCATCGAGTCTGCACCAGCCCTTGGAAAGAACACCCTACCTAAGCCCACACCTCCAAACTATCCCCATAACCCCATAGGGGCTCGTTTAGCACAGTGGGCTAAATTGCTGGCAGAACACAGCCAGCAGCACGGATTCAATTCTCGTACCATCCTCCCCAAACAGGCGCCGGAATGTGGCGACTAGGGGCTTTTCACAGTAGCTTCATTGAAGCCTACTCATGACAATAAGCGATTATTATTATTATAACCCAGTAACCCCACAAAACTCTTTGGAAATTAAGGGCAATTTAGCATGGCCAATTCACCTACCCTGCACATCTCTGAACTGTGGGAGGAAACTGGAACACCCGGAGGACGGGGAGGACGTGCAGACTCCGCACAGCCAGTGACCCAAGCCGGGAATAGAACCTGGGACCCTGGAGTTGTGAGGCAACTGTGCTAACCACTGTGCTACCATGCCGCCCATTCTATTCACACAAAAACATAAATTGACAATTAAATTGGTGCTACTCAAGACTTTCTTCACCTGAATATTTTCCATTAAAAAACAGCTCAATTGTTACTGAAAATGGTGTATTTTACAAAAATGGTGTTGAGCATTGTTGGTTATCAATGGTCAACAGTCTGTTGGTCGAATTGATAATGTCAACAGCCAATGTAGCATCAGAATATCTCGGGGCTGATGGTCAGCCAGACAGCAAAAGGTAAAACACCTGACTCGCCTGTGTGTGGAATGGAGGGCAGAATCAGGCTCGGCTATAATTGTTCCCATGATTAAATAGCTTGGTATTAAAGGACAAGAATTGCAAGCCTTTACTTGAAGCCTTGTTACACGCATTTTCTGGATGCAGAATCAGGGTCAAAATGTCATGGTCCTATCTCTGCCGAGAGCTCACTTCTAACAAAACAATGCACTGACAGTAAAGTCCCACAATCTTTTCCCTTAATCTTCTAGATATACACTAGAAAAGCGATCAATTGTAATGGTTCCAAAGGACTACAAGTAGTCAGGGAACGGGCAACAGTGCTTAAAGGAGGGAAGAAAAGTAAAGTATCAAAAATAAAATAAATTATTTAGAATTCCAAAGCGACATATCAAGCATTGGGGATTGTACTATTTCTACAGCTGCTGCATCAACCACAGATGTTAAACAAAAGAATATCAGTTTTCATCATCACCCACAAAACTGCTCTCAAATATCCGATCCTCTGCTATGGTGGGCCTTTTACTGCCCCTGCTTCCTTAATGTACTCATACAGTAGTCATGCATAAGCTATGCACAACTGAAGACGTAGCAGATGTTTGCGAACTGCCAGTTTCACCCAGTATTTACTATAAACACATGGGAGACCACCCAATTTGAAAATGGAGCTCATCTCAGCACAATAAGCATCTGTACAATATCAATACTTCTGAAATTATGACTTTTAAAAACTGGAAGATTTGCAACAGCCTGGAGTTAAGAATACAGGGTGAATCACCCAGATTTCCCACATTGGGTTCCCCACATTGATAACAGAGGTTTGAACCAGAACAACCTAAAGGTAGCAAGAGAAACAAGTTAAAGCAGTGTTGGGCTATCTGCATCCCTATGGCCATGTGCCACTCATCTGGGTTCGGAGTGCGGACCACAAGACATTTTGTTGGCTGTTATGCCACATTTTGCTGATTTCCGTCTGCGTAGTTTTTTTTCCTATCGGTATGACTCAAGTGATGTGCATGGGCAAGTGAAGTGTGGTGTGCGCTGATTGACTGTGAGAGCTGTACACTCCCTCTACGTCCAAAGTGTAAACTTTTCTTTTATTTTTACCATCTGAAGTTGATGTTAGTTCTAGTCGTATATAAATGATTAAGCATTTTCTGTTAACTCGTTATGAAATATTCAGCGTGTATTAAATGTATTTAATCTTACTCAAGGGGTTATGGTTAGTGAACAAGCCCGATTTCAATCTTGCAAAGCACAGAGGGTCACTCATGCGACCCACTCACTGGCCTAGCTTCCCCAGCACGGAGCTGGAAAGATGAATACAGGTAGGCATTTGAACATATCACTACAAAACAAATCTACATGTTTTGTTTGGATGAGTCAATCAGGAAAGAAGTGCATTTTGAGACTGGATATTTGAGATTTATTATGCAAGCATACATGCCAGTTAAAACAGTGTAGATGAATAGCTAGTGGAACGGAGAAGGCTTTAATTTAAGGAGAATGAAATTTAGATAGGCCAGCAAGCTGGCCAATTTTGCTGGTTTGGAAATTTTGTATGCTACTGCAGAATTACAGCTTAATGTCAGGACATTCCCAATTAAAACGACAGTTGGGAAACATGGTAATATTAAAAAACAGCTCTCAATCCAGGAACAGCTGGGGGCAGCACAGTGGCACAGAGGTCAGCATTGCTGTCTCCCGGCGCCGAAGTCCCAGGTTCGATCCCGGCCCTGGGTCACTGTCCGTGTGGAGTTTGCACATTCTCCCAGTCTTTGCATGGGTTTTGCCCCCACAACCCAAAGAGGCACAGGGTAGGTGGATTGGCCACACTAACTTGCCCCTTAAAAATAAAATCCAGTAACAGCTGCACTCTCGCTGCAAGATTTTTAATTAAATTAGAAGTTTATGGGTGTTTCTTTTCCAATATTATTTTTGGAATGGGGTGGGGGGGCAGAAAAATATTCCAGATTAAAGTTTTACGGGGCACACTGCAGAGGAAGGATTCCAGCCCTCACCGATCAGAAATCTGATGCAAACACTTCATTCAATACTTCATGGCTCACATTTCCAACACAATTGGTTTACCCAAATCAAAGGAACGCACATACACTCGAGAGAAATGTTTCAGGGAATTTATCAAGCAAGTACCATATGGCAACATATGATCTGAGTGTTTTGTAGCCAATTATAACATCTCCTTAAAAGTACATTAGACTGCAAGTCAACATTTTACATATGACCAGTTTTGTTTTATTTTGTTGGAATTCCCAAAACATCTCACAAAATATCCATACATTTTGTGGGGGATTAACTTCATCGTCAGCATGAAAATCTTTTAAATCTTTCTCAGTCTCCACGAAGTTTGGCTAAATTTAGAGACAAAAATCATCCCCGTCTACCCTCTGGATGCGTTTCTTCAGCTTCGCTATTGTATCAATCTGAGCCTTGGGGAGAAGGATCTCGGAATTGGATAAGCAAACACCCATTTCCAGCCCCAGTTCCAATCAACAAATGTGTCAATCAGCATGGTTTTCGCCATCACTCATTTGTTAGCACTCTGTCATTGGAGTCAGGGGGATCTGGGTTATGGTGTCCAACCAACCCAGAATGACAGGCGTTTCCTGGAATTGAGGGCATTTATCCAGAGGCTCTGCCTCCACCAGCCTGGGGGAATCAGCCGTACAAACGCCAATCTTCCCCCCCAAACCCTGTCATCAACTGCTGTTAAAGTCGCAGGTTCAGTGGCATCGCCATCCACTGCCACAACAAATCAGAACCCTGTCGAGCACAGTCAGATGGGGTTGGAAAGTCGGGAAGTTTAGGAAACAGGAAATATTGGGATATTTCTCCACATTTGATTATTGAGGAAGAGGGAACGGGATATATTCCTGAAAAGGAAATATTTGCAAAGATCCTGTTAGCGCACATGACATTGGGCTTGCAGGAGAACATTCCACCCTTCCCAATGTCCTCCGCCTGTGCCGTAGTCTATATATTTCTGTGCAAATTCAGTCCAAGCTCAGGGAGCAGGTTAGAAATGTTGGTAATGAACTGAGTTTAGGACGATGTGTCCTGTGAGAGCGGTCCCAAACCGATAATCAAAAGTTTAATCCATCGTTTTGACAACTCCGGCTCTGCTCATCTTTTAGTCCATCTTTTCATCCGTGTATACATTTCTATTTTTTAATCTTTTCTTGGTTCACAAAGTACACTATGTTCCAAGAATGGTTGGTCAGTGTTTCTGCATGATAGAGCATTGCTTAAATGCTTGCTTGTTCGTGGTGCTGGAAGGAGTTGGGATGGGGCCCTGCCTTTAGTGGCATGGTTGCTTTTAAACGAACCCCCGCCCTGATGGTGTGCTGTGCATCGACGGATAATGGCTACGAACGAAGCTGCTGTTCCAGCTGGAAACGTCGGCTGAGGTGCAGGTCTTCAAGGCTCAATTCCAAGAGTTGCGGGGTGTTTCTTTGTAGGCAATGGCAGCGCACAAGAGGGTTCTTGCAACAGAAAGAGCACTGTCCCTGGAAGCCCACCTCCCTACTGTGGAGTTCCTGCTGCATCACCTGTTATCCATCCTGGTGGAGTCTGGGATTAGGGAAGGGGGACAGGAGAGGAGTGCTGCTGAGTCCAGTTTCCGAAGCAAGGCGTTGGAGAGGTTTTCGGTTGAGTTTGAGAATTGAGTGCCGATCTGGAGGCTGGGCAAATTAAACTTGACGGAGCCGACTAAATCCTATCATCTAGGCCTGGTGTTGATGTGGCCTTTCAACCGCTGGTCATGTGTTGTCCTGTTCCAGATATCAGTTGTTTGGAGTTGGAGGTGGCCAAGTTACTCCACCCCCGGACCGGAGTTTAGGTTGTAGACCACCTGGATTCTGGCGAGACATTCGTTCATCAAAATCATCGAGAGAGATCCCGATGAGTGCTCGTTGATCTTGATCCTGTTTCATCCTTCACCTTTTTCGTGCACCACTGAAAAAGTCTTTATCCTGAAGACTGCCTTACATTTCTGCTTCCCAATTGTTATCCTGGAATTTCCTCCCTGCTGATCATGTTGTTGCCTGCTTCATGTCGTCAATTCGTTCCATTTACAGGGAAGTGAATAGTGTGGAGGTGATGGTCTGTACCGTTGATTATTCTGATTTAAAAGTTCTTATCATGTTTAGCTGAATGTTGAATAAAGGATTTGTGAGCATTCTTTACCCTTAACCTCGTAGGGTCTGACAATCCTTGTGGTGGAGGGAGGGGTTAGCTTTCTGTGACTCTCTCTCTCCCCCACCAACCCCCCGTCTCACCTAGAAGTAAGATGAATGAAGCCGGAACATAGTAAGGGGTGGGGGTGGTCGGATTAGTTTGTCCTTGCTATGATCGAGGAAGGTCCCTCCAGTTAGAGCTAACCAGTTTTGGTTTGTTTTCTTTTAACTCCAATCCAAAGCATCCGTTGTTTCATCTTAGCCCCAGGCAGACTGTCTGTTATCATGATGAGAACTGGGCTATATCTGTCTCTTCCCGAGGGTCAAGTCAGTCTTTCCTTCGGAGACGGATCTCAGAGTTTTCTTCCCTCCTCCAGGGCACCAGGGATGTGGGCGTCTTGACGCTTCTTCTTCCTCAGGCTGAAGTTCCCATTGGTTAGGGTCAATCTGTATGTCCCTTCTTTCTGGGTGGGACTGATTAGGAATGAACTGGTGCAACCTCAGTGGGGCGTATGGGTTTGGGTTATGATGATGTTCCTGGAGTCCGATTCTCCAGAGTCTTTTGTAACAGCGCTGGGCAAGGCCAGGCCCGGCTGCGTGGTCAGTATCCTGCTGTTGCCAAGGACCGGGGGTGTTCCTTCTTGAGGTGCCTGTTGGGGGAGACCAGTGTGGCTGGGTCTGGCATCCAGGTGAGCAACGACTTTGGAATGACCAAGCACTGTACCCAAGGGTTATCCTTTTCTTTTTCCACAGGGTAGGAGTGAGGTTCCCCTGTGGCTCAGTTGCTCTCGTCCATTTTTATATGACTTGGGCGGTAGCCTGGGCAGCTCAGTTATCTAAATAAATTGTTCTGACAGTTCTTGTTCCTTCTCCTGGTCTTTTTCTTCTTTCTGAGTGACCCCAGAAGTGTGGCATCCGTTGATTCCTTCTCTTCATTCTTGGTTTTTCCTGAGCACTTGTGGGGATGTTAAAATGGTAGGTCTTGGTGCCATTGTTAAATGAGTTCAGGGCAGCACGCTTGCGCAGTGGTTAGTACGGTCGCCTCACGGCGCCGAGGTCCCAGTTTCAATCCCGGCTCTGGGTCACTGTTCAGGTGGAGTTTGCACATTCTCCTCGTGTTTAGCGTGGGTTTTGCCCACCACCCAAAGATGCGCAGGGTATGCTAAATTGCCCCTTAATTGGAAAAACCCCCGAGTGGTTCTGGTTGCCAGGGCGGGTTCTCTAGTGCCAGGGGGAGGGGTGGACTGGCCGGGGGTGGGGGGTCGATGGCCTAGTGGCCTGTTCTTCCCTTGGGCCTGAGACCCTGTGGGTGGGGTTTGGTAGCCAGGATCTTGCTTGCTGCTTGCTTGTTCACCTTTTCTTAATTCTCTAAGGGAGACCCTGGGTTTGAGGTTGGAGACCTGCCATTTCCTTGGACTTGTGTTACTCGGTCCTCTTCTTATTGTCTTGTACCTATATGGTGGCTGTCTGCTCTTTCCTGGGCTTGGAAGGTAGTTAGATTGCGTTGTGGGTGTCAGTGTAATTTCCCCCCTCGCCCTGGGGTACTCAGGGTTTTCTATTCCTCTATCATTTCTGCTTTAAAGTGGTGGGTATGATACCCTCTGTGTTGTTGGCTGTATCCTGCTTGATGCAGACAAATCTGGTTTTTGTGGGAGGAACACGTGGGTGATTTTGTGCCCAACTCATGCGATTTTATTTATTCCTCGGTTGGCATTTGACTTTAGATAAGTGCGCGACCTGATTCGCATTGCGACCTGTGGTTTTTTTTCTCTTTCCCCTTTGTTTTGATGCGACTACTGTAAAATCTTCCGATAAAAATAGTTATTTTTAAAAGGGGGCGATTATAAAAGGGGCCTGAAGTCAGAGAACCTTTTATATCCTGGCATCACAACTGCCGACTGTCTGCAGTTCAAAGATCATGTTTCTTGGGGAAAAGCTGCTAAAGAAACATCATTTTACTCTTAGCCATTTTGTACCTTTGAACTACACACAATCTCGAAGCAGCTGTCATTCACTTCTGAATTCTTCCAGCGTCTCTTGAAGCTGGTGAAAGTATCCAGTTTTGATGAAAACCTGCTTCAGGACTTTATCACACTATTTTCAATGCTTGCTTCTTAAAAGAACTCTTAGTCCTAATGAGCCTGAAAACTTTGCTGCTACAAACAGGACCGGTCACATTTGTGCCACAGACATGCAGCTAGTTCTAGACAGCTCGATGATTCAATGCAGCTAACTGTAACGATTAACTTGAATATATATTATTTTATAACATCTGTCAAGTTCAAATAGTAACTAAATAAAACCTTAAAAATACTCATTTATTAACAGTTTAGTTTTAGACTGCATGTCGCACAGATTATAAAACTTGCTCTCCATTCCTTTATTCAAGTTCCTGGTGGTGTAAGTAAACAAGATCCTAGCAAAAAAGGAACGAGAACACTGTCCGATCTGAGTCTATTGGAGACAAGAAAGTACTGGAAACTGCTTCTTTGACTGCTTCAGATATGATGCCCTCAAGGAATTGGCAGAATCATCTGGACCAACTCATTAGTACAATTCAGAGCAATTACTACACATGATTTGTACCTGCAACAGGATGAATCACTGGACTAAACACAGTAAGATGAGGTAAAAGAAAAGTACTGCGCACGCCTGGAATCGGAAGTGAAAAACGGAATTTCTGGGAATACTCAGCAGGTCTGGGAGCATCTGTGGAGAGAGAAACAGAGTTAACGTTTCGAGTCCATAAGACTCTTCGTCAAAACTGAAAACAGGTAGAAACGTGATAAATTTTATACTGTTGAAGAGAGTGAGTTCAGCAGGCGGAGCAAAATAGAGCAGCAGGTATGGGTGGGAGCTCAGGACGGATTTAACAACGGTGTCATGGACAATGCAGAAACTTGAACT
Organism: Scyliorhinus canicula; assembly: GCF_902713615.1. Classification (NCBI taxonomy): domain Eukaryota; kingdom Metazoa; phylum Chordata; class Chondrichthyes; order Carcharhiniformes; family Scyliorhinidae; genus Scyliorhinus; species Scyliorhinus canicula. The sequence goes on along the minus strand of NC_052169.1, from coordinate 6,534,964 downwards.
TCAAGTTTCAGATCTCGAGTAGCTGGAGTCACTGTGGCGCATCCATGGGGCCGAGAGTTACGTGGATAGCACGTTCAGAGAGGTGGTCTCATTGCAGGTTAGGAGTCTGGAGGAAGAATGGGAAAGGCAGTTAATGCAGGAACCCTATGGGGCTCTGCTTGCTAATTGGTTTTCCGTTTGGATAGCGGTGAGGGAATTGGTTCCTCAGTGGAATACAGTCAGCCAACTTTGCAGCACCACGAGCAGCTCGGCTGTACAGGAGAGGAGGAAGAAGAAAGGAAGGGCAATAGTGAGAGTAGTAATGGGCAATCTAGGCTAGTGATTAGGCCGTGTGAGTGGCCTCTCTCATGTCCACGGGCCGGATGAGTGCAATTAGGCATTTGCATTAGCCACAACCCTATGAATAAGATTAAATACATTTAATACACACCAAATATTTCATAACCAATTATCGACAATGATTAAATAAACATTCATGTAGGAACAGGATTAGGCCATTCAGCCCCTCGAGCCTGTCCTGCCATTCAATGCGATCATGGCTGATCTGTGACTTAACTCCATATACCTGCCTTTGCCCCATGCCCTTTAATCTCTTTGCTTAACAAAGATTTAAAATCAACAACTGATCGAGCTTTAACTGCTGTTTGTGGGAGAGGGTTCCAAACCTCTACCACCCTTTGAGTGAAGAAGTTCTTCCTAACATTTCTCCTGAACAGTCCAGCCCTAATTTTTAGACTATGCTCCCTAGTTTTGGAATCCCCAGTGCAGATGAAATGAGGAGCTCTGAAGAACAGGGTTTTACCAGTATGCCACCAGTATGTGGGTGTTCCAACAACCCCCCCCCCCCCCCCCCCCCCCCCCACAAGTGCAGCTGAAAGTAACACTCCTCTTCTTTCTGATTTCATGAGTCTCTTAAAACAAGTCAGGCATTTCCATACATCAGTACGCAATGTGCTTAATTTGTCAAAACAGCACCAAGTGTGCAGTAGACAAGAGAGAGAGAGCAAGAGCGGGATAAAAACTGGTACAGATCTAGGCACAAGTTTCCAGACGAAAATGCGCAGATTATGGGCTGCAAGGAGGGTCCTCGGGAATTCACAAGTTCATTACATTGCTGTCTGTCATCAGATTCCAGTATTTACCTGCCCTTGTTGTTTCTGATATTGCATTCTGACAAAAACAATTCGACAATGACAGCACGGTTACTTTTAGGCAACTGACCTCCCCCCACCTTCTTTCCTCAGCTTTCGAAGAGTTTGGCCAACAAACCCAAGTGCAAAGCTTGCAAAAAAAAATGCAAAAATAAAAGTGACAAATAAAAGTTACTTCGCTTTATATGCAACCTCAAAATTTACTCTTTTATCACGCCACAGAATCTATGATTCCATCATTGTACAATATGAAACGCTCTGATGAAAAGTTATCAGCCTGAAACATTAACTCCGTTTCTCTCTCTGCAGTTGCCACCTGCCCCGCTGACTGTTACCAGCATTGTCTGTTTTCATTTTCACATCATAATAAAATATGACTCACCATTCGGGTGTAATCTAATCCGCTGTGAAGACTTTTGACAGTTGCTTCGACTGTGTTTTGGAGCCACAGTATTCGCCCGATTAGCTTTGACTTTGTCTGCCCAGCTGACACCAGTTGGGGCAAGACGAGCTGCCACCAGAGCAGGAGGGGCTGCCCTAAATAGAAAGTTAAGATGATTCAGATTCAAACCAGGAGGAGAAGGAGTCACCAATAAGGAAACATAAAGAATCTGGACACTATAGCTTCTCAACTTAATAGTATAAAGCCTGATTTCCCAACCAACAAGTGTCCCAATATATGACCACTTTCTCGTGCATATTTACAGCAGCTGTATCCAGACTAATCCACAATCAATGATTGACAAAATATTTATTCCACACTAAAAAAAACATCTCATTGTTGCTTGTGAGAGATTGGACAGCTGGCTTTACCGAGATTACAACTGTAACAACACCTCATTAAAGTGCTTAATTGGTTATGAAATGCTTTGGATCTTTACACAAGAGCAATTATTTGACATTCCTAGGAATTACATACACTTCCCGGATCAAGCATGGGAAATGCAAACATCGTCAAGTTTAATGTACTGCCCCAAATCCTTTACCTGTCCAAGTCCTTCTTTCCCCGGGGCCTGAATAGCACTTGAGCCACAGTTTAATGCCGTGATTGGTGGCATCAATAGTCATTTGTTTCCTGAACAAGTTAGCATTGTGGTGCTCTCATTGTTGACTTGCAAAGACCTTCCCCAAATATCAGATAAACTCCTCCAGACGCTGCTAAAGATGCACTTCACGAATTACAAATAGCTGCACACGGGTTCGTCTGCTGCAGCCTGTGTTGGGAAGTGCTCTAAAATATAGAAAAACTTAAAGAATTCGCAGCACTGGCAGCCACAGATGTTCCAGAATCCTTTACACTTGAATCTAAATTAAACCCCAGGTTAAATACCAGCTAAAAGCATTAACTTTTATACTTTGAAAATCATGTGCATTATGATTGTGACTTTTAAAATGTATTCTATTTTTAAAATAAGTAAGTAATTTACAAGAACATATGGCAAATATAAAATAAGTGAAGAGGATTTAATATGTCACTGTATTTAACAATGACTCTACCCTGTGCCAAGTCATCTGCACACTTAAAATGGTGACATGTGCGCGCCTTTGCTGTTCAGTAATGTCTAACATAATTTTATTTTTGGACTCTAATGTTGCACATTAACAATGAACTCAGTGAAGCTGAACACATCAACCATAACACATTAAATATGGTTTTTCTGTGACGCGAGTTGAGCTACCGTCTGAACACCATGTAAATGTGCATGTCAATACCAGTCAATGTTTACAGTGCTCTTTGATAATCAATAGTCATTTCCGGAGGTATTCCCATTACAAAATAATGCACATATTGAACCAACTCTACAGTGGTCTTCAACCACAATTAAACATGAACATTCTTCAGTGGCAACATATTTAATAAATTAAAAGGATTTCATTTTCATTGCATTTCATTTCAAGTAAGTGACATTAAACAAAGAATCAAACTGCTTGTGTTAGTCTCACACTTGCCTCTGGAATTTAACTTAATGCAACTCATAGACTGGCATTTACTACAGAATAAAGGAAACGTCATCACTTGCGCGGCATGGTGGCGCAGTGGTTAGGGACTCGGGTTTGATTCCAACCGCGAGTGTACGTATGGGTTTTCTTCGGGCGCTCGGGTTTCCTCCACAGTCCAAAGGTATGCAGGTTAGGTGGATTGGCCATGCTAAATTGTCCCAAAGTGTCCAACGGTTAGGTGGGGTTGCAGAGATAGGCAGGGGAATTGGGCTTAGGTGGGTGCTCTTTCGGAGAATCGATGCAAACTCAATGGGCCGAATGGCCTCCTTCTGCACTGCAGGGATTCTATGGTTTGTAGCACTTTATACACATGGCACCATCTGTTTTGGGTAAATAGCTGGAATTCAATTAATTTTCTGATTGACATTCCATCCTCAACCAATAGCGCCAAAAATACATTCACTGGTCATCCATCCAAGTTATTTGCGAGATATTGTTATGCACAAATTAGCTGCTATGTTTGCCTACATAACAATTATATTGAAAATTATATTGATTGTGAAGTATTTTGGGTCTGTCTGACAACATGACAGTGTTATAATAACTGCAGATTTTTCATTTACCAGTACCATCTACAGAACACCACCATGAAACGCAAACTAGCTCCTTGAAGATTTCAGGACTCTGTCTCAAACACTGGGACAAAGGGCACACATACATGTCACATGAAGGATGTAATAATCTTCAATTGTGAAAAAACAAAGACTAAGTTAGAAGCACTTACATGGTACTGGGAGCCCCAAAGTTTAAGCTCCTTCGAGCACTTGATGTTGTGCAAATTCTGTCGGCCGGTGGACTTGGCATAACATGTCGCCCTGGGGACATTTTCCTCACTTCCCAAGCCAGCGAGGTGGGTCTGCCAGAGAGAGAGGACACACGTCAAAACTTAATGACACATATAAATGTGGAGCACTGTGCTCAGTTCGAGTCTCCATATTACAAAAACGATAGAGAGACTCTGAAATAGGTTACAAGCAAAACTTGAGGTGTTATAAGTTTCCGTAACATGTTCCCGTAAACAAACGGCTAAGTGCTGACCTAATAGAGGTTGTTAAAATTTTCATGGGTTTCGATAGGAGAATTGTAGAGAAGGTGTTTCTATTTGTGTAAGAGGGGGTCCAAAACTAGGCTAGTCACTAATAAATCTAATATGGAATTCAGGATAAACTTTTCCACTCATGCGAATGGTTGCAATGTGGAGCTTGCTACCATGTGTAGTTGAGGCGAGCGGCATACATTCATTCAAGGGGGAGCTGGATAAGCAGATGAAGGAATAAGGAATAGAAAGATATGCGGATAATGTTTCATGAAGTGGGGGGAGGCAGAGGCTGGTTGGGTTGAATGGCCTCTTCTGGTTCCACACTGAGAATTCAACGAATACAGTTTCACATACACACAGTTCCACTTCTAAGGCATGTTGACATAACACATTTAGGGAACAGACAATACCTACAGCAACAATAAATTACATCTGAAGAAAGATATTGCTGACATGAACAATTATGAGCATTTTGAATTCCAACGCTGATGCTTATGAGAAATACTATAACACAATTCAACTTGTTTTTTACCATTTTAATTTCCTTTTTAGTTTTTAGTTCAGAAAACATGTAAGCAGTGGGCAGTGCATTTCTTCAGTAAATTCCCAATATACTAATTAACTTTGATCTTGAGAATGGTTCTTAATAAGCTTACACACCAGAGCATTCCAATTGGTGTAACAATTGTGTGCACATCACAACTCAGAACAGTGAATATGCACAAGCAAAATTAGTAAATTGAAGATTCCCACGTACCAATTTGCAGCTACAACCAATTAAAAATAATGTACATGTGGTGGTTCGAGACATACATTGGAGGCTTCCAGTAGTTAACAAAGGGGTTTATTGATGAAGTGCAGAGGCAGTTAAGTAACAGGCACAGAACACTAGATAACAGGGCTTAACACTTCGGCTCCCTGGTCCACACCGAGCGGGGGTTCATGCTTCCAGGGACTCATGCAAACACCCTGTGGCCGCATTTTGCATGCTCCTGCACGACTGGCTTTGAGCTGGTCACATGGTCTGTGGAGTTTGCTCATCTTAAAGGGGCCATGTCACTACAATACGCCTATATTGAACGCGTACCAAAAGTACTCTATTCTTTAATGCTTAACTTTATTCATCTGAATTGCCACATAATCCTAAATTCTATGAAGTATCTGCCGAATTGTTTCTCAGTCTGCCTAACTTCCAATTTTTCAGTTTTAAAACTGCTTCCTACAGTTATCCAAGATCAGCAGCGGAATTCTCCAGTCCGCTGGCAGCGCACCCACGACCGCGGGTTTCCCCACGGTGTGGAGTGGTCACAATAAGAGACCTCATTGGCCGGCTGCGGGAACGGGGAATCCCGCTGCCGGCGGGGGCGCGCCTCATCGGAAAACGTGGCTGGCGGACTGGAGACTCCAGCCATAGATATTTGGTTGGGATCACGAAGTTCCTCGCCGACTCCTGGTTTCACGTGCATGTCGCCACTGCCCATGCTTCTTTAGAACATTTGGGTTTTTGTGTCAGTTTAATGGAACACCGATCTCCCATCCAATAATCAAGGTATTTCAAGTGCATAGTGTCCACTAGTGTATTACCTGTTCTGTGCATCTGTATTCTCCAACTTTTCCTGCAGCTGTAGCCAATCTATCAATGCCTTGAAATCTCGCACATAGTTATCCAACATCATCAGCACTTCCTGAGAAAAGAAAAACATTATAGTTGGGTTGCAAATCCACAAAGACACGGGGAGAACGTGCAGACTCTGCACAGACGATGATCCAAGCCGGGAATCGAACCTGGGACTATGGCGCTGTGAAGCAATTGTGCTACCCACTGTTTTCCTGGCTTCCATAATGCTAATATTATAACAGGTTCCCCCTCCGTAGTGATGATATCTCTCCTCCCTTGGCCCCATGCACTTGCAAACTACCACCCTATTTCCAACATCCCTTCCACTCCAAAAGTCCTTGAAATGATGTCACCTTCCAGATCGGTGTCCATCCTTCCCGTAAATCCATATTTGAAACTTTGCAAACAGGTTCCCATCCCTGCCACAGCATGAAGTGCCATATAAAAAGTTATTCTATATGATGGTGATACAGTCTCTTCACTCTTACGTTCTCTGCAATCCTTGACGCAGGTTATCACACCATTGCCCACCACTGTCTCTCCTCTGTTATCCAGCTGAGTGGGACTCCCCTCACCTGCTTCCACTCTTACCTATTTGGTTGCAGCCAGATAATCTCCTGCAATGGCTTATTTTCCCACCCACGCAATGTTACCTCTGGAGTCTCCAACGGATCAATTCTTTATCCACTCCCATTTCTCATTTGCATGTTATCCCTTGGTGAAGGCATGATGTCAGGTTCCACATGCACACGGAGGATGGCATTAGGCCAGGGGTGGGCAAACTACGGCCCGCGGGCCGGTCTTTATGCGGCCCACCAAGTCATTAAAAAAAAAAATTTTTTTTTTAATTTTTAATTATTTTTTTAAGGTTAATGGGGGGGGGGGGCTGTTGGGTTACTTACTGGTATAGGGTGGATACGTTGACTTGAGTAGGGTGATCATTGCTCGGCACAACATCGAGGGCCGAAGGGCCTGTTCTGTGCTGTACTGTTCTATATGAGGCGCCCAGAATCATAACCGGGTGAAGTAATTATTTTACTTAATATACTATGCGGCCCTTTAAAATTGTGAATTTCTGAATGTGGCCCTTGCACGGAAAAGTTTGCCCACCCCTGCATTAGGCTCTGCTTTTGCCTCCATTTCTGTGTTGCCTGACTGCTTGTAGAATAGAATCATAAAATCTCTACCATGCAGAAGGAGGCCATTTGGTCCATCCAAATGGTGTTTGCACAGGCCCTCTGAAAGAGCAGCCTATCAGGGCCCATTCCTCTGCCCTATCCCCGTAACCCCACCTAAGCTGCACATCTCTGGACACTAAGGGACAATTTTATCATGGCCAATCCATCTAACCTGCAAATCTTTGGACTGTGGGAAGAAACCCATGCAGACACGGGGAAGAAGTGCAAACTCCACACACAGTTACCCGAGGCCGGGATCGAACCCGGGTCCCTGGTGCTGTGATGCAGCAGTGCTAACCACTGTGCCACCGTGCCGCCAAAACATTCAATCCAACATTCAATCATGGCTGAGTCACAATGTTTTCCAATTGAACATCAGCAAGATCAAAATCATTGTCTTTGACTCGTACCACAAAATCTGTTCCAAACCTCTTTGTAAACCTCGCCTCCTCCATCTCTCACTCTGCTTCTAACACCCTCCTCAAAACCCATCTATTATACGTCCAAACTTTTTGTCCAATTGTACTTCTGCGAAGAACCTGGAGACACTTTCCTTGAATAAAGGCAACAAATAAAAGCAAACTTTGCTGTTGTCATCCAATACCATTTCCCCCTGATGGAAGACACCAAATTCCTACCATGTGAAACCTACATCTTTTTCTCTCTCTCTCTACTGTCGCGAGTTAGCAGAGTCCTGGATCTAAAACTGAACACTGATCAGAATTAATTATTTGCTGATATATTTAGGTAGAATGCCTTCCACATGTGATACCAATCTAAGAAGCAGAAAATAAAACTTTGTACTGTCTAAAACTATGGATTGAAACAATGAAATGATTTATAGAAAGCTGTACAGTATAACACAAAGTGTAATCTATGATGCATAGAACTATGATGAATGTTTAAGACTCTATTACTTTTACTGCCACTTTTGACAAGTGCTTGAAATGAAGCATCTGAAGGAATTGCTTAGCTTTATACGCGGCATATATATTTTGGCCAAATACAGAACCAGGGCAGCCTGTGGGCCTTTATACATCTTAGCTACTTTTATCTGGAAGCATCTCTTTGAAGATTATCTTCAGCACCCAACTTTAATAAGTTTCCAAAGCACACACAACTGACAAAGCCACGATGGCTTTATGAAATCAAACAATGAGTTATATTTTGGAAGGCTAACACAAGACAACAGTTGGAAACAACTTTCCCAAACAATATCAAACTTTAAACTTCAAGTAAATAATTATTAACCCGTGACGGGATATAATGTTTAACATTGCGAAGAACTATTTGCTACCTTTCAAAGAGAACTGTGCTAATTTAGAGAAAAACGCTTGGTCCTCGAAAAGCACAAAGAACTCACTCACCGTGGAGAATGTTGTTCTGGTGGGCTTCTTTAAAATTAAACTAACCAAATGGAAGAACCTTATAAACTTAGCACTATGACTGGAGAGAACGTCGTGATATGGATGAGATGTCGGTTACAGTCTTATCACCAGAGGAAGCTAAATTTGAAATTGTATATTAAGCACATAACACAAGAGGCATTTCAGCCCGTCAGTAAAGTGTCTTAAGTGTAAATTTTCCATGAGTATTTTGGTACCATTCCAGCAGCAACTCTGCACCTTTAATTTTAACAGAACACACACCTACTGAGTGTTTCCTTTTGATAACGACCTCCATTCTGGTGCAGGTATTTACAATCAGTGATTGATGCCCTAGTGGCAGCCATCTGGATTTTGTGGTGATTTGTTTATAACTGGCACATCTCTTAAAACAAAACTTCAGCTGCTGACAACCGTGACAACTGTGCTTAAAGTCAGGTTCAACAGGTTGAATGACAGCCAAAGAAATCTCAAATCAGATGATTGGTGCTACTTTTCTGAAGCACAAGCCAAGTCACACAAAAGCACACTGTGCAGTCAAAGAAAGAAAAACAAATTGCCAACAATAAAAACATAACTTGAATTTGTATTCACTTTCCTGCATAGTTTCTTCATAATTAGATTCGAGCACAAATGGATTTGCCTGTCACTTTTCCTGCATGGTTCCAAAGGATTCAGTAAAGTCACTCCTGGTGTCATAACAGCTCTGGTTGCTACTGTTCACAATCTTTTTTTTTTAAATTCAGGGGCAATTTAGCATGGTCAATCCACCTACCCTGCACATCTTTGGATTGTGGGGGGCGAAACCCACGCAGACACAGGGAGAATGTGCAAACCCCACACGAACAGTGAACCGGGGCCGGCATCGAACCCGGGTCCTCAGCGCCATGAGGAAACAGTGCTAACCATTGTGACGCCCGTGCCACCTAGAAATCTAATGGCTTTGGTGTAGTCTGTCCAGCTTCAATTTCTTTCTGTTACTGTTTAGATGCCAGTCTTCAAATATTCCAACATAATGAAAATGTATATCAAGTCTGCTGTTCTCCAATCTTTTCCATTTTCACAATTGTCTCAAGAAATATTTCAAATACATTTCCCAACCCCTATCCTGTGGCATAATTCTCTCCCTTATGGTCAGCTGCCCCATGTCACGATCAAGATGGGTGACCCATCTTGGCCTTCTCCTGAGGTTACCATCATCACAGACGCAAGTGTTCAGCCAATTCGATTAACTCCACATAATATTAATAAACGGCTGAAGACACTGGGGTACAGCAAATGCTGGGTCCTTACAAGAGTCCTGCAGTAGCACTGAAGGCCTGTGCTCTGGAACTAGCCGCAGTTCAAGAAGGTGCTTCACCATCACCTTATGGAGGTCAATTAGGGGTGGGCAACAAATACTGGCCTTACCAACAAGGTTCACATCCCATGAAAGAACTTTTAAAAAAAGGACAGGCCCCAACTTGCTGCAAAAAGAATTCTAGGTCACCTTTTTTGAACAAAAATAGGGAATTCTATCACTATCCTGTGGGGCATTTGTTCCCTAACCAACACCACCAGAAACAGTTTCATGTTTGGGATCTTGCTATGAAAAGGCTCGACTGCTGCGTTTTCTTACAAAACAAAACAAAACTAAATCATTTGTATGTAAAGTGCTTAGGGATGCCCTAAACATCCCAGTGCTATATAAATGCAATTTTCTCCTTCTGTTAATCCTTTTCTGATGCAGCTGCAGATGAAACCTATGACCTCAAGGTCCAACAGAGATGCTGCACTAGTAAGCATTAACGGACGTTATTCCCACTTCTCCAGAAATGTAGCACAATCCCAGCAGAAACAACAGGACAAGAATATCACTACTCCTATTTAACCATCTCCGGTTAACCAATTAAGCATTTTGCAGCTGTCTGTGCACGTGTGTTTTTTATCTTTGTGTTTTGTGCATATTTCCAAATAACTTCCAGTTCTGCGGCAGGATCTAGACCTGTAGCAGACAGAAAATGCTGGGAAAGCCCAGAAGGTCTGGGGGACATCTGTGGAGAGAAACAGATTTGATGTTTCAAATCCAACCAATATGGACTCTGAGTTCCAAACAAGAGTCATTAACTCTCTCCACAGAATCTGCCAGACCTGTTGGGTTTTTCCAACATCCACAGTGCTTGTATGCTGGACCTGAAATCCGCAGTGCTTGTACGCTAGACCTGAAATGTTAACTTGCCTGTTTGTCTCCACGGATGCTTCCTGACCTGAACATGACCAGCATTTTCTGCTTTTGTCTGATATTCCCACTTGCTCCATTGAACTTTTAAAATCCTGTTACAACAGCTAAAAAAAAACGCTTCCTCTAAACAACTGCAGCGTGACTGTGGAAGATCAATGGGTAAACCACAATACTTATAGCCTGCAAACCATGCCCATATGTTCTGGGCATGACCAGCGCTGGGGGAATTTTGGAAGGGCGTAGCAAGGACGGTGTCAAGGGTGGTAGGATCCAGGGTCAAACTGGGCTGGGGGCTCGCAATATTTGGAGTTGCAGAGGAGCCGGGAGTGCAGGAGGCGAAAGAGGCCGGCATTCTGGCCTTTGCGTCCCTAGTAGCCCGGCGGAGGGTTCTTCTTCAGTGGAAGGATGCGAGACCCCCAAGCGTGGAGGCCTGGATCAAAGATATGGCGGGGTTTATTAAATTGGAGAGGGTGAAATTTGCCCTAAGGGGATCAGTGCAGGGGTTCTTCAGGAGGTGGCAACCATTCCTGGATTTCCTGGCAGAACGGTAGAAATAAGGCCGGCGGCAGCAGCAACCCAGGGGGGAGGGGGGGCCGTCCCTTTGTTTTGGGCTGAAGGGACGTGTATATTTGTTTTTTGCTAATGTCAGGCGTTAATTTATTTCTTCTTTTTTGTATACGGAGGGGTTGTTCTTTCTGTTCTTAGTATTTTCTGTTATTGATATTTTGTGAAAATTTTAATAAAAATTAGTTTTTAAAAAATAAATAATTATAGCCTGCAACATATTTGGAAATTATCGTGTTGATCAAATTATTTCCTATCAATATTTATTTCTCAGAGAACAGCTAAATTTGTGCTTCCTTACTCTCTGTTGAAAGAGAAAATATTCACACTGCATAACCCTTTAATATTGCATAATTGAATTGCACCTAGTCCAGTCTATTCCAGAATCATGTGGAGATACCGACGGACTGGGGTGAGCACAGTAAGAAGTCTTACAACGCCAGGTTAAAGTCCAACAGGTTTGTTTCAAATACTAGCTTTCAGGTGAGGAAGGAGCGGTGCTCCGAAAGCTAGTGTTAGAAACAAACCTGTTGAACTTTAACCTGCTATTCCAGAATGGACTGAGTACAGAAGGGAAATTGTTCCACATTCATTATGGGGTGGAATGCACTGCGACGACGGCAGTCCAAACATAATGACGCACATTTCTGAATGTGCACAAGCAGTGTCTGGAGAAGACACAGTGTTCACCTGCATGGATGAGGTGAGCGCTTGGTCCACCTGCAGATGGGAGGAAAGCCTCACTGGAGCAGCACCCCAAATCTGCCTTCTTGGTTTGAACATAGCAGAGCAACTGCAGTCCTGGGTTTCATCTGCAGCGACAGCAGAAAACAATTTGCCGAGTATTTGGAAGAAGAAAGTTTTGCATTTATATAGCACCTTTCATGTGTTCACGACGGGTGGCTCAGTGGTTAGCACTGCTATCTCACGCCGCCGTGGACCCAGGTTTGATCCCGGCCCTGGGTCTCTGTCTGTGTGGAGTTTGCACATTCTCCCAGTGTCTGCGTGGGTCTCACCCCCACAACCCAAAAATGTGCAGGTTGGGTGGATTGGCCACGCTAAATTGTCCCCTAATTGGAAAAATAATAATAATTGGGTACTCTTAAAAAAAATTTAAAAGGAGGAAAAAGTGTTCACGACGTCCCTCCGGACTCTGGGCACAAATTGTTTTTGTGTGTGTTTTGGGGGAATGCTGCAGTCAAACCTCTGCAAGGCAAGATCCCAAACATGGAGCAGTTTCTGGTGGTGACGGTTGGGGAACAAATGCTCTGCATGATCATTGAATCACAGAATCCCTATAGTGCAGAAGGAGAATATTGATAGAATTCCCTGATCTTATTCAAAAAATGTGCCATGGAATCTTTTACGTCCATAAGTAGAAGGAGTTTCAGTTTAATATGTAATGAAAATCGCTTATTGTCACGAGTAGGCTTCAATGAAGTTTACTGTGAAAAGCCCCTAGTCGCCACATTCCGGCGCCTGTCCGGGGAGGCTGGTACAGGAATCGAACCGAGCTGCTGGCCTGCTTGGTCTGCTTTAAAAGCCAGCGATTTAGCTGAGTGAGCTAAACCAGCCCCTGTGCACAAGATAATATATCAGTTTAGCTGAAAGATTGTATGTTTTTTTAAAAAGCAGCAATTCTTCTATGCTGCACTGGAGTTCCTGCCATATGCTCATGTCCCAAATTATGGTTTCTGTTCACAACCTTCTGACCACTGGGCCAAGCTGGCACTTTACACTGGAATGCAATGAGTGCATTCGCACAACATTATATTTGTGAGAAAGACCTTCTGCAGCCAAGTCGTTTTTCTGTCCAAGCACAATGATTGGGTTCTCAGTTAAGGTTCTGTGTGAGCAAGGTCTGAGGGACGGCGCTCCTTTGCTCAACTTTGGCTTTCAGCAAACTTCCTCCATCCCCAGCTGCTCGCACTCCTTTAAACTAGTGTTGAGAGCTACGGCTAAACGAAAAACCTCACATTTCAGCACCTCGTCTTTAAAGCATCGTAAAGGCAGGTGTGAGGTTTTTTTTGAATAGGTAGAAAAGTTAATGTGTAAACATATTCCCCAAGAGTGCACAAGGGGATGGGGGGGGAAACATTGTCCAACCCTATTATTGGATATTCTTTAACATATGGAAAAATGTAATGCTGATTAACTGCATCCTCACGGTCTTGTAGCATTTGATTCAGCTCCATGTTATCTGTTCTAATCAGAGCAGCTCCAAGCACCCGTAACCCGAGGCTTGTTTAGTGAACAAGGGAACACAAACAAGACAAGCAGCTGGAGTGGCCCCTGTACTCGATGGTGCGCATCTTCCCCCTTACAACGATGAAGGCCATTTTGTCAGGCAGCAGAGAGGAGAACAAAAGTGGCTCTGAAAACACCGTTACAGACAGGCAGATAACAAAGTCTAGATGTACAGCTAAAATTACCAATTAGTTTACCAATTGGCTGCAACGGATTCGATTGGTTTGTAATTAATTCTAGTTACTGGCGCATACAGCAGGATGGTTGGCGCCAACCCTTTGTCCTGTTGACACACAATACCAGTGCACAAGACCCAAGGGTCCTGGACATCAATACCTCTCTCTACCTCACCTACAGCAGTCGGTGCAGAGGATATATCCTGTGGTGCTGAAACAGTGGAAAGTTGTGCTGCAGAAAAAGGCGCTGACAAGAAAGGAACCTTTATGGGCTAAGCTGTGTAACAGCAAGCTTCATGCTAAAGTAAACTCCACTGGATTGTGAGACAGGTTTTCTTGTGTATGAAGGGGATTTATTTTCTGACGGTCAAGTTTGCCACACAGAAGCAACACTGAAATACAACTTTTCAGACAAATTATCATCCACCGGGACATTCTTTTACCCAGAAAATTGCTCATTCTTTTCATTTCTTTCATTGGAAATGTACTACAACGGCAGCTTCATTCATAATAAAAGGTCCAGCACAAGTAACACATACCAAGACTGTTCCGAGATGGTCCAATGCAAGTACACTTCCTTTACAAAGTACAGTACTGAGTTGCAGAAGCAGTTTGCTTCGACAAGAAAGACTTTGCAAAACGACAAGATAATTTATTGTTGTTGATCATTTCCAACTATTTCCTAATCCAGTTCACAGACAGCTAATTAGAGGGATGGATGGAGGGAGGGAGGGAGGGAGGGAGGGAGGGAGGGAAAGAACTAACGCAAAGGTTCACTACAATTTATATGTTTTTGGAAGGGAACTTTCATTGAGGTCAAAGGATTTTAAGTGGACTAAAGCATTCTTTCATCCTTTGTTTACTCCGTATATACTTGAAGAATCTAAGATCATTATGTGAGATATTCACAGGAGTTCTATATTTAATGTTCCTTTTGATTTCCATAGCTTTTTCTTCTGGTTTTGAATAGCTTACCTCATCCACCTGGAATTGCAGCTAACAACTTGGAAACAGGTTGTTTGGCTCAGTCTACGTCGATGTTTATCCTCCACACAAGCAGAAGTCCTCATCTTATTTGCCTGTCTTATTCCGAAATCCCTTTATCCCATTTTCCTTCAACCACCTATTCCTTAATGTTGACATGATCCAGGCTTCAATCACCAACTTCTGTATTGCCTCACGATCTGGTATAAAGAATTTATTTCCTGTTCTCTATCTTAAATCTCTTTACCTTTAATTTTGTAACTATGGCTCCTTATCCTGGACTGTTCAATCACTGAAAATAGTCTCTTTCTAACTAGGCTATCCCATTCCTTCATCGATTTACTCACTTCCCTCAAATTACTCTTTAAACTTTTCTTTTCACAAAAAAACCTAGTAGATTGCTTGTACGTTTCAAAACTCTTCTGTTCACATCCAATATTATTCTTCATATTATTTACTCAATCATATGCTTGTACTAATGATTTATAATTGGCTGGAAGATAAGAGTAAGGATAACTAACTGGCAGCATGTAACATGCTGTGTGCCTGAAGGGTGTGCTGGGAACATGGCTTTACATTATATAAATTAATGAAGAAATATACACAAATGATGAAGGAATAGAAAGGTGCAGACCCAAATTTTCACTACGCTAGAAGGCACAGTAAATTGTGTGGAGGGGAAGAGAAGGTTACAAATGAGCAAGAGACAAACTAAGTGAGTGGGCAAATGGGGAGTGAAGTTCAAAGTGACAAAACACAAGATTATCCACTTTGGGTCTAAGAAAGAAAAATCAGTATATTCTTTATGGTGAGAGACTGGGAGGTATGGAGGAGCAAAGGGTTTTGGTTGTCCATATACACAAATCATTAAAAACCAGTACGCGAATACAAAGAGTAGCACAATGGTTAGCACTGTTGCTTCACGGCCTCAGGGTCCCAGGTTTGATTCCCGGCTTGGGTCACTCACTGTCTGTGCGGAGTCTGCACGTTCTCCCCGTGTCTGCATGGGTTTCGTCCGGGTGCTCCGGTTTCCTCTCACAAGTCCCGAAAGACGTAAGGTGAATTGGAATTTCTGAATTCCCCCTCAGTGCACCCAAACAGGTGCCGGAGTGTGGTGACTTGGGGATTTTCACAGTAACTTCATTGCAGTGTTAATGTAAGCCTCATTGTGAGAATAATAAAGATTATTATTATTTTTAAAGACTATTGGAATGTTGCCTCATTTCTCAAGGGGACTGAAGTCGGAGTACTGAGTTTCGGGCACCAAGCATCAGGAAAGGTATTTTGTTTTCGGAAGAGTTACAACACAGATTCACCAGAATAATGTTAAATTATGAGGCAAATTGGATAAACCTAGCTTGTGTGCTGTGGAGTTTAAGGGTAATCTAATCTAGGTATTTACAATGATTAAGGGCCTCAACAGGATATAATAGAGAAATTGTTTCCTCTGGTGCAGAATCCAGAACAAAAGGGTGTAAGCTTAAAATTATGGCAAAGTATTTTACAACTGAAATCTGCAAACACTTTTTCCGCACAAACGTGGAACTCACTCACTCCCCCCACCCCAAATCTGTGAATGCGAAGTCAAATGAAATTTTCAAGACCGGATTGATAGATTTTTGTTACCCAGTCAATATTATATGTTTACGGTATGAGGATATGGAACAAAGATAGGTAGTAAATGGAGTTAAGATACAGTTCAGCCATGGACTAACTGAATGATGGAAAGGCTCAATGAGCTAAATGGCCTCTCCTTTTTCAGCTGTATCCGCTACCCATTATATACGTTTACGTAGCAAGAATTGTAGCCTCACCAACAGTTTCAGTTCCTCCCATTGTCTCCCATAGATCTGCCACTTTTCATTGTTTCAATTAACCATTTAGTTCATCTGATGCAGGGTTGTAATTTTTATCCCACCATGTGGGCGACACTGTGGCACAGTGGTCAGCACTGCTGTCTCTCAGCGTCAGGGACCCGGGTACGATTCCGGCCTCGAGTGACTGTGTGGAGTTTGCGCATCTCCCCGTGCCTGCGTGGGTTTCCTCCGGGTGCTCCGGTTTCCTCCCACAGTTCAAAGATGTGCAGATTAGATGGGTTACAGGGATAGGGTGGGGGAGTGGGCCTAGGTTGGGTGCTCTTTCAGAAGGTCGGTGTAGACTTGCTGTGGAGATTCTATGGATTCCATGGAACATAGTAATAATAATAATCACTTATTGTCACAAGTAGGCTTCAATTAAGTTACTGTGAAAAGCCCCTCATCGCCACATTCCAGCGCCTGTTCGGGGAGGCTGGTACGGGAATTGAACCCACACTGCTGGCCTTGTTCTGCATTACACGCCAGCTATTTAGCTCAGTGTGCTAAACCAGCCCCATCAAATGCAACGGGAGGATTATAACAATTGTATATATTTAACAAGTATTTTATGTGCATATTTTTATAAAAATCCTGAAAACAGTTCTAAGTATCCTATTATAATATTCAAGAAAATAGTTAATGTATACCAACACAAGAGAAGCCTAAAACAAGAGGATTAATGTTTCTGCATTCCTTCCAGCTAGCTGAACATGGCATACCAAATTGTAATTCTTCCGAGGTGGCTAGATAACTTAGTGAAAACGGGCAGGCCTGAAGTGATAGCTATCAGAGAAGGAAACTTAAACAGTAGCTTTTTTCCCCCTAATTCAAGGGGTGTGGTTTTCACTGGCTAGGCCAGAATTTATTGCCCGTCCTTAATTGCCCTTGAGACGGTGGTGGCGAGCCGCCTTCTTGAACAGCTGCAGTGCTTGTGGTATAGGTACACCCACTGTGCTGTTAGGGAGGGATTTCCAGGATTTTCACCCAGCGACAGTGAAGGAATGCGATATATTTCCAAGTCAGGATGGTGAGTGACTTGGAGGGTAAGTTCCAGGTGGTGGTATTCCCAGGTATTTGCTGCCCTTGTCCTTCTAGATGGTAGTGGTCGGGGGTTTGGAAGGTGCTGTCTAAGAAGCTTTGGTGAATTACTGCAATGCATCTTGTAGTTGGTACACACGGCTGCTCCCTTGCGCCAGTGATGAAGGAAGTGAATGTTTTTGGATGAGATACCAATCAAATGGGCTGCTTTGTCCTGGGCATTGCTGAATTTCCCGTGTGTTGTTGGAGCTACATTCATCCAGGCAAGGGAACGTACTCCATCACACCCCTGACTTGTGCCTTATAGACGGGGGTAGGTTTTGGGGAGTCAGGAGGCAAGTTACTCGCCGCAGGATTCCTAGCCCCTGACCTACTCTTGTGGCCATAGTATTGATATGGCAAGCCCCAATTAACTTGCCAGGCAATGGTAACCTCCAGGATGCTGATAATGAGTGATTTAGTGATGCTGATGTCGCTGAATGGACTTCTGGTGGAGGCAATGGTGTGAGTGGTGGCCTCCCCGAACAGGTGCCGGAATGTGGCGACTAGGGGTTTTTCACAGTAACTTCATTTGAAGCCTACTCGTGACAATAAGCGATTTTCATTTCATTTTCAGAGCAGCTCCTGCTTGAAGGCGTAGAAAAGAGCTATTTTTACCCGAAATCGGGTATTTGGAAAAGCGTAACTGAAGGTTGGAGGAGACGCTCCCGCCGGGAGTGGTACGTCTGCTGGTTACCAAACCCGGTAGAAGGTGAAGGATCTGGCCAAGGAGTTGGAAGGGACCTGTGGCACAGTAGCCAGTGGAAAGATGGGAAGGGTCAGTTCAAGTTGGAAAGCCAGATGGATCAGCTGATGGCCTTCTTCAAGGAAGAGTTCTGCCAGCAGAGGAAAGAGATGCAGGAGGATCAATCAAAGGCCACCCAAGGGGCTATGGCAGCCCTGAAGGGCTCAATGGAGAAGGTGGAAAATGTCTGGAGGCTCAGGGGTCGCAGATCCGAGAGATCGAGAGGGTGATCTCTGAACAAACGATGGAGTGGTGGCACTAGAGGCGGAGGTGGGGCTCTTAGGAGAACTTTGCAAGATGTTAAGAGCAAAGGTGGAGGAGCAGGAAAACAGGTCTAAGAGGCAGAATCTGCGAATAGTCGGCCTGCCTGAAGGAGTGGAAGGTGCGAGTGCCACGAGATACGGTTCGAGGATGCTGGTGGGGCTGGTGGCGGAGGGTGTGCTGGACAAGACCCCCGAAGTGAACAGAGCATACAGGTCCCCGAGGCAGAAGCCAAGAGCTGGGGAGCTGGGAGGGAAGATAAACTGGGAAGTATGGAGTGAGGCGCTATGAAGGGTAAATGCGACCTCCTCATGCACAAGGATGAGCCTGATACAGTTCAAGGTGGTACACAGGGTACATATGACTCGAGCAAGAATGAGTGGGTTCTTCCAGGGAATGGCAGACGAGTGTGAGAAGTGTGGGCGCTGACCAGCGAATCACGCACATATGTTCTGGGGCTGCGAAAAGTTGGAGAGATCCTGGGCAGGAGTGTTCACGGCGCTAACAAGGATAGTGGGGGTGGAGGTTGAGCCGGATCCTTCATTTGGGATATCGGAGAGGCAGGAGCTGATGGAGGGGAGAAGGCCGGTGTTGTGGCCTTCGCCTCTCTGATTGCCCGGCGAAGAATTCTGTTGGACTGGCGGTCCAGGGGTGGAAGCCTGGCCTGGGGGGGGGGGGGGGGGGGGGGGGGGGGGCTTATATAACTTTCTTCCGGTGGAAAAGATTAAGTACGAATTAAGGGGTTCAACGGAGGGCTTCAAGGCAAGGGGTGTTCGCGGCCATGTTTGAGGAGCTGTTCGTCGCGGGGGGGGTATAAAAGAGAAAATTTTGCACAAACTGTATAGTTGTGTGTTTTTGCTCCCCGAATTGTTTATGTTTTGTAACCATTTATGTGAGTTTGGAATAAAATGCATTCTTTTTTTAAAAAAAAGGTAATGCCTCTGAATGTCAAGGCATTCTCATTGGAGATGGTCATTGCCTGGCACTTGTGTGGCATGATTACTTGACACTTGTCAACCCAAGCCTGGATATTATCCAGGTCTTGCAGCATTTGCACATGGACTGTTTTGAGTCATTTCAAGTGGTGCTGAAGTCTTGCAGTGATGTCCTGGAGCTGAGGTGGCTGACCTCCAACAACCCTTTGTGTTACAAATGACTCCAACCAGTGGAGAATTTTCCCCAATTCTCACTGTCCTATGTTTTTTCATGCATGGAACGATCTGCCTGGATGGTACGCAGAACAATACTTTTCATTGTACTTTGGTACACGTGACAATAAATCAGATCAGCAAATGATCGTACTTCAGATTCTTCAAAATTTAATCTTCATAGTATACAGCCAACTTTTGTCATTTTAATCCTGTCAACACACTAACTCACTCAATGAGCTATTGAGCAGGTCAGCAAAAACTTCCTGAATTAAGTGAAGCTCATCCATCGCCTGAGGCAAGAATTGCATTTGAACTATTTCATCTTTATGCCAAAGAAGATAAGAGGATGCTTCACTGTGCAGGTCACACAATTAGGGCAGAACATGATTACTTTAGCTGTAAGCTTTGTCGCAAGAGCGGAACCCTGATGAGAACAACAGAAGGACTAAACATTTCAATGCTGTGATGACAGCTATACTACCACACAATACAGGAACATCGGATTGAAGCCAAAGGATTTTCATAGAATTTACAGTGCAGTAGGAGGCCATTCAGCCCATCGAGTCTGCACCGGCTCCTGGAAAGAGCACCCTACCCAAGGTCAACACCTCCACCCTATCCCCACAACCCAGTAATCCCACCCAACACCAAGGGCAATTCTGGACACTAAGGGCAATTTATCATGGCCAATCCACCTAACCTGCACATCTTTGGACTGTGGGAGGAAATCGGAGCACCCGGAGGAAACCCACGCACACACGGGGAGGATGTGCAGACTCCCTTTTGGCATGATTTTCATAATTTGTCACCCCAAATGGTTCCCATCATTACCAACAGGTCCGTAACCATCATGTAACTCAACGAGCTGTCTCCAGGCACAAGACAGGTTTGGAAGGACAAAAAAAAAGTAGAATTACATTGATCAATGTTTTGTGCAATTCTAGTGGATTTGGTAGAAAAATGTCACACATCACCGAAAATACTTCAATAAAATGGTAGAAAAAATGCTGCAACGGTAGTTTCACGATTATACATTTCCATAACTCGTTTTTGAAAAAAGATACACATGACAACATTGTTAATACATCATGTCAGTGACTCGTCTCATCAAATACTATCCTGAAAGATATATTTTATCCTGGGGTATGATTTCAAATGTCAAAACAACAATGGCAGAAATTATTGAATCAGAAGACCAAGTTTCAATCCCACTCAATTTAGCTGCCTAGGACTAGGACCCACCAACTACCAGCAGATTGAGATAGCTACTAAGGAATTCAAGTCTAAGGACATCCTCTCCATATCCAAACTAAATGGCAAAGCATGTTGGCAGAACTGCAGACTTTAAACTATAATTTAAAACTATAGTCTTTAAAAGTGCAAGACAACATCCATCCAACAAAATATCCTGATGTATAACTTAACAAATGTTGCCTTCCCATTGCAATATCATAGAACCATATAATTTACAATGGAGAAGGAGGCCATTCGGCCCATGGAGTCTGCACCGGCCCTTGGAAAGCGCACCCCACCTTAGTCCACACCTCCACCCTAGCCCACTATCCCCACACCTCCACCCGATCACTTAACCCCAGCTAACCTTTTTGGACACGAAGGACAATTTAGCACAGCCAATCCACCTAACCTGCACATCTTTGGACTGTGGGAGGAAACCGGAGCACCCGGAGCACTGCCAAGCCAGGAGTCGAACCTGGGACCCTGTGAGAAACTGCAGAAAACAAATTAATTGCAGTTTTATTTTGTTCCACATTATTAAAAAGTACGTTGTAAATTATTCTGTAACTTGTGACTCTACAGATGTGCATTTTCCACTACTTGAAACTAAATGTTGTTGGGTTTGGCCAAGTACTTTAAGGTTTGCATGTCTGTCCCATACCGAGACATTTTTTCTTTACAGTTCCAGACTGATTTATTGGTGGTATACAGCAAGCAAAATGGAATAACAACACTAATATTCATAATTCCTTATTGGTCAATATACAGATGGAATGGCCAAGGGCAGGAAGGAGAACGGTTAGCACATAAAGCCCTGTTTGACATCACTTGTAGTTATTACTACAGAGTGCATTTATAAAACCCTCAGGGTAACCTGGCCACGTAAAATAAATTGTCTGCCTCCCCGTAAGCTACTACAGTCATTTATTATCTGATCCATTAGCCTGGAGCATCAAGCTACTCGCAGTTGAATGCATTTTGTGGTTTAAACATGTGAATTTTGAGCTATTCGCTGCCATTGTATAGCCTACGGCACTGTCTTGAGTAAGGAAAGAAAAATATACAACCCGGCTGATCTTCTTATATGGCAAACAGTCCATAACCTAACCACAATCTTCGCATCTGCACATGCAACCACAACAGGACATCAGAGTCCCTGTCAACTGAGCATATGACATTATACGGATCATCAGAATTACACTGTAATCAATAATAATACAGGCCTATTAGAAAGTAAAACACACCATGTAGGTATCTACCCAAATTAAACAAGAACACAGAAGGACTGTTGTTACCTCCCAGATTACTTTCAAATCCTTGGAAGAGTTTTATATTCTGTAACAAAGTAATTAGAATGCTTGTAAACCCCAGTTCAACTAACATGATCTCCATTCATGATTCAAACAGTTGTTTTCACATCCTCTGTATCATGGAAGGATTTGCAGGCTAATAAACTGTGTGGTAGACCACATCATGAACGTTCTTTCCGTGGCCACAGCCACCTTTGTACCAGCTGGTAAAGTGGCTAATCCTAGATGGTGGGATGATTTAATGAGCTTCCACACCCTCTTACAATGGGGGAAAAGGCACCCATACCCACCAGCCATAGGCATCTCACTGAATATCATCCCAGAATTGAGAGGCAGAGCTCTTGTCTCCACTCAACACCAATGTCTGGGGTGAGGTTCGAACCCTCTGCCTCCTGGCTCAGAGGTGGGAATGCTACCGCTAATGGAAAAGCTTGCTCCAATTTTGACAGCTGATGTTCATACCCAACTTGCTTAACAGTCAACGAGAATGAACCGACATACCTCTCTGCTTGCAACATCGTGAAATTAAAGACGTCGCTTAGGTCAGGAGAACTTCTTTCTGCAGTAAAAGCCACCACATTGCCTACCTCAGCTCAAATATGATAATTTTGAGTCAGTTCATACTCCCTACAATGGAATTAATTATTTATTCCAATTGTCATGGGAACTGTCCCTTTAAGAAATGTTTTTGCCTCATCACATGGCTTCAGTGATGTCATTGTGTGGGTGGAGCTGGGCTGTGGCTCTGTGGAGTTTTACTTTGAGTTTTGGACTGGTTTGCTCTGCACAGGTTGAAAGTTGTTTCTCTATCTTCATTTTAAAAGCTGCTTCCTGACTACATGGTAACTTAAAAGAGATAATTGCTTTCTGGAAGGAATTCAAACCTGCTGTTTGGAAAGGGGAACAAGAGTATCAACAACAAGTCTTATACCAGTAAGAATGCAGTGTGCTGGGCCACACTTTTAAAAAGGGGTTTCTGGTTTTACTTCGATTTTGTTATTGAATTGGAACAGTTAAAGGGGAATTTGTTAAGGGTTCTACATAGATTACTGTAGCTGTGTGGGGTCTTTATGTTTGTAGTTGATAAACATTCTTGCATGTGTGAGTTTATACAAATGTTAACTAAATTCATAAAATTAACCTTATTTTTTGACTAAAAGATGTCACTGTGTGGGTGGAGCTGGGCTGGACATTTGTGTTGCGTTGAGTGAGAACTCTGTTGAATAACACCTGAAAGGCAGGCTCTTGTGCTCATCCTAGCCAAATTCAATGAACAGTTAGAGGTCAGGTGAACTCCATAATATACTTTGGAGTTCTCTAAACCCTGGCCCATAACACAATTAACCAATAGCAACTTTGGAGCAAACATGGTGGGCAAAATGGCCTCCTTCTGCACTGTAACAGTTCTGTAGTAATGCGATTTTGCACAATTTCCTCCAAAAATAGTAACCCAACTCCACCATTTAAAAAATGCACAACGCCAGTTTCTAGCAATTCATTCATGCCTCTGAATGATCAGTGTGGAAGACGAATGTGCACATACACAGCCTTTTAGCATGTTCTCAGAACAAACCAATGAAGGTCACAAATAAATGAATTACGTTTGAATTAGTCTCTCTTGCTTCTCTGAGTTAACACACCAGAGTTCTGAGTTGCCGAGGGATCTAGATGAATCACAAAAGATATGTATGCAGGTACAGCAAGTAATTAAGAAAGCTAATAGAATGTTATTGTTTATTGCAAGGTGAATTTAATACAAAAGTAGGGAGGATATGCTTCAACTAAACAGGCCATTGGTGAGACCACATCGGAGTGTTGTGTACAGTATTGGTCTCCTTATGCAAGGAAGAATGCAAATGCATTGGAAGCAGTTCAGAAAAGGTTTACTAACTTAATACCTGGATGGATTGGGGGGGGGGGGGGGGGGGTTATTTTATGAAGAAAGGTTGGATCCTGCATCCACTGGAGTTTTAAAGAGGCCAACAAAAAAGATATTGAGGGGTCGTGACAGGGTCAATATGGAGAGGATATTACCTCTTGTTTGGAGAATCTAGTACTAGGGGCCACTGTGTAAAAATAAAGGATCAACCATAGAGAATTGCTTTCTCTCAGAGGATTGACAGTCTTTGGAACTCTATTCCTCAAATGGTGGTAGAAGCCGAGTCTTTGAATATTTTTAACAGCAGAAGGAGCGACATGGTACCACAGTAGTTAGCGCTGTTGCTCCACAGCTCCAAGGTCCCAGGTTCAATTCCAGACTGCGAGTACGGAGACTGCATGATCTCCCAGTGTCTGCGTGGGTTTCCTCCAGGTGCTCCGGTTTGCCCACACTCCAAAGATAGAACATAGAACATAGACCAGTACAGCACAGAACAGGCCCTTCGGCCCTCAATGTTGTGCCGAGCCATGATCACCCCACTCAAACCCACGTATCCACCCTATACCCGTAACCCAACAACCCCCCCCTTAACCTTACTTTTATTAGGACACTACGGGCAATTTAGCATGGCCAATCCACCTAACCCGCACATCTTTGGACTGTGGGAGGAAACCGGAGCACCCGGAGGAAACCCACGCACACAGGGGGAGGACGTGCAGACTCCACACAGACAGTGACCCAGCCGGGAATCGAACCTGGGACCCTGGAGCTGTGAAGCATTTATGCTAACCACCATGCTACCCTGCTGCCCGGCCATGCTAAATTGCCCCTAGTGTCCAGGGAGATTAGGCGGGGTTACGTGGAGGTGTGGGGTTGAGTGGGGTGCTCTTTCCGGGGGCCGGTACAGACTCGCTGGGCCGAGTGGCCTCCTTCTGCACTGTAAGTTCTATAAGTAGATAGATTCTTGATAAGCAAGGAGGTGGAAGGTTATCAAGGGTAGGCAGGAATGTGGAGTTATGGTCACCATCAGATCGTCTATGATCTTACTGAATTGCGGAGCAGACTTGAAGGGCCAAGTGGCCTACTCCTGCTCCTAATTTGTATGTTCAGGTGTACACCAGCCAACTTTCACACAGCAAGACCCCACGAGCAGTGGATTAGATGAATTGCCAGTTCAACTATTTTCATTGATGTTGGTTGAGGGAGGAATGTTGACCAAGGCATCAGGACAAACTCCCTGAAATCCTTTATATCCATTAGAATGAAATGGACAGGCAAAGAGGTTCCGTTTAACAGTTCACCCAAGAGATGGCACCTCCAGCAATGAATATCTCTGCATTGCACTGAAATGTTAGTCCAGAATATGTATTCAAATCTAAGTAGAGCTTGAATCCTTAACCTTGAGGAAAGGTTGCTACTGAGTGAAGCTGACACTAAGGTGGAATAATAAGCGGAACTTACATTTTCAAGTCCTGTTTACAGCAAATGCGTAACAAATTATTTTCCCTCAGTCCTGCATAACTTAGAACTGAGAGCAGAATAATTAAAAAAATTAATTGACTTAATGAAAGATCAGCACTGCAAAGTTCAAAACTGCTCGGTGACAGGGGTAGCAAAGCCTGGTCCTGAAAATCCTTCTGATTGGTAATTTCGACGAAGATGAATTAAGAGCAGAGTCTAAAAAGAGTTTATAATGAGAACAGGGTTATCAAAAACTGGGCAGATAATGCACAAGGAATTACATGCCACCCATGCACTATTTAAAATTGGTCATTAATCTCACTTTATAATCAGACGTCTTGCAGGAATGTTGTGATATGCCACGTACTAGGAAGGGTTAAAAGCCCAATTCAGACATGAAGCAGGAAACAAAAGAATTCCCAAAGAATGCTGAACCTCAATACTGCCATCTACTGTAAACAAACAATGCATTCACTGCGATCAACATTTCTCCAGCCAACAGCTACTCACTTCTGTTTCGAAATTGAATGCAGACAAACTCGCACAACCCAAGTTAAGCAAGAAAGCAGAAAATGTTGACAGTGACAGTCAAGGAACGGCAATATATTTCCAAGTCAGGGTGGTGAGTGACTTCGAGGGGAACGTACGGGTGGTGGTGTTTACATGTGTCTGCTACCCTTGTCCTTCAGATGGTAGTGGTTCTGGGTTTGGAAGGTGCTGCCCAAGGAGCCTTCATAAGTTCCTGCAGTGCACCTTGTAGATGGTACACACGGCTGCCAGTGTGCGTCGGTTGTAGGGTGAGTAGATGTTTTTGGAAGAGTGGGCAATCAAGCAGGCCACCTTCGTGGATGGTGTTGAGATTCTTGAGTGTTGTTTTGAGCTGCACGTTTCCAGGCAAATGAAGAGTATTCCATCATAGTCGTGACTTTTGCCTTCTAGATGGTGGACAAGCTTTGGACTGTGAGGAGGCGTGTTCCTCGCCGCAGGTATTGTAGCCTCTGACCTGCTCTTTTAGTCAAAGTTTTTATATGGCTGGGTCCAGTTCAGTTTCTGATTAATGGTGACCCCCAGGATGTTGATAGTGGGGAACGTAGCGATAGTAATGCCATTGAATGTCAAGGGGCGATGGTTAGATACTTTTGTAGGAGGTGGTCAATTGCCGGGACGTTGGCACAGTGCTTAGCACTGTTGCTTCACAGCACCAGGGACCTGGGTTTGATTCCCGGCTTGGGTCACTGTCTGCACGTTTTCCCCGTGTCTGCATGGGTTTCCTCCGGGTGCTCCGGTTTCCTCCCACAAGTCCCAAAAGACGTGCTTGTGAAGCGAATTGGACATTCTGAATTCTCCCTGTGTGTACCCGAACAGGACCCGGAATGTGGCGACTCAGGGATTTTCACAGTAACTTAATTGCAGTGTTAATGTAAGCCTACTTGGGACACTAATAAAGATTATTGTTATTGTGTGGTACTTGTGTGGCACAAATGTTACTTGCCACTTGTCGGCCATGCCTATTGTCCATGTCTTGTTGCTTTTGGGCACGGATTGCTTCATTATCTGAGGAGTCATGAATGGTGCTGAACATTGTGCAGTCAGCAGCGAAAATCCCCACTTCTGACCTTATGATGGAAGGAAGGTCAGTGATGAAGCAGCTTAAGATGGTTGGGCCTAGGACACTACTTGAGGAACTTCCTGGAACTGAGATAATTGACCTCCAACCACCACACCCGTTTTCCTTTGCACCTGGTATGACTCCAACCAGTGAAGAATCCACCCGACTCCAGTTTTGTTAGGGCTCCTTGATGCTGTACTCATTCAAATGCTGCCTTGCTGTCAAGAGCAGTCACTCTCATCTCTGGAATTCAGCTCTTTTGTCCATGTTTAATTAGGTCAAGGAGCTGAGTAACCCTCGTGAACCCAAACTGACAGTCAGCAAGCAGGCTCCCTTTGCATAACAACTCATGTAAATCTCCATTGCAGCTGACATATCCCTTTCCGTCAGGATGCTAATTCAGTCAATATATAATTCGCCTCTTTAGCTTTGGATCTAAGGATGTGACACGAGGAATCAAAATGCTATGCTCATCAAACACTCATGGAAAATTGTAGTTTCAATGCTGCCGGAATCAGAGAAATATCTTCTGCAGAAAACAACCATTCAGGCTTAAACATGGAGGCAAAAGGCTAGATGATCCTGTTCATTCTTTCGGGAAATGGAGGTAGTTATACGAGTTTGGATCAAGAATAAGGCGATTAGGGGCAGCACGGTGGCATAGTGGTAAGCATTGCTGCCTACGACGCTGAGGACCCGGGTTCGAATCCCGGCTCTGGGTCACTGTCTGTGAGGAGTTTGCACATTCTCCGCGTGTCTGCGTGGGTTTCACCCTCACAACCCAAAGATGTGCAGGATAGGTCGATTGGCCACGCTAAATTGCCCCTTAATTGAAAAAAAATAATTGGGTACTCTAAATTTAAGAATAAGGCAATTGTACATATTCTGTACATTCTATGTAAACTGCCTTCTTCCTCATTCCATTCTCAAGCCTTTCATATATTTTCAGAACATTTTTTAAAATCAGTTTAATAATTACATCTATCACTTATACTTCGATTGGTTCAATCTTCGAAACTGGTGTAACTTTTTTGATGAACAAAATGATTTCCCCTGTGTTTTAATATTTATATTGTAGATTCCATACTGCACACCGTTCAGAAATATGCTTTCCTGTTTGATTGGAGGAGAAAGAACAGCTCCGCTCACAGGCTTTACATAGCAACATCATTCCTTTGAGAATTGCTGAAAATTACTTGATTTGATTGTGTTAATTGAGTCCTAAGCAACATGGTGAAGCATGAAACTAAGGGTGGCATGGTGGCACAGTAGTTAGCTGCTGCCTCATGGCGTTGAGGACCCGGGTTCAATCCCGGACCCAGTTCACTATCTGTGTGGAGTTTCACATTCTCTCAGTGGCTGTGTGGGTCTCAGCCCCACAACCCAAAAAGATGTGCAGGAAAGGTGGATTGGCCATATCTTTCTATTAAAACAGTAAAAAATATATACAAGGCCAAACGGTACAAACACTAATTTTGTGTTGGAGAAACAGGGTACCCTCCCCTCAGTACCAATGTACGGGGAGGGGGGTTGGATACTCTGATTATTAAAACAGTACACAACACGTTTCACGCTAAATTGTCCCTTAATTGGGGAGGAAAAATTGGGCATTTTAAATTTTAGGGGGGAAAAGCATGAAACTAAACACAAATCCTTTTCACGATACTTGGCTTATTTACAGAAGGCAGCATTACATGTCCAACTCCTACCTATTCACACACAGTGTCCCAAAAGATTCTTTTTTTACACTCTTTTGAGTAAAACAATGGAACAAAAAAATAAACAAATTAACAAATGGACCAATTAAATTGACAGGCCCTTGAAGGGGTAAAGTCTTTCTTAATCAATACCCTTCACTTGTTTAGCTTTCACCTTGACAATACAATTAACATACCATTAATACATTGCAGTACTTCACCTGAAATGTTGGGTTAAATACTTCTGTTGCCACATGATTAAATGTAGATGGGTAAAATTATCGAACACAAAAAGAAACAAAGATCATACCTTACATTCCACCACACTCTGGTCCGACTCACACGTGACATAAATTTCATCCACTGCTCGTCGGAGATTGTCGAAAAGAAAGGCCCAATAGCGTGCCCGTAAGTCAATTTTTCTGGGCTGTCGACCCTTTGTTGGGCTCTTCTCCCCAACAGTGCTCAATGAGGACTTTTCTGTTGAAGCAGCCTGCAAGAAAAGAAGAAATGGCAGTTCCATGATACAGTGCACACTGCACAACAGGTGTGCTCACACAGAATTGGTCAAATTAATAATCCAATAAAGGAAGTGACTGTAAAATACATTTAAGAGATTCCTCAGAAAACCACAAGCTCATGTGTCTCTATTGTTCAAAGCAAGACAAAGTGCCGAGTTGGTGCAGCAATAGATTCTCCAACATGGTGTTTGGCATTCAACATTAGGAAGGTACTGACTTGCAAAGATTTTCCACTCCTCCCCATCCCAAAACTTAACTGTGTCAACCACAAGGAAGAAGAGTAAAATGGGATGGTAAATGGTCCCCCAGAGCAGTCAGGACTAGCAGAAGTCTGGGAATATATTGCTTGTTCTCACTAGTTAAGCATGGTACCTCCGAAAACCAATAATGCTGATTATAACTCACCTCACGGGTCAGACAACACAATCCGGGTTCACGTGTTTTTTGCTACGTTGGACCACACACAGGCATCTAATGTGGATTTTACCACATCCACAATGACCTTGTCAGACACTGATGTTACTATGTAATGGTTCTATAGTCTTAAATGTGAATCCTGAGCGGGATATGTTTCATAGAATTTACAGTGCAGGAGGCCATTCGGCCCATCGAGTCTGCACCGGCTCTTTGAAAGAGCACCCTACCCAAGGTCCACACCTCCACCCTATCCCCATAACTCAGTAACCCCACCCAACACTAAGGCCAATTTTGGACACTATGGGCAATTTAGCATGGCCAATCCACCTGACCCGCACATCTTTGGACTGTGGGAGGAAACCGGAGCACCCGGAGGAAATCCACGCACACACGGGGAGAATATACAGACTCCGCACAGACAGTGACCCAAGCCGGGAATTGAATCTGGGACCCTGGAGCTGTGAAGCAATTGTGCTATCCACAATGCTACCGTGTTTCTAGATATCAAAGATATAATTTACCTGTACATGCAAATTTGGAAAGGACTTGAGTAATATGTTAGGCCCATGAATTTCTTTTAAGTTAGCGCTTAAAAAATATAATCACTGTTTTATACATGAGGGAGATGGAAGTGTAGGTTGGACTAGCAATCCAGACGCTCAGGCTAATGCTCCGGAGACAGCTGGTGACATTTTAATTCACGGCAGCTGGTGGAATTTAAACTCAATTAATAAATCTGGAGTTATAAAGCTAGTCTCAGTAGCGGTGACCATGACAACTATCACCGACGATTATTTTAAAACCCCACCTGGTTCACTACATCCTTTAGGGAAGGAAATCTGCCGTCCTTACTTGGTCTGACCTACATATGATTCCAAACCCACAGCAATGTAGTTGGACTCTTGACCACCCTCTGAAATGGCCTAGCGAGACTCAGTTCAAGAGCAATTAAGATGGGCAACAAATACTGGCTTCACCTCAACGCCCACATACCATGAAATAAAAGAGGCTAGAACTTTTAGAGAGATATTCAATTTTGGATAAAAACAGTGAACTACTGAGACTTGTTCCCAAATTCATGACAGAATTGAATTTCATCCAAATTATGTACCTCCAACAATGCATCATTCTCTCTGTACTACATTTTCTCAGTCTTCGCACACAAACCCTGAAGTGCTGCTTGGACCATAACTTTTGATTTAGAGGCAAGAGGGCAACAAACTGAGCCAATTTGCCACACTCAGGTAACAGGTGAGAAAGATATAAACTTCCAGAGATTTAGTGAAACAAAGACCGCTGGTTTGAAAGGCTTGCATTCACAAAGAGCGTGCATGATGGGCACAATAGCACAGTGGTTAGCACTGTTGCTTCACAGCTCCAGGTTCGATTCTCGGCTTGGGTCACTGTCTGTGCAGAATCTGCACGTTCTCCCCGTGTGTACATGGGTTTCCTCCGGGTGCTCCGGTTTAGGGCTGTTTAGCACAGGGCTAAATCGCTGGCTTTGAAAGCAGACCAAGGCAGGCCAGCAGCACGGTTCGATTCCCGTATCAGCCTCCCCGAACAGGCGCTGGAATGTGGCGACTAGGGGCTTTTCACAGTAACTTCATTTGAAGCCTACTTGTGACAATAAGCGATTTTCATTTTCCTCCCACAAGTCCCAAAAGATGTGCTGTTAGGTGAATTGGACATTCTGAACTCTCTCTGTGTACCCTAATAGGCGCCGGACTGTAGCGACTGGGGGATATTCACAGTAACTTCATTGCAGTGTCAATGTAAGCCTACTTGTGACAATAATAAAGATGATTATAATGTCACCGACTGACTGCCTCGGTTCAAAGAAGAATGATGGCCACTTTAATGGAGGTAGCATAAGAATGCCAACACCCACAGATTTGTACCCCAGATTCTGGAGAGAACGATGAGGTGGGGGATTTAGATGAAAGAACATGCAAGGAAAACGAAAGGCTCACCATGTTTAAGGCACAGCAAAATGATAACGAATAAACACTTTGTTCTCTTGGTTCAAAATACTTTACAAGACTATACTTTGCAAACAGCAGGAATTTACTATTTTAATACACGGTTAGTGCCCCTTGTGTTTCAAAGCACGTCTCCAGCGGACATAATGAACTTGCTAGAACGAAACATGCATCTTTTATCCTCCATGTTTGCTCAAGCATTTCAAAGACTGTTTAACTTACTTTGAGCAAGTTACTTACCATATTACTCTGTGGTTTGCTACATCTGAGGATCACACAGATAAGCATCACTGTAAATGTACATAACAAAAATTCACTTCAAAGCAGTGCAGCAGGGTGATAAAGGGCATTGGAAAAAGGTCGCACTGAAATGTTCTAAATCAAAAACTATTCATTAAATCATCAGAAACGAGAGACTTTGATGGTAGAATAGATAACGCTCTTCTGAAAAACATTTACCTGGTTTGAAGGAGGGGGCAGGGTTAAGAAAATCCACATGTTCCAAGAGGTACATCGCAGATGTATGTGTAGCTGGGGTTAAATCTAATATATGTGGGCAGAAACCTCACGAGTACCCATTGCCAATGTAATTATCACTGGAAGAATACTGCCAGTTCAGTATATATATATATATATATATATATATATATATATATATATATATATATATATATATATATATATATATATTATATCAATATATCTATATAGGGTCAGATCACATTTCTCAAGATGTCCAAAAGTACTTCACATACAATAAAATACTGCCACTGCTGCTAGATCATCACCTGCAAGGTCGTCCTTCCGACCAACCTTTCTTTCTTTAACTCTTTGGCACACCAGTAAAGGACTTTTCCAATATTTGCCCAAAGTTTCAGCTAACATTTGAGCCATTTCCTCGTTCTTTGCTGGCTCAAGCTATAATGAATAGCTGTTCCTTCCCATAAACGTACCAGGGGCGAGGGGTTTGAAGGCGGAGGTTGGTTTAAAAACTATGAAAATGAATGGCTAAGGAAGTGGGTTTCGTACCAGTCGTTCCAGTGATATTTCCATATCAATTTAATTATGAGAACTGAGACATTCCTTAACATTAGTAAGTAAATATTACAATTAGGTAACCAATTATATCTAGATAGGATACAGTCAGTCTCCAAACAGCAGTCTGTAAAGTAGAAGTAATCTATTAAGTTCTGTGCCATCTAAATTTATTTTCAACCATTAAAAAAAAGCCTTTTATGTATTCAACATTGGATTAAGTTTGGAACAATAATATAAGATACAAACTCTACAAGACTGGGAGACATTGTCAGGGCATTGTTTAGAATATCCATCACCTTTAGCACCCTGACATCACATGCATATGCTCATGACACAGGTCCCTGAACTGTAAAAAGAGAAATGGCAATGTAATGGTTCAAACTGTAGAACTTAGTGAATATTTGGTGTAGGCAGTGCATGTGAATTCCTCGAGCCGAGGCACTGGCAGGTCTATAATCAGAATCTGATTTTTGTTTTCTAAAGTGGACAATCTAGATGTATTGCTGTACTGCATATTTGTCATTGCAAATTATTTACATTATTTAATTGTAAATAATTTTGATTGGTTAATTTACCTTTGGCACAGCTGGCTCTGTGTGCAATACCTTTCAGCGTACAAGTGGCTGAGGACATTGTAGGCATGATACATGAATGCCAGTCAGCAAGTCACTGCGATTAAGAGTTAACTATTAGATCATAAGCGATACCGTGCACTTTTGGAAACCACTGGGTCATTTGAATGAGAATGAGTAACATGCTGAAAATTTTAAAAAAGGTTTTCCTCACAAATTTGTGTAAACACAGACTAGGACACTTTCAGTTCAACATGCAAAGTTGAAAGTTTTTCATTCAATCATTGCATTTCTTGACCCTATCGGTTTTTAAAATGTATGTGTCTTATATTTTAAAAAGAGCAGTGTGTAACTACAATACTAGAAACCACCAGCTGAGATTCTCATCTAATTTCTCTTATTTTTACAAGAGCTCTTGTTCATATAACGCATAGGAAGCAAGATAATGGTAAACACACAAGGGTTTTTCTGAGGCAACTCTGGGGGGAAAACTGCTTACCATACAAAATTCTGGAACCATCATCCAAGCTCATTCAAAATTATTGCCCTTTCAAAGAAGGTATTTCTCCTCCCATCCCAACAGTGTCACTGGCCATCTATCCATGGTACACATAATTCTCAGCAGCCCTACACGAATGTGTACTGCCGTGTGTTTACCTACATGGAAATCTGTCATTTCTTAGACCATCTACTCAACTTGTCTAAAACTGTTTGAATAGTTTGACTTACGCTGATAAATTTGTCACTTTTGTGCATCACACAGTTACTATGCAATTGAGTCTGGTCAAGAGTCACACAAAATAATCATTGAAGTTAATGTCGATTGGTGTGCAATCCATTATTTGTCGACCTCACTGTTCTGATGTAGCTCTCAATATATAGGGGTAGTTTGATCAGAAACACACAATATGAAGAGCCTCAACTATTTAATATAGTAATTCAAATAGCAGATTATTTGACTTCTCAGTAACACCTTTACCGCCGATTACAGCTTGCAAGCTTAAACTTCAGGGCGATAACTGAAAGCAGCCTGCATCAGCTTTTTAAAATAAATTTAGAGTAACCAATTCTTTTTTTTTCAATCAAGGGGTAATTTAGCGTGGCCAATTCACCTACCCTGTACATCTTTTTTTTTGGGTCATGGGGTGAGACCCACGCAGATATGGGGAGAGTGTGAAAGCTCCACTCAGACTATGACCCGGGGCCGGGATCTGACCCGGGTCCTCGACACCATGCTAACCACTGCGCCACCATGCTGCCCAGCCTGCATCAGGTGAAGGAAAGTCGTTGGGTCACACAAAGTTTTTGTTAATGTTTTCATTCTCCATTTTTGCATTTTCCTCCAAAATTTACACCCCACCCACAAACAGTAAATGGTAACAAATACAAAATCAATCCCCTTAACAATAACAACGATCCCATCCTCCCACCACCCCAAACAACGGCCCACCCGTCAATATATGTATCCAATAAAACAACCCCTCCCACGGTGGAAACAAAAAGCAAAGGAGAAAAAGAAAAAAGGAGTCCGGGACCGCTCATAGTCACCATAGAGTCCACTCCCCCCCCTCCCCACACTCAACGCCGTCCAACCTCTGAAAGAGTACCGTACATGATACCCAAGAGTTGTAACACCCCCCCCCCGCCCTGCTCCTTCCCAACTCCTCCCGTCCACTACCTCTTGTAAAACTCCTTCCCCCAACCTCGGTTCCTTCCCCTCCAACTTTCCACCCCGGCTAGACCACTCGGACCCTGTTCTGCCAGGCTCCGATGGCCGCAGCCCCTTCCCCCACCTCACTCCCGTTCACTGGCCGGCATAGACCGGCCAGCGTGGAGGCCCCCACCCAGGTCCCTTTCCCCCTTGCCCGACCCTAGGACAGCCCAAAAATTCCCCTTTTAGTTCACAAAACCCACAGATCCACCTACAACCCAAAGAGCCCTCACTTCGAGTGAAAGTCCCATCACTTCCCTTGTCCAAATATATACAACATTGGCTCCTGTAGCCCTACACCCGCACGCAGTGAAACAAACAAACAAAAAAAGAGAAAATACAGTCATGAGGTTACATCGGCACATGGTCATTTCTCAGTTCTGCCACAGTCCTTCTGCCTTCGCAAACTCCTCCGCTGCCTCCGCCGTTCCAAAATAAAAGTCCATGAGCTTGTAAGTCACCCTCAGCTTCGCTGGATATACAATGCCGCACTGCACCTTGCTAATGTACAGTGCCCTCTTCACCCGGTTGAAAGCAGCCCACCTCCTCGCCAGCTCCATCGTAAAGTCCTGGTATACACGTATACCAGCTCCAGCCCACTGCATCACCCGCTTCTGCCTGGCCCAGCACAGGACCTTCTCTTTCACACTGTACCTACGGAAGCACAGAGTCACTACACTTGGCGACTCACTCGCCTTTGGTACAGGCCTCCACGACCGATGAGCCCGATCCAGTTCATATCGGGAGGGACCCTCCCCCTCCCCCAATAGTTTCGCCAGCATCGCGGCAAAATACTCAATTGAGAGGCAGCACGGTGGCACAGTGGTTAGCATTGCTGCCTACGGCGCTGAGGACCCGGGTTCGAATCCCGGCTCTGGGTCACTGTCCGTGTGGAGTTTGCACATTCTCCCCGTGTCTGCGTGGGTTTCACCCCCACAACCCAAAAAGATGTGCAGGATAGGTGGATTGGCCACGCTAAACTGCCCCTTAATTGGAAAAAATAATTGGGTACTCTAAATTTAAAAAAAAAAATACTCAGTCGGTCTCGGCCCTTCAACTCCTTCGGGCAGCCCCACAATCCTCAAATTCTGTCGCCTGGACCTATTTTCCAGGTCTTCCATTTTTCCTCGCATTCCTTGTTAATCTCCATCACCTTCCGCATCTCCTTCCCCATCGAGGTAAGTTGATCACCGTGCTGCAATAATGTCTCCTCCACTTCCTTCAGTGCCTCCCCTTGCTCCAGCACCTCTGACACTGCACTCGCCACCGCCGTCGCCACCGGGGAAATTGCCTCCTCCACCAGCACACTCAAAACCTCCCTCATCTCCTTCCTCATTGTCTCCATGTATTTTGTAAACTGCCTTTCGAATTCTGCAGCCATTACCTTAGTTATTTCTTCAGCCGTAAGCAATGCGGCCTCCCCGATGCTCCAGCCTCCATTTTCGTTGGTGACCCCGCGGTGACCTTTCGACTCCCTGACGAGCTTTCAGCTGTTTTCACAGCCGTTTTCTTACTGGACCGCGACATATCCCTTCCCTCCCTGTACTTTCTCCTGGCCTTCACCACCTTCGCTGCCCCTAGGACCGGGCGTCAATCCCCGACAGTGCTGTTCCCGAACGGGAGCCCTCCAACGCGCGGCTGCCTCCCGCCCGCTGTCACCGGAAGTCAGCCGTCACCGCTTCTTCAATGGCCTTGGTGAGATCTTTTCACAGTTGTACCCTCTGCTGCTAGAATTCAGCTTTCATAAAGGCCCTCAAGTCAGCTTGAGGCCTTTAAACTTGCCCTTCCCCCGCCTGCATGCTGGAAGAGGCTTTTGTCTCTGCTGTAGCTTCAGCCAAATCTTTCATTGTTTCTGCGGGTCTGGTAACCAAGAAACATACCATTCCTGGGGGAAGTACTCCTCCAACATTCACCTATGCCTTTTCATCAAAATTCCACCCCGTATTGCTTAAAAAAAGAGCTCTTTTCTGTAACCTTGGGCAGGAGCTGCCTTTTGTATGACCACTTACTCCATGGTGCACACCAGAAGCCTCGGGTCACACAAAGTTGGCAGCCCTTGTACAATGCTCAGTTCTGATCAGAAAATGATATCTTTCCTCTTGCGCTGTTAATCTTGAGCAAGATTGGCGACAGCACAGCTGACATCTGGGATAGACTGTCCCGACCTGGATGCATTTGGTATCCGGGACTGCAAAGAGGAAATTTTTAAAAATTCTCCTACCCAAAGTAAGACTTGCTTCTGACAGACTCTGAAATCACTATTGTACAATAGATGAAAATTAGTCCTTAGTTTGTAGAGATGTGGACGCTAATAAAAAATCAGTTTACCAGGAGGAAATCATTTGAGTGTAACCCTATCCAACTGCACAGACTGTAGTACCAGTTGGCTAATGGAAAGGTCATCTTCAGTCCCAAACCACCAGCTAGACCTGACACCACTCGTTTGTCACAGTTCAATAACTGCCACTCAAAGTAGAGGCAGTCCAGCTTTGAGAGTGGAATCTGGCTGCAAAGCTAAAAAGCAGTATTTTACCCTCCATCAGCTGCATGCAAGGGTCATGGTGATCCAGATGCAGGGCAATTGCGGGAATGGCAGTGCATTGTTGATGTTCATCTCCAGCCAGTGTGGAGGCAACTTTTTTTTATCCAGAATTGAAAACACACAATCAGGAATATAGCAAAAATTATTGTTGCCATCACCTCACAGCAGATAATATAATATCTATAATCTAAAGCAGAGTTCAAGGAATGTAGCAGCTATCAGCATCCCTAAAATTCAAATAAAGAGATTATGCACTAGAAAAACAACATATGGGGAAATAGAGCACCTCATGTTTCATTTTAAAACACAATCCTAGGCCTCAGATATGGTACCTTGCATACCCATTACCATAAGACCATAAGACATAGGAGTGGAAGTAAGGCCATTCGGCCCATCGAGTCCACTCCACCATTCAATCATGGTTGATTTCAACTCCATTTACCCGCTCTCTCCCCATAGCCCTTAATTCCTCGAGAAATCAAGAATTTATCAATTTCTGTCTTAAAGACACTCAATGTCCCGGCCTCCACCGCCCTCTGTGGCAATGAATTCCACAGACCTACCACTCTCTGGCTGAAAAAATTTCTCCTCATCTCTGTTCTAAAGTGACTCCCTTTTATTCTAAGGCTGTGCCCCCGCGTCCTAGTCTCCCCTGCTAATGGAAACAACTTCCCTACTTCCATCCTATCCAAGCCATTCATTATCTTGTACGTTTCTATTAGATCTCCCCTCAACCTCCTAAACTCCAATGAATATAATCCCACGATCCTCAGACGTTCATCGTATGTTAGGCCTACCATTCCTGGGATCATCCGTGTGAATCTCCGCTGGACCCGCTCCAGTGCCAGTATGTCCTTCCTGAGGTATGGGGCCCAAAATTGCTCACAGTATTCTAAATGGGGCCTAACTAGTGCTTTATAAAGCCTCAGAAGTACATCCCTGCTTTTATATTCCAAGCCTCTTGAGATAAATGACAACATTACATTTGCTTTCTTAATTACGGACTCAACCTGCAAGTTTACCTTTAGAGAATCCTGGACTAGGACTCCCAAGTCCCTTTGCACTTTAGCATTATGAATTTTGTCACCGTTTAGAAAATAGTCCGTGCCTCTATTCTTTTTTCCAAAGTGCAAGACCTCGCACTTGCCCACGTTGAATTTCATCAGCCACTTCACAATACACATTAACCAGTTCCTGCAGTGCTGCCTCGCCAGTCTCCACACTGATATTCTTCACACCAATCAATAGTCCCAGCAATCGGCTCTGCTGTCTGTGCATTACTTGAAGTCTGACCTCACACATGTGCCTTATTGATTTTAACGGCAAGTACAAAATCCCTGCAATTTGGGGAACAACAACAATTTTGTCTTTTTCTTTGCTGTTGGTCAAAAGCTAATTGAAATCCATGGGGTATCGAGGTCTACACATCCAACCTCAGACAGAGCACAACTGTGCCCTCGCTTCCAAACATTCAGCTCCGTTGTCTTCATCGGGAACAATATATCAAGCTAGTTTTTGCATTGGGCTGATTACGTACTTCCACCATAAAATACTCAATTATTCACAAGAAGAGAAAGTGATATAAAACATTTTGCCTTTGGAACAGCAAGTCCACTTTTAGTGGGGGTGGGGGGGGTGGGGTGTAGATACACATTTAGAAACAAATTTTATTCCGCTATCGCATTGAATTTCAAGAAAGGGATACGAAGTGAGTTACATGACATTGTTTACTATAATGTAATATGAAATCACATTCTAGTCAAAAATGGTAAACTTTGCTGGAGATTTTTTTTAAAAACATAAATTATTAAAAGAGATTAGAATATAATATGCTGCAGTTAAAAATCAATAGGCAGCCAAGAACACAGCGAGGGTTTAGCAAGGATCAAGCCAATGCATCCATTATTGTCTTATTACATCCAGACCTGCTATAGAGGTTTATTAACCAGCATTGCCCTTGTGATCTTGTGGGAAGTCACTGGTTGCCCGTTAACAGTTTGTGCGAATAATTTTTATCATCTGCTATTTAAAGTATATGGGGCAGAATATGTGTAAACATAAGATAAAAGTGAAACTTATTTCCACAATATATCAACTCTCCGACTGCCTATTTCAGGTTACACCAATATTTTATCTCCAAACATTTTCATAGATGGTCTCCAACAATTATCACAATGTCCTCCAATAATATGCCCAACAATTTTAAACATGGCTCACTTCATGTCTTGTAACAGCTTCACGCACTGACCTACAGTTCCCAGTACAGCCAAGTTTTTCTCTATTCCCACTCTTGATTTGAGGTTTTATCTGCCATTCTCTCCCCTCACCTGGCCTTAATTTCTAATTTGGGTCATTTGCTTCTTTTTCATTTTGGGCACAGGCTGCAATTTTACAATTCAGCCAACTGTTTCAGGTCCTGCTCTATGAACAAATATGCTTTTACAATGGTAGAAAAATGATCCAGTCACGGAACATTAACGGCAACAGTTGTGTGTTCCCCTGAGGCTATGGTGTCCTCTTGCAAGCAGCTTAATACCAAAGCAGACACCAAGAACTGTGTACATTATTAGGCAGGAGCACATCCTGGGTGACTGCCCTACACCCAACATTATACCTCAACAAAATCCTCATTGAGAACCTAGTTAATAGTCATCATCTCAGATAGTTTCCACCGCCACTAGCTGGCTTGTAGCTTTCAGTACTTTAGCTCAGAACGATATGGCTGCACTACTCTCTCATAACACAAATATTTGAAGTTACACTGTCCATTTGATGTTTTACAACAGCTGGAATGATTGTTCTGTACGCAGAATAATACTTTTCACTGTACCTCGGTACATGTGACAATAAATCAAATCAGATCAGATTTAAAAATATTTCCACATCGATCATTACCCATTCCTGAAAGTTTAGTGACAACTCTCATACAAGAGGCACATTGGCACAACATTGAAGTATCGCACGATTAAAAGCCATTTCTATTTCCGGATCATGTATCGTTGCAATTACAAGTCAGCCTAGCCACAACACTGCATTAGAAGTGATTCCGAAGTCTCTGCACAAACAAAATGATTTCCTGGAACCAAGTGGACTTGAACACCCAGAGAGTTTTAAAGGAGGAATACATTCATGTCACTTGTCAAACAACTTATCAGGAGGTTTACATTTCACTCAACAACTATTCGGAAGGAAATACAATTAAACTATGACACATTGGATTGCTTTAGAACCAATTCTTGCTTCTTCTGCTCCCGCTCCCAACCCCATTGCTAATTCACTGAGATATACCTAATACGGAGTTTCCAGGTTTAATACTTAGTTTATACTTAACTAGGCAATAGAGATGCCTTGGTGTTCCTGAATTTAATAGCTTGCCCCTTATTGTTTTCCAGCAATTCTCAGCTGTAGTATACTGTGAGGACAGAAGAGACTCAAATGCCACGCCCAAAGTTCAAATCACTTGGCAATTCTCATTCCCTCACACTAGATATTAAGAACGGCCACTTGAGATACTGTAAAGACACCGGTGCCTGTTGAACCAACAGGTAATCAGCATATTCAAGAGAAATTGAGAAAATTAACACAAGGAGGTTTGATTTTCCAGATACCCACCTCATCACAAAAAGCTTCTGCTGCCGTACAGTGGAGATAACTCTGTTTCTACATTTTTAATGCTGCAGTGTTTGGTTGTGCACAAAACAATCAACTTGTATTGATTTTTAACTAAAATATAACATCCCAATTTAATATGAACTGTCCAAATTTGACCATTTTATTGACAGAGAGAGACCATGTCAAATTAAACTGGTTTAATATAGATAGTTTTTATGCAGTAGAGGAAATATATGAGACAGTATAGATTACAATGTATTATTGTATTTTTCACGTCCAATCAATTATGAAAATGTTGAGTTGAGGGTCAGGTAACAAATAATAAGCAGTGTTCTGTCTGTTTTGAGAGCAGGATTACACAACGTCTAAATGTTTAATGCTGTTTATCTCTGAGCAATGGAATATAAGGAGTGAATTAATGGTGCAATACTGACAACACCAAGCTTAACTCATGCCAACACTTTGAGAAAATGCCTCAACAGGACAATGAAAAGATTAGAATGTCAAGGTATGGCCCAATGAGTAAAGACACTCCCCATGTAAGCCAGCAGTTCCCCAAGTTCAATCTCCAAATTGTCCAGAGTTCATCAACCTCAGCGGGGACAGCAGATGGGAACTGTAATTTGCCTCAGTCACCCTCACTGCCGTGCCTGAAGTGGGACTGACAGCGTTCAAACTATTTAAATATGTAAGTTTCAAACTATTTAAATATGTAGATTGTAAAAGTGCAATATAAAACTCGTTGTGTGGAAAAGGTCAGCAGATTGCAGGGCTAATTATTTGTGACAACGGGAAACCAAGTATTAAAATGTCCTGCATAATGTTCTGCACTTACTCAGCTGTGAAATGTTATGCATTAAGCTTCACTGTTATTGATCACAATGCATAATCTTTGATGATGCCAGATAGCAAGGCCCACTGTTATACAAGATGGAACTGAAACAGCATCCTCCGCTTGCACCCCATCACTCAATGGTAATCGTTCACAATACAATCTGTAGCAAATAATTAAAGCAAGGAAATTCATCCACAAAATTCAGTTTGCATGTTTGTGACTGACATTTACACCGTCCTTGCTTAAGACAATGCTCATCTCCCATCAATATATGTCACTTCCAAAGTATGAAGATAGAAAACAAGAGCACCCTCCAGTGTCCATATATAATA
The DNA here is from genome assembly GCF_902713615.1 of Scyliorhinus canicula. Taxonomy (NCBI): domain Eukaryota; kingdom Metazoa; phylum Chordata; class Chondrichthyes; order Carcharhiniformes; family Scyliorhinidae; genus Scyliorhinus; species Scyliorhinus canicula. The sequence continues at coordinate 6,492,559 of NC_052169.1, read as the reverse complement.
ACTGTCAGTAGCAGGGCTCGCAATAGTCACTTCTATTTTACATGCTTGAAGCAGAAACATCAAGATGACATTCCATGGCAAATCCTTAAACGTACAACGCTTCATAATAAAAGGCACACATCACTAAACTGACACCAATATACTGCTGCCAAAATGAAAAATCTTCTTTGACAATGCTCATAATTATTCCCCTAAAATTGCCCCACCATTACTACTGCAAATGAAAGAGATTCTCCTTAGACAGAGGGTTAAGCAAGTTCAAATGCAGCACTCAAACAGGCCACAGTTGAGATGAGCTATCTCGGTCCTAAAGATCGGACCCTCTAATCTGCATAATTTAGTGTCATCCCAGACCATGCATTTAACAAATATAGCTTTGAAATCTAAATTTGACAAGTACAATTCAATTGTACGTCACTATATGATTGAAACTATATGGCACTAGCATGGTTTTAAAGCATATATGATGAACTTACGGCAGAAGTCTAATCCATATGGACCATGATCCTCTCCAGCTTCCAGACAAAAACTGTCAAATTTTTCTAAAATGACCACTGCCAAATCCAATTACAAGTATGAATGTGCAAAATGAAGCACCAACTGAGTGAAACAAGATTGCCAAATCAAATGCAGGCTACCACATCACAGCCTAGTCAGAAACAACAGATCTTCGTTTGATGACAAAAATCTAGGAGAGAGTCCTTTGGACTGGAAAATTGCCATTTGCAAACATCTTGTATTCAGTTTCACACCTGCAGCTGATCTCATATCTTCTGTATAACTTCAGTCATAAACCGCACCACACACGTGGCGACACGGTGACGCAATGGTTAGCACTGCTGACTCACAGCGCCAAGGACCCAGGTTCGATCCCGGCCCCGGGTCACTGTCCGTGTGAAGTTTGCACATTCTCCCAGTGTCTGTGTGGGTCTTGCTCCCACAGCCCAAAGATGTGCAGGGTAGGTGGATTGGCCATGCTAAATTGCCCCTTAATTGGGTATTTTAACTTTTTCTTTTAAAAGTGCACCACACGGTTAACCTGAAAGGAAAGGAAAAACTATTCCTTGTATAATAAGGCTCATCAACTCAACAATACTTAATTATTTCAACCATACCGAGTCAAATGAAGAATTAGCACCCAATTCTATTCAGGTGTCGTCCTGAAAAGAGGAAATTCTGGCAGGAAGGATCACATTATCAAATAGAACCTAACGGTGGATCCATGTTCAAGCCCCCCCCCCACAGGACTTTCCCATCTCCAATTTGGCCTCACGATAAAGATGAAAATCTACCATTGCAAGTTTCCACATAGTCAGCACTCTCCCAGAGCCCAGCAACAAGAGGTGTTTGGCTTACTTCTGGCTTGCATAAAAATTGGTAATAATGTCACTACAAATTAAATTGATTGGATCTGTACATTACTAAATAGAAGTAACTGTTCTGTATGCCCTGTTTGTCCTGTTTCTCATTCGTCTGTTGTCTCCCGTGCCAATTTCTGTGGACTTGGCAGATATCCACAGTGCAGTCAGCCAGATTTTCCCCAGACTTCGCCATTGCCAACTCACCTTTCTTTAAAGGGGGAGCGCAGGTAATTAAAAAGACAAATGGAAAGCTGCGTTTTTTAATAATAGAGGAATTGAATCAAAAAGGAAGGAAGTAATGAGTGAGACAACAGATGGTGTATTTCAGGAAATTCTGTAATTCTGGATGCCACTTCTAAGATATCAACCCTGGAAATGAAAATTCACTGGAATAATGAATGAGAGATTATAAATTATTGTCAAGAGTAGAAAAACTACAGTTTTTTTTTACAGTTAATTCATTTATAGGATGTGGGCCAGCATTTATTGCCCATCCCAATGCCCTTGAACCGAGTGGCAGGAGGCCATTTCATAATCAACCGCATTTTGTGGATCTGAAGCCACATGCAGGCCAGGTAAGGTGGCAGATTTCCTTCCCTAAAGGGGAATCAGGTGGGATTTTTCTTCCTGATTTTTTAAATTGAATTCAAACACGGATCCCCAGACCTTGGGTCTCCAAATTACTCATTTCACCGCCACCACCCACCCACCTATGCTTCTGAAGGTTGTGGGTCCCATTTCATGGTCTTGAGCAATTCTGAGGGAGCACTGTCTTTCAAATTAGTTATTAAACCCATCTGCCCTCTCAGGTGAATTTAAAAAACTTACATGGCGCCATATGAAGAACAGGTCAGTTCTCCCCAGTCCAACCCGTGGGGGGCCTCCATTGTGGCCTGGCCCGCGATCGGGGCCCACCGATCGGCAGGCCGCACTCTCTGGCTGGCAGCCTCCTTTCTTCCGCGCTGGCCCCGGTAGTCCTGCCCATGTTGTTATTGCGTTAGGTGACACAGGCATAAATGAATTGTCATCGTATTTCAGAGAAATATGTCAGGGTCGGCACACTGAAGGAAGCCACTGCGCATGTGCGCGTTGGCGCCGGTGCCACTGTGCATGCGCGGACCCCGCGGTGCCCAGTTGACGCCGGGATCAGCAGCTGGAGCAGCGTGAATCACTCCAGTGCCATGCTGGCCCCCTGTAGGGGCCAGAATTGCTGATCCTGAGGCCGTGTTGACGCCTTCGAGAAACGCGACAGCGTTTCCGACGGCGTCAACACTTAGCCTCAGGATCACAGAATCCCGCCCCTAATTATTTGGTGATCATCTCATTGCTATTTGCAGGTCAGTATTATGACATTTAGTTACTCAAATAATGTCAAAAATTAGGCAATCAAAATAATTCGCTGTAAAGCACTTTGAGGCTACAAATTACATTATATAAATGCATATTTTCTTTTTTTTTTAAAAGATGAAGGTTATTCCAGAGCTTGCACACCTCATTCAGTACCAACTTTAAAGCCATGCACTCAGTCCTTATTTGAACAATTGTGTTATAAATGTAAATCCCCATAATTATCATGGAGACTAACCATGTAAACCTTTCACACTATAACTTCTCTTATAACACAACGAGAATGAGGGTGTATCATAGAGAGACAGGCTTATATATGCAGACACAGTCATCTATAATGGGGAATAAACAACAGAAAGTGCGCACAGGCATAAGATTAATATATTACATAGTATATTAGAAACAACTAAATTCCCTTTTAGTATTCTGAAGCATAATAGAAATCAACCGGTGTTTTATTATACCTGTTTTATGACCCTCTGTGAAGCCAGGGCAGATCGCTGCGATTTCACTGTTTCCCGTGTTTTTCCACTGATGTGTGTCTTGGATTTTCCTGGAACAATTTCATAAAAGACATTGGAAAAAATTGCACAATATGTTCATAATTAAGATCCGTCTGAAGCAATAAAATAAAGATTATAACAAAGGGAAGGAGGTCCTTGCATTGAAGAACCAAGTCTCCCAAACAATGAAAGATAAAATGTTTTAACAACCTTTAAAGCAACCTGGTGTGGCACTGTTAAAGTTGTTTTGAAAATGTTTTGAATTTTTCCAACTGCTCTTGCAGCAAGAAACCAGTTAATTTTCAGTTACCTGCCCTGTTTTCCCTGAACTATTTAATATTAGAACATGCTGCACTTTGACTACCATTTATATTTCAGCCGTGTGACATATGTATGATCTGTAAAGCAGGATTGCATAGTGGCACTTCAGTGAAATGCAACTGACTAAAGGGGATTTTATTTAATGCTTCTGAGCAATGTTCCCTCTTAATTTCTGTTTGATGTGTGCAGCCAGATTGTTGGGCTGGATAGTCCCTTGAAGAGATCTTTGCTTGTGCTAGGCCTGTTTGTTCCCTGTGTGGCACATTCCTGATTGCTGAACAGCCATGCATCAGTATAGCTTAGAGGGAACATTTCTTCCAAGTTGGCATTTCAACATAGCACTTGCAGGAGTGTTGCATTGTTTGAGGCACTATCCTTTGGATGGGACATTAAAGCGAAGCCCATCCACCTGTGTTATTCTTTTCTTCAAACAATATCGACAATAACACCAACTGGTTATGCAATTCAGTGCAGTTTGTAGGATATTGCAGTCTGCAGAATGGCTCGTGCATTTTCCTACATAACAAAAGCAACTGAACTTCAAAGATATTCACTGTTTGACTGCGCTCTTTGGTGCAAATGAACAAATAGGGTTACAGACCCATGAAATCTGGGTGGCATGGTAACACAGTGGTTAGCACTGGTGCTTCACAGCGCCAGGGTCCCAGTTCGATTCCCGCTTGGGTCACTGTCTGTGTGGAGTCTGCATGTTCTCCCCATGTCTGCGTGGGATTCCTCCGGGAGCTCTGGTTTCCTCCCACAACTCTCAAAAGACCTGCTTGTTAGGTGAATTGGACATTCTGAATTCTCCCTCCGTGTACCCAAACTGGCATCGGAGTGCGGCGACTAGGGGCTTTTCACAGTAATTTCTTTGCAGTGTCAATGTTAAGCCTACTTGTGACAATAATAAAAAGATTATTAAATCATTGTTTAACAATCATCTTGTCGGATCAACAAACTAAATGTGGCAATCCAGGCCTTCTATTCCAGTGCATGCATTGCAGAACACAGCTGAGCTGTGTTACAGGCTTTCAAATAGCTCACAGCATTAAAGCGGCACAGCAACTCCACAGATATACTTTTTTCCAAAATAATACAAAAGCAGGTGTCAAACACAATAAAATAAGGCACTGCAAGTCTGTCCTATCGTAAACCCTTACTCAATGATGAAAATCTGCTTGAAAACAGTAGAAAAAGTAGGTCTGGCATTGAATGCAGTCAGCACATTTTTTTCGGTATCCAACTCTTCTGAAATCCAAGAAAGAATGGATTTTTGGATATGGATCCATGGCTGTCACATGCATTGCTTAAGTATTTGAAGGTTGTGGAGTAAAAGGCTGAGAACTCTACTTGGCAAACATTTACTCTCAGTGGTCAACTATATTTTATTTTTGACATACAATAATTTAAGTCAAGCAAGGTAGTGAACAAATTCGAATAGCACTTCCAAAAAAACTGCTTTAACTTTCTTCACCTCCTCCTTATTCCCCCCACAATAATATATGAATCAGATCCATGTTTAAAAATGCCTGCTCAAAAGGCATGACAATGCTGAAACTGATAACCTTCTTTTATGCTGTCAATCTTGTTTACCTCCTGCAATGCTCAATGCTTTATCTAGTTCTACCATGGCTTGTTATCCCATACCCACTTTAGGATTGAGTCTTGCCAAATAAACATAACAGATGTGACAAATAAAATTTGATGTGCAACCATTATCTACAAAATGAGTTAGCGAGGCAGCCTGTCATTATGAGCTATTTTAAACCAGTAATTGTGCTGAATTTACAAACGACAAACCCCAGTTCCCTTTTATTGATGCTCTTGTGGTACTAAAAACATTGATCGCTTTAAGCACTATCCCATCTCGCCAATCGATTTTCTACTGTTTGACCATGTAACCTGACCACTGACAGCCCACTCCGAGGATCCACTTTCCCAGTAATCAATGCAGTGCCCTCCCTTCAACTGGGGAAAGTTTAGCAGTGCCTTGGCTGTTTAGTCCTTGGATGCCGAGGCAAAACATTCGAGCTAGGTTGTAGATACACCACAAGGCCAATCATTACAGTGAAATACACTCAAGACCAGCAGAATACAAGTCACGAGTTCTCAAACTGGAGTCTGACAACCTTAGGGGGTCACCGGGAGACCGGCAAACAGGGTCTTTGACAATTTGGTATTCTCGATTTCTCTGTACTTATTAATTTACTTGCATATCCTGCTGTACATTAATAACATTTTTCCCAAATTGTTACCGTACCCAAGTCCAGAAATTGGGGACTTCCAGGACAATGATGATATCTGTACCAAGGTCCCCACACAGAAAGGTTTGTAAGTTACCATGTTAAAAAAAAAACGCACACCCATCTATCTCGTGAAATGATTGATAGTAGAGGATGATGCAATGCTTAAATTCCTTTTCTTTCCGTTCTCAATTCCATTCCCCCCCCCCCCCCCCCCCAAGCAAAGCTTTGTCGAACACTCCACAGTTAAGGACTTCCCAAAAACAAACACAACCATGCAAATACCTAAAAGTTTGGATATTAAAACAAAAAGTCATATAAATATTATCCGAATTATAAATAAACATTATGAAGAAAAATTATTGGGAGAAACTGCCATTTTCTGAGAATCCTCAAATGCATCGTTCAGCCGGCTTTAAGCAATGCTTTAAATATAAAAACCACATATTAAAGATGCCCATGTGGGGGCCAGTATTTGGTGGGTACCTGTCGCCACCAGATTGCCACGCCCCTAATCCATCTCCTGTGAGATGCCCTGAACAGCTGTTTCCTCATGGGACAACAGGTTAGGGAAACCTGCTGAGTCACTGCACTCTCTACCCTCTAGGGGTTTGCACAATTATAAAATTGAGTGTAAGAGACACCTTACTGCATTGATCAGCAAATTACTGTTGGTAAGAAGTGAAACTAAACAAAAAGGAAATAAGCATAGTGTTTGCTGCAGAAGGGAAGGAGTGGGTTAGATGACTAGAAAATGTAATGCTGGTCTGCAACCTACATTCTAGAACTATAAATGCGCTCTCTACGAGAACCTGTCAAATTCTCTTTTGCGGATTTTGTGGAACCCATACTCAGCATATACCTCTCAATCTATTAATTAAATCCCAAGCTAAAAATTGTAAGCATATGTCCCATATTCCTATTATCCCGAGCCATCTCAAATTACCTGCCCAACTGGATAGAACCTAATCCCTTCATCAATTTAAAAACCTCTATCATACCTGCATTTTACCAATGAAAATAGCCCTGATCTGTTAAGCCTCTTCTGATAATATTGTACTGTGATTAAATTGCTTTAAAAAAAAGTCCTGCTCTAAAGGCGGCACCATGGCCCAGTAGTTAGCATTACTGCCTCATGGCGCCGAGGACCCGAGTTCGATCCCGGCCCCGGGTCACTCCCCATTTGGGGTTTGCACTTTCTATCCGTGTCTGTGTGTGTCTCACCCCCACAACATAAAAAAGATGTGCTGGGGAGGTGGATTGGCCATGCTAAATTGCCCCTTAATTGGAAAAAAATAATTGGGTACCCTAAATTTGGGGGGGGGGGGGAGGGGGGGGTCCTGCTCCCAACAATTTAAACCGTAGCTTGGAGATTTGAGACAGCAACTAGGCTAAAGCAATCAAATTCTGTTTAACATACCCTTTCTCTGCTAACACCCAGCTCGTTTCCCCACCCCCACACAAACCAAAATCAGTTGCTGAATTTACATTGTGGCCTTGAACACCAGCAGCTGCAATAGAAACCCGGTGGTACTCCACAATGCGATGGCAAAGCGCCCTTCGGATGTGGTCTATTCTCAATTCAATGATGTTAACCATAAATGTGAGCTGCAGCAGAACCACACACACCACAAGCCAACACATTCCTGCGTTCATCCATTTACAAACCGCCCTGTCACACCGCACAACCCCTTCAAAACTGGGGCAGTCCCGGCACAGGTATTTCAAATTTTCCAGTGTTGCTTCAGTAATTGAGCACCTAAAAGACAATGTGAACCAGATAGGTTTTTGCAACAATCGGCAACAGTATCATGATCACTAACACGCAGACTAGCTTTCAATTCCAGTTTTTTTCCGAATTTATATTCGGCCAGCTCCCGTGGTGGGATGGTGAGCCTGTGTCCCCAGAGCGTTAACCCGAGTCTCTGGATTACTGGTCCAATGACATTACCACTACGCCATCGTCCCACCTCAGTTGTTGACTGCCCACATCCCCGGATGAAAAATGCAAACGCCAATTTTTTTTTTTTTAAAACATTCAAATTACGCACCTTTCACTCCTGAAAGTTTTTCACCACACCTGCGTTTTTTGGTTTAATCAGGATTTAAAAAACAAAAAAGGAAATAAATTGGCTTCATTTAATTGGTTACACTAGCCTCGTCAGCTCTGTGCTGGCAGCACTTGGGCACCATCTACTGAGAAGGTTTAGTGCTGCACTATTCTCAGTTACTGAAGTGCTCTGAAATACGATGACAATTCATTTATGCCTGTGTCACCTAACACAATAACAACTTGCATTTATATCAGGCTTTTAAAGGAACAAAATGTCCCAAGACCCTCAAGTTATTTGTACGTTCAAAGAACATTTTACATTTGGGCTCCTAATACCTAATCTCTCCCCAACACCATAACAAGGTCTAGCAAACATATCTTTCTAGACACAGAACAGTGAACATATTACAAAAAGTAATTAATTGCCTGTAAAGCACTTTGGCACATCCTAATGGCTTCTGAAAGACACAGTATCTTTATTTTTATAAAGGCAATTCTATCTTGTATAACAAACATTATTTGCCATTAGTTTCAGTTGTATTTTTCTAAATTGGTTATATCTTTTAATAATCTTTATTGTATCAAGAAGGCTTACATTAACACTGCAATGAATCCATTGTGAAAAACCCCTAGTTGCCACATTCTGGCGCCTGTTCGGGTACAGAGGGAGAATTCAGAATGTCCAATTCACCTAACAGCACGTCTTTCGGAACTTGCGGAAGGAAACCAGAGCACCCGGAGGAAACCCACGCAGACACGGGGAGAACGTGCAGACTCCGCACAGACAGTGACCCAAGCCAGGAATCGAACCTGGGACACTGGCGCTGTGAAGTAGTGCTAACCACTGTGCTACCATGCCACCTGCTTCTTGTCTGGACAATCAGACAATAATAATCTTTTAAAAATTGGCTTAACTGTACTGTGCCAAACCATCTGTTTAATCAAATTAAAATGCGGAGAGGATAAAGGAATTCAAAGGAAGGAACTTCAGAGGGAGCAGGAGGAAAGCGCAATCACAAATATTGAATATGTATGCTTTTTTCAACTACCTGCACTTGGTTTTAAGAATGGGTGCGTACATTTAAAATTGGCCGACATGAGATGACTGGAGCAGTTGTAGCAATGTAAAAAGAGCCAAACGCACCTTTAAAGCTCCTTTGTTTAGCCAACGTTACCCAGGGCAAGCGATCACGTCTAATGAGCACAGTTTGGAACCAAAAAATAAACAGAAATTCCATTCATTAAAAGCTTACCATCATCGTCTTTATTTTCCAAGGGAACACTCCACGCAATCAGGTTTCTGGCCGCCCGCCCTTCTTGTGCAACTATTTTGCGGACTTTGTCATGGCTGTTGGATCTCTGAAACGAGGCCTAAAGGCAAGAAGAATTTGATGTGGATTAAGACTGCACGATTAAAAATAGGCTACATCCACTTATCTGCTCTCCTACTACTGACCACCAACATTCGCTCCAAAATCCTTTTTGTTATATTAAAGACACCTTTTTAAGTATATGTTGTTTTAATTCTGTTCCCCACTACACCAACATCCTGATTTCTTTATTATAGGTTACAAATTCAGTGCACATTCCTGCTCTTCGGAAAGTGTAAAGGAAAATCTAACAAAATTATGAACTCTGAAGCAGCGGAATCATTACTCTATACACTACGCTGAAATGTTTTATTCATTCCCTTAATATTAATGATTGGGATTTGTACTTGAGTGCAGTAGTGAGGAATGCTGTGTTTTCAGAAGCGGTACCTTTCAGATGAGGTCCCGGTCTACACCAACAATCATTAAACATCTCTGGTATTACTTGAAGAAGAGAATTTGTTTGGTGTCCTGACCGACAATCTCCACTCATCATTTACCTCTGTTTACTGCTGGGGTTTTGCTGTAGCAAAATGGCTGTGTTTGACAATAAAAGTGATTGAACTTCAAAGTAATTCAAGCATTTAGGGACATTGTTGGACATGATATTATTTCCAGGTTCATTCTTTCTATTAAAAGTCCTTAGAAATGTCATTACTTGGTGTTCATTTAGTTCCTCCAGCCACAACGTGTGGTGGATACGGGAGTTCACAAAGACAAAGTGTACTCAGCACATCACTCAACCTCTATTTCAAGCTCTTGTCACTCTCCTGATCAGGTTCCAGGTGTGCCCAACATTCACCACTCAACCATATGGCCATACATTGTGCAAGAAGCTGTAAAGGTCAGCAGCAGCAAGCTATCTATCATCCAGGTCTGACCCTGTTCTTGCCTGACATGTTCACATGCAGTTTGAAAGACAGGCAACCATTGAATAGAAATTGAGAGTGAACACTGTGGTGGATAACATTTCCTGGCACAAATGTGAGTCGAGATCAAATAAAATAATAAAAATTAGCTGCGGTTGGGAAAATTAAACCTAGAACATTTTTTAAAATTAATTCTTGGATATGGGAATCTCTAGCAAAGTCAGCATTTATTGTCTGTCCCCAATTGCCTTTGAGGAGGGGGTGGTGAGCTGTCCTTTTGACAACTGAGCAACTTGCTAAGATATTCCCAAATACAGTTAAGAGTGGGTTTGGAGTCATGTATAGGCCACACCAGTTAAGGACTGCAGATTTCCCTCCCTGAAAGGGCATTTTGTGAACCAGATGTGTTTTTACAACAATCTGCCAATCACATGGTCATTACCACTACTGTCTTTTCCAACTCCAGCTTTATATAATTAATTTAATGACACTTCCCTCTTAAATGACAAGCAAGCCACTTCATTGGAACAAAAACTAAAATGGCGGGCTGCAGTGGTTCAGGGTGACCATTCGCCAGCACCTTTTCGAGTGCAGTTAAGAATGGGCAAGAAATGCTTGCCTGGCCAGCGATGTCGATGTCCCATAAATGAATAATTAAAGTAATAAATCAATCTGTAATATTTCATCTGCCAGTGATAATGCTGTAACCCGACATGTCCTACATAAGCAGTTTCCATTATAAATGTTGGCAAAATGAATTATGAAAAGAGAGAAAGAAAGTGTGTGCAAGCATGAGAGTTTTAGAACATTAACAAATATACCTAGCGTGAAAAATGTTCTTGTAATGTACACTGCGAGAAAACATGCAGTAATGATTTTGCAAAGCGAGCTCTTCTGTGAAGAACTACGCACTGAGATCCAGTGCAGTCGTATAATGATCATGGGCCTAGAATTGCCAACCCAGAAGTCACAAACTGAATTCAATAAAGTTTGTCATTTTTCAGTGAGCACCAGAATAAAAATGATCACGAAAGCAACCAGATCCTCATTTTTTTTTTAAACCCTTATGATTTACTAATGTAGAGAAAGGAACCTGTTACTCTACTCAGTTGAGGCTACGCGTGGCATCCGTCCTTCACTTCATGGTCAACCCCGAAAAACCTATGAAATGGCCTGGCAAATCACAATTGTAACAGAATTGCTTCAGAAAAAAGGCACATTATCAGGTTTTCAAAGCAAGTATGAGCAGACATGGAATAAAGCCAGGCCAGTGCATCATATTCCCAGAAAATAAAATAGAATAAATACTCAACAAGAGTTCCAGAAACTGTCACGGTCTTCTGTACTGAATCGGTGATTGTCTTAACTTGTGTGGAAGTACAGTTGCGTTATTATTTGCTTGGGGGCCCTACACAAAAAAGCTTAGTGATTACACAAGGAATATTTCTAATAGGTGCCATAAGGGGAATCATACGGCACAAAAAGGGGTTTCCAGTTTCCCATGCTCTTTGAGTTAACTATCCAATTAGACCCACTTCCTTGTTCTTTATCCACAGACTTGAAAATGTTTCCTTTTCAACTCCATATCCAGTACCTTCCCAGAGGCAGATTTCCCTGCCAGTGCGGCAGTCAGGGAAACATTAAACACAGCTCTTCCTGGGTGGTGTGTACTTTTACTTCTCAGTGACCAGATAAAAAGTGACTTGGAAGAACCCTCTTTTATTCTTGTGTGCTTGCTGTAAGGTCCTAGACAATGACAATAATCCACGGTGTACCCAGTGCTTCACTCATTCTTGCAGATGACCAACGCCTGCATCCTTTCCATAATACCTAAAGATGCGGTGTCAACCTGGTGAGGCTACAACACAGCATTACATACAAACAGCAGAAGCGGAATGCAGAGCTAAGCAATTCCACAGCCAACAGATAAGATCAAAGCTCTGCAGTACATCCAGCCATGAATGGGTGGACAATTAAACTAACAGGAGGAGGGGAGGCAACATAAATAACTCCATTCTCAATTATGAGGGAGCCCGACAGGTTAGTACAAAAGAAAACAGATCTATCTTCAGCCAGAAATGATAAGTGGATGATCCACCTTTGCCTCCTTCCGAGGTCCCCAGAAACACAGATGCTTATCTTCAGCTTATTCAATTCACTCCATGTGATAGTAAAGAAAAACGAAAGGTGTTGCCTACTGCAAAGGCCGTGGACCCACAACAATATCCTGGCAATATACTGAAAACTTGTGCTCCAGAACTGGACACATCCCTAGCCAAAATGTTCCAGTACAGTTCCAACACTGGTATCTATCCAGCAATGCGGAAAACTGCCCAGGTATGTCCTGCTCATAAAAAGCAGGACGAATCCAAACTGACCAATTACCACTCCATCAAACTACTCTCAATCATCAGCAAAATGATGGAAAGTGTCGTCACAGAGCTATCAAGTGGCACTTACACAGCAGTAACCTGTTCACTGATGCTCAGTCTGGGTTCCACCAGGACAGGCCAATGGGCTCCTGACCTCACTACAGCCTTAATTCTGACATGGAGAAAACTATTGAACTCAAAGAGGTGAGAGTGAGTGACTGCTCTTGACATGAAGGTCACATTTGATCAAGTATGGCATCAAGGAGCCCTGGCAAAATTGAAGTCAACAGGAATCAGCGGAAAACTCTCCACTGGTTGGAGTCATACACGGCGTAAAGGAAAATAACTGTGGTTGTTGGAAACCAATCATGTCAGTTCCAGGACATTGTTGCAGGAGTTCCTCATGGTGGCGTCCTAACCATTTTCAACTGCTTCATCAATACCTTCCTTCCATCAGGTCAGAAGTCGGAATGTTCACTGATGATCACACAATGTTCAGCTCCAATCACAATTCCTCAGATATCAAAGCAGTCAAAGTCCATATGCAGTAGGAAGTGAACTCAGAAGCAGCAAGTATTAAGTCCTATGCATTGACCATCTCCAACAAGTGAGAATCATATCATCTCTGTATGACATTGCCATTACAGAAACCCATACTATCAACATCCTGGGGTAACGATTGAGCAGAAACGGAATACAGAACCAACCTTATAAATACTGTGGCTACAAGTGCAGTTCAGAGGCTGGAAATTCTTTTTATTTTAAATTTAGAGTCCCCAATTCTTTTTTTTTTCCAATTAAGTGGCAATTTTAGCGTGGCCAATCCACCTAGCCTGCACATTCATTGAAGCCTACTCGTGACAATAAGTGATTTTCATTTCATTTCATCTTTTGGGTTGTGGAGGCGAGACCCATGCAGACACGGAAGAAGGTGCAAACTCCACACGGACGGTGACCCGGGGCTGGGATCGAACCCAGGTCCTTGGCACCATGAGGCAGCAGTGCTAACCAGTGCACCACAGTCTTTTCTAGAGACTGGAAATTCTGAGGCGGATAACTGACCTCCTGATTCCCCAAAGCCAATACACCATAAGGCTGAAAGTCAGGAGTGTGATGGAGTACATGCTTGGATGAATGAGGTTCCAACAATGCTCAAGAAGCTTGACACCATCCAGGACAAAGAACTCCGCTTGATTGGTACACTTTCCGCCAACTTAAACGTTCACTCCATCCATCACTGACACACAGTGACAGCAGTGTGTACAAGATGCACTGCAGAAATTCACCAAGGCTCCTTTGACAGCACCTTCCAAAGCTGCGACCATGCCAACTGCGACAGTTCAAGATGGCTCACCGCCACTATCTCAAGGATAATTAAAGATGGAGAAAAAATGTTGCCCTTGCCAGCAATGCCCCATCCCATGAAAGAATATAAATGAAGATAGCTAGCCACAAAAGAAATAACTACCCCATATCATACAGTTAGTATATCACACATTGTGTGCATACTCTGGGGGGGGGGCGGGTTGCGAGAGAAGGAGGGAGAGAGAAGGGGATGGAGGAAAAATTATGAAGGGGAAGAGGGAGGAAGTGAGGACACAAAAAGACCAAAGGGATGAGCAAGAACAATGTGACATGAGAAAGAAAATGAACAAATTTGGGGAGAAATGAGAGAGAATGAGACTTCAATTGAATATGGAACAGCACGAGAATGAAGAATGGATCAATGGAGTGACAGAAAGAGAAAGACACATAGCTGCCCAATCTGAGCTATTCACCTATGTACAGCAGATACATGGAAGCAGCCTCCCTCTCCTAGGGATACAACTTTGTCCATAAAGCTCTATATCACCAACTTCCAGCTCTGCAAGAGTGAAGGGAATTAAATTGGAGGTTTGGGAAGGAGGGAAAATAGATAAAAACAGAACCAGGACACAAAGAAAAACACTGTCAGAAAGCTTTCAAAAAGACATTGATCATATGTGAGATCCTAGCACAAGTACATTTAAGCCTTCAGGCTACATTCGTACTAGTTTCTTCATTGAAACTTCAAACTACTTTAATGGTAGGCCTGGTCATCTGTTCCACATCCATAACCTCTTTACATCAGGAACTAAGAGGTGTAACCCAAAAAACTAAAGTTACTAGAGCTCTCATTCTGGATCAATATAAAACTACAAACATTTAGTGGCAGTGGTGAATGGTCAAGAGGTCGGCAGCATGGTAGCACAGTGGTTAGCACCAGTGCTTCACAGCGCCTGGGTCCCAGGTTCGATTCCCAGCATGGGGTCACTATCTGTGCGGAGTCTGAACGTTCTCCCTGTGTCTGCGTGGGTTTCCTCCGGGTGCTCCAGTTTTCTCCCACAAGTTCCGAAAGACATGCTGTTAGGTAATTTGGCCATTCTGGATTCTCCCTCCATGTACCCGAACAGGTGCCGGAGTGTGGCGACTAGGGCTTTCCACAGTAACTGCATTACTTGTGACAATAAAGTTTATTATTATATTATTACTACATCAGAGCATCAAAGCTGTCAGCTGATGACTGTCTCGCATCTTTTTGGAAGAGAGTCTTTGACCCTCGCAGTACATAGACAAAAAGGTACATACAGAAAAAAGTAGAGCCGATAAGTAGGTTCTTCAGCATTCTCTTCCATCAACATACTTCAGTCTTTTACAAGCTACAGTAAAGGTTACACTGTCTCTACCATTTCTAAAATATACTGTACTTATTGACCCGATCATCTGACTGAGAACAAAAATAGACCTCTTTCCACTCCGCTTTGTTGTCCAACTACGTCTGCTTCATCCTAATGATACAAACAGAAGTTCTGGAAAGACATACAATATGACCTTCAGCATTGCGTGCATCTTGGATTATAGACGCTCTGCAGATTTGGCAACCACAAGAACTGCATATTTGACACTACAAAGGGGAATCATTCCAACACAGCTCCATGTTACAGGAATCATCCAATGATGGTAATATTTCAGAGTAATCTACCCTTAACGTTACCAAGGATTATCACAAACTAATTTTACATTCTCCTGTTTACATAGAAAAATGGTTAACTAGTGTATCTACCAAAGTTAATTTAGTTGCTTTCCCCTTAATTGTTAGAGATCGGCAAGAATCAAATACATAAAATGATTGCAGAACTGCTGTTTAACAGATTCTGGCAGTCTACAAGAACAAGTTTAAAAGTTTGAACCTGGACTCAAAATTAAGATTCCTGAACATATTTTTTTTTAGGAATCTAAACTGTCAATAGAATTTTCTGAATTGACAATTCTGCAGGAAATGATTCATTAATTTTATAAATTTCGAGTACCCAATTCCTTTTTGTCTAATTAATAGGCAACTTAGCATGGCCAATGCACCTAGCCTGCACATCTTTAGGTTGTGGGGGTGAGACCCACGCAGGCATGGGGAGAATGTGTAAACTCCACACGGACAGTGACCCGGGGCCCGAATCAAACTCAGGTCCTCGGTGCCGTGTGGCAGCAGTGCTAACCACTGTGCCGCCCTGAAATTATTCGTTTCTTGGGCAAGTTCTGACACCATCTCCCCCCCCCTGCCCCAACCTCCCCATTAAAATATTATGGAGAACAAACTCAAAGAGCTTCATCAACTCACAATCTACCTAGCCCCAGAACACAAAGTTACTGAATTCACCTTATGGAAACTATATTGAACTCCAAATGTGGCTTGAATTGAAGGGGATTCCACAGCAAGACAGAGATTCTGCTAATCCACCCACATCTGGCAAAGATTTTAAATTGTTTTTTCCAGTGTACAGAATAGCGTTGGGGCAGTACCACTTTACACACAGTAGAACATACAGGCCTAGTAATTACTAGCTCATCAGAGCCCTGGTTAATGACCACATCCTTGTTCACGTGGTTCAGAATTCCCAATGATTCTTTAGTCCATGCACAACATGTTTGACAAGAGGTGGGGAGGCATCCAAAGTTTCAACATTATCGCAAGTATTAAACATTTTACTTTTGGCTTACCTCCCCATCATTCATAAGAAATACTTTCCCTCTGATTTTCTGTTTCTCCCTTACTTGTTTCTTCTGTCAGGTTTCTCCTCCTCTGAAACTGAACCTGAATTTAGCCACTTTAATATCCTCCCTCTGCTTCGCCAGTCTTTCATTTCCCAATCATTCACCCCACCTCAACTCCTTCCTTCTACTATCTCATTATTGATTAATTTCTGTCACTGTGGATCTAGTGCCCAATCTTCTGTATTGCCCAGGTCATGTTCTTTTTTAAAATATGTTTATTGCAGTTTTACATAATAACAAAATAACAAACTGCCAACGGGAGTGCAATTGTGCTAGAAATTACAAACAAATATAAAACAAGCACACATAATTAACTTAAACACTATAACTAAACTCATTAACAGCTGACAGTATCTAGATCCTTAAAAAAGGAAACAAATGGCTGCCATCTCAGGTTGAACCTTTCCACCAACTCCCTAATGGTTAATTTGATTTTCTCTAAGTGTAGGAATGACATTAAGTCGCCCAACCAGGCAGAGACACTGGGCAGAATGGGAGACCTCCAACCGAGCAATATTCCCCTCCAGGCTGTCAGTGAGGCAAAGGGAACAACGTCCACCTCTACCCCAGAGTGAAACTCCGGTGAGTTCAAAACCCCAAATTTTATGGACATTGGTTTAAATCCACCTGGATTATCTCTAACGTAGTGCTAAAAAAGGAAGCTCAGAAGCTGACGAGTTTGGGGCAGGGCTAAAACATATGCGTATGGTTAGCTGACGCAAGTGAACAACGATCACATCTGTCCTCAACGTTTGGGAAAAAACCACTCATCCTTGCCTTGGTCAAGTGCACCCTGTGTAACACCTTGAACTGAATTAGGCTCAACCGGGCACATGAGGACGTGGAGTTGACCCTGTAAAGGGCCTCCCTCCAAGCCTCAGAAGTAAATATAGGACCTAGCTCACTTTCCCAGCTTTCCCTCAGCCCGTTTAGTGGGGAAGGATCTGACGAAAGACTAGGGCCACGTAGGTCCGAAATAGATCCCTTGCCAGGCCGAGCCAAGGATAAAATCCTCTCCAATAATGAGGAAGGTGGAGCCAAAGGAAAGGAAGGGAAAACCGAGAGAAGCCACAAACCCGAAAATAACGAAAAGGCTAGAATTGGGAGCTGAAATTTGTCGCCAGCTCTCTAAAACTGGCAAGCCTCCCCTCCATACCAAAGTGCTCAGGTTCCTTCGCTTCCCAAGATTTAAATGTTGGGTCCAATCCAGAAGGTAAGAAAAGGTGATTTTCACTAATAGGGGCCAATGAAGACAGGGAAAGGAGCTTAAAATGTTGTCAAAACTGTTTCCAAATCCTAAGAGAGGAGACCACAACTGGGTTTTAGGAAAATCCAGTGGGAGAAAAGGGCAGTGGTGCAGTAACTATGGCGAGGAGAGTGGAGGTAGTACAAGAGCGAGCCTCCATTTGGCCCAAATAGAATCAAGGTCATTGATCCACAATAAAAGTTTTGGAATGTTAGCAGCCCAATAAAACAGTAATAAAACAATAAATTTGGGAGGGCCAAGCCCCCTGTCTGTCTGTCCCTTTGGAGTAGAATGGTGCAGAGTCTGGGATTCCTACCTGCCCAAAGAAGACCATAAGACATAGGAGCAAAATTAGGCCATTCGGCCCATCAGGTCTGCTCCGCCATTCAATCATGGCTGATATTTTTCTCATCCCCATTCTCCTGCCTTCTCCCCATAATCCCTGATCCCCTTATTAATCAAGAACCTATCTATCTCTGTCTTAAAGACACTCAGTGATTTGGCCTCTACAGCCTTCCGCAGATTCACCAGCCTCTGGCTGCAGAAATTCCTCCTCATCTCTGTTTTAAAGGATCGTCCCTTTAGTCTGAGATTGTGTCCTCTGGTTCTAGTTTTTCCTCCAAATGGAAACATCCTCTCCACGTCCACTCTATCCAGGCCTCGCAGTACCCTGTAGGTTTCAATAAGATTCCCCCTCATCCTTCTAAATTCCAACGAGCTCAGATCCAGAGTCCTCAACCGTTCCTGATATGACAAGCTCTTCATTCCAGGGATCATTCTTGTGAACCTCCTCTGGACCCTTTCCAAGGCCAACACATCCTTCCTTAGACACGGGGCCCAAATAAAAGCAGATATCAATTTGCTAACCTTAACAAAAAGGAATTTGGGCAAAAAATGGGGAGACATTAAAAGAGAAATAAAAACCTAGGATGTACGTTAATTATAGTTCTTTGAATTTTATCCGCCAGAGGTGGAGGAAGGTTGTTCCACCTCTGTAGGTCTGTTTTAACATTATTGACCAGGCATGTGTAATTCACCTTAGGAGGTGAGGCCCAATTGTGGGCCATCTGGGCCCCCCATGTGGCAAAAACCTTGTATTAGAGAGGCAGAAAGGTAATTGCCTAATTGTGCTCCCCTTCGGGGGTTAACCGGAAAACATTCACGCGTGCCTAAATTTCATTTACAGGCGGAGAAGAAGCCAAAGGTATTAAGTGTTTTCATTATGCTGTTGATGGAAGATTCTGTCTGTAATATATAGAAGTAGATCATCTGCATAAAGAGATACCCGATGTTCCAGCCCATCCCGACTAATACCCCTCCATTTACTGGAGGCCCTCAACGCTACAGACAGCAGCTCTATTGCCAAGGCGAACAAAAGTAGAGAAAGAGGGCTTCTCTGTCTAAAGACCTGAAGTAGGACATTTTTTAAGGCTATATTGGATTCGTATTAATATTTACATTATCAAAGCATTCTTCATTTATTGGACTGATTGGCACCATTTATGATGTAAAGGGATGGGCATTTGTTTGAATCCCATTTTTGCACAGCTGAGAAACCTTTTTCGAACGAAATGGAGAATCTATAATCTGCCTAGCAACAGCACGAAGCTGCATCTTAAAACGGCACCATGGCCAGAAGATCGGGATATCTGCGATTCAAGACCCTGACAGTGGGGCAAATATATATATATATATATTTTGATTAAAACTAAGACTTATAAAATGAAATGTTATAAAATGAAATGTTGTAAAACCAAAATGACCCAGGCACGCAAAAGAAACCCAAGGATTAAATATATTGATTAGATTAGTTTTACACACAGACACAAATCCTATCAAACAGGAGGCTGACACAATAGATTCCCAGGTTAACCCAGGAACCACACTCAACACCCAATCAAGGTACAGCATAGAGATAATGGGACCCCATTGTAAGTCAAGGGAACACCTATTAAAACCAAGCAGATAACGAGACATTGACGTCAGAGTCAGGAAGCCCGGGAAATCATGTATCTGTACTATTCAAATGTAAAACGGCAAAAGCCCGCCAAAACCTTGCAAATGCTTGTACTCTCTATAAATATTGAACCTCGTCTGCATATCGGAGAGATCACCGTGGTCAAGCCATTGTTAGGAGCTGGCTGCGTGAACCTTGCCTTGAGACTCGACCTCTTGAATGCACTGGCACAAGGGATTTTTCCCTACAACAGACCTATTTAAGGGGAAGTAATTTGAGTGTAGAGTGCGCGAATGCTGGCCGCAGGGACATTATACTACAAGTGAATACACAACGCAAATTTATCACCAAATCCAAATCCCCCGAGAATCTCCAATAAATATTTCAATTTCACCTTATCAAATGCTTTTTCAGTGTCCAGAGATCTAATCACCTCAGGTTCGGGTGCAGGGGAGGGGTTAAAAATTTCAAAGGCTACGTGTTTGGCCGATAATGGTCGGCCCTTCACCAAGCCGGCGCTTCACCAAGCCGACAAATGCCAGCAAAGTAGTATCTAATCTCCAGGGTGGGCCGGACACCAGCAAAAGATCAACAAAATGTGGGACATGGTCAGGCATAACAATTGCTGAAAACGGGCATTGGGCGGGCCGGACACCAGCAAAAGATCAACAAAATGTGGGACATGGTCAGACATAACAATTGCTGAATACTCACCTGCCACTACCGAAGGGAGGAAAGACCTATCTAAAATGAAAAATTCAATGCGGGGATATGCATGTGAAAAAAAAGGAAAAATCCCTATCCTTCAGCTGCAAAAAGCACCACGGTTTCCCACAAGGAAACAATATCAGAGTTTAGGCTCTTAAGATGAGCAAATGCCCTCATCCGTTTTGCTGGGCCATTCAAAACCCTAACATTACAGGCAACCAAACGGATTGGAAGCCTCCCACCAGCCCTTCAGCCAGAGTCAGCAATGCCCCAAAAGAGAAACCAAACAAGGCGCACTGTATAGGTAAAACAAAAAGTTCCAGTCAAGATGACCACTGAGCCAAGTCAAATGACTCAACAAAAGGAAACCAGCAGACAGCTGGTCAGCGAACTATACTACAACCCAGCCCACCCCAAGACCGCCATAATGAAACAGCAACGAACAATAACATATCCTAAAGCATGCAATTAACAAAATAAAACTAAACACGTTCTAAGCTAATTTTTAAAAACTATTATAACAAGCTGCAGAAAAACCTCTAAAACCACTCCCGTTAACGAACACCCTTGTTAGCAAGGAGACTTCCAACTGGAAAATAAAACCTTATTTAACGGACAATGCCATACTGGTGCCTAAATGTCGAGCTCAATGTCGAGGATGAAAAGAGAAAGGGAACAATAGGATTGATATAAACACAAATAGTAAAGAACTTTCAAGTCTAACCAAAGGTATCAAGACACACAAACAATGAACATGAAAAGACATAAAATACAAAGTGCCCGTCCACAGAGCCATAAAACAGATCAAACAGCGTCAAACAAAGAGTCCGCATCTCCCGGCATGTCAACAAAGTACTCTTTTTCGCAAAACGTTACTCAGGGGCAAACTGGATAGACCATCCTGAACTTGACTCCATTCTTATACAAGATGGACTTCACTCCATTAAAAGCAGCTCTTTTCTTTGCTAGGTCTGCACTCATATCTAAGTGCAGCCTAACGGAGTGGCCTTCCCACCTGAGATCATTTTTTTTTTTTTTTTTTAAATTTAGATTACCCAATTATTTTTTCCAATTAAGGGGCAATTTAGTGTGGCCAATCCACCTACTCTGCACATTTTTGGGTTGTGGGGGCGAAACCCACGCAGACACGGGGAGAACCCACCTGAGATCATGATGTTCCATTGCCCATCGAAGAACCTGTTCTTTTTCTTTGAAACTATGGAATGTTACGATCAATGCGCGAGGCAGATTTCTAGCACGAGGCTTAGGTCGAAGTGAGTGATGGGCCCGGTCTAATTCTGGGGGACAATGTAAATACACCCTCATCCACCTTCTTGTGGAACAGGTTCAAGAAATATTCAGTAGGGGTGCGGCTCTCAGTCCCCTCCAGTATCCCCACAGTACAAGTGTTCTGTCTCCTGGATCTGTTTTCCGGATATTCAGTTTGGCTTTTAATATGCTGACTACAACCACCAAAGCAAGGTCGGACTCCAGAGAGGTGATCCAATCGTTGTGATCCGATAATGTCGCCTCCATGCTCTTAATTGTGGCTCCATGAGCTTCGCTGGTCTTACTTGTGGTATTGAGGGCCAAACAAAAGGGGGCCAAGGCCTCTTCAATTGATCTTTTAAGATCCACCGACAAATTCTGCCAGTGTTCATCAAGCTCACTCGCCAAAATGCTGGTCAGAGTCTCGGCCGCTAGTGGAGTGATCGGAGAGGAAGAAGTTATCTTCGCCATCTTACCTCCAGTTGATCCCCGAGAGGCTTCAGAATCAGTCAA
Organism: Scyliorhinus canicula; assembly: GCF_902713615.1. NCBI lineage: Eukaryota > Metazoa > Chordata > Chondrichthyes > Carcharhiniformes > Scyliorhinidae > Scyliorhinus > Scyliorhinus canicula. The sequence goes on along the minus strand of NC_052169.1, from coordinate 6,470,359 downwards.
CGGGCGAGAAAAGGGGCCAAAAGATCAGTTTTCCATCGGTAGCCATCTTCCCCTCACATCGCACCATCAGACGTCCCTTGGTCATGTTCTTGATTGCAGTTCTCCTGTGTTTTGCTCTACTCTTGGTGCCAGACTTAATAAAACACAACCCCACGAGAGATCAATCCCAAACCAATTAAACTTTGCTTCAGATACCTCAGTGGAAAAAAAGATGCGAAACAAAGAGTCCAGGACATTGCCAAAGTTACAAATGAAAAGATTCTGAACTTAATATCCTCAGAAAGCTTCTTGAGCAAAGCTTAGTGACATCTTTCCACTGTGATCTCTATTATTTGTGGATCTGAAGTTTTTCGCTGCAGCCTTTTGCCCTATTTCTCAGTCAGCTGTTAAGTATTAACAGTCATATGCACACAGCAAGCTCCCACAATCAGCAATGTGATATGAGCAGGTGGTCTGTTTTAGTGATGTTGGTTTTGGGATGAAAATTAGTCAGGATTGGGGAGAACACTCCTGTTCTTCGATGTAGTGGTATTGTCAATGGACTAGTAATCCAGAGACCCAGGGCAATGTTCTGGGGACCAAGGTTCGTATCCCACCATCATGGTAGATGGTGAAATTTGAATTCAAGACAAATCTGGAATTAATGGTGACTATGAAACCATTGTCGATTGTTGTAAAAACCCATCTGTTTCACTAATGTCCCTTTAGGGAAGGAAATCTGTCATCCTTACCGGGTCTGATCTACATGTGACTCCAGACCCACTGCACTGTGGTTGACTCTTAAGTGCCCTTCGAAATGGCCGAGCAAGCCACTCAATTCAAGGGCAACTGGGGTGGGCAATAAATGCTGGCCCAGCCAGCAATGTCCACATCCCTTGAATGAATAAAAAAATAATATCGTGATCTTTACCATCTCAGCCAAAAGACTGCACCATCACCAAAATCTTTCAGTACTGCAACGATCACTTCTCGGCCTTATGGCTAAGATCAAGTGTCAGATCATGCCCAAGGTGAGTGCAATGCCTTTTCTTTACAGCTTGGATCTTGTAGGTCTCCCTTGTAGAGACCATGAATTGGTTTCAATTTGAATTGTTTTTTGGAGCAAGCAATGAGACGGATTAAGGGTTTGCCCTGTCCACTTTAAAGGTGAGATTTTTTTTTTTTAAAATGTAAGTACTGCAATGAAGGGACAGCCTAAATGTTGTGCTCAAATCTTTGAATGGGGACTTGGGCCCACAATAGCCAGAGACAAGAATGTTACCCCATGGGCCAATGCTGCCCTGACACTGGCTACATTATCACAAGCAAGCAGCCTTTATTAAGCAGCATCATGACAGTAAGCACCATTCAACTTGTACACAAAGAAAGGTGACCTAAGAAAATATTAACGGCACTGATCTACAGAACTACAATAGCTCAGAGATTATTAATGCAAGGTTGCATCATAATAAATGGTGCCTGACGCTAGGTGCCTCATTTGCAACACTGATATCCCTCAGTTTGATCGCATATTTAAAATCACTGGTCACCAAGAGTATGCCTCGTCCCCTCCAAATAAAACACTCCCCGTTTCCCAGCACTTCCTCAGTAATTAAGAAGTATCAGCCATGACTCGGTGCTATCAATCTAACCGCCAAATCAGAGATTGTGGGTTCAAAGCCCGCTCCAGAGATTTGAACAAATAATTAAGTGTGGGACTGCTGCACAGCCTTGCAGATGAGATGTTAATTTTAGGCCCCATCTGCACTCTCAGGAACATGCGGGAAACAAATCCATAATAATATTTAAACAGGAGGAAGTTTTCCTGGTGTCCAGGCCAACAATAGTTAGCCAGCAAATGCTACAAAAACACAGATTATCTTGTCATTTATATCATTGCTACGTTACAACATTAACTATACACTAAAAGTACTTCATTAGCGGAGGTTAAAATAGGTGTTAGATGCAAGATCTTTCAACACAATATAGATATTTCTATTCAGTTGCCTTGGTTAAATCCTTCAAAGCAATAAAATGCTGTTAAGTTAAAATACTGAATAAGCCTACTAATTGAGGTATTTTGGCACCAATTTGTCACATGGTTTCAGACTTGCTTTGAAAGGGCCATCAGTCCAAAAGTATCAGTTTATAAACAAAAAGGATTTGCAATTATATAGCACCTTTCACATCAGAATACCCCAAAGCTCTTTACGGCCATTTTAGTACTTCAGAAGCATAGCCACTAGAGTAATGTAGGGGCGCGACAGCCAATCTTTCACAGTAAGCTTCCACAAACACCAATATGCTCATGGCCCGATGTTTTTGTTATGCTGATTGATGGATAAATATTGGACAAGAGACAGGGGAGGAACCCCTGCTCTTCTTCAAAATATTGCTGCGGGATCATTTAGATCCACCCGAGAGGGATAGACATTGTTTAACATCTCAACCAAAAGGCGGCACCCCTGACAGTGCAGGAACCTCCAGAGCGCAGTACTGGACTGTCAGCTTAGATTATGGTTTTCAAGTCTCTGGAGTGGAATTTTAATTTCCAAAACTTTTTCTTTCAACTGGATTAAAATTTACACACTCATCAAATGGTGGGATCTGAACCCTCATTGTCTGGATTATTAGTTCAGGCATCAGGATTACTCAAGTACCATAACCATTATATGTCACACCTCTGTCCAGTGATTCCCGCTGGTAATAATAATAATAACTTATTGCCACAAGTAGGCCTCAATGAAGTTACTGTGAAAAGCCCCTAGTCGCCTGTTTGGGGAGGCTGGTACGGGAATTGGTCTTGTTCTGCACTACAAGCCAGCTGTTTGGCCCACTGTGCTAAACCATCCCCATCTCTAATCCCATTATGTGGACAATAATTTATATTTATACATAGTGGCTTGGCAAAATCATTTTAAAAAGGCACTTCACAAGGGAATGAGGATTAAATCCTAAAACACGCAGCAAAAGAGAAAACTTTAGATAGGATTTTGCACATGTGAAAGAGAGAGCAAAGCAGATGGGTTTGTAGAAAAATGCAGAGAGCTGAAGCATGATGGTTAAAGGGTTTTTCACTGATATGGTAAATTAAGATGGGAAAATGAATGTGCCAGCAGAGTGGAGGGGATGAGAGGTTAGATCAGGGGTGGGCAAACTACGGCCCGCGGGCCGCATGCGGCCCGCCAAAGGTCTTTATGCGGCCCACCAAGTCATTTTTTTAAAAAAATAAATTTTTTTTAAAAAAATTTTTTTTTTTAAATTTTTAATTATTTTTTTTAAGGTTAATGGGGGGGGGGGGGCTGTTGGGTTACTTACTGGTATAGGGCGAATACGTTGACTTGAGTAGGGTGATCATTGCTCGGCACAACGTCGAGGGCCGAAGGGCCTGTTCTGTGCTGTACTTCTATGTTCTATATGAGGCGCCCAGAATCATAACCGGGTGAAGTAATTATTTTACTTAATATACTATGCGGCCCTTTAAAATTATGAATTTCTGAATGTGGCCCTTGCACGGAAAAGTTTGGGTTAGATGAATGTTTTGGGGAGGCAGACAAGCTCCTGGTGAGCAGACCTACTGAAGGATTTGAGCTAAAAAATAAAATAAGTCCATGCTGATGTGGTGTATGTATCAGGGACTGAAATGCTGCTCACAGAATCACGTGCCGATGCTCCCTGTCAAGGCTGGAACTTGAAAACCAGTCACATGACCAAAGTGCCCATCAAGTGGAACAGGTGACCTTGGACTTATGGTATGTGATATGTGTTATGAAACAGGTCACCTGCTCATTACTACATTGCTGTTTATGGGAGCTTGCTGTGCGTACATTAGAGGTCACATTTCCTATATTACAACAGTGACTACATTTCAAAAGTACTTCATTGGTTGTTTTATTAGGATGTCCTGAGGTTGTGAACGTGTTGTACCCAAAGCTCGCCATCAAATGTCCATGGTTGTTGCACATTAACTGATAGAGATTGATTGTTCTGATTGTTTCAATAAAGCGCTAATGCAGAAGCGGGCCATTCGGCCCATCGCATCTGCACCAACCCTCTGAAAGAGCACCCTATCTAGGCCCAATCCCCCAATCTATCCCTGTAACAAAACCCAGGGGCAATTTAGCATAGCCAATACTTTTGGACTGATGGTCCTTTCAAAGCAAGTCTGAAACCATGTGACAAATTTATAGTTATTTGTGCCAAAAGACCTGAATTAGTAGGCTGATTCAGTGTTTAAACCTAACCTGCAGGTCTTTGGATTGTGGGAGGAAACCGGAGCACCCAGAAGAAACCCACGCAGACAGAGGAAGAATGTGCAAACTCCACACAGACAGTCACCTAAGGTCAAAATTGAATCCGGGCCCCTGGCGCTGAGAGGCAGCAATGTTAACCATTGTGCCACCGTGCCGTGATGACTATGATTAACCAACAACTGCATTATGGTTGCAAAGTCTGTTCGAAGCTCATGGAATGAAATTAAAATGACAGGAAGCAGACAGAGGTGATGGTGGATGGATATTTTTCAGACTGGGTTGTTTGCTCCTGGGTTTCCTAAAGCAGTTTCCAATCTACAAGATGCATGGCAGTAACTCACCAAGGTTCCTTAGACATCACCTTCCAAACCCACGACCGCTACCACCTCGAAGGGCAAGAGCAGCAGTTATCTGGGAATCCCACCACCTGGAGGTTCCCTCCAAGTCACTCATCACCCTGACTTGGAAATATATTGCCGTTCCTGGGGCAATATCCTGGAACTCCCTCCCTAACAGTATAGTGGGTGTACCTACACCTGAAAGACTGCAGCGGTTCAAGAAGGCAACTTATCGTCAACTTCTGAAGGGTATCTAGGGATGGGCAATAAATGCTGGCCTAACCAGCAACACCCACATCCTGTAAATGAATTAAAACATTTTTTAAAATCTATTACTCTTTGCAATGTTTACAAACAACTTAAGACTCTGTACAGAGTATCATTAAACGTTTACAGTTGATTTGACACTTGGTAAAGAAGTAGTTACTGATGAGGAAGGTTAAAGATTTCAATGCGACATAAACAGGTGATGAAATAAGCAAAAGCATGGCAGTTAGAGCTCAATGTCGACATGAATGAAGTAATGCACTTTGGGAGAACTAATATGGAAAGATAGTGTAAGTGGTACAATTTTGAACAGTGTAACCTAGGAATCTCTGTGGCATCCTCACAATCTGCACAAACACTGATTGGTGTAAGGTAGTTTGTGGAGAAAAGGTCCCTGTTCCTAGAGACAAAGGAGTCTATGGCTTGGGGGGGGGGGGGGGGGGGGGGTGCAGGCAGGCAAATGGAGCTCATACCACAACCAGATCAGCCATGATCTTAGCAAACAGGCTCAGAGGGCCGAGTGAGATGCTCCCGATCCGAGATGTTACCAGAGCCTGCATAGGTGCGATGGACTGAGTCTGCACGTTCTCTCCGTGTCTGCGTGGCTTTCCTCCGGGCGCTCCAGGTTTCCTCCACCAGTCTCGAAAGACTTTTTTAAAAAAATTTAGAGTACCCAATTAATTTGTTTCCAATTAAGGGGCAATTTAGCGTGGCCAATCAACCTACCCTGCACATCTTTGGGATGTGGGGGCGAGACCCACGCAGGCATAGGGAGAATGTGCAAACTGCACATGGATGGTCCCGGCCCCTCAGCACCGTGAGGCAGCAACGCTAACCATTGTGCCACCGTGCCCGCCACCAGACGCAAAAAACCTGCTCGTTACAAGCCTACTTGTGACAATGAGCGATTTTCATTTTGAAAGTCGCTTATTGTCACGAGTAGGCTTCAATGAAGTTACTGTGAAAAGCCCCTAGTCGCCACATTCCGCCGCCTGTTCGGGGAGGCTGGTACGGGAATGGTTAGGTGAATTGGACATTCTGAATTCTCCCTCGGTGTACCCGAACAGGTGTCGGTGTGTGGCGACGAGGGGATCTTCACAGTAACTTCATTGCAGTGTTAATGTAAATGTAATTGTGACAGTAATGAAGATTAATATTATTAATGGGCTTCCTCAGGTGCTGGGCGTCAGGTGTGGAAGGGAAGGGCACTGGTGTGCCTTTTGTTTAGTGGGGGGATTGATTCCTTTTGTTTGCCAGGAGCGGGTGGATTCAGGAGGAGGGGGATGGATGACAAGCAGCCCTATTGATTTCCACAGCCGGAGAGGCAGACAGACAGAGGGAGAGAGAAGCGTCGACAACCCCGCACCTTGGAACTGCCGCTCCCCGCCGGGCTCTTGCCTTTGCCCCCGTACGAGGACCCCGAGCTGCCGCTGCCCGATCGCTCCCGCTCATCGCCCGCAGGCCCCATTTTGGGCCCGGGCCTGTCCCGGGCTTCGACGCCGGCTCCGGACAGCCGCTGCCCGCTCCTCTCGCGCCCGTCGCCGCCGCCCAGAAACGCCGGCGCAAACGCCCTCCGCTGGCTCCGCGGCTCCTTGGACATCTCCCTCTTCCCTTTCCCTGCCACCCCCACCCGGCCTTTAATATCACATTAGGGGGGGGAGGGGGGAACCAGGATCGCCTCAGCGATCAAACGACAACAAAACGGCGGCGGCGTCCGCTCCTCGTTGACAGGCGCGCAACCAAACTTCACGCCAGAAGCGTGCCCGCCCCTCCAGCCCTGATCGACAGCCGCGCCGGCCAATCGGCGACCAGAAAGGCCGGCGCCAGCCCCGCCCCCTCCACGCCCAAGGGGCGGGGCTGATGGCGGCCAGCAGGCTTGGTTGCAGGCGCGCTGTCAAGCAACGCGTCCCCCTTCCCGACGGGCCTTGCGGGCCGCCCCACTCAAACTGGAGGCGGGAAAGAGAGGGCTGGGCAGAGACTGGGAGGGGATTGGGACAGAGACAGAGAGAGAGGGAGTGAGAGTGGGAGTGGGAGTGGGGGGGGCTCGGCATGGTGGCGTACTGGTTAGCACTGCCGCCTCACGGCGCCGAGAACCCGGGTTCGAACCTGTCCGTGTGGAGTTTGCACATTCTCCCCGTGTCTGCGTGGGTTTCGCCCCCACAACCCAAAAATGTGCAGGGTAGGTGGAGTGGCCACGCTAAATTACCCCATAATAAAAACATTTTTAAAAGAAAATCATGAAATTACAGTGCTGAAGAAGGCCATTCGGCCCATCAAGTTTGCATCGGCTTTTGGAAAGAGCGCCCCAATTAAGCCCACATCTCCACCCCATCCCTGTAACCCAACCTAACCTTTTTGGATACTAATGGCAATTTAGCAGAGCCAATCCACCTAACCTGCACATCTTTGGATTGTGGGAGGAAATCAGAGCACCTGGAGGAAATCTGAATGTGCAGACCGCACAGATAGCAACCCAAGCTGGGAATCGACCCTGGGATCATGGAGTTGTGAAGCCACAGGGCTAACCACTATGCTACCGTGCCGCGCTAGGTGGATGGCCAGACTAAATTGCCCCTAATTGGGAAAAAAAGAATTTGGTACTCTAAATTTAAACAAAATAGGATCTTTGTTGTGGGAAATAGAGAAATGTTCATGGTGATGCAGTAGGAAATGCACTCCGTGTAGACTGCCATGATATTTACATTGCTTGGCCTGGGAGTGTTTGCTGCTACGATTGCAATATTAATACTGTAATAGTCCCTAATCTGGTTCAGTGTGTCGCACTTTTAGCTCTCAGTCAGAAGGTTCAGGATTCAAGTCCCATTCCAATGAAGTGAGAACAAAAATATAGACTGACTGCTGTGTGCTGCACTATTGGAAGTGTTAGGTGAGACACCAAAACCTGCCCTCTGGTAGATAGGGAATATCCCATGGCACTAAAAGCAGCATGTGAGTTATCCTCTGTATCCTAGCCAATATTTATCCTTCAATCAAGATAAGTAAAACAGATTATCTGGCCACTATATATCACATTGCCATTTGTAGCAGTTTGCTGTGTGCATATTGGCTGCTGTATTGTTTCCAACAATACAACAGTGACGACTATAATTTATTGGCCGTAAAGCACTTTGAGATTGTGAACAGGGTTATATAAATGCAGGCCTTTAAGGAAATAGAGTAGAATTAAATTATCTGTTGTAATATGCTTTTGAGGAGGCCTTGTGGTGCAGTGGTGCCGTCTCAAGCTCTTGGTTCAACTCCCACTTCAGGACTTGATGGCCATGGTGTGTGCATAACGGGGCCAACCACTGTATATATCAGCCTGTAAATCCTTTCAATATGCCTGATGGCAGGTGGTTAAAAAGTGGGAAAGATCCCCCGTCAGCCAAAGGCAACGGCAAACCACTGCAGTGCTTTGCCAAGAGTAATCTAGGGTCAATCTGGTGGAAGTGCATGGTCACCAACACCCTCTTGGGGCACAGTACCTAGGGTGGTGTAAAGTCTCAGGCAAGTGACCACGACTGTAGAAAGTTAGATTTATTTCCTTATATATTTACACCTCCTACTCCCTAAAGGGTCTCTTGCGCCTGGCCCACACTTGGGCTGTGGTATTTATGTCCCAGAAGTCTCTGGTTTAAGGGGATTGCTACCCCCCCCCAATCTGGGTAGATCATACTCAGGTGAGGCCATAGGGACTCTGAGGTTGCAGATCACTGGGCCTTCTGTAGGGTGATAACAGGTGGCACAGTGGTCAGCACTGCTGCCCCACAGCTCCAAGATTCGATTCCAGCCTTGGGTGACTGCCTGTGTGGCATTTGCACGTTATCCCCGTGTCTAATGGGCTTCCTCCGGGTACTCCAATTTCCTCCCACCCTCCAATAACCTACAGGTGAGGCGAACTGTCCACGCTAAATTGCCCCATTAATGTCCAAAGGATTAGTTGGGGTTGTAGGGACAGGATGGCGGCGGGGGCGGGGCGGGGGGGGGGGGGGGGTTGCCCTTATGGAGGGTCGGGGTTGCCCTTATGGAGGGTCGGCTGCCCTTATGGAGGGTCGGCGCAGACTCGATAGGCCTTATGGCCTCCTTCTGCCCTGTAGGGGTCCTATGATACCTGCCAATACATCTTAGAACATAGAACAGCACAGAACAGGCCCTTCGGCCCTCAATGTTGTGCCGAGCCATGATCACCCTACTCAAACTCACGTATCCACCCTATACCCGTAACCCAACAACCCCCCCTTAACATTACTTTTTAGGACACTACGGGCAATTTAGCATGGCCAATCCACCTAACCCGCACATCTTTTGGACTGTGGGAGGAAACCGGAGCACCCGGAGGAAACCCACGCACACAGGGGGAGGACGTGCAGACTCCACACAGACAGTGACCCAGCCGGGAATCGAACCTGGGACCCTGGAGCTGTGAAGCATTTATGCTAACCACCATGCTACCCTGCTGCCCCCCATGCTACCCTGCTGCCCCCCATGCTACCCTGCTGCCCCTGCTGCTTGATGCTTAATTGGTGTTGAAAGAATTTAGACTTGAGGGCGGCACGGTGGCGCAGTGGTAGACACTGGTGCCTCACGACGCCAAGAACACCGTGTCGGCGTGGGCCTCACCCCCACAACCCAAAAATGTGCAGGGTGGGTGAGTTGGCCACTCTTTTGAGGTGCACTAATAACTGGTCATACTTAATTGGGGGAAAAATTAATTGGGTGCTCTAAATTTTAAAAAAGAATTTAGACTAGGGGGCCACCATGAAAAGGAAACCGTTTTGGGGGTGGTGGGGGAGAGGGTTTGTTGAGGGTTGAGCTACCCCATGTTGACCATCGAGTCCTCCGGCGGCTGCGCCCCCTGGCGCTCTCCAGAGGGAAGGGGGGGGGAGAATTTTTTTAGCGCCGGAAGTGAGGGCCGGAAGCTCGCGGCAGGGAGCCTGACAACCGGCGGTTGGGAGCCAGGAGCTTGAGGCAGGTAAGATGGAGATGGCGGAGGAAATGGTGTTTACCTCAAATCTCCAGCTGTGCCTTCTCTGTGGCGGAACAGCGAGTTCCCCCGGGGAGGAGAGGGATGGGACTGGGGAGTGAACAGCAGCAGCTGAACCCCCCCCTTTCTCCCCCCCCCCCCCCCCCCCCACGTCCAGCAGGAGTGACACCAACAGTGTCTGACTGTAAAGCAAAGTTATTCTTGCCTTTAGAAATAAAAACTTGCAGGTTTTCCTCCTCGAGTTTTAAAATGCGTCGATTTTTCCCTGTTTAAAAACCCGTCGATTCTATCGAAAAAAAATTAACTTTTTTTTAAATAATGTTACTTTCTCCCTCCTCCCCCCCCCCCTCCCCCTGTATAAATATATATTTTTTATGCTATTCTTTGCAAATTCCCAAAAAAAATAAGATTCCCATTGCGAAACCCTGTCATTGCTGGTTGATGTCCAAGCTCTGCAAGCACAGTGCAAACAAAACATACCTTGTGTTGTCTACAGAGTTAACTAATGTAAATGAGGTAACGAATATCACATATATTATATAGCACATATTCCACTGTGGGGGAACACTCATATCTATGTGTGCAAACAATTGTAACTAGACAAGTTCTGCCTTTTCGCTGCAGTTGCCAGTAATTGTCAGAAATTGGGAGGTGGGGAAACAAAAATGATTACCTAATAACCGATTTTTAAAAATGTTTTCATTAAATCAACTGTTTTGCAGTGGGTCTAACACTGCTTTAGTCTATGTTCTGCTGGCATTCATAGACTCCAGTTTATGGTGGCTTCAAAACAAGCATTTAGGTGAGAAGTTGGAACCGTCAAACGAGAAGAAAGGGAAAGTAAATCTTAGGAATCCTTGGGTCATGTGCTATAAACGAATGATTCTTGTTAGTCGCCGCTAATGTGCATCCAGGTTTTTTCCTCCAGTGGCTATTTTGAGCTTGTACATGTTTTTCAGAATGAACATTACTCCGCAGTCTGTCTCCAGACAGTAATCTTATCAATCAATTATATAATTTACGAACAAATGACGGGGCCTGATCCATCTCCAAAAAATAGACTGAAGTATAGCTGTGGCATGGCATAACGGTTTTAAAGAAATCCCTTTTCTGTCTCTCATCGTGTGTTCTGTTCATTATTTTCTGCTTTTCTTTTAGCAGAATTGTGTGCAGCTGTTCAACTGATTGCAAAAATTTGTGCTTATGAAATATTTTGTTTGTGTCCCAGAACGAAAAGTGAACTCCCACAGGCTGGTGCTTTTCTTTTAACTCAATTTGACTTGTGCTCAAAGCTCATCACATAACAATGACTTAATTTTACCATTGAAGTTAACACCAAGAATGTTACACCCTATGCACTATGTCCTCTATATCTCTCCAAGCCAGTGGAAAATATAGCGTAGAGGAGCTTGTTTGTTCCAAAATGTTGAGGATGCAAACTAATTAACCTTATTGCAAAGAGTAAAACTACGGAAACCAGAATAAAATCAGCCAATCAAATAACAAATTTTGGCAGCATCTGTTCCTCCAAAAGTTTCAATTCTTAGCTATTCTATTCAGCAACTTGAAAAAAGTCTGACACATGAACCCCTCAGATTTTCTTGTACCTGTACTGCAAAATATGAGGAAACTGAGGAACATTTAATTATATTGCTCTGATATATAACCTAGTTTAAAGTTTGAACCTGCCAAATAATCTGAAACTATCGTGCACTAAAAATATTTCCTGCAGTGAAAAATCAGATGAAAAGTACAGTAGATGTAACTAAACTGAACAACTGCTGTTTAACCCAACTGGACACCGTCAAATCAGATCCGGGTTCCAAATAAATTCCTGTGTGCAGCCTCTTCAGGTATTAGTAATTTTTCAAAAATGTAAAAGTATGTGTGGTTTTTCAGCATTCCAATCGCTTTGCCTGTCAGTGTTTGAAGTGAATTGGAGGCATTCTTAATCGTAGCAGCCATTTCTTTTTGAGCATTCTAGTTAATAAATCAAGCAACAAATTGATGTCAAATACTGAAGAAATTCTTATAGGTTGAAACAGGCCGGCTCCGATAGTCCATTTGACCTACTGGAGCTGTGCAGGAGCAGCCCAGAGAGTCTTGCATTTTTATACTTTTATTTCCTCATTTTTTTTGAATGGATCTAATCTTTGTCCCTTTGCCCTGCTAGCGGGTGAATGAGCATAAATCCTATCAGTTCTCCCATTCATTTGCTTTCAAACCCTCTTGTGATAGACAGCACTTCATGCACCTTGTAATAATTGACAATTCTGAGGCATTGGTTTTATTCATTTCAGTACTGCTCTGTAGTATTTTACGAGTCAAGTGGTTCGTGAATTTGGTTTTGCTTGTAATGATGTTGGCTTGCTGGGCATTTGTTTTGAATGTGCCGTACATTTTCTTAATTCCTGCAGGCTGTGTTTTATGCCAAAATCGATTCGGGCTGGGTAATGGCTTTTAAGCTTTGACACTAAAAAGCAAGTTCTCTCCCTGTCCCCATGACCATGGATGGTGTGAGGTTCACAAAGGTACAACTTGGTAAATGGGAGAAGCAAATGTAAAACGTATTGTCTTCATAAGAAGAAACTGCAGAGGTGAATAGGAATAGATTTTTAAGTGGAAAATGACAGAACCCTTTAATTATTTTACAGCCACTTTTGACATTGAAGCCTACCTGACAGAAAATGCAGTTCCGAGTGTTGGTGAGCTGTACTTTTATTGTGATGTGCTCCACACACACTCATCATAAACATGAGCCACTAGTTACTGAGGACCACTATATGGATGGTGAACACAGCTCAGAGTTCGATCGGGATGTCCTGTTTGGCGGAGAGGTAGGAAATTCTATTCCGTCCTACTGACTCATTAGAATGGAAAAGGTGAATGTTATGAGATAAATTATTTTAAAATGTGAGCCACCTGTTAAATATTTACACCTTTTTTTATTTTAAAGAATCTAACCTATTCTTTGCGCATTTCCCAATTTGTTTTCCCCATTTCATCATGCATCGGGATTACATTTTGATATCTACATGTGCAAAAAATTCGATTAAAAATTTATAGGCCTGGATTTTGCTGATCTCAAAGAATCTACTCGCAGAGATCCAGCAGTCTCTGTGACTTGGTTTCCCCATTTGCCTACATGAGTTGAATGTTGTGCGAGGTCAAGGACGCATTGTGCAGCAGCAGTGATCTCAGCAAGCAAGTAAGGAGTTGATTGCATTGAAGTATCCATAAACAGCAAACCAGGAAGTTGAAAGTATTTAATATCCGCTTTTAGTTTTAAGCTTTCAGATAGATAAATAATTTTGATTGGGTTAAAATAGAAGCTAAAATAATGATGCACTTATTTTTGTTTTGAAAACTGGAATTTTTATCATTATGCGGGAATTTGACTTTACACAAATACATAATTAGCCTTTTGGACCATTGTGACCTTTGCAGTAATTATGAAGTTAGCGCAGCGCTTAACAAACCAATTACACCTCATACATCAAGATGTAATTTTTACAAGGACTTTTACAGCAAGACCAGTAGCACAAGAGTGGGCGTTCTTATTAATTTGTAAAAGGATTGTTTGAAACATAAATATTTATAGATGGGAACAGATCACATTATTTTTAAGTTTGGGATGCCTTTGATTCTGGCTTGTTTTTCCCCATTCCATTACTCTTTTCATATTGTACGGGTATTCAAATAGAAAACCCCCGATCTGTAAACCTTCAGTATATAAATCGGTTTTCACCAAACAGAGATAGGTGTGGCAGTCACCAAACAGTGACAGGTGTGGCACATTTTGAAGTGCAACATAAATGACTGCATGCGGTTAGCATATATTAGTGTTGTGGTTATAGTACAAATCTCACTGTGGCCAACCTCAACACTGCTCTTAAAGCAATTTCATCAAGGAAGTTAAGCAGAATTAGAATAAGAATTTGCCTGGAAATGCTTTTGAGAATACCAGATGGAGTAAGCCACTTTCGCGATCCGTGGAAGCTTGAGTATTTCCTACATAGTTGTTGATAATGTTTAATTTTTGAGGTACTCCTATTTTTCCTCTCTGCTTGTTTAAATCCATTTAATTGGATAATTGTGGATCATTTTTTTATATGTTAGTTGTGTCCCTAGGTCACATGGAACAATTATTTTTTGGGACACTGGGGCAACTCTGTGCCTCTCCTATTGGTTCAATAAAAAAGGATCCAGCAACAATTAATAATGTTTACTGTTGAATAATTGTGGTTAATACTATTGCTATTGCTAATGCCCTTCAAGAAAAAAGACCATACAAAATTTAGTCTACACAGTCTCCAGTCATGCACAACTTGATCACAAAATGGTTATCGAACACATTGTAAAAATTCAATCTTCTTTACTTATGAAAATATCAGGATAATAGTGCAGCTTGATTTCAGACACCTGCAACATTATACAAAGCTCCTTGTAATGCTGAAAACCTGCACAAGACTGCGCTACTGAAGGGGCAGCACTGTGGCACAGTGGTTAGCACCGCTGCCTTATGGCACCGAGGTCCTACGTTCGATCCCGGCTCTGGGTCACTGTCCGTGTGGAGTTTGCACATTCTCCACATGTTTGCATGGGTTTCGCCCCCACAACCCAAAATGTGCGGGAGGGTAGATTGGCAATGCTAAATTGCCCCTTAATTGGAAGAAATGAATTGGGTACTCTAAATATATTTTAAAAGCCTGTTCTACCGATGACATCACGCGTTCCATGCTTACACTTGTTAAAGACATCCATAAATATAATCAAATAGGAAGATGCTTACTGTGACACTATAACAGTGATTGATTCTTACACCTTCTGAAATGGAATAGCAAGACAAGGCAACCCAGGAATGGACACTAAATATAGTTTGTCAACATTGCCCATATTTAAAAGAACCAATAAAATACAATCCAGTGAAAGACTTCCTACAGTGCAGAAGGAGGCCATTTGGCCCATCAAGTCTGCATCGACCCTCTGAAAGAGTACCCTACCTGGGCCCACTCCCTCGGAACCCCACCTAACCTTTGGACACTAGGGGCAATTTAACATGGCCAATCCACCTAACCTGCTCATCTTTGGACTGTAGGAGGAAACTGGAACACCCCAAGGAAACCCACGCAAACACTGGGAGAAAGTGCAAACTCCACACAGCCACCAAAGGCCAGAATTGAACCCGGATTTCTGGCGCTGTGAGGTAGCAGCGCTAACCACTGTGGCACCCCAATGTTTTTATGGTATACTGATCACTAATCTAATATTACAGTGCTATCCAAAATAACTGTTTAAAATTCCCAATCCATTATTTTCCAATTAAGGAACTATTTAGCTTGGCCAATCCACATACCCTGCTAATCTTGGGGGTGAGACCTGTGGTGATCTTTGTGATGGGTTTCCAGAATGGAAGGCGTAGTGATCTCAAAGATACGCAAAGCTCTTTTAAACAACTAAACTAATTTCATTAACACCGCTAAATTTGAGTTTGACACTTACTCTGAGTAGCAATCATTTTTTAAAAATAAATTTATTGTACCCAATTCATTTTTTCCAATTAAAGGGCAATTTAGTTTAGCCAATCCACCTACTCTGCACGTCTTTGGGTTGTGGGGGCGAAACACGGGAAGAATATGCAAACTCCACACGGACAGTGACCCAGGGCTGGAATCAAACCCGGGTCCTCGGTGCCGAGAGGCAGCAGTGCTAACCACTGCGCCAAAATAACTGTTCCTCTTGTGATAGTCAGACTAATCCAGAATTGCTGCAATCAACCGGTTTTGGGGAGCTTTCCAATTTTCAGTTTGTGTCTAAATAGTTTCATCCATTTTGAGCTTTATTTCTTTATACCAGATACAGAGGAGATGCTGATACCCCAATCTGATGATATACACCTACATTTTGTATCAAGTACAGGTGCATGGTATTTGTGTACGACTTGGACTTCTGAGAGGACTTTGTACTTCATTATGACTTCATTCATAAATGGAGGATTAGAAAGCTTTTTGCCTAGAATAAGCTGTTTGTATGATGTCTGTTCTGTTTCTTAGAAAGAAGTTGGGGAACTTGCTAAGTTGAGCCCGGAGGAACAACATTCCCGGCTCAAGTCCCTCATCAAGAAGATGGATGCAGATGCCGATGGCTTTGTAACCAAAGGTGAGCAACAGTTTAGATCCAATCCGATTATGAGGGATGAAATGACTGTCATTGAATGTTCTCTGCAGAAATGAGCTTACTTTTGAAGTACGTACTTACTGCAATTTTTACTTCCCCCTACTTGAAGTAATTCTGTGACATCCTGGAATTACTGTTGGTGAATCTGACCTCTCCACATTCCACAGCATTGGGCGCAACAGGCAAATAAATCTGCATTGACAGTCTTGCATATGTGTCGTTCAAAAAGCCATGAACCACAACTGAACCTTACAGTTCATGAACATTCTGAAGTGATCATTAAAAAAAAAATACACAAGCATTTTCATTAAACATATCTAACTCTATCTCGATAGAATGAAATTCCAATGTTGTAATCATATATAAATGCACATGAATCAAGATGGCGCCGGAGCGAGGTGACTTTTTCCAAGCTGTACTCAGCATACCCTCTAATTCTATCTTTTACTCTCGTTCTATGCTTCTAAAACCAAAATATAACTGTAACATTATATTCTGCAGTCTCTCCTTCCTTGCTTATGTACGGTATGCATTTGTACAGCATGCAAGAAACAATACTTTTCACTGTATCCTAATACATGTGACAATAATAAATCAAATCAAATGAAATCAGATACAACAATACCTTTATATAACATATGACAACAGCTAATCCGAAATGCAAAACGCAAGTGAATCACTCCATTGTTGAGCAGTGCTGAAGAATAAGAAAAGGATAAATTACTTCCTATTCTTCAGTGAGAGGACTGCAAGGATATAGGGGTTGGTGCGTTCAAAAAGGTGATTGGTACAGTAAGTTGTTTAGATAGTAATTTATCTCAAACTCTTATTCACTGGAAATAGGAAAGCTGCATCTATATAAATGGCTCTTATTTGCCACAGGTGAGCTCAGTGGGTGGATCCAGCAGTCGTTCAAACATTATGCCACAGAGGAGAGCAAAGAGCAGTTTCCAGAGCATGACCTGGATGGCAATGGAGTTGTTACATGGGAAGAGTACAACATTCATAGTTATGACCGAATGCTAGATTATGATGAGAATACTCCGATGGATGATGAAGAGGAGGAATCCCTCAGACAGGTGAGAGAAAGAAATTTATTGAATTCCGGTATAATGCCTGTTTTGAAAAGCAGAACCAAACAAATAACTTTTAATTATGAATTAATCACAAAATAATTGCTCTGTCTTACTGTAGATTTTCAGTGTGTACGCAGTGTTTGGATTTGTGTTCCAGGTAGTGAGACTTGGAGTATGCATTTTTCTTTAAATGTTGTAGTGCAGATTATTCTCAAACATTTTTATCAAGAGTTGTAACAAAAGTCCTCCTCACCTCGCTCCTAAATGACCACCGCTTATTTTGAGATGGTGCTCTCTTGTAGAACCCACCTCCAGAAGGGGAAAAGCATCCTCCCTCCATCTATTCTGCCAAACCCTGTAAGAATTTGTATGTTACAACAAGATCACCTCACATTCTTCTGAACAGAGAGTGCACTCCTGTCTTAATCTCTCCTCGGGACAATCCCACTGGTCCCAGGAACCAGTCTGGGGAACTGTCTATGGGAAATATGTCATTCCATGGATAAGACGACAAAAATTGCAAACAAAACTCCAGGTGCAGTCTCATCAAGGCTCTATTAAAATTGTAGCGAGACATCTTTGCTCCTGTACTCCAATCCAAACTCTTTATCCTAATATAAGGTGGCACTCCATTGCAGTTGTGAAGGAGGCCTGCTTTACCAGATGTGATTAATTACGTAGAAAATATGTTAAAAGGCCAGCTGTTCAGGTCTTTCTTGAAGAACAGAAAGTTCTTTTTGGATCCTGGCCAACATTTCTGTCTCAACCACAAACAGATTAACTTGTTTGTTAGATCATTAGTCCTTGTGGTACCATGTTGCGTTGAAAATTACTGCTTAAGTTTTCATCCATAGAGGCAATGGACTTGAATGTTTGTGAAGAATTTTGAAATATTTCAGACGGTGCTGCAAGAATCCATGTCTTTCTTCTGTACTGTGATATACAGAGCTGAATATAGCGCTGTGCTGTGACTTGTCATGAGGAGTTCCTGATTTTAAATACATCACCAGGGCAGTTGAATGTCGAAGAACAGGTTGTGTTCCACAGGAATCCAGTAGAGAAAACAATCCTCCCAAGTTTTAAAAAAATTTATCCAATTAAGGGGCAATTTAGCGTGGCCAATCCACCTACACTTTGGGTTGTGGGGGCGAAACCCACGCAAACACGGGGAGAATGTGCAAACTCCACACGGACAGTGACCCAGAGCCGGGATCGAACCTGGGACCTCGGCGCCGTGAGGCAACAGGGCTAACCCACTGCACCACCGTGCTGCCCAATCCACCCAAGTTTAATGGTTTAATACAACTTGGTCTCCAGAGCGGAGAGTTTTTTAATTAATTTATGGAATGTGACTAGGCCAGAATTTATCGCCCATCCGTTATTGTCGTTGAGAAGGTGTTGTTGGACTTCCAGTTGCGGCTATGCGGAGCTAAGCCACACATTCGGCAGCTCCTGCTATTTAGGGACTTTTGGGCCGTTTCGAGGGCCCCAAACGGAGCTGTTTCTACGCATCCCGGTGGGGGAAGGTGCCTGGAAGAACTTGCCCCACACTATATGGTGCTCACCTGGAGTGGGAAGAAGAAAAAGGCTGCAGTAACTCCCCCAAAAAAACGGGGGAAGAAAAACAAAATGGCGGCCGGCACTCCTGCTATTTAGGGACTTTTGGGCCGTTTTGAGGGCCCCAAACGGCACTGTTTCTACACATCCTAGTGGGGGAAGGTGCCTGGAAGAACTTGCCCCACATTATCTGGTGAAAAAGGCTGCAGTAACGCCCCCCAAAAAACGGGTGAAAAAAAACAAAATGGCGGCCGGCGCTCCCGCTATTTAAGGGCTTTTGGGCCGTTTTGAGGGCCCCAAACAGTGCTGTTGCTACATATCCCGGTGGGGGAAGGTGCCTGGAAGAACTTGCCCCACACTATATGGTGAAAAAGGCTGCAGAAACGCCCCAAAAAAAACGTGGGAAGAAAAACAAAATGGCGGCCGGCGCAACACCCGAGGACTGGTGGAAGTGGGCGCAGGAGCAACAGGCCTCGCTCCTACGTTGTTTTGCTGAGCTGAAGGCTGAGCTGCTGGACTCCATGAATGCAACTGCGACCAAGCTGCTTGGGACCCAGGCGGCACAGGAGGAGTCTATTCGGGAGTTGCAGCGGCAGGCCGTTGAAAGAGAGGAGGAGGCCGTGGTCCTCGTTGGGAAAGTGGAGTTGCACGAGGCACTTCATAAAAAGTGGCAGGACCGCTTGGAGGAGCTGGACGTTCGCACGAGGCGAAAGAATCTGAGGATCCTGGGCCTGGCGGAGGGGCTGGAGGGGTCGGATCTCCCGGCGTATGTGACCACGTTGTTGAGCTCGTTGATGGGAGCAGGGTCCTTCCATTTGCCCCTGGAGCTCGAGGGAGCGCACAGAGTGATGGCCAGGAGGCCCAAGGCAGATGAGCCCCCGAGGGCGGTGCTGGTGCGGTTCCACCGATTCAGTGACCGGGAGTGTGTGCTGCGCTGGGCCAAGAAAGAGAGGAGCAGTAAATGGGAGAATTCGGTAGTGAGGATCTACCAGGACTGGAGTGCGGAAGTGGCTAAGCGGCGGGCCAGGTTCAACCGGACGAAGGCGGTGCTTCATGCTAAGCAGGTCAGGTTTGGAATGCTGCAGCCTGCGCGCCTGTGGGTGACATACAAGGACCGGCACCATTACTTCGAGTTCCCGGAGGAGGCGTGGGCCTTTGTACAGGCGGAGAAGCTGGACTTGAACTAGGGCCTGGGGACATACTTTGGCCGGCGTTGTTTCCGCTGTGGCTGTTTTGTTCCAACTGTTTCAACTTTTTCAACTTCGAAATGTGTGTTATGTATGCTGGTTTTCTTTTTGCTCTGTTTACGGGTGGGTTTGTCTGTTGGGTATGGTTGTGGGGTAGGTGGGGAGTGTTGGGGGTTTGTGTTCTATATGTTCTCTTCTGTACGGGGCTGGGGATTGAGGGGAAACTGGATTTTGGGGAACTGCGTCAGAAGGATGGGGTGTGGCATTGTGAAAGCGCGGGCTTTCCTCTGGTTTCCCGCGCTGCGGGGCAGGGGGGTGGAGCTTGCGATGGGGGAAGGGCCTCTACGGGTCTTTTTTCCCGCGCTGCAATAATGCCAAGGAGGTGTGGCAAGAGGGAGATGACCCCAAGCCGGGAGGGGATAGGTTTTGGCGGGAGCTGCCGGGGTCAGCAGAAGTCAGCTGACTCACGGAAGTACCATGGAGGGTGCGTCGCGGCTAGGAGGGGTCCTAGCCTGGGGGGGGGAGGGGGGTGGGGGGGGATACCGGGTTGCTGCGGGAACGACTAGGAAGGAGCCGATGAGGGCCGGGGGGGAAGAGGAGAGGCGCTATCGCCATGGGGAACGGGTCGAGCGGGGTATGCTGGCCTGGGGCGAACATCTGCCAAGCTATGGCTAGTCGGCAGGGGAGGGGGGCGGGTTGCCCTCTGATCCGGCTGATTACCTGGAACGTGAGGGGGCTGAACGGGCCGGTTAAGAGAACCAGGGTGGTCTCCCATCTAAGGGGGTTGAAGGCGGACGTGGCTATGCTCCAGGAGACCCACCTGAAGGTGGCGGACCAGGTCCGTCTGAGGAAGGGGTGGGTGGGGCAGGTTTATCATTCAGGATTGGACGCAAAGAACCGGGGGGTGGCGATTCTAGTGGGGAAGAGGGTGGCGTTTGAGGCGGCTGAGGTGGTGTCGGACAAGGAGGGCAGATATATCATGGTGAGGGGTAGGCTGCAGGGAGAGAAGGTGGTGCTGGTGAACGTATATGCCCCGAATTGGGATGATGCTGGCTTCATGAGGCGCTTGTTGGGCCGCGTCCCGGACCTGGAGGCAGGGGGCCTGATCATGGGGGGAGATTTTAACACAGTGCTGGATCCCACACTGGACCGGTCCAGTTCAAGGACGGGTAGGAGACCGGCGGCGGCCAAAGTGCTGAGGGGATACATGGACCAGATGGGAGGGGTGGATCCCTGGAGGTTTGGGAGACCGAGAGCGCGGGAGTATTCCTTTTTCTCTCACGTCCATAGGGTTTATTCCCGGATAGACTTTTTTGTCCTGAGCAGGGGGTTGATCCCGAGGGTGCAGGATGCCGAGTATTCGGCCATAGCGATTTCGGACCATGCCCCGCACTGGATTGATCTGGAGATGGGGGAGGCGCGGGACCAGCGCCCGCTCTGGCGCCTGGATGTGGGGATGCTGGCGGAGGAGGAGGTGTGTAAGAGGGTTCGGAGAAGCATTGAGGGGTATCTGGTTACCAATGATACGGGGGAGGTCCAGGTGGGGATGGTCTGGGAGGCTCTGAAAGCAGTGATCCGGGGGGAGCTGATCTCCATCCGGGCCCACAGGGAAAGGAAGGAGAGGAAGGAGAGGGAGAGACTGGTGGGAGAGCTTCTGGAGGTGGACAGGAGATATGCGGAGGCACCGGAGGAAGGGTTGCTGGGAGAACGGCGCAGGTGCAGGCCAATTTTGACTTGCTGACCACCAGAAAGGCGGAGACACAGTGGAGGAGGGCGCAGGGTGCGGTATATGAGTATGGAGAGAAGGCGAGCAGGATGTTGGCGCATCAGCTCCGTAGGCGAGATGCGGCTAGGGAAATTGGGGGAGTGAAGGATGGGGGTGGAAATGTAGTGCAGAAGGGGACAGAAGTAAACGGGGTCTTTAGGGACTTTTACGAGGGATTGTACCGGTCGGAACCTCCGAGGGGGAGAGAGGGGATGGAGAGCTTCATGAACAGGCTATGTTTCCCAAGGGTTCAAGAGAGGCTGGTTGAGGGGCTGGGGGCGCCGATAGAGTTGGAGGAGCTAGTCAGGGGGATCGGGCAAATGCAGTCAGGTAAGGCCCCGGGGCCGGACGGGTTCCCGGCAGAATTTTACAAAAAATATGCGGACCTGGTGGGTCCCCTGCTGGTGCGAACTTTCAATGAGGCGTGGGAGGGGGGGGCTTTGCCCCCGACGATGTCGCGGGCACTGATCTCTTTGATCCTAAAACGGGATAAGGACCCCTTGCAGTGCGGATCATATAGGCCTATTTCACTCCTTAACGTAGACGCTAAGTTGCTGGCGAAGATCCTGGCTACCAGGATAGAGGATTGTGTGCCAGAGGTAATTCATGAAGATCAGACAGGGTTTGTCAAGGGGCGGCAGCTCAACACGAATGTGCGGAGACTGCTCAATGTTATCATGATGCCGGCAGTGGAGGGGGAGGCGGAGATAGTGGTGGCGCTGGATGCAGAGAAGGCGTTTGATAGAGTTGACTGGGGGTACCTATGGGAGGTGCTGGAGAGGTTTGGATTTGGGGAGGGATTCATCAAATGGGTGAGGCTGCTTTACGCGGCGCCGATGGCGAGTGTAGTCACAAATGGAAGGAGATCGGAGTATTTTAGGCTTTATCGTGGGACCAGGCAGGGGTGTCCCCTGTCCCCCCTGCTCTTTGCACTGGCGATTGAACCGCTGGCCATGGCGTTGAGGGAGTCAGGGAAGTGGAGGGGTCTGGTGCGGGGGGGGGAGGAGCACCGGGTATCGCTGTATGCAGACGACCTGCTGTTATATGTGGCGGACCCAGAGGGGGGAATGCCGGGGGTGATGGAACTGTTAGCGGAATTTGGGGGCTTCTCGGGCTATAAGCTGAACTTAGGAAAGAGCGAGGTATTTGTAGTGCACCCGGGAGATCAGGAGGAGGGAATTGGGAGGCTCCCCTTCAGGAGGGCAGTGAAGAGTTTCAGGTACCTGGGGGTGCAGGTGGCCAGGAGTTGGGGGGCTCTTCATAAGCTTAACTTCACCAGACTAGTGGAACAGATGGAGGAGGAATTTAAAAGGTGGGACATGGTGCCGCTATCGCTGGCGGGCAGAGTGCAGTCCGTCAAAATGACGGTTCTCCCGAGGTTCTTGTTCCTCTTCCAGTGCTTGCCCATCTTTATCCCTAGGGCCTTTTTTAAAAGAGTGACCAGCAGCATCATGGGATTTGTTTGGGCGCATGGCACCCCAAGGGTGAAGAGGGTCTTCTTGGAGCGGAGTAGGGATGGGGGGGGGCTGGCGTTGCCCAACCTCTCGGGGTATTACTGGGCGGCCAACGTGTCGATGGTGCGTAAGTGGGTGATGGAGGGGGAGGGGGCAGCATGGAAACGGATGGAGAGAGCGTCCTGTGGGGATACAAGCCTGGGGGCCCTGGTAACGGCGCCGTGGCCGCTCCCTCCCACGAGGTATACCACGAGTCCGGTGGTGGCGGCTACCCTCAAGATTTGGGGGCAGTGGAGGCGACATAGGGGAGAAGTGGGGGGCTCGATGGAGGCTCCGTTAAGGGGGAACCATAGGTTCGTCCCGGGGAACATGGATGGGGGATTTCGGGGATGGTATAGAGCGGGCATTAGACAGCTGAAGGACCTGTTTATCGACGGAAGGTTTGCGAGCCTGGGGGAGTTGGAAGAGAAATTTGGGCTCCCGCCGGGAAACATGTTTAGATATCTGCAGGTAAAGGCATTTGCTAGACGGCAGGTGGAGGGATTCCCTGCGCTCCCCGCGAAGGGGGTGAGTGACAGGGTGCTCTCGGGGGTCTGGGTCGGGGAGGGGAAGATATCCGATATCTACAAGCTTATGCAGGAGAAGGAAGAGGCGTCAGTAGAGGAGCTGAAAACGAAGTGGGAGGGGGAACTGGGGGAACAGATCGAAGACGGTACATGGGCTGATGCCCTGGAGAGGGTAAATTCTTCCTCCTCGTGTGCGCGGCTTAGCCTCATCCAATTCAAGGTGCTGCATAGGGCCCACATGACTGGGACGAGGATGAATAGGTTCTTTGGGGGTGAAGATAGGTGTGCCAGGTGCTCGGGGAGTCCAGCGAACCATGCCCATATGTTCTGGGCATGCCCGGCATTGGAGGAGTTCTGGAAGGGGGTGGCGAGGACGGTGTCAAGGGTGGTGGGATCCAGGGTCAAGCCAGGATGGGGACTCGCGATCTTTGGGGTTGGGGTAGAGCCGGGAGTGCAGGAGGCGAAAGAGGCCGGTGTGCTGGCCTTTGCGTCCCTAGTAGCCCGGCGAAGGATTTTGCTACAGTGGAAGGACGCGAGGCCCCCAAGCGTGGAGACCTGGATCAATGACATGGCGGGCTTTATTAAGCTTGAGAAGGTTAAATTCGCCCTGAGAGGATCGGTGCAAGGGTTCTTTAAACGGTGGCAACCTTTCCTCGACTTTCTGGCTCAACGATAGGGTACTGGGACAGTAGCAGCAGCAACCCGGGGGGGGGGGGGGGGGGGGGGTGGGTGGGTGGGTGGTGGGGGGGGGGGGGGGGGGGGCGATGATTATGTTAGCTTATTTTATTTAAATTTGATTTATCTAATTTTAATTTATGGTTAAGTTCTCTTGTTTGGGGGGGGGGTGGGGGAATGTGATACATGTGATGTTACGGTATGGGGGGAATTGTGGGTGTTATGGGGCTGTTAGTTGCATATTACTGCTTTTTGCTATACTTTTTGTTATATTTTCTGCAAAAAATTCCAATAAAAAAATTAAAAAAAAAAAAAAAAAAAAAAAAAAAAAAAAAGAGAAGGTGTTGTTGAGCTACAGCCTTGAACCACTGCAGTCCATGTGGTGTAGGTACACCCACAGTGCAGTTAGGGAGGGGGTTCCAGGAATTTGACCCAGTGACAGGAAAGTGATATATTCCAAAGTCCGGATGGTGAGCGGCTTGGAGAGGACCTCCAAGTGACGGATTTTTCATGTGTCTGCTGTCCTTGCCCTTCTAAATGGTAGCAGTTGTGGGTTTGTAGGATGCTCTCTCAGGACTGCTGATGAATTTCTATAGTGGATCTTGTAAATGGTGCATACACTGCTGCCACGGTGTGTAGGTGGTGGAGGGAGTGAATGTTTGTGGGTGCAGTGCCAATCAAGCAGACTGCATTTACCCTGTACGGTGTCAAGCTGCTTGAGTGCTGTTGGAGCTACACTCATCCAGGCAAGTGTATTCCTTCACGCTCGCAGCAGGATTCCCAGCCTCTGACCTCTTGTAGTCACAGTATTTATGTGGCCAGTCCTGTTCCCTTTTGGTGGTAATCCCAAGATGTTGATAGTGGGCCGTTCAGCAATGGTAATGCCATTGAATGTCAAGTAGTGATGGTTTGATTCTCTCTTGTTGGAGATGGTCATTGTCTGGTACTTGAATGGCGTGAATGTAACTTACCGGTTGTCAGCCATGGCCTGGATTGGTCCAGGTCTTAGTGCATTTTGGAAATAGATTTCTTCAGTATCTGAGTCGTCGCGAATGATGCTGAATGTTGAGCAATCATTAGCAAACATCCCCACTTCTGACCTTTTAATGGAAGGACTGTCATTGATGAAGTAGCTGAAGATGGCTGGGCCTAGAGCGCTTTCCACTGTAGTGATGTCGTGGAACTGAGATGATTAATCTCCAACAACCATAACCATCTTTCCTTGTGCCATGTATGACTACAACGTCTGCATGGGTTTCACCCCCACAACCCAAAGATGTGCAGGATAGGTAGATTGGCCACTCTAAATTGTCCCTTAATTGGAAAAAATAATTGGGTACTCAAATTTTTTTTTTTAAATGTATAACTACAACCAGTGGAGGATTTTCTCCTGATACCCATCGACTCTAGTTTTGCCCAGGCGCCTTGATGCCATACGCAGTCTTAATGTCAACAGCAGTCACTCACCTCGCCTGAATGCTGAAATCTAGCTACGGCCATGTGCTACATTACATAAGCTGTGGTTGGAGGGCCAGAAACAATAAACATCCGCCCAATACCACTGTGACTTTCCCATATCAACATAACAGAACCCAAGAACAGTAAAGAAAGTATAAGGATAGAAGCTTCACCAGGTTGCATCAATGCTCCAGTGCAGTGTGTCTGAAATTGATCACAGAGGATCAAAGAATTTCAAGTGCAACTTGTGTCTAGCACAAATCAAGTTTCTGAGATCTTTTGTGGTACGAAAACATTGCTCTAGAAGTCAATCCCACTCATAAAACTAGATAAGCCCCAGATCAATTTTATCAATGTGGCAAGTTTGTATTGTCATTTTCAGTTATTTAAAATCAAGGTACTCAAAGCTGTTGGAAAAACAGTGACAAACACTCTGATAAATCCATTTTTAGCTGAGGTTATCATTCTCTTTTATTTAAAACTGATTTAAAACAATACATTTTTGAGGGAATTTTTATTTCTTTTTAAAAATAAGTTTAGAGTACCCAATTCTTTTTCTCCAATGAAGGGGAATTTAGCGTGGCCAAACTACCCACGCTGCATATCTTTGGGTTGTGGGGGTGAGACCCACCCAAACACGGGGAGAATGTGCAAACTCCATACAGACAGTGACCCGGGGAGGGAACATTTGAGTTCTAAAGAAGCACTGCTGGTTCATGGAAGGCTTTATCTTTGTAATTATACAAATAAGCAGAAACTTGAACCAGATCTGAACTTCATAAAACAACACAATTTGCATCTGAATTATGTACTGCTCCCAAAGCAGAAATTCTACCCCTCAATCTGTTTGGAAAATATAATCCCTCTGAGAATTATTTTGTTTGCTGAACCCATTTGGTAGGAAATTTAATTTCTTGTTATCATACAGCAGTAGTATTTTATTAGTTACCCAAAATCCAGACAAATAATCAGGAAAAGGTTGGACTAAATAGGCCAGAAGGGAAAAATAAAATCACTTTTCTTGTACTGCCTTTTCCAACTGAACCATTGGGATGCTGAAATGTAGGGAACATAACTATCATTAGAAATGTCATCGGGGCGGCACATGGCACAATGGTTAGCGTTGCTGCCTATGGCGTTGTGGACCCAGGTTCAAATCCCGGCTCTGGGTCACTGTTCATGTGGAGTTTGCACATTCTCCCCTTGTCTGCGCGAGGTTCACCCCCACAACCCAAAGATGTGCAGGTTAGGTGGATTGGCCGTGCTAAATTGCCCCTTAATTGAAAAAAAATAATTGGGTACTCTTTTTTAAAAATAAAAAATAAAAAATTTTTAAATGTCATCAAAGATTTCCATTCTACATGTAACAGTGCATTGGAGCATGCTTTGGAATTGGAAGGGGGTAGATTTATGTCTGATTCATAATTCACCTAATAGGAATGATGGAACCAAGTTTTAAAGTTTCGTCTGAAAAATGACACCTGCAGTACTCGTGTCAGTCTGGATTATATATGAATGGGATTTGATTCAACAAACTTCAGAGGTAGCAGTACTATCACTGAGTCAAGGCTGACTGTGATAACACTGTGTCTACGTGCCCTTGTTACTGATTAATCACAATACAAATAAACTTTCACTCTGACCTCCGATAATCTCAAAAGATTTATTAGAGTTTTTTTTTCAATAAATTTAGAGTAACCGATTAATTTTTTCCAATTAAGGGGCAGTTTAGTGTGTTCAATCCACCTACCTTGCACATCTTTGGGTTGTGGGGGCAAAACCCACGCAAACACGGGGAGAATGTGCAAACTCCACACGGACAGTGACCCAGAGCCGGGATCGAATCTGGGACCTCGGCGCTGTGTACCAGATTTATTAGAGTTCTTTTTTTTTTCTTTTTTTTAAAATTTAGATTACCCAATTATTTTTTCCAATTAAGGGGCAATTTAGCGTGTCCAATCCACCTACTCTGCACATTTTTGGGTTGTGGGGGCGAAACCCACACAGACACGTGGAGAATGTGCAAACTCCCCACGGACAGTGACCCAGAGCCGGGATCGAACCTGGGACCTCAGCGCCGTGAGGCGGTTGTGCTAACCACTAGGCCACCGTGCTGCCCTGATTTATTAGAGTTCTGATCAGCGGTCCATGCTAAAATGAAAATGCTGTCATTTTCTGCTCTTTTCATAGTTATAATCTCTCCTTCCTTGTATGAACCTGGTAAATCTTAATTTCAATGATTCTAATATCCTTCCTATAAGGGACATCTAAAATTCCTCACAGTACTCCAACTGTGGCCTAACCAATGCTGTGTACAACTTCAACATTAGCTCATGGCTTTTATTTTCAATCCCACTGCTTTAAAACAAAACACAGCATTTTTGTTTGTTTTTACGTATCATAGAATTTACAGTGCAGAAGGAGGCCATCCAGCCCACCAAGTCTGCACCAGTCCTTGGAAAGAACACCCTACCTAAGCCCACACTTCCACCCTATCCCCATAACCCAGTAACCCCACCTAACCGTTTTGGGAATTTAGGGCAATTTAGCATGGCCAATCCACCTAACCTACACATCTTTGAACTGTGGGAGGAAACCAGAGCACCCGGAGGAAACCCACGCCGACACTGGGAGAACGTGCAGACTCCACATAGGCAGTGACCCAAGCTGGGAATCGATCCTGGGTCCCTGGAGTTGAAAATTGAAATTGAAAATCGCTTATTGTCTCGAGTAGGCTTCAATGAAGTTACTTGAAAAGCCCCTAGTTGCCACATTCTGGCGCCTGTCCGGAATCACACCATTTCAAGATTTGTGTATCTGGGACTTGTTCTTTTCATCTATCTCCCTGTTCCTCCAATTTAAGAATCTCATCATTTACAACATTGCTGCTTTTTGTATTGCTTTTCACAAAGTGTTTAAACTTCTGATTTTCCTGCATTGAACGGTGACTGCAGTTTCTGAAGTGGGACCTGAACCCACAGAGACCAGATACTGTGACTGCCAGGGCTGATATCCAATTAAGGATAAAGATACATTTTGAATTAACATTCCAGAAGTCTTTGAGAGGAAAGGATAACCTTTTTGTTTCGTATATTTGAAATCTGAATGCCAAATTGATTGTTTATCCTGTTTGTCTGGTATCAGAGCAACTTATTGCTCAAGCCTGCTTAACCAGGAACAAAAAAAGAACAGTATCTGAACTTGCTTGATCTATCTCTAGATTTTTTTGAAAGATAAAAAACGATTTGAGAAAGCAAACAATGATGAGTTACCCGGACTGACTCTCTCAGAATTTGTAGCATTTGAACACCCAGAGGAAGCTGATTATATGAAGGTGAGTTACAGTATGGTGTCTATTGTGCAAGTTATATTAAATATTAGCTACTGATATGTGAATAAAAAACATTTTTTAAATCTTCTTAATAAGAGTGGTCTGTGGAACTTTTCCAGTTATAGATACTGCTTCATTTCAATTGTTTACTGCACACTACTAAAAGGTGAAAGCCTGAGTAACTGGGGGGACAGATCAGCTAGTTGAAGAATCTTCCCCTTTATCGTGTAGTTTGTGCTGGAGTAGAGTTCCATGGGCAGTGGTATCCCCCGGGGCCTTCAACTATGGGTAACATCACAACTGAGATTGATTGCATGTCCACCTAATATCAATACAAATGCTTTTAACTTTCAAATTGTAGGATTACGTCATACAGGATGCTTTAGATGAACATGATCGTGACAAAGATGGGTTTGTCAGCTTAGACGAATACCTTGGTGACTACAAAAAAGACCCAGGTTAGTTAAATTAATATTATATTTCCTCGGTGAATTAATGCAACATTTTCAAACCAGTGATTCCGGGTGTGACCAACCATTCTTGTTGACGTTATTGATATTACTATGATCATTGCCGCTGTGAAATTTCCTATTGTTTCCCCCTCTCCCGGCCAAAATGTAAATACATTCAACATACACCTCCTCCTTTCGATTACTGAACTCCAACAAAGATTCTTTGCAGTATCGTCTTCTTCTCGAAGTCATTCTTGCTACAAAAAAAACCCTCAAAACTGTGGAGCTCCCTATCTCTTCCTTTGTTGAATGATCTTTTAGACTTCTAAAAATTGTTTGGGATTCACAAATTGCAATTTTATAGTTTGTTGATTTTTCTTTTCGATAATGGTAATATCCCGATATCTGGGTACTTTCACATTATGTAGAAATTAGTTTGGAACCTATAATTCCCTGAAGTTTAGTTCCTCATCTAAGGTGTGGTGTTTCAGTAAAGTATTCCCTGACCTTTTCTTTTCTCCTTATTCTTTTGTGGGATTTGGGTGTTGCTGGACAGGCCAGTCTTTGTTGCCCATCCCTAATTGCCCCAGTGGCTTGCTAGGCCACTGCAGAAGACAGTTAAGAGTCAACCAAAGGGGCAGCACGGTAGCCTTGTGGATAGCACAATCACTTCACAGCTCCAGGGTCCCAGGTTCGATTCCCGGCTTGGGTCACTGTCTGTGCGGAGTCTGCACATCCTCCCCGTGTGTGCGTGGGTTTCCTCCGGGTGCTCCGGTTTCCTCCCACAGTCCAAAGATGTGCGGGTTAGATTGGCCATGATAAATTGCCCTTAGTATTCAAAATTGCCCTTAGTGTTGGGTGGGGTTACTGGGTAATGGGGATAGGGTGGAGGTGTTAACCTTGGATAGGGGGTAGGGTGCTCTTTCCAAGAGCCGGTGCAGACTCGATGGGCCGAATGGCCTCCTTCTGCACTGTAAATTCTATGTAATTCTATGTAAAAAAATTGCTGAGGGTCTGGAGTCACATGTACATATCACAGGATGGACGATTTCCTTCCCTAAAAGGGCATTAATGAACCAAATGGATTTTTAAAAAAAATTAAATTTAGAGTACCCAATTCTTTTTTGTTTCCAATTAAGAGGCAATTTAGTGTGGCCAATTCACCTACCCTGCACATCTTTGGGTTGTGGGGCTGAGACCCACACAAACACTGGGAGAGTGTGCAAACTCCACACGGGCAGTGAACCAGGGCCGTGATCGAATCCGGTCCTTCAGCGCCGTGAGGCAGCAGTGCTAACCACTGTGCCACCATTTTTGTCTCTAACCAGAATTAATGATTGTTTCATGATCACCATGACTGAGGCCAGCTTTCAATTCCAGATTTTAGCAATTGAATTCAAATTCCAC
The DNA here is from genome assembly GCF_902713615.1 of Scyliorhinus canicula. Taxonomy (NCBI): domain Eukaryota; kingdom Metazoa; phylum Chordata; class Chondrichthyes; order Carcharhiniformes; family Scyliorhinidae; genus Scyliorhinus; species Scyliorhinus canicula. The sequence continues at coordinate 6,439,433 of NC_052169.1, read as the reverse complement.
CAGCTGCCGTGGTGGAATTTGAAGCCATGTCCTCAGAGCTTTGGTCTGGTCCTCTGGATTACTAATGTAGGGACTCTACCGTGGCGCTGCCATCTCCCACCTAGTAGGGAAACAGAAAGGAATATCAAACTGAGAATCCCAGTCCTGCTGTTGCTTAACACCCAGTTATATGAAACGTTCGCAGTAATTGGAGGGTGTCACCATGATCGCACACCATTCCCTATCTGAGTGGGTTCGGGTATATCTAGTTGGCTGTCTGAAACCAAGGCTGATGTATGTAAGAGGTGTATAATCAACTCTCCAAATTTCTTTATATGTCTGATATAGTTTCAAGCTATGTATGCCAGGAGAACTTTGAGTGTAAAATTAACCTTCTCGTACCACCTTCCCCTGCCCATCACCACCCTACCCATAAACTAGATGGGAACAATTCACCATGTAATCCTTCAACTCTGCAAGAACATTGCTGGTTGGCGCTATCTAATGTTAGTATTTTGTAGCTAAGAATGTTTCCACCTCATGAAAATAGGTGCAGAGGAAGATCCAGAATGGGTAACTGTGGAACGTGATCGCTTTGAAAATGATTATGACAAAGACAAGGATGGCAAACTTAATCAAGAGGAACTCTTGTTGTGGATTATTCCCAACAACCAGGACATTGCGCATGATGAGGTAAACCTGCTATCTTTAAATGTCAAGCCTGTGGTAAGAGTAGTCATTGAAATGTTGTTCAATCTTTTCTAGTGTGTAAAGATTTAAGTTTGCAGTTTCAATCCAGCACCTTGTGGGTGTGTTCTCAACATGAAGATTACACAGTGGTTAGCACTGCTGCCTCAACTCCAGGGACCTGGGTTCGTATTCTGACCTTGGGTGATGTATGTGTGGAGTTTGCATGTTCTCCCATGTCTGCGTGGGTTTCCTCCACGTGCTCTGATTTCCTCCCACAGTCCAAAGATGTGCAGATTAGATGGATTTGCTATGCTAAATTGCCCCTTAGTGTCCAAAGGTTAGGACAGGTTACGGGGATGGGGCATAGGGGTGGGCCTAGGTAGGGTGCTCTTTGGGAGGAGCGGTGCAGATGCAATGGGCTGAATGGCCTCCTTTGCATTGTAGGGATTCTATGATTACCACTGTTGATAATTAATTATTTCAGAGAGAAGTCTCAGGGTGGATAATGCAGGTAATTACAAGACATGTAGATCTACCACAGTGATTGCTGTTCTCTGCTTGGCCCAAAATACATTGTTGGAAGAAAATTAGAGTGAGCATGATTCTGCATTGAATGATGCCATACTTTACCTGGGAGCACTTACCTGAGATGGAATTGTGTTCTGTTCCCCAGACCAACATTTCACCCGAGGACAGCATAAATATTTAAGAGGTGAATAAATTTTAGAAAAATATTGGGAGAAAAGTTTAGTTTGCAACTAAACCTCATTCTTTAAAACCGTGTATGATTGTGAGAATTAAAAGCATAATGTCAAAAGTTATGTCCCAATACTACTTTTGAAACAGGAGCCCCCTGCTACGTAGAAAATTTTACCGCCAGTTTCTTTGGCAAAGCACATCTGTGGCGTGATCTTGGAGAGAATTTGCAGAGGAGAGAAGAAATTAGAGCATAAATTCCTGCTCTTTTCTCTAACTTTTCCCCTGCTCCAGTAGGTCTTGTGCATACATGACTGATGGGAAGAGCAGGCAGGTGGTCTGTTACTGTGTTTCTGGCCAAGCTACTCTAGTCTGGAGAATGAATTACTTAAGCTAATGAATAGCAGTCTCACTCTGGGAGGAGAATAAGAATAGAAGAACTAGAAGTTAGATGATCAGTGTTTGTCACCTGAGGTTGGAATTAAAGTTCATTGGTACGAAGTGCGAGAGGGAGCTTTGTTTTGCATCTGAGCCAGAGTTGATGCTGTGGACTTCTGAGTGAATCACGAGGAAGCATTCCAGAGTCAGGCGAGGAATCTTCCGCTGAAATTCATCCAGGCGCTGCGAGGCTAATTCAGTTTTTGCTCACCACCATCAGAAAATAACAGTGAGAGTTTCTGTTCCCTGACAGGCTGATCATCTTGTCAAAGAAATTGATACAAATGGAGATGAGAAACTTACAGAAGCAGAAATACTTGTGAGTCAGGATCTCTTCCTCAACAGCGAAGCAACCGACTATGGTAGCCAACTACATGACGAGAAATTCTACCATGATGAACTTTAATGCCAGTCGTTCTCTGGTGTTGGGTTTTGATTATATAAACAACTAAACTTCTTAGATCACTTTCGAGCAAATTCCCTGGCCGGACAAGTGCTGACTGACAAGTCCTATTGGTAGAAAAAAAATGACCAGCCCAGTAGATTTTAACAGTAGGATTTACTGTTATAAAACTATCCATTCCTACTTCCCTGCTTACTTTACCGATAAGATCGTCCACTCCTATCTGTCTTATGCTGTCATAAAATGACTGAGAATTCCCTAGGTTATTACATTGCTTCACAGAATTCTTGAGGCGAATATAGAATTGTACACATGTTTGTACCAGTTTTTACAATCAATATAATCGTAGAAAATTTATGGCACCGAAGGAGGCCATTAGAGCCATGATTGTGCCAGCTGAAAAAATAACTTCTCCCACTTCTCAGCTCTTGATACCTAGCCTTGTAGGTTACAACACTAAAAGTGCGTATTTAAGTAATTTTCAGATGTGATAAGGGTTTCTGCCGCTGTCACCTTTTTTAAACAAATGAGTCCCCGTCACATACTACCCTCTTGTGACAAAAATTATTTTCAATTTCTCTTTTCTCATTCTAGCTCGGCCTCCTCAATTTTATATACCAAAGAGAAGTGGACCTATTATCAGTTGTGTTTTTTTTTAGTACCGTAAGACAATAGAGTAAATTTTAGAGATATATTCTAAGTATTGGACCTTCCCTCTGCTGATTATTTTTCAGTTTTAAAGCACTGCGAGATCAGAGGGATGATTTCCTGTGCTCTTTCTAACTTCATCGTGTATGCATTTTAATACATGAATTTATAATAATCCTGTGACATAAATTTGTGGAAACTCCCTTTATAACTGAAAACTTTCCCCATAAGTTACATTTACTAATATGGATTTTTTTGAACTCTCAGATTTGTCACTAAATTCAGGATTTCAATGGCAGCATGTGGCACAGTGGTTAGCACTGCTGCCTACAGCGCTGAGGACTCTGGTTAGAATCCCGGCCCTGGGTCACTGCCCATGTGGAGTTTGCACATTCTCCCCATGTCTGCGTGGGTTTTACCCCCACAACCCAAAGATATGCAGGCTAGTGGATTGGCCATGCTAAATTGGCCCTTAATTGGAAAAAAATAATAATCGGGTACTCTAAATTATATTTTTTTAAATTCAGGGTTTCATTTAGCAGAGGTAGTAAATTAAATGGTAACTCAACACTACATCAGAAGGTACTCTACTAGTTTTCAAGCTGAAGTATGTTGCTGGGAAAATCAGCCTCTCCCTGTATGTAACTGCCAAACTGGCCAGGGTAATGCTTGAGGCTGGCACTGGACATGGGGGAATTAGAAAGTGTTGCAGCCCCCAGCAGTAATGTACCTCACCCTGATCAGCGCACAATTCACAAAAAGCAAGTCTTTATGAAATTCCCTGAAATATATGCTGCCTTTTAGATTTAAAACTGTAGTCTAAGCTTGTTTCGAGCCAAATAACTTCGACTTAAGTTCTCTGTGGGTGAATTATTTTAGTTGCAACTATCCATTCAGATTGTTTAAAGGATAAGTACTACATTTATATAAATGCCAAATAGTTGTTCATTTCTATCATTTAGTTGTTTGAAGTTAATCAACAAAAGGGGTTCCCAAAAAGTGGTGTTGTTGATTGTACTCTGCTTTGTAATTTAACATTTGAGGCAATCTACTGGAGTCTGCCGTTGGAATATGTTACTGATTTTTTTTTTGCCTACACCTTTGGTAGGCAGGAGCTTCACTTCATTCTGGGTTTCTGCAAAATCAGTTAGTACTTTGCTGTCCAGGAAATAACCTGTGTATTAAGAACTATTGAGTCCAGAGCTTGTTTTTACTGGTGAGATGTTCAGCCTCCCTTCCACTTGATCTTCGTCGTCCTTAAAATAGAATTTACTCCGTGCTATTGGTGTAATTATTTAGAACCTAAATTATTTTAATGTTTCACAAATCTAAAAACTATAGAAACCCATCACAGTGCAAAGTCTGTGAGAATAAACCTCAAAATTGAATTAGCTAGTTTATCTCGTTTCTTACCAATGTTTAGACCTTTAGTGCACATGAAACCAGCAGGTGTTCAAACCAATAGGACTTGGAAACCATAGTTGCTGTCCTCTGCCCGTGCAGAGCACAATGCATTAAAATGTACACCACTTTCTCTTTTGTAGTTCAACATTTATGGAATAAATCTGTACCAATCTGTTATTGATTTAATGTCACTTTTAAAGCCTCAATTCATTTTCCTCAGCTGCCTTTGTATATGAAATCTTCAAAGTATTAGAATTGGATTCTCCACACCTGATGGACTTTAATTTCTGTCAATGTGTCTGTCTAATTCACTTCAGGGAAACTGCAGTTGCATAAATTGTTATAAATAAACACATTGGCATAGTTTATTCTGTAATTTAAAAAATGGAAAATGTTGTTATACTGTAGTCTATTTAATATTTCAGACGGAGGTCCTTTTGTGTTTTTATAGTGGTTGGTCTGATGTGTGCTCCTTGTGTCCTTTTAGATTTCTGGTATTTGCAATTTCTTTTTCAATCTTCCATAGTTTCCACTTTGATCAAGGTGACTTCTAAGAAGGTAACATTCATTCTTAGGGTTTTTTTTTCTTAAATATCCCAATCACACCCTTTTATAGTGGCCACCACTGCAGTTAAAATGGACTCGTACAGAAGGCTCAGCCAGCAGAAGGATTCAGTTAGACCTACTGCTAAACTAAGGTGTTGAACCTATGTGGGACATTTGATGTTTTACAGATACAGGAAAGGTCAATGCTGCTTTATTGCCATTCTGCACTTGTTTGGGGGGGGGGGGGGGGGGGGGGGGGGGGAGGCTGTAGAACACTGAGAAAAGACAGGTCACAGTTCAAAGTGAATATTTTCATTCAACTGCGAATGTCAATTTTTCATAACAGCATCTTGTTTGTTTTAAGTTATAATTTAATGTGATCTTTGAAGCAATTAATACCTCAAAGTTCTCTTCCAGTTCATGTCATTATAAAGTTAAGGAGATGTTTCCTTTGCAATGTTGTACATATTGGTTTACGTTGTTGCTATTGAGCCTTCTATTTTATGATGGGTGGTACACTGTTCCAACTTGTAACTAAGGTGATGACAACCTGATTTTCACTTAAACCACTAAGCCCTTGGTTTTGAGATTAAACTTGCTGAAAGTTCAATTAAAAACTTGATGTTTAAATTAGTTGTCTTTATTGTTTTTCTTTCTTCACACACCATGCGTTGCCATTTCCTTTGTGATAAAGAAACACATCCAAAGGATTACCCTGTCTTTTCCTGAATTACACATCCAAGAACATTGTGTAAATTTCTGATTTCCAGCATCTCTTTCATTTCTTCCTTGTTTTTTTTTCTCTAATCATAGAGCAGATGTCAAGGACAGTGGTTAGCACTACTGCCTCACTGTGCCGAGGATCCGGGTTCCATCCTGGCCCCGGGTCACTGTCCATGTGGAGTTTGCACGTTCTCCCTGTGTCTGCTTGGACTCACCCCCGCAACCCAAAGATGTGCAGGATAGGTGGATTGGCCACGCTAAATTGCCCCTTTATTGGAAAAAAATGAAATTGGGTACTCAAAATTTTGTAAAAATCATAGAGCAGATCTTGACTAAAAAAGACTGCTAAGTTTCAGTGTATAATAAATATGCACATTGGAGAAATACATATATCTGCAATGATTGATGCTCCCATTAATAAAGAAGAAAAGTATGATTATTGCCCAACCCAAAATTATCAGTAGACTAATAAGACAATGGATGTCATTGAAATTGTTGGCAAGGATGCATTTTAATGTTTTGGCCACTGCTTTTAATAAAGACTTTGATCATGAGAGTTCAGAGCCGAACAGTAAGGATGGTTCTTAGTTCTTTGTTCTCAGAATTAAGAGGGATCACAACTTGTTTTCACAGCGCAAAACCTTTGAATGCAAAATTCTGAAGCTTCAAGCAACATGAGACTAGTACAATCTCCTGTACCTCACAAAGGAGTACAGATATGGAACGGGAGCTCAACTAACATGGTTAACACTGCCAATTAATGCATTTGGAAAGGACTGGATGCATGGATACATGATGGGTGTAGCTAGGGATTATTCCTTATGTGAAGGGAGCATTGATAGGTGTAAGAGTCCTTCCTGTTTATTCCCTGTCTATTTCCGTTTTGTTTTTAGCGTTACAATTTTGATTCATGGATGATTAATGGACATGTGTCTAAGGCAGCCTCCATCTTTAATTCAAGCAGAAGAAAGCAATGGCATGTGCCTTTAATTCAAGCAGAGGATTTCAGCAGCAGGAGAGACCACTGTTAGTCTGTGCTGGTTCAAACCAGAGCTGTGGATTGTCTGGCACCAATGGCAGAGATTGGCTGATGACAAATGAATTGGCCCAAAAAGCTGTGCTCTGCCTGGTAATAGGTGCTGATTCAATCTGATCCCACTGGAATATTTTCGTGGGGTTCCAGTTTGATTCTGGCAACCTAATGAAGGGGTCTAACTAACTCTCTCCAAAAAAGAACCAACTAATTCTCTTCAAAAGGCCACTGTGAGGGATGACTCCAGCAAGTCTGGGTGCTGTTCTCTTGAGACGGCAGAGGTCTGAAATCAAACCACGCGGTGGAAGACAGGTTTGTTGTGAAATAGTGTCACTCCAGAAAGGTATAGGCCTGAATGTGAACCGCGAGCTGAAGGCCGAGTTTGATCAGAACTAGTGTCTTACCAGAAAGCTTGATGCTCGTAAGTACTGAATTATCTAACCAGTGGGGGCCTTGAATGAATGACTCTGCAAAGAAGACCATTACCCGCTATAAACCAGAGATTCATAAGCAAGCGTGCTGTGAGCAAAGCATGGTAAAGAACCACCATTTGAAGCAAAGATTCTTATCCTTTGACCTTCATTTTTTTTCACCCCTTTTCAACCCCTCTGTGTTTGTCCGTCTTATTTCTGTCCCTAGAGGGTGCAACAGTTAAAGGGGGTAGTAGGTATTAGATTGTTATCCAGTTGTATATTTCATGATACGTCTTGGTATAAATAGTAATTGTGTTTAAACATACAGACCTGGTGACTGTAATTATTGGGAAATCAAGGGCCAAAGACTTTGGGTATTTCTATTATGAATTATTGGTTAATTCACTTGTGTTGTGACTCTGGGATGAGTGGGGCTGGAATTCACCGCACGCTTCCCCAGGATGTTGTAACGCTGATCATGTGAATGTGCATGACGTGGGCCTCACCCCCACAACCCAAAGATGTGCAAGGTATGTGGATTGGGCTAAACTGCCCCTGAATTGGGAAAAGAATAATGGGGTACTATGAATTTATTTTTTAAAAGGTGTACATGACATGGAAAGCCTATTGAAATGAAATGAAAATCGCTTATTGTCACAAGTAGGCTTCAAATGAAGTTACTGTGAAAAGCCCCTAGTCGCCACATTCCGGTGCCTGTTCGGGGAGGCTGGTACGGGAATTGAACCGTGCTGCTGGCCTGCCTTGGTCTGCTTTAAAAGCCAGCTCTTTAGCCCAGTGTGCTTTGTTAGAGTGGAATGTGGCTAATAACATGCCTGATCAGGAGCCGATGTGTACTTTCCAGGGCACTCAAACAAATATATAATTAGCTTCTTGGTCTCCCCACCTGATGTGCCGAGAATGTTTTGAGTGGGGACTGAGGGAAGGAGACTGAAAGAGAAAGGACTGGTGGGTATTGAGAGCCACAGGCCTGAGCAGCAAATTGGAAGGAGCTGATTAGCAGATCAATGCCAATGAGTCGTGTTGTTCATCTCCTCAATTATGTTTCCTCCCGGCTGCCAATCATTAAACATGGAAAAGGAATCACTGTCCAAAACTGGTCATGACCAACCCATGGAAAATATATAAAAAGGGTTTTGGCAAATTAAATGAAATGAAAATCGCTTATTGTCACAAGTAGGCTTCAATTAAGTTACTGTGAAAAGCCCCTAGTTGCCACATTCCGGCACCTGTTCGGGGAGGCTGGTAAGGGAATTGAACTGTGCTGCTGGCCTGCCTTGGTCTGCTTTAAAAGCCAGCTATTTAGCCAAGTGTGCTAAACCAGCCCCGATCTTATTTTGGGTTGAACAGTGATTGAAGGTGGATTGCTACAGCATTCTTGAGCCTTCCTGATTCACATTTTTGTGGACAGAGGGGTAAGAAAAGCTGGTGATTCCCACGTCTGTGCCACTTTTCCAGTTTCTCAGCCTTTTTGGCAAAGAGATCAAGTGTCAGATCAAGCCTAAGATGAGGTGCAATCGCTTACCTGTCTTGTAGACCAGTGCATCTCAAACTATCTGATGCGGCGTACCGGCAGTTTTTTTTTTCAATGTGCCAGGGACCGGTGAGCGAAACAAGCCAATCCAGGATTACTGTCTCTTTCTTTTCTGGAAACACTCCAAGTACCGGCAGACGTTGGCTCGTGTACCGGCACCGGTACCACACTTTGAGAAGCACTGTTGTAGACCATGAATTAGGTTCAATTTGAATTGGTTTATGGAGCAAGCAGTGAGCTGGATTAAGGACTTGCCCTGTCCACTCTGCACATTGGCTTTGTAACTTCAAGAATAAAATAAAAGGTGATTTCCACTTCTGAGTTTGAAAGCACTGATTTTTTTTCTGCCAGGTGTGGTCCTCGGGCATCGCAGGCTGGCAAGTGATAAAGCAGAATATCCTGGTTTAAATATTTTGAGCAAGATGAACTGGAGGCGTCTAGTGGAATATGCAGGCAAGATGGGCGTAATTATTTATCCTTGTAATTCATGCCGTCTCTGGGTGATCAGCCATGGTGTTGCCTATGGGTCGTCTGAACTCTGGAGCATAGATGTAATGTTTAGCTGTTAACATTGGTTAACTCTTTAAGGCCACTTCTCTCCAGTAAACCCACTGGGGAAAGTGATCTAATTAGGCCAGGAGGTTAATTAGCTATATTTTTGCGTGTCGCGTCTTTTCGTCCGATGTCACTTCGTCCAACGACACTTCGTCCGCGTCTTTTGGTCCAACGTCTTTGTCCGCCCGTCTTTTGGTCCAACGTCACTTCGTCCAATTATCCAATTACAAATTAACTCCGTATAAAACCATTTAATTGATAAAATGCAAGTACAATACAGCAAGTGAATTTAATTGCTAAAATGCAAGTAATTGATAAAATGCAAGTAAAATGCAAGTTGAAAAATGCAGTTAAAAAGTTAAAAAATCTAAAAATGCAGTTAAAAAATCTAAAAGTTTACTAATTACTTAACATTCCCGAAATTACTTAAAATTGATGTAAATTGTAAATTCCCGAAATTCCCTAAAAGTTAGATTTCCAGAACTGTACCCGAGAGAGAATAATGGGGAGAGGACAAGATGATTTGATATTCTACAATTCCGACAGACACAAATATAAGTGGGAGTCTAATTGGATTTAGACAATGAGTGCAGTTCTGAAAGAAGCAGGTTTAAACTCGATTTTCGTCGAGTGATTAAAACCTCTGGTTGGCAGTGGGTTCTGACATTACAGGTCTGAAATGATCAAATATTCCATCAGATACAATGGCTCTCATCACGCTGGAGCATACATGGGTGAATATCCTGCAGCTTATCTTAATAATGTCTGGAGATCAAGCAGCACAAATGCAGAACTCAACTTCAAGAGGCGAAATAGGTGGAGAGGATCCTTGAGCAGTAACATTGAAAAACTAAATTAAACTATTTGTAATTGGATAATTGGACGAAGTGACGTTGGACCAAAAGACGGGCGGACAAAAAGACGTTGGACCAAAAGACGTGGACGAAGTGTCGTTGGACGAAATGACGTCGGACGAAAAGACATAGCACCATATTTTTGTTGCTGCAATTGATTGTTCGCTGGTAGCTGATTGTTATCTCGTCACAGATAAGATAGGAAAGCAGAAAAGAATGACTTTTTTTTCTTGCCTTACACAAACCTTCAATTTGTGCACTTTCAAAACTGCATATGATATAAACTGGGTAAGATATATAGGATTTTAACCAAAGCTTAGTTTGAAACGAGATGCAGGAATTCTAAAAGAACAAATGAATTAAGTCATTTTTGGTCAAGACAGATCAATGGAATGGAGTTTCTAATTTAAATTGGATTCAGCGTCCACTCAATGGAGGTGTTACTCGTTGTGCTTAACATACAGATTAGTTAAACGTGGGACTTATCCCTCTGTATAAACCCTGCATTACATCACTGAATCTCCACTTGCCTCATTGAGGGCAGTTCCAACAATACTCAAGAAGCTTAATGCCATTGAAAACAAAGCAGCCCGTCTGCACATTCGCTCCCTTCCCTGCCGGTGGCGTGACAGCAGTGTGTACCGTCTACATACAGTACGATGCACTGCAGAAACCTACCTAGGATCCTTTGACAGCCACGACCAAACCTGCAACCTCTGCCATTTGCAAGACCAAGGACCTCAGATGCATGGGAACGCCAGTACCTGCAAGTTCCCCTCCAAACCACACACCACTGACTTGGGCATTTATAGATTTAAACAAATATTTTTATTAACCTTTTTCAGTTTATAAAGTACAAAAATAGTAAAAATTGTAAAAGAGAATACCAAGCCAAATTACAGAACCCCCCCTCCCTGTGTTTGTGTGGGTCTCACCCCGTAACCCAAAGATGTGATGATTAGGTGGATAAGCCACGCTAAATTGCCCCTTAATTGGAAAAAAAAATTGGGTCCTGTTAAAAAAAAAATTAAAAATCAAAGAGTTATGAATGTGAGCATTCCTTGGTGTAGCGAATCCCAGTTGCGGAATGTGCCTTTGCAAAGAAGATCTGGAGAGAGGTTGGATGGTTTTTGTCGAGGTTCATCCCGAGCAGCTCTGTGACAAGGGACTCTGTGCTCTACGGGCTGTTCCCAGGGACGCACTCGTAGACAAACATCTGCTGTTGCTGGAGGGTCATCAACTAGGTGAAAGAGGCTCTTTGCTCTGACCTAGACTTGTTGATCTGCCAGCGCAAAACATTGTCCCCGATGGAGTGTTGCAGACTTGACGCATTCCAAAGCCCAGGATTATGTGCTGAGGGAAGCACAAAAGCTTAGGGCAGTTGCTGCAGAGATGCAATGGGGAAAGGTCGTTGAATGAGACCTGTCAGCCATAGCAAACTGGGGGGCTAGGAATTGTGCCGAACCCCCTCCGGCCATATGACTCACATTGAATGTACACAGTGAATGTTACTTTTCACAATTGCATGGAAGCAACTTCAAAGAGCAACTTGATCTATGTAGACAACAAAAATATTTTTGCACCATTTGAAATAAACATTTTGAAATTTCTGTATTCTTTGACTGTATTGAGGCAACTCGGAGTGCAACATGATCAATGTTTTGAACCCGAATATTTTTAAAATAAATTTAGAGCACCCAATTCATTTTTTCCAATTAAGGGGCAATTAAGCGTGGCCAATCCACCTACCCTGCACATCTTTGGGTTGTAGGGGTGAGACCCACGCAAACACGGGGAGAATGTGCAAACTCCACACGGACATTGACCCAAAGCTGGGATCGAATCTGGGACCTCAGTGCCTTGAGGTAGCAATGCTAACCAGTGCGCCACCGTGCTGCCCGAGAACCTGAATATTATTGGACTTTGTGTGATGGCCACTTTGAAATATTTGTAATGTTCTTTCAGATCTTTTACAAATAAAGTATATTTTTGCAAAAATAAATTCCAGTGTATTCAAGTCAGAGATGGACAGTGTTTTGGGGACTACCAGTTTAAGGGAGATGGTTGAGGGAAGCAGAGTATCTAATCAGCCACGATCTTGCTTCATGGCGAGCAGGTCTCCTACATCTATTTCCTAAGTTCTTCTGTTCTTTCATCTCATTGAACCACAGCAACATTGAAATGTCTCTCCCAAATTGGTATCCCTGTTCAGTATTCTTGGACACTATGGTGGTCGTGTTGAGTTCAAGTGGGCTATCTTTGTTGCCTCTGTAATGCTAACACAATTGAAGGTTGCCATTGGCCTGGAGTCTCCAGGAATTGAAAATCAGTCTCCAAGACACTGCTCTGTTCAACCCTGGAGAAATATCATCGGGTCATTAAAAAAGATAATACGGGCAGCACGGTGGCCTAGTGGTTAGCACAACCGCCTCACGGCGCTGAGGTCCCAGGTTCGATCCTGACTCTGGGTCACTGTCCGTGTGGAGTTTGCACATTCTCCCCGTGCCTGCGTGGGTTTCGCCCCCACAACCCAAAAATGTGCAGAGTAGGTGGATTGGCCACGTTAAATTGCCCCTTAATCGGAAAAAATAATTGGGTAATCTAAATTTTTTTTTTAAAAAGATAATATTATTTTGTCATTTTCTTTGAACAGTTCTCATTAGAGTAGGTAGGGGCTGGGTTAGCACACTGGGCTAAATCGCTGGCTTTTAAAGCAGACCAAGGCAGGCCAGCAGCACGGTTCAATTCCCGTACCAGGCGCCGGAATGTGGCGACTAGGGGCTTTTCACAGTAACTTCATTGAAGCCTACTCGTGACAATAAGCCATTTTCATTTCATTTCGTTACCAGCAACGAAAAGATTAAAAATGGAAAAAAAAAGTAATGCATTATTCATAGACTCCCTACAGTGCAGAAGGAGGCCATTTGGCCAATCAAGTCTGCACTGGCCCATGTAAAGAGCACCCTACTTAAGCTTCCACGCCTGCACCCTTCCCCGTAATCCTACCTAACCTTTTTGGATACTAAGGGGCAGTTTAGCATAGCCAATCCACCTAACCATCTTTGGACTTTGGGAGGGACCCGGAGGAAACCCAAGCAGAGAATGGGCAAACACCACACACAGTTACCCAAGGTCAGAATTGAACCCTGGTCCCTGGTGCTGTGAGGTAGCAATGCTAACCACTGAACCCTCTGTGTTTAAAGGCTTTAAAGATTAATAATCAATCTGTCTGGCGACATTATAAATGCATCCTCTTTTATCATTAAGTCCTGGGGTCTGAACTTGTGACTCAGAGACACTATCCACTGCATCACATGACCTCATGAAGTATAAAGAAGTGCTTTGTAAAAACGATGAGTCAGGGTACAGGAGAGAGATAGAGAACCTGGTGGAGTGGTGTAACGACAACAATCTCTCCCTCAATGTCAGCAAAACTAAAGGGCTGGTCATTGACTTCAGGAAGTGTAATATCGTACACACCCCTGTCTGTATCAATGGTGCCGAAATTGAGATGGTTGACAGCTTCAAATTCCTAGGTGTGCACACCACCAACTATCTGTCCTGGTCCACCAACTATCTGTCCTGGTCCACCCACATCGGCGCTACAACCAAGAAAGCACAACAGCACCTATACTTCCTCAGGAAACTAAGGTAATTTGGCATGTCCACATTGACTCAGCACGTTGGGCAGCACGGTAGCATTGTGGTTAGCACAATTGCTTCACAGCTCCAGGGTCCCAGGTTTGATTCCCGGCTTGGGTCACTGTCTGTGCGGAGTCTGCATGTTCTCCCCGTGTGTGCGTGGGTTTCCTCCGGGTGCTCCGGTTTCCTCCCGCAATCCAAAGATGTGCAGGTTAGGTGGATTGGCCATGATAAATTGCCCTTATTGTCTAAAATTGCTCTTAGTGTTGGGTGGGGTTACTGGGTTATGGGGATAGGGTGGGGTTGTGGGCTTGGGGAAGGGTGCTCTTTCCAAGAGCTAGTGCAGACTCGAATGGCCTCCTGCACTGTAAATTCTATGAATTCTATGACTCGAACCAACTTTTACAGATGCACCATAGAAAGCATCCTATCTGGCTGCATCACAGCCTGATATGGCAATTGCTGGGCCCAAGACCGTAAGAAACTTCAGAGAATCGTGAACACAGCCCAGTCCATCACGCAAATCTGCCTCCCATCCATTGACTCTATCTACACCTCCCACTGCCTTGGGAAAGCAGGCAGTATAATCAAAGACCCCTCCCACCTGGGTTATTCCCTCTTCCAACTTCTTCCATCGGGCAGGAGATACAAAAGTCTGAGAACACACACTAATAGATTCAAAAACAGCTTCTTCCCCGCTGTTACCAGACCTGAATGGCCCTCTTATGGACTGATCTGATCTCTTTCAACATCTTCTCTACTGAGTAGTACCAAACTCCTGTATGCCAACTCAATGCCTGTCTCTTTGTATTTACATTGTGTGTTTAAGTATGCCCTATTTTTTTTTTCATGTATGGAACAATCTTTCTGGATTGTACGCAGAACAATACTTTTTTTTTCTATAAATTTAGAGTACCCAATTATTTTTTCCCAATTAAGAGGTAATTTAGAGTGGCCAACCCACCTACCCTGCACATCTTTGTGTTGTGGGGGTGAAACCCGTGCAGACACAGGGAGAATGTGCAAACTCCACACGGACAGTGACCCAGAGCTAGGATCGAACCCAGGTCCTCACTGCCCCAGGCAGCAGTGCTAACCACTGTGCCACGTGCCGCCTAGAACAATACCTTTCACCTGTACCTCGGTACGCGTGACAATAAACAAATCCAAAGGCAAAAGTAGATTTCCTGGTAAAACCATGGGGGAGGAATATGTAAAGAACACACCTTGATTACTTTTATGAGTGTTCAAGGAAATCTTGGCTTGCTAATTTAAGAATTAAATTTTTTTTTTAGAGTATTCAATTATTTTTTTTCCAATTAAGGGGCAATTTAGCGTGGCCAATCCACCTACCCTGCACATGCTTTATGTTGTGGGGGTGAGACCCACGCAGACACGGGGAAAATGTGCAAACTCCACACGGACTGTGACAGTTTAAGAAGTTAACTGTATTGTCTGATTAAAGAATTTGATACCTTCAGTCCTCATTAATAGGGGCTGGTTTAGCACAGGGCTAAATCGCTGGCTTTGAAAGCAGACCAAGGCAGGCCAGCAGCACGGTTCGATTCCCATATCAGCCTCCCCGAACAGGCGCCGGAATGTGGCGACTCGGGGCTTTTCACAGTAACTTCATTTGAATCCTAATTGTGACAATAAACGATTTCCATTACATTTCATTTCACTGAGATGCGACATCAAACGGTAATATATTCATAACCCACAAGAGGGCAGCCTTTAGCATAGAAGACCATCGTAGTAGCTGATGGCTGTGTTACAAGACCTGAAATATATTTTTATTGAAGATTTTTCATTTTAAACAACATAACCAGATAAAAATGGATGTCACAAGTTATAATATAAAAGAGACACAGCCAACAGTATGGATCGCATCCACAAAAACCCACTCTCCCAAGTGTAAACTAACTCCCTCTCAACAACTGATGGTGACTAACTCTTTAAATATGGAACTGAATTCCTGCCATGTCAGGTAGAAATCTCAACCAATCCCCTAACTGACCTTCTCCAAATGCCAAAATTCCATGAGGTCACCCAGGCTGAGATACTGGAGTAGGAGACCTCCACCAAAGCAGGACTCAACTCTGAGCTATTAATGAAGCAAAGGCAAGGACATCTGTCTTCACCCCCGTCTACTGTACCGGCAAGTCCGAATATGACCCTCTTATGGACTGATCTGATCTCTTTCAACATCTTCTCTCCTGAGTAATACTACGCTCCTGTATGCTCACTCAATGCCTGTCTCTTTGTATTTACATTTTTCATGTATGGAACAATCTGTCTGGACTGTACGCAGAACAATACTTTTTTTTTCCTTAAATTCAGAGTACCCAATTCATTTTTTTTCCAATTAAGGGGTAATTTAGCGTGGCCAATCAACCTACCCTGCACATCTTTGGGTTATGGGGGCGAAACCCGCGCAGACACGGGGAGAATGGCTGCCGAAGGACAAGGCTCCAGTTTGATGTTAAGAATTACTGACATGGGGCAGCACGGTGGCACAGTGGTTAGCATTGCTGCCTACGGCGCTGAGGACCCGGGTTCGAATCCCGGCCCTGGGTCACTGTTCGTGAGGAGTTTGCACATTCTCCCCGTGTCTGCGTGGGTTTCACCCCCACAACCCAAAGATGTGCAGGATAGGTAGATTGGCCATTCTAAATTGCCCCTTAATTGGAAAAAATAATTGGGTACACTAAATTTAAAAAAAAAAGAAAAAAAAAAAAAGAATTACTGACATGGTGTTAAAAAGGGAGACCCAAAAGCTGAACAACTGAGGACACGGCCAGATCATCGGCGTGTGGTTAGCCAGGTCCCCAAGAACATCGCCCACACTTGGCCTCCACTCCCGAATAGAAACTCCTCACCTTAGCCTTGGTCAGATGAGCCACTCTAAACTGGATTAAACTGAGCCGCGTGCAGGAGGACGCGGAGTTTACCCTGCGACGGGGCTCACTCCACACCTCCTCATCCAAAACAGGTCCCACATCCCCCCCGACCACTTTGCCTTCACTTCATCCACCGGGGCCTATTCCACTGACAAGATATGGCCATAGATACCCAAAATACTTCCCCCACCAGACCCGGCTAAAGACAGAATCCTCCTCAACAAGGAGGAAGGTGGCAACAAGGGAAATAAGGGAAAAGTCTGTCATGATATGCAAACATGCAACTAATGAACACATAGAATAGGACACGACCAATGAGCAGTCAGGACACTCAGGGGTGGTATCCCACTATAAAAGGGATGAGGCACTCACACCTTGCCTCTTTCCACAGACCAACATCTACAGAGTGAGACAGGGTGTATCCTCAGCATCACACCCCAGCACGTGGCTTAGAGCAAGGCTGGTTCAGTCAGACTGAGTTACTACATTTAGATTAGCAGAGAGTCGTATTCACTGAGAACTGTGCGAATAGTTCAATAAAACACATTGAACTCACTTCAAAGTCTGGAGCATCGTTTACTCAAAACTGCATCAAGTGGCAGCTAGTGTTATTCCAAATTACATAACACAACAAAGTCTTTGGCGAAAAGTTACAAATCGGGAAGTATCGGAACAGGTTCGCCCTAGAGAGTTGAAACTTTACCGATAGCTCCTCAAAACTGGCAAACCGTCCCTCCACGAACAAGTCCCCAAACCTCTCAAGACCCTTCCCCTCCCGCGACCCAAATGTCGAGTCCAAACTTTAAAAAAAAAAATTTGAATACCCAATAATTTTTTCTCCAATTAAGGGGCAATTTAGCGCGGCCAATCCACCTACCCTGCACATCTTTTGGGTTGTGGGGGTGAGACCCACGCAGACACGGGGAGAATGTGCAAACTCCACACAGACAGTGACCCAGGGCCAGGATTCGAACCCAGGTCCTCAGCGCCGTAGGCAGCAATGCTAACCACTGTGCCACCATGCTGCCCTCTGCAGACACACACATAATGATATACAGACAAGCAGCTAATGGACACAGAGAACAGGACATGATCAATAAGCAGGCAGGACACTCAGGCATGGGATCTGACTGAAAGGCACGAGGCATTCACACTCCACCTCTTTCTACTGATGAACATCTAGAGAGTCAGTCAAGGGTGTTGTTACGGTGTCACACATCTACCACGTGGCTAAGAGCTAGTCTGGTTCAGTCAGAGTAACCAGACTTAAGTTAGCAGAGAGTCGAACTCACAGAGAACTGTGCTAACTGTGCTATTAGTTCAATAAACCTGTTTGAACTAACTTCAAGGTCTGGAGTACCTTTCTGATCTAAGCTGCATCCAGTTGCAGCCAGTGTTAGACCAGTGTACCTAACACGACAAAGTCCTCAAATCCGGCTATCAGAAGACCGGACTTTTCTAAAAGCTGCCATGGATCATTTCTGATTGTTTTTAAATGAGTAAAATAACTTACTGGCCGCTATGTACTGCATTGGCACGGTGGCACATTCAGAGTAGTTATCAGCTTTGTGCACCAGTCTTTTCCCATGCTCCAAGTGACCCTTGACCCCACTCCACCCGGCTTGGCCCGATTTCATGTGTCTCCCATTAATCGAATTGAGCTTCTGATTTTTCCTCTTCTGTGAAGGGTGGCAATACCTGGAATCGGGCATGGTTCAGTCCCATGGTGGCCAGTTCTCAGATACTGCACCTGTATTCTCCAATCCTGGGTTGTGGCTTCGATCTGGAGGCTTCTCATTTAGGAGAGATGCTGCCAACAAGCTAACCTTGATTAGAAAAGTATTTCTGCCGCACAGAATGAGTAGTAGGTAGGAGCCAAGCTGACCGTAGCAAGGTTTTGTTCACTCGATGCTCCTGGTACTGTGCTGCTGTGAAAGCTGGAGCGATGGGTTCTGAGAACTGACAATTGTAGCACGTGTGAAAATGTGCCTTGAGGTGAGGAACTTGATGAGAGCTTTCATCTGACATTCATCTCCTCTGCCGCTTCTGGCTCCTTGCTGCGTGAATATTAGCCGTCACATTTATTAGTTAAAACAGATTACACCCAAAGACATCATTTTTTTAAAAATATAAATTTAGTGTACCCAATTAGACAGGGGCAGCACGGTAGCATGGTGGTTAGCATAAATGCTTCACAGCTCCAGGGTCCCAGGTTCGATTCCCGGCTGGGTCACTGTCTGTGCGGAGTCTGCACATCCTCCCCGTGTGTGCGTGGGTTTTCTCCGGGTGCTCCGGTTTCCTCCCACAGTCCAAAGATGTGCGGGTTAGGTGGATTGGCCATGCTAAATTGCCCGTAGTGTCCTAAAAAAAAGTAAGGTTAAGGGGGGGGTTGTTGGGTTACGGGTATAGGGTGGATACGTGGGTTTGAGTAGGGTGATCATTGCTCGGCATAACATTGAGGGCCGAAGGGCCTGTTCTGTGCTGTACTGTTCTATGTTCTATGTAATTATTTTTTTTCCAATTAAGGGGCAATTTAGCGTGTTCAATCCACCTATCCTACACATCTTTGGGTTGTGGGAGTGAGACCCACGCAGACATGGGTAGAATGTGCAAACTCCACACGGACAGTGACCCGGGGTCGGGATCGAACCCAGGTCCTCGGCGCCGTGAGGCAGCAGTGCCAACCACTGCGCCACCCTGACGTCCACCCATAAACGTAACAGCCTGGCTGTAGAGTGTTATAGTACCAGGAAAGACCTGATATAGTACTGTGTAAAAACAGGCCCTGACCTGCGCTCTGCACCGTTGCCTTTTCTGAAACAACTGGTCAATAATTAAACTTTGAGCTCTATGAGGCATGACTCACTCTGTCTAAGTAATCTTACTGACTTTGGACTGCAGGCCTGACTTCCTGTTTTAAAACAGAAAATCATGAAGTGCTATATGTTTAAGCTCAATTCATTGCAAGTCATTTCCAGTTGTGAAGTGAGCAAGCTTTGCAATTTATTTTTTGTTGCAAACGCTCCTGTGATAGTTAATCAGAGCAGTTTGAGTTTGTACCCTGAAAACAGGTAGGAGCTGGAAGAAAGGTTCGCAACACTGTGAAAGTAACTCAGGTTTTTTTTAAATTCGGGGTATGTGGTGACACTGACAAGGTTGAATTTATTGCCAATCTCTAATTGTACGGAAAAGGACACCACCTTGTCCTTGAACCACTGCAGCTGGTACGACAGTTCTGCTGCCACCATGGTCGTTAGGGAAGGAATTCAAGGATGTTGGGCCAGCGACGATCAAGGAACTGCACCAGTATCTACGTCAGGATGGTATTAAACTGTTCTGGGAACTTCCGAGAAGGATTTCCCAGCTTGGGTCACTGCCTGTGCAGAGTCTGCACGTTCTCCCTGTATCTGCCTGGGTCTCCTCCGGGTGCTCCGGTTTCCTCCCGAAAGACGTGTTTGTTAGGTGAATTGGACATTCTGAATTCTCCCTCCGTGTACCCAAACAGGCACTGGAATGTGGCGACTGATGTGTTGGCTTGTGTAGGCTTGAGAGATGAACAGACACTTCCAACACAGATGAAGGTTCAACTCAATTTTATTAACTACTTCTAACTAACTAACACACGATGACTGTGGGTCTAAATGATGCTAACTTAAACTAGAGACCTAAGCCTTGTCCGAACCAGTTGATTCTCTCAGCACGTGTTGTGAGTCTGTGCTGGGCTGGATGAGTTCCTGTTACACTCAGAGGCAGAGCACCCAGAATGAGCAGGAATCGTGGTGCCCTCTGCCTTTATAGTGTGTGTATTCTAACTGGTGATTGGCTGCGGTGTTTGTACATGTTGATTGGTCCCTGTGTGTGTCCATCAATGTGTGTCTGCACCATGTTATATAGGTATATATTATGACAGCGACTAGGGGCTTTCACAGTGACTTCTTTTTTTTAGAAAATATTTTATTGAAGCATTTGTAATTTTCACCGTAACTTCATTGCAGTGTTAATGTAAGCCGACTTGTGACAATAATAAAGATTATTATTATTATACCATAAGTACAAAGGAAGATGGTTGTGGTTGTTGGAGATCATTTATTTCACTGCACGAGTTCCTCAAGGCAATGTCCTAGGTCCAACAACTGGTTCAGCAATGACACTCGTAAGGTCAGAAATGGGGATGTTCACTCATAATTGCACAATGTTCAGCACCATTCACATCTCCGCAGAGTTTGAAGCAGTTCATGTCCGTATGCAGCAAGACCTGGATGAATTCAGATTTGGACTTTCAAATGTGGTGTGCCACAAATGCCAGGCAATGACTAACCTTGGTTTGGAAACTCCTTTAATTCAGAAGCTTCCAAACTTACAACCGCTGTCACCCCAGAAGAACCAAGGCCGCAGAAACATGGGAACACCACCACCTGTAAGTCCCCCTCTAAGCCACACATCATCCTGACTTGAAGCTATACTTAACTGTCCCTGGGTCATAACTCCCTTCCTAGCAGCACTGTGTGTGTACCTACATCATGCAGACTGAAGCGGCTCAAGAAGGCAGCTCACCACCACCTTCTCAAGGGCAATTAGGAATTGGCAACATATTTGGCCTAACCAATAATGCCCATCCTGTGAAAGAAAGAAAATGTCTCCTCACCTCCCCTTTGATTATTTGCCAATTATCTTGCCACCCTCCCATTGATTCTGTCTAACCTCCCGCTGCCTCAGGAAGGCAGACAGCCTTGTCAGAAACCCCTCACGCCCAGGTTTTGCCTTCTTCCAGACCCTTCCATCAGGCAGAAGACATAGGAACAGCTTCTTCCCTACAGCTACTAGACTTCTCAACGACTCCCCCTCGGACTGATCTGTTCCCTGTAAGAACACTATTCACGACGCCCTATGCTGCTCTTGCTCATGTATTTGCTTTGTTTGGCCCCTTGTTTCACACTATAACCAATCACTGTTTGTCGATGTACCATTTGTTAATGTTCTCTGTTGATTATTCCTTTGTCAACTATATACGTACTGTGTATGTTCCCTTGGCCGCAGAAATATACTTTTCACTGTACTTCAGTACATGTGACAATAAATGAAATCAAAATGTGTATTGTCTGATCACTGACCCTCCTGCCAGTGGAACAGCTTCTCCCTATTTCTTTTTTAAAAATAATATTTTATTAAGGTATTTGAAAATTTTTATAACAGTAACAAAAACAATGACATCAACATGGTAAAATAAACATTTCCCCCCCAGCCCAATCTTCACACATCTCAACTATACAACAACAATCCCCCCCCTCCCTTGGAATACTGCTGCTGCTGACATTTTTAATTTTCCCCCGAGAAAGTCGATGAACGGCCGCCACCTCCGGGTGAACCCTAACATTGACCCTCTTAAGGCGAACTTTATTTTCTCGAGACTGAGAAACCCAGCCATGTCAGTAACCCAGGTCTCTACACTCGGGGGCTTCAAGTCCCTCCACATTAACAAGATCCGTCTCCGGGCTACCAGGGAGGCAAAGACCAGGATGTCGGCCTCTTTCGCTCCCTGAACTCCCGGATCTTCCGACACTCCAAAGATCGCTACCTCCGGACTCGGCACCACCCGTGTTTTTAGCACCGTGGACATTGCCTCAGCCAAACCCTGCCAAAACCCTCGAAGCTTCGGGCATGCCCAAAACATGCGGACATGATTTGCTGGGCTTCCCGCACACCTCACACACCTATCCTCTTATCCTCCACCCCGAAAAACTTGGTGTACCCGGTGGACTACCTTAAATTGTCTCAGGCTAAGTCTGGCACATGATGAGGAGGTATTAACCCTGCTTAGGGCATCCGCCCATAGACCCGCCTCTATCTCTCCTCCTAGTTCGTCCTCCCACTCGCCCTTAAGCTCCTCTACCGGAGTTTCCTCTGCCTCCAAAAGCTCCTGGTAAATATCCGATACCTTCCCCTCTCCCACCCAGGTACTGGAAACTACTCTATCCTGTATCCCCTGTGGCGGCAGCAGCGGAAAGGCCGGCACCTGTTTTCTCAGGAAGTCATGTACCTGCAAATACCTAAACCCATTCCCTGCTGGCAATTAAAATTTATCCTCCAAGGCTTTCAAGCTGGGAAAGCTCCCATCTATAAATAGATCCCCCATCCTTCTAATTCCTGCCCTCTGCCAACTCCGGAACCCACCATCCAGCCTACCCGTTACAAACCTGTGGTTGTTATAAATCGGGGTCAAAATCGATGCTCCCTCCACTCTCTTATATCTCCTCCACAGCCCCGAGATCCTCAGAGCCGCCACCACCACCGAACTTGTGGAGTACGGGGCCGGCAAGAACGGCAGAGGTGCCGATACCAATGCTCCCAGACTGGTGTCTTTACATGACGCCACCTCCATCTGCTCCCATCCCAACACTCCCTCACTACCCACTTCCTGATAATGGCTATATTAGCTGTCCAGTAGTAATTGCAGAAGTTTGGCAGCGCCAACCCACCCTCCCCCGACTGTGCTCCAGCAACACTTTCTTCACTTGCGGGGTTTTACCCGCCCACACAAAGCCCAAAATAATCTTATTCACCCGCTTGAAAAAGGCCTTTGGGATGAAGATGGGGAGGCACTGAAAGGCAAACAGAAATCTGGGGAGGACCGTCAGTACGGTCTGTACCCTCCCCGCCGTGACAGCGGGAGCTTGTCCCATCTCTTAAAGTCCCCTTCCATTTGTTCTACCAACCGGGATAGGTTTAACTTGTGTAGTACCTCCCATTTCTGGGCCACCTGGATTCCCAGATATAGAAAGCTCTTCCCTACCATTCTAAGCAGCAGCTCTCCCAGTCTCTTCTCCTGTCCTCTTGCCTGGGTTGTAAACATCTTGCTTTTCCCCATGTTCAATTTATACCCCGAAAAATTGCCAAATTCCCCCAAGATTCGCATTACTTCCCCATCCCCTCCAACGGGTCTGCAATGTACAAGAGCAGGTCATCTGCATAGAGCGAGATCCGGTGCTCCACCGCTCCCCAAACCAGCCCTTTCCAGTTCCTAGAGGCTCTTAACGCCATGGCCAATGGCTCTATGGCCAGAGCAAATAGTAACGGGGAGAGGGGGCACCCATGCCTCGTCCCTCGGTGTAGTTCAAAATACCCAACCTCAGCTGGTTCATACGCACACTCGCTACTGGTGCCTGACAGAGCAACTGCACCCAGTCAATAAAGCCCTCACCAAACCCAAACCTTCCCAGTGCCTCCCACAGGTAATTCCACTCCACCCGATCAAAAGCCTTTTCCACATCCATCGCTACCACCACCTCCACCTCCTCTCCTTCTGAGGGCATCATAATAACATTTAGGAGCCTTTGAACATTGGCCTCGAGTTGCCTGCCCTTTACAAATCCCGTCTGGTCTTCCGCTATCACCCCCGGGACACAGTCCTCTATCCTTGTGACCAGTATCTTAGCCAGCAGCTTGGCATCCACATTCAGTAGAGAAATCGGCCTGTATGACCCGCATTGCTCCGGATCCTTCTCCCGTTTCAAGATCAATGAAATGGCCTGCGACATTGTTGGGGGGAGGACTCCCTTCTCTCTTGCTTCATTAAATGTCCTCACCAGCAGTGGGCTCAATATCTCTGAAAACTTCTTATAGAATTCCACCGGGTAGCCGTCAGGCCCCGGAGCCTTGCCCGACTGCATGCCCTCCAGCCCCTTGATTATTTCCTCAATCGCAATTGGGGCTCCCAGCCCCTCCATCAGGTCCTCCTCCACCCACGGGAACCTCAACTGGTCCAGAAATTGCCTCATCCCCTCCACCCCAGCCGGGGGTTCCGACTCATATAATTTACTATAAAAGTCCTTAAACACCTCGTTCACCCCCGCTGGGTCCAGGACAGTATTGCTGTCTCTTCTCTTTACTTTACCTATCTCCCTGTCCGTCTCTCTTTTCCTGAGCTGGTGTGCAAACATTCTGCTTGCCTTTTCCCCGTACTCATAGATCGCCCCCCCCCTTGCCTTCCTCAACTGACTTCTCCCTATCCATTATCAAATTTCCTCATTATCTTACACAGTTCCCCATGAATGCCTGTTCTTTTTTTAAAACTTCCAATTAAGAGGGAATTTAGGCAGGAGAAGGGGGATGAGAAACATATCAGCCACGATTGAATGGCGGAGCAGACTCGATGGGCGAAATGGACTAATCCTGCCCCTATGTCTTATGCTCTATGGTCTTAAGGTGAGTGTCAACAAGAAGAAAAATCTTCTTATGCCGCGAGTAGTTAGGATCTGGGATGCACAGTCTTAGAATGTGAGGCAGATTCGACCATTGCTTTCAGTGGAGAATTGGATATGCATCTGTAGGGAAAGAAAATGCCGGAAAATGGGAAAAAGAGTGAGGCAGTGGGACTCGCTGAGTTACGTTTGTAAACAGCTGGCATAGACATGACAGGGCGAATGGCCTTCTGTACTGTAACCATTCTATGCTACATAGAAAGCTGGCTGGCATTGGCTGGGGTTAGGAAGAATCAAGGACAAGAAGACACTAGGGGCAAAATAAATGGCTAGATTGAGGAAAAGCCTTTTTAAGTTTAGAGGGGTGTATTCTGCCTTGGAGATGTTCAGTCATAATCCTACGGATGGTAACTTTGCACTATTGGCCCCTCAGCCAAGCACATATACCAACTGTGTGGAACCATAGAATTCCTACAATGCAAAAGGAGGCCTTTCGGCCCATCATGTCTGCGCCGACCCTCTGAAAGAGCACTCTGCTTAGGCCCACTCCCCTGCCCTATCCCTGTAACCCCATAGCCCCACCTAACCTGCACACTCTGTGACACTAAGGGACAATTTGCCATGGTCAATCCACCTAACCAGCACATCTTTGGACTGTGGGAGGAAACTGGAGCGCCCGGAGGAAACCCACGCAGTCACGGGGAGAACGTGCAGACTCCGCACAAACAGTGACCCAGCAGGGAATCGAACCTGGGACCCTGGAGCTGCGAGGCAGCAGAGTAACCATTGTGCCACCGTGTTGCCCCTGTGGTTCCTCTTGTACTGAGCAGGATTATGTTGGCAACAACACAATCCTGGGTGGGATAAAACTAATCTCCCTCACAAAGTCTACACCCAGCTCACATTGCCTCTCAGTAGGTGAACAAACCAACGCTTGGTGGATTCTGTTTCACGATGACAGGAAGATTCAACACTGAAGTATAAAAAAAAAATGATGTTGTTGTGAGCGCTAGCCCACCACAAGCCATTTATCCCTGCGGCAGCTTGTCTGCCATCCCCTGGTTAGAAATCAGAGGTTTGTGAGGTCCTTGATTTCACCGTCTGTATTCAAACTGAAAAATCACAATCACGCAAACTTTTGCCCTTCTGCTGTACGGGAGGTTTCTGTCCTACCTGACCTCACCATAGGACACCTGTGTTACAGTGCGACAGTCTAACTCCCAACCTGCCATGGTCCCCAGAGTGGGGAGGGGGGCTCTGGAATGCTGTAGCAATAGTTGGGTGTGCTGTCATGGAGGAGGGGGAATGGACTGCCTTAACTGGCAAGAAGCAGAATAAAATTAGCGTAAACGACTCTTGAGATGCCAAGTCAACTTTAGAAACATTTGGACAGATGAGCTAGGATGGAACATATGACATCTTGTCGTAATCTCAAAATATACAGTGACGTAAAAATAGAACCACTGAAAACAGCTAATAAAGCTGTTTTGGTACTTTGTCCAATTTGATATCCAAGAATAAAAAAGTCTGGAATATAAAGCTCGTCTCAGGAAACTATCACTGAATGTTATAATAACCCATCTGGTTGACAAATATCCTTTCGGCTTACATTAACACTGCGATGAAGTTACTGTGAAAATCCCCGAGTCGCCACATTCCGGCGCCTGTTCTGGTACACGGAGGGAGAATTCAGAATGTCCAATTCACCTAACAAGCACGTCTTTCAGGACTTGTGGGAGGAAACCGGAGCACCCGGAGGAAACCCACGCAGACACGGGGAGAACGTGCAGACTCCGCACAGTGACCCAAGCCGGGAATCGAACCCGAGTCCCACGGCGCTGTGAAGCAACCGTGCTAACCCCTGTGCAACCATGCCGCCGCTTAATGTCCTTCAGGGAAGGAAATACCGCCCTTACCCGGTCTGGTCTACATGTGACTCCAGACCCCACAGCCGTGAGGTTAACTTTCTGAAATGTTCTAGCAAGCCACTCCATCCAGGGGCAATTAGAATTGGGCAATAAATATTGGCCACATCCCATACATTTTTTTTTTAAATCCTCAACATCACAAAAGAGCTAACTGAGCTCCATAGAATCCCCCTTCCCATTTCCTCCATCTGCCTGTCAGAAACCTTCCCCTGTGCTAATTGCTCTACAGGAAATAATAATAAGCACAGGCGAACTCCCCACCTCAGCTCTCTGTCGACAGCTGCTTTCACCCTGCGTCCTCTTAGACACCTTGTAAAAATAAATTTGTCAGGTTGCATCTTTTTCTCTCTCTCGCAAGAATCCCGAAATAAATTGCCTCCGGCTGTGCTTTGTCACTTTCTGAAGTCTCCTGTGCGTCGCAAGCAACAAAAAAAAAGAATCTCTCACGTGTTAATTGCGGTTGCATCTGACATCACTTGGCTGAACATAAACCTTTCTTCCTTGTTCGAACTGGCAGGGTTGCTACCAACAAGAGTGGAGAGGACCGAGTGTGCTGAAGCAGCAGTGGGGGACTGTGTGAAGATTGTGTTAGAAAGGTAGAAAGAGAGAGGAAAAATAAAGAGCACATCACCCCAAACGACCTCTCCTGTAACCCCCACGGTGGGATTGGCAGTGAAGGTCTTCGAATATCACAACTTCAGCGAGGGACACACACATCTTTCCCTGCAGACATGACTCGACTGCGCTTTAAGGACGCTTTTTGGGTGAGTATTCTTTTGCATTGTGAGAAATATGGTTCCCCCCTCCCCCTCCTCCTCCTCCTCCCTCCCTTTCTATTGGTACGAAATTTCCCCTGGAGTTGATGCAAATTGTAAATTTCAGATCAGTTATTTCGCGTCCTGGTCAATTTCGTCCCAGGTAAAAAAAAAGGCAGGCTGGAACTTAAGTTTTGAAACTTGCGTCTCCCGCTTTAACCTTGTCGGAAATGGGTGGGTTCCCGATTGAAGTGATGTTCGGTTTGTCAGTCTTGACATTTAAACAAAATATCTGCTGTGCCGAATTGGATTTTCTCTCTCTTTTAAAAAAAAAAAAATTTGTTGTTGTTCTGAGATCGCACAACCTGGTCCTGCTTTTCATGTCAGCAAGTGATATTGACACCCTCTGGTAATCAATAACCCAGGTCAATTGATCTGAGTGAACCCGTGGGAGGTGCCTGCAGACTGTAAACCTTACTACCCCCACCCCCCTTCGAGGCTTCAGGTGACTATTTAGAAATGCAGCATCGCTCTCTTTTGTGTGTGTGTGGTAACTTGTCAGTTGATTTTAAAACGCTCTACCATCCTAATCTGTCCCTTGGGTGTAATTGCAGCAGATTTCTGCAGTGCCACTCAAATCGGAAATGCAACTCTGTCCTCGACTGTTGGTCGATGAGGATGATTCTGAAAGAGAGAGGGTGTGGTCCCCATGCCTATCAGAAACCCGTGGCCCCCGTTATAAGAGTTGAGTTGAGAGTTGAGTTTCTGTTTTTTAATAGGGAGGGTGGGCTCTCTTTCATAAGGGCGGCACGGTGGTTAGCACTGCTGCTTCTTAACTCAGGGACCCAGGTTTGAGTCTGGCCTCGGGTCACTGTCTGTGCGGGGTCTGCACGTTCTCCTCGTGTCTGTGTAGGTTTCCTCCGGGTGCTCCGGTTTCCTCAACAGTCCAAAGATGTGCAGGTTAGGTGGATTCATGCTAAATTGGCCCTCGGTGTCTAAAGGTTAGGTGGGATTACTGGGGATAGGGTGGGGGAGGGAGCCTAGGTGCGGTACTCTTTCAGAGGGTCGGTGCAGGTTAGGGGGATTGACTATTCTAAATTGCCTTTAGTGTCCAAAAAAGGTTAGGTGGGGTTACTGGGTTATGGGGATAGGGTGGAGGTGTAGGCTTAAGTAGGGTGCTCTTTCCAAGGGCTGATGTGGACTCAATGGGTCAAATGGCCTCCTTCTGCACTGCAGATTCTAAGATGGGCTGAATGGCCTCCTTCTGCACTATAGGGATTCTATGAACCACAATTTAAGCTCTCAAAACAGTTAGTGTAAGGTAAGGGTTTGAGACCCTTGTGTGTGTAAGGATACCATTGTGTTCAAGTGCCGAGGCTCCTTGGACATCATCCAAGCCCGTGACCACCCCACCTCGAAGGACAAGGGCAGCATGTACATGGGGGCACCCTAAGTCGCTGGCCTTTCTGACATGGAACTCACGGTTGTTCCTTCAATGTTGCAGTCAGAAGCACGGGGAACTTTCCATTATGGCATTGGTTGGGTGCATCTACACCTCATGGAGTGCAGGGATTGAGAAGCTCGCTCACCACAGCCTTCTCAAGTACAGTGAGGCAGGGCAGTAATGAGAAGCCGAGCCAGTCACTCTCCTGTCTCCAGAATAGATAATATAAAGAGAAAACAATAAACCTATCACCGCCCTTTTGGTACATTCATAGTTGCCCTTGATCCAAGGGTTAGCTGGCCACACGATGGAGCCTTTTATATCTCCACCGATTTCTATTCACTGCTGCCCCCAGTGCCTGACCCACAGAGAGGCCAGTGCACATTCCAGTATTATCCATCTTGAGTCTTGCTTGTCCAGGATTTCCGGGTGTTATGCTCTTTTTCCAAATGCTCCCTCTTGTTCGAATCACCCACAAAAAATGTGTGACCTTGTTTTCACTGCATCAAACAAGTTTCACTGAACACCAGCTTTCTCAAGCACTCACTCATTTGTCCTCTTGGTTGTTCATGATGCACTCGAGATTAATACCGATATTTTTTTTAAAAGACATTTAGAGTATCCAATTGTTTTGGTATCCAATTGGTAATTTAGTGTGGCCAATCCACCTACCCTGCACATCTCTTTGGGATGTGGGGGTGAGACCCACGCAGATACGCAGAGACTGTGCAAACTCCACAGGGACAGTGACCCGGGATCGAACCAGCGTCCTCGGTGCCGTGAGGCAGCAGTGCTGACCACTGCGCCACCGTGTCGCCCCACGTTAATGCCGATGTGGACTAGGTTCTGCTTGGCGCTGACAGGTGCAAAAATTGAAGGAGGGAGAGCGATTAACTTGCCTAACAGGTTGACTATACTCCAGTGTCAGACCGGATTCTAACTCTGGAATCAGGTTACATTTATGCTTTAACCTTGCGGAGCTAGGGCGGCACGGTGGCGCAATGGTTAGCACTGCTGCCTCACGGCGCTGAGGACCCGGGATTGATCCCTTCCCCGGGTCACTCTCCGTGTGGAGTTTTCACATTCTCCCCGTGTCTATGTGGGTCTCACCCCCACAACCCAAAGATGTGCAGGGTAGGTGGATTGGCCACGCTAAATTGCCCCTAATTGGAAAAAAAAAATAATTGGGTGCTCTAAATTTATTTTTTAAAACCTTACTGAACTGACACTTGTTTCAGTGAACCCAAAGAATGGGGCAGATATTGCAAATTCATTCAAACACGTGGCTTTGAATTTCCTTTTTAAGGGCAAAAAGGTTATACTCAAGGCAGAAGCATCTCTGTCCCTGTGCTTGACAGGTCCGGGTAAGAGACTGGAAGCTCCCCAGGGTCAGTGAGAACATACTGTAATACACTTGGGCTGAAGCTATGAATCATTTGGAACAAATTCTTGTTGTGTATCATTTTGCTATTTGGATACTTAATTGGATAGATTGCCAGCAGTCGATTTGCTCTAGAGTTCGATTGATCAAGGCGATTAACATAGAATCACAGAAAGTTATGGCATAGAAGACGTATCTGTTGTGTCCATACTGGCCGAAAAAGAACTGTGCAGCCTAACTCAATTTTCCGGATCTTGGCCCATAGTTTTGTAGGTTTTTAAAAAAATTTAGAGTACCCAATTCATTTTTTCCAATTAAGGGGCAATTTAGCGTGGCCAATCCAACTACCCTGCACGTCTTTGGGTTCTGGGGGCGAAACCCACGCAAACACGGGGAGAATGTGCAAACTCCACAAGGACAGTGATACAGAGCCGGGATCGAACCTGGGACCTCGGCGCCGTGAGGCAGCAGTGCTAACCACTGCGTCACCGTGCTGCCCTACAGCGTTGTAGTTCTCGGCACTTCAAGTAAATATCCAAGTGTCTTTTCACATTTAAATACAAAAAGGAGGGCAGTATGGTGGCGCAGTGGTTAGCACTGCTGTCTCATGGCGCCGAGGTTCCAGGTTCGATCCCGGTCCTGGGTCACTGTCCGTGTGGTGTTTGCAATTTCTCCTCGTGACTGCGTAGGTTTCACCCCCAACTAAATTGCTACTACTATTAGCTTGGAGAGACTCAAAGTCCCCAAAGTCGGAGACCTGGCTATCGGACATGGCTAGCTTTCTCTGTTTGGAGAAAATCAAGTTCGCCCTGAGAGGGTCACTGTTAGGGGTCGCCCGGAGGTGGCGGGAATTTGCACGTTCTCCCCGTGTCTGCGTTGGTTTCCTCCGGGTGCTCCGGTTTCCTTCCACAGTCCAAAGACGATAAAGGTTAGGAGGTGTTATTGGGTTACGGCGATAAGGTGGAAGTGAGGGTTTAAGTGAGTCGGTGCAGACTCGATGGGCCGAATGTCCTCCTTCTGCACTGTATGTTCTATGTATCTACGATTCTATGAATTAAATTTCCCCTCTCCTGTCCTGTTCCAAAGAAACAACCCCAGTTTAGCCAATCCTTGCGCACAGCTGAAGTTTTCCACTTCTGGCAACATTGTCATAAATCTTCTCTGCACCCTCTCTTGTATGATCACATCTTTCCTGTGTGCGGTGACCAGAACTGCATGCAATCCTCTTCACTTTGGCCTAACTATGTTTTGTCCAGTTCCAGCATAACTGCTTCGTTCAGTTGACAATTGAAAATTATTCTGCTTGCATTTTTAACCAGCTAACTGCCCAGCTCCCTCCTGGGGATCTGTAAACTCCAAGATCTCTTTGTTCTCTTACACTTCTCCGAATCCTACCATTTATTTTGCCTTTCCCTGACTTATTTACTTGCTCCCGAAAGACATTTATTGAATTCCACTTATGATTTTTCTCACTGGCCTATTGATGTCACCTTGCAGTCTGCCATTTTCTTCCTTATTATCGACCACACGGTCAATTTTTGTACCATCTGCGAACGTTTTAATCAATTTAGCCTGGCCAATCCACCCACCCTGCACATCCTTTTGGGTTGTGGGGGTGAGACGCACGCAGGCACGGGGAGAATGTGCAAACTCCGCACGGAGAGTGACCTGGGGTCAGGATCAAACCTGGGTCCTCAGCACTATGAGGCAGCAGTGCTAACCACTGCACCACCTTGCCGCCCTAATTTGTACCTTTCTAAATGATTGTCAACACTGTCCCTCTAGGATTTCCCCCCCAATCATTTGCCCACCACTGCTTCACCTGTAAATACCCAGTAGATCTTGTTCTCCATTTTTAAACAATGGTATTCTAGCAACCCTCTAGCACGAGGCCAGAAAGGATTGTAAAATAATTATTTCCTCCCTCGCTTCTCATTAGCAGTCTGGCATATAAGAATATAAGAACATAAGAACTAGGAGCAGGAATAGGCCATCTGGCCCTTCGAGCCTGCTCCGCCATTCAATGAGATCATGGCTGATCTTTTGTGGATCAGCTCCACTTTCCGGCCCGAACACCATAGCCCTTTATTCTGCAAAAAACTATCTATCTTGAAAACATTTAATGAAGGAGCCTCAACTGCTTCACTGGGCAGGGAATTCCATAGATTCACAACCCTTTGGGTGAAGAGGTTCCTCCTCAACTCAGTCCTAAATCTACTTCCCCTTATTTTGAGGCTACGCCCCTAGTTCTGCTTTCACCCGCCAATGGAAACAACCTGCCTGCATCTATCCCATCTATTCCCTTCATAATTTTATATGTTTCTATAAGATCCCCCTGCATCTTTCTAAATTCCAATGAATACAATCCCAGTCTACTCAACCTCTCCTCGTAATCCAACCCCCTCAACTCTGGGATTAACCTAGTGAATCTCCTCTGCACACCCTCCAGTGCCACTACGTCCTTTCTCAGGTAAGGAGACCAAAACTGAACACAATACTCCAGGTGTGGCCTCACCAACACCTTATACAGTTGCAGTATATGCTTCATCTGGGTCTAGAAACGTATGTACTCTCAAAGATGCTAACCTCCTAATGTTTCCAATCACCATATTTATCACAAACAATACTTCATAGCTCTCCTCCTTGACTACAATGCCTATCTTGCAATCTCAACTACTCCCGCCTTGAGGATGGCCTTCCTGCCTGGAAGCCAATTGAGGCGCTTAAGTGGCCTATCGGGAGTGGGTAACCCACTAGGTAAACCATGACAGGTACGCCTGTGGACTGGTAGGGTTAGGAGTTGGAGTGAGGGGAGGGGTACTTAGGCAGACCATGGCCAATGGAGATACCAGCCAGAAGTATGGGCCATCAGTGGGTAAACACACCCACCACTCGCCTACCCTAAGTAGTGTTTTTATTTTCTCCCCCTCTCGCCCGCCCCTCCCTTCCCTATCTATCTCTATCGTGCTGATCCATGTCTTGGGCTTCCTGTAGTACTGGCAGTGTCCACTGCTCCTGGTGGTGCTAGAGAGTGCCTGCCTCTGGTACCTTGACAGCTCGAGGGGAGACGATATTAACCCCCCAAAAGCTGGGAGACATAACAGCAGTGTTCCCGCTGCCAATTGGATATTTTATTCCGTCAGGGTTCCCAGGAATTGGGTCGATGGTGGTGGCACTAATTTCTATTTTGGATGTCTGGACTCCTCCTCCAACCGGGTATACTCCGGCAGCTTGGGAAACCCTCTCCATTCCTTCCGTGCCAAGTCCCTCATTTGCATATACCCGAACTCGCTTCCCTTCGGAAGTTCTACCCTCTCCCACAGCTCTTCCAGACCTGCAAACCTCTTCTCCAGGTTTCGATCTCTCACTCTCACCAGCCCCACCTCCTATACATGCCATCTGTCCCCCCCCCCCCCCCCCCCCCCCCCCCCGGCTTAACCCCGTGGTTCCCACACAGCGGTGTTAGCACTGACATCCCTTCCATCCTAAAGTGTCTCCTCAACTGGTTCCACACCCTAATCCTGGACTGTACCACCGGGCTCTCCCTGTACCTACCTCACTTTCTATACTCCTCGGGACTTTCTGCAATTTGTACCTGACCTTAAACTGCCCTTTGCTGTCTTGCCCTACTCAGTATGTGCCTCGACATCCAAGAAGGTCTAGATTGGGAATTCCACTGTTATTCTTTGTGGGAACATATTTGTTTTGAAACCTCTATAAGACCGTCTTGAATACCTCCCATTGCTATGGCGTTGATTTACCTTCATGACATTGATGAAATGAAATGAAAATCGCTTATTGTCACAAGTAGGCTTCAAATGAAGTTACTGTGAAAAGCCCCTAGTCGCCACATTCCGGCGCCTGTTCGGGGAGGCTGGTACGGGAATTGAACCGTGCTGCTGGCCTGCCTTGGTCTGCTTTAAAAGCCAGCGATTTAGCCCAGTGTGCTAAACCAGCCCCTGATTCCAGTCCACTTTCACTAAATCATGTATTTGCTTATCAATTGGAGAAAGGCCAGATTTGTTAACTTTAACTCCGAGTCTATCTTGTCCTTTTCCACAACTACACTAAATCTAACTGTATCGTTTTGTTATGGTGGTGTTATCACCTCCAATGACACCTCTTCTAAAACTTTTAAGATCGGAATTGCCACTTCTAATGTCGAACTTCCTGTGCCCTGGCTAAAATACATTTTCTTTGATGCATTTTAAGAATTCTGGGCCCTCTTTTGCCATTCACACCAATTACATGCCAGTTTATATAAGAATTGTTGAAATCCCCGACTTTCAATTATTGTTTTCTCTCAATGCTGGAAACCCAAGTTCACTTAATATCCTCTTATTGACACACACACACCCCACACACACACCCCACACACACACCCCCCCCCACACACACACCCCCCCCACACACACACCCCCCACACACACACACCACGTGTTTCTGTCTCCTGATCGGGTCTGGATTTGGCAAAGGTGGTGAATTTAAAAATAAAATCTTTTCTGCTTCTGATAGCAAATGTTGATGAGCTTCATAAACAGAATTTACAAAAAATAGTCACAGGATGTGGGTGTTAAAGCCAACGTTTAGTACCCTCGAAGGTAATGGTGGTGACACCTTCACAACAGTGTAGATTAATCTGTTCAGAAGGCAGCTATGAGTCAACCGCATCACTGTGTGGATCTGGAGTGTCATAGGGGCCAGACCCAAGAGTCGAAGTTAAGTTTCCTTCCCTACTGAACCAGATGGTTTTTTTTTTAGGTAATCTGGTCATTTACTTCCCTCCAAGCTGCTGATGTCGGATTTGACTTTGAGTGTCTGGATCTTTAGTCCAGGCCTCCAGATTGCTAGTCCCATGAGACATTTAAAAACAAAAGCATGCTTGCATTGCCAATGATGCAGAATGGGCACATGTCATGCTCCAACCCTCTATGGCAAAGTATCATTTTTCAAAGCTGAGACTCGGGTCAACATATCCATATCTGACACACAGGAGAGTCGGCAATATTGGATGATGTGGGGGAAAAAACAGAAGTTGCAGTGTCCATAAGAGAGACACCCGCGCGTATCGCTACCAACCAATGGAAAATTGCAGAATAGATTAGATGTTACAATACTCACCGGGTCATTGTCAATGTGGAGTTTGCACATTCTCCCTGTGTGTGCGTGGGTTTCATCCCCACAACCCAAAGATGTGCAGGTTAGATGGATTGGCCACGCTAAAT
This sequence comes from Scyliorhinus canicula, assembly GCF_902713615.1. NCBI lineage: Eukaryota > Metazoa > Chordata > Chondrichthyes > Carcharhiniformes > Scyliorhinidae > Scyliorhinus > Scyliorhinus canicula. Next base: position 6,404,026 of record NC_052169.1, on the reverse strand, counting down.
TTCCCCTTAATTGGAAAAAAATAATTGCGTCCTCTAAATTGATGTTACAATACTGTGTTCTATATGTGGAGTTGCCGGCGTTGGACTGGGGTGAGCACAGTAAGAAGTCTTACAACACCAGGGTAAAGTCCAACAGGTTTGTTTCAAACACTAGCTTTCAGAGCACTGCTCACCTGAGGAAGGAGCAGCGCTCCGAAAGCTAGTGTTTGAAACAAACATGTTGGACTTTAACCTGGTGTTGTAAAACTTCTTACTGTGTTCTATATTAGCACGAGTGCAATTGTTTAACACAGTGGGACAGGTCTGTGTTCTAATGCGTGCACATTTCAATAATGTAAATTAAACAAATGATTAGAGCGATAAAGAAAATCCTGCTTTTATTTATTAGCATTTTGCTTTCGTAACTAAAAATGTTGGAATACACAGGTTAGGCAATTAAAACATTTTTTGTTTTGAGGACCCAATTCTTTTTTTTTCCAATTAAGGGGCAATTTAGCATGGCCAATCCATCTACCCTACACATCTTTGGGTTGTGGGGGTGAGGCTCACGCAGACAAGGGGAGAATGTGCAAACTCCATACGGACAGTGACCTGGCACCGGGATTGAACCCGAGTCCTCAGCGCCGTGAGGCAGCAGTGCTAACCACTGCGCCACCGTGCTGCCCCCCTGGTCAACATTTTTATTGTCCACCCCTAATTGCCCTTGAGAAGGTGGTGGTGTGTTCTCTTCTTGAACCGCTGCAGTCCATGTGGTGTAGGTACACCCACAGTGCTGTTAGGGAGGGAGTTCTAGGACTTTGGTCCAGCGACAGCGAAGGAATGGTGATATATTTCCAAGTTAGGATGGTGTGTGATTTTGGGAGGGGAACTTGCAGATGGTGGTGTTCCATGCATCTGCTTCCCTTCATGTTCTAGGTAGTCGAGGTCACAGGCTTGGAAAGCGTTGCCAAAGGAGCCTTGGTGAGTTGCTGCAGTGCATCTTGTAGTTGGTACACACGGCTGCGACTATTCGGTGGTGGAGTTGGTGGGTGTTGAAGGTGGTGGATGGGGTGCCAATCAAATGGCTTGCTTTGTCCTGGATGGTGTTGAGCCTTTTGAGTGTTCCTTGTCGCGTCTAGTGAACTTATCCTTCTGATGAAGGGACCCATTCAGTGTGGCAAAATCAGGTTTATTCCCGATACTAAATAACTTTTTTTGCATTTCAGCAGTTTCTGTTTTCGTTGAACCTTCATACCTATCAAAGCAAAGTACTGTGGATGTTGGAATTCTGAAATAAAAATGAGAAACTTAAAAATGCTCAACCGGACTGGCAGCGTCTGTAGGGAGAGGGAGAAAGGGAACCAGTTGATTAAGTCGTTCTCGGTCCCCAGATGCTGGCAGATGTGCTCAGCCTTTTCAGGTTTACTTCAAATTTACCATTTCTTTTCCAAGTTAAATTCCCACATGATTACAGTGTTAAAAAAAAATTTAAATTTAAAGTACCCAATTCTTTTGTTTTCCCAATTAAGGGGCAATTTAGCGTGGCCAATCCATCTACCCTACACATCGTTGGGTTCTGGGGGTGAGACCCACGCAGGCACGGGGAGAATTGGACGGCACGGTATCACAGTGGTTAGCACTGTTGCTTCACAGCGGCAGGGCCCCAGGTTCGATTCCCGGCTTGGGTCACTGTCTGTGCGGAGTCTGCACATTCTCCCCGTGTCTGCGTGGGTTTCCTCCGGATGCTCCGGATTCCTCCCACAAGTCCCGAAAGACGTGCTGTTCGGTGAATTGGACATTCTGAATTCTCCCTCCGTGTACCCGGACAGGTGCTGGAATGTGGCGACTAGGGGATTTTCACAAAACCACGTTCATATGTTTTGGTCCTGTCCAAAGTTGGAGGATTACTGGAAGGAGGTGTTTAGGGTAATTTCTTTTTTTTTAAATAATTTTTATTAAGATTTTCAAACACATATCAAAAACATAAAATAACAACAAGAAAATCATATTAACAACAACGAGAAGAAAAAAAACACAACCCCCAAAACCAAACCCCCCCCCCAGTAACTACAAAAAGAAGTAGATAAGCACCCGGCATATCCAATAAACACATATACACATACACATTTCTCCCTTCCCCCGAAACAACCCCCCCCCCCCCCCCACCCCCCCGGGTTGCTGCTGCTGCCGGCCTATTTTCCTACCATTCTGCCAGGAAGTCCAGGAAAGGCTGCCACCGCCTAAAGAACACCTGTACTGATCCCCTCAGGGCAAATTTCACCCTCTCCAATTTGATGAACCCCGCCATATCGTTGATCCAGGCCTCCATGCTTGGGGGCCTCGCATCCTTCCATTGAAGCAAGATCCTCCGGCGTTAGGGTAATTTCTAAAGTGGTGAATGTGAAACTGGACCCGGGCCCTCGGGAGGCCATACTCGGGGTGTCGGACGAGCTGAGGTTGGAAATGGGTGCGGAGGCAGATGTTGTAGCCTTCGCCTCATTGATTGCCCGAAGGCGGATACTGAAAGGATGGAGATCAATCTCTCCACCCTGTGCCCTGGTGTGGCGGGGGGACCTGTTGGAATTCTTAACGCTTGAAAAGGTCAAATTTGAACTGCGGGGAAGGATGGAGGGATTCTACAATTCATGGCCGTTATTCATTATGCATTTTCGAGAATTGGATCACGTTGAATATTAGGGGGCTTGGGGGCTGGGAGGGTTGGGGGGGAGGGGGACTATGTGTTAATGGTGACTATGGGTGACTCCTGATTCCTTTTTGTCATTTGTTTATGTTAACATGTGGGACGCTGTTTGGGTATTTGGTGGGAGGATGGGATCGTTGTTATTGATATGGGGATTGACATTACATTCGTTACTGATTATTTATTGTTGGGTGTAAATGTGAAAAAGGAGAATAAAAAATATATTTTTTTAAAAGCGGCCCTGCTCTCTTCTGCTCTCCCAATGTCAGGCCCACTAACCTTCAAATAATGTCAGCCGGGGTTATTTCACCTTAAACTCTGAGTCAGAAAGTTATGGATATGATTAGAACTCCTGAGCTAAGCTGGGTAATATTCAGTGTTGCTCATTGATATTCAGTGTCATCTCAGCTAACGCGGTTGGAGTTGTTAATGCATGGATGTCATCGTCTGCAAGCCAGGATGTTAAGTATCTCTTGGCAATTAAACTGGCTGCTCGTTATTTCTGGAGCCTGGCTGTATGCTTGTGGCTATTTGTTTACAGAGCAAGACTTCAAAAGTAATTGACAGTAAGTAAGGTGGTTGGAGATGTTCCTGAGAGGTGATGAATAAGCTGTGATATTAACGCACAATCTTTTTTTAGTACTGATATAAGCTTGCTTTCTTCAGTTGCAATGGAGACCAGGGGTGGATCATTAGCTGCTGATAAAGGCGATAGAAGTATGTTGTACTGAATTTGGATGTTAACTAAAACAGAGCATTTAAGGCACGCTGTGTGAGATTTGGGAATTACATCTGGCGAAAGTTTTTGTTTCCTATACGTTTTTATTTGAGTTTTTTAAAAATTCCAATTAAAGGGCAATTTAGCGTGGCAATCCACCCACTCTGCACATAGAACATAGAACAGTACGGCACAGAACAGGCCCTTCGGCCCTCGATGTTGTGTCGAGCCTTGTCCGAATCAAGATCAAGCTATCCCACTCCCTGTCATTCTGGTGTGCTCCAGGTGCCTATCCAATAACCGCTTGAAAGTTCCTAAAGTGTCCGACTCCACTATCACAGCAGGCAGTCCATTCCACACCCTAACCACTCTCTGAGCAAAGAACCTACCTCGGACATCCCTCCTATATCTCCCACCTTGAACCTTATAGTTATGCCCCCTTGTAACAGCTACATCCACCCGAGGAAATAGTCTCTGAACATCTTTGGGTTGTGGGGGTGAGACCCACGCAGACACGGACAGTGACCTGTGGCCGGGATCGAACCTGGGACCTCGGTGCCGTGAGGCAGCAGTGCTAGCCCCTGCGCCACCGTGCCACCTTCCAGCCCAAATCTTCCTCCTCGAAGCTTTTGACACCTGTGCAGAACTAGCACTGGTGCAAAGCCAACCTTGTTTTGCATGTTGTGTAAGTTTGTGAAGCTCCTACACATTAGCAGTACACTGACAGCATTAGAATCCCCCCCCCCCAGAGGTCACCTGCAGGAGGTTATGTGACAAAGAGGCTCCAACCATCCTGACTATTCTGAACGTTTTGAGGGGCAATTCACAAGCGGTCGTAGCAACTTCCTGTTGCTAAAGCATGTTCTTCAAATGGGACCTGACACAACAGAAATCACGCATTGGAAAAAATACATTTTTTCATAAGTGTTTCCGAATTAATGACTGACGTGGGTGCTCGTTTTGGGGGGCGTAAACCATGATTCATTACCCAAATATAACTCTCATTACGGGAATTGTTTTCAACTTTTTGGGATGAGGGCATGGCGAACGCAGCTTTGTGTGACTTGGGGAAGTTCCCAAAATTGTATAACTGCAGAATGCAGGAAGGCAAGAGCTATTCCTCTGGATGTGTTGTGCAGCGGCAGACATCAGGAATGGCATAGTGTGGATTCTGTGTGCGGTGAGGATATAATAATAATCTTTATTATTGTCACAAGTCGGCTTACATTAACATTGCAATGCTGTTACTGTGAAAATCCCCTAGTCGCCACACTCTGGCACCTGTTCGGGTACACCTGAGGGAGAATTCAGAATGTCCAATTCACCAAACAAGCACGTCTTTCGGGACTTGTGGAGCACCCGGAGGTAACGCACGCAGACACGGGGAGAACGTGCAGACAGTGACCCAAGTCGGGAATCGAACCTGGGACCCTGGAGCTGTGAAGCAACCGTGCTAACCATTGTGCAACCTGTCCTGGGAATGGGAGGGGGGGGGGGGGGGGGCGGTTGCTGTGGGGTGTGAATTCGGGCTCTTCCTAATAATCATACTTTAATCTAATGGACAGTGTTTAAAATTTGTGAAGGGATGGGACAGAATCAGCAGTAACAGATGGGATTCCAGTGTTGGAAGGCGCTAGATAACGGAGAGATTGATTATATAGAGGTATGGGTAGAGAGCAGAAGAAATCTCCGGTGGCAGACCAATACATTGTCAGAGTTAGCGATTTGAAGCAAAGAGCTTCGGCACCTTTAACGGTTTTGATAATTGCAATAGAGAAGGCTGCTGGACATGAGGGATTAGGATTACTCCACCAACGTGGACTGGCCAGAAGGGGAGCGGACACTGAGGGCAGGCAATGGGAGAAAGGGCAAGTGGGTGAGATGGAATTAGCATTTGCCAAGAGAAAATAATTTGTTGAGCAAAGAGCCTGAGTGCAGGTACACCTCCAGAAAACTTTGCCCAATATTGCTCCCCCCAAATACTGCCTACAATGCAGCTTGTGTAAAACCCTGTTGGAGGAGTTAATATTGGTCCTTGCAAGTCAACAGTGAGGTCAGGTATAGCACAGGCTTGCTGGAGATCATTTCATTTCCTTATTCGGTTTTAACGTTATGGTTAATATCCAACCATAGAACTTCCCCATAGAATAAAATTTTCTGTTTCTATACGAATCATCCTTGTATCCTTTTGAGTCTGATTGTCAATTTTGTGCCAAGGGTTTTTTTAATATATTAAAAAGATTTTCAGTTCTATAGCACCTTTTTAAAATAATCTTCCAACACCCCAAATCTCATTTGGGGCAGCACGGTAGCATTGTGGATAGCACAATTGCTTCACAGCTCCAGGGTCCCAGGTTCGATTCCGGCTTGGGTCACTGTCTGTGCGGAGTCTGCACATCCTCCCCGTGTGTGCGTGGGTTTCCTCCGGGTGCTCCGGTTTCCTCCCACAGTCACAAAGATGTGCAGGTTAGGTGGATTGGCCATGCTAAATTGCCCTTAGTGAGCAAAATTGCCCTTAGTGTTGGGTGGGGTTATTGGGTTATGGGGATAGGGTGGAGGTGTTGACCTCGGGTAGGGTGCTCTTTCCAAGAGCCGGTGCAGACTCGATGGGCTGAATGGCCTCCTTCTGCACTGTAAATTCTATGACAAAAGCGCTTAAGAACCAGAGAAGTATGAAGGAAGTGTAATTATCATGGTGCTGCAAGAAACCCAGCAACCAATTTGCACACGCCAGCTCCCAGAAACAAGTCATGAGAGAAATAACTGAATATTCTGTTTCTAGTGGAGTTGGTTGAGGGATAAATAATAGGCAGGACATCGGGGTGATTTCTCCTTTTAATAATTGTGCCATGGGATCTTTTGCACCCACTGAAAGATGACACATTGGGTGGTGCTGCATTCCCTCAGTCTTGCACTGGAACTGGCAGCCTTGATTTGTTTTTAGTGCCCCTCTCCCTAGTGTAGGACTAGAGCCAGGGGCAAGAACACTTCCTGTTGGCAGACCATGATCATCAATTTATGTAGTTGATGCATCATGGATCATAATCAATGAAAATAAAAATCAGAACCGGTTTCTGGCTTGCTGGAGGTTTACACGTTATTGCACAAAGTCAACATCGAATCATAGAATTTACAGTGCAGAAGGAAGCCATCCAGCCCATTGAGTCTGCACCGGCCCTTGGAAAGAGCACCCCACTTAAGCCCAAACTTGCACCCTATCCCCGTTACCCAGTAACCCCACCTAACCTTTTTGGACACCTAAGGGCAATTTAGTCCGTGTGGAGTTTGCACATTCTCCCTGTGACTGCGTGGGTCTCGCCCCCACAACCCGAAGATGTGCGGGATAGGTGGATTGACCACGCTAAATTGCCCCTTAATTGGGGAAAAAAGATAATTGGGTACTCCAAATTATTTTTTTAAAAACAAAGGGCAATTTGTCAAGGCCAATCCACCTAACCTGCACGTCTTTGGACGGTGGGAGGAAACCGGAGCACCCGGAGGAAACACAAGCAGGACATGGGGAGATTGTGCAAACTCCACACGGGCAGTACCCGAGACTGGAATTAAACCCGGGTCCCTGGAGCTTGAGGCAACAGTGCTAACCACTATGCAACCCCTATCTATCCCAGCATGTTCAGTTCTGTAGATGGGCCATATGGGCTCGAAACATTGTGTGTTTCTCTCTCCGCAGGTCGTGCCAGACCTGCTGAGTTTAATCTAGCATTTTTGTTTTTCAGTGTTGCTCAGCGATTTGTGCCAGAGGTTTAGTTATGACCATTAGGAGAACTTGCACTGGTTGGAAGGTTCCAAACCAATGCAGTTCTTCGAGCTGTTTATCCTTGACCTGCCCACTGTCAGCAACGTAGTCAGTCTCCTCTCCAATTCTACTTCAATAAACTACAGTACAGTTCATTGAAGGTGAATGATGTTGCCAAAAACACAGAAATTGCCAGATGACCTAAAGAGGTCTAATGGGAGAAGAGGTGAAGCTCTAAATACTAACACAAGTTATTTGCAAATTGTTTTTGCGCATCAAAACCCTAGTCATGTCGGGGCAGCACGGTGCACAGTGGTTAGCACTGCTGCCTCATGGCGGCGAAGCCCCAGATTCGATCCCGGCTCTGGGTCACTGTCCCGTGTGGAGTTTGCACATTCTGCCTGTGTTTGCGTGGGTTTCGCCCCCACAGCCCAAAAGATGTGCAGGGCAGGTGGATTGGCCACGCTAAATCCCCCTCTCCTTAATTGGAAAAAAATAATTGGGTAATTGGACTGCAAAGTGGGAATGTTCATTCACTATGATGGTGTAAGGGCCCTTGCTGTTTATTCCCTGTCTATTCCATTATTTCCCCCCATTTAAAAACATTTTTGCCATTACATTTTTGATCCATGGATGATTAATGAACATGTGTCTTTGAGGCAAGTGGCCAGTGCGTTTAATTCAAGCAGAGGTTTCAGCCACAGGAGAAGTCACTATAGTCTGTGCTGGTCAGTCGGGCTTCAGACTGACCAGCCGCAATGGCAGAGATTGACTGGGACTCGGTTTGATTGATTTGGCTGATGGCTAATGAATTGGCTCAAAAGGCTGTGCTCTGTCCAGTAACAGGTAGTGTTTGGATCAATCCCACTGGAATGTTTTTCAGAGCTCCAAGGGTTGCGTTTGGTTTCAGTATTGATCTTGAAAGTCCAGGAAAGGGCCTGCTATCCTCTCCTCTCCAATTTTTCACCTGAAAGGGTCTGTTTCTGAACTGGCAGAGAGCCTGGTTGAATCTATGTACAGGCAGAGTCCAGAACCGTACTAACTTTCTCTCCTCAAAGACGAAGGCAGACCAACCAACTATCTCTACAGAAAGATAGAGTCCTGAATTTGAACCTGGAGCTGAAGGCCCAGTGTCTCTCCAGAAAGCCTGGTAGCTGTGAGTGCTGCGATTTCTAAACGGTGGGGAGCTGAATGAATGACTCCACAAAGAAGACAATTACCAGCTGAAAACCAGAGACTGCGAGCTTGCAGTGAAGAAAGTGTGCTAAAGAACTACCATCCAAAGCAAAGACTCTCGGGCGCAATTTAACTAAATGGGAACAAAGTCAGCTCGCGAGCGCGTTTAGCCGTATGCTTCCCGCCACTTGCAGCGCCGAGAAACACCCCTGCTATTTAACGCGCCCGGTTAGATAGGGAGCCTCAGTGGGGAACATATGGCCAAAGCTGCACATAGTCCGGGCCCTGTTTTCTGCACCGAGGAACTCCACTCACCGGAACTCCTCGATTGTGGCGAAGATCGGGATACCATTTTTAAATGGCGTCCCGATCTCTGGATTTCATCCGTGGTTCAAGTTGGTTGTACGCATTAGCCTGTCGTTATCCAGTTGTAATTACCGCATTTTTCATGATGGTTCTTGGTATAAATAAACAATAATTGTGTTTAATCTTACAAACCTGAGGCGGCATGGTGGCGCAGTGGGTTAGCACTGCTGCCTCACGGCACCGAGGTCCCAGGTTCGATCCCGGCTCTGGGTCATTGTCCGAGTGGAGTTTGCACATTCTCCCCGTGTTTGCGTGGGTTTCACCCCCACAACCCAAAGATGTGCAGGTGAGGTGGATTGGCCGCACTAAATCGCTCCTTAATTGTGGAAAAAACAAATTGGGTACTCTAAATGTATCTTAAATAAACCTGGCGACTGTAATTATTGGGCAGCCATAGGTCCAAGGCTTTGGGGTATTTTTATAAGAATTCTTTGTTAATTAATTTGTGTTGTGACTCTTGGACGGGTGGAGCTGGAATTGATCGCACACTGACCCGGGGTATTGTGACAGGTGCGTTTAGTCAAAGGCGAACCGTTGTGGTTTGTTCACACTAAGGAGTATTCTCAATAAGTCATGTACCGTCAAACCTTGGAGGGGATTCCCCCATTGTAATGTTGCTGTTTTCTACAAAATCTACACTTGTGCTCAATCTGGTTTAGCACACTGGGCTAAATCGCTGGCTTTTAAAGCAGACCAAGGCAGGCCAGCAGCACGGTTCAATTCCCGTACCAGCCTTCCCGAACAGGCGCCGGAATGTGGCGACTAGGGGCTTTTCACAGTAACTTCATTGAAGTCTACTCGTGACAATAAGCGATTTTCATTTTCATTTTTTTCAATCTAAAATTGATTGTCAAATCTGGTTCCCATTGCTGCACAATTAGGGACACCAGGTGAATGACTGATTGATAGAGTTGCTGGAAATTGGAATGTGTAGGTGGCTTAATGCAAGTGATTGCTTAGTTAATATCATTGGGCTGTATTTATTAGAGTGCAACTTTTTACATTCAGGTAGACCTGTTGTAAGCTCCGAATCTAAGTGGTGATCCGTCAGCTAAAGGGGGTTTTTGGCAATGTTTTTCTCCAGCTAGTTGAGCTGTGGCATTGCACATCACAGAGTTTTCCTGTCCTTCCTGTTATTTGATGCCTTGTGCAACAGCTCCAACCTTGCGAGCGACACCCACATCCCTTATCTACGCTGCTACAGTTCGAGGGCATATAACTGGGATTAAGCATGGGAGGGGACCAGTTAGAATGCTCTTTTGGAAAGCCAGTGCAAACCCGACGGGCCGAATGACCCCCTCCCTCCTCCTGCATTGTAAAGATTCTGGTTCAGCTGTATTCCCCAAATTGAATGCTCTTTGGCTATTTGGCATAATATCACGTACAAGAATCTCCACAATCCTGAAAGAATGCAAAGATTTCCTTCCCCTGCACCTCCGAGCGAATGTAGACACAAGACCCTTTGATGTTCTGAGTTGATCCCCAATGCTTTGGTATTTTTTTGAAATATACAACCCAAATCATATCCGAGCTAAATCTCCCCCCCCACCCTGGACATCGAGTGACGTGGATTGAATAATTAGCAAAATAGAATGCACCCTGACCGTGCCATCACTTTTGGGAGAGCGGGGGAAGAAATGATGTAACAAATGATTAACTTTGTTCTCTTTTATTCTTTATGTTTATGTTGGTGACTGAAACACTTTGGTGAAACGATTATGTGCTGAGTGACGAGTTGGGTGTAAGGCTTTTATTTTGCTTGTTGCACGCGAATCCTTGCTCGTGCACAAAACACTCGGCTTATCACTGGCTGTAACCAGGTGTAACTGCACTAAATATACTTTGTTGGTCCCATGCAGGTGAGAAATATTTAACCAAAGTCCCTCATTATTCAAAAGCAAACACCAGACGAACATTTTGAGATAATAAGGAGAAAGTCCTTTATTTTTAAAACCTTCTTATTACAGCAGCAGGGGACCATTTGACCATCTGTGACTCATGGTTTGACCTCACTGTTGGTTACGAAGACCAAACTGGTGGTTTCGCGAGGAGAACCTTAAAACACTTCCATGCCCGCGATATATGACTTCCCTATTTTTTTTATCCTCCTCCTCTGCCTCCCCAAGCATGGGTAGGCTGGAGGTCCAAAGTGGAACTAAATAATGGGAGCGGAAGCAGGTTTACTGACCATTCCGGGCTGAGTTAACCGATGGCGGTGGGGTTTATGAGGGGTCTCGACACTCCCCTGACGATGTGTGTGACTGGGCTAGAATTCCAGTCCAGCTCGAGGGTTATTAATATTGCCTCACCTGCCTGGCAGAGCCTGGAAGCTGTCTCTGGTCATTCCTAACTGGTTAGGATCTGCGCTGGGTAGATTTGCGGACAACAGCCTGGTTTATTTGCAGTTGAAGTAGATGTGGGGCTTGATGACTTTGGGGAGCAGTTAAGGAGAGTGGGAGGGGGAAATTTGAAGCTTTGTAACCTCTACCCTTTTGCTTGCTTCCACAGTGCCCAGAATTCACCAGTTATATTGGGCATGAGGTCTTACTGGAGCGATTACAGGAAGGCCGGAAAATGTGCAAGGACATGGAAGAGCTGCTACGATTAAGGTAAGATTTCTGATCTCTTGGGTCTTGTGAAGAAACTATTTTGTTTGGATAAATGTTATGAATGAACAGAGGAGGGGGGGGGGGGGGGCGGGTTTACCTCAGTTGGCTGGACAGCTGGGTTGTAATGCAGAGGGAGGACGACAGCGAGGGTTCAATTCCCGTACTGGTTGGGGTTATTCACGAAGGCCCTGCCTTCTCAACCTCTCCCCTCGCCTGAGGTGTGGTGATCCTCAGATTAAATCGCCACCTGTCAGCTCTTCCTTCTCAAAGGGGAAAGCAGCCTGTGGTCACCTGCGACTGTGGCGACTTTACTTTTAAGAGGGACTGTTGCTTTCCTGCCTCCCAAAACATATTTACTTTGTAGTTATTTATTTTCCCTGCCCCCACCCTCAAGATTTGGGTACAGTCCCTCAGGTGCTATCGGTTCTCCATTAAAATTTACCTTGCCCGGGTACCTATTCTTCAATCTGAGCTGAAAGAGAAAATGTCAGAAAGCTGGGTAACTTTGACGTACGTCATGCTCCAGCCTAACGTTGACCTCAATCTGACACCCACTCACATACGAGTCACTGGATCATAATAGCAAGAAGGAACCCAGGGACTTGTCTTCTTTCTGTCTGACCTTTTTGCACGCTATTCTTGGTAAGGCCCCCATGTTTTGCTCCCTTACATCTAAGGGACTTTGATTTGAGTGCTCCTGATGTACAATCGCAAAGGCTATTGGGACCACACCAAGCAGCTCTCCTCTGCGAGAACGACTCTCTATTCTAGACTGATCCTGGAATGGAAAGTTATCCCCTAGCTATTTTATTTTCTCTTCACTAACCCCTGTCTTCTTTAAATCCTCACCTCGAACCTTAAAGTGCGAGGGGCGAAAGATCGTCTTTGTCACCAAGGTTGAGGTCATCCATTCAGCTGCCTTGGTCACCTTTTCCCAACATGTCACCTCTGAGGTTCCCACTGCCCGAGACTGGAACTTGCACATTTTGTTCCCCTGTACCTTCCCTCTCCAAGCTTATCTGGTCCATAGGAACCACTCGCTGCTCTTTCTATAATCTCCCTATTCCCAGTAAGCTACTGATTTACTCCCAACTTTCCTTCCTGGCCACTTGCTTGCCGATCTTATAAATGGTTGATCCTCTCGGATACCGTTTTCTTTTTTTTTTCTATAAATTTAGAGTACCCAATTATTATTTTTTTCCAATTAAGGGGCAATTTAGCGTGGCCAATGCACCTACCCTGCACATCTTTGGGTTGTGGGGACGAAACCCACGCAGACACGGGGAGAACGTGCAAACTCCACACGGACAGTGACCCAGGGCCGGGATTCGAACCCGGGTCCTCAGCGCCACAGTCCCAGTGCTAACCACTGCGCCACCAGCCCACCCTGGATACTGTTTTCCGAATCCTAACCCTCCTTTTTCAAATCTGCCCATCATCCCCTGCCTTTGTCTAAAAAGGAAACTGACATTGACCGTTGCGTCATAGCAAACTGCTGCCTCATCGTCAACCTCCCTTTCCTCATCAAGGGCTTTGTAGTCCCCATTGTAATCTGTACCCATCTTTCCCAGAATTCCATGTATAGCTCCCTGCAATTGGGTATTTGGCCAGAAGGAAAAGTTACAAAGTGTGAGTGTGCTAACTTCTCATCCCTTTCAGCCTCTTTGCAGTCTTTGGCCCAAATCATCAAACTATCCCGTTCCCGTGTCTCTCCAATCTTGGCCAGCGTTTGACTGCCTACGCCTGACTTACCTTTTTTTATGAATCTGGCCAGAGAAATCCCCTGCAGTGGCATCTCTTCTCACCCCTGCACAAATTGCTTCTGTTGTTCCCCAGTGGCTCAGCGGTAATGCCATTGAATTAGCAATCCAGGGGCCCAGGCTAATGCTCTAATGAAGAGGGTTCAAATCCCACCCTGCCAGCTGATCGAATTTGAATTCTAATTCAATTAACAAAATCCGGAATTGCAAGCTCATTTCAGTAATGGTGACCATGAGACCATTGTCAATTGTTGTAAAAGCCCATCTGGTTCACTGATGTCTTTGTGGTCACTGACCTACATTAGCTCCCAGTCAGCAACCTTGCTCTCTCCAACTCTACTACTTTGGCCTCTTGTACATCCCACCCCACCCTCGCATTCTCCACCCAATCATTGGTAACTAGGCCTTCAGTCATCTGGGCCCTGAGCTCTGCAATTCCATCCCCAAACTATTCTGCCCCTGTTTCCTCTTTTTTTTTTAAAAGATGCCAACTACATCTTTTGAGCACTCTTTTCATTACCTGTCCTGATATTTCGTTGGCTTATTGTCAACTGTTGTCTTAGACCATAAGACCATAAGATAAAGGAGCAGAATTAGGCCACTCGGCCCATCGAGTCTGCACTGCCATTCAAACATGGCTGATATTCTTCTCATCCCCATTTTCCTGCCTTCTCCCCATAACCCCTGATCCCCTTATTAATCAAGAACCTATCTATCTCTGTCTTAAAGACACTCAGTGATTTGGCCTCCACAGCCTTCTGCGGCAAAGAGTTCCACAGATTCACCACCCTCTGGCTGAAGAAATTCGTCCTCCTCTCGGTTTTAAAGGATCGTCCCTTCAGTCTGAGGCTGTGCCCTCTGGTTCTATTTTTTCGTACAAGTGGAAACATCCTCTCAACGTCCACTCTATTCAGGCCTCTCGGTATCCTGTAAGTTTCAATAAAATCCCCTTCATCCTTCTAAACTCCAAATGAGTACAGACCCAGAGTCCGCAACTGTTCCTCATACGACAAGCTCTTCATTCCAGGGATCATTCTTGTGAACCTCCTCTGGACCCTTTCCAAGGCCAACCCGTCCTTCCTTAGATCTGGGGCCCAAGTCTGCTCACAATACTCCAAATGGGGTCTTGTAACTCTCCTGTGACCGTGGGACATGTTACTGCATTAGCGGCGCTATGTAACTGCAGAATGCTTATCGCTGCTGTGGATTGTTGGGAATGAGAGACATATTTTCCGTTATTTCTTCAGGGCTTTTGCAGAGGAAAAGTATGGGAAGGAACTGGTGCACATTGCACGCAAAGCTGGTGGTCAAATGGAGATAAAGTAAGTAGGCATCTTGGGGAGTTGGCAGGTGGAAATCTCTGCATGCTTATTCTTGTCTCTTTGCCATTCTTTGTCTTCCACTTTTTATGCTCGACTGAAGAGATTTAGTAATTAGAGAATACATGTTGAGGAACCTTTTCCATTTCATGATGTAATTGAGGGGACTTCATGATGTCAATGGAGGAATGTTGAGTTGCATGAAACACTAGAGCACGCCAGGGTTTAAATATAATAATGGGCATTTGCTCAAGGGGAGATCTTGTGGCAGTGGGCAGCAACCCTGCTTCAGGAACTCCAGGTTTCAGTCAAGTCCGACCCCAGGACTTGATGGCCATGGAATCTCCATAATGTAGGATTTTCAAACGTATTTCGGCTGTGCTTCAACCTGCAGGAACCAGGGCAAGTTTAATCTTTACACAGTTCACTGCCTCAGGCGTAGATGGAAAGATAAATCAGATTTTTTTTTTGCCATTCTCAAGTGCGTGTCCAGATTTTTTGGCCTCTTGTCCACCGTGTGGTTAAATAGTTTGTGGGTGAATTGGGTGGAAAGGGGAAGAACTTTTTTTTCTTTCTGTGTATAAAAACGTCACAGAATCATTCAAAAAGAACATGTTTACAACGGTACACATGGCAACGCAGACCAAATCTTCCCCATTTGAGAAACAACTCGTCCATCAGTCCCCAGATGTCCCATTTTGTTGAAGCTGCTAGATGCACACATTTTCAAATGAGGAAGATGCTGAATGTATTTGAATCTGTAAAACTTTAATCAAGCAGAGATTGGATCCTGATTAATGTGAGCTTGTCGTTACTTAACGACGATTATGACTTAGCGCCAATCGTACATGGTGTAACACTCCTGTGCTTGCATAACATCATCAGTAGTTCCATGAGAGGGCCAGTAGTTTAGTAAGAAAAGGTCAATTCTATCACTACACATTTCTAATTTAAAACTTTATTTTTTGAACACATGTTCCGATCAGAAGCTGTATTCATGCTTTTCTCTCTTTTGCTTCAAGTGCCCCTACCCCCCCCCCCCCCCCCCCCCCCCCCCGACAACCGAGGTCTGATTTTAGTGTACTCTTGTGCATCACACATTGCTAAAAATTGACTCATTTGTAGTCGAACATTTCTCGAAATGGATGTGCTCATTTCCTGTACTCTGTATTCTACAAATGACTGAGAAAGCAGCTTGTGGTTATTGCTGCAGCAGTAGGAAGCGATGGCGATGATGAAAAATAGCCCCGCCTGCAACAAAAGATTTATATAATCCTATAGGAGTGTGGCAAATCTGGATACGGGTCCCATTCTCCAACCTCACTCTTGCCCCTTGATGCCGTCTTAAATATTGACCTCTTTTTTTTTTTTTTTTCAATTCTCATGTCTTGTTTGTTGGCAAAAGGCGATTGACTAGAATTTGGGGCCCTGCTGTGAAATGAAAGGGTTTAAGTTGGAGGATATTGTGCTGAAACTGTGGTTAAAGCTGCACTTTGTGCATCGTGTTAGTTCTAGTCATGGGACTTGTTCAAAACGTGGCACTGATGTGTGTAACTGCGATAAGGCTCCTTGTGACCTGCCACGTTATTGCACCGTAAGACTTGGCAGGTGAGTTGTCAGGATGTGAATGGCGTTAAGCACTCTTGAACTAGCTGCCAGGAAGTGATCACACGGGGAAAACCTGGGGACGATGCCCATCTCCTCCCAGCACTTTCATTTCCCTTTGCTGCGGTCGGTAGATGACCAGCTCTTGGCCACACTTGTATTTGCAAAGCACTTTATCACCTCTTTCAGCCACCTCCATGCAATACTTCATACGCAGTGCATTGAAGTGAGCGTCGCCAGCCATTTTACACATAGCAAAATCCCACAAACAGCAAATAATCTGGTGTTGCCTGCGTGGGTGAATATTGGTCAGAACACTGGGAGAACACCCTGCCCCTTCAAATACTCAATTAGATCTTTCCATCTAAAGGACATTGTGTTCCCATAGTACGCCACTCCCTCAGTTCTGCATTGGTGCATCAGTCTGTGTGGGCATGTCACGCCCAACATCTGTTGCTTCTGTGCGGGAAAAAAAAAATTGGGTACTCTAAATTTTTTTTTAAAAGAAGATATAATGTTGCTGATTCTTCCTGTATTTGAAATCTGACACCGAATCCAAAAACAACTCTCTCACCGTGTTGATTAATTCAGGAAAGATGTGTTATTGTTTATACCCGCGGAGGTCAATGTTATACCGGGCAGCACGGTAGCATAGTGGTTAGCACAGTTGTGTCACAGCTCCGGGGTCCCAGGTTTGATTCCCATCTTGGGTCACTGTCTGCACGTTCTCCCCGTGCCTGCGTGGGTTTCCTCCGGGCACTCCGGTTTCCTCCCACTGTCCAGGTTAGGTGGATTGGCCATGCAAAATTGGCCTTAGTGTTCAAAAGGTGGGGTTGGGTTACGGGAATACGGTGGAGGTGTCGGTTTGCTCTTTCCAAAGGCCGATGCAGACTCGATGGGCTGAACGGTCTACTTCTGCACTGTAAATTCTATGATTCTATGATACCCTTGTATGCTTATATACTTGGTGTTTTTATTTTTTGGGGGGCTGTGGGTATTGTCTTGTTATGCTCTTGGCGTAGCATAAGCTGCTTCCTTGATGTTCACTCTGACAAAGGAAGGTTCAGACATGGAGATAACTTCAACACGTTTATTAAACTATTTATAATTCTCCTACTCGGATTCGCAACTACTGTTAATCCTTCTATAGCTACTCAGACTGACGAACCAGTCTGCTACAATCCAGGTGGTGGGTGTGATGTTGAATCAACATGTGTCTGTACTGACTTGAGTCTCCACTGGAAAGAGGAAGATCATGTGTGCTGTGTCCTTTATATATGGGTTGGTGTAATGCCCCCCTGTGGTAGTGTCACCTCTGTGTGTATCATGAATGCCCATTGGTTGTGTCCTACCTTACTGGCCTATTAGTTGAGTGTCTGTGTGTCATGTCTCTGGTGCTCCCTCTAGTGTCTAGCTAGTCGACGTGTACTTACATTAACCCCTTGTGTATCTACAGTGATGCATATCACCACCGGTATCACTGGCAAGGCCAATATTTATTCCCTTTTCCTAGCTGCCCTTGGCGATTGTGGTGAGCCAACCTTCTTGAGCCGCTGCCATGGTGACAGTCGTAGCCGCTGTGATCCGACCGAGTGGTCATTTCGGAGGGCAGTTCAGTGGCGACGATGTTGCTGTGCGCCTGGAGTGATTCAGGTCGGCAACCTTCCAGGACTGGCCTGGAGTTTCCCAGGAAGTGAAGATCAATCTCCAGGACACCGCCGTGTGCAACCCAGGAGAAAAATTACCTGGATATTTTGAAAATAGATTTATTTATTTTTTGTTGCCATTTTCTTTGACCATTTCTCTTTACCGGATATAAATAATATTGAAGATGGGGGGGAATATCTGCTGTTTAGCCAACAGTCCAGCATCAGCAGTTTGTGGAGTCTTTTTACTTTCCATTCGGTGTATGAAAGCAGTACGTAACGAGGGTGGATAAGTTGGCTGGGACATGGGGGAAAGTCATGTGACAAACCCGCCAGCAATATACAGAAAGATTATCTGTGCCCCTCATAACATTGTACACCTCAATCAGGTCCCCCCTCAACCTTCTCCGCTCTATGGAAAACAACCCCAGTGTCTCTTCAAATCTGAAATGCTCCAACCCAGGCAACATCCTGCTGAATCTCCTCTGCACCCTCTCTGGCGCAATCGCATCCTTCCTGTAGTGCGGTGACCAGAACTGCACACAGTACTCTAACCGTGACCAAACTAGCATTTTACACAGCTCCGCGTAACCTTCCTGTCCTTGTATTTTACGGTTTGGCAAATAACCCATGTCATCTACAGGTCCAGGCAGAAGACGCCAGTGAGCTAAACAGGATTTTAAAACAATCTGGGAGTTTCATTGGCACCATTGATGCTGGAATTGTTTTTAAATTCCACATTGATCAAATTATCTATTTAATTTCCCTAGCTGTAGTGACGGGACTTGAATCATTAGTCCAGGAAAGTGGTCCCTGGGCTTTTGTTATTTTGCATGTTAGATGCTGACAGAGAGCGGGACATAGACGTGGGGGGTGGGGATTGGCTTTGTCAAATCCCCCCAGCCCTCCCCCAAAGTAGGGATTTCCTATTAGAGAAATTCCAGGCAACCCAGCCAGTGCTGCTTACTGGGGCTGTTCAAATCCTATTTTTCCCGGAATATCTACAGTCTCCCGCCTCCAGGCGTTTTGCTTAATCGGATGTTGTAACAGAAGAAGCTGCCTCTTGGGATTGCTGTACAGATTCAACTTGCCCCCAGCACAATACATTTTATGTTGGAATAACAGGCACGTGGACCTCATTAACCTACATTTGTTTCAACGTTATTTCATATGAAGGGTTCCGCTTGATCTATCTCCCTCTCTCGCCTGCTGATCCAGCTGTTCCACCTTTCCAGCATATTCCTCATCGGCTTCAGACATTTTTTTCCCCTGAAGATGTTGTCGTGTGGGGATGGTGTGTCAGGTTGGCTCGGTGTCTTTGCACTTTTCTCCACTGAATCACCAAACCACACTCCCAAGGTTCAGATACAGCCCCAAGTGGATACTTTCTGAAGCAGCGCTGAGGGAGTGCTGCATTGTCAGAGTTACAGATCCTGTGCATCATTCTATCCTCTGCCGTTTACCATCTACAAGATGCACCGCGACAACCCACCAAGGCTCATTCGACAGCACCGTGATCTCTACCACCTAGAAGGACGAGGACAGCAGTTGCCTGGGAATACCACCACCTGGAAGGTCCCCGCTGCCCCAATCTACACAACATCGCGACTTTATATATCACCACTGTGCCCGATATTGAAACAGTTTTACTCAATGACATTTCTCATCTTGGTGGACACACAAGAAATCTTTTTAAAAATAGGGACAAGGGGCAATTTAACACTAGTGTTTATTTAGATCCTGCCTCAACCCCTTAGCAAGAATATTGCCAAGACATGCAATGCTTACAATCGTTAGACAGGTCAACGTGTAAATATGTATGAAGAGACAGGTAAAAATAAGATGGTCACGGATCAATCTGTACACCCGTGGTGCCTTGTTCATACTTTTGCAGGCAGGGGAGGTGGTGGCATAGTGGTATTGTCACTGGATAAGTAATGCAGAGAACCAGACTAATGCTTTGAAACCCTGGGTTCGAATCTCATGGCAGATGGTGAACTTTGAATTTTTTTTCAAAATGAATCTGGAAATAGAAGTTTAATGATGACCATTGCCAATTTTCATAAAAACCTATCTGGTTCATTAATGTCCTTCAGGGAAGGAAGGAAATCTGCCATCCATACCCGGTCTGGCCTGCATCTGACTCCAGATCCACACAGCGATGCGGTTGACTCTTAACTGGCCCCCACTGAAATGGCCGAGCAAGACGCTCAATTCAAGGGCAATTAGGGATGGGCAACAAATGTTGGCTCAGCCAACGACGCCCACATCCCATGAACGAACAAAAAAAAAGGCCGGCAGCAGAATCAAGCTTTTGGTTAATTGCTGGAAAGATTGAGGGGAAATCATTCCTCAATTCCGTGAGAAAATCCAGCAACTCCTCAGATAGTCATAGGGTATCCTCCATCTCTGTATTTACATTTATTGTTGGGCGGCGCAGTGGTTAGCACTGCTGCCTCACGGCGCCGCGGACCCGGGTTTGATCCCGGCTCTGGGTCACTGTCAGTGTGGAGTTTGCACATTCTCCCTGTCTCTGTGAGGGTGTCACCCCCACAACTCGAGATGTGCAGGTTGCCCCTTAATTGGGGGGGGAGATAAAAGAATTGGGTACTTTAAATTATAAAAAAACAGAACTAACATTTATTTCCTTGGAATTTACTGTAAAACATTTCAAATGATTTATATTCAAACCTGCGACCACCACCATCTAGAAGGACAAGGGCAGCAGATACCTGGGAACCCCACCACCTGGAGGTTCCCCTCCAAGTCACTCACCAGCCTGACTTGGAAATATCTCGGCCGTTCCTTCACTGTCACTGGGGCAAAATCCTGGAACTCCCTCCCTAACAGCACTGTAGGTGTACCTACACCACGGGGACTGTAGCCGTTCAAGAAGCTGCAGCTCACCACCTTGAGGGCAATTGGGGATGGGCAATAAATGCTGGCCTGGCCAGCGATGCCCACATCCTGTGACAGGGTTTTCAAAAGTAAAATATAAAATAAACGTCCTTTTTATAATCGAGCAAACTTTGGTTCGTGGAAAAATGATCACCAAAACATGTTTGTGTAGAGAATGAAGGCAGTTCCAATCGCTTCCTGCTGTCTCCCCCTATGAGGCAGTCTCGTTGGAAATTTCAATGTAATTGAATCTGTATTTAAATGACTGGTTGTTTCCAACTTTGTTTGTGGTTTATGTAAATTTGATGCAAATATCTTCTGAGAGGAAACAATTCTAGTTAAAGCTCCCAAAACAAACCGAGCATAACAAGACAAAAGTACTTTTACACTTGAACAAAGGGCGTTAATGATTGATCAGCACCTTCACAAAGAAAGGGTTAGGTTCATATTTTGGATAAAGGTCCTTTGGTTCTTTCCTGGTGTTCAGTTGCCTTGCCAAGAAGTCATGATGTGGAGATGCCGGCGTTGGACTGGGGTGAGCATAGTAAGAAGTCTTCTTACAACACCAGGTTAAAGTCCAACAGGTTTGTTTCAAACACGAGCTTTCGGAGCGCAGCTCCTTCCTCAGGTGAATGGCGAGTAACTCGCCATTCACCTGAGGAAGGAGCTGCGCTCCGAAAGCTCGTGTTTGAAACAAACCTGTTGCCAAGAAATGACTGACTATGACCATTTCAGAGGGCAGTTAAGAGTTGACCACTGTGCTCTGGAGTCCCATTGCCTCCCCAGGTTGACATTGCTGAACCCGATGGGCTTATATGGTAATTCAGTAGGTTTATGATCATCATTAATGAGATTGATTTTTTTTTTTGAACCCGGGTTCGATTCCAGCCTTGGATGACTGCGTGGAGTCTGCACGTTCTCCCGTGTCTGCGTCGGTTTCCTCTGGGCGCTCCGATTTCCTCCCTCAGTCCAAAGATGTGCGGGTTAGGTGGATTGGCCAGGCTAAATTTGACCCGTAGGTTAGGTGGGGTTACAGGGATAGGGTGGGGGGAGTGGACCTAGGTTCGGGTGTTCTTTCAGAGGGTGGGTGCAGACTCGATGGGCGAACGGCCTCCTTCTGCACTGTAGGGGTTCTATGATCATAACCGATCTTCTGCAGCAACACTATCTTCCTGTGACGTTCCCATATCCCTTAGATATTTTTAATCTGTAGAGATCTATCTATCTGAAGACTTGAACAGACTCAACAAATCAGCTTGCACAATTATTTCTTTACATGACTGTTCCTGCGTTGTGTGTGATGGCTGTTTTAGGATCGAGCTAGTTTAGGGAGAGGAAGATGGGGAAATTCAGCCCAGCTGATGCAAGGTTCCTGTTGGGCAATGCCATCCTCCGTGATTTGGACTAAACAGACAATTATAATAATGAGAACAATTCCGAGAAGATTTACTTGTCTAATTTCTGGTACGACGAGAGTTGTTTTAAGGGAAGGTTGATCAAGTTTACTCATGGAGTCAAACATTTTTTTCCAAAAAAATTTAGAGTAACCAATTTGTTTTTTCCAATAAAAGGGTCAATTTCGCGTTGCCAGTCCACCTACCCTGCACATCTTTGGGTTGTGGGGGCGAGACCCACGCAGACACTGGGAGAATGTGCAAACTCTACACGGACAGCGACCCAGGGCCGGGATTGAACCCGGGTCCTCGACGCCCTGAGGCAGCGGTGCTAGCCACTGCGCCATCGTGCCGCCTCATTAAGTCAAACATACAAGATTCTGAAGGGGCATTGACAGGGTGGATACGGAGAGGGTGTTTCTCCTCGTGGGGAGTCTAGAACCAGAGGGCACACTTTCAAAATAAGGGGTTTCCCTTATTACCCTGGTGTTGAGGAAGAATTTCTTCCCTGAACATCATTGGAATCCTCTTGTCCGGCGAGCAATGGAGGCTGGAACATTGAATATGTTCAAGGCAAGGGCAGCATGGTGGCACAGTGATTAGCACTGCTGCCTCACGGTGCCGAGATCGCAGATTCGATCCCGGCCCTGAGTCACTGACCGTGTGGAGTTTGCACATTCTCCCCGTGTCTGCGTGGGCTTTGCCCCCTCAACCCAAAAGATGTGCAGGGTAGGTGGATTGGCCATGCTCAAAATTGCCCCTTAATTGGAAGAAATGAATTGGGTACTCTAAATTTACTTTAAAAAAAATGTTCAAGGCCAAGATAGATAGATTTTTGATCTGCAAAATAATCGAGTTATGCTCAATTGTTCTAAACTCCTGGTACCATGTTATGTTCTGTGTTGTGGCCGTTGTAAGGAAGCACACATTTAGTTCTTTAGTAGTAAGATAGTTTATTGATGAAATTAACATGTAGAAAGATAACTAAAGAAACTATGATACAAGAGGTAACGAGATGTGAATTCTCCTGGAGCTACTTCTAATGTGACTGTCCTCTAGTACGACTTACTACCAACTGCTCTATCTCTGGAGTCGCATGGTGGATCTCTGTCCCCATCTGCTGGTTGGAGCTTGTATATCTAACTATATACATTACTATGCATGTGCATGTAACCACAGTGGGGTGGGGGAAGAAGAGATACTATCAGGAACGTGGAGTTACGGCCACCCAAGGTCATCTGTGAAGTTACTGAGTGGTATTTCTTATGAGAGTGGTCGGAATTCTCCGACCATTGGGGTGCAGCGCACCCTCCCTCCCCTGCAAGCGAGTGACGCGCGATGTGGCTGGGGGTACAGAGAATCTCCCCACTTAATTTGTGGTGCAAAATCGCCTTCTGCTGACAATTGCCGCAGTGATTTCTGTCTCTGTCTCTTCCCTATGTGACCTCTAACGTAAGCACAGACTGATCCTCTGACAGACTAGAAAGGCAAGTTTCCAAAACAAGGCTCCCTAGAGAAGCCAGTCAGTCCCCAAGGACATCAAACATCCGTCCCCTTTTCTGATTAGATTTCTGTGATTGTTCGCCCCAGCACATTCTGCAAAGATGGTAAATAAAAGGTTTTTTTTTTGTTTTGCAGTATGACGTCCCTGAAGGTTCTGTCTTTTGGAATTTGCGGCAGGGATCGTAAATATTTGGAGGGATTCCTGGGAGGGAGTCAGTATTTGGAGGACCCCAAGCCACAGGGCGGTTGAAGATTACTGGGTGGTGGAGACAGTGGTGGGAGCAAACAGGCCCATGAGATCAAGTCAGAAATAAGGAAGCTTTGCAAGATCTGGTTTATGGGCTGCCCAAATGAGACAACGTGTGCTTTGAAATCTGTGAAATTGAAACCAGCCATCTGTCGCCCAGCTCCAGGAGAATATGTACTTACCAAAACTATCCAAAACTCATTAAGCTTTCCTATTTTCTTAACCTGAATGTAATTGTGGTGGTCAAGTGCACAGTATCTGGCTGTGGTTGCAGAGTATGGTCCTCTTTGCTCTCCTCGCACCTAATGGCTTTTTATGCCATTATTTCATGAGTTGTGGGTGTCGTTGGCTAGGCCACTAGTTATTGCCCATTCCTAATTGCCATGGCAACGGTAAATGACATGAGAAGATAAATTAAACATTTAATTTGTAAACATAAAGTAAAGGCCACAAAGTGGCTTATAGCTCAGTGCAGCTGGGGAGGCGGTGGAGTAGTGGTATCGTCACTGGACGAGTAAATCAGAGAGCCAGAGTAAAACTCTGGTGACCCAGGTTCAAATCCTGTCACTGCAGATGGTGCAATTTCAATTCAATAAAAATTTGGAATTAAAAGTCTAATGATGACCAGGAAACCATTGTCGATTGTCGTAAAAACCCATCTGGTTCACTCATGTGCTTTTAGTGAAGGAAATCTGCCGTCCTTACCTGGTCTGGCCTACATGTGACTGCAGACCCACAGCAATGTGGTTGACTCTTAACTGCCCCCTCAAGGGCAATTAGGGATGGGCAATAAATGCTGGTACAGCCTGCGACACCCACGTCCCACAAACTAATTTTAAAAATGGATGAACTGTGCAGCCATGTTCTCAAAAAGAGAGCTTTTCTGGAGAGAGAGAGGATCCCGCATTGGGGGGGGGGGGGGGGGGGGGGGGGGGGGGGGGGGGGAGGGGAGGGAAGCAGAGGATTTGATGTGGAAATTTCATTGAAAAACTTTGCTAAATAAACTGACCTTGTATTTCTAGAATGCCTTTAACCGAGTGCTTCATAGCATTCACGTTGAGAGGGCTAGAATACACGAGAACGGATGTATTTCTGAGCCTCCATTTGTAGTATTGTGAGCAGTTTTGGGCTCCGTATCTAAGGAAGGATGTGCTGGGCTTCAAAAGGGTCCAGAGGAGGTTCACAAGAACGATCCCTGGAATGAAGAGCTTGTCGTATGAGGAACAGTTGAGGATTCTGGGTCTGTCCTCATTGGAGTTTAGAAGGATAGGGGGAATCTCATTGAAACTTATATCATACTGCGAGGCCTGGATAGAGTGGACGTGGAGAGGATGTTTCCACTTGTAGGAAAAACTAGAACCAGAGGACACCATCTCAGACTGAAGGGATGATCCTTTAAAACCGAGACGAGGAGGAATTTCTTCAGCCAGAGGGTGGTGAATCTGTGGAACTCTTTGCCGCAGAAGGCTGTGGAGGCCAAATCACTGAGTGACTTTAAGACAGAGATAGATAGGTTCTTGATTAATAAGGGGTTATGGGAAGAAGGCAGGAGAATGGGGATGAGAAACATATCAGCCATGATTGAATGGCGGAGCAGAATCGATGGGCCGAGTGGCCTAATTCTGCTCCTGTGTCTTATGAAATGAAAATCGCTTATTGTCACAAGTAGGATTCAAACAAAGTTACTGTGAAAAGCCCCTAGTTGCCACATTCCGGTGCCTGTTCAGGGAGCCTGGTATGGGAATTGAACTGTGCTGCTGGCCTGCCTTGGTCTGCTTTAAAAGCCAGCTATTTAGCCCTGTGCTGTTATGGACACTTATCAGACAGACTGTGACAGTGAGCCACATATGGAGATATTGGGACAAATAACCAAAGTCTTGGGTTAAAGAGGTAGGTTTAAGGAGTGGACCTTTACTGATGATGTCTCCTCTGGTTTCTTTTTCCAGCACCCTACGAATAGCCTTTGACAGTCTAAAGCAACGTAAGTAGCAGATACTTGACTGTGTACTTGTGTCATATACATATTGGTTGGAATTCTCCAGCATCGGGATCTCTTTTCCCCCGGCAGCGCATCAGCCGCCCGTGGGTTTCCCGGCAGAGTGGGGGAGCTTCCATGGGAAATCCCATTGACGAGCGACGGGATGTCATGATGTGCAGACACGCAACCAATGGGTCATTAGAACAGGACACAACCAATGGGTAATCAGGACATCCAGAGGTGGCATTACCACAAGGGGGCACTACACGACCCATATAAAAAGGACAAGGCACACAGGCTCTGCCTCTTCCACTGGCAGAAACCAAGAGAACAGGACGGGGTTGATTATCAGCAACATCACACCCTAGCACGTGGTCGAGGGCAAGCGTGTATAGTTAGCAGAATAGACTGAGTTATTAGAGGCAGATTAGTAGAGCGTCGAACTCATTTAAGAGCATTGTAAATCATTCAATAAATACGTTAAACGTATCTACAAATCCGGAGCATCTTTCAGCAGAGCCTACATCAAGTAGCAGCTTATGTTACTCAAGGTAACATAATACAACAGGTGCGAGAGAGAGAGAGAGAGACGGGGGAGGTAGGTGCGAGAGAGAGGGGGAGGTGGGTGCGAGAGAGAGAGAGGGGGGGTGGTAGGTGCAAGAGAGAGAGGGGGTGGTAGGTGCAAGAGAGAGAGGGGGTGGTGGGTGCAAGAGAGAGAGAGGGGGAAGTGGGTGCAAGAGAGAGAGAGGGGGAGGTGGGTGCAAGAGAGAGAGGGGGAGGTGGGTGCAAGAGAAAGAGGGAGGAGGATATGAGAGATGGGAGGGTGAGGGGGGGAGGGTGTGAGAGAGACAAAGGAGGGAGGGTGTGAGAGAGAGTGGAGAGGAGGTGTGAGAGGGAAGCAGGGAGAGGGAGCCAGGGACTGGGGTCTGTTTTCCATTGCACCCCCACAATTTACCCTGTTTAAGCATTGACACAAGAGCATTGAATCAACCGAACTGCAGGAGTGGCTATTCAACTGTGGCAGCATGAATCCAACTTGCTGTGAATTGCTTTTCACCTACTCTGTCCTCGGTGGCTCTTTGGGACTAAGTGGGGTGAGGGTGGGGGTCAAATAGCAACGGCTAAATTCAAAATACACCGAGGCTCGTATGTTCTGTGTGACTCGATCTGACACGGAAGGACCACATTGAAACATTTTTACCCCCCAACCCCACCCCCAGACACACCCACCCCCAGACACACCCACCCACACACCCACCCACATGCATGCACTTAATCAAGACATAGGAAACCACAAAGATATAGAAGATATATTTATAGCGTGCTTTGTCTTGAGGAGACAGGCTACCGGCCGGTATATGTGGACAGAATAGATGAGATAAAAATGTCCATTTGGCTGTTTCAGAATTGGAAAACATCGGGAATCTGCACATTCAGCTGGCTGTTATGTTAAAGGATGAGGTAAAACGCCTGGAGGATTTCCGGGAGAGGCAGAAGGAGACACGGAAGAAGGTGAGAATGATCCACGTGTTATAAGACCACATTCCTCCCTTAATAACAGCGGGGAGTTACAGAGTGCTTGTGTGGGGTCAGAATGGCTAATATTGCAGCGTGGGCATTTTTATTTTCAATTTAGCGTACCCAATAAATTTTTTCCAATCAAGGGGTAATTTAACATGGCCAATCCACCTACCCTGCACATCTTTGGGTTGTGGGGGCGAAACCCACGCAGACACGGGGAGAATGTGCAAACTCCACGCGGACGGTGACCCAGAGCCGGGATCGAACCTGGGACCTCGGCGTCGTGAGGCAGCAGTGCTAACCCACTGCGCCACCGTGCTGCCCCCCGTGTGGGCATTTTAAATTTGTTTTGGAGTTTTTACAAAGCCCACTTGTTCCAGTCCGTGTTAAATATCCTGTGATGTTTGTTTAAAATCTGCGCTGCCCTTTCCGTAGCACCGTTGAACGATGACTGCGCAGAAAGAGGCCATTCAGCCCATTGTATCCGAGAAAAAAGAAACTAGCTGCTCATTTTAATCCCACTGGTGCATAGCCCTATATGTTCCAGCAATTCCGATGCAGATCCAGGCACCTTTTTCAATGAGTTGAGCGCCTCAGCCTCAACCCCTAACTTAGGCCGTGAATTCCAGACGCCCACCTCCCTCTGGGGGGGAAACATCCGGTCCCCTCTCATCCAATCACCTTAAATCTAAGGCCCCTGGTAACTGACCCCTCAGTGAGGGGGAAACAAATCTTTCTCTGTCCAACCCGATCTGGCCCCTCCATAACTTTTGTAAACCTCAGTCAGGTCACCCCTCGGCCTCCTCTGTCCTACGGAGAGTGACCCCAGTCTATCCGACCTCCTCGTAGCTGCAATTTTCAAGCCCTAGCAACATTACTGTAAATCTCCTCTGCATTCTGTCTCCCCTCTGGACATTACAGTCCTTCCAGAGCCGTGCACAGAGCTCCAGGTGTGGTCTATGTCGTGTTAAGCACACTGAGATAACACGGGCTGCAACTGGATGCAGCTATAACTGAAAGATACTCCAGATCTTGAAGTTAGTTCAATTTGATTTATTGAACCTGTCACACAGTTAGCACAGTTCTCTGTGAGTTCGACTCTCTGCTAACCTAAGTGTGATTGCTCTGTCTGACTGAACCAGACTAGCTCTTAGCCACGTGCTGGAGGTGTTATGTGATGTATACACCCGACTCACTCTGTAGATGTCCCCAGTGAAAAGAGGCGGAGTGTGAGTGCCTCGTGCCTTTTATAGTGGGAAACCACCCCCAAGTGTTCTGCCTGCTGATTGGTTATGTCCTGTTCTCTGTGTTCATTAGCTGCCTGTCTGTATCTCATTATGTGCATGTCTGCATATCATGACAGACTAACCAGCGTTTCACCCGGTCCCATTATCACATCCCTGCTTTTGTATTCAACGCAACATCTCAAAGCGACGTTTAAAATGTTCGTCTGGTCAGGTGAGGCAGAGGGAAGAAACTGGACTGAACAATATGTGCCTGTTCTCGCTGCAAAGTAACATTTGGAAAACCAATAACAGTTTGCACGATGTGAGACTTGACCGTTTGTGACGTGAACCCATCTTTGTGTTCGATATCTGCCTGTTTAGGAGCAGTGAAAAGAAAATCACATTTTCAGCTGTCTTAATTCTGTCTATTGTCAATTTTCATACTTTTTTTAACCTTTAAACTAGGGGCTGGTTTAGCTCACTGGGCTAAATCGCTGGCTTTGAAAGCAGGCCAAGGCAGGCCAGCAGCACGGTTCAATTCCCGTACCGGCCCCCTGAACAGGCGCCGGAATGTGGCGACTAGGGGCTTTTCACAGTAACTTCATTTGAAGCCCACTTGTGACAATAAGCGATTTTCATTTCATTTCATTTAATTCATTAAAGCTGCTTTCCCCCAATCCCGTGAAGGTACAATATGTAGCTGGGATTCTGTTCTGCAGAGGCAATAATGATTTTCGAGTATCTCTCTTCGCGGGCGGACGGTCTCGGAGACGCGGGCGGACGGTCTCGGAGACGCGGGCGCAGACAGGCGCAGAGACCAGCACGGGTGCAGACACACAGGTGCAGGCATGCGCATGGTGCAGACACAGGCGCAGACACCTGAGTTAAGATCAAGAGCTCTCCCTCATCGGGCTTCACTGGGGGTACAGTGAAATGTCCGTTGACACTCTCTATTTCGGGGCTATCGTGGCAGAGTAACAGGGGTCTCCGAGGACTGGGACTACAATGTGAGTCAGCACCTGCAAAAACCAGTGTGTGGAAAGGAGAAACAAACCGTTTCCATTTGGAAAATTGCGAAAACAAATTTGCTAACTTGAGATGGCAACGTTTCCAGAATTTGGAAGTGCTGATAGGAAGCGTGTGGAATTCTCACAGTGGACATTGAGACATCGGTCGGGATTCTCCCAGCCTAGTGCCGGGACAGAGAATCCCCGCAAATGGGCCACGCCGCCCTGACGGCGGGCATGCGATTCTCCGCAGTGCGGAGAACCGGTGGCAGCGTGGTTGGCGCGGCGACGGTCGTGGGTCGCTCTATGCACCCGGCCCGCCAATGCTCTGGCTCGGATGGGCCGAGCGGCCGTAGGAAAAGAGCCGAGACCCGCCGGTGCCGTTCTAAACTGCTCAGGGCCGGCGGGATCTCGACATGTAAGGGTCAGGTGGTGGCCGGTGGGGGTGGGGGGGGGGGGGTGTGGTGATATGCATCACTGTAAATACACAAGGGGTTAATGTAAATACACGTAGACTAACTAGACACTAGAGGGAGCACCAGAGACATTACACACAGCCATTCAACCAATAGGTCAGTAAGATAGGACACGACCAATGGGCATTCACGATACACACAGAGGTGACACTGCCACAGGAGGGCATTACACCAACCCATATAAAAGGACACAGCACACATGATCTTCCTCTTTCCAGTGGAGACACTCGGTGAGTACACAGGGTTGATTTGAAACACATCACACCCACCACGTGGATTGTAGCAGACTGGTTCGTCAGTCTGAGTAGCTGTAGCAGGATTAACAGGAGAGTCGAATCCTGGTAGGAGAATTGTTAACAGTTTAATAAATGTGTTAAAGTTATCTCCAAGTCGGATCCTTCCTTTGTCAGAGTGTATATCAAGGAAGCAGCTTATGCTACGTCAAGAGCATAGCAAAACAGGGGGGTTCGATCCCGGAGGGGGGGGCCTCCGATGGCCTGGCCCACGATCGGGGCCCACCGATCGGCGGACTGGCTTCTCTGGCTGGGGGGGGGGGCCTCCTTTCCTACGTGCCAGCCCCTGTAGTCCTGCACCATGTTGCATCGGGGCCAACGCGTTGAAGGAGGCCACTGCGCATGCGTGCGTTGGCACCGGTGCAATTGCGCATGCGCAGATCCCACGGCGCCCAGTCCGTGCCAGGATCTGCAACTGGAGCGGCGCGAACCACTCCAGCACCGTGCTGGCCCCCTGTAGGGGCCAGAATTAGACGTGGGAGCGGCCCGTTCACGCCATCGTAAAACGCAACGGCGTTTAACGACAACGTGGACACTCTGCCGCGGGATTGGAGTATACCACCCATTGTGTCCTTGTGGTATCCCGTCTGCCTGGCCATTCCTGTCAACCAGGACAGAACGAAGGATGTTGCTTCTGCATTACTGTAAATGCACAGACATCAGGTTGAGGTCGGACTAGGATTTGAGATGGTTTTGGTTGAAGATGCTTTAGTATTCGGCTAATCTAGAGTGTCAGCCGCACCGAGCTAATGCTCAGAATCTATTAACACTTGTCTAACTTTGTCCACTTCCTACAAAAAAGCGCCAGCAGTCAAGCTTGAACGTGATCTTGTTTTAGAAAGGGTCTTGACACTCACTATTTATTTTTAGGGTCTATTTTGGCAACACTAGATTTCTGTGAAATGGCTTCTGCATGGCTCAAAACCAGCTTTAAAAATAACAGCCTGTTTGGATTTGATTCTTTGCGACTCACTAACATCAAGATACGGGACGGCACAGTGGTTAGCACTGCCGCCTCACACCACCGAGGACCCGGGTTCGATCCCAGCCCCGGGTCACTGTCCATCTGGAGTTTGCAAATTCTCCCCGTGTTTGCGTGGGTTTTGCCCCCACAACCCAAAGATGTGCAGGCTAGGTGGATTCGCCATGTTAAATTGCCCCTTAGTTGGAAAATTAATGAATTGGGAACTCTAAATTTATTTTTAAAAAACTAACATAAGTTTCCATCCTCGAGCCCCTCTCAAAGATTTTGCATCAGTTTCTTCCAAGGCAACACGGTGGCGCAGTGGGTTAGCCCCGCTGCCTCACGGCGCCGAGGTCCCAGGTTCGATCCCGGCTCTGGGTCACTGTCCGTGTGGAGTTTGCACATTCTCCCCGTGTCTGCGTGGGTTTCACCCCCACAACCCAAAGATGTGCCGGGTAGGTGGATTGGCCACGCTAAATTGCCCCTTAATTGGAAAAATAATAATTGGGTCCTCTAAATTAAAAAAAAAAGAAGAATTTCTTGCCAACGGTTAAAATAGTTTTGTTTAATCTTTAAAAGAAGGAAACTGGGTTGACATCAGCGATAGACTGGGATAATTCAGCAGAAGTTCATCTGCTGCATGGCTCCTTCCTCGAAGATCTCGTGAATGGGGCACTGTGAGGGTCATGTGAGGCGATGCAATTTAGGGATACGAGCAAGGCTGAGGAACGCACTATGAATCGTAGGACGTTGGGAAGTTCAGAAGGCCGGAGAGACCTTGGG
This sequence comes from Scyliorhinus canicula, assembly GCF_902713615.1. Classification (NCBI taxonomy): domain Eukaryota; kingdom Metazoa; phylum Chordata; class Chondrichthyes; order Carcharhiniformes; family Scyliorhinidae; genus Scyliorhinus; species Scyliorhinus canicula. The sequence goes on along the minus strand of NC_052169.1, from coordinate 6,372,100 downwards.
GTGCATGTCCACAGATCCCTGAAGGCAGTGGGATAGGTACATAATGTGATTAAGAAGGCATGTGGGATACTTGCCTTTTATTAGCCGAGGCATGGGGTATCAGAGCAGAGAGGTTATGTTGGAGCTGTATGGAACGCTGGTTAGGCCACAGCGAGAGTGCTGTGTGCAGGTTTGCTTGACACACAATCACATCCTATAGAAAGGGTGCAGAGGAGATTCACCAGGATATTGCTTGGGCTGGAAAGTTTCAGCCAGGATGAAAGGCTGGTTGGATTGTTTTCCTTCGAGCAGAGAAGGCTGAGGTGAACAGAATTATGAGGGACATAGATAGGGTAGATAGGAAGCAGCATTTCCCTTTAGTACAGGGGTCAATAACCAGGGGGCATAAGTTAAGGTAAGGGGCAGGAGACCGAGAGGGTGGTGGGAATGGAGCTCCATGTCTGAAAGGGTGGTACAGACGGAACCGTCACAACATTTAACAAGCATTTGCATGAGCACAAACGTCATAGCGGACAAGGCTACAAATCAATGCTGGAAAAGGGGATTAGAATAGATAGGTGCTTGGGTGCTTCATGGCCAGCAGTGGACATGATGGGCCAATGGGCCACTCTCTGTCTCTGTGGCTATGACATGGGTGGAGGTGGGAGGCTCAAGACACATCCCTCGTATATGTATATAATTGCTATTCCCAAAAGAAAATCCTGGATTCCTGGAGAGGGATGACAACATTCCCAATTCATGCAGTATGATCTACCTTCGCTACTAAAAGCTTTGAATCTGAGGTTTCCTTTGGATGTTGGGACTGCAGGGTTTAGGGTTAGGCTCTCACTGTCTCCATCTCCATGATAGGTCATGTTAGTTTTGTTCTGGGCCAAGGTTTAGAGAACCTCAAAGTGTATCATGTGTTCACCTGACCCACAACTTTTAATAGATTGTGGTATGGGGAGCACACGGCCCACTCTACAGGTGTGGTACAGGAGAAATGGAAAAGTATTTTTTAAAGCAAAACAATGTTTAGTCTATGAACTCAAGTTAACCTTTTTGAAACATACAGTGAACATCTTAGCAACCATCAATTCAAATACAACCCCCAAACAATACAACACTAAGTAATGATTAGGCTGTCCTTTTAACATCCATAAGACTTAACAAAAACCTTCAAAACAGAGAGACATCAGGCTTAACTTCACTACTGAGAACATTTATAATTCTGAATTCACCAAATGATCAAGAGATAGTCTTTTGATGGCAGAGAGAACAGCAGTACCCCTGCTCTGTCTGGCTTCAGCTCCAACACCGAAAACGAAACTAAAACACACCCTGCAGCCTGCTCCAAAACGAAAGTAAAAAGCTGACAGACAGCCCAGCTCCACCCACTCTTTGACATCACTGCAGTAATAAACACCCATTTCTTAAAGGTCCTGTCACTACAGATATTTATAAACACACCCATTTATAAACACCTATTTCTTAAAGGTACTCTCACATGACAGTTTGACGAGGAATTTGCTATTTGTTTAGATGGTGAAGGAATGCAAGGGGAAAGGTTCATAACTGTTTGGGTTTCTCTAACAACTTGTGTGGTTGGAGGGTTATTGATTATTTGGGAGCGTATTGGCAATGTGACCTATTTTGGTTTTGCACAAGCTGGACTGACCTTGAGATCTTCTTACCAACAGTATGAAAGTTCCATGGATCACGTTCAGAAGAACAAGGTGGCCCTGTATAAGAAGACACTTGATGTAAGCAAAGAATTGTGGGATGATTGACAAAAAGGGCATTGTCAAACACAGCACACGGGCAAAGACACAAGGCTCAAATAATTTGTGTTTCGTGGCATTTTGTTTAAATGGCTGACATAATAACAAAATAACTTTCCAAAACAGGCTTTTTTTTTTCATTTACTGTTTCATGGGATGTGGACGTCGCGGGCAAGGCCGGTATTTGTTCATGAGTCATAGGAGCAGGGCACCATGGTGGCGCAGTGGTGAACTCGCGGCGCAGAGGATTCGATCCCGGCCCCGGGTCATTGGCTGTGTGGAGTCTGCACGTTCTCCCCCGTGTCTGCGTGGGTTTCCTCCGGGTGCTCCAGTTTCCTCCCACTGTCCAGGTTAGGTGGATTGGCCATGCAAAATTGGCCTTAGTGTCCAAAAGGTGGGGTGGGGTTACGGGAATAGGGTGGGGGGGGGGGGGGGGGGGGGGGGGGGGGGGGGGGGGGTGCTCTTTCCAGGGGGCCGGTGCAGTCTCGATGGGCTGAATGGCCTCTTTCTGCACTGTAAATTCTCTGATCCTATGAACACAACATAGATCATTCTGGTTTCTGCGGCTCACCACTTGCTGAGCCATTTGGGGGGGGTGGAGTGAAGGTGAGGAGGGTGGGAGTGAGGGTGAGGAGGGGGGAGTGACGGTGAGGGGAGGGAGGAGATGAGGGGTGTAAAGAGAGCGGCAGCAACCTGCTCCAGTATTAAAGTCAAGCGGGATGGCGCAATGCTGTTTGCAGCTCCCGGCTTTGGCCAGACCTCTGACGTTGCAACTCTTGATTTTTGTGTTGTTTTAACTTTCCAGTCAAAGAAAAACTACGAACAGAAATGCAAAGAGGCGGATGAGGCGGATCAAAGTACAGAACGGGCGAACTCGACGGGAAACCAGAAGCAAATTGAAAAGGTCCGAGTCGCTGTAGAGAATAAGACCTTCATTTCCCTCGGGTTGTTTTCCATTTTCTTTTCCTTTTTGCCAATTGTATTTGCTTCTCCTGAAATCGCCTCCTCTTTATTGTTCAATGCTTGTCTCTTATCAGGGCAGCACGGTGGCACAGTGGGTTAGCCCTGTTGCCTCACGGCACCGAGGTCCCAGGTTCGATCCCGGCTCTGGGTCACTGTCCGTGTGGAGTTTGCACATTCTCCCCGTGTCTGCGCGGGTTTCGCCCCCACAACCCAAAAATGTGTAAGTTTGGCGGATTGGCCACGCTAGATTGGAAAAAATGAATTGGGTACTCTAAATTTAAAAAAAAAAAATGTTTGCCTCTTATCTTCTTGCCTGGTAGCCCTTGGGCGTAATCTAACCGAATTGCAAGAGTCTTGTGTCAAGCACGTTTAGCTGGGCGTTTCCCACGGCTCGAAGCGCAGAGAAAGCTCACGCTATCTTGTTCCTGTGCTGTCATTTTCTTTGTTCTTTGGTGACAGGTTTAGATAGAGGATCTGGATTGGCGCAGGCTGGGAGGGCCGAAGGGCCTGTTCCTGTGCTGTAATTTTCTTTGTTCTTTGTTCTATCTAACAGGACCTTGTTGCAATCCGGTGCCTCAACAGGGAACGCTCCCTCCGAGGCCACGCTTACTCCTGTTTCCTGCACGGAGGAGCTCTGCTCGGTGTAACCCCTCCGTGCAGGAGGAGATGGCGTCCCAATCTCTCAGCCCACTGCCATCCCCAAAAGGGGCAACTCGCTTAGAAGAGGGTCCGGGGAGGGCAGGGGAGGGCAGGGGAGGGGAGGGGGGGGGGGAGGGGGAAGGAGAGGGAAGGAGAGGGAAGGAGAGGGAAGGAGAGGGAGGGGGGGGGGGGGGAAGGAGAAGGGGGGGGAGGGGGAAGGAGAAGGGGGGGGAGGGGGAAGGAGAGGGGAGGAAGGGGGAGGGGAGGGAGGGGGGAGGGGGAAGGAGAGGGGAGGAAGGGGGAGGGGAGGGAGGGGGAAGGAGAGGGGAGGAAGGGGGAGGGGAGGGAGGGGGGAGGGGGAAGGGGGAGGGGAGGGAGGGGGGAAGGGGAAGGAGAGGGGAGGAAGGGGGAGGGGAGGGAGGGGGGAAGGAGAGGGGAGGAAGGGGAGGGGAGGGAGGGGGGGGAGGGGGAAGGAGAGGGGAGGAAGGGGGAGGGGAGGGAGGGGGGGGAGGGGGAAGGAGAGGGGAGGAAGGGGGAGGGGAGGGAGGGGGGGGAGGGAAGGAGGGGAGGGGAGGGAGGGAAGGAGGGGAGGGAAGGTGGGAGGGAGGAGGGAGGGGGAGGGAAGGTGGGAAGGGGAGGGAGGGGGGAGGGGAGGGGAGGGGGGAGGGAAGGGGAGGAAGGGAGGGAAGGTGGGAGGGAGGAGGGAGGGGAGGGGAGGGGGGAGGGAAGGGGAGGGGGGAGGGAAGGGGAGGAAGGGAGGGAAGGAGGGGAGGGGAGGAAGGAGGGGAGGGGAAGGAGGGGAGGGGAAGGAGGGGAGGGGAGGAGGGGAGGGGAGGAGGGAAGGGGGAGGGAGGGGGGTTGGGAGTTGCCCCTGCCAGGCTGGGAGTGCCAAGATGCGTGTGTGCCAGAGACTAGCTGTCTCACTCTAATAGGCAGATTTGACATACTGATCCTGCCAACAATGGGCAGGATACAGATCGCAACATCTCACGAGATCCCATTAGATCTCACGAGGCGTGGTTAACCGGAAAGATCCCAGAAGAGGGATCTCCTGGGATCTACCAGCCTCGCTTTGCCCAGATTGCCTGAACGGGGGCGATGCCAGTAGATCGTCCTCCTATATTTTGGGGTTGGTCCTGTCTTAGTTTTATTATCTGTTTGGGGTTTTAGCTCTGCACAGCTAACCATCTTTATTCCATCCAGGCAGTTGTGACGTCTGTTCGCTTTAATCTGAAGTCTTTCACCATTTTTTTCACCATCTCTCTTTTCTGTGCCTCGTTTTCTTGTGCTCTCCCTTCCTGTCACCCTCTATCGCTCTCTCTGCCATGCTCTCTCGCTCTCTCTCTCTGTCTCTCTCTCTCTCCCCTCCCTGTCTCTCTCTCCTCTCTCTCTCTCTCTCTCTCTCCCCTCTCTCCCTCTCTCTCTCTGTCTCTCTCTCTCTCCCTCCCTGTCACTCTCTCTCTCTCTCTCTCTCTCTCTCTCTCCCTCTCTCCCTCTCTGCTGGTTTCTCTCACATTCTCTCACTCTCCATCCCTCTGTCTCCCTGTGACAGGTTGAAGCAGACTTTGCTAAAATTCTCCTGGGGGATGGGGTGGGAATCGACACAAGGCCTGTGTACAGTGTAAATTTAGGTTGTCCCAACCTGTTATACTTGTTATGAGTCGACTCGATATAACCAAGGCATAAAGTAACACCATTATCGCCCCCAAAAAAATAATTGTGGGTACTTGGTGTCAAATGAAGGGCAGAGAATGGGTGGCATAATGGTCCCGAGCATCCATGCGGCAAGGTTTCAATCTAAACTCACCTTTTCAGATTTTGTACAACACCTGAATTGTTAATGCACAAGATCCCAGACATAGCCGCACCAAAGCATCATCCCACAGAGTCCCGGGTGTCTCTGTTTATGTTAAACATTGAGATTGAGTACAGGCTGACATCGTATTTGGTCTATTGCCCATGGCCCGTGGGTATTTTTCTGGTGCCATCTGGAAGTGTTATATTTAACTTGTAATCCCCGTGCGCCTCTGATCAGCGACTACACAAAGTTATAAAGATATCACAATCTGGAGTGACACCAAACTGCTGTTGCTATTATGGTCTCCCTTGGTGACTCGCTTTGCATGAGGGTTGCCGACCCTCCAGGGTTGGGCCTGGAGTCGCCATCAATCGAAGATCGATCTCCGGGACACCGCTCTGTGCAGCCCTGGAGAAAAATCATCGGGACGTTTTATTTTCTTTGAACACCAGATATAAAAAATATTGAAAATGGGAGAGGAAGAAAACACCATCCAATTGGGTAATGAACCTCTTTGCTTTCCAATTGGTGTAGGAAGGCAGGCAGGCAGCACGTCCATAAGATCAGAAGACATCGGAGCAGAATTGGGTCACTCGGCCCATCGAGTCTGCTCCGCCATTCAATCATGGCTGATATGTTTTTCATCTCCCTTCTCCTGCCTTCCCCTCCATAACCCCTGATCCACAAGGATGGATGTGTTGGCTGACGACTAGGTGGGGGGGGGGGGGGGGGGTCCTGTGATGAAACCTCGAGGAATAGATTTAATCACAGTTGGCAACGTGCAGGTTTCTGTTTGAACACGACCACACGGCCAAAAGCAACGGGTTCCAATCCCCAGCCCCGTCTAGGTTGGCCGAGCTGCCGATTTTGAAAGGGGAGAATAGTGGGTCAGAATTCCTTTTTCACCTGATTCCCATCCAGTGGGGGATGTTCCGGGGACAGGTGCCTGGTCAGGGCTGTGCTGCCTCGTGCAGTTGATGACCAGCTTGAGGGGAAAATTGGGATCCCGTGCTGATCTTGCGTTTTATTGAAAAGAGCACCAACGGCATTTAAGTGATGTTTGTGTCTACTCCACAGAGTCAGAATAAGGCGAAACAATCCCGGGACGCAGTGAACGATGCAGGTACGTTCCATCCATCCCTCACTGTGCAAACCTCGACCGAACACTTTGTTGTCTCTCTAAAACACTGCTTTATTCCCCAGTAACCCCCAATATTACCCAAACCACCTCTCGCCTTCCATCGTCTGTGTCCCAACACCAAGGTTTGACTCAATGTGGGTCCTTTGAGTTTAGTTCCACAGGAGACCAATTGTTATGGGAGAGGTGTTTTCAGAACCCCAAAATGTATCATGGAGTTCAACCAACCCCCACCTTTAATGTATTGTTGCTTTTGAAGCACACGGCTTGTTCCCCAGGTGTAGTATTACAATTATGGACACGTGGTTTTTAAAACAAATTCCGATTTCACCAAAGGATTAAGAGATGGTCCTTCATGGCAGAAATCACCAGCAATGCAGCTCACGGCCACACCCAAACTTTCTTCAAACTGAAACTAAAACTCCCAAAAAGCAGAAGTGAGATCAGCTCCCCCCGCCCTGTGACATCACTTCAGTAATATGATCAGCTTCATTTCTTAAAGGTACATTTCTTGAACATCCAATTCTTAAAGGCACTCTCACATGACACAATTATCTTCTCCTATAAGACCCCCAATCTTTAATTCATTATTAATATCTCCCATCTACAATTTCCTATCTGACCGCAGTGAGGTTTAATCTTTACGGTATTGAGGCCTTAGTTCTTGAACCACGGGGTGAGCAGTTTGCTTGTAAGGTCTACATCATGGTACTCAAACTTTTATCTCCATTCATTATCTTATATTGTGTCATGGTGACTATCGGCCATGTCCAGCCGTTGCACATTAATCACAGTGACATATTCTGTGTCTTTGTCAAGGACGAGTGAGCGGTTTAAGAATAGAGTCGAGTTTGCGCAGAACCTTACACAGGAGTGAAATTCTGTCCTTGCATCACCCCTACAGGTTTTTAAAAAATCACCAGCAACAATTTTGAATGTGTAACTTGTTTGGGGAGAGGGGGAGGGGGAGGAGGAGAGCGGGGGGAGGGGCGGGGCGGGTTTGCAGTTAACAACATGACCTTGTGGAATTGGCAGCATCGGAGAGATGATTGGTGCCAGAGTGTCCATCACAAGTTAGCCTCAGTAACGGTGACCATGAAATCATTGTCGATTGTCATTAAGACCCATCTGACCCTTTGGGGAAGGAAATCTTCCAGCCTTACCCACTCTGGCCTCCATGTGACTCCATAAAAACCCCAGCGTGTGTGACTCATAACTGCCCTCTGAAATGGCCGAACAAACCATTCCGTCTCGAGCAATTAGGGATGGGGAACAGATGTTGGTCGACCCAGCAACGCCCACATAAAAGACTAATGTACCAGAGAACAAACCCGCAGTGTTTTTTTCTTTGGTTGCGAGGGTACAGGCATCAGGAAATCGGGAGTGCTCCCTGCTCTTATTGATCCGAGTGTTGTAGGAACTTTCATTGGCGACACGGCTGGTTTAGCACACTCTGGGCCTGGTTTAGCACACTGGGCTAAATCGCTGGCTTTGAAAGCAGACCACGGCAGGCCAGCAGCACGGTTCAATTCCCGTACCAGCCTCCCCGAACAGGCGCCAGAATGTGGCGACTAGGGGCTTTTCACAGTAACTTTGTTTGAAGCCTACTCGTGACAATAAGCGATTTTCATTTTCATTTCAACAAACCGGCGCTCCAAGGTCACTCCGCTCCTGACCTCATTACGGCCTTGCTTCAAAAATGGACAAAAGAGCTGAACTCCAGAGTGAGAGTGACTGCCATCAACATCAAGGTCGAATTTGACAGAGTATGGCATCAAGGAGCCCGAGCTAAACTGGAGTTAATGGGATTCAGGATCAGGGGGAAAACTCTCAGCTGGTTGGAGTCCTACTTGGCACAAAGAAAGGTGGTTGTGGGAGTTCAATCATCTCAGTTCCAGGACATCATGGCAGAAGTTCCTCAGGGTCCTAGGTCCAACCACCTTCAGCTGCTTCATCAATGTCCTTCTTTCCATCATAAGGTCAGAAGTGGGGATGTTTGCGGATGACTGCACAATGTTCAGAACCATTCGCATACCTCTTCAGATACTGAAGCAATCCATGTCCAAATGCAACGAGGCCTGGACAATATTGAGGCTTGGGCTGACAAGTAACCTTTGCACCACACATGTGCCAGATATTGACCTGGGAATCCTGTGGTGAGTAACACACCCCCTGACTCCCCAAAGCCTGTCCACCATCTACAAGGCCACAGCAAATACTCACCACTTGCCTGGATGAAAGCAGCTCCAACAATATTCAAGAAGCTTGATGCTATCCAGGACTACCCACTTGATTGGCACCCCACCTACAAACATTCACTCCCTCCACTACCGACGCAGTGGCAGCTGTGTGTACCATCTACAAGATGCACTGCAGGAACTCACCAAGGTCCCTTCCAAACCCAAGTCTGCGGCCATCTGGAAAGACAAGGGCAGCAGATACACCATCAAGTTCCCCTCCAGGCCCCACACCACCCTGACTTGGAAATAAATCACCATTCCTTCACCATCGCTGGGCCAAAAATTCTGTAACTCCCTAATACCACTCTGGGTGCACCTACACCACATGGACTGCAGGGATTCAAGGAGGCGACTCGCCTCCACCTTCTCGAGGGCAATTAGGGATGGGCAGTAAATAGTGGCCTCGCCAGCGACGCCCACATCCCGTGAATGAATGTTTAAAGATGGACCGTGGCTTCGTGTCCCAGCTGACGACCGGCACATTTGACAATGCAGCTCTCCGTCTGTACAGCGTTTGACTGCTCACGTCGTGTGCCAAGGTCCTGGATTGGAGTTGGAGCCGAGAACCTTTGGGCTTGGAGGCAATGGACCATGTTGGCATTGAAGGCACAAATTTGTGCCACACACACAACAGCAGAGCTACACTGAAAGCACCTCCTATTCTCCCTATAATCATTTGGGCCTAATCAACAGCTGTGGTCTGCACGTTTACAATTTTAATAATTGGTCCCGTTGCATATTTCAGGAAATTTCTGTGCTTTGTTAATGTAGTTCACCTCAGTAGCTTAGTAGCTCTGTTTGAAATAGGGGGCAGAGTTTCTGTTACAGTACACGCCGTTAGATGTAGCTTTAACACGTTACTTAATCTTCTGAACAGTACGTGCAGTATTTCACATTTGAAATGTGACATCCTGGGAGGGATTCTCTGTTGCCCGACGCTGAAATCGTGTTCGGCAATCGGGCGGAAAATGGGCTCCGACCCGGAAATCAAGGCCGGCGCCGGCTTGACTCCGGTCAGCCATGCTCCGCCCCCTCTGAAATGGCGTCATTGCGCCGCGCGCAGTCGCAATGCCATCGCTGCCTCATCGGTCCGCTCACCCGCGATGCTCTGCCCCAAATGGGCCAAGTTCCCGACGGCGCAGGACACGTGTGGTCACACAGATTGTGAACCTGGTGTGGCGGCTGCGGACTGTGCCCAGCGCCGCCACACTCGGCCGGGATCCGTGCCGCTGGCCAGGGAGGCTTCCGCGAGGGCTGGGGGGGGGGGGTCGCAGATGGCGGGTCGGGTCCACGCACGGCCGGCGCCATGTTGTACGGCGCGACCGCTGCAGGTCATCAGCGTTGCGCATGCGCGGCCCGGGACCCGGCCATTCTCTGCCCATTTTCAGCACCTCACATGGTACCAGAATCGGTGAGGGGCTCGCGCCGATTTTTTTCACGGATTCTCCTACCCAGCCGGCACTTAGCCGCAGGAACGGAGAATCCAGCCACGTCATTGCTGTGTGGTAAGTTTAAAATTAACTTGGAAGTCCTTAATTTTGTATTGCCCAAGCCTGTCTTGTAGGCCTTGTTGTTATGGAGGCCTGTTGTTGCTGTGGCAACTTCTCTTTCTGCCAGGGGCATAGGTAGGGTTGGGTCAGGTGAAATTACTATTTTCTTTCATCACTAGATGCCAGCTGAAACAGGCAAGCTTGCAAGTTAATTTAGTTAGCACCTCCTCCGATATACTCGATAAGCTTATCTGTACTGCGACACACGTGATTATTTAATTGGCGATGCACAGCATGCACACGTTCTGTCTATTTCAGCACAAACGGGTATCTAATTAATACCCATCACCTCAATACAATTAACGCCCAACTCGATGGACAATTAACCCAATGACCCCAATCGACGAAGTTTACTCCAAAGACTCTGAAGCCACCCAATCTACCAATTGGTTGTAAAAACAACTGCTGTCAAATACAAAAAAAAAACTTAATAATTGTGCCTCGGCAGCGAAGAATGGGCGCTAGATCGCCCAATAATTGAAGGAAGAATTACTCCACAGCCCCAGTCAGAAATCTTTTCACAAAACTCCCGTACCGGCCTCCCCGAACAGGCGCCGGAATGTGGCGACTAGGGGCTTTTCACAGTAACTTCATTGAAGCCTACTCGTGACAATAAGCGATTATTATTATTCTTATTAAACTCCGCTCCCAGGGGCGGAATACTGGAGGTAATAAGTGTTATTGGAGGTGAGATTCCAGGGTTTTGATTTGGCCGAACATCCTACAAAACAGCCTTACTGCCAACATCACACTGCCTTTGTCAGCTTGTTAATTGGGCTGCTTCCACCATGAGCTAACTGACAGAAAAAAATAGGTGTAAAACCATCTGTTTCAGTCATAAATAGATTTTGCTGCTGATTCATATTTACATTTCCTCCTTGCGTTTTTAAACTAACTAGCAGGCTCACATTCGTAAGTGCGAGACGGAAGCAATGCATTCTGGATGTGTGGAAAAGTGCATTTATTATGAAATCATTTTTTTTTTAATGCATGTTTGCAAAGTTTTGCGCAGTTGGAGAAGCTGATTATCAAGGTGTCCTTTCTGGTTTCCTGTTTTGTACGGGTGGGGTAGTCAGTGTCAAGCCCAGAAAGCTTCACCTGTGCAGCGCAGAGGTAAACGCTGCCTCGAGCCACATTGTATAAACTGGTTGACACTACTGCATCCAGGGTGTCAGGGCGGCGCAGTGGTTAGCGCTGCTGCCTCACGGCGCCGAGGACCTGGGTTCGATCCCGGCTCTGGGTCACTGTCCATGCGGAGTTTGCACATTCTCCCCGTGTCTGCGTGGGTCTCGCCCCCACAACCCAAAGATGTGCAGGGTAGGTGGATTGGCCATGCTAAATTGTCCTCTAATAGGAACAAAATAATTGGGTACTCTAAATTTATTTTTAGAAAAGACACCACTGCATTCGTCGAGAAAGGCCTTTTGATTTTGATTTTCAAACCTTGAAGCACAAAGTGAATCTGACCAGTTTCTTCTGACCAGTTTCTTCGTGCTGTGCCAAGCTCAGATTGCAGACTGGTGGTACTATTCAGAGCCTCGCTTACTTTCTTAGACTTTCCTGGCGTTTTCTGGAGTGAATGTAAATCTCCCGGGCATTGCCACCAGCAACCCGGGAGACGCGTATCTTTGCATATTCAATGTTTCCTTTATTAGTTGTTCGAGGGTTGGGGGGGGCGTGGCTGTGAAGACCAGTGTTTGTTCTCCATCCCCAATTATGTGGAAACATGGAAATGAGGAGCAGGAGTCGGCCATTTTTCCAGGATCTGAGTGTTGCTATTCCAACATTTATTCCTCATCCCTAACTACTCTTGAGAAGGTGCCTTCTTTTCTTTTTATAAATTTAGAGTACCCGATTCATTTTTTCCAATTATGGGGCAATTTAGCGTGGCCAATTCACCTGCCCTGCACATCTTTGGGTTGGGGGGGATCCACGCAGACACGGGCAGAATGTGCAAACTCCACATGGACAGTGACCCAAAGCCGGGATCGAACCTTGGACCTCGGCACTGTGAGGCAGCAGTGCTAACCACTGAAATGAAATGAAAATCGCTTATTGTCACGAGTAGGCTTCAAATGAAGTTACTGTGAAAAGCCCCTAGTCGCCACATTCCGGCGCCTGTTCGGGGAGGCTGTTACGGGCTGGTGGGCCTAGGTAGGGTGCTTTCGGAGGGTCGGTGCAGACTTGATGGGCTGAATGCCCTACTTCTCCACTGGCATATGATTCTATGAAATGCTGCCTTGATGTCAAGGGCAGTCACTCTCACCTTACCTCTGGAGTTCAGCTCCTTTTGTCCATGTTTGAACCAAGGCTGTAATGATGTCAGGAGCTGAGTGGCCCTGGTGGAACCCAAACTGAGCATCCGTGAGCAGGTTATTGCTGAGTAAGTGCTGCTTGATAGCCCTGTTGATGACCCCTTCCATCACTTTGCTGATGATGGAGAATAGACTGATAGGGCGGTAATTGGCTGGGTTGGATTTGTCCTGTTTATTGTGTACAGGACACACCTGGTCAATTTACCACATTGCCGGGTAGTTGCCAGTGTTGTAGCTGTACTGGAGCACCTTGGCTAGGGGTGCGGCAAGTCCTGGACACAAGTTTTCAGTAATGTTGCCGGAATTTTGTCAGGGCCCATAGCCTTTGCCGTATCCAGTACCTTCAGCCATTTCTTGATATCACGTGGGATGAATCGTACTGGCTGAAGACTGACATCTGTGATGCTGGGGCCCTCCGGAGGAGACCGAGATGGATCATCCACTCGGCAATTATGGCTGAAGATTGTTGCGAATGCCTCAGCCTTGTCTTTTGCACGGATGTGCTGGGTCCCTCCATCATTGAGTGTGGGAATATTTGTGGAGCCTCCTCCTCCAGTGAGTTGTTTAATTGTCCACCATCAATCAGGACTGGACGTGGCAGGACTGCAGAGCTTAGACCTGATGCCTTTGTTGTGAAATTGCTTAGTTCTGTCTATTGCTCACTGCTGACTCTGTTTGGCACATTAGTAGTTCTGTGTTGTAGCTTCGCCAAGTTGCCACCTCATTTTTTATTATGACTGATGTTGCTCCTGGCATGCTCTCCTGCACTCATCATTCAACCAGCGTTGATCCCCTGGCTTGGTGGTAATGGTAGAGTGGGGGAATATGCCGGGTCAGGAGGTTGCAGATTGTGGTTGAGTACAATTCTGCTGATGGCCCACAGCGCCTCATGGATGCCCAGTCTTGAGTTGCTAGATTTGTTCAAAGCCTGACCCATTTAGCACGGTGGTAGTACCGCACAACACGATGGAGGGTATCCTTAATGTGAAGACAGGACTTTGGCTCCACAAGGACTGTGCAGTGGTCACTTCTACTGATACTGTCATGGACAGATGTCATGGGCTGCAGGGGAAGGTTGGTGAGGATGTTTTTCCCTCTTGTTGGTTCCCTCACCACCAGGCGCAGACCCAGTCTAGCAGCGATGTCCTTTAGGACCTGGCCAACTCGGTCTGTGGTGGTACTACCGAGCCACCCTTGTTGAAGGGCATTGAAGTCCCCCACCCAGAATACATTCCGTGCCCTTGCCACCCTCCGTGCTTCCTCCAGGTGGTGTTCAACGTGGAGGAGCACTGATTCATCAGCTGATGGTGGCCGGTACGTGGTAATCCAGGAGGTTTCCTTGCCCATGTTTGACCTGAAGCCATGAGACTTCATGGGGTCCAGAGCCGATGTTGAGTACTCCCAGGTGCTGAGTACTCTCAGGTGCGACATACCCAGGGGTGGTGACAGTGGTGTCTGGGATGTTATCTGGGATTCTGTGAATATGACTATGTCAGGCTACCACTTTCACCGCCACCTTCTTCAATCACTCATTGATTGGGATAGTTACACCCACAGTGAGCTCCAGGAACTTTACCCAGCCCAGTGATGGTGATGGGGAGCTTGCAGTTGATGGGGTTCCCATGAATTTGCAGTCTTTGTTCTGGATGGTCAACATCAAGTGGTGTTCAACATGGAGGAGTACTGATTCATTTTGAAAATCCACAATGTTTAGAGCTGTAAAAGACACTGAAGGATCCCATGGCCTCACTTAGCTGTACTAGATCATTAACCCCAGACCATGACGAATTATAATCACCTCTCTGGTAGAGAAGACAATTGGTTTTATAGCTTAAGAGGCATCGCTCTGCAGGTGTAGGGCAAGGCCAGGAGGAAGGCCTCCAAGAACGATCACAGCTGGCAACGAGTATTGAACCCATGCTGTTGGCATCGTTCTACACCATGTGCTAACTGCCTAATCAACTGAGCTCACTGACTCCCACAAAGTAGTACTTTTTTCTTCTTTTTTAAAATTTTGAGTACCCAATTCTTTTTTTTTCCAAATAAGGGGCAATTTGGCGCAGCCAATCCACCTGCCCTGCACATCTTTGGGTTGTGGGGGTGGAACCCACACAGACATGTGCGCCACAAAGTTGGTCTGATGGAGCAGTAGTGAATTGCAATGAGTGTTACTTTGGGCTAGATTATTGTACAGGAACATGAGAACATACAGCCAGGGCACATAAACCAAGTGTAAAGTTCACTTCCCCCATCTCTCAACTAATTTTCTCACCAAACACTGTCTCACTCTCTTGACCATCTCCCTGGGCTGCGTGTGTGTGGAGGTGTGTGCGTGTGTGGCGGTGGGTGTATGTATGTGTGTTTGTGTGGAGGAGGGTGTATGTATGTACGTGTGGAGATGCGTGGGTGCATGTGTGTGGGGAGGTGGGTGTATGTGCGTGTTGGGATTTGTATGTGTGTGGGGAGGTGCGTGTGGTGTGGATGTGGGTGTATGTATATGTGTGTGGGGCAGCACGGTGGCCTAGTGGTTAGCACAACCGCCTCACGGCGCTGAGGTCCCAGGTTCGATCCCGGCTCTGGGTCACTGTCCGTGCGGAGTTTGCACATTCTCCCCGTGTCTGCGTGGGTTTCGCCCCCACAACCCAAAAATGTGCAGAGTAGGTGGATTGGCCACGCTAAATTGCCCCTTAATTGGAAAAAATAATTGGGTAATCTAAATTTATAATAAAAAAAAAAAAAAAAAGTGTGGAGGTAGGTGTGTGTATATGTGTGTGGGGAGCTGCGTGTGTGTGGTGGGGACGTGGGTGTATCTGTGTGTTGGGGTTTGTATGTGTGTGGAGAGGAGGGTGTATGTGCGTGTTGGGGTTTGTATGTGTGTGTTTGGGGAGGTGCGTGTGTGTTTGCCATAAGTCTTCAAAACTCTGACAGGAAATCCCGCTTTTCAAATTGTATTTTCAGAGCGAGTTTATCAACAGAATGTGGAACAGCTGGACAAGACTCGGCAAGAGTGGGAACATGAGCACATCAATACCTGTGAGGTACCTGCAAACACCTTGTTAACCATCCAGATTCTCCCTGAATGGCTTTAGACATCGGGCCCCAGCTCTCGGTGACCTTTTGGAGGATGGATTGTCAACTCCATTCCTTCGATGCTTTTCCTTTCATCAGCTTTTTTGAATTGCTCACCCTTTCCATAAACACTGGGCACCCACCAACACCGGGTCCAATAGGCATGTATATCCCGTTCACCGGGGCCGGGAATGACGGGGTCATTAAGTTTGAGGAGGGCAAATGTTGGGAAGATATTCAACAATCCGAACCAGATCTGTTGCTGCCATGAAGTCACGCATATTGGATAGCCATGGGAGGCAGTGGAGGGTCTCCATGCTTCGTTATAAAAAGGGAATCATGTTTAAGTGGGTCTTCCAAAGAGGAGATTCTTCATTGAAGAATCAAATCAAAGAAAGTCATCATTCGGCCCATCCAAGTTCAAATCGATCTCTTCAAAGGGATAGTGTTTTTGTCATGAAAAGTATTTCTAAAAATTGTTACTGCGGCTCCAGGGTCTGTGAGAGCAGATGTTGTTTTTTAAATTTAGAGTACCCAATTCACTGTTCCCAATTTTTTTTTAATAAATTTAGAGTACCCAATTATTTTTTCCAATTAAGGGGCAATTTAGCATGGCCAATCCTGCACTCTTTGGGTTGTGGGGGCGAAACCCACGCAGACACGGGGAGAATGTGCAAACTCCACACGGACAGTGACCCAGAGCCGGGATTCGAACCCGGGTCCTCAGCGCCGTAGGCAGCAATGCTATCCACTGTGCCACCGTGCTGCCCCACTGTTCCCAATTAAGGGGTAATTTAGCGTGGTCAATCCACCTACCCTGCACATCTTTGGGTTGTGGGGTTGAGACCCACGCAGACACGGGGAGAATGTGCAAACTCCACACGGACAGTGACCCGGGGCCGGGATCGAACCTGGGACCTCGGTGCCATGGGGCAGCAGTGCTAACCGACTGCGCCACCGTGCAGCCCGTGAGAGCAGGTGTTGATGTGCTTGTGCCTCCCGCCTCCTCCAATCGCTTGCTCAATTTATGTTGGTCTTTTCATTTTGTTGCTGTTGCCACTTGCCCCCCCCCCCCCCCGGCGATGACTCCTTCACCGGTCACCGATCAGTGCTGACGCTGGATTGGCACGAATTCAGAGAATGCCAAACCACCTGTGTGACCTCCTGAACCTAAACTGCGATGGACATTTGGAAGATCAGTGCTGTAACGTTGTACCGTGGCGGTTCCCTTGCCATAGCTCGTCCTTGACCATCTTTCCCCATTTGGTTACAGGTATTTCACCAGCAGGAGTGCGACAGAATCAACAACTTGAGGAATTCGCTGTGGATGCATTGCAACCAGCTTTCCCTGCAGTGTGTGAAAGATGATGAGGTAGCGCGGTTAATGATGACAATGCCAACTGACTCTGAACCTTAATGCAGCTTCGTAAAATTCATCTTCAGGGCGTTTCATGGTGTAGTGGTAATTGGACTCCAGATCCAGGCTAATGCTCTGGGGACACAGGTTCAAATCCCACCACCACAACTGGTGGAGTTTAAATTCAATAAAATCTGGAATTGAAAACTAGTCTCAGTAATGGTGACCACAAATCTGTCAACAATTGTCGTAAAACTCCATTTGATTCACTAATGTCCTTTTTAGGGAAGGGAATCTGCCGTCCTTACCCGGTCTGGCCTACATGTGACTCCAGACCCACAGCAATGGCCTATCGAGGCAACCAGTGGGGAGGCAGTGGCGTAGTGATATTGTCACTAGACTTGTCGCTGAACTAGTAAGCCAGAGACCCAGGTTCAAATCCCACCGCGGCTGATGGTGAAATTTGAATTTCAATAAATATGTGGAATTTAAAAATCTAATGACGACCGTGAAACCATTGTCGATTGTTGTAAAAACCCATTTAGTTCACTAATGTCCTTTAGGGAAGGAAATCTAGGGGCAGCACTGTGGCACAGTGGTTAGCACTGCAGCCTCACGGCGCCGAGGTCCCAGGTTCAATCCTGGCCCTGGGTCACTGTCCGTGTGGAGTTTGCACATTCTCCCCGTGTTTGCGTGGGTTTCGCCCCCACAACCCAAAGATGTGCAGGGTTGGCGGATTGGCCATGCTAAATTGCCCCTTAATTGGGAAAAATGAATTGGGTACTCTGCCGCCCTTACCCGTCTGGCCGACCTGCGACTCCCGATCCACATGGTTGAGTCTTCAATGCCCTCTGAAATGGCCCAGCAAGCCACTCGATTCACGGGCATTTAGGGATGGCCAATAAATGGTGGCCTTGCACGGTGGATTGCAGTCTGAATGAATTTTTTAAATTCTCGTTTTTTAAATTTCTAAATGTGTCAAAAGCCTGCAAGCAGCAATTCCCTGGTAACTGACCAATCGACCCAGGAGTTTTTAATTTTCTCCACCTTCCCTGAAGATGCTGAGACAGGACTCCCGAGGCCACCTTGGCAGCCTTCATTGTAAAACCTGCACCAGCATAAATCGGCCTGCGGGACGCCACGGCAACCAAACCCACCCCTGGAAAGACATTACAGCACAGAATCCAAGCCCTGTTGGCCCACTTTTATATTCCGCACAAAGCTCCCCACATTTTCCTTTAGTCATCCCTCTTCGACATAAAATCTCAGAATTGTTACGATGCAGAAGGAGGCCATTCGGCCCATCGTCTCTGTACCGGCTCTCCAAACGAGCATCATGACTTAGTGCCGTTCCCCTGCCCTTTTTCCCCTGTGCCCCTACGCATTATTCCTGTTCAGATGATCATCTAACGCCCTCTCGAACGCGGAGCAGTCCCAACCTCTCCAATCAATTCTCACAACTGAGATTCCCATCCCTGGGCCCATTCTTGTGAACCTCTTTCCCCGCTCTCTCCAATGTGTTCACACCCTTCCTATAGTGCGGCCCCCAGAACTGGGCACAATATTCCAGCTGACGACTAACTAGTGTCTTGTATAAATTCAGCGTAACCTCCTCGCTCTTGAACCCAATGCTCCTATTAATAAACCCCAGAATACTATCTGCTTTATTAACTGATCTCTCCACCTGTCCTGTTTACTTCAGTGATTTACGCACTCACACAGCCAGCTCCCTCTGCTCCTGTACCCCTTTAAGAATTGTACCCCTTATTTTATATTCTCTCCATCTTCTTCAACCTCTTCCATTCCTCCCTCATTTACTTATCTAATCTGAAGTGAAGCCTTCAGCTGATGCCCATTCCCCCGCGCGCACACTTCCAGTGAAGTCATTGCCTAGCCATTAGAAATAAGGGTAGAACATCTGGCTGACATTCTACCTCTTTACCTTGTGTCACTGCGCTGGGTGTAGAAAGACCTGCCTTTGTATCGCGCCTTTAATGACTTCAAAGAGCTTCAAAAACAGCCAATGAAGTACTTTCCTTGAAGCCTAGTCAGTGTTGTAATGGTTGACCGTTTGACCACACAGATTGGGATCGTTCTGTCCTCTTGTGGCCATTTACTCACTAATGTTAATGGAGCTTGTTGCTATTTCTGATCCATGGGATCTTACTCCACACTAGAGCTTTTATGCTACCTTTTAACCTTCCTGCAGCTATATGAAGAGACTCGGAAGGTTCTGGAGCTGTGTGACATTGATGCTGATATGGACTGCTTCATTCAGAAGAAAATGACAGGGTTGAATCCACCTGGTAAGACTCTAACAGGTCTTCTCTATGATCACAGGCCAGGTCTCTTTGGGATGGAGTTCGAGATCTTCTGGGATATCCAAGAGAATAATCTGTTTGAGTAAAGAGTTGCAAACCAGAGGACTATTTTGAACACCCAAACCGAGCCTCGCACGGACGCCAACCTTCACTGTATTCCCCACTCCCTCCTTGACCGGACCGCTTGCCTAACCCCCCCCCCCTCCTTCACACACTACTCCCACCCTGACCCTCCATCCCCCCTAAACCTCCTACACTCGCCTTCTCCCTGGCCTGTCCTTTTCGATAGAACTGTTAAACTCAACAGCTTTACAGCAGCTAGTGCGGTAAAAATGGGGCCTGTCCTTGTTCATTCCCTTTCTTTTCGACTCTGCCACTGGACCCAGGAACCTGCTGCACTGCCTCAATCTCACCCAGCCTGAATCAGGAAGGTCGGGTAAGACTGGCACCGTATGAATTCGACACGGATTGCCACATAAGTTGTGGCCCATAATATTGAAGACCTCTCCACAGCGCCAAGAACCCTGGTTCAATCCCGGCCCCAGGTCACTGCCCGTGTGGAGTTTGCACATTCTCCCTGTGTCTGCGTGGGTCTCACCCTCACAACCCAAAAAGATATAGGTGGATTGGCCACGCTAAATTGCCCCTTTAATTGGAATTTTTTTTTTTAACTCTCAGTTTGGCTCCCAGAGTCTCCAATTTAATCCCCAACCGTTAGTGGACGAGGCTCTGTTCCAACTGGCGTTTGTGCCACGTGGTCAGGAGATGAGAAAAAATCCTGTGCCTTTCCCACTCGATGTGTCACCAATGGTCACCCTTCATCTTTCCTCTTCAGTCAGGACACCTGGCGGGGTGGGGGTGATGGACGAAAGGAGGGAGGGGGTCATGAGAGAGAAAGAGAACATCAACTTCAGAACTTGGCACGGTGGCTATCGGGCATGCATTATCCTTCAATAGCAGGTAGTTTGTCCATATTCTGGTCGAGCTTAATCCCATCCGCAAATGCACACCCCTCCACCAGGGGTTCCTGATGCTGTAATGAGGAATGGATCCACTGGGTGGCAGTGTAGTGTAGTGTAGTGACCAGTAATCCAGAGGCCCAGGCTGATGTTCTGGCGACACGGGTTCAAATCCCACCACGACAGCTGGTAGAATTTATTTATTTATTTTTAAATTTAGAGTTCTCAATTCTTTTTCTTTCCAATTAAGGGGCAACTTAATGTGACCAATCCACCTACGCTGCACAACTTTAGGTTGTGCGGGTGAGACCCACGCAGACAGTTTGCATCAGAATGGTCACTACCCCACCCCCCTCCCACTCCCAATGGTTCACTTTTATAATTGAGATGCATAAATTGACCCCTGTTTTTGGAGGATGTTTTGAGGTTGACAGGAGCTGTGGGGTTTAAATGAATGGATGGAAGGGTTCGCCAGTCTGGAGGAGCTAAGGGAGAGGGTAGAGCTGCCGAGGGGGAGTGAGTTCAGGCGTCTGCAGGTTAGGGACTTTGCATGAAAGGTCTGGAGGGGGTTCCCTCGGTTGCTGGGACACACCCTGCTGGAGTGACTGCGGCTCCCGGATGTGGAAGAGGAGGGAAGAATTCGGGATATCTATAAGTGGCTGGGGGAGCAGGGAGGCGAGCGGGTGGTGAAGATCAAGGAGAAATGGGAAGCGGAGTTGGGAATGGGGATCAATTGGGGAGTATGGAGTGAGGCACTGCGAAGGTAAACGGGACCTCCTCTTGTGCAAGGATGAGCCTGATACAGTTTATTTATTTATTTTTATTCCTTTATCTGAGTTACAAAGCCAGGGTTCAGAGTGTGGACAGGGGTGAATCCCTAATCCAACTCCTTGCCTGCTCCAAAAACCAATTCAAATTCAAATTGAATCCAATTCATGGTCTCCACAAGAGACATAGCAGATCTTAATTGGCAGAGGCATTGCCAAGAGGCTGAGCAGATACAACTCTTGATCTTAGCCAAAAGGCCGAGACGCAATCTGATACAGTTGAAGGTTGTGCACAGGATGCATATGACTCGGGCGAGAATGAGTGGCTTCTTTTAGGGGGTAGCAGATGGGTGTGGGCGGGGGCCAGCAAATCACGCGCACATGTTTTGGAATTATGAGAAAGGAAAAATCTGTACAGTTGATTGCTGGGAAGTATGTTTCCCGACGTGTTTGTTTGCTGTAACCTGTTTTGACACATGTTTGTAAGAAAATACATTTCTTAAAAAAATTAATTAACGGATGGAAAAATGAGAGGTTCTAGTTTCGCTTTGAGCTTTTCTCGAGCAACACTCCCTTGTAGCACCGTTGCTGAATAGGAATGTCCTGTAAGGCCTTTAGAACGGGGGGCATTGCATCAATTTTATCAACCATGATTGAATGGTGGAGTTGACTCGATGGGCCGAATGGCCTTACTTCCACTCCTATGTCTTATGGTCTTAAGAGCATGTATCGGGTGAAATCGTGCAAACCTCGTGTGATCGTTTGTTTTTAAATTCTTTCATGGGATGTGGGCGCTTCTGCCTGGACAGATCATTTTGCTTCCTCATGTTCAGCAATGCGATTCGTGAGTCTTTAACGAGCGTGTTTCCGATGTTGAATTCACTCCTGGACCATTGCCTCTCTTTACAGCTCCCATCAAGTACGAGAATTATTATAACAAGTTGTCCACCACGGAAAACCGCATAGTGGCCTCCTCCAGGAATGGGGGCGTGATGAAAAGGTAAAACAGCGCCTGCGCGGTTTCAGATTCATCCCAGCCGAGTCCATTGGAATTTCGCACCTACGATCAGAACGTGCCTGCGCGCCGGAGCCACACCTCCCTCAGCTCTGGCCGAGTTAATGCTGGAGCCACGAAGTCCGAGCTTGAAGCAAATTCTTTCTCGGTCTTGGGACGGGAATGAGCACCGCTCAATGGGGATTGGACTGGGGTCATCAGCCATTCCAAATACCGGGATAGGGCAGCACGGTAGCACAGTGGTTAGCACAGTTGCTTCACAGCTCCAGGCTCCCGGGTTCGATTCCCGGCTTGGGTCACTGTCTGTGCGGAGTCTGCACTTTCTCCCCCGTGTCTGCGTGGGTTTCCTCCGGGTGCTGCGGTTTCCTCTCGCCGTCCAAAGGTGCGCAGGCTAGGTGGATTAGCCTTGATAAATTGCCCTTGGTCTCCAAAAAAGGTGGGGTAGGGTTGCTGGGTTACGGGGATGGGGTGGAGGTGCGGGCTTGGATGGGGTGCTCTTTCCGGTGGCCGGTGCGGATCCGATGGGCTGAGTGGCCTCCTTTTGCAGTGTAAATTCTATGAAGAGTTGGTCAAGAATGTTAGAAATGTCTTGAGTGCCCAAGAATTTGAGATTGAGGGAAGAGAGTTTTGGGGGTGGAGAGGGTCCGGAAGACCAGGGGAATCCGGAGGGAATCAGGAGGCTTGAGAGGCCGGGGTGAATCGAGTTGCCAGCAATCCTCTGAATATTAAAGGTCTTAAATTTGGCAAAAAAAGGTTCTTTACACCTTTACACCAGGGTAAAGGATCAGGCAAAACTTAACTAGGATATAGTTAGATGTGACAGTGGAGCATGCATGAGGACAAGTTGAGCCCCTCTCGCCATTTTTCTTCAGGGTTAAGGCACTACATAAATGCAAGGGAGTGTGGACATGCGCTGCCGTTTAATTTACTGCGGTAGGGAGTGGGGAGGTTTCCATTTAACAAGTGTAGCATTCAGTTTAACTTTGTAGGTCGCTGAATTGGAAACATGTGGAGTGAGTGTTTCCCATGAATGCACAGAACCATTAACAGAATATCCTTCAGCCCCCCCCCCCCCCGCCCCAGGGGGTTCAAGCAGCAAAGCAGGATTTTGCAGACGTTATCAGTTGTGATCTTGTCCCATGCTTCTGGCTGTGTTTGTTATTAACTTCCATGTTTCGATATTTTGTGTTTCAGATATTTTCCTAATTTTTTCCATTTACCCGACAGGTATATCTATAAATTGACTGTTTGCTGATTCATTAATGTGTGTCTAGCAACGTGGCTATACGTGTAAGCAAACTGTGCCTTTACGCAGGGCAGCAATTAACACCTCCGCTTCGCAATGGCTGATTAACACTTGAGCGATCGTTCCCGTGATCACGAGACATTTGCATCGTTTTATATTGGCGTCTGTCGGATTTTCCACCACTGGTTCTGGAAGCACTCGCCTGCCTAACAGCTGCTGCGTGTGCGCCTGCTAGGCTTGCTAAACGTGACGCAGCTGGAGCCAGAATAATAATAATCGCTTATTGTCACAAGTAGGCTTCAATGAAGTTACTGCGAAAAGCCCCTAGTGGCCACATTCCGGCGCCTGTTCGGCGAGGCCGGTACGGGAATTGAACCCGCGCTGCTGGCATTGTTCTGCATTGCAAGTCAGCTATTTAGCCCACTGTGCTAAACCAGCCCAGAATGTTCATTTCCCAACGAAAGGAGCAGCTTTTATAGGGCAGAGAGAGAGAGCAGCTAGCAGTATGTGCTAACCCGCCAAATCCCAAACGTGAAATGCCTCGAGAACCCTCGGATCAACTTGGGTTAAGGGAGGCAAAAAGAAAATCAGCCTCTAGTTAATATCGAACAGGCAAAGTGAGATTCAGAAGCCGGACTAGTAGTTTGGTGGTAAGGTTACTGGGCGAGTAATCCAGAGGCCAAGTGGTACACTGGTTCAAATCCCATTCCAGCAGGTGGGGAAATTTAAAACTCCTGCAATTAATAAATCTGGGATTAGGTCTGGGATTGTTGTGAACCTTCCCACCTCTGGTTCATTGATGTGAGAGAAAGAAATCTGCCACTCTTACCCAGTCTGGCCTAGATGTGAATCCAGACCCATAGCAATGTGGCTGAGACCATTAGCTGAAATGGTCGAGCGAGCGACTCGGTTAATTTCAGAGGGGCGTTTTATTCCTCCCCACAACCGCCATACATCCCAAAAATGACTTGAAAAGAAAGAAAACAGGTGCTGGGAATTTGAAATTGAAACGAGAAAATGCTGGGCGCCCTCCCCCGTGGAGAGAGGGCCTGAGGATTGTTGCTTTTGAGCGAAGGTCATTGACCTCAAAACGTTAATCCTATTTTTTACGTCTGCGCAGAGGAACTTTCGCTGTGCCCTGCGGCTTTATGCATTGCTGCAGTGACGTGCTACCAGCCAACAGTCCGGGATACGAGTGCCTTGTGCATCTTCCAGCAACACCAAAATAACCCCTGCCTTCCTCCAGCCCCTGTACTCTTTGACCTCCCTTGTCAGTCAAGAATGTATCTAATTCAGCATTAAAGATATTTAATGTCCCTGCCTCTACCAGTCTTGATGGGAAGAGACTTTGACAGACTCTTTTTGTCTTCAATGGGAGGCATCTTATTCTTAAACTGTTCAATTTTTTTCAGAATGTAATATTATGGGAGGGAAGAGCTTACATCAAAAACACGCCTTTCGCGTTTTCAGCACAAGTTGTGTTGAAGAAATTAATAGTCAGCACTTCGAGTTTCCGCCAAAGGTCCTTTATTTAACACGAAGTTCGTGGGGGGATTAGGGAGACCACAGTCATTCCAAACGTCCCCGCTTTACAGAAGTAAGGCAAGCAATTTATATAGAACAAAGAACAAAAGAAAATTACAGCACAGGCCCTTCGGCCCTCCCAGCCTGCGCCGATCCAGATCCTTTATCTAAACCTGTCGCCTATTTTCCAAGGATCTACTTCCCTCTGTTCCCAGCCCTATGATCCAGGAAGCAATATCGAGGACAAAATACATTCTTTAGATTAGCAAAAAGACAGGAAAGCGAGTGTTTAACAACAGGCCGTGGGTTCTTCGCCTAAGAAAAATAATAATTGCTGTCAGCTAAACAATGTGCAGCTGTACGCTTGTTTACATTGTATGACCTTCTGACTGTTTCATACAGAACTTCTTGACTAAAAATAAGGCCAAATATCCGTCCATGCTTTGCCAAGTGCCTATTTCCCTAACATATAGTCAAGCAGCTCGTTAAAATGAATAGAGTATTAAGGCAATTAATCCGCCAACTAAAGTCCCTTCTACAGGTTGTATTGTGTTTAAAATTGTTCCAAGTGTTATGGGAGAGGTGTTTTCAGAACCCCAAAATATATCATGGAGTTCAACCAACCCCAACCTTTAATGTATTGTTGCTTTTGAAGCACACGGCATGTTCCCCAGGTGCAGTATTACAATTATGGACAGGTGGTTTTTAAAACAAAACAATGTTTATTCCATGAACTCAAATTAACCTTTTAAATAAACATTGGATCTCTTAATACCCCTTACTTCAAAGATAACCCCGAAAATAATACAACACTACCCAATCCTGCAAACTGTTCCTTTACACATCCAAAAGACTTAACAAATCTTTCCAACAGAAGCACATTAGATTTATATTGAGACCTTTTTACAATTCCGATTTCACCAAAGGATTAAGAGATAGTCCTTCATGGCAGAGATCCCCAGCAATGCAGCTCACAGCCACACCCAAGCTTTCTTCAAACTGAAACTAAAACTCCCAAAAAGCAGAAGTGAGCTCAGGTCCCCCCCCCCCCCCCCCCCCGTGACATCATTTCAGTAATATGCTCAGCTTCGTTTCTTAAAGGTACATTTCTTAAACATCCAATTCTTAAAGGCACTCTCACATGACACAAGGAATTGATCCAAAAGGATCAGAAGAATCCCACATTTGACCCCTGGTCTGTCATAGAATCACAGAATCCCTACAGTGCAGAAGGAGGCCATTCGGCCCATCGAGTCTGCAGCCCACCTAGGCAAATCCGTCACCCTATCCCCTGTAACCCCTCCTAACCCTTTGAACACTTAGGGGCAGGTTAGCCAGTCCACCTAACCTGCACATCTTTGGACCTGTGGGAGGAAACCGGAGCACCCGGAGGAAACCCACGCAGACTCCGCACAGACAGTCACCCGAGGCCGGAATCGAACCCGGGACCCTGGCGCGGTGAGGCAGCAGTGGTTTGCCCTTTAGTCTTTCATGTAATGTGGGCATCAGCATTTGTTGCCCATCCCAAATTGCCCTTGAACTGAGTGTCTTGCCAGACCATTTCAGGGGGCAGTTCAGAGTCAACCACATCGCAGTGGGTCAGAAGTCACATGTAGGCCAGACCGGGTAAAGACGGCAGATTTCCTTCCCTAAAGGACCTGTGTGAACCAGATGGTTTTTGTTACAATTAACGTGAGTTTCGGAGACTAGCTTTCCCTTCTCCCCCTGCTCCAACGCCTTACTTCGCGCATGGGCAACATTAAGTGAGTATTGATTTGCACTCGGCCTAGATCAGGGGTGTCAAACTCAAATACACCGTGGGCCAAAATTTAAAAATCGGGACAAGTCGAGGGCCGGACTGGTTCAATGTTTTTTTGCAAAACTTATTGAAATGAACTTGTTGAACCTGGAACTAATAAAGCTTAGGTTATTGCCTATAAAAACATTAAATATTAAATAAATAAAAAAATTAGTTACACTTATTTCTTATTGCTTTATCTGGAGCTTTTCCAGAGTAATTTCTAATGAAAACATTTTTCCACAGGCCAACATTTTGTGATTCACACTATACCTGAATAAACTCGGCATCAGCCATATCATACGCCATAGGCGCTTCAATTGCTGGGGCCAGCTTTAATAGTAATTAGATATTATTAGGGCAGCACGGTGGCCTAGTGGTTAGCACAACCGCCTCACGGCGCTGAGGTCCCAGGTTCGATCCCGGCTCTGGGTCACTGTCCGTGTGGAGTTTGCACGTTCTCCCCGTGTCTGCGTGGGTTTCGCCCCCACAACCCAAAAATGTGCAGAGTAGGTGGATTGGCCGCGCTAAATTGCCCCTTAATTGGAAAAAGTAATTGGGTAATCTAAATTTTAAAAAAAAAAGTAATTAGATATTATCTCGCGGGCCAAAGATAATTCCACCGCGGGCGGGCCTTGAGTTTGACATATATGGCCTAGATGTTCAAACAGCCTGCCCACTATTGACTAAGGGTCAGACGCAAGGAATGATAAATTATCGGATATCCTAAACCAGTCAGTCCCTTCGGAGGAGCTTGGGAAATCTGACAGGAGACAAAGGGACCGACATTTCTCCTGAAGGAACGGAATATTTGATCATTAAGAAGGTCAATAAATGTATTTAGTCTATATCAAAGTGAACGAAACTGACACGGAGTAATGACCATTTGCTCTATCTTGAGTTGCCAGCTGCTGTTAGTTGTGAATTTATGACCCCTCTTCCTTTCTGTTCAGGATTAGCCACCTGTTACCTGGCCATACCTCCAAATCCAACAGCAGTAATTCACTCAACGTGACGGTGCCACCTCCAGGTAAGAAACACGGAGAAACTACATTCGTATAGCGCCCTTTGCAGTCACCAAATGTCTCCGAGCGCTTTACAGCTGATGAAGTTGTCGGAAAAGGCGACAGAAAACATTTGCGTGCAGCAAGCTCCCACAAACAGCAAGGTGATAATGAAAATATAATCTTTTGTCACATTGATTAAGGGATGAATATTGGCCAAGGCGTCCAGGGATAAACCCCCCCCCCCCCCCCCCCCCCCCCGGTTTTACATCCTCCTGAGCAGACAGATTAACGGCTCATCTGAAAAACAGCGCCCCCGACAGTGCAGTATTCCCCCGGTATTGCGCTGGAGTGTCTGGCTCGATTTTCGTGCTTTGGCCCCGGAGTGCGGCTTGAACCCAGGATGTTTGTGACCCAAGAGGATTGAATCTGGTCCTGTTCAAAAAGACTCTGGGGGCAATAATTTTTATTATTATGAGCGTCTATACTTTGGTTCTCCCCAGAGCTGCACTGGGAATGGTCCATTGCTGTGCTGCTCGGAGTCCTAATTCTGGCCAGCTTTTGAGCCTTGTTAGACAGCGCACATGTGTCAGGGTGGATCCAGTCTGTTGAGTCTCAAAAAAAAAATAGAAATTGCTGGAAATACTCAGCAGGTCCCGGCAGCATCCGTCAAGAGAGAGAAACGGTTTCAGGTCGATTACCTTTTGTCAGATTGGATCAGCTTTAGTTTTCATGCCGTAACCTGAGTACAAACAGGACCCCGATATAAATCCCAGTCACTCACTCCTCTCACTGCTGCTGTCATTTTGTGGCCATCCTGCTCTCCTTCACCAGTCCTAAACGAGGCCATTGCATCTGCACCGTTCAGTGTGAAAGGCCAAATGTGCCCTGTGCAGAACGATTTAGCCAGAACTTTGTAAACGCTCAGCAAGTCCGGCACCGGCTGTGGAGACAGAAACAGAGAGTTGATGTTTCAGGTTGATAGTTTGGAAGTGTTACAGCCCCCTGGGCTGGTGCCCGGTCAGTTCCAGCTCCACTTGGGGCTGGTTTAGCACAGTGGTCTAAACAGATGGCTTGTAATCCAGAACAAGGCCAGCAGCGCGGGTTCAATTCCCGTACCAGCCTTCCCGAACAGGCACCAGAATGTGGCGACTGGGGGCTTTTCACAGTAACTTCATTGAAGCCTACTTGTGACAATATGCAATTATTATTATTATTATTATTATTATTACGTGACGCAGAATTGCAACACAATTGAAACTAATAAATAATTATTAGAAAACCCCCAAGGTTTTGGCCCTTGGCTGACCAATAATTACAGTTACCAGGTTTGTAAATTCAAACACAATTAAGGTTTATTAATAACAAAAACTATAATTAAATAGGCAGCAAATACAACTGGTTAACTATTATCTAATTCGTTATCCCCCACTTTAACTTACCCCCATCCTCTATATGTACACACACACACAAACACAAGACAAACAAACACAGAGAGGAATAAAGGGGTGAAAATATTAAGTAAAAGGATAAAGAGTCTTTGTTTCGGTTGGTTGTCTTTAAGCAAACTTCACTTCCCTTTAGGCTTTCAGTTCAAGATTTCTTCTGTCAGTCTGTAATGATTTTCACTGTAGATTCATTCAGGTCTCTGCAGTTTCAGAAATACGGCAGCTTCTCTGGAGACACCAGGAGTAAAGGAGGGGGAAGGAGAGAGAGCAGGAGGGGGAGAGAGGGGGAAAGAGAGAGAGCAGGTTCGCTTTTCAGAGCGTCCAGGATTCAAACGGAATTTCTCCAGGTTCTCTGAAAATCATCCCACCCAGGCAGGATCCCATCACCGCCTGTTACTGGGCAGATTGCAACCTTTTGACCAATTCATTGGCCACCAGACATCCAATCAGATCCCACCCCATCTCTCGGGCGGTGAAAGTTTTCCTGTCTGAAGTGTATTATGTTGTAAATATCAAGTTCCCCATTTCCCCGACACGACTTAAAGGGACCACTAAGCATCCATGGATCAAAATGATGACACCAAAAATAAAAAATGGTGGGTGGGGGGGGGGGGGGGGGGGGGGGGGGCAAAGCGAATTAACAGGAAGGGCCCTTACAATGTTTCTAAGGAAGCGGGGAGGGGGGGCGGAGGCAGGAGCTGGGAGAAATGAGAGGAAGGAACGACTATTTATACAGCACCTGTAATGTGATGAAAGATCCTAGGACAGTTCACAGGAGCATTAGAAAATTAATTAATCCACTGAACCAGATAGAGATATCAGGCCAGCCGACCAAAAGCGTGGTCAAAGGGGCGGGAATTAGGAGGTGGAGGGAATAGAGGTTTAAGGAGGGACCAGGCAACCAAAGAGGCAACAATTTAAATTGGGGTTGCACAAAGAGTAGAAATTAGAGAAGCGAGGAGAGGGTTGTGGGGGCTGGAGGCGACTGCGGAGTTGGTGAGGGAGTGAGGAGGCCATGGAGGGATTTGAAAACCAAGGGCAGCACGGTAGCATTGTGGATAGCACAATTGCTTCACAGCTCCAGGGTCCCAGGTTCGATTCCCGGCTGGGTCACTGGCTGTGCGGAGTCTGCACGTTCTCCCCGTGTCTGCGTGGGTTTCCTCCGGGTGCTCCGGTTTCCTCCCACAGTCCAAAGATGTGCAGGTTAAGTGGATTGGCCATGCTAAATTGCACTTAGTGACCAAAATTGCCCTTAGTGTTGGGTGGGGTTACTGGGTTATGTGGATAGGGTGGTGTGGGCTTGGGTAGGGTGCTCTTTCCAGGAGCCGGTGCTGACTCGATGGGTTGAATGGCCTCCTTCTGCACTGTAAATTCTATGATAATGTTTAAACCAAATGTTGCTCGCCCAGGAGCCGAGCACGGAGGGAATGGGTGAAGGGGAGCTGCTGGAAGTTGAGAGTCAGACAGCAGAGTTTTAGACGGACTCCAGTTTACGAGCTTTAAGGGCAGCACGGTAGCATGGTGGTTAGCATAAATGCTGCACAGCTCCAGGGTCCCAGGTTCGATTCCAGGCTGGGTCACTGTCTGTGCGGAGTCTGCACGTCCTCCCCGTGTGTGCGTGGGTTTCCTCCGGGTGCTCCGGTTTCCTCCCACAGTCCAAAGATGTGCGGGTTGGGTGGATTGGCCATGCTAAATTGCCCGTAGTGTCCTAAAAAGTAAGGTTAGGGGGGGGTTGTTGGGTTACGGGTATAGGGTGGATACGTGGGTTTGAGTAGGGTGATCATTGCTCGGCACAACATCGAGGGCCGAAGGGCCTGTTCTGTGCTGTACTGTTCTATGTTCTCTGTATGAGGGAACTCTATGGGAGAGCAGCCGGGAGTGCGTTGGAATACCCGAGGTTTAACCCAGCCATGGGTGAGGGTTTCAGTGTCAGGGGAGCTGAGATGGGGTGGAAAGGGAGAAGTCTCTTCAGGGGTGCAGGGGAGGAATGAGGCATCTCAGTTGCATCAGCCTCCTGAGAAAAGTAATGTTTTTTGCGTGCTGCGTTTTCCTGCCCGGGACTGGGTTTGCTATTTCACAGTTATACCATTAGATGGCAGCGTTGCTCCATGTGACACTGGGTACTGAGGACAAATCTGCGAGAAGTCCATTTGAGGAGTGGTTAAGGGATAAATCTTCACCAGGTCACCACTGGAACTTTCCTGCTCTAAACCCTCAAGATAGGGGTGGTACGGGCAGCACGGTGGCGCAGTGGGTTAGCCCTGCTGCCTCACGGCGCCGAGGTCCCAGGTTCAATCCCGGCTCTGGGTTACTGTCCGTGTGGAGTTTGCACATTCTCCCCGTGTCTGCGTGGGTTTCGTCCCCACAACACAAAGCTGGTTAGGTGGATTGGCCACGCGAAATTGCCCCTTAATTGAAAAAAAAATGAATTGGGTACACTAAATTTATTTTTTTAAATTGCTCGCTAGACAAGGGAATACTTCTAAATTAAGGCTATTTATAAAAATAGATGTAGGGATATTAACCGATAGGCATTGAAATACTTATTTGGTTGATTTTCTGTGTTTATTAGCAGAGGATTTGTATGCCAGTGTTGTGGTCGTACAGCAGGAAAATCCCAACAGTTACAGAGTGATTTACGACTACACAGCTCAGGTAAGGGTGCAGAGTGAGATTCCTTCTCACTGTTTGCCACGTGCTGCAATTGGCTGTCTCGTTTTTTAATCTGTCTGTTCCTGGAGCCTGGACAATATTGGCAGCCTCTCTAATCACGGCCGGCCATTATGCTCTGCAATCACGCCTTATGCTGGTTAGCTAACACTCCCTGGAGGCTTGCACGTTTGCTGGGGAGAGGATCCGGGGGTGGAGGGGTTCGGAGAGAAGGGGGAGTGTGGGGAGAAGGACGGGGGGGGAACATGGGGGATTGGGAGGAATGAGGTATGGAGGGGAGTGTTGGGGGGGTTTAGGAAGAGGGGAGTGTGGAGGGGGCGTTTGGGGGGAGGGGAGTGTGGGGGAGGGGAGTGTGGAGGGATTGGGGAGGGGTGTTGAGGGGGTTGGGGGAGGGGAGTGTGGGGGGGATTGGGGGAGGGGAGGGTTTGGGTGGAGGGGAGTTTTGGAGGGGAGAGGAGTGGGGGGGGATTGGGGGGAGGGGTGAGTGGGGGGGATTGGGGGGAGGGGTGCGTGGGGGGGGATTGGGGGGAGGGGTGCGTGGGGGGAATTGGGGGAGGGATGCGTGGGGGGAATTGGGGGAGAGGTGCGTGGGGGGATTGGGGGAGGGATGCGTGGGGGGGATTGGGGGAAGGGTGCGTGGGGGGGATTGGGGGAGGAGTGTGTGGGGGGGATTGGGGGAGGGGTGTGTGGAGGGCAGATTGGGGGAGGGGTGTGTGGAGGGCATATTGTGGGAGGGGTGTTGAGGGGGTGGGATCATGGGGAGTTGGGGGAGGGGAGATGGAGGGGGAACTGGGGGAGGGGAGGGTTTGGGTGGAGGGGAGCTTTGGGGGGATTGGGGGGAGGGAGCGGAGTTGGAGGGGGATTGGGGGAGGGGCGTTGAGGGGGTGGAATCATGGGGAGTTGAGGGAGGGGAGATGGAGGGGGACTGGGGGAGGGGAGGGTTTGGGTGGAGGGGAGCTTTGGGGAGATTGGGGGGAGGGAGGGGAGGTGGAGGGGGATTGGGGGAGGGGTGTTGAGGGGGTGGAATCATGGGGAGTTGAGGGAGGGGATTGGGGGGTTGCAGGAGGGATGCTCCAGACCATCAAGAGTGGGGCGCAGGCTGTTCACTTCCTGCCTGAGCCGATTGCGAGTTAAGCACTCAGATTTCCTTTGGTACCTTCAACAATCGCAAAGTTCCCCACTGACAAAACATTGCAATTCAATCCAGGTGCTCCTGCTGTCTATGGATTGGCTGTTGAAGCACAGAATGGAGCAACTCCAATATAATCAGGCTAATCGATATTGAACTGAGCATGTTATCCATTTCAAGCTCCTGGAATAAGCATCAGGCATGACAGGGTCAGGTCTGACATGGTCAGTTAGTGGTTAGGGGTCTGCTCCAGTGGTACCATCGTGGTACATGTTCCTTCAGGTATGCAGCCCCAAGAGGGCATCAGAAACCAACTGACCCCCATTGGATTGGTCAGAATTGTACTTGGCAACGCTCCACAGTGATTTGTCATTTCCTCCTGCAGTATGGTCGACCAGGAAACTCCCGCTCTTGAGGGCAGCACAGTAGCACAAGTGGCTGGTGTCATAATATACACACAGGCATATGATGGTGCACAGAACACAGCAGCCAATCACCAGACAGGACACAGCCACTATAAAGCCAGAGGGCACTAGTTTTCCCGCTCGCTGGGGATGCAGCCTCTGAGACAGCCAGAGCCCGTGAGCAGCAACTAGAACACACACCATGTGGTGGTAAGATAGTCTGGTCAGGTTAGCCTCAGGTCTCCAGTCAACTCAGCATCGTGTCAACCCACAGTTAAAGTATGTATGATACTTAAGAGATCAATAAAATCGAGTTGCATTTCTTCAAGTGTTGGAAGCCTGTCTCTCTCACTGCTACAGTCCTCGTAGACCCAGCTTACCCAACACATCAGCCAGCACTGTGGCTTCACAGCGCCAGGGTCCCAGGTTCGATTCCCCGCTGGGTCACTGTCTGTGCGGAGTCTGCACGTTCTCCCCGTGTTTGCGTGGGTTTCCTCCGGGTGCTCCGGTTTCCTCCCCCGGTCCAAAGACGTGCAGGTTAGGTGGATTGGCCACGATAAATTGCCCTTAGTGACCAAAGGGGTTGGGAGGGGTTATTGGGTTACGAGGATAGGGAGGAAGTGAGGGCTTAAGTGGGTTGGTGCAGACTCGATGGGCTGAATGGCCTCCTTCTGCACTGTATGTTCTATAACCATTATCCTGTCCTCTCTGACCTCCGCGTGACCCCGGACCCCACAGCAACGTGGTTGACACTTAACTGCCCCCTGAAACGGCCGAACGAGTGAGTGAATTGTACTGAAGGAAGTGGTTCACCAACACCTTCTCATTGACAATTAGGGATGGGCAGCTAATGCTGGGCTTTGCCAACGTTGCCCACATCCTGTGAACAAATATTTGTTTTAAATTCCAAGTGAAGCTGCCTTTCGCTCCCCAACGGTGCGTCTCAGCCCCATCCTCAGTCAGAGAACTCCATGTGAGCAACATTTCAATTTATCACTTAAATAATGTTCCCTCGTAAAGTTTGAATGCGATTTAAAAAAAAAAACAAATGTATTCATTTACGGGATGTGGGCGGATGTGGTTAGACCCAGCATTTATTGCCCATCCCTAATTGCCCTTCAGACGGTGGTGGTGAACCGCGGCAGGCCCTGAGGTGTAGGTACACCCACTGTGCTGTTAGGGAGGGACTTCCAGGATTTTGACCCAGCGACAGCGAAGGAACGGCCGATTATATTTCCAAGTCGAGGTGGTGAGTGACTCGGAGGGGAACCCCCCCCAGGTGGTGGTTTCCCCTATGTATCTGCCAGTAGGTGTGAAATTAGCGGACGTTTCGTGCTCTGGCGTTTGGCCGCTAGCCTCTGGTCCGAGAGGGGGGGGGGGGGTCTACGTTCCCTTCACTGCGCGAGAGTCGGCCAGTGGACGAGAGAAGAACTAATGTCCACTTTCTCTGCCCGATCAGAGCGGCGATGAGCTGGATATAACTGCCAACGACATCATCCAGATCACGGACGAGAGCGAGGATGGATGGTGGACCGCCAGTCGGAATGGAAAGAGTGGTCTAGTCCCCAGCACCTACCTGGAGAAGGCTTGAGAGCGTCGAGACTCCATCCAGCAACATGAATCACGTCCCCTGGCGCTAATTGAGAAAACAGTAACACTGAAGGTGATTGGGAATTTGCTAAACTACGTAACCTCCAAGCTGGCTGGAGCCGACCCAGCTCAATGCAGTGGATGCTGATAACGTGATGTTCAATTCCCTGTGACCTTCGCCTGCCTGCGTAACCTCACCAATTGGCCAGTTCCTGTGGTAAATAGATGTCAAGTGATGCTACCCAGATTTCTATTGTAAACTCTGCTCGCTGCAACATTAATTAATTGTTCTAACATATCCAATTATTGCACAAGCTCATCCTCCCGACCTTAATTTTCTCAACGTCCTGTCGAGGTGGGTGTTGGAAGAGTATTAAATTGTTTGTTCCTCTTCCTGCCACTAATCTCCCCCCCCCCCCCCCCCACTCCTCTCCGTCCTTGCTGAATTTGTGGGGCAAATGGACAGGGGCCTTGACAATGACCCAATGTAGCCCCATTTGCTGGGGGAAACCAGAGTCAGGCCTCTTGTGATGCACTTGAAAAGAACATTTCCCTCTTTCAACTTCCCTTGAGGGCATCAACTTTTCTGGGTGGGGTGGGGGGGGGGGGGGGGGGGGGGACGACGGTCACCATTGACGGTCACCATTGACGGTCAGCCTCACCATTTAGCTTGAGCTGATCGGATACAAGAGGCAGCACAATTGAGCTCCATTCTCTCCTCGTCGGGGATTTCTGGGATAGGGGTGTGGAGCAGGGACCCTCGATATCTTTTTGTTCCTTCTGTAATCTAAGGCTGTCGGCTGCGTCTGCGAGACACTATATTTCCAGCTTTTCCTGCTCCCGTTCCTTGGCTGTGCACGTCGTAGCTTTTTAAAACAGCGAATGATTAATTTTAGGTAAGTTAGGTGTTGTTTTAAATGATTTGGAGCAATTGGCTTGTGCAACAAGACGCACCCCCCGTCTCCGAATCTTGCATTTGTGCAACACTTCCTGGCTTTGTTGCTCTTACGAACTTTGGGTCACACTTAACATTAAAATTGCTAAAGGAGACATAGAGACAGGAAGATCTGCATGTAAACAGCTACCTGTGGTGGTGTCATTACAAGTCTTTGTCCATTAGGTGGTGCTGTTGAGTGAGTCTTCTTGCAACCTGCCTGCACGTTGTGTACTCCAAAAAGAAACCTTATATTTATCAACTCAGTGAACATTCATATATCATACATAAAGTGTTATCCTATTATTAAATATACTGAAATCTGCACACATTTGCTGTGTACACACCAGGTGACAAATGCAGTACCGTCATATAGTGTTTTTTATATAGTCAGTGTTCAGGTGGGAGTGCTAGGAGTGTCTGCAGTGATAGATTTCTAGTGATTTAAAAATTTTAATCATGTAAATAATTAAGGAACCAAACTAATTTTATAGCCACAAAACTCATTGGTGTGGTATTTCGCCGTAGAATTGTCTTGTACCAAATTCTAAATAAAGTTGGTTTATAAACCATTGACTTTTGTCGTGAATGACTTTTGTTTTGTCCCTCGGTTTCTGCCCTCTTTATTTTTGGAAATGCTGACTCCTCGTTGTACAGGGATGCTGGGAGGCCTCCTTGTCACCTCCACTGTCGTTGCTGCATTCCAGGGCTGAGAATTACTCGCACAGTCAAACTGGGTCTCCAACGCCTTCCAACGCCACAAGAGGGCGCTGGAGAGCCATCGGCAACAGGCCACCTGGTTCATTTGTGCAAATCCCCAGCCTTAGGAGCTGAACTCGACGCCGGCTCGGGATGTTGCACTGGGGGGAAAAAAAAGACATGAAGTCGAAGCTCTTTTGACTTGCACTTGTCAGGACAAATGAAAGAATATCAAATTTCAAAGGGAGCCAGAATTTGTACTGCATGAGAAAAAGGTGGTGATAGTTTGGCCAATCCAGGCGTTTAAGGCAGGCAGAAGTAACATGTCCTGGTACTGTGCCTTTTTTTGAATTAGAAGAAAGCGCGGGGAAATAGTTTGCTGGATCATTCTCCACGGCTACACCTTGTCCAATCAGAGTTAACTTGTCAACCAATCAAGGGCGGCAGGGTGGCGCCGTGGTTAGCACTGCTGCCTCATGGCGCCGAGGTCCCAGGTTCGATCCCGGCACTGGGTCACTGTCGGTGAGGAGTTTGCACATTCTCCCCGTGTCTGCGTGGGTTTCACCCCCACAACCCAAAGATGTGCAGGGTAGGTGGATTGCCCCTTAATTGGAAAATAGAATTGGGCATACTAAATTTTTTTTTTTTAAAAACTTGCCAACCAATCATCACCCCTTTCTAATTCAGTATAAATTGTTGCTCCCTTTGAAATTTGGTATTCTTGCATTTGTCTTGATGAGTGAAGGACAAAAAGCTTCGACAGCATGTCTCTTTATTGAGCTATACCATGTGACCATAATCTAGGGACTGGTCTATGGGAACCCCAGAGGGTAATTTCATGTCACTTTAGGATGGAATATATCAGTGGTTCTCAAACAGAGGGAGCCCTTATCAAATTAATTAATAATTGTTGACCCCCGTCTACATAATATCACTGTGAAAATACGACACATAAAATGTGCTTAGCTAGGTGTTTTAAAAAAAAAAAAGAAAACCGATATTTACTCAAGGACATCAATCTATGGAATGCGTTGCTCCTTTGCACTGGGGAGTCTGTCTAACCTTCGCAGAAACGCAAAAAGAACAGGAACTCGGGGAGAATAAAACACAAGGAAAGCCACACGGGGACAGGGAGAGCAGGCGGGAGGAGCCAGGCAGGGAGGGAGAGCATGCCATGGCTTGGGCTCGTTCACTGACTCTCACTCCGAGCCCTGAGCAGGCGCCCAGCCTTCAGGCCAGTCCTGCATTGCAAACGCCTTGAGAAGCCCTTGTGTGTGCCAGTGTTCGAGATTTACTGGGGTAATACTCCGGCCCTGGCGAGGTTAAGAGTCAGCGGAGTCATTTCCTGCAGGTTTTCTATTTAACCTGCCGGACACCAGGCTGATATTAATTGACGGGCGCCCGTGGCCAGCGTAACCCGTTAAGTGTGCTGGCTGAGACTGGCACATTGCCGTGACGGCAAAGTCCCTTCACATCTCGGGAATGCAGCGCGTGGTGTTCAAACAACCAGGTTTTTAAAGTTTGCAGCTGCAACATCTTTCAGCCACAAAGAGGTTACAAATATTTTGTAAAACATTTGTGTTCCTGAGTTGGCGACACGAAGCCATTGAGCCTGGGGAAGGGGCAGAGTTTTGTTTCCATTTCAAAAATATTTTAGGTGCGCCAATCGATTCCGGCTGCTGGGCAAAGGTCACAACCTTTCAGTGGCTGGGCAAAGGTCACAACCTATCTCACGAGAGAGGCTGAGTGCAACCTGTCGTGTAAATGAGAATTCTTTCCTGCTATGGGCGGCTGTGACGTGCAATTTTGATGGATGAAAGAGCGGCGGCAGCAGATTCGAGAGTAACCTCCAGAAAAAATAATTGGATAAATACTCAGGTTTGCCGGGTTATGGGGTAGGGCAGGTGGCGGGGGGGGGGGGGGGGGGGGGGGGGAGAGATTGTGGTAAAATCCCATCTGGTTCACTAATGTCCATATAGGGAAGCAAATCTGCCGCCCTTACCTGGCACGGTAGCACAGTGGTGAGCACTGTTGCTTCACAGCTCCAGGGACCCAGGTTCGATTCCCGGCTTGGGTCACTGTCTGTGCGGAGTCTGCACGTCCCCCCCGTGTCTGCGTGGGTTTCCTCCGGGTGCTCCGGTTTCCTCCCACAAGTCCAAAGATGTGCAGATTAGGCGGATTGGCCATGCTAAATTGCCCTTCGTGTCCAAAATGGTCAGGTGGCGTTACGGGAACAGGGTGGAGGTGTGGGCTTAAGTAGGGGGCACTTTCCAAGGGGTGGGTGCAGACGGTGCAGACGAACCGCCTCCTTCTGCAGTGTAAATTCTATGTAAACCTATGTCTGGCACGAGTGGTCCGTCCTTGTGACGCACATCTTCCTGCATCAATTGGATAAGCAAAGAGACTCATTACCCCATTGGGTGATGTTTGACCGTCAGTCAAAAAGTCTGTTATCTCCATTTTCACAAAGAAAATCGCGCAAATGTCCTGATGATTTTGCTCCGGGGTTTCACACCGCAGTGTCCTGGAAATCGATCTTCAATTCCTGGAGGCTCCAAGTCAATCCTGGAGGGTTGGGAACCTCCTCTGAAAACGGGGTCTGGCAGCATTGCTGTGGTGCCTTGCGAACGAGCTGCAGTAACATTGTCCACCCACAGGTGGTGACACTGAGTTAATAATTGGCCTCTTCCTAGCAGCAGCCATCAATTGGAATCGCACCGTTTGCTGTTCTATCTTCACTGTTCCCCCTTCTCGGCACCTTCTCCGTTTAAAATCTTGTGCACTTAAGGAAATGGAGACACTGGAGAAGGTGAAGACTAAAATCACAAGGCTGTCGTCGGAACTGAGAGATTGTATAATCTATGTTTAAATATGCCACAGTTACTAATAAACCAGAGAGCATTGAGAACTCATTAAATGGCTGACGTTTTAAAAAATCTTTAAGCAGGCTTGCAATGAAGTTACTGTGAAAATCCCCTAGTCGCCACACTCCGGCGCCTGTTTGGGTACACAGAGGGAGAATTCAGAATGTCCAATTCACCTAACAAGCACGTCTTTCGGGACGTGTGGGAGGAAACCGGAGCACCCGGAGGAAACCCACGCAGACACGGGGAGGACGTGCAGACTCCGCACAGACAGTGACCCAGCTGGGAATCAAACCTGGGACCCTGAAGCTGTGAAGCAACAGTGCTAACCACTGCGCTACCGTGTGGCTTATTATTTTAGTGTATCATCGCACTTGCTTCTTTCCCTTTACAGAATGCCAGTGGGAGGGTTCCCGAGCTGATTATCAGCCCATTGAACCGTGTTACGAACGCACCTTCTGTGGCCAAGTGTGTGGGAACGAGGAGCCTGGCATGTTCCGGAACAGTCTAAGACGGCAGCTTCCTGTTCTGGAAGCTTCTCCTGCACCTTCAGGTGTCCGTCAGACTTTGACAGTAGCTACATAGAACATAGAACAGTACAGCACAGAACAGGCCCTTCGGCCCTCGATGTTGTGCCGAGCAATGATCACCCTACTCAAGCCCACGTATCCACCCTATACCCGTAACCCAACAACTCCCCCTCCTTAACCTTACTTTTTAGGACACTACGGGCAATTTAGCATGGCCAATCCACCTAACCCGCACATCTTTGGACTGTGGGAGGGAACCGGAGCACCCGGAGGAAACCCACGCAGACACGGGGAGGACGTGCAGACTCCGCACAGACAGTGACCCAGCTGGGAATCAAACCTGGGACCCTGAAGCTGTGAAGCAACAGTGCTAACCACTGCGCTACCGTGTGGCTTATTATTTTAGTGTATCATCGCACTTGCTTCTTTCCCTTTACAGAATGCCAGTGGGAGGGTTCCCGAGCTGATTATCAGCCCATTGAACCGTGTTACGAACGCACCTTCTGTGGCCAAGTGTGTGGGAACGAGGAGCCTGGCATGTTCCGGAACAGTCTAAGACGGCAGCTTCCTGTTCTGGAAGCTTCTCCTGCACCTTCAGGTGTCCGTCAGACTTTGACAGTAGCTACATAGAACATAGAACAGTACAGCACAGAACAGGCCCTTCGGCCCTCGATGTTGTGCCGAGCAATGATCACCCTACAAGCCAACGTATCCACCCTATACCCGTAACCCAACAACTCCCCCTCCTTAACCTTACTTTTTAGGACACTACGGGCAATTTAGCATGGCCAATCCACCTAACCCGCACATCTTTGGACTGTGGGAGGGAACCGGAGCACCCGGAGGAAACCCACGCAGACACGGGGAGGACGTGCAGACTCCCCACATGGCTCTGGTAAAGGTCCAGGAATTATGGAGCATTTCAATTCCATTTCATATGGCCGGGGTTATGAATTTGTAGCCTCCTAGCTGCAGAATATTACCACAAATACCATGCTAGTAATTCAGCAACAGAGGTGAGGAAAATGCTGGCAAATTAATTCCATTTTTTCCACCCCAAAAACAAAAAACATTTGCTTTAAATCGACAAAGATTTGTTCCACGATCTTTACAAGTAATTTCTAAGATGGATTTCACTTTCGGCTTCTTTACGACAAACTTCCGTCACGTTCTTTTTTTTTGAAAAAAAGAAAACATGCATGTTTGAGAGCGAGTCCCCTTTACCCTCGGGCATTCTGAAACATTAACCTTTCTGGTCGCGAGATGACAATGATTCTGCCCTCGAGGTCAGCGATAATTGGAATAATTATCATGGATTTCCTTCGGAACAGACATTCCCATGGAGCGCACACTCGCTCACAACATCAGGCTGAAGTGACAGTGTCCTTCCCCCTTTCCCTTAGCCGAGCAGTGAGGTTTTACAAGCAGCGTACATAAGCCTCCCAGGCTCTTTGTGAAGGTGACCTCTGCCTTTCCTCTTTCAAAGGCAGATCAATCCATTTGTCTGGTAACCAAATCTTTCAACAGCAGAAGACTGATAGATTACCCAGCACTGGAAGCTTTAAGTTTCCCATTGAACTAAAGCTCTGGAATTAAGCCACAACGCTCACACAATCGCTGCTCTAAAATAATTCCCAAATATTAGATAACAGATGCACAGGGCAGGTTTCTTTATACATGATTAAAGTTTAATATTTTCTTAAATGTATGTTTGAGAGCAGCGATTCCAATGTGTGAAGGATGAAAAGGGGCCAGGTTCGATCCCCAATTTTAAAAAATAAATTACTTCTTGGGACTGTTTCCACTAGCTGGAAAAACTAGAACCCGAGGGCACAGCCTCAGACTGAAGGGACGTTCCTTTGAGATGAGAAGTTTCTTCAGCCAGAGGGTGGTGAATCTGTGGAACTCTTTGCCGCAGAAGGCTGTGGAGGCCAATTCACTGAGTGTCTTTAAGACAGAGATAGATAGGTTCTTGATTAATAAGGGGATCAGGGGTTATGGGGAGAAGGCAGGAAAATGGGGATGAGAAAAATATCAGCCATGATTGAATGGCGGAGCAGACTCGATGGGCCGAATGGACTAATACTGCCCCCACGATCTTATGGGATGTGGGTGCCTCTGGCAAGGCCATCAGTTGTTGCCCATCCCTAATTGCCCCCAGAACTGAGGGGCTTGCCCGCCCATTTCAGAGGGTTGTTACAGAGTCGACTACATTGCTGTGGGTCAGGAGTCACATGTAGGCCAGACCGGGTAAGGACGGCAGATTTCCTTCCCTACAGGACCAGCAGGGAATCGGATGGGGTTTTACAACCATCGATGATAGTTTTGTGCTCCCTATCACTAGCCTTCAATTCAAAATTTAATTAAATTTCAATGCGTTTGAATCCTCGTTTCCCCGGGCTTTAACCTGGACCCCAGAATCACAAGTCAAGCAACATTACTGCTAGGTTCCTGCAATAGATATAGGAGCTATCTAAACGTATCATAAGACCATAAGACATAGGAGTGGAAGTAAGGCCATTCGGCCCATCGAGTCCACTCCGCCATTCAATCATGGCTGATGGGCATTTCAACTCCACCTCCCAGCATTCTCCCCATAGCCCTTAATTCCTCGCGACATCAAGAATTTATCTATCTCTGCCTTGAAGCCATTTAGCGTCCCGGCCTCCACTGCACTCTGCGGCAATGAATTCCACAGGCCCACCACTCTCTGGCTGAAGAAATGTCTCCGCATTTCTGTTTTGAATTTACCCCCTCTAATTCTAAGGCTGTGCCCACGGGTCCTCGACTCCTCGCCTAACGGAAACAGTTTCTTTGCGTCCATCCTTTCTAAGCCATGTA
This sequence comes from Scyliorhinus canicula, assembly GCF_902713615.1. Classification (NCBI taxonomy): domain Eukaryota; kingdom Metazoa; phylum Chordata; class Chondrichthyes; order Carcharhiniformes; family Scyliorhinidae; genus Scyliorhinus; species Scyliorhinus canicula. Next base: position 6,329,528 of record NC_052169.1, on the reverse strand, counting down.
TTATCTTGTAGCCATGTATTATCTTGTATCATGAGTAGCAGTAAGTGCGTCTCTCACTGTCAACTGCAGCAGGTCCTGGGATAAGCATGGCACAGGTGTGGAGTTTGCACATTCTCCCCGTGTCTGCGTGGGTCTCACTCCCACAACCCAAAGATGTGCAGGGTAGGTGGATTGGCCATGCTAAATTGCCCCTTAATTGGGAAAAACAAATTGGGTATTCTAAAATTATTAAATAAATAAATGAGGTTCCCAACCGTCCGTGACAGGATTCGTGTTACTCCACTGGCAAGGGGCCTGGAAACTCTGAAAATGCAATCTCGCCGCGAGAATCACCTTTCCTGATGTCTCGCCGTATTTTGCGCCCAAGTCGGCCATTCTCACCGAGGGCTAACGGCTGCAGAAAATCGCCCCCAATGTGACCGATCACTTGTCCCGCGAACGGTAACGAAGAGCCAAGCTCTGGTCACGTATGTCCACACGCGGGAGCCACATTGTTAGCTCCTGTATCGCTAATCAGATGGAGATCGACTAACTCCAGCATAAAATGCCAAGCAAGCCACAAGGTTTCCTGGTTGCTATGGCTCACTTCCTCGTGTCACGAGCACGTTTAAATGTTTAGGGAGCGGCCTGGATGGCAAATAGTAATAAAATAAAAATGCATGAGAGGTAGGGGGTGCCGGGGGGGGGGGGGGGGGGGGGGGGGGGGCAGGAGCTAACGTGCTCGAGGCTCTCACACCATCAGAGAAATAATAAATACTGGAATCATTGTAACTAGAAACTGCGGCTGATTAATAATGGTGAGGGGTTGTTATCTCAACACATGACAGTTTCTGGCAATCATTTATTTCTAACTATGGCAACACCCCGTCCACAAATACCTAGAATACCAGAGATAAATGGAATAAGACTGGGACAGCCATTAGCCAGATATAATTAAAAGGCAGGGCTGTGTTTATATAGCACCTTCCATTGCTTGTGTATATTCCCAAAGTGTTTTACAGCCACTGGAGTACTTTATATAAGTATAGGCATCAGTGTAATATCAGAAATCTGACAGCCAATTTGCACACAGTAAGGCCCCTACAATTGTGATAACAGACAAGACAATCATTTCATAGAATTTACATAAAATTTACAGTGCAGAAGGAGGCCATTCAGCCCATCGAGTCCGCACCGGCTCTTGGAAAGAGCACCCTACCCAAGGTCAGCACCTCCACCCTATCCCCATAACCCAGTAACCCCACCCAACACTAAGGGCAATTTTGGACACTAAGGGCAATTTATCATGGCCAATCCACCTAACCTGCACATCTTTGGGCTGTGGGAGGAAACCGGAGCACCCGGAGGAAACCCACACATACACACGGAGAGGTTGTGCAGACTCCACACAGACAGTGACCCAGCGGGGAATCGAACCTGGGACCCTGGAGCTGTGAAGCAATTGTGCTATCCGCAATGCCACTGTGCTGCCCATAGTTTTAGTAATGTTAGTTGGGGATGAAATGCCAGCAAAGATGCTGGCTCAAACTCTTACTACTGTTCTTTGACATAGCACTGCTGCTTCACAGCGCCAGGGTCCCGGGTTCGATTCCTGGCTTGGGTCACTGTCTGTGCGGAGTCTGTACATTCTCCCTGTGTCTGCGTGGGTTTCCTCCGGGTGCTCCGGTTTCCTCCCACAAGTCCCGAAAGACATGCTTGTCAGGTGAATTGGACAGTCAGAATTCTACCTCTGTGACCCGAACAGGCGTCGGAATGTGGCAACTAGGGGATTTTCACAGTAACTTCATTGCAGTGTTAATGTGAGCCTACTTGTGACAATAATAATGGTTATTATTATTATTAAAAGAGTGCATTAAGAGAATCCCAGGGCCGTGTTGAGTTACTAATCTCAGCCAGGATGACAGCAGGGGAGGATGACAATTTGTGTCAAGGTCGTTGAAATTAAGCAGGAAGTGCGCCCCCTACCGACTATCGTTGGAAAGTACGCAGAGGTCAGAGTATGGAACACCATTATGGTCACCATGGTGGATGTGGAAATGGCACAAAGGAAAACCCAACTATTAAAACATAAGGGACATGTGAAAGAGTGGAATAGCTTGGAAGAAGGCAGTCGCAATGAATCTCAAAGCATTAAGCTTTGAGTTGCACCCAGAATACAAACCAGCCATGAAAATGGGTTACGTTCACACAACAGCTTGCTACAACGGTGCATCATGGGGAAAAAAAACACCCCAAGGCAACACAAACACAAGGAACATGAAATGTCAAGCCGGGGAAGGGAAAAGAAGGGTCTGGTGAGAGAAGTGGGTTTTATGGAGGAGGGTATTAAAAGGAGCAATGGAATTTATCGAAGCAACACCCAAATACGTGGCCAAGGTGACTGAAGGCGCAGTTACCAATGGTGGGGTGAAGCAAGAGAGGGAGGCACAAGTGGCGGACGTCAGATTAGAGCAGGCTGCCATAAATGTATTTAAGGGTAAGCTAGATAATGTGAAGAAGGGAAAAGGTGATAGAATGAGGTTCTTGCGGGGCATAATCACCAGCTTGGGCTGAATGGCCTCCCTCTGTGATTGTATGTTTGACAGGGCTAGGAGGGATAAGGAGAGGTGAGGGTGGCACGGCAGCACAGTGGTTAGCACTGCTGCTTCACAGCACCAGGGACCCGAGTTCGATTCCCGGCTTGGGTCACTGTCTGTGTGGAGTCTGCACGTTCTCCCCGTGTCTGCGTGGGTTTCCTCCGGGTGCCCCGGTTTCCTCCCACAGGTCCAAAGATGTGTAGGTGAGGTGGATTGGTCATGTCATATTGCTCCTTGTTGTCCAAAAAGTTAGGTGGGGTTACAGGGTGGAGGTGTGGGCTTAGGTAGGGTGCTGTTTCAAGGATCGGTGTAGACTCGATGGGCTGAATGCCCATTTGGGCAGCACGGGTGGCGCGTGATTAGCACAGCTGTCTCGCGGTGCCGGAGTCCCAGGTTCGATCCCGGCTCTGGGTCACTGTCTGTGTGGAGTTTGCACATTCTCCCAGTGTCTGCGTGGGTTTCGCCCCTACAACCCAGGGTAGGTGGATAGGCCGCGCTAAATTGCCCCTGGAAAAAATTAATTGGGCACTCTATATTTTTAAAAAAGTAAATTTTATGATGAAAAAAACCTAGCAAACAGGGCAAGGACATTGGGATTATTCAATACAAAGTGCCCCGGTGGGAATGCTGATACACTGAGGAGGGGCTTCGATGAGTCAACTGGCCTTTTGCCCCATTACCTCAAGTGATTAATTGCTGAAAACCAAGGAGCAGAGACGAAAACACTCAAATTGCAGTGGAGGATGTGGTAAGTACTAAAGTACTGGAGTGGTGGCAGCGGGGGCGGGGGGGGGGGGGGGGGGGGGGGGTGGTGGTGGTGGTGGTGGTGCAGTGGTTAGCACCGCAGTCTCACAGCACTGAGGTCCCAGGTTCGATCCCTGCTCTGGGTCACTGTCTGTGTGGAGTTTGCACATTCTCCCCGTGTCTGCGTGGGTTTCGCCCCCACAACCCAAAGATGTGCAGGGTAGGTGGATTAGTCGTGCTAAATTGCCCCTTAATTGGAAAAAATTAATTGGGCACTCTAAATTTATTTTTTTTAAAGTACTGGAGTGGAAGAGGCCCAATTTCTCTGGAATTTAGTGGGGCGATCTCATTTCGAATGTGTACATTTTTCAGAGTGTTTACACAGGGTAGGTGCCCAGAGGCTGATTTTCTCTGTCTGGGGTGTGGCGGTGGTCATAGGTCGCAGGATAAAGGTGACGGCCGTCTAGCAGAGATGAAAAGAAACGTCTCCACTCAAGAGGATTGTGAATCCTTGGAATTCTCTACCGCAGAGATGCGTGTGTGTTTCCGACTCAAAGGGAATAAAGTGATATGGCGTTTGTATGGGTAAATCAAGCTGTGGTGGACCAGTCTTGATCTCACTGAATGGTGGGGCAGACTGGAGGTAGTGTGGTCTGAGGTTCTTCTGGAGATTTCGCTTTCAACTGGGTGCCCCTCAGTGCAATTCCAACCCCTCTATTCCTCCAGTCTATAAGATTTCCATTTTATAGTGCAACTGTCCTTTATGGCTTCTTCCTAGACTGGTAATTAATTGAGTCCCAATGGTCTTAAACCTGAAATATTGACTATTTCTCCCCCTTATGATGCCTGACTGGAGTAATTCTAGCTTTTATTGTTTTCCGCTCATCGAGATTAGTCCCATTTTATACAAGTTGGCAGCCACAGAGCTAAGTGAAGACTGAACAAACTAATCCATTTAGTGCTACTACTCATTAGTGAGATAAAAGCCTCTCCTCTAATGTTGATTGAATTAAATCCAGATCAGCCCAGATTAAAAAGTCAGCGTTCCAAAACATTTGTCACTCTGGTTGCCTTTATACTGGCTGACTGTTCTGCTGGTGGGTCCCAAGACACAAGTCCTGCGCCGTTTGTAGCAACACCAGATTTAGACATCCCGAATTTGTGGCGCTCAGTCACAGCCCAGCAAACCTGGAAAATGTAATCCACAGAATCCCGACAGTGCAGAGGGAGGCCAATTGTCCCATCGAGTGTGCACCAGCCCTCTGAATGAACACCACAGCTAGGTCCACCCCCCGCCTCAACCTATCCCAGTGCACTAATCATAGCCAATCCACCAAACCTGCACATCTTTGGACTGTATTATTATTTATTACCCCCCCCAATTCCCCTTGCTCGGCCATTTCGGAGGGCAGTGTTGCTCGTTATGCTTTCCCTTAATTTGCTCTGTTTTAATTACCTTTGCTCAAGAGTCGCCAGGTATCTTTCTGATACCACCACAGGGTTCAAAGCCGAATACTGATCAATGACTCAATACACCAGTTAGTAAGTTTGAAATCAATGCACATTTATTTACACACATAGTCAATTATTACTCATGCACAAACTCTACTCGCTAAACTACAACTACTACTAAAAGCCTATACTTAGCTTCGAGTGGCCCACTCAGTCAGAGGAACAATGGCCATTGTCCGGTTCTGATACTGCTGGCTTCTAACTGGTATAGAATAGTAACTAGGAGCGTCTATCTCGTAGCGTGCGTTGACCATAGACTTACTTGGTTGGTGCTTGGCAGCCTCCCGTTGCTGAGAGCCAAATGCCAAGGTGAAGATGGAGAAAGTAAGAGTTCTCAAGCGAGCGAACTGACCTTGGGGGACTCTGCTTTCTACCCCAAGGGGTTTTGCGCCCTTCTGGGCGGACCCTGGGCTTGGTCCCAATTAATTGGACCATGTCCCAATCGTTTGTATCGATTCTCTCCAATAACGGGTCATTCCCTGATCGTTGGGCGGGCTCTAGGTAACCGTTGGCCTGCCTTTCTTTTAGCTTCCACTGGCGCCGGGAAGTCGGTCCTGGTACCGATTGTTTCAATGTTTCTTTTTGTCCCCGGAGATAGCTCATTACTATGCTAATGGCTTGTAGTTTCAGTTCTGTCTGGCTTCTGCAAGTTCCAATCCACAGGAAACCTTGCACCTGCTTGTTTTTCCTAGTGCTGTCCATTTTTCCCTGCACTCTTTGCGAGCATCCGTTTTGGAATCGGGACGTGGCCACCCCAGGTGGCTACAGCAGCGAGGGTCAACCACGCGGCTGTGGGTCTGGAGTCACATGTAGGCCAGACCAGGTAAGGGCGGCAGATTTCCTTCCTACAGGACATTAGTGGAGCAGGTGGGTTTTTAAAAACGCCAATCGACAACGGTTTCATAGCCATCATTCCAGATTTTGATGGAATTCAAATTTTACCAGCTGCTGTGGTGGGACGTGAACCCAGATGACAAGAGGATTACGCTGGCTGCCTGGATCACTAGTTCAGTGACAATACCGCTACCCCACCGCTGCATTTCCTGTGCTACTAATAGAGATTACACAAGCAGCCACTGGAGCCCACAAAGCACATTGAGGAGAGTGAACATTGCTCGGCATGAGGCGGGGATACCACCTCTGCTTTACCAATTGTGTCATGGGACGTTTTCAAATCCACCTAAGGAGGTAGACAGGATCCTAGTTCAACGTCACATGCATCCAAAAGTTACTTCCAAAAGGGCATGACCCTCTTGGCAGTGCCAGCCTAGATTATGTGCTCAGTGGGGCACGAGCCCACGACTTTGACTCAGACACGTAGGCACCGAGTGTGACACCAATATGGTTAGTTTTAGATAGGTGTTCAGCAAGGTCCCACCTATTCAGACATTATTGAAGCTGATGGTCGGGGTACGGTGTTCTTTTCACCAACAAAAATATAGTTAGCCAGTATCAATTTCCATTTCTCCAGACTCAGTAAAAGGTGACATGATAATAACGTGCGGGGAGATGGTGGTTAAGTGGCAGTAATAACATTGGACTAGTAATCCCGAGGACCAGGCTAATGCTCTGGGGGCATTTCAAATCCCACCACGTCAACTGGTGGAATTGAGCAACAAGTAACTGAAGCTAGGCTAGGGAAACTGGTTGTTGCAAAAGGACTCCAGGTCCACAGGAATTTTCATTTCATAGAATTTACAGTGCAGAAGGAGGCCATTCGGCCCATCGAGTCTGCACCGGCTCTTGGAAAGAGCACCCTACCCAAGGTCAACACCTCCACCCTATCACCATAACCCAGTAACCCCACCCAACACTAAGGGCATTTTTTTTTAGACACTAAGGGAAATTTATCATGGCCAATCCACCTACCCAAGGTCAACACCTCCACCCTACCCCCATAACCCAGTAACCCCACCCAACACTAAGTGCAATTTTTTTAGACACCAAGGGCAATTTATCATGGCTAATCCACGTAACCTGCACATCTTTGGACTGTGGGAGGAAACCAGAGCACCCGGCGGAAACCCACGCACACACGGGATGTGCAGACTCCGCACAGTGGCCCAAGCCGGAATCGAACCTGGGACCCTGGAGCTGTGAAACAATTGTGCTATCCACAATGCAACCGTGCTGCCCTAGGCATGTAGTTGACTCTGCAATGGCCTAGCATGCCATTCTGCTCATGGACAATTAGGGAGTCCACATCCTCACCAAAATATGTATTTTTTTTTTTTTTAAAAAGGTCAGATTGGTTAAGTCCACCTCCAGCGTTCCTCACCCCTCCCCAGTGAATCACAATAAATAATATTTTTAAATGCCATTCTTAATGAATACAAGTCTTGGAGAGTTAAATCAGCTTGTAAATTAGCTTAGCTGTTTTCACTTAGTCCACAAGTCAGGTCTTCAGCTCCATACGAATTACAATCGTGATAACTGACAAAAACGTTTGCTTTAGAGAAATCAAGAAATATTGGACAAAATACCGGGAAACTCATCTCTTCTTTTGAGAACAACCGTGTAATATTAAGTGAGTGGGTAAGGGTCTGGCAGATGGAGTTCAATGTTGATAAATGTGAGTTCATCCATTTTGATAGGAATAACAGCAAAATGGACTATTATTTAAATGGTTAAAAAAAATACAACATGCTACTGTGCAGAGGGACCTGGGTGTCCTTGTGCATGAATCGCAAAATGTTGGTTTGCAGCAGGTAATCAAGGCGGCAGATGGAATTTTGTCCTTCATTGCTAGAGGATCGGAGTTTAAAAGCAGAGAGGTTAAGTTGCAGCTGTATAGGGTGGCGAGGCCACGCCTGGAGTACTGTGTACAGTTTTGGTCTCATTACTTGAGAAAGGATAATATAATAATAATACTAACTTGTCACAAGTAGGCTTCAATGAAGTTACTGTGAAAAGACCCTTGTCGCCACATTCCGGCGCCTGTTCGGGGAGACCGGTATGGGAATTGAACCCACGCTGCTGGCCTTATTCTGCCTTACAAGCCAGCTGTTTAGCACACTGTGCTAAACCAGCCCCTGTACTGGCACTGAGGGTGTGCAGAGGAGATTCAAGAGGTTGATTCCGGAGTTGAGACGATTGGCTTATGAGGAGAGACTGAGACTATACATTTAGAGGAATGAGGGGGAATCTTATAGAAACATAAAATTATGAAGGAAATAGATAGAAGCAGGGAGGTGGTTTCCACTGGCGGGTGAAACTAGAACTAGGAGGCATAGCCTCAAAATAAGGGAGAAGCAGGTTTAGGACTGAGTTGAGGAGGAACTTCTTCACCCAAAGGGCTGTGAATGTGTAAAATTCCCTGCCCAGTGAAACAGTTGAGGCTACCTCACTGAATGTTTTTATATAGACATATAGAACATACAATGCAGAAGGAGGCCATTCAGCCCATCGAGTCTGCACTGACCCACAAGCCCTCACTTCCACCCTATCCCCATAACCCTCCTAACCTTTTTGGTCACCAGGAGCAATTTATCATATGGCCAATCCACCTAATCTGCACGTCTTTGAACTGTGGGAGGAAACCGAAGCACCCGGAGGAAACCCACACATGCAAGGGAAGAACGTGCAGACTCCGCACAGATAGTGACCCAGCAGGGAATCGAACCTGGGACCCTGGCGCTGTGAAGCCACAGTGCTAACCACTTGTGCAACCGTGCTGCCCTTGAGAGATAGATTTTTGAACAGTTAAGAGAATAAAAGATTATGGTGAGCGGGCGGGTAAGCTGCGTCCACAAAAAGATCAGCCATGATCTTATTGAATGACGGAGCAGGCTCGAGGGGCCAGATGGTCTGTTCCTGCTCCTAGTTCTTATTATACATTTAAGTGATCAGGAGCGATTTAATTTTGCTCCTTCTAATGCCCAGGGATGTTGTAGGCAATTGTCAATACTCCCTCGATGAGACGGTTCAACAGGAAACCAGTATGGATCCACACGATCCATCTGGATTCATGCAGTAGGATTTCTTTTACCGCTTTGCTTCATTTGATCACATTTAAATCGCCGAAGAATAAAACCAAACTTCAGTTTCAACAATCTTTATTTATTTTAAGTAATTCAGTTCGACCCTATCCTTTCTAAAAGGCTGCATTATTTCAGGAGATAACTTAAAAACTTCTCATCAGAACTCACTACACAAACAGCAAACTGGAAAAAATACTATACAATGTAAAATATCCTGATAGTGCACATAATAAATCGAAAACAAAATTCAGTTTAAAGGCTAAGGACAATAAAGTTAATGCTTAAATCTGGAAGATCACGCTCTCAAACACATCAGTTACTAGTGATTACCGTTTCCGTGATTGCTACAGTATTAGTAGTCATTTTTGTACAATTTAATCTCTGCTAGTTATACAACGTCTTGGGTACACCCATCAAGTGCGCACTTTTGTGCGACTAAACCCAGCAGTTCAGACTGTAAGATGTGCTTTAAATTTCCTTGATATGTATATATACAAAAGGAGTCAGTTTCATAGATTCGGTCTTTAGGAGATTGAGGGTTGAAAACAGCATAACAATTTTCAGGATTGGGGTCGAGGGTGGGTAGAAGGACAGGGAAGGAAATGGGAAACAGAACAGAGCAATCAGGAAACAGATTATGCATATGTTCCTCCAGGGATAAGGGGCTCGTAGGCAAGGTCCCCGCTCCTCCTGCACAGCACGACGAAGGCACACAGCATGCCCAGCAACTAGGGAACAAAGAAGAAAAAAATATTACTGGGGCAACCCAAACTTAAAAGCACCTTCTGCCTAAGGGACAGTCAAATTGGTGATCATCACAACCTTCTCTTCCATTGGTGGCCTGATGCTTAAAATGAGCACCCAACCAACCAGCCCATCCTCACCACCCATCACTCACCCTGCCCAAAACAAATAAAACAGGTCATTTCCACAAAACTGCAAGAGCAAGATGATCAAAACCAATTACACGGTTTAACTTCACATCTGTCTAAAATGCTAAAATCACAAGTTATAGATTAGGAAGGTCATTCGAACCATCTTAGTTCAATCAACCCAACGTCCATCCACTGAGTCATCCACAAACAAGTTCTACAAGAACAGCGGCATTTTCTCCTCTACTAATCTGCCCGTTCCTTGGGCTGATCGCGTTCAAATTGGTCTTAATTATTAGTGCGAGTGACATTGCAGCAACGTGGCTTTGCCAGTGAAAGGTCTGTGGGCCAGTATGCTTCTTGCCAATCTTACCTGGTGATGTCATTATCACTCAATTACACAAACTGACACTGATCCAACATGAGACCATGTGCGGAAAATGGAAAACAAAAATCAATGTTAGAAAGAAGTGCTTTTAATCAAGATTTAAAACACTTGGGTTAATGGGCATATAGCAGCTAAAAGGCATTTTTTTTTTTATTATATAAAAAGCAATGCACCCTTATTAGCATTTATGGAGTTTTGCATCCCGTTTGGCAACTCCACATGGCCTAGAGAGCTCATTATGAGGCCTAGAGAGCTCATTATCAGGCAGCTTAATGGAGACAGGACAGCATTTCCAAGTGTTAAATAAATTATGAGCAGCACACAGGAGACTGTTCACCAGCAGAATGTAATGAATAGTGTTGGCCACTAAATAAGCAGCATCTACAATATACAACTGGGTCCATTATGTGAACAGGGTGATGGCCAATACAAAAGGGGGCACTTGCATGTTCTTCAATTTCTATTCCAATCTCTAGCAGGCAAATTATGAAAATGTGGAAAGACTATTCAACCGATCTCGTGCTTTGAAACAATCGCATCACATTTGCAACATGCAATTCGTAACTATGCAATTCCTAGGGCAGCAGGGTGGCGCAGTGATTAGCACTGCTGCCTCATGGCATCGAGGACCCAGGTTTGATCCTGGGTCACTGTGCATGTGGAGTTTGCACTCTCTCCCAGTGTCTGCAGGGATCTCACCCCCAAAGATGTGCAGGGTGGGTGGATTGGCTGCGCCAAATTGTCCCTTAATTGGGAAAATTAAAAAACTATGCAATCCTTACGGGTATTGGTATCTCCAAAATATAACATAACCCCAAAGTCTGTCTGGAAAACTCTTCACTTTAAATATCCGAGGAACAACAACATCTTGCATTTATATATAACACCTATATTGTAGTTCAATGTCCCAAAGTACGTCACAAAATTCAACACCAAGCACAAAACACCAAACTGGTGTTCACTGGCATAAACCCCACAATGCTTCAACCCTCCTACTGTTCTGAAGGAGTTATATTCAACTGGAACGGTTAACTCAGCTCCCAAGAGCTTTTAAGGAAAGCCTTCAAAGGGGAGAGGGCAGTACCGAGGTGGTGCAGTTTAGAGGGAGAATTCCAGAACTTGGGACCTTGACTGCTGAATGAGATTTGACTAAGAGGATTCAAATTTTAATCACATGAACCTGCAGCCAGACAAGTCAGTAAATTCAGAATATTTTGGCGAAAATCAAGTATATTTAATCAACAAAAGGAGACATTCAACACTTTTTTTTTTAAATGTAGAGTTGCCAATTATTTTTCTTTTCCAATTAAGGTGCAATTTAGCGTGGTCAATCTACCTAACCAGCACATCTTTGGATTGTGGGGGTGAAACCCACGCAGACATGGGGAGAATGTGCAAACTCCACACCGACAGTGACCCAGGGCCGAATTCAAACCCGGGTCCACAGCGCCACAGTGCTAACCACTGGGCCACATGCCACCCCAATCAACGCATAATTAAGCATAAGACTTGATGAGAATAAGATTGGCCAACGTACATTTATCATCTAGGCCTGAGGGCAGCCTGCGGTAATGAGAGCTGCTATACGGCTCGCTTCTGTCGACAGTACCCGCTGCTTTTCAAAATTTCCAAAAAATTTATTTTTATTCGTCTCCAATCATTAAGGTTAGTGTGAGGAATGTTCACAATGGAAATTTGAGGGGATCCTTGCAACCAATTTGCACCTTGCAAATCACACAATGATCTGGCTTGGAAGGCGCAAGTCTGATCTCCTGAAATTTCCACATTAATGGAAACTCCGGATTCGGAATTACTTTAAATCTTCTAAATGAATCACAAAAACACTTGCAACCTCAGCATTTGATTGGGGGATTCACTGTTTACATAAGTGCAGCTCGGTACCATTGTGGTTAGCCACAATTGCTTCACAACTCCAGGGTCAATTCCCGGCTTGGGTCACTGTTTGTACAGAGTCTGCACGTTCTCCCCGTGTCTGCATGGGTTTCCTCTGGGTGCTCCGGTTTCCTCCCACAGTCCAAAGAGGTGCAGGTTAGGTCAATTGATCATGCTAAATTGCCCATAGTGTCCAAAAAAGGTTAGGTGGGGTTATGGGGATAGGGTGGAGGTGTGGGCATAGGTGGGGTGCTCTTTCTAAGAGCCGGTGCAGACTCGATGGGCCAAATGGCCTTCTTCTGCACTGTAAATTCTATGAAGTATTCCAGACTTTTACGCCACTAAAGCAGCCAGGGACTCTACCTGTTCTTTTGTGCCCTCATTCAATTAGCAGAATGGAAGGTTAGCCGAGTGAAGACTTTAGACGTTGAGAAATTTTTATTTGCTGGCAATGCCCTGTTAACCTCGTTACAGGATCATGCATCAAGCCCACAGCCACGTTGACAGTTCACATCCTTGCTGGCAGCTGCTGCTGACACAACAGAGAGAATACAAAACCCATATAAAATTGAAAATGTATTAACTGCTGCGAATGGATCAAAACTGTAATCGAATAGGTAGGTTCAGATAGCAGTCAACCCGATTCAGCTTTATCCTAGCAGCTGGCAAAGTAACACAAGAACTTTAGATTCTTGCCTTGTAATTATTTCTAGGCAGCCTTGATTCTACATTTCAGTAATGTCCGAGCGGACCATCATTAAACATGGTGGTCATAGCTCATCTCTTCAGGAATGCGAGGGGACAGGAAACCATGCAACTCAAATTAAAGGCTTAAAAATAAAAATGGTTTAACAAAAAAAAAAAATCATCAATGGGTCTCCACATCAGGCAGAACAGTTTTAAAAATTGTCAACCAATGACAGAAATGGTGGGGGTGGAGTAGGAGGAGGTCATATTTACAGTTAATGAAGCCAAGCTTGAGGAAAGTTACAATAAAAAGGCTTCAAAATGAAACTGCAGGTTAAGGCGAGTTTGGCAAAGAGAAAGATAAGACGTGACCTTCGCCTCACATTGTATCAGCACTTGCACAACATCTTTTCCGTGAGCCGATTTAACCACCCACCCTGACATGGCCATTTACCACAACTCGTCACAAACCATTTTCGAAGAGAGACTGCAACTGTGAAGTCACATGCCCAGCTTTATAACCTGGTAAAGTTCTGTGCAAATCCAAAGTTTCTATTTTGGTCCAAAAATATCAAAAGGTTCTTGTTATTTACAGTTCATTTCTCTCAATCGCCCTACACTTTCTTAAGTGAAGGGAAATCCTTTTACATGTTGTTCCTGCACATTAAAAACACCCGTTATTTTCTCCTACACACCCCTGGGATTTCTCATGTCTTTTTTAAATTATGGGGCAATTTGGTGTGGCCAATCCATCTAACCTGCACATCTTTGGGTTGTGGGGGGTGAAACCCACGCAGACACGGGGAGAACGTGCAAACTCCACAGGACAGTGACCTGGGGCTGGGATCGATCCCGGGTCCTCAGCACCGTGAGGCAGCAGTGCTAACCACTGCATCACCGTGCTGCCCTACGGAATTTGTCATGGTTTAAGCAGATAGGAGCGAGGGTAAAGATCACCAAATGCAAATTCCTGAACTTCGTCTCAGGCACGAGAAAAATTGTTAAATTCAAACATAATGCAATTTAAGAAAAAGTATTCCTAGCTTCTACTGGTGGCCACTTGAGGAAGGTCCCCCGGCTTCCACGAGACTGAAATCCCACATGACACCACTATTTGCAGGAAGAGGCAATGGCAGGAAATTGGCATGGAAATCCAAGACAATTTGTGGACACTTTTTACCGTGTCAATGATGATGCTGGGTACAGCAACATGCAACAAGGATAACAAAAGACACAGGATATAGAAGCAAGGAAGTAATAATCCAGTTCTAAAAATAGGGTTGGAACACCATCATGGGAAGGAATCCCTGCCATAGAGCAAGTCCAATAACAATTCACCTGCATAGAGCTGACAAAGTGACTTGAGTCATGGTGGTTGACGGGATACAATGACATTGTGTTCTGGTGATTAGCAGCTTAAAAGACTGCCGGGTTTTAAATTGTGATGGATTGATGGAAAGACAGTCCCTACTATACTCCCTGTACACACACACACACGACTGCGTGGCAAAATTTGGTTCCAACTCCATCTACAAGTTTGCTGACGATACGACCATAGTGGGCCGGATCTCGAATAACGACGAGTCAGAATACAGGAGGGAGATAGAGAACCTAGTGGAGTGGTGCAGCGACAACAATATCTCCCTCAATGCCAGCAAAACTAAAGAGCTGGTCATTGACTTCAGGAAGCAAAGTACTGTACACACCCCTGTCAGCATCAACGGGCCGAGGTAGAGATGGTGAGCAGTTTCAAATTCCTAGGGGCACACATCTCCAAAAATCCTGGTCCACCCACGCCGACGTTACCACCAAGAAAGCCCAACAGCGCCTATACTTCCTCAGGAAACTAAGGAAATTTGGCATGTCCACATTAACTCTTACCAACTTTTACAGATGCACCATAGAAAGCTTACTCACTCTCCCAACTTCTTCCATTGGGCAGGAGATACAGGAGTCTGAGAACACGCACAAACAGACTCAAAAACAGCTTCTTCCCTGCTGTCACCAGACTCCTAAACGACCCTCTTATGGACTGACCTCATTAACACTACACCCTGTATGCTTCACACGATGCCAGTGTTTGTGTAGTTACATTGTGTACCTTGTGTTGCCCTATTCTGTATTTTCTTTTCTTTCCTTTTCATGTACTTTTCACTGTACCTTGGTACACGTGGCAATAAACAAAATCCAATCCAAGACAGGATCCAACTCTTTCTTCCAATAGTGGGATAGAGAGCAGGAAGAGATAATTAAGCCAGTTTTCCGCAAATTCAGAAAGAAAATTGAGAAAATCAGTCAATTGAGCTGATTATATTTGAGATGCAGAGGCATGAAAGTATTTCAAGGGCAGAGATGAAGAGGAGGCGAGGCTATTAAAATGCCAGAGCAGGCTCAAATAAATGGCTCACTCATTTAATTTGGGCCCCATCTATATGGTGGTGGTGAAGATAAAATTTTAAACACCTAGGCTTTTTATACATCAGTTCCGGCTGAATTTTCTTCCTCTCACCCCCACCACCCAAGGTTATTTGCATCAGAAACATTTTGATGTTTTATAATGAAGTCTTCTCACCATTTCCTCATTAAAATGAGCAAAGGCGTTGAAAATGTTTCCAGCTCACATCAAATGGGTCGTTACTCAAGCGCAACAGTCGAACAAAAACTTTCTCCCACTTGAACAGTTAAAATAGAAGACCATTCTATTAATTTTGCCTGCTTACTGTATCACACAAATAGTTCCTCAAACCTCCATCTATTTTTGTAATAGGTCCAGCACAATGCAGGCCAACATTAACTGTAAAGGTTCAGTTAAGTATTTCAACTCGCAGTTATAACCACAATGGATAGAGCAAGTAATTGTCTGTGGTGCCACCTCGGCCAATCAGAGATGTATTCAGAAATACTCAAGTTCATGTTGCAGAAAATTCCCTTTTGTTTTCTGTCCGGATCACACAAACCATGGAGCTGGGTCAGAAAGGAAAGTTGGAAGATCCTGGATTTAAACAAACCACATTTCATGAAACTGCTAAACTTGCTGTTGAAATGAAATAAAATGAAATGAAAATCGCTTATTGTCACGAGTAGGCTTCAATGAAGTTACTGTGAAAAGCCCCTAG
The DNA here is from genome assembly GCF_902713615.1 of Scyliorhinus canicula. Lineage (NCBI taxonomy): Eukaryota > Metazoa > Chordata > Chondrichthyes > Carcharhiniformes > Scyliorhinidae > Scyliorhinus > Scyliorhinus canicula. The sequence goes on along the minus strand of NC_052169.1, from coordinate 6,313,760 downwards.
TCGCCACATTCCGGCGCCTGTCCGGGGAGGCTGGTACGGGAATCGAACCGTGCTGCTGGCCTGCTTGGTCTGCTTTAAAAGCCAGCAATTTAGCCTTGTGAGCTAAACCAGCTTCTCAATGTCATTGCAAGTGCAAAGGGCATCAAACTCCACATGCTCAGTCCCCTGGAGGCAATATTAAAAAGTAGCATTGGAAATGTACAGCAGGGAAGAGGCGGCACTGTGGCACAGTTTAGCACTGCTGCCTCACAGGGACCCGGGTTCAAATCCGGCCTCAGGTGACTATGTGAGGAGTCTGCACGTTCTTCCCGTGTCTGCGTGGGTCTCCTCTAGGTGCTCCGGTTTCCTCCCACAGTCCAAAGATGTGCAGCTTAGGTGGTTTGGCCGTGATAAATTGCCCTTAGTGTCCAATGATGTGTAGGTTAGGTAGGGTTACGAGTATAGGGTGGGTGTATGGGCCTAGGTACGGTGCTCTTTCAGAGGGTCAATGCAGACTCGAACAGCCAAGTGACCTCCTTCTGCACCGTAGGGGTTCTATGGTTTGGCAGCATTCGGTGAAGAGAAAGAGTTAATGACCTTTTATGAATACCCGACGTGGATCTATTTTCTTGCTACAAACGCTGTCTGACCTGCTGACTAGTTCCAGCACTTTTATTTTTATTTCAGATTCCTTTTGTCCATAAGGGTGTCGAAGGCAGCACAATGTGCACTACTGCGCCTGCAGAGCATGTAGGTCAGAATCAATAGCTTATTTACTGCAGTAAACCGATCTCAAGTCTCAGCCTTCATTTGGAGTGCAAATCTCCAGCACCAGCAGAAAAACAACTTCCAATAAGACATTACATGAACAACTTGAGCCTCTAAATAGAACTGCCTCAGAGATGAGACCAAAGTGCCTGTTTTAGATCACACGGACTATTCGAACAGCAAGCAGCTCTCAGCAGATCCTGGTCAACTTTCCTGCCTCAGCTAACACCACAATATTAAAGAAAAAAAAAAAAGATTATCCAGTCACTCCTTGTTCTCTAGAATTTGTGACATGGAAACTGATGACAAAGGCCTGATATTCAAAATCAGGTTACTGTGCACTCAGGTGCCTTGAAGACACGGAGGTAATATTGAATGCAGCTTCTTTCCCCTTAGTGTTTGGATAAACCTCAAAAAGTAAAGTCACAAAACGAGATCCTCCGCATAAAAGGGAAAACAAAAGGAGTTTGGAGATTGGTGGTTGGGGGGGGGGGGGGGGGGGGTGAAAAGCAACAAAGAATTCAGAGAGAATTTACAATTGTTCTGTGCTGAGTTATTCAGTAGTCCGAGAACTGGTCACAGAACACAAATCAAACTGGTAAATAACGTGGAGTAGATTACAATGGGTAAAGGGATACCCTTTATGTCTTCTCATCACAACCTTTCCCACACCCTGAATCGAGTTGCAAAGCAGAAACTGCTGCGGGCCAGCAGCCCATCAGCCAAGCAGCCACTGGAACAAGAGATAAATCTTGGAAGGCCATCGGAAAATTGACAAATTTACTGCTACAATTTTTGATGTTTATGGGTCAAAGCTCTGCAGGTTTGCAAAAACATCAAATAAATCGCGGTCAATCTTAAGAGAAACGAAAAGGGTGAAGAGATGTTAAGTGGAGCGGTCGACAACATCTTGCGGCACTTTTAAACCAGTAGTTTTTGATTGGATTTCAAGACCTGAGCAAATGTGAAGCAGCTTTTGTTGCATCTGGGATCAGGCTAAAGGCAATGGTCTGGAACGTAAACAACAGGAGTCAGTTCATGGACAAAGGGCCATTGAGAACCAATATAAAGGCAGCTTTACATATTACACTGTGGTTGCAGTACTCATAGAACATACAGTGCAGAAGGAGGCCATTCAGCCCATCGAGGCGGCACCGGCCAACTTAAGCCCTCATTTCCACCCTATCCCGGGAACCCAATAACCCCTCCGAACATTTTTGGTTACCAAAGGCAATATATCATGGCCAATCCACCTAACCTGCACGTCTTTGGACTGTGGGAGGAAATCGGAGCACCCAGAGGAAACCCACGCAGACACGGGGGAGAACTCCGCACAGACAGTGACCCAAGCGGGGAATCGAACCTGGGGCCTTGGCGCTGTGAAGCCACAGTGCTAACCACTGTGCTGCCCACCCCATACAAAAACAAAACTCCAACAGGGCTATTCATTTTTTCAGACTGTCCCAAAGCCCTTCACAACACGAGAACAATTTAATAGACTTTTAACATAGTAAACCGATCCATGATGTGTCACAGGGACCATATTCAAACAGAATCTGCTATTGTGTCACATTTGGAGCTTTGAGCATAAATGAAAAGGTTGCCATTCCATCAGGCAGGGACTCACTTTAGGTACCTGGGGTGCAGGTTGCCTGGGAATGGGGGAAGGGGGGGGATCCGCAGGTACAACATTTTTAGTTTGGTGGGAAGAGTGAAAGCTGATCTGGCAAGGTGGGATTGTCTCCCTCAGTCACTGGCGGGTCAGGTACAGGCGATTAAAATGAACAGGTTGCCACGATTTCTGTTTATTTTCCAACGCCTGCCAATTTTCCTGCCAACGGCTTTATTCAGAGAGATTGAGGAAATGATTACTTCGTTCATATGGGGAGGGAAGGTGGCCAGAGTTGGAAAGGTGCTGCTACAGATGGGAAGGCAGGCAGGGGGTTTGGGTCTTCTGAACCTGATGTATTACTACTGGGTGGCGAATGTGGAGAAGGTGCGGAGCTGGGTCAGAGAGGTTGATTCCCAGTGGGTCAGAATGGAGGAGGGTTTGTGCAGGGGTTCAGGACTGAAAGCACTAGCAACAGCGCCGCTCCCGATGGCCCCGGGAAATACTCAGGGAGCCCGGTAATAATAGCTTCATTGAGAATTTGGAGGCAGTTTCGCCAACACTTTGGGTTGGGGGCAGGGTCAAGGGAAATGCCGATTCGGGGGAACCACAGATTTGAGCCAGGGAAGTGGGATGGAAATTTTCGGAAATGGGAGGAGAAGGAGATTAAGACACTAAAAGATTTGTTTCTTGGGGGTCGGTTTGCAGGATTGAAGGAGCTGGAAGCGAAGTATGGGCTGGAGCTGGGGGAAATGTTTAGATACATGCAGGTTCGAAATTTTGCCAGAAAGGAGATACAGAGCTTCCCAGTGGAGCCGGCCTCCACATTGCTAGAGGAGGTGCTGACGACAGGGGGACTGGAGAAGGGGGTCTTTTCGGCGGTTTATGGAGCTATTTTGGAAGAGGAGAAGGCACCACTGGAAGGGATCAAAGCAAAGTGGGAGCAAGAGTTGGGAGAGGATATGGTAGCAGGGTTCTGGTGTGAGATGCTCTAAGAGTGAATGCCTCACCTCGTGCGCGAGGTTGGGCCTGATACAGCTGAAGGTGATAAACCTCACGAGGGAGAGGATGAGCGCATTCTTTGAAGGAGTAGAAGATGTGTGTGTGTGTTGCGGGATGGGGGGGGGGGGGGGGGGGCGCTAATCACGGACCCTCAGGAGTCCATATTCAGGGTGTCGGACCAGCCAGGGTTGGAAACAGGCGCGGAGGCAGATGTAGCCTTCGCCTCTTTGAGCGCCCGAAGGCAGATCCTGATGGGTTGGAGAGCAACCGCTCCACCCTGTGCTCCTGTGCTCTGGCGTGGCGGGGGGACCTGTTGGAATTCTTGACTCTTGAGAAGGTTAAGGTTGAACTGAGGGGAAGGATGGAGGGGTTCTACAATTCATGGGCATTATTCATTATGCACTTTCAAGAACTAGATAACATCGAACATTAGTTTGGGGGGGGGGGGGGGGGGGGGTGGAGAGGGCTGTGTGTGTTAATAGTAACTATGGGTGATTCCCGATTCCTTTTTGTCATTTTTTATGTGAACATACTAATGTTTGGGGTTTGGTGGGAGGATGGGATAGTTGTTATTGATATGGGGATTGACATATTTGTTACTGATTATAGTTTATTGTTGGCGGGTGTATATTTGGGAGAAAATGTGAAATAGGTGGAGAATAAAAATATTTTTTTAAAATGATCAGAGGTAGGTTTCAAGGAGTGTCAAAGGAGAAGAGAGAGTTGGGAGATGCAGAAGTCTAGGAAAGGAGTGCTAGGTCTGGGGGCTCAAGCAGCTGAAAGCATGGCTGCCAATGTTGGCATGAATAAAACTGGGGATGTGCAAAAGAGGCCACATCGAGAGCAATGCAGGGAACAGCAGGTTGTAGGGTTGGAGGAGCTCAAGGTGTAGGGAGTGACAAGGATGTGGAGGGAATCGAAAACGAGGACGAGAATTCCAAAACTGTTCCAGTTGACAGACCAGGAGCCAATGGGGGTCAATGAGCACAGGGGTGATGGATAAATGGGAATTGGTACGAGTGGGAATGTGAGCACAGTGGTTAGCACAGTTCCTTCACAGCTCCAGAGTCCCAGGTCCGATTCCCGGCTTGGGTCACTGTTTGTGTGGAGTCTGCACGCTCTCCCAGTGTCTGCGTGGGTTTCTTCCGGGTGCTCCGGTTTCCTCCCACTGTCCAAATATGTGCAGGTTAGGTGGATTGGCCTTGCTAAATTGCCCCTTAAGTGTCCAAAAAGGTGGGGTGGGGTTACTGGGTTACAGGGATAGGGTGGAGGTGTGGGCTTGGGTAGGGTGCGCTTTCCAAAGGCCGGTGCAGACTTGATGGGGTGAATGGCCTCCTTCTGCATTGTAAATTGTATGAATCTATTTGGACTAGTTAAACGAACGGTGGGCGTGGGAGACCCACCACGAGAACCAATTATTTTCAGGAATGTAACTTTACTGTAGGCAATTGTGGCAGAAAGTGTAATGCGGCAGAAGTTTCAAGAACTGAAGACTTTGCAGAAACATGAGAAAGATAGGTTTATAACACTGCAGGGTAAGGGAGCTGATTTCAGGTACTCCATAAGAAGTGGAGCTCAAGGCAGCACGGTGGCGCAGTGGGTTAGTCCTGCAGCTTCACGGCGCCGAGGTCCCAGGTTCGATCCCGGCTCTGGGTCACTGTCCGTGTGGAGTTTGCACATTTTCCCCGTGTCTGCATGGGTTTCATCCCCACAACCCAAAAGATGCGCAGGGTAGGTGACGTGGCCACGCTAAATTGCCCCTTAATTGGAAAAAAATGAATTGGTTACTCCAAATTAAAAATTTTTTTTTTTTTTTTTTAAAAGAAGTGGAGCTCAACATAGACTGAGCGATGCAAGGAGGTCCTTCTGTGGAACAGGGCTTCATTTAAAACATGTGAACCACTTCCTCAGCTAACAAGTGGTCCAGGTTAGCTTTCTGTACATGTTGCAAACTAAACAGCATCTTAACCAAAAGTATTTTTGGAAAAACTCCCAAGGAAGCAATTTTAACACCTGGTTGGCTAACCCAACACACGATTCCTGCAGCGAAACCAGAGCCTGCAGCAGACAAGAAAAAGAACTGGGTCAAGCCAATTCCTCAAGCTTCTCCACTACCAGAGAAAATGATCTATTTCCTGAAGATTCCCAACTCTCACTGAAGTACACTTCCATAACAAATACCCATGGATGAACCTAGATTATCCACATTGCCACACATCATAACCCAGTGTCATACATAGCTTGCCCGATATCCATAGGTGCGTGTTTTTTGGCAGGTCACTATGTAACATTCAGAAAGAAACTGTTTTTTTACCTCCCTGGTCCAGGGACACTGAAGCATTCTTCAGCACGGTAGCATTGTGGATAGCACAATTGCTTCACAGCTCCAGGGTCCTAGGTTCGATTCCGGCTTGGGTCACTGTCTGTGCAAAGTCTGCACATCCTCCCAGTGTGTGCGAGGGTTTTCTCCGGGTGCTCTGGTTTCCTCCCACAGTCCAAAGATGTGCCGGTTAGGTGGATTGGCCGTGATAAATTGCCCTTAGTGTCCAAACATTGCCCTTATTGTTGGGTGGGGTTACTGGGTTATGGGGATAGGGTGGAGGTGTGAACCTTGGGTAGGGAGCTCTTTCCAAGAGCCGGTGCAGACTCGATGGGCCAAATGGCCTCCTTCTGCACTGTAAATTCTAAATTCTATGAGCTTAATAAAGCATGCACAGTGAAGGAGCCTGAAAGCATTTTGCTCAAAACAAAATTCCAGACTGACTAAGAGTGAGAGATCCCAGAGCTGCTGTCAATGATGGGCCAGCTGGAGTCTGTCGGGAGATACACAGTCTTGGGTAATTGGCTGGAAAGTGAGAGAATAAATCTTACACTTTCCTCCTCTCACACCCAAGGATCTGGCACCCTGGCCAGCCAATAATTGACTGGAGCATAGCCAAGAAATTTTTTCTTCTTTTATTTTAATATATAAATTTAGAGTACCCAAATGTTCTTCTCCGATCAAGGGGCATTTTAGCATGGCCAATCCACCTACCCTGCACATTATTGGGTTGAGGGGGTGAGACCCACGCAGACACGGGGAGAATGTGCAAACTCCACACGGACAGTGACCCAGGGTCGGGAACAAACCCGGGTACTTGGCGCCGTGAGGCAGCAGTGCTAAGCACTGCGCCACCATGTCGCCCCATAACCAAGTAATTAAGACAATTTTGATTCGCAGAGGACAAGAAGTCGATCATGGCACGACAACATGAATTGCTACAAAACGTGACGCGCCAGTTGTTGTAGCAATACATAAACTGGAGGCAGTCGAAATATGTCGATTACTCAGCCAATCAGGACCCATCGTACCAAGAACATAGAACAGTGCAGCACAGAACAGGCCCTTCGGCCCTCGATGTTGTGCCGAGCAATGATCACCCTACCCAAAACCACGTATCCACCCTATACCCGTAACCCAACAACCCCCCCCAACCTTACTTTTTTTTAGGACACTACGGGCAATTTAGCATGGCCAATCCACCTAACCCACACATCTTTGGACTGTGGGAGGAAACCGGAGCACCCGGAGGAAACGCACGCACACACGGGGAGGACGTGCAGACTCCGTACAGACAGTGACCCAGCCGGGAATCGAAACCTAGGACCCTGGAGCTGTAAAGCATTTATGCTAACCAACATGCTACCGTGCTGCCCCACACATGGCATTATTGTAAATGTGGTCTTCCGACAGAATATTCCTCCTCATTCAGCAAACCACAAAGCAGAGATGCTAGGTTGGTTAAAAAACAAATTAAATAAATTCAGAGTACCTAATTATTCCCCCCCCCCCCCACAAAGGGGCAATTTAGCATAGCCAGGTTACCTACCCTGCACATCTTTTTGGGTCGTGAGGTGAGACCCACGCTGACACAGGGAGATTGGTAAAAATGACCTGCTGCCATTTGAGACCAAATTCAAAAACAGCAGTAGGATTTTAAAATGAATTTTGTAAAGTATGTTCAGATGCAGCATTATAGTCTTTGTGAACAACTCTGACCGGTAGGAGATTATAGAATAATTGAATCTACAGCACGGAGACAGGCCCTTCGGCCCAAACTGTTCCATACCAACCAAAAAGCCTGTCTAAGCTAATCCTATTTGCCTGCATTTGGCACTCAACAGGTGCCGGAATGTGGTGACTAGGGGCTTTTCACAGTAATTTCATCACAGTGTTAATGTAAGCCTACTTGTGACAATAATAAAGATTATATTATTATATCCCTCTAAACCTTTCCTATCTATGTATCTGTCCAAATACCTTTTAAATGTTGTCAATGTTGTCTAGACATGCCACCTCACAAATCACCAAGGCAAACTCTTGAATCAAGACACAGAAACATAGAACACACAGTGCAGGACAAATGCCTCAACCACTTCCTCTGCCAGCTCATTCCACATACCTACCACCCTCGGTGTAAAAAGATTGCACCTCAGGTTCCCATTAATTCTTTACCGTCTAGTTCTCGATTCCCCAACCCTGGGTGGGAAAAACACAGTGCATTCACCCTACACATGCCTTATGATCTTATACACCTCTACAAGATCATCCCTCACTCTCCTACGCTCCAAAGAAAAAAGGTCCACGCCTGTCCAATCTCTCCCTGTAACTAGTCCCTTGCGTCCTGGCAACATCCTTAAATAAGTTGATGATGTTTATAAATCAGTTGCCAATCTAGAATGGTTTACGTTTGGAAAAGAAAAAGCAACATATGATTTCTATTGCGCACAAGTGGGTAGCACTGTGGCTTCACAGCGCCAAGGTCCCAGGTTCGATCCCTCGCTGGGTCACTGTCTGTGGGGTCAGTACGTCACTGAGGAGTCTGCACGTTTTCCCAGTGTCTGTGTGGGTTTCCTCCGGGTGCTCCGGTTTCCTCCCACAGTCCAAAGACGTGCAGGTTAGGTGGATCGGCCATGATAAACTGCCCTTAGTGACCAAAAAGGTTAGGAGGGGTTACTGGGTTACGGGGATAGGGTGGAAGTGAGGGCTTAAGTGGGTCAGTGCAGACTCGATGGGCCGAACGCCTTCCTCCTGCACTGCATGTTATATGTTTCTATGTCTTGATTCAAGAGTTTGCCTTGGTGATTTGTGAGGTGGCATGTCTAGACAAGAGTGACAAATGCAAAAACAGAATATCACTGATTTTTTGCTAAATTTTTCACTTGAGAAATTATGACTTTTATTGCATTTGGTCTGCTGAAAATGAAACAATATTTTCCAAGCTATTTCTTTCGAGCTGCTCGATTGGAGTCAGATTGCCACAGGATACTGTGTATTGTGCGAGTGTGACCACAAAGGGTTCAGTATGCACTGCATGCTCAAAGGCACAAAGTCAATAAAAAGGGATCCCCGTGCCCAGCCTTGTACTGCCAGGTCAAAGCAGAATCTCCAATGTTCATCAGAATCTAGTGTTCTTAAAAAGTTCAAACGTTTCAAACGGGGAGAGATTTTCAAAATGATATTCTTTTTTTAAAAATCAAGAACAATAGTTCATGTGGTGCCATGCAAGAGATTTGTGGCTCTGATTTGTTCCCCTCAAGTACACATATAAACTCTTTCTGCCCAGGAAAGGGATATCAGGTGCTCTGCCGTAGGGAGACGAGGTGAATCATCCAGTCTGCTATTACAAATGGAAACAGAGCAGCATTTGCGGCTACACTGCTGCCTTACAAATACCGATATGACTGATATGGGGGGGGGGGGGGGGTTAGACAAGGATTTTTTTTCCTTAAAACCTTCCAAGCACCATTTGTAGCTACAAGATGCAGTGTAAAAAACACAGCAAGAAGCAGTTGGGAGGGGAGAGAGAGAGAGAGAGAGAGAGAGAGAGAGGTTTTTGCAAAAAAAAGCAGGCATCAAATCACCATGCCTGGAGACACTGAAGTCATAGTCTGTAATTTTACAGACAGAAGGTTTAGTGTTTTAACAAGCTAAAGGCATACATCTGCAGGACTAAAGTTACCATAAAGCTGGCTTTCATCCATACAAGAAGAGGGAGGCGATGGCGTAGTGACATTATCGCTGGACTAGTAATCCAGAGACCCAGAGTAATGCTCTGGGCCCAGGTTCAAATCCCACCACGGCAGATGGTGAAATTTGAATTCAATAAAAATCTGGTTAAAAGTCGAAACGGTAACCATGATTGTTGTAAAACCCATCTGGTTCATTAATGTCCTTCAAGGAAGGAAATCGGTCTTCCCTACCTGGTCTGGCCTACATGCGACTCCAGATCCACAGCAATGTGGTTGATTCTTGGTGCTGGGATGGGAAATAAATGCTGGCCCAGTCAGCGGCACCCACATCTCACGAGTGAATTAAAAAAAAAAAAGAGCTGGCCATTTCTTAAACTGCATTACTTGGGAGTTAATCCACATTGGGTGAACGGTCTCCACCCAAAACAGAAACCCATTCTCTCCTTAGGAAGTCAATGATTGTCAGCATTTTTAAGTTTACTTTCAATCGTCTTGCAGATTTTGCATGAAATAGAGTCATTTTCTTCCGAGAATGACGCTCCCTTGTCTCAGGAGAAATGAATTAATCAATCGTCAAAGAATCTTAACATAGACAACAATGTGGTTTCATTTATTAGCATATTTAGGGAAGTGCGCATTATGATATAGCGAGTCTGACTCTCATCCCTCAACTGGTACTGGTGGGGTGGAACTGAGCTAGCTCCCAAGCCCTGAATCTTCCCCTCTCTCTCCCCCCCCCCCCCCCCCCCTTTGGGAACCCAAGCCCCACAGTCCTAGCAGAAATGCCTTTGCAAAAATACTCTGTGCCCTCGCAGACACGGGGAAAATGTGCAAACTCCACACGGACAGTGACCCGGGCTTATTGAAGAGTTAATCTTCCTTTATTAAATATCACATCCGCTGTACGGACTGCAGACACACTGTGCAGAAGTATACAAAAGTAGTTTTTTTCAAAAGCTTCTCAGGAGGGTTTGTTTGATAATCTGTAAAGATTTCTCGACCCACAATGAATTTTTTTTTCAAATTCATATTTCAGGACAAAACAGTACTCGCCATGTGGACGTTTTACATCCACCTTTCTTTGGGTTTCTTGCAGCTTTAAGTCTTGGTAGTTGGTTTTTAAATCATGCTTTTAACTGCATGACAACCTAGAAGACACCCAAAGTTGCTTCACAGGAGAAAAACACAAGGGAATGGACTCAGAATCAATGAGGAAGACTTGGGAGACATGATTCAAGGCTTGGGGGGGGGGGGGGGGGGGGGGTTATGGGAGGAGATAATTTTGAAAAGAAATGGTGTGTGGACGAAGAAAAAGGAGATAGAGTTTGAGGTAAGGGACGAGGTGGCTGAAAGTGCCATTATCAATATGCAAAAGCAGGCCACAGTTGTAAAACTGAAGTGATGGGGTAACTGTGTAGGGATCTGATGCAAGAGGATCAATGAGTGGAGGTCGGTGGTATTGATAAGCTTTTATGCTGCAAATTAGGATGATGTGGGGTTCGTGAAGAGAACGCTGGCTGCCATTCCAGATCTGGATACCCAAGAGTTGATAGTTGGTGGGTGGGGCCAATTGTGGAGAATGTAGGGTTCAATTGCATGGGGAGGTCTCGCCATTGGTGGTGAGGGAGGAGGTGATCTTGTTTAAGGCCAAGGTGGATAGGGAGGAGAGGGAGGAATGTCAACTGTTGATACAAGAGATTTGGGAGGTGAATGGGAGGTACGCGGGGGACCCAGATCCAGGGCTCCTGGCAAAGAGAAAGGAGTTGAAAGCGAGATTTGACCTGCTCTTCATGGGGAAAGCGTCAGTTGAGAGGGGTGAGAGGGGCTGCCTACGAGTACAGGGAGAAGGCAGGGCGCAGTTGGCAGGTCAGCTCCGTAGCGAGGCTGCGACAATGGAGATAGCTCGGTGCAGGACAAGACGGGGGAGTTGGTGGTGGCTCCAGAACAGATTAACAAGGTAATTGAGGAGTTTTATAGGGACCTGTACAAATGGAGCACCAGAGAGTGAGGAAATGAGGGAGTTCCTGGGCTTGTTAGAGTGCCAGAAGCTGGGTGAGGTGGAGAGGGCAGGTTGGAGGAGCCGGTGGGGGTGGAGGAGGTGAAGGTGGCAATTGGGAAGATGCAGGCTGGGAAGGTGGCTTGGCCAGATGTTCACCCGGTCGAATTTTATAAAAGTTTTAAGGATAGGCTGACCCCGATGATGGTGGAAATGTTGGAGGACGCGATGGACGGGGGCGGGGGGGGGGGATTGCCGCAAATGATGGGGCTGGCCTCCATCTTGTTGTTGCTCAAGAAGGACAAGGATCCAGTGGAGTGTACAGGCCAATATCTCTGCTGACTGGGAATGCCAAGATATTGACAACGGTGCTGGCATTAAGGTTGGAGGGGTGCCTCTGAGGGTGATTGGGGAGGATCAGATGGGGTTCGTAAAGGGCAGACAACTGTCCTCGAATGCGAGGAGGTTGCTGATTGTGGTGCTTTCTCCGGCAGAGGGATGGGAGACGGAGGCGGTGGTGGCGTTCGATGCGGAGAAGGCGTTTGATCGGGTGGAGTGGAGTTATTTGCTGGTGGTGTTGGAGAAATTTGAGATTGGGCTGAAGTTTGTGGCGTGAATGCAGCTGTTGTCCAAGGAGCCGATGGCGAGCGTGCGCACGAATTATATGAATTCAGTGTATTTTGCATTGCAAATGAGGCAGCCATGCCCCATTTCCCCACTTCCGTTCACATTTGCTATATATAGAACCCTTGACCATTGAACGGAGGTTCTCGGGGTTGTGGACAGGGATAGTGAGGGGGAGGGGGGAGCACAGGGAGTCTTCGTATGCAGATGACTTGTATATTTCAGAGCTGAGGTCTTTGGTGGGGGACATAATGTGTTAGCTTCAGAGAATTAGGATGTTTTCCGGGTATAAAAATTGAATTCAGGGAAAAGCGAGTACTTTATGGTCTCCTCTCAGAGAGTGGGGGGTGGGGGGTGGGGGGGGGGCTGCCATTTCATCTGGCAACCTCTCGCTTTAGGTATCTGGGGGTGCACGTGGCCCGGGACTGAGAAGGTCTCCGGAAGTTCAATTTCACTAGCTTGGTAGGGAGGGTGAAGGCTGACCTTTTGAGGTGGGAGTGCTGTGGAGGATAAATGCCTTGACTGTTTGCATGTTCAGGGCTGATACAGCTGAAGTTGGTGTACAAGGCGTAACCCACAAAGTCTAGGATGAGACAGCTGTTCGAGGGGGTGGAGGATGTCTGTGGGCAATGTGGAAGTGGTCCTGCGAACCATGTACATATGCTTTGGTCCTGCCCAAAGTTGGGAAGGTTTTGGAGGGTGGTTTTCAGCACCATCTCAGGGGTTCTGCATGTCGACGTGGAGCCCGGTCCCCTGGGTCATATTCAGGGTTTTGGACCAGCCGGAGTTGTAGTCTGTGGGCGAGGGATTTCCCCTTTACATCGCTGAACAACACTGGTGGATAGTTAACAACTGATTTTCAACTTGCTCTATTGGTTGAAAAGGCTTTACCATGGAACATAGAGAAAACAAAGTAAGCTAAGACTTCTCCTTGCTCAATGTCAAATCAATTGGCTACACCTAAATCACCTAATACCAGGAAAACAACCAAAAACCAAATGCAGGTACACAATCCCGAAAGACGTACTGTTAGGTGAATTGGACATTCTGAATTCTCGGTGTACCCAAACAGGCACCGGAATGTGGCGACTAGGGGATTTTCACAGTAACTTCATTGCAGTGTTACTGTAAGCCAATTTGTGACATTAATAAAGATTATTAATTATTGTTTGGAAGGCAGAGTTTGTAACTCAAATGCATAATGGTAGAGTAAATGCTTTTGAAAGAATGGATTACGTTATAGTTTACTGAGGAACTATACACATCTCAACTCAGCAGCTGCCCATAGCGACTACACCAAGTTTCCTCTGGGATTGTCACCGACTCTGATCCCAATTATAGGACATCAGTGACTCCAGCACCCCACTGAGTGAAAAATAGAAAGCAACTTACAACTCCAATCCCAAAATTCAAATGTAGATTTTTACTTTGCAACAATTCTGAATTTATGGATATAAAAAGTTTAAATGCGGCACAGTCAATATTGACAATTGAAGATGGTGCTGCACGAACATGCACTTGGAGGATACAATAGCTTATGACAAAGACAATTACTTAATTCATATGGGAGGAAACAATTTGTCTTTTATTTTTTATAGTGTTTGCACAGTTATTCAGACGGTTTGGCAAACCTTAATTATTTCAAAATTCCATGGGGTGCCCATGGTTACAATCAGTTGAAAGCTCTAATGACACAATGCTGTTACCTATATGGAAGCTCTTACTGTCCAATATACCTCACCAATCAAATCTCAAAAACATTCAAATCCCTCCTCAATGATCATAGCGCCCAGCAGGAGTGCCAAACACAAGACTGAAGCATTTTCAACCATCTTCAGCCACAAGTGCCAAATGCATTATCCACCTCAACCTCCTGCTAAGGTCTCGGCCATCACAAAGGTCAGTCTTCAGTAAATGTGATTCACTCCACATGATATCAAAAAGCAGCTGAGTGTACTGGATACAGCAACGGCTATGGACCCCAACAGGTATACTGTTGAAGACTTCTGCGCTAGGACTAGCCACGTCTTTAGATGATCTACCCAGTACTTACAACACTGGCAGCTACCCAACACAAACGGAAACTTGTCCAGCTATGGCCTGCCCACAAATGACAGGACTAATCCAACTCGGCCAATTACTGCCTCAGTCTATACTCAATTGGCTAAAAGATTGACTGCATTGTTGACGGTGCATTACTGATGGCACTTCCATCAATAACATGCTCACTGATGCCCAGCTTGGATTCTGCCAGGACCTCATTATAGCTTTTCTCCAAACTTGGACAGAAGAGCTGAATTCTAGGTGAGGAGAGAATCACTGCCTTTGGCATCAAGTTGACCCAGTAAAATTGATGTCAATGGAAATCAGAGGGAAAACTCACCACTAACTGCAGTCATACCTAGTACAAAGGGGGCAGCACGGTAGCATGGTGGTTAGCATAAATGCTTCACAGCTCCAGGGTCCCAGGTTCGATTCCCGGCTGGGTCACTGTCTGTGTGGAGTCTGCACGTTCTCCCCGTGTGCGCGTGGGTTTCCTCCGGGTGCTCCGGTTTCCACCCACAGTCCAAAGATGTGCGGGTTAGGTGGATTGGCCGTGCTAAATTGCCCGTAGTGTCCTAAAAAGTAACGTTAAGGGGGGGGGTTGTTGGGTTACGGGCATAGGGTGGATACGTGGGTTTGAGTAGGGTGATCATTGCTCGGCACAACATCGAGGGCCAAAGGGCCTGTTCTGTGCTGTACTGTTCTATGTTCTAAGACAGTTGTTTTTGCTGGAAGCCAATCTCAGCCCCAGGACTCCACTGCAGAAATTCCTCAGGGCAGTGCCATGGGCCCAATCATCTCCAGTTGTTTCATTAATAATCTTCCCTCCTTCATGTCAGAAATCTGGATGTTTACTGATCATTGCAGTGTATTGACCCATCCACAACTCCTCAGATCATGAAATAGTCAGTGCTAAAATGCAGCAAGATCTGGGCAACATTCAGGCTTGGGCTCAAACAAAAAAATAACATGCGTGCCACACAATCTGCAATGAGAGTCTAAGCACCTCCCCTTGATATTCAATACAATTACCATCGTCAATTCCCTTACAATCAGCACATGAGAGTCAGCATTGACCATAAACTGAACTGGACCAACCAGATAAACAGTGCAAAAAGTCAGAGGCTGGATGTTCCACAGTGATTCACTGCACAATTCCCCAAACACTTTCCACCATTTATAAGGCACAAGTCAAGAGTCTGATGGAGTCCCCACTTGCCTGGATGCACCTCCAAGAGGCTCAGAGCCATCCAGAACTAGGCTGTTCAGTTGTTTGCCACTTTAGATATTCAATCCTTTCAATAGTGGTTCAATGTAGTGTCTGCAAGATGTACTGCAGCAACTCACAAAGACTACTTGTGACTGCAGCTTCCAAACCCCAGAGAAGGCTTTGTACCCTGTGACTATTTTTGCTATGTAACTATTGAATTATATGGAGGCTTTGTGCCTTGGGACAGCTTTTTGATCTGTAACTGTCAGATTGTTAATAAACCAAAATAGTTCCAAACTTCCTAGAAGGCAGAGGTCAGCAGGCACATGGGAACTCACAACCTCCAAGTTCCCCTTCAAGTCACATCACCTTTACTTGGAAATGTGTGTCGCCATTTCAAAATCCTGAAATTCCGAACAGCATTATGAGTGTCCCTCAACCACAGGGACTGAAGAGGTTCAAGAAGTCATCTCACCACCACCTTCTCATGGGTAATAAATTCTGGCCTTGCAAGTGATGTCCGCATTCCATGAAAGAATAATTTTTGAAATAAGTTTTGATACACAAACTAACAAGAATGAGAGATACTAGCTCCCTAAAGTGGTCATCAGGGTCCCCAACACAACAGTGGAACAAAGAGCCGCTTGCAGATAGTGTTTTATGAATATTTCAAAAAAAGATGCAAGTTTGTTCCTGGAGATGTTACTGGTACCTGGAATTTTTAGGCTGGATCTCCATCCTCAATAGCAACAATTTAATAATCCCAACTTTGATTGGAAGAAAATATCTAGGACATCATTCAAGAGGAGCTTGTGCAACTGACTCATCTTCATGGGTCATCCAAACATGTTCAGGTCCTGGAGAAAGTTCAGAGATAAGCCACGAGCACCACCCCCGGGACTGAGCGCAAGGTCAGATTGCAGAAATGTACAGGTCTAAGCTTTGACAGGCCATCAATGAGGTAATGTGTGGGAGTGAGGGTGATTGGGGTGGGGGAAAGAGAGGGAGGAGAAAAGAGAGAGGGAGGAGAAAAGAGAGAGAGAGAGAGAGAGAGAGAGAGAGAGAGAGAGAGAGAGAGAGAGAGAGAGAGAGAGAGAGAGAGAGAGAGAGAGAGAGAGAGAGAAAAGAGCAAGCGAGAGAGAAAAAGGAGAGAAAAGAGCGAGCGAGAGAGAGAGAAAAGAGAGCGAGCGAGAGAGAGAAAAAAGAAAGAGAGAGAGAGAGAGAGAGAGAGAGAGAGAGAGAGAGTGAGTGAGTGAGTGAGAGAGAGTGAGAGAGAGAGAGAGAGAGGAAAAAAGAGGGAGAGAGAAAACACAGACACAGAGAGAGAGAATATTACTGATGTGGTATCCACAAAACACTTTAGAAATGCTCAAGATGCAGTATATCAAGGTAAATCTTGATGGGATTGGGGTCAGGGCTAATTTCTGAACAGTCTGACACTTCAGAATTTCCCCTGTGATAGAGACGCAGATGATTCAAATTGCTGAAATTTAGAACTGTCTGGAAGAATTTCTTCACAAAAATGCTTTACAGGGAGAATAGTGAAGCTGGAAACCTTAACGGCCATCTATTTCTGAAATGGTGATGTGATTTGAGGGGGCGAATTGCACATTATTTGGATAGGAAGAGGGAGTGAAAATTTCCCCACAATAAATTTTTTTAAAACCTTGAATTCCCCTTCTCAATTTACAGCCACCATACAGGAACCAGAATTCCCTGAAGCAGCAATGCAAAATGTGCAAAATGCCTTCCTTGCATCAGCGACCAGATATAATGCATACTAAAAGATCAAAGCAGTTTACCATAACCTCCATTAATGGCAACACCCATGCAGGTTATGATCCGTAAAACAAGATGCAACCTAGTACTAGATCAATCACTTACCAGATGGTATATAAAAGACACAGGTGTGATTTATAACATGTGCAAGCAAGTCAACAATCACATGCCTGTCTAAAGAGAACACACATGGTATCACTGAAGCTTCAATTCCCACCAATGAGAAAGATTTGCATTGCACGAGTACTGCTGTTTTTGCATCTTCTAAAACAATCCAATATACTACGTGCTCCATTTCCCGTTATATATTAACACTAGCCGAGAGAGAGCAGGGGACTGGTAGCTCCTTCACAGAGCTGGCAAAAGCACGATGGGCTGAACTGGTGTGTTGTGCAGTACTATGGGTTCGAAAGCAACTTATTCTTCAGCCTTACCTGAATAGCTGCAAATGCCAGAGCAGCCGTTATAACATACATCATGATTTCCTGTAGCTTTTCCACCACCAGAACTTTGCACCCCTGTGAGATTAAAGGATAAAGTCATAAAAATCATACCTTTTTTGTTTCTTACCTCCCGCCACAACTACCCCATAAGAGTTCACTATTTTCTCTTGGCATCCTCCCGTGTCACTGCCAAGTCGTCACCCATGCGAGAGCCAGTGGGTATCACAGCGAATACTACCATCAAAGCATTTGCTGCTATTGGATAGTGAATTTGAGATCCCGGTTGAATCTTTTTTTCTCCGTCCCTCCTCTCCAGTCCGGAATACCAAGGTCAATAGCAGAACTTGTCCTGTATAAGACCAGCTAACAGCACGGATTAGACATCACATGTCACTTAATAGCACATCAGATTGTGCCTTTATCCACTGGGTTATATGGAGCTTGGTCACAGACTGGTCATGGTTTCATTAAATGGCAGGTTAATCAGGCTCGAGAGGTTAAGTAACCGACTCCTGTCCTTCTGTGTTCTTGTTCAAGGGCAGGGTGGATTAGAGAGAGAGAGAGAGAGAGAGAGAGAGAGACTATTTTTTCCTCAGTAACTGGTGTCACATCAGTAAAAGCATGAACACAATTCAGGTTTTTTTTAAATAAGTGTTGGGAGATTAGCCACAGAAGTAGTAGCTAGAATCAGTGTGGTGCAATAGAGCAGTATGTGGCTGCTTCATTCCTGTACTTCTCCAACCACACTTGTATCATTATGGAATAGTGACAAGCAGTAGGCTGGGAGATGGGGGAAGGGAGTACAAAATCATCCACAGGCCATGATTTCACATCCGACGGCATAGAACATACAATGCAGAAGGAGGCCATTCGGCCCATCAAGTCTGCACCAACCCACTTAAACCCTCACTTCCACCCTATCCCCATAACCCAATACCCCTCCGAAACTTTTTTTGGTTACCAAGGGCAATTTATCATGGCCAATCCACCTAACCTGCACGTCTTTGGAGAGTGGGAGGAAGCCGGAGCACGTGGAGGAAACCCACGCTGGGAGAACGTGCAGACTCCGCACAGACAGTGACCCAGCGGGGAATCAAACCTGGGACCCTGGCACTGTGAAGCCACAGTGCTAGCCACTTGTGAAGCCACAGTGCTAGCCACTTGTGCTGCCGTCCATAGGTGTATCGAGCAAACTAGAACGAGTCGGTTGTCTTTTTCCATAGGAGCTGCATAATGGTTAGCAGGTGAAATAGATAACAAACCTTTACCTAAGCTTTTGAAAAAGCAATGAATAGAAATTTAAGACATGCATCATGAAAATTAGATTAATTTAGTCACGGCATTAATTCTGACTGCAATGACAGATTTCACGCACTTTGCAATTAAGAAGTTTGCAACAAACGTTTGCGGTTAAATTTTAACTTTTGCATGGATTCATAGGGCTTAATGGACTTTTGTGCCTATTAATTTTCTGTAGTTTAGACATCACCAGTTAAAAACAGTGAAGCATTGAATTGTTTGTTTTAAATAAGCGTCAGTTTTAATAAAGAAACTGCTTTCGGAAGTAGTGGGACACTGCCAAGGATGCTCATTCCTATATGTTCCAAGAATGTGGTGGTGTGTCTGGAGTGATTATTGTAGACTTCCAGAGCATTAACAGACAGCCACGGAATAAGAGTTGCATGTTGACTAAACTAGAAAAGGGTGGCGGCTTTCTTTCCTGAAGGTCATCAGTGATCCAGTTGAGCGGTTTTATTAAAAGAAAAAAACTGCAATCCAGCTGCTTTTGTATACTTTTCTCTCCCTTGGTGATAGCCCACAAGCAACTAGATTTACTCAATTCAATTGCACAACATGCCACGGTGGACCGGAATTATGGGCTATAGACTGGAGAGCAGTGACAGGTTATGAAAATGCACAAGTCAGCAGTTCGTTGTGCCCAACTTAGTTTACTTTGGCAGCAGTGAGGCTTGTAATACACTGAAATTAAACTTGTGACTATATACATTTCAGATACTTTGTTTTTATGAAAGCTCATTAAAGAGACTGCTGGGGAGGGAGGGGACAGGGAGGGATCCCATCTGAAGTGGAGACCCAGTACGTGCACGCACAAAAGGAAAAGAAAAAGCACAGAACGATAGAAGGTGGACGGGCTTTTAAAAAGACTCCAGAAGGGGAGGAGAATGAGCAAAGAAAGGAGTTGCACAATTTTAGAAAATATTAATTTGAAGCAGGATTTCCTGCAATGAATCTCTAATTAACTAATGCAAGGGTGCAGACAGAAAGGGAAGGTTGTAGGTCATTATACTATACACCAAGAAAGGCTTTCTGCAAATGGCACAATTAATAACCTGCTTCTATGGGACAAATCCATTAAATCTCTACAGTGCAGGAGACGGCTATTTGGCCTGTGGGTGCGCACCGACCCTCCGAAAGAGCGACCCACCCAGCTCCACTCCCCCACCCTATCCCATAACCCCACATAACCTGCATATCGTTGGACACCAAGGGGCAATTTAGCATGGCCAATCTACATCACCTGCATATTTTTGCGAGGAAACTGGAGCACCTGGAGAAAACCCACACAGACCTTTTGGGGGGGGGGGGGGGTAACAAACTTCACACACCATCACTTAATTTTAAAAAGTAGATTTAGTAATTTCTAAGACAATGGATCTGCGGATACTAGCATCGTGTCAAATGGGAATTTTCAAATTACATCTGATCAAAGTAATTTTCCTCTGTGATACCAGTCACTTGTTGGCATGAGGTCTCACCTCGGAATACAGGTCCATGGGGCGGCTCATGTTGCCTGTGCAGTTGCTGACACCCAATTTGCAGCAGCTGATTGGTACGCTATTGTTCCTCGTCTGTTTGAACCACTGTGTATTTTCCCAGTCAGAGTAATTGTGGATGCCACAACAGCGCAGCTAGAAAACAGAAGCATACATTTAATTTGTAGTCACAGCACTCCTTACACCATGCAGTTTTCAAACCAGTATCCCTAAATTCATGAAACAACCAAACATAGAACATAGAACAGTACAGGACAGAACAGGCCCTTGATATTGTGCCGAGCCATGATCACCCTACTCAAACCCACCTATCACCCTATGCCCGTAACCCAACAACCCCCCACCCCTTAACCTTACTTTTTAGGACACTACGGGCAATTTATCACGGCCAATCCCCCTAACCCACACATCTTTGGACTGTGGGAGGAAACCGGAGCACCCGGAGGAAACCCATGCACACACGGGGAGGACGTGCAGACTCCGCACAGACAGTGACCCAGCCGGGAATCGAACCTGGGACCCTGGAGCTGTGAAGCATTTATGCTAACCACCATGCTACTGTGCTGCCCATCAGACTTCCCAATTTTTCTTGATTTGATGATTTGCTGCTGTAATTTTGTATAAATTCATTTACAGAATGAGTGTCGCTGGCTGGGCCAGCATCTATTGCCCATCCCTAATTGCTCTTCAGAAGATGGTGGCAAGTTGCCTTCTTGAATTGCTGCAGTCCACATGTTGTAGGTACACCCATGGTGATTCTTGGGGACTAAAAATATATTATTTGTACCATTTGTTGTTCTTTTCAGCAGGCAACCCACCCTTTCAGATGTTAGGAGAGGAGGAGCCCAGTGAGTACATTGATAAACATCTGCTCACCATCTAAATCCATTGGAGATAGCGGACATCATTAGATAACATACAGCCAAGAAACTCCATTTTAGCCTCTACTATCCCAGGGAATGAGAAGCAACTTGCAGCAGCCCAACTATTCCCATAACAGAGGTCACTGAACTTGGCAGAGTCCACAGATTCAAAAGGAAGGGCTTTTTACAATTCTTCACTCATCTCACACAATCGTGAAGGAACAACTGCAAAGCATTTTAAGTAATAAAATTTAAAAGTGGGTCAACTAATTTTTCCAATGAATTTAGTATTTTCATTTAGAACAAAGCAATAGGATTATATTGCAAGGATGTACAGTAACACTAGAGGGGATTGAATCATGTAAGCCACAAGAGAAGACAGTCATCGCAAACATTACTGTGTTTCGTGTGGCAGAAAAATATGTATGCAACTCTTCCAACTTTCCAGAAGCAGAGATCATATCTTTCGCTTTAAATTACAAATGTCAAGCTTTTGTGTAGATTTGTTCAAGACAAACGTGATTACAACATACGTAAGTGCAAAAGAGTAGGGAGGTACAATGCCTGCTCTATGTCAAGGCAGTAGCTGCATTGTAATTAAGCTAGCTTCAAAGCCACTGGGCTGGAGGCAGATGGGAACATGGTCTAGGACTTCAGATTTCTGACTGTTATCCGTCTTTCAACTGAGACATTAAAACAGTCTGTTCCAGCGTCGAGATACTATGACATTAAATTGAAGAGAAGGGCACTTCCTGTGTTCTGACCAACATCCTCCCCTCTCAATAAGTAACCACATAAAAGCAAAATTAACTGGATATTCATCCTACTGGTTTGGCTGCTCCTTTTGCCTTCCGTAAGCCTAAATATAATTCACTATGTCAGTATCGGGTGATGAGCCTTTCAATAACATTGATTTGCATCTGCAGTATTAGATCTTGTTATGATGGCTTTTCACCACTGAATAAATCTCCCAATAATGAAAGCGCATAGATCTTGGGCTGACAGATGAGCACAAGAAGCAATATAGGGAGTAAGGAATAAAGTTGAGAAGTCGGACCTTAAAAGTAATCTAAGAATCACTTAAAAAACAAAATCACTACCAGTGCAACATGATAGTTAAGAGTAGAAATAGCAGCATATATTGGACAAATACATGGCTGAAGATATGGTATAAGGTGGATGGTTTCAGATTCTTTGGGGATTGGGGCTGGCTCCAGGAGAGAATTAGAACAGTACAGCACAGAACAGGCCCCTCGGCCCTCAATGTTGTGCCGAGCAATGATCACCCTACTCAAACCCACGTATCCACCCTATACCCGTAACCCAACAACCCCCCTTAACCTTACTTTTTAGGACACTACGGGCAATTTAGCATGGCCAATCCACCTAACCTGCACATCTTTGGACTGTGGGAGGAAACCGGAGCACCCGGAGGAAACCCACGCACACACGGGGAGGACGTGCAGACTCCGCACAGACAGTGACCCAGCCGGGAATCGAACCTGGGACCCTGGAGCTGTGAAGCATTTATGCTAACCACCATGCTGCCCATGGGACCAGTTCAAACCAACGGGTTATACCTGGGCAGGACCGGGATTGATGTCCTAGGGGAAGACAGGAGAGCGGCTGGGGAGAGTTTAAATTAAAAGGGCAGGGGGATGGGAACCTATGCAAGGAGTCAGAGGAGGAGGAAACAAGAACAAATACAAAAAGATAATAAAGGGACTAAGAAAAGTGATAGGCTGAGAAACCAAGGGCCAGATTCAAACAGGGCCACAGTGAAAAATAGAGGGTGGGACAAGAAATGTTCAAAAGACAAGTTTAAAGGCTTTGCACCTTAACACGCGGAACATTCGCAATAAAGCAGATGAACTAATCACGCAAATAAATGTAAACGGTATGATATCATCGGGATTTTGGGGGCATGGCTGCAGAGTGATGCAGCCATGTGATGGGATAAATGAGAGGTTATCCACTTTGGTAGCAAATACGAGAAGACAGATTATGGCCATGAGTTAGGAGAGGGGAATGTGCAACGAGACCCAGGTGTCCTCGTACACCAGTCACTGAAGATAAGCATGCAGGTGCAGCAGGCGGTAAAAGAAGGCAAATGGTATACTGGCCTTCATTGTGAGGGATTCGAGTGCAGGAGCAGGGATGTTTTGTTGCAATTATACAAGGCCTTGGTGAGGGATATCGTGGGCAGTTTTGGTATCCTCGTCTGAGCAAGGACGTTGTTCTAGAGGGAGTGCAGCGAAGGTTTACCAGACGGATTCCTGAGATGACAGAACTGACGTACGAGGAGAGATTGAATCGGTTAGGATTGTATTCGCTCGAGTTCAGAAGAATATGGGGGGGGGGGGTTTCATAGAAACTTATAAAATTTGAAGAGGGCTAGACCGGGTAGATGCAACAAGGATGTTCTCAATGATGGGGGTGTCCAGAGCCAGGGATCATAATCTGAGGATACGGGGTAGACCATTTAGGGCAGAGAGGAGGAGAAATTGCTTCATCCAGAGAGTGGTCGGCCTGTGGAAATCTTTACCACAGGAAGCAGTTGAGGCCAAAACATTATATGCTTTCAAGAAGCAGTTGGATTTAGCAATTGGGGCAAAGGGGATCAAAGGATATGCGGGGGGAAAGGGGGAATGGTGAAACAAAACGGAGAACATCAGCGTTGATTACTCCTACCTGTCTCTGTACATAATCAATTGCACGGCTGGCAGCATCTGGGTACGTTCCATTGTATTCATTGTACACTTTCTGAATACTGTTATCAACTTCATCCTCCACCTGCACAGAACAGAACAAGGTTTAGGCTGCCCCGTGCGGACTAATTTCACAGTAAAGTAAGGGTGAGGCATTGTAGTTTTTCTTCGTCATTGCGAGTATGAAATTAAACCATGAGCGCCGGCTACAATAAAGCTTTCCTCACATTTCTTTCAAAAGAAAAAGAGAACAGAAAATAACTACGATGTTTGCTCCTTAATAGTCCGGAATTCTTCAGGTAATGCTCGAATCGGGGAAGTGAATCAAAACACTTCAAACACAAAAAGGCTCATGAGAAGTTGCTGAACAGCAAGATACAAGGTTAGTGTTGTTACAATATTGCAAGGTGACTTTACCCAGACCAGCTTCACTTGCGCTATGTGCAAGATTATAACTACAACATGGACCCTGTACATTTTCAGAAATGAAATTTCTCTTGTAGCTACATCTTGGCCAGTCATGGTGGATTAATGTTTTTTTAAATTATTTCACAGGATGTGGGCATTGTTGGCTGGGCCAGGATTTGCTGCCCATCCCCAATTTTCCTCGGTGGTGTATGTAGATTTGCCTTCATGCACTGCTGCCAGTCCATGTGTTTATAGGTACGCCCACAGTGCTGTTGGAGAGGGTGTTTCAGGATCACCAAAGCAGATTAGCTTGTAAATTGATTGCCTTACTTCACTTTAATGGCTTTAACAGGGTGTGACATTTGCATTGGCCTTGGGAAAATTACTTGCACTCTGGCAGCAGACAGCAAACCCACAAGAGTTTAAACAGCACGAACCTCTTGGCTCTTTCAGCCCTTAACACCAACACTCACGGGACTCGGGGTTGAACCAAGGAGAACATAGTTGCAAGGGGTTTCAATGGAAGTAAAGCTGCCAAAATGTACAAAGTCCATGAAGTTAGCAGCCGACAGTACAAACTACTGAATCCAAAGCATACTTTTTCCAATTACCAAACCTTTAAAAAAAAAAAAAAAAATTTAGCGTACCCAATAATTTTTTCCAATTAAGGGGCAATTTAGCCAATCCACCTACCCTGCACATCTTTTGGGTTGTTGGGGGGTGAAACCCACGCAGACACGGGGAGAATGTGCAAACTCCACACGGACAGTGACCCAGAGCCGGGATTCGAACCCGGGTCCTCAGCGCCGTAGGCAGCAATGCTAACCACTGTGCCACCGTGCTGCCTTCCAATTACCAAACCTATGCAACAGTCAATTTCATTACCTGAATGGATCACCTCAGAACAGAGTGCCACATACAGGTTATAAATACTTCCTCTTACATCTGAAGACAATGCCTTATTGGTTAAGCATTGGATAGACAGATGGGATTTTTTGGGGGGGGGGGGGGGGGAAGAAAGAGGCCTATTCCAGCTTCTCCACCCAAAATGATCACATGGTGCTATTACAGCATTTAGCTCTTGTATATAAATTCCTTTTGAAGGTTCACCACCACTACCCTACTGCCTATCCCATGTGTTAATCAATGGGCAAAGTACTCCCTGATGTCAAGCCTAAACTTGTCTTTTTTTTTTAAACTGGTGTTCCCTTGTCCTGTTTATGTGGCTTCAGTTTTTTAATGTAGGCGCTGGCTAGTCCGGCAAGCATTTATTGCCCATCCCTAGTTGCCCTTCAGAAGTTGGTGGTGAGCTGCCTTCTCGAACCGCTGTGGTCCTTGAGGTGTAGGTACACCAACTGTGCTATTAGGGAAGGAGTTCCAGGATATTGCCCCAGCGATTGTGAAGGAACAGCGGCATATTTCCAAGTCAGGGCCGTGAGTGATTTGGAAGGGCACCTCCAGGTGGTGGGGTTCCCAGGTATCTGCTGCCCTTGAGCTTCTAGATGGTAGTGGTCGTACGTTTGGAAGGAGCTGCCTAACGAACCTTGGTGAGGTACTGCAGTGCATCCTGTAGATTGTACACGATTGCCACTGTTCGTCAGTGGAGGGCGTGAATGTTTATGGAAGGAGGAGCAATCAAGCTTTGTCCTGGATGGTGTTGAGCTTCGAGTGTTGTTGGAACTGCATTCATCCAGGCAAGTGGATTCCATTACACTCCTGACACCTTGTAGATAGTGGACAGGCTTTTGGGGGTCAAGAGGAGAGTTACTCACCGCAGGATTCCCAGCCTTTGACCTGCCCTGGTATCCACAGTATTAATATGGCTATCCAGTTCAGTTTCTGATCAATGGTAACCCCAAGGATATTGATTGTGCATCTTTGCTACCCTTTCAAGTTGTGTTTCAAAGTGGAAAAGTCCAAGGTTTGCCAGTCACACTTCGTAAATTGATGCTATGATCAGAGTGAACAGTCTTCTGGTTTCTCTCCAGATACGTCCTTGGGCTTAAATATCTCCCTTTTGGTCTACGATAAGAAATAGATGCAATACTCAGGGTATTGTCTGATCGTAATAGCGTACATACCACATCTGACTTATAACCCTGGGCAATGTGATTTAACTTTACATTTGCTTTGTTGATGGTTAGGCAAAATTGTAAGAAAAGCTGGGATCTGAACTTGCATGTCCTGGCTGGGAACTGGATGAGAGACACTATAGGTCCCTGAACCACAAACAGTGTCATTCAATTGCACAAACTATTATAATTGACATCCATAGATAACATGCTTAGCAGTACATCAATGACATTCTTTTGCCCTACAGCTTTGTAGTTGCGGACAAAGGTCCATTTTTTCGCGTTTACTTGAAATTAGTATTAGCACCCCGACTATTGGGAATTAAAGCATATCAAGCAACTGTGGATTTAAGTTTACCTTTGCTCTGTAGATGTAGCCAAGTACCACGACAACCCACTCTGTGATGAAAACTAACAGGAGAATCAGCACAAACTTTTGGGGGGGAAAAAAAAGAGAAAAAAAAGATAATTTCAATTTCTGCAGAATGACATTGGCATTGTTAACCTGTGTTACTGTTTTGTTTTATTCATTCATGGAGGTGAACATTGTTGGCAAAGCCCATCCCCAACTGCCTTTGAGGAGCTGAGTCAACTTCTTGAATACAACAGAGTGACTTGTTAGGCCATTCCAGAGGGAAGTTCAGAGACAAACACATTGCTTTGGATCTGGAGTTACATATAGACGAGACTGGGTAAGGGCAACAGGTTTATTTCTCTAAAGGACATCTAAAAGCCGGGAGGGTATTTTTAAAATATTTTTTATTCTCCTTTTTCACATTTTCTCCCAAATTTACACCCAACAATAAACAATAATCAGTAACGAGTGTAATGTCAATCCCCATATCAATAGCAACGGTCCCATACTCCCACCAAACCCCCCAAACATTAGCCCGCATGTTAACATAAACAAATGACAAAAAGGAATGAGGAATCACCCATAGTCACCATTAACACATACAGTTCCCCTTCCCCAACCCTCCCAGCCCCCAACCCCCCTAATGTTCGATGTGATCCAATTCTCGAAAATGCATAATGAATAACGCCCATGAATTGTAGAACCCCCTCCATCCTTCCCCTCAGTTCAAATTTGACCTTTTAAAGCATTAAGAATTCCAGCAGGTCCCCCCGCCACGCCAGGGCACAGGGTGGAGAGTTTGATCTCCATCCCAACAGGATCCGCCTTCGGGCGACCAACGAGGCGAAGACTACAACGTCTGCGTCCGTTTCCAACCCCAGCTGGTCCAACACCCCGAATATGGCCTCCCGAGGGCCCGGGTCCAGTTTCACGTGCACCACTTTAGAGATTACCCTAAACACCTCCTTCCAGTAATCCTTGATCTTTGGACAGGACCAAAACATGTTTGCGTGGTTTGCGGGGCATTCCCTGCAACGTTCACACACATCTTCTGCCCTCTCAAAGAGCCGGCTCATCATCACCCTTGTAAGGTGCGCTCCATACACCACCTTGCACACGAGGTGGAGGCATTCACCCTCCAGAGCACCTCACACCAGAACCCTGCCTCCATACCCTTTCCCAACTCTCCCTCCCATTTTGCCTTGATTCCTTCGAGCGGCGCCTTCTCCTCTTCCAAAATAGCCCCGTAAACTGCCGATACTAACCCCCTTCTGCAGTCCCCCTGTCGTCAGCACCTCCTCCAGCAATGTGGAAGCCGGCTCTATTGGGAAGCTCTGTATCTCCTTTCTGGCAAAGTCTCAAACCTGCATGTATCTAAATATTTCTCCCCTGCTCCAGCCCATACTTCGCTCCCAGCTCCTTCAATCCCGCAAAACGACCCCCAAGAAATAAATCTTTTAGTGTCCTAATTCCCTTCTCCTCCCATCTCCCAAAATGTCCATCCCACTTCCCTGGCCCAAATCTATGGTTTCTCTGAATCGGTATTCCCCTTGACCCTGCCCCCAACCCGAAGTGCTGTCAAAACTGCCTCCAAAAGGCAGCATGGTGGCTCAGTGGGTTAGCCCTGTTGCCTCACGGCGCTGAGGTCCCAGGTTCGATCCCGGCTCTGGGTCACTGTCCGTGTGGAGTTTGCACATTCTCCCCGTGTTTGCGTGGGTTTCGCACCCACAACCCAAAGATGTGCAGGGTAGGTGAATTGGCTACTCTAAATTGCCCCTTAATTGGAAAAAATGAATTGAGTACACTAAATTTAAAAAAAAAAAAAAAAAACTGCCTCCAAATTTTCAACGAAGCTATTATTACCGGACTCCCCGAGTATCTCCCCGGGGCCGTCGGGAGCGGCGCTGTCGCTAGCGCCTTCAATCCCGACCCCCTACCGAAACTCTCCTCCATTCTGACCCATTGGGAATCAACCCCTCTGACCCAGCTCCGTACCTTCTCCACATTCACCGCCCAGTAATAATACAACAGGTTCAGAAGACCCAAACCCCCTGCCTGCCTTCCTCTCTATAGTTGCACCTTTTTAATAAGCCAGGAGGGTTTTTTTTTATAAATGTTTTTTATTGAGTTTTCATATTTCATATATGACAAATTACAAGTTATTAGAGAGAGAGAAAAAAAAGAAAAAAAAAGGAAAACACAAAAATTTTTTACATGAATATTTACAGGTAAGCATCTTCATAACAATAATTGTGGCCGCCCCCTTTAGCCAGCATACATATTTTACATTCCCCAATATGGCCGAGGCACATGTTTATAGGCATTTAATTATAGTTTGGTTTTGGGCCTTGGCTTGCCATCAAACCCCCATACCGAGCCCGTAGCCCCCCCCCCCCCCCCTCCCCCCGGCTACCTTCCCCCGATTCCCGCCCATTTTCCCCTGGTTCTTGGCCACCCGACTATTCTTCCTCATGTACGTTGGCCACAAACAGGTCCCGGAACAGTTGCATGAATGGCTCCCACGTTCTGTGGAAGCCGTCGTCCGACCCTCGGATGGCGAATTTGATTTTCTCCATTTGGAGAGATTCCGAGAGGTCGGACAGCCAGTCTGCAGCTCTGGGTGGTGCTGCTGACCGCCAGCCAAACAGGATTCTACGGCGGGCAATCAGGGAGGCAAAGGCAAGGGCGTCCGCCCTCCTCCCCAGGAATAGATCTGGCTGGTCTGAAACCCCGAAGACCGCCACTATCGGGCATGGCTCCATCCTCACCCCCACCACTTTGGACATTGCCTCGAAGAAGGCTGTCCAGTACTGCACAAGTCTGGGGCAAGACCAGAACATGTGGGCGTGGTTGGCCGGGCCTCTCTGGCACCGCTCACATTTGTCCTCCACCTCCGGGAAGAACCTACTCATACGGTTTCTCGTTAAGTGGGCTCTATGTACCACTTTTAGTTGCGTCAGGCTGAGCCTTGCGCACGTGGAGGTGGAGTTGACCCTATGCAGTGCTTCGCTCCAGAGTCCCCACCCTATCTCCATCCCCAGGTCGTCCTCCCATTTCCTTCTTGTTGCGTCCAGAACGGTGTCGTCCCTGTCTACCAGTCGGTCATACATGTCACTACAGTTCCCTTTCTCTAGGATACTTGCGTCCAGTAGGTCTTCCAATAGTGTCTGTCGTGGCGGTTGTGGGTACGTCCCTGTCTCCTTTCGTAGGAAGTTTTTGAGCTGCAGGTACCGTAGCTCGTTCCCCCCAGCTAGCTGAAATTTCTCTGTCAGTTCGTCCAGTGTTGCGATCCTGTCGTCCGTGTATAGGTCCCTGACTGTCAGTGTCCCCCCGTCCTGCCTCCACCTTTTGAAGGTGGCGTCGGTCAGTGCTGGTTTGAACCTATGGTTGTTGCAGATGGGAGCCTTGTCCAACATTTTGTACAGGCCAAATTGCTGCCGCAGTTGGTTCCAGGATTGGAGGGTGGCTGTCCCCACTGGGCTGGTGGAGTGTTTTTTGGGTGGGGATGGGAGTGCTGCCGTGGCGAGGGCCCGGAGGGAGGTTCCCATGCAGGAGGCCTCCTCCGCATGCACCCACTCGGCTTCTGGCTCCTGGATCTATCCCCTTACTCGCTCGGCTGTTGCCGCCCAGTGATAGAATTGTAGATTCGGGAGGGCTAGCCCCCCCCTGGATTTTGTTTTTTGTATGACCTTCTTTGGGATCCTAGCATTTTTACCCCCCCATACGAACGCCATGATATGTTTGTCCAGCGCTTTGAAAAAGGCCTTGGGGATGTAGATCGGAATGGATCTAAACAGGAAAAGGAACCTGGGCAGTACGTTCATTTTGATCGTCTGGACTCTCCCCGCGAGGGAGAGCGGGAGTGTGTTCCATCTTTGCAGGTCCTTTTTAACTTCCTCCGTCAGGCTGGTGAGGTTCCATTTGTGGACCCCTTTCCAGTCATGGGCTATTTGGATCCCCAGGTAGCGGAATTTATTTCGGGCTTGTTTGAACGGCAGGCCCTTTAGCGCTGCCCCCCCCCCCCCTTGCGGGTGTACTGGGAAGATCTCACTTTTGCTCATGTTGAGTTTGTAGCCCGAGAAGGCTCCAAACTCTTTCAGGAGCGCTATGATTCCGTCCATGCTGCTTTGTGGGTCCGAGATATAGAGGAGCAGATAGCCAGGAGGGTTTTGACCACAATCTACTAAGTTTCATGGTCAGCATTACTACTGAGCTTTCGACACCAAACTTATTTAAATAACCAAATTTAAATATCCCGGCCGTTTTCTTTAAGTAGTATTGACCAGGAAGATAAATAATGCAAGTGGGATGATCAGAGATGTGGAGTCAATCAAATTTCAAACTGCTTTGCTGCTGTGCATCATTAGGGTTAGTATACTCAAGGCAATATCTTTTAATGTTGTCACCCACACACGCATCTATTCATGCAGTCAATTGAAAAGCAATTAACTTGCTAAAGATTATACAACGGTGGCAGATGTGACGACTGTAAGAATGTCATTTTTTTTAAGTAATGTTATTAAACCGGAGTCAGGATGCATGCAGACAGTATGTCTGCTAGAGCTGTGATTAAGGTGTCGTAAAAGGTAGGTCATTGATTTGCAGGTGAAGTGTTCTGCTAATAGATCTTAAGAACCATTTACTGGTTTACAGATAGCTAGCTACTTAGGTATTGTTTATATTTGTAGGATGCCTGGGGGTAGATAATTTATGGGGTTCATTGTGTTTGATCCTGATTAAACAAGCCAAAGGAACATCATGTAAGAAGAGACAAAGAATGCCTTCTGATTTGGGTAGTGAATGTGAGAAGCCAGATATGTCTGAAAAGGCAGTTGGTCCTAGAACTCGCATCCAGACAGAAATGTTTCAGTTTGGTCCTGAACAGTTCTCACCCAAAAGATTCTTCACATAGAAAAAGTAAGCTCAGTGGTTAGCACTGCAGTCTCACAGTACCGAGGTCCCAGGTTCGATCCTGGCTCTGGGTCACTGTCCGTGTGGATTTTGCACATTCTCCCCGTGTCTGCGTGGGTTTCGGCCCCCACAACCCAAAGACGTGCGAGGTAGGTTTGCAAGATTGAACACGCTAAATTGCCCCTTAATTTATATTTTTTTTAAAAGTTAGTTGAAACCTTTACTCATGAGTGGTATATGAAATATATCAGTTTGCTTAATTGGAATATAGTGTCAGGTTTAGGAAGTTAGTTACAGTTTTCTCATTTACTTTTTAAAAAAAATTTAGAGTACCCAATTTTTCCCCCCGCAATTAAGGGGCAATTTAGCATGGCCAATCCACCTAACCTGTACATCATTTTAGGTTGTGGGGGTGAGACCCACGCAGACACGAGGAGAATGTGCAAACTCCATACGGACTGTGACCCGGGGCCGCGATCGAACCCAGGTCCTCAGTGCCATGAGGCAGCAGTGCTAACCACTGTGCCACCCAAGGCAAAAATATTTTAATGAGATCTATTTTAACTGCATTTCAACTACAATTTTGAAACTGGTGTGCTTGAGACAGCACATTTTACCTCAAATTAACTTATTTGTTCAGGTACAATATCATTCAGAATACTTACAGTTGCCAGGCCACATTGGCTTTCACGGATAGTAGCACAACAGCCAATCAAACCGATGATAAACAGGAGTGTCCCAACCCCAATGATGACAACCGCAGGAATTAGCGTGTACACATCTTCAAAGAAGTGGTCGTAGTCGTCGTACGTAATGAAGACATAGGCCCCCACGTAACACAGGATCCCTGCTGCCGCCTGTAAAACATTTTTAAAAATTAATACATTGAATAAGTTGCAATTCTGTTTGCCTGCAATCGAGACACTTTTGATCGAACCCGGGTCCTCAGTGCTGTGAGCCAGCGATGCTAACCACTGCGCCATCCCTCAGCTGTCCCAAAGTAGTGGCTGTTTTTACAATGGAGAAACTTCCCACGCCACTTCAGAAGGCAGTCAAAGAAAACCCGCTGTGCGGGACGTGCGCACCGGACTAGACGGCAATTGCATGATGCATTCAGAGGTAACAAGCCAGCAAGTTTCATGATTACTTTAATTCAGTACTAGCCAATTATTACCAGATTCAAATTCAATTTTGCAACTTGCTGACGCCAAATGCCATAATTGCTATAACTACTGCTGCCTAAGTGTTCTGCAGCTGGTAACCAGATAAACTAGATTGCGAAGGAAACGTCACTGATTTTTGACTCTTGCCATGTGGATCAGTAAACGTTCTGCACTAGAGCAGCAAGACTTGTAAAAATTTGCATTGGCTTGCAAGACTGATTTTGCAGTACAATCCAATTTGGCAATGTCACATCCCCTACAATGGCATAGCAATACAAAGCAAGCTGGAATGTTTCAAATGATATGATGCATCCATATCATAGCACATATGCGCAGAGCGATTTTTCATAGTGCACTGAGAATTTGTCCCAGCCTTACCTTCAGGAAGGTCTCCAAATACTAGAAGAAACACAGACCCCCATCCAGCCAATCAGGAATAGCTGATATTGACCTCCTTTGCCACCAGTTCCAAAAAACACTACCAGAAATCTAAACTAGTAGCATTCTTGCACGAAATTCAAAACAGACAGTTTGCAGCAGAAAAATAGGAACTGGGAAGAAACAGAGCAAGAAAAGACACTGCAGATCTTCAGACTTGTCCTAAAAGCTAACGACCATAATCGCTAGCCCCTCAAACATGTACGTAGTGGTCCCTTAAATCTTTCTTTTTTTTAAAATTACTTTTTCTGAGTTACAAAGCCAGGGCTCAGAGTGTGGACAGAGGCAAACCCCTAATCCAGCTCCTTGCCTGCTCCAAAAACCAATTCAAATTGAATCCAATTTATGGTCTCCACAAGCAAGACAGATCAGATCTGAGCCAAAAGGCCGAGCAGATACTACACTTGGCCTTCCGATCCTTAAATCTTTCAGGATCTGCCTCTCTACTGGTCTGTTCCACATATTCCCCCAGCTACCATTTTCCAATCAAGTTTGCGTTTTCCCAAATTGGGAGAAATTCCAAAACATATTACTGAGGTTATATTGTCTGTTAAGAATTGAAGGTTTTCAAACCTTCCTTCAAGTCTTTCCTCCAGAGTAAACAATCTGTTCAATATTTCCTTGTAGCTCAGGGATGTCTTAAAGGGATGTAACATTTGATGGATCTTTCCTGCAATATTTCCCTTCCATGTTCCAGCTATAACAATGGCATTTATACGACCATGTGGAAAATTTGCACGTATGTCCTATCCACAAAAAGCAGGACAAATCCAACCCAGTCAATTGACATCCCATCAGACTACTCTCAAAAACATCAGTAAAGTGATGGAACCTGCTTGACTGGAACCCCACCCATCACCTTAAACATTCACTCCCTCCAGCACCACAGTGGCAGCAATGTGCACCATCTACAAGATGCATTGCAGCAACTCACCAAAACCTCTTTGACAGCACCTGCCAAACCCAGAAGCTCTAGGATCTAGAAGGAAGAGGCCACCAGATGCATGGGACAACCACCTGCAAGTTCCCCTTACAAAGACACAATATGCTGACTTGGAAATATATCGCCATTCTTTTTTTTAAATTCATTTATGGGATGAGGGCGTCGCTGGTTAGGCCAGCATTTATTGGAATTCTCTTCCTATAAGGACGGCGCGTACACATACACCACCATCTGCTCAAGGGCAATTAGGGATGGGCAATAATTGCTGTGTTTACCAATGACGCCCACATCCCATAAATGAACAAAAACTTTCCCTTCCCTCTTTTTCCTATGTACTGCTGAATACCTGGATAGAGGTTATGGAGGGTTGCCTATTCTTACTCTCTGATCCACAGTTTGGATAGGTTGATACAATTAGCTGAACTAATGCACACAATTGTATTCAACACAATGTGATAACGTTCCAGAACAGGCACTAGCTCAATCACTTGAGCGGTGCTACTGAAATTACAGTGCCCAAGCATTTTCACAGCGCAATATCTATATCTACAATGAAGCCTCAGATACCAATTACAAAGTCAACTTGCCCATTAATCTGATGCAAAGTTACTGACACTAACAGACCTCGATGCATCCAATGAGGCAACGTGAAGGCACTAACACTGATCCAGAAAACAAACAAGTCAACTCAGGTGAAAAATAAATGCCTGAAATGCAGACCTCGAGGCTCGAGACACACCAAGCCCATAATATGGACCATTTTAAATTGAAGGATCAGGGGTGGCGGGGACTGAAATCTGTACCATATGCTCTTCTTTATGTATAAGCATTGATGACACTTTTAAACTATTTAAAGAATACTGACACAAAGTCATATGGAATAGGCCTCATTAAAATGTAAAATTAAGCACTGTGAAATACAGAATGCTGGCGGCATGATACCACCAACAAATCTCAAGAGTGCCCTAGCAACAAGAATGCTGTCCATTGTTTATAATTGACAGAATCATGGCCAGTGAGAAGATGGCCAACTGGTGGCACTCAATTTGCCTTACAGCCTGCTGCTGGACTTTCAGCTGATTTACAGGGGCCTGACTGCTAGGTACAGTAACCGGTGTAGACAGACATTGGCACCATGCCCTTGGCTTGCAGAAACAGCAGCCAATTATTCCAATGCCAGATTTTCAGAATCCTTTACGCAATTTATATTTACGAGACAGGCTGATGGTGAATCAGCCGCATTCTTGTCGTTGGCTGTGTTTATGCTTCGGTAATTGAGCAGTGCTACTACCACAGTGTGTTCCATTCACCACCCCAAGAGTCAATACTGCTCAAAGGTTCACAAATTTTTTGGGGGTCCAAGGATTTTCAAGCAAAACATTGTCCCATGTTGTGCCCTCACACTTGAGTGTTGTGGATTCAGAATTTTCTATTTTATTTCACAATTTAAGATTTGTTTCTTTTCTGTCTCTGGGAAAGCCAGACTACAGGGTCCTTACCCTCAAGATTCACAATTAATCTTCAAATTGCTCCCGTCTACCTCTAGTAAGTTTTTTAAAAATCTACTGAAACTTAGCTTTACAGTTCCGTACATTTATCTCTTCAGAACGCCAATTACCTCCATTCTCTTTTAATAAATTTAGAGTACCCAATTATTTTTTTCCCCCCACTTAAGGGGCAATTTAGCATGGCCAATCCACCTAACCGGCACATCTTTGGACTGTGGGGGTGAAACCCACGCAGACATGGGGAGAATTTGCAAACTCCACACGGACAGTGACCCAGGGCTGGGATTCGAACCCGGGTCCTCAGCGCCACAGTCCCAGTGCTAATCACTGCGCCACATGACACCCATATTACCTCCATTCTCAATGCGTGTTCCTAACAGGAGCTTATACATCGACCAGGGAGAAAACCTTCCTGCAGTTCTCCAGTCACAATATAAAATCTGTTTAATCGATGAATCCTTTCCTTTTCCAGATTTAGAAAGTTGCTTTGATCTTGTAATCTACCAAACTGTGCTTTTAGATTAGCTTGGCTGTTTTACTCACGACTAATGTTCAAAAGTATTGAAGCTTTACTGCGCTCAAGTACAAGTACCAAATCATCAGCTGAGCCCACTTTAGACATTCTATGAGACTGCATAAGCTTCAATAAAGAAATGTCATGACTCAACTTCACTCCTCTGACCAACTGTCCTCTTGATAGGGTCATCAGTGCTCAGTTGATACTACTCTTGCCTTATGGGTCAAGTCCTGCTAGTTGATTCTAGCACAAACTAGATTGACAGTTTTGAGGGAGATGCTGCACTATTGGAGGTACAACCTATCTGATGAGATGTCAAACCATGGACCGGCCTGTTCTAGGGAGAATGGAAAAGGGCCCACGATCACCACTTTGGAGGAAGAGAGCAGTTATTCTGGCCCATCTTAATCCCTCCAAAACAGATTATCTGGTAATCATCACACTGCTGTGGAGGCTTGCTAAGTGCTGATTGGTCGCTGTGCCTCCTCCATTACAATATTGACTACATTTCAAAAATACTGCATTGGTTGTCAAGCACTTGGGTATGCCTCGGGTCTTGAAAGACATAAATGCAAATCTTTCTTCCACTTTTTCACCTATTCAACTACAAATTAAATTTGCTTCCACCGCTATCACCTGCTTCTCCCCACATTAGCTGCTGAAATCCTCATCATCACATGGTTACATTTGGACTCAACCTCCCCAACACTTGAAAGCCAGTCTGTGTTGATCTTCAAAACCATGGTCATCCAAATCCTGTTCTGCACCATCCTGCCTACCTATAAACCCCACTCACACAGACCTCTCCCTCCCCATAGTCAAATTCATAACCCTCACTCTCAAACTTCTCCACAGCATTTCCCCCACCTACATAATGGCAATTTGTTCAAGATTGCTTAGTGCCAGCGCTGAGGACCCAGGTTCCATCACGGTTCAGGTCACTGTTCGTGTGGCTTTTGCACGTTCTCCCCGTGTCTGCGTGGGTTTCACCCCCACAACTCAAAGATGTGCAAGGTAGGTGGATTGGCCATGCTAAATTGCCCCTTAATTGGAAAAAAAATAATTGGGTACTCTAAATTTATTTTTAAAAATAATTTTAAATGTTCAAGATCATAATAATCAGAAGCATAACATGCTACCATGATCCGCAGTATGTATAGGAAAAATAGACAAGGCAAAATATGCTGTTGTGTGAAAAAGGGTCAGACATCTATTCCTGCCTTTTTTCAGTCCTCAGGATTCAAAGAATTGTGGAGGCCATGTGGCACAGTAGTAGAACCCTACCTCTGGACCAAAAACTCTGGACCATGTTAAAGTACAATGCCAGGACTGTTTGGCCACAAATGGAGCCTTCACAATGCAGTTCAATGGGCTGCTAAACAGCTCAGGGATCCTTTCGGCATTTCCCCAGGAGGGAAAAAACGGTGTGAGAGAAGATTTGCTTTTTAAAAATGTCAGAAAAGCAGTTAAGAATCTTGCAGAACAGGTGGTGAATATTTTGTCCATAGTAGCAGCACCAGTTCTTTGAAAACGCCATCACTTTACTCCCACTTTCTCAAAATCCTTGATACAGTAACTACATGTTCAACTGCATTATGGAACACAAATATTCAAAGAAAAGGTGCTTCATATTAAAACAATAGTTCCACGATGGAGTAAGAGCAGCACAAACAATACGAGTTGCAGTGCAAATCACCAACGTAACTGCTTACGTGCACACAAAGTAGGTCAGACTCAATTCTCAATAGAACCTGAAAGAGGCACTTTTGTCAGTACGACATGCAGATCAAGTATGAGGATTGAGGATTTTCATTATAGCAGTACTCAAACAGACAAAGGCATTTGTGACATGATGAACAGAATGTGTACCTGCTGATCAATAAGCCTCAAACATCTATCTTAACCTTCAGGAGGTTTGGCTTTGAAGGTCAATGTGATGGAACTGGAGTGATTTGGTATCAAATTACTATAACAAGGTCCCATTGACCTAAATAAGCCTACGGTTAGTGGTGCCAGTTTTTAAATTGAAGAAATAAATCCATCATCCTTTTCCAGTCACAAAAATATAATACAGGTTAGGAAGGGTGGGGAAGACTCCCAATCCAATGATCTCTTTTAGAAAGCATTTGAAAGGGCAGCATGATGGTGCAGTGGTCAGCACAGCTGCCTCACGGTGCCAAGGACCCGGGTTCAATCCTGGCCCTGGGTCACTGCCCCACAACCCAAAGATGTGCAGGTTAGGTGGATTGGCCACGCTAAATTGCCCCTTAACTGGAAAATATTATTGGATACTCTAAGTTTATAACAAGAAAAGAAATTAGAAAAGAAAGCATGTGTGGGAAAATATCAAACAGGGAGCTCCAGGTGTTGAGCGAAGCATTAACATTTTCAAAAAGCTCAATGTGACCACCACAATTAGATTATAAAAATTCTAAAATAAAAGTTTTAAATCTGAAACTAGATGATTTTCACAAAGAGCGCTGAATCAGTCTGGATAATCTATCTTTTGGCCAACTGTCTACATTCTTCTCCCGAAACAAGCAACCCTTGCTGGGCTGCAGACCTATAACCGCAGCAGCCCTCTGATTTCTCACCCAAATGGTACAAAAAATGGTCAGCCAGAGAAGCACTGTCCGATCCAGTCCATACCCGACATCTATACCCAAACCTTTCACTAAATAAAACTCAGGACAATCAGAAGCAGAATGATGGCTGGCGCTTTCCTTCCCTTCTCTCCCCAGCCTAGGGGAAGTTGACATAAATACTGTAGAAATCTAATCAGGAACCTCTGACTGTATGTCTTATTTCAGAAGGTGCATTTACCCAGTTGGCTTTAGATCACAGGAAAGGCTCTCCTGTCAAATTAGTCCACCATGAAACTTCTCCAGATCAAGTGAGAAACACCAAAGATAATTTCACAATCTGGCACACCCACTCATTCTGTGATACCAGGTATGGACATCAGCATCAAGCACTTAGGCCTGATATGCCACAATCGAACAGTTGAACAACATTTCCTAAATGCACACATGGAGAAAATGGCCACTTGACAAGATACCAGAGGACAGCCAACCATCACGAAACTATAAACAAGCAAGAAGCAGAATGTTCAAAAAGAGAAACTAAATCTAAGGCAACTCAATGGCGGAGTATAAATGCATTTTGAGGCATGGTACGAGCTAGTTACATCAAGAATCGTCCAGGTTTAATGTCTCAATTGTCCTATTACTCCAGGGTTTTTCAAAGTGCGGGTTGCAACCCGTGGGTGGGTGCCATGTTTTGCAGAGCAGGGGGTCCCGCCGGTGTTCCTGAAAGATTCCGGCAATGTTGCTGAAGATTAAAGCTCTACAACTTTGCAGCACACTCAGCCGAGTTGTTCTAAAACATCTGCAACATTGCTATCTACCCAGAACTGTGTACAGCGATGTCCACACACCAGCAAGAAAGCAACCCCCTTTTGTCAGTGGCATCACTGGGCAATTCTGCAGTCTCCTTGGTTTCAGGATTAGGATTATTTTCTCGATACCGATGTATGACTAGACATTTGGAGGCAACGGGTTCATTTCCCTTTTACTGCGCTGAAGGGCACTTCACAGGACAAAAAAAAAGTCTTAATTTTAAATCCACAGCCTTACCATAAATAAACTATTGTGAATCTGTCCAATACTGAACATCATAAAGTAGAGAGGTAGAGTGACAGATGGTTAAAATGGGGCAGGCAGATTTTGAAGCACTCCATAGTTGAGTTTTTTTAAACTATATTATTTGAAAAGGAAACAGCCTAACTTCCATCTCTCTATGTCTATCTCTATGACTCTTCCGACATATCTTTGTAAGCTTTGTAACTCTAATTCGACTTTGATATACGAGAGCGCTGAAGTAATTGAGACAGGCATGATGCTGGGGGAAGGAAAGCAAAAATGGCAGAAAATTGAAAGTCATTTGGGATCGGGGAAAAAAAATAAAGGTGCATGAAGAGAGGGGGAGTGACTGGGCCAGATAGGAACAGAAAGAGAAGCAAGGAAAACAAATAAATTCCTGGTAATAGAAGGATAAAACGGGGAGAAAAAAAAGTCATACATCAGGAGAAACCTAGGATAAGAGAGACTTGCATTGCATTTTTAAAAATAAATTTAGAGTACCCAATTCATTTTTTTGTCCAATTAAGGGGCAATTTAGCGTGACTGATTCACCTACCCTGCACATCTTTTGGGTTGTGGGGGCGAAATCCACACAAACACGGGGAGAATGTGCAAACTCGACACTGACGGTGACCCAGAGCCGGGATCGAACCTGGGACCTCGACGCCGTGAGGCAGCAGTGCTAACCACTGCGCCACCCTGAGACTTGCAATGCATGAGAGATGTTGAAAAAGAGAAATAAAGGCACAGGCATGGAGAAGAGGCCAATCTAATATGATGTGATATGCATAGTAATTTGTAGAGAGATGAACATTGATAGGGAGAACGAAATTGAAATGATTATGGATAGCCCAGATATTTTGGGGGGTGGGGGGGGGTAAGAGGGAGAGAGAGAGCTCCAGTTACTCTGGGCCAGTGCAGCCTTTGCAGCATTTCCTTCCTCCTGTCTCAGCCAGCCTGAGACAGGACGCAAAGCCCATTGAGTGAAATCTTGAGGACCAACAAGGCTCACCTGTCACATTAGAGTGGGTTGGCCAGCGTGGGTCACTTGAAAAAAGTGAGTCCCGGGGAGGAAAAAAAGTTTGAAAAGCACTATTACACCATCCGAAAAGGAGCAAGAGCTACCTCAGTGGAAACAAATTACATGGTTTCTGACCATTATCCAATAGCTCTTTTTTTTTGTTCACTGGATGTGCCAATTACTGGCAGGGCTGAATTTACTACCCACTCCCAATTTCCAGAGGGACTCGTTTCTGGACTGTGGCTGCCACACAATAGTGAGAGAGGTAGGGAGTGAAAGCCCTGCCAAAGCCTTGCACGCGAGAATAAAAACGAATCAGCTGCAATGCTGCTCCAAAGTCAAATAGACCCATGTCAAACACCTTTGGGACTGTATGCAGCCAACTGCGTGGGTGAAATCAATGGAAATATACTGCGCCATTAGTTACCACCGTTAGGAAAAATTACAAACAGTACAGCCTTTCAATGAGCTCTTTCATATCAATGGATGGTACTGTTTAGTTTTGTAGGTTTCTTAATTTGTAATAAATATAATTAAGTTGGGAGTGAGCATGATTTTGAAATAAGATAATACTGTTTACAAAAGACAGTCCATAAAAATCCACGAGTTTAAAATCTCTATCCATTGCAATTAAGCTCACAGAAGTACTATGAACAAGATTGTGTCAAGGTTCATAATAGCGGGCAGCACAGTGGCGCAGTGGGTTAGCCCTGCAGCCTCACGACACCAAGGTTCCCAGGTTCGATCCAGGCTCTGGGTCACTGTCCCATGTGCAGTTTGCACATTCTCCCCATGTCTGCGTGGGTTTCACCCCCACAATCCAAAGAGATGTGCGGGTTAGGTGGAATGGCCATGCTAAATTGCCCGTAGTGTCCTAAAAAGTAAGGTTAAGGGGGGGTTGTTGGGTTACGGGTATAGGGTGGATACGTGGGTTTGAGTAGGGTGATCATTGCTTGGCACAACATCGAGGGCCGAAGGGCCTGTTCTGTGCTGTACTGTTCTATGTTCTATGTGCAGGCTAGGTGGATTGGCCATGCTAAATTGCCCCTTAATTGAAAAAAATGAATTGGGTACTCTAATTTATTTTTTAAAAAGGTTCATAACAGCACCAAGGCTCCGAATCATTTCCATCAAGTGGACCATTTCTTTCAGAACCACATAGCTATAGACATGTTCAGGCAAGCAGAGGACGACTGCAAAACAAAAGCTTTGACTCGCAATTCACCACAGTTACTTAGAATTTTAAATCTTATTCCTGGGTGGTAAAGTACTGGGAAATCTAAGGCATTTGCACCATAACAATTTTTTTTCTCTCCTTTTTAAATAAATTTAGAGTACCCAATTATTTTTTTTACAATTAAGGGGTAATTCAGCGCAGCCAATCCACTTACTCTGCACATCTTTGGATTGTGGGGCTGAAACCCACGCAGATTCGTGGAGAAGGGGCAGGTTTAGCACACTGGGCTAAATCGCTGGCTTTTAAAGCAGACCAAGGCAGGCCAGCAGCACAGTTCAATTCCCATACAAGCCTCCCTTCATACAGGAATGTGGTGACTAGGGGTTTTTCACAGTAACTTCATTGAAGCCTACTCGTGACAATAAGCAATTTTCATGTCATTTCATTCAATGTGCAAACTCCACGTGAACAGTGACCCAGGGCCGTGGTCGAACCCTGGTCCTCAACGCCGTAGGCAGCAGTGTTAACCAAAGTGCCACCGTGCCACTCACCATAACACAATTCTGATTTTAAAAGACAATTGCTTTGTATTGCGTTGCTACTAGCACAGTACATCTACTGCTTGTTCATTCCTTTGGAGTAGGAAGACCGTGTAGATTTCATCCCTTCAATTTTACCAAGCAAATTTGTGATTATCAATTTGCCTAGTTTATATTAACCAAATGAATTCGGTTTTCATTAGATGGGAGCTCATTTTTTTTTGGGGGTGGTCACATTTTACAAATCTGTGGTTTTGTTCCACAGAATCAAAAAACAAGAGGGAACATGCAGAAAGGGGGTTGCTATTTCCTATAATAAAAGTTGACTGCTTTTATTGGGGCACTGATTATTGTGTATATGGCTCCAATGGGTGCACTGTTTATTGTGTATATGGCTCCAATGGGG
This sequence comes from Scyliorhinus canicula, assembly GCF_902713615.1. Classification (NCBI taxonomy): domain Eukaryota; kingdom Metazoa; phylum Chordata; class Chondrichthyes; order Carcharhiniformes; family Scyliorhinidae; genus Scyliorhinus; species Scyliorhinus canicula. Next base: position 6,270,830 of record NC_052169.1, on the reverse strand, counting down.
GCACTGTTTATTGTGTGTTTGGCTAGAATCGGGCACTGTTTATTGTGTGTATGGCTCCAAAGTTATTAATTGTCATTTGGGGGAAAAGCCAATCTGTCCATTCACCCACTCCTCACTCAATGAGCCTTTGGCACATTGAGTCTGCACTGACAATAACTCCCTAATCTCACGCAATTCCAACCTAGCAGCACTTGTCCCATATCCTTGAACATGACGACAATAAGACCACAAGACACAAGAGCAGAATTAGTCCATTCAGCACATCGAGTCTGCTCTGCTATTCAATCCTGGCTGATATCCTTCTCATCCCCATTCTCCTGCCTTCGCCCCATAACCCCTGATCCCCTTATTAATCAAAAACCTATCTATCTCTGTCTTGAAGACACTCAATGACTTGGCCTCCATAGCCTTCTACGACAATGTGTTGCACAGATTACCACCCGCTGGCTGCAGAAAGTCCTCCTCATCTTTGTTTTAAAGGATTGTCCCTTCAGTCTGAGGTGTGCCCTCGAGTTCTAGTTTCTCCTACTAGTGGAAACATCCTCTCTACATTCACTCTATCCAGGCCTCTCAGTATCCTGAAAGTTTCAATAAGATCACCACCTCGTCCTTCTAAACTCCAATGAGTACAGACCAAGAGTCCTCAACTGGTCCTCATACGTCAAGTTCTTCATTCCAGGGATCATTCACATGAACCTTCTTTGGACTCTTTTCAAGCCCAGCACATCCTTCCTTAGATATAGGGTCCAAAATTGCTTATTCTCCAGGATGCTGATTGCGGGATATTCAGCGATGGTAATACCATTGAATGTCGAGGGGCAATGGTTCGATCCTCTCTTGTAGGAGATGGTCATTGCCTGGCATTTCTGTGGCACAAATGTAACTTGCCATTTGTCAGCCCAAGCTTGGATATTGTCTAGGCCTTGCTGCATTTGGACATGGACTGCTTCATTATCTGAGGAGTCACAAATGGTGCTGATCATTGTACAGTCACCTGAGAACATCCCCACTTCAGACCTTTTTTTTCGAGCCGGGATTCGAACCTGGGACCTCAGCGCCGTGAGGCAGCTGTGCTAACCACTAGGCCACCGTGCTGCCCTCACTTCAGACCTTTTGATGGAAGGGAGATCATTGATGAAGCAGTTGGAGTTGGTTAGGCCTAGGACACTACCCTCAGGAGCTCCTGCAGTGATGCCCTGGAGCGGAGATGAGTGACGTTATGTTTTGCTTTTAGAAACTACTGAACAAATTCACAGGACTCTGATTAACTTTTAACACAGGGAATAAAACATTTATTGAAGTGAACTATATTAAACCAGATAATAATATTAGAAAGATCACAATACAAACACAGAAAATGATTCAAGTATTCACTATTCCTTCATCACAGCAATAGCTTTGCAGACACATTCAAATTCGGAATGATTAAAAATAAAAATTTAGAGTACCCATTTATTTTTTCCGATTAAGGGGCAATTTAGCATGGCTAATCAACCTACCCTTCACACCTTTTCGGGTTGTGGGGATGAGACCCACGCAGACACGGGGAGAATGTGCAATAAATTCGGAAAGAGAAAACAATTTACCATGGCTACCGTCAACTCTAACATTCAAGGAAGTATGCAGTGCATGTGAACTGTGGTCAGACACACAACACCTGAAAGTAAATAACAGATGTGATGAAAGCAGATTCTATGGATTTCTCAACAACCCACTCTGACACGTCACCATGTGAACCAACTAATCACACTGAAACTCTGTCTTTGTCACAAGGGTGTCCAATCTCCACCTTGAAGAACTCGCCTTGGAATTGTCTCCAAATGTAGCTCCCACTTGGACGGCTTCAGCAAGGATCCACTTCCAGGGCTTCAATCTCACTTGAGATTCCTTTCCTCTACATCTCCAAGCTTCACTTTTCAAGCACATTTTCAGATTTTCAGCCACGAACAAGCATAGTAATGCTTCAAAATGGTACCTTTGCCCATACAGCCCAGTTGTCAACCTTCAGCTGCCCTTGCAGATCTCCTGGGCTTCTCTCAAGCACAATTTGCTTCAAATCGGCTCTTCACACCTGTCTCTTTAACTCAGCATTTTTCTCCGTCCCTGACATTTATCTGGACTCAATGGGATTTATCTCAAATTCCAGTCTTTGTCCCAGTTTGAAACCTTCTTCTGTGGCCTGTTTCTGTCCCACTCAGTTTGGAGCCTTCTCCCTGTTCCCCCTCCCAGTGTCCAGCTCCTTGGGACCCATCATCCTAATAGCACCCCTGTAAGGGTGACCTCACAGCATTTAATTTTTTCCCCTCCTGCGCATACACCCAGGCTGAAAGTCAACCAACATGCACATGCACAGATGTTCCGAGGCCCACCAGGAACTGAAGTTCCCGAACTGTGACTGCAATGTAGGAAAGTGAGAGTTTTGTCAAGGTGTGACAACCCTCAAATGCAACATTGAAGTGAGAAAGGAAAAAATGATAAATCCATCAAATAAATTAATCTAAAGCAGAGCTTTGATCAGGAAATAATCTGTGGGAAATTAGCATACAACCTTAATTTAATTTGATATTTTTCCATCCAGAGCCTCTAGTCCGTCTAATCAGTAACTTCAATGCTTCGTTTCTATTCGATTGGATTTTCCATACTTCATGCCAAAATCGCACATTCAATACATATACCAAATTTCACTCATTGATTCTCAACTGGTGTTTTTTTTCCCCATTCGCCCAGAAACAGATGGTTTGCCGTACAATTTTCCTAGAATAATAGGTATTCTAGGTATCAAAAAAAAATGTCAAAGCTTTGCATGTATTTAAAGGGAGTGCTGTTAACCAGGAATAAATATTTAACATGTACACAGGTCCACATCACCAACATCAGGGTCGTTGAGCTATACAGAGCTTTGGATTAGGATGGATTAATGCTTGCCATTTTATGAACAAAGGCTTCAGGTACCATGTTGTAGGATTCAAAAATTGGTGTGGTGTACTGTAATTAGGGCAGTCCGGTGGCACAGGGGTTAGCACTGCTGCCTCACAGCACCAGGGACCCAGGTTCAATTCTGGCCTTAGGTGACTGGAGTTTGAAGGGTCTCCCCGTGTCTGTGTGGGTTTCTTCCGGGTGCTCTGGTTTCCTCCCAAAGTCTAAAAACGTGCAAGTTAGGTTACGTGGATAGGGCGGGGGAATGGGCCCAGGTAGCGTACTCTTCGGAGGGTTGGTGCAGACTCGATGGGCTGAATGGACTGTATGATTCTTATGGGTATATTCCTCACTAAACTAGTAGCGCATAAGGAACAGTGCAAAATTTACTTCACGCTTCCCTTCACTACCACATATATTATTTTCTAAACATAGTAAGAAAATATCCCATTTTACCACATTCAACTAAGTCTTTATTACCTGATGCTCAATCGATTTTCAGTCAACCTCAGTACTTCACGTTAATTAGGGGGGGAAAAAGAAATTAAGTCTCCTGCTCACTATCCAGTGAGGAGAAAGAACAGAAAAGATTTATTAGATGGATACAGGGATGAGGGATTACAGCTATTCAGTCACATGGCTGAGCAGGTCAGACTTCTGCCTTTGCCCGAGACTCGAGCAGGGGCAGGGGGGAAATAATAATTTTGTGCTTGCACCATGCATTCTTCAGTGTGCATTTACACTGCCAAGCGCAGCACACTATGCTGCGATCCCACAACTAAATTTGAAAGTCTTCTCAAAATGCCACCGTCAATCCTCTGATCATAAGAGGAATTCCATGGAGGAGGATATTACACGATTAACACTGCAGAGTGCAAGTGGACAGTTCATATAACACTTCGACCTCGGATTTCGTTCACATTTTAACAAAATCCAGTTCCAATTAAACAGCAGAACTAATTGAGGAATAGAATCGACAAAAATTCCACATTTGAACACAGAAAAGCCCCACCTTCCAGTTTACTGCAACACAATGATTATACAGTTTTATGACACCAAAGACAGCTGGTATTGGCACAAGAGTAAACCAAGCTTTTCAAGAGCTTTCCACACACCCTCACTTCGGCATTTTCCAAAATTTGCAGAAGATGCACATTAAAACATTGATTTTCATTCAGGGTGAATTTTATACTGGCAACCTGCATTCCAAAACAAAAAGGCCAAAGAAGGGCTGTGGAAGCTGTTGTCTTTATTTTATTTACACAAGTACACAAAGTTTTGTGGGACACAACAATGTCCTATTAATTTTCATACATTCCTAACACACCAAGGTGGTGTGAATAAGGAGGTGAACAAATGAGGGAACAAAACCAAGGCTAAAATATTCAGTCGCACAGAATCGGAAATCCATTGAGTAAGTGCAGGGCTTGAAAGACTCTGAGGACCTCCAAGATCCGAAAATGGCCCACAGGCAGCGGTTTAAAAAGAGGTTTGCACAGGAATTTCACATATATTCTTAATAAGATTGAAGTTTTATGGGTACAGGTTCGCCATTGCTAACATCAGCATTTTTAGCCAGTGCAGCCCACTGATGAATAGACCAATAGGTCTATTAACGTGGCAGCATGGTGGCGCAGTGGGTTAGCCCTGTTGCCTCACGGCGCCGAGGTCCCAGGTTCAATCCCGGCTCTGGGTCACTGTCCGTGTGGAGTTTGCACATTCTCCCCATGTGTTTGCGTGGGTTTCGCCCTCACAACCCAAAGATGTTTGGGCAGCACGGTAGCATGGTGGTTAGCATAAATGCTTCACAGCTCCAGGGTCTCAGGTTCGGTTCCCGGCTGGGTCACTGTCTGTGCGGAGTCTGCACGTCCTCCCCGTGTGTGCGTGGGTTTCCTCCGGGTGCTCCGGTTTCCTCCGGGTGCTCCGGTTTCCTCCCACAGTCCAAAGATGTGCGAGTTAGGTGGATTGGCCATGCTAAATTGCCCGTAGTGTCCTAAAAAAGTAAGGTTAAGGGGGGGGGGGTTGTTGGGTTACAGGTATAGGGTGGATACGTGGGTTTGAGTAGGGTGATCATGGCTCGGCACAACATCGAGGGCCGAAGGGCCTGTTCTGTGCTGTACTGTTCTATGATGTGGAGATGCCGGCGTTGGACTGGGGTGAGCACAGTAAGAAGTCTTACAACACCAGGTTAAAGTCCAACAGGTTTGTTTCACTGTTCTATGTGCAGGATAGGTGGATTGGCCACACTCAATTGCCATTTAATTGGAAAAAATGAATTGGGTACTCTAAATTTATTTGTAAAAAAAGTATTTATTAATGGTAGGTTAATTCATAAATGTAGTAACAAGAAACTGCAGCCTTTGCACAGATCAGTATTTTCGTGAAACTGCGTTTGATCAACAATTAGGACTAACCATTGGCAATGAAACAACAGGAACTAAACAGGCAGATGTTACACTTTGACTACTGGACACATATAGCATGAAAGAAAGCCCAACTTTGAACCTTAATGGGCACCAAAATTCAATTTCTTCTCAGAAGCTATTCATATTGCACTGTCACTTACAACAGGGCAACACAAATGCACAAAGACCTTTGACCATACATGCTGTCACTTTGCATAATTAAACATTACGGTTAATCTGCGGCTGGAGCCGGTGACAAAAGGAAATGCCCTGAGAAAGTTTAAATTCAGCTCCTCAATAGCTCAACCAGTTGATCTGGTGAATAATGGGGCAATTCAGACTGAGAGAGAGAGAGGGAGAGATGTCTCGTGTGACTGCTGGTCTGTGCTCAGTTATTTCTCAGCTGAGGCAGAAGCAGGGAAGGTGGGGAACTTAGTTTTCTCTGAGTTAGAGTGGAAATATTAGGCAAGTTTTAATGTTGATCACCATTCACCATCCCTGTTAAAAGTGCTGGTACAATTGTCAGGCAAGGTTACAAATTCCTAGGCAAATATCCTGTGGAAACATGTTCAAGATTCATAGTGAATAATGACCACTTGCACTAGGTATTTATGCCAAATGTAATTCATGCCCATCCTCAGTAATAAAACTCACAAAATGGTATAACTATCGATCAACACAGAAGTCAAAACAGCTACCTCGTCATATCAAGAAAGGAGAAATCACAAGTGTAAAGATGTTAAATGAAATATAAAACAGCTTCCATCTTTACCATAGATACATAACAAGGCAGCTTCCAGAGGCACAAGGAAACTATATTCCTTACCATTACTTCAATGCGGAGACAATTTCAAGCACATAACAGCATCTGAAATGGTTTATTGGGCATAGACGCTTTGGAATTTCCTCACCAAACTTCATCACTCCTTTCAGATGGCAAGTTTTTGTCATCTATCCTAGTATCTCATGTGGTTTCATTTCTATTTTATTGTCGATAATGTTCCTTGTCAAGTGTCAAACATTTGACTATATTAAAAGATGCTACGGGAACACAAGTTGGGATAGGCACAATGCATGGATTGGGGGGGGGGGGGGGGGATTGCATGAGCAATCAACAGCCCTGAAGACAACTTATCTGTTTGAAGCTCACGAGTTCAGTCATGGAGAAAAGAATCATCCCCTTAAGACACAGTTGGCAAACACATTGTTTGGTGATGTTCAAGGACATTTAAGGCAGGAAGGTTTGTTTAATTTCTAGTTGCTAAATTAGTTGATCCCCACCAGCTCATTTGGAAACTGCTTCGTAAGCTTATATGCTTACTACTAGTTTTGCAGTATAATGATGGAATTCTAAGAACATGCAGGAGTGCAAGCAGAGTGATTATACAAACCAAAAACTCAGTCTAACCTACAAACAAACTTGAATTTTCCTTCTTTACGGAGAACACAGGACGAAAGAAAACTCCAAATAACAAGCATTGACCCTTAAATTCTATGCTTTAATGTTTCCACATGCTTCAGCAAACGAGACTAAATCTGATGGAGAATCTGCCCAGATCAGACACTGACAAATATCCCACTTAGTTTCTATTGCAAACCAAATGAGAGTATTAAAATAAATCTGGCTTCAAGGGTTTCACGTCAGTCTTTGTTTAACCAGTTTGTTCAATCTCAGTGAAGAGTGTCAGCAATTTACTCTTTATTAGTGCACGAGAGCAGAGATTCAAGTAAATGAGAAAGAGTTTTACATTTTAGCAACATTAGTTACTTGAATTTTAAAACCAGGAGTAGGCATTTAGTTCCTCAAGCCTGTAACACCATGCACCAAAATTATGGTTGATATGTGACTCAACTCCATATACCCACCTTTGCCCCATATCCCTCAATACCTTTGATTAACAAATTCATTCAAACTCAGGTTTAAAACCAAACAATTGACCAAGAAACAACTGCCATTTACAGAAATATATTCCTTCTACCTCACCTCACCTATTTTCCCCCAATCATACCATAGCATGCTACTTTGCTGAGAAGTTATGAATTTAAAGTTAGCAGTTACAGCATTGAGTTGTATGTTCAGCTTGGTAACATTTCAGGGTTTATTACACTTTCCAACCTTTTCTCAAGCCTGAATAAAGGAGCCTCTGCATTATTGAAGCGTCACTCAGAGGCACCGAATACAGTAGGACACTGTGCCACATCACCCAGTAACTGTATCCAACTTGGCTCATGAATCAATTATAAATGGGAGCTGGCCAGAATTATTTTCATCCCATTTTCAAACACTCCCTCCCCTTCTCCCACCCCCCAACACAAGAAAAAAAGCTCTGCTGCGGCAATGCTTCTGGAGAGATTATCCACTCATGGCAAGAATCTGCCCTTAATGCAAACTATTTCCCCCTCCCCTCTGGTCACATTTTCAATGACAAATACAATCAGGTAATGACAACAGGTGGAATTAGAGATGGTGGAAAACATTGAGCAGCACGGTCGCGCTGTTGCTTCACAGCTTCAGGGTGCCAGGTTCAATTCCCGGCTTGGGTCACTGTCTGTGCAGAGTCTGCACGTTCTCCCCATCTCTGCGTGGGTTTCCTCCAGGTGCTCCGGTTTCCTCCCACAAGTCTCAGAAGACGTGCTAATTTTAAAATAATCTTTATTGTCACAAGTAGGCTTACATTAACATTGCAATGAAGCTACTGTGAAAAGCCCCCAGTCGCCACATTCGGGTACACAGAGGGAGAATTAAGATAATAGCACGTCTTTCGGGACTTGCAGGAAACCAAAGCACCCAGAGGAAACCCTGTTAGGTGAATTGGGCATTCTGAATTCTCCCTCTGTTTACCCGAAGAGGCACCGGAATGTGGCGACTAGGGGATTTGCACAGTAACTTCATTGCAGTGTTAATGCAAGCCTACTTGTGACAATAAAAATTATATATATTATTGAATGATTTAAACTCTAATTTTTTTAATGACTTGGACTTCCAGTCCAATGGAGGGAAAAGCATTTAAATGACATCTAAATCCGAGACAAACAAAACCCTGCAACATTTGGAAGACATTAGAGATAGGATTGTAGGGGTGGGCAGGTTGCCTACCCCAGCCCCTGACAACCACAGCTGCAAGACAACAGCTGGGTGCAACCTACCCCCAGTTGGGCGCCCTCAGCCAATCAGGCCGCCCAACGGCACGTCAATCAAAGGGCGCTTCCGGTCATCATGCTGGGTTGCGGGAGCGGGCAGCCATGGAGACGGCGCGAGCCGGCCGCCGCTGACCTACTTACCCAAAATATCAGGTTTAAAAACACCAGGACGGTCTTGGACGACGTTATCCCGCACTGCCCCATCTCGAGTCGGTCGGTAGGTCGCCCCTTCCTTCCCCAGCTGCTGCAGCCCGCGGCCTAAAACACGCCCTCAGCCGAGCGAGCGCGGCGGACGAGTGCAGGACGACGGCAGCCGGAGCCCGGGGAGCCAGCTGGCGCGGCCCACGTGACCCGGGCGACGTCACGGGGCATTACGTCAGCGGCCGGCGCCCGTACGCATGCGCCCTCCCGCTGCCCGGCACGTGACCCCTCCAAGTGTCAAAAGATGTTCTCAACTTCCACCCATTTACCCAGCAACTTCTCTGGCTGCTTTCTTTTTGCTCTCTTCCTCCCCTGAGATGTTCACTTAAGAGCCTGACCATTTAAAAAAATGTTTTAAATTTAGTGTACCCAATTATTTATTTTTTTCAGTTAAGGGGCAGTTGACTGTGGCCAATCCACCTAACCCTACACATCTTTGGGTTGTGGGGGTGAGACCCACGCAGATACAGGGAGAATGTGCAAACTCCACACAGACAGTGACCCAGAGCCGGGATTGAACCTGGGACCTCAGCGCCGTGAGGCCGCAGTGCTAGCCCACTATGCCACCGTGCTGCCCCTAAGTTGCACCTTAGTGTCCAAAGTTTAGGTGGGGTTACAGGGTTGCACAAATAGGGCAGGGGAGTGGGCCTCTAGCGTGCTCTATCGGAGCAAGGGCTGGTGCAGACTCGATGGGCTGAATGGCCTCCTTCTGCACCGTCTATAAATAGCTTGCACCTATCACTGACCTATTTTGCTCCATCTAATCCACCCCCTCTTATAGAAGAGTGTGTTCATAGAATCCCTACAATGCAGAAGGAGGGCATTCGGCCCATCAAGTCTGCACCGATCCTCTAAAAGAGCACCTTACCTTGGCCCACTCATCCACCGTAACCCTGCAACCCGACCTAATCTTTTGAACACTTTCATAGCATGGCCAATCCACACAATTCCTGTAGGAGTCGCATGAACCCAACTGTTGAACTTTACCCATCGCACTTTATTGATAATATCCCTGTCGTTATAAGACAGCCTATCCTCTTGACCCATCCCGTGTGCGGTGCCACCAGGGAACAGTCAGTAACTCTATAAATGCTTGTTTGTCGGGTTACATTTCCCATGTTGTACTTTGAGCACAGGCATATTTTGCAAATCACCTGATCGCAACAGTTTGGAAATTGGCAGGTATGGGGAAGTAAAAATCAAAAATTTAGAACACAGGTAAAAAAACTGCGAGTGAGGAACTATTGGGAATGTGTAAGACCGAGCAAACAAACGAGAGTGCTGTCCAAAGTGCTTTTTAAAAAAAAATTTAGATGACCCAATTATTTCTTCCAATTAAGGGGCAATTTAGCGTGGCGAATCCACCTACCCTGCACATTTTTATGTTGAGGGGCTGGTTTAGCACACTAGGCTAAATCGCTGGCTTTGAAAGCAGACCAAGGCAGGCCAGCAGCACGGTTCGATTCCCGTACCAGCCTTCCCGGACAGGCGCCGGAATGTGGCGACTAGGGGCTTTTCACAGTAACTTCATTGAAGCCAATGAATTCCCGTGACAATAAGCGATTTTCATTTTCATTTCATTTGTGGGGGCGAAACCCACGCAGACACGGGGAGAACTTGCAAACTCCACACAGACAGTGACCCAGAGCCGGGATCGAACCTGGGACCGTGAGGCAGCTGTGCTAACCACTAGGCCATTGTGCTACCCTCCCCAAGTGCTTTTTGAGGAACCTTCCAGCTGTCATCCGACTAAACGTATGGCTGACAAGGTAAATAATAAAATGAGGACATTAAACAAATGGCAAATTTACAAGGAAGTTAGTAAACAGCTCATCAGCTGTGGCTTAGGTAGTGGCACGCTCACATCTGAGTCAGCAGGTTGTGAAATAACCGAGGCTGAAGGAGTGCTACATTTGGAGGAAATATAGTGGCCCCATATGGGGTTTTCGAAGATTTTTTAGCTGAGGTGCTGGATCATGAGGAGCAAAAATATTTCCAGCAATGGTATTTTGTAAGAGCATGAGGCTGGATTCTCCGTTTCTGCAGCTAAGTGCCGAAGCCGGCGTGGGAATTGTGGCGTTTTACGACGCCAAAATTGGCGCTGAACCCTCACCGATTCGGGGACCTATGAGGGACTAGCAGTGGTGCCGGATAAAACACCCAGCTCCCATGCCAAATACGGCCCCACAGGACAACCCCTGGTCACCACCCACCAGTCCCCCCCCCAGCCCCCCCGGCGCCCCCCCCCCCCCCCCCCCCCCCCCCCCCCCCCCCCCCCTGCCAGCAGCCGGCTCCCGGCCGACTGTGGCAGCACTGGACACAGTCCGCGGCCGCCACGCCGGCTTCCCGACAGCTCAGACCACACGTCGTCAACCGCACGGTCGGGAATTCGGCCCATTGGGGGGCGGAGCATCGGGGGAGAGCTTTCCAATGACATGCCAACGACGTTCCAATGGCGTATAGTGCGCAACGCAATGCTGTCATTTCAGAGGGGGTGGAGACTCGAAAACTGGGGTCAAACCGCTGCCGTTCTCGATTTGGGCGCCGGAAGGGATTCTCCACCTGATCGCCGATTACGATATCGGCGTCAGGCAACGGAGATTCCTGCCCAGGGTTTCTAAAGAGCTACAGGAACAAAGTCACATGGGGATTCATGCACATAAATCACTGAACAAGTTGTTGAATAAGTACATCTGATCCTTCTCTTTATAATTAGCGGCATAGAGTTTAAAAGGTAAGGACATTATGGCAAACCTTTATAAATCTCTGATTATGCCTATTGTGGGCTCGATTCTCCAGTCCACCAGCTGCGTGTTTCTTGGAGGCGCGCTGTTCCCTGGAGGCGGGGTTCTCTCTTCCCGTCAATCGAAACTCCAATTGAAGCCACTCCACACTGCCGGGAAACCCGTGGGCGGGGGTGCGCTGCCGGCGGGAAAAGAGAATCCCGACGGCTGGAGAATTCCAACGATGGTGTCCAATTCTGCGCCACCGCTCTCGAAGGGAAGGTGTTAAGGCCTCGGAGAGGGTTAAAGCAGATGTACTGGAGTGAAACCAAGGTCCATGGTCTTCAAGTACATGGAGATACCAGAAAGGTTGGGATTGTTACCACTCCAGCAGAGAAAGTTAGCAAAGACGATCAAAATTAGGAGATGTTTTTGATAGAGTAAATAAAGGGGAAACTGCTGCTAATGGCACTACATTCTGCGGATTCAAGATAATTGGCAAAAGAGCCAGAAAGAGAAGATTTTGTTTTTTGCAGCGAGTTTTGATCTGAAGGCACTTCGTGAAAGGGTGTTCGAAGCAGATTCCATTGTAACTTTAAGGAAAATTGGATAAATATTTGAAGGAGCCATGTCACAGAATCATGATGTGGAGATGCCGGCGTTGGACTGGGGTGAGCACATTAAGAAGTCTTCCAACACCAGGTTAAAGTCCAACAGGTTTGTTTCAAACACAAACTTTCGGAGCACTGCTCCTTCCTCGGGTGAATGAATCATTACACCACAAAAGGAGGCCATTCAGCCCATCAAGTCTCATCCAACTGTCTGTAGGGCAATCGCACTCCCCTGCATGATCCCTGTAGTCCAGAAAGCTTATTTCCCTCTAGTTCTTTTGAAATCCCTGATCATATCCATTTCCAGCACCTTCATAGGTTCCAGATCATTACCACTCAGTGAACAAAATCCTTCCTCATATCCCCCTATATACGTTGCCCAAAACCTTCAATCCTTGGTCCCTGTAGAACAGCTAATGGGATTAGATTTTCTCTATCTAGCCTCTCAAAACCTGTCAAGATTTTGTACACCCTATCAAAGTTTCCTTCTGGTAAATTTGCATGCCCTCAGAGACCCTCACATCTCTCCCAAAGTGTGGGAGCAACACTGGACTCAACGCTCCACTTCCTGCCTAATTATAATGTTATAAAGATTCAGCGTGTGTATACAGTACCTCTATTTATGAATCCCAAGATCCGATGTGCCTTGCTAACTACTCTGCCGCCTTCAATGGCCTATGCATGGGAACCCCACAGATCCCTCTGTTCCTACACACTGTTTACAACCCTGCCATTAAGTATTTATTGCCTCTCCCAATCATTTCTGCCAAAATGCATCAATCACCTCACACTTCGCTGTACTAAATTCCAGCTACCATTCGGATGCTTATTCTGTTCGTCTATCTCTGTCCTGTTGCTGTTGATGGGCTTCACCCTCACTGTTTCTCACGCCTCCAAAGTTTGGTATAGAACATAGAACAGTACAGCACAGAACAGGCCCTTCGGCCCTCGATGTTGTGCCGAGCAATGATCACCCTACTTAAACCCACGTAACCCGTATACCCAAAACCCAACAATCCCCCCATTAACCTTACACTACGGGCAATTTAGCATGGCCAATCCACCTAACCCCGCACATCTTTGGACTGTGGGAGGAAACCGGAGCACCCGGAGGAAACCCACGCACACACGGGGAGGACGTGCAGACTCCACACAGACAGTGACCTAGCCGGGAATCGAACCTGGGACCCTGGAGCTGTGAAGCATTGATGCTAACCACCATGCTACCGTGAGGCCCCCTATGATCGCCATTTTTGAAATTTTACTCTGTGTTCCAGTATCCAAACCATGCTATATAGTGGAACAAATTGCATAGCTTTTTCAACTGGTCTAGGCATATTTGGTCAAATAGACTCTTGTGCTGTATGATTCTGTGACATATCCTTCAACTTTCCCCAAATCTTTGTTGTGTTACACTCTAGATACTACACCCAATAGTACCGGTTTCTTAATGATCCTATATCAACCCTGTTCAGTTTCATTTGGGTGGATGTCATCTCTTGGCTATCACTTGAGCAAATATATTATAGCCAAGGTCTAAAAAGAGACACTTACTGAAACTGCGTGGTTGGGTTAAGAGATATACACTTGTAATGTTCCACTCCGTAAATAAATATAAGAGTAAACATTGGTTCCTGTATCATCCTTCACCAATTGGACTGTGATGCAGAACAGCCTTACAGAACAAGAACTAAAAATGATCAGATTTGGAGCCTGATATTTAATAATAATACTTGTTTTTGTCACAAGTAGGCTGACATTAACACTGCAATGAAGTTACTGTGAAAATCCCCCAGTCGCCACACTCCGGCGCGTGATCAGGTACACAGAGGGAGAATTCAGAATGTCCTATTCACCTAACAAGCACGTCTTTAGGGACTTGTGGGAGGAAACCGGAGCGCCCGGAGGAAACACAGGGAGACACGGGGAGAACGTGCTGACTCTGCGCAGTGAACCAAGCCGGGAATCGAACCCGGGATCCTAGCGCTGTGAAGCAACAATGCTAACCACTGTGCTACCGTGTCGTCCTACAAGTGCATTTCAATCTGAAAAATTCCCTTAACTGTCCTCAAAGTTGTATTTCTTTACATTAATTGAACTTTGACCCTTTATAGGGACAGACCAACTAAGTTCCAGTTTACTGGAAGACTAAGGCATTATACGTTGCACGATCTGATGCCTCTGTCATTAGATAGTAGCATGCTATCTGATTTACTGTGAGCAATCTCAAAGGGCACCTGCTAGATTTGTACTTTTTGCATTGCTTCATTGTCAGTGCACTCTGCTGGCCATGTTTGTGAACTGCACTTCGTTAATGGGAATGAAAAGCCTTGAAAGATTACCCCAGAAGTGTGAAGTTACTTCATGCAATGTTTTTTGTGCGGCTATTAATCCATTTAAATATGGTAGACTATGTGCTTCCACAAATTAAACCACGTTTTCTTCAGTTTTGTTGTGGTGTAATTTAACATTCTTTATTTCTTTCTGCGCACTTCAAACCTCTCCATTGTTCACCTCCGTCATTCTAGCGGGGAAAGAATTACAGCTGCTTCAAACCACAAAAAGAAAAGTCTCCAAATAACAAAAAGGCAAAATGCATGAGTTTAAGAAAAAAAAACCTTCAAGAAAGCAGCGCGTTGGCACAGTGGTTAGCACTGCCGCCTCACAGCGCCAGGGACCCGGGTTTGATTCTGACCTTGGGTGACTGTCTGTGTCGAGTTTCTTCCCGTGTCTGCGTGGGTTTCCTCCGGGTGCTCCAGTTTCCTCCCCAGGTCCAAAGATGTGAAGGTTAGGCGGATTGGTCATGGTAAATTTCCCCTTAGTGTCCAAAAGATGTGCAGGTTAGGTTATGGGGTTCATGGGAAAGGGTGGGGGGGGGGGGGGACGTTGGTTATCCTTTCAGAGGGTCAGTGCAGACTCGATGGGCCAAATGGCCTCCCTCAGCACTGTTGGGGTTCTATGGATTCTCTTGTGAATCAGCTACCACTGATACAGGAAAGAGAAATGCACCAGGAAGAGGGGCCAAGGCTTTGATCACTGGCCGCCTGTCACAGTGAGGCTCCCTCCCCATGACTGCTTCCAAGAAAAGCCCTTTTACTTCCTTTTGTGGTCAAGAAAGTTGAAATCGTCAAATTTCAGCCAAGTAAATACAGATTTTGGTTGTTTATTCAGTGAGGAATGGAGGGGGGTGGGGGGTGAGGGGGATATGGCATTGAAGGCACAATGAGAATCCATTTTTAACTTTTCCAGCAGAACCCAAAAGGTTAAAGAGACATCCTTTTTGGAACCAATAGTACTCCGGACGCACAACAATGTGAACCCGTAAACGTGGGATCCTTGCAGCTTGAGTAGGATTTCTGCATTACATACCCAGTAGGGCCAGACAGGCCATACGAAGGTACGGAAGACACACACCCCCCCCCCCTCCCCCAGGGCTTCAGGCTCTCTTACTGGTATATTCCTGGCATCCACCCTACCAAACCCCCTCAGGAAGTTATATATTTCAAGAAGATCACCTCTCATTCTTCTAAAAGACATAGGTCCAACCTGATCAACCTTTCTTCACAGGAGAAGTCACTCATCCCATGAATGAGTTTGGTGAGCCTTTGTTGGACAGCTTGTAGGGCCATGATATATTCTTCAAATAATAATAATTATTTATTGTCACAAGTAGGCTTACAGTAACACTGCAATGAAGTTACTGTGAAAAGCTCCTAGTCACCACGTTCCGGCTCCTGTTCAGCTACACAGAGAGAGAATTCAGAATTCTCAGCCGGTACGGGAATTGAACCCGCACTGCTGGCCTTGTTCCGCATCACAAACCAGCTGTTTAGCCCACTGAGCTAAACCAACTCTGTGAGCCAGGAGATCTGAACTATACACAGTACTCCAGTTGTGGCCTCACCAATCCTCTTTACAACTCTCCTACTTTTATATTCCATTCCCCTTGCAATAAATGCCAACATTCCATTTTCCTTCCTTATCACTCGCTGATCTATATATTGACCTCGGGTGATTCCTGTACCCGGACACCCAGATTCCTCTGTACTATCAGCTTCAGCAGATCCCTTTATTCCTCTTTCCATCAACACATCATCCAACCTGTTCTTAGATGTTGACACGGGGCGAGATCTTCCAGTCGTTCACGCTGGCGCGATCTTCCGTTCCCTCCAATGGATCAACCGCGCCGCAGGTTTCCCGGCGACGTGGGGTGGTTTCAACGGGAATTCCCATTGACGCCGGTGGGACCAGGAACCACGCGAAACCTGCGGGGAGGTCAGAGAATCTCGGTCATGGTTTCTACTCCTATCAGAGCCTTCAGCACAGAATCTAGGATGACACCTCACTGCAATACTGAGGAAGTGTTACATTGTCAGAGGTACTGTCTTTCACACGAGACTTTTAGAGGGCAGCATTATTTGAAGAAGGGCAGAAAAGTGGTCACTGTCCGAAATTTATGACTCAACCCACATCACTAAGGAATAGACCAGTGTTTTTCAAACTTTTTTTCCGGGGACCCATTTTTACCAACTGGCCGACCTTTGTGACCCACGCTGGCCGACATTTGCGACTCAACATTTTACATTTACCTTTAATGTGAGAGGTGAGCCTGCCTGGTCCTCATTCACTTGTTTATGACTGACAATCGCCATCGGGGCAAAGCCCGTAGCGTCGACGTTCGGGTCGCGTGACCTGCTCTCTGCCTCGCTTCGGGCAGGAAGATTGCATTAACATTTTTGAAAATCTCCTGGGTCAGCGCGCTGACATCAGGAGGAGGCGGTGTTTCTCGCTGGGCTCTGCGCATGCACACTGATGAGCAGTGCGCCCGCATTTTGTTGGCTGGTTGCGGCCGTCGTTTTTAAAGCCACTCCCACCCGGCATTGTTAAAAGCCGGCCGCTGTGGCTATTGCGCGTGAATTCCTGCGATTGGGAACGCCGCGATGGACGTCTCCGTGACCCTCCCGACACCCGCCCGCGGATCGCGATCCCCTCTTTGAAAGTGCCTGGAATAGATCATTACCTTATTGCTGTTTGTAGTACAGGTAGTTGCTGTGCATAAATTGGCCACTGCATTCACTACAATAGGACAGACTATCGTACCACAGGCCTTGTCTACATAGATCTGTACGATAATCACGAAAAAACAAAGTCCCGAAAGACCTGCTTGTTAGGTGAATTGGACATTCTGAATTCTCCCTCCGTGTACCCGAACAGGCGCCGGAATGTGGCGACGAGGAGCTTTTCACAGTAACTTTATTTCAGTGTTAATGTAAGCCTATTTGTGACAATAAAGATTATTTTAATAAGCAGAGGAAACTGCAATTGGAGTTGAGGAGAACACCTGGCAGAATTATGGTTCCCAATCCTTGGTGTTGGCCACATGGCCCCCTGACTACCCTCCCCCCATGGCCACCAGACACACCCACCCTGGTGGCGTAATGTCTTGTCCTGGCAATTGCAAAGTGAACAGACTTTGGATGAATCACGAGTGTCAGCCAAACAGATTTCCCCACTCTGCTCCATTCCCAGTGCATTTGGAACTGATCAGCAAACGTGTTTCAGGGAAATGCAGTTTTGCTTTTAAATGCCTGCATTATTTTTCTCCCAAGATTGCTGGCAGCAGGGGCGGCCCGGTGGCACAGTGGTTAGCACTGTTGCTTCACAACACCAGGGACCCGGGTTCGATTCCCGGCTTGGGTCACTGCCTGTGCGGAGTCTGCACGTTCTCCCCGTGTCTGCGTGGGTTTCCTCCGGGTGCTCCAGGCGCCAGAGTGTGGCAACTAGGGGATTTTCACACTAATTTCATTGCAGTGTTAATGTAAGCCTACTTGTGACACTAATAAGGATTATTATTATTATTATGGAGATTAATCTGTAATTGGGTGGAGCTCTGAAAGAATCCATGAGCTCAAGTTGCTGCGGCACTTCCATAAATCACCACAGGGGGCCCTCGTAAGACCTTAGGTGTCTCAATTCTAATGAGGACTAGACCATAATGGAAGAGATAAGTGAGAACAGCAAAGACAAACCTGAAAAGAATAATACAGGAAAAATGTCCTGTGGGCCTGAAAGATGCCATCTCGTTTCATTCTTTATTTGCCAATACAATTTTAATAATTTCGGATCAAACAGGGCAGAATCAGGGCAGCACGGTGACCTAGTGGTTAGCACAACCGCCTCACGGCGCTGAGGTCCCAGGTTCGATCCCGGCTCTGGGTCACTGTCTGTGTGGAGTTTGCACATTCTCCCCGTGTCTGCGTGGGTTTCGCCCCCACAACCCAAAAATGTGCAGAGTAGGTGGATTGGCCGCGCTAAATTGCCCCTTAATTGGAAAAAATAATTGGGTAATCTAAATTTTAAAAAAAAACAGGGCAGAATCTGGTGGCATCAGAAGGCAGGAGAATTGGGATGGGAAATACATCAGCCATGATCAAATGGTGGAGCAGCCTAGATGGGCTGAATGGCCTGATTCTGCTCCTATATCTCATAGTGGGGAAGGGGCATGACACGGGGTGGCCTGTGGGGTGGGGGCATGGGAGGAGAGGAAGGACAGCATGAGGCGGAGGATGCATGGAAGGTATGGAATGTGGATTGGGCATGACGTCAGAAGAAGGGTTGGGATGGGGAAAAATATGACAGGATGAAAGGAATGGGATGAAAGGGGAAGGATGGAAATGTATGGGATGGGCATTTAAATAAGCATCTTTCAATAAAGATAATAATTTCGGTGAAAACCTCTGCTCGTCCGATATTAAAAGGCTACCTTTATCACGAACATGCATTTGGTAAATCTGCACATTGGGAGCATATACGAGAATTGTGTCATTTCCATGAAAATGCATTAGTGAATCACTGACAGCTAGTCTTTCTCTTAATTTTCCTGTTAACATTTCCCTTGAAGGCCAAACTCCTACTGCAATAGGCTCCATTCAGCCATATTCGCATGTAATAATAATAATCTTTATTAGTATCACAAGTAGGCTTACATTAACACTGCAATAAAGTTACTGTGAAAATCCCCTAGTCACCACATTCCGGCGCCTTTTCGGATACACGGAGGGAGAATTCAGAATGTCCAATTCACCTAACAAGCAAGTCTTTCGCAACTTGTGGGAGGGAACTTGTGATGCAGAACAGCCTTACAAAATAAGGGGAAGTAGATTTAGGACTGAGTTTAGGAGGAACTTCTTCACCCAAAGGGTTGTGAATCTATGGAATTCCTTGCCCAGTGAAGCAGTTGAGGCTCCTTCATTACATGTTTTTAAGGTAAAGATAGATAGTTTTTTGAAGAATAAAGGGATTAAGGGTTATGGTGTTCGGGCCGGAAAGTGGAGCTGAGTCCACAAAAGATCAGCCATGATCTAATTGAATGGCAGAGCAGGCTCGAGGGGCCAGATGGCCTACTCCTGCTCCTAGTTCTTATGTTCTTATGTTCTTATGTTATGAACTGGAGCACCCGGAGGAAACCTATGCAAACACAGTGACCCAAGCTGGGAATCGAACCGGGTCTCTGGCGCTGTGAAGCAACAGTGCGTGGTTGGGTTAGGAGGTATATGCTTGTAATGTTTCAGTCCGTAAATAAATATAAGAGTAAACATTGGTTCCTGTATCATCCTTCACCAATTGGACTGTGATGCAGAACAGCCTTGCAGAACAAGAACTAAAGGTAACCAGATGAGGAGCCTGATATTTAATAATAATAATCTTTGTTGTCACAAGTAAGCTTACATTAACACTGCAATGAAGTTACTGTGAAAATCTAGTCGCCACATTCCGGCGCCTGTTCGGGTACACAGAGGGAGAATTCAGAATGTCCAAATTACCTAACAGCACGTCTTTTGGGACTTGCGGGAAGAAACCAGAGCTCTCGGAGGAAACCCACGCAGACACAGGGAGAATGTGTAGACTCCACACAGACAGTGACCCAAGCCCGGAATCGAACCCTGGGAGCCTGGCACTGTGAACTGTGCTACCGTGCCGCTGTAAGAGTCCTTCCCGTTTATTTCCTTTCTTCCGATTTATTTTATTTTATTTTATAATTTTGGTCCTTGGATCCATAATCAGGATGTGCCTTTAATTGAAAGACTCAAAGTTGAAACAGCCTGCTTGCCAGGACACTGCGCTCCCAGGTTTTGTATTTCGGAGAGGAGAAGCCACACTCTTTGGCTCTGGGTGGGTCTTAGGAACCGGTTGTGGAGGGAGTTGGTTTAATCCACTAGCAACTGGTGGATTGGCCAGGGACAGTGTTCAGCCTGGCAATGGTCAGTGACTGGTTCCTGCGTGATGCTTTCTGAGAGGACTGGGCAGAGGTGTTTAGACCTTGGAAGTGAAAGGAACTTGCTCTTTCTCTCTCTCTTTCCTGCTTGCTGAAGCGAAAGAACTGCCCTATTGTTCTGAAAGTAGTGCTTGCCCGGCAAATTGTTTGCTGTAAACCTGAAATGATGCTGCGACTGCAGAGAAAGTAGACAACCTTGCCAGAGAAAACCATCTCAAGCCGAAAAGGAAGAAGAATCAAAACAAAAGCCTGAACTATAGAAAGACATTGGGTGAATTTTCCGTCGGCCGATGCCAGAAGCGGGAAACACAATTGGCGGAGAATTTCCCGTGTGGCTAGCTCCGGGCACCCAACAGAATGATATCCTCCAATGCCTCGACAGCGGCATCAATGTGTTCTACTCCACACGTACAGTAAACAGTGTTGGCATATCATTAACGGGCCTGAGCTAATTTTCTCTGGGTTCCCGATTTCGCCTACGGGAGTGGGCCGATTGCACCACAAACTGTTTGCCACCTGGCGCGATTCTCGTTTTCGGCCTCTCCGGCTATTTACCCGCCGCGTCTCGCTCCAGCGAGAGCACAACGAGTTCGGAGAATCGCCCCCATAGCCTCTGAAATGGAGATTCCCGCCCATTGACCGGAAATCTTCCCCATGCATCACAGATCCTTATTTTTTATTTTTACTGATATTTCCTTTCCCTTTGCACCATCCTTTCCCCTCTGTGTTGTGTGTGTGTGTGTAGAGAATGGGGCAATTTAGAAAGGGGGAGGGTTTGGGAAAGGGGTATTCGGTAGTCAGTTACATTTTCTGTCTCTTTGATTATAACACTGTACATAATAAAAGGTTACTTGTGTTAAAGTTACAAACCTGGTGATTGTAATACCAAGGACCTTGGGTATTTTAAATAAAACCTCATTTCCCCTGGGTTGCGCCTCTGAGGCAAGTGGGGCTGGAAATGACCGTTCACTAGCCCAGAGAATCGTGACACTGCTGAGATTAAAATAGATCTGAGTCATTTGTTAGCTGTGGTCCAGTGGGTTGCATTCTTTTTATTTGTTATAATTTTAGAGTACCCAATTAATTTTTCCAATGCGGGGCAATTTAGCGTGGCTAATTCACCACCCTGCACATCTTTGGGTTGTGGGGGTGAGACCCACGCAGACACGGGGAGAATGTGCAAACTCCACATGGATACGGACAGTGTCCCGGGATCGAACCCAGGTCCTCAGCACCCTGAGGCAGCAGTGCTAACCGCTGCACCACCGTGCCGCCATCCACACGGGCAGGGATAAACATTTCCCCATATGTTCCCACTGGCTGTGGTCTGCCAAACCTTTATTTCCCAAAAATATACTTTAATCGTAATATTTGTAAAAGTACGTTACATAGCATGTTAAAATGTAACATTACACAAAGTGCAGTACTCACTTCCCACACAGCACGTGGAACTCTGAGGTGCCTCGCTACACTTATTAATTACAATATACATTTATCAGAGTGTACAAGCTTTTATGCACTTTTCAGTGTTCTATGGCAGGAGGGCCTTTAACAGTGACTTCTCCCCCTTTTTTGGGGAGCTGTCCCAGTTT
Source organism: Scyliorhinus canicula (assembly GCF_902713615.1). Taxonomy (NCBI): domain Eukaryota; kingdom Metazoa; phylum Chordata; class Chondrichthyes; order Carcharhiniformes; family Scyliorhinidae; genus Scyliorhinus; species Scyliorhinus canicula. The sequence goes on along the minus strand of NC_052169.1, from coordinate 6,248,966 downwards.
TTAGTGAGCCCCCCTCTGCCTGTGCTCCTGGACCTCAGAATGTGCCAGTCTAGAACACCCGGCCATAGACAGCTCTTTGCACCGGAGAAAGCAGCAAGTTCTAAAGAGCGAGTTGATGGTCCTCCAGCAGCTGATGTCAATCTCGGGGTAATAATAATAATATTCTTTAGTAGTGTCACAAGTAGGCTCACATTAACACTGCATTGAAGTGACTGTGAAAATCCCCTCGTCCCCACACTCCTGTTCGGGTACACAGAGGGAGAATTCAGAATGTCCAATTCTCCCATCAAGCACATCTTTTGGGACTTGTGGGAGGAAACTGGAGCGCCCGGAGGAAACCCACGCAGACGCGGGGAGAACGTGCAGACTCTGCACAGACAGTGACCCAAGCCGGGAATCGAACCTGGGTCCCCGGCGCTGTGAAGCGACAGTGCTAACCACTGTGTACATCGCTGGCACACGATAGCTTTTTTTAAAAATCGCCGTGTTCTTACTGACAGAGTTGCTGATTCTCTCAGCATTGAACTAAAATGGACAGACAGTCTTTCGCAATGTTGCATCCAATGCCGTATTTCCATTTTCAAGCCATTTACAACGGCGCCTAATGCTGACTGACAGTATATTGAGATTCAAATGTCTGCACTTTCATTGTCAGCCCATTTCAGGGAACTTTGGCACTTTTATCGATTTTTAAAAATCATAAAGTCTCTTTAGAACATTAGAACATTACAGTGCAGTACGCGCCCTTCGGCCCTCGATGTTGCGCCGACCCGTGAAACCATCTGAAGCCTATCTGACCTACACTATTCCATTTTCATTCATATGTCTATCCAGTGACCACTTAAATGCCCTTAAAGTTGGCGAGTCTACTACTATTGCAGGCAGGGCGTTCCACACCCCTACTACTTTCTGAGTAAAGAAACTGCCTCTGACATCTGTCCTATATCTATCACCCCTCAATTTAAAGCTATGTCCCCTCGTGTTGGTCATCACCATCCGAGGAAAAAGACTCTCACTGTCCACCCTATCTAAGCCTCTGACTATCTTATATGTCTCTATTAAGTCACCTCCCAGCCTTCTCCTCTCTAACGAAAACAACCTCAAGTCCCTGAGCCTTTCCTCGTAAGACTTTTTGAACTAATTGTCAGCGGAACCTTTTCTATTCTGACTGAAACGTGCAAGGTCGGCAATATAATTTATTGAGCCCCGCTCCAGTTCATTTGTGTAACCCTGTGAAATGGGACCCCTATCTAGAAAGAAAGTAAGAAAATGAAGGAGTTAATTCAATTGTTGCTGCATGCTCCAGTGAAATCAGCAGTCCCATTCCGGGCTCCGACCTTTGACCTTTTCCCATAATAATCTCAGGCAATTTAAATAAATGAGCTCTTTGGTTTCCCTGTCGCAGACTTCCAGCCCACTAAATTCCCAAAGTGGTTTTCAGTGAACAATTCCACTGGGGTTGGTGGAATTCCAGCAGAGGGCAGGAGGCTCCCCCTCACCCCCTCAAACCCCCACCGCCCCACCCGCCTCACGCCATGGGTAAGAATGCATGGCCGGGGGGGGGGGAGAAGGCCAGGAGGGCGCCGGCGGACAAAAAGCTCGTGGGAAACGTCCAAACGGCCAGGAATGTAGCACTGAACTTCAGCCGATCTTTGAACCCCCGGCCTGCGAGCGTTTTGAGCGTGTGGAATTTCTACTCCAAATGAAAAACAGGCGCTGCTTTGCTTTGCCTCTGCAGCCAGCAAAATGCCAGCCAACATCAACAACTTACACTCATACCCTGCATATCCGAGCATCACTGGCAAAAGCTGGATCTTCTGTTTAACCATAGTCATTACTGAGCATACTGCCGAATACTGTAGACGATTATTACCACGAAATACCTGAAGGCTATATTTTTAAATATAAATTTTGAATACCCAATTCTTTTTTTCCAATTAAGGGGCAATTTAGTGCGGCCAATCCACCTGTTCCACACATCTTTGTGTTGTGGGGGTGAATCCCGCGCAGACACGGGGAGAATGTACAAACTCCACACGGAGGGCAGCACGGTGGCACAGTGGTTAGCACTGCTGCCTCACAGCACCAGGGATCCGGGGTCAGACGAGGTAACCAAAAACGTAATTTGTTTAAACTGTTCAGGGAGCTCCCTACCTGAGGAAATCGAGGTAGAGAGAGGTTTGTGGAGGGAAACCCAGATGTTGGCACCTGGACAGCTGGAGGCTCAGTTGTCCGCGATGCAATCCAGGGATTCATAAGAGGCCGGAGTTGGTAGAATTCTCTAAAGGTTAGAGGGTTGGTGGGTGGGGTGGGGGTGCGGGCGGTAGGGGGGGGAAGGGGGAGGAGTTACTTCACGAGAAAGACAGGAGATTTGAATACAAGCGTGCAAATTGAGAACTTGAGGTATCGCGGGCTGGGATTAATCAATTAATTCAGCTTTATTATTGTCACAAGTAGGCTTACATTAACACTGCAACGAAGTTACTGTGAAAAGCCCCTCGTCGCCACATTCCGGCGCCTGTTCGGGTACACTGAGGGAGAATTCAGAATGTCCAATTCACCTAACAAGCACGTCTTTCGGGACTTGTGGGAGGAAACCAGGCAGACACGGGGAGAACGTGCAGACTCGACACAGACACTGACCCCAGCTGGGAATTGAACCAGGGACCTTGGCGCTGTGAAGCAACAGTGCTTACCATGGTGCTACCGTGCCGCCCATTCTGGAGTATTCTGACGGACGGGGGACCACCAGATATATTAACAAATGAACAGTTTGTGAAAGTAAGAAACTATATACAGAGAGTGAGATAAAAAGCTACCATGTCCCAAGACTCCAAACTCCTAACAGGGGAACCTGCGCTCCGCCCCCAGGGCTCACTCCCACAGATTTGATGCGGGCCAGTGAACACCGGTGAACGCAGCAAGGATTTGGACGATCTGAGTATTACAACGACGGCGAGAGCTCTTTTAGTTATTCAGCCCAGAGCAGATGGCACAGCTTGAACCCTGCCTCAGCAGTGGGTACAGGCAATGACGACAAATCTCCTCTGACATACCCAGGGTTAAGTGGCATCATCCTGGGGGTCTGGGAAGGAGCAAACACATCGCCTGAGATGTCCTTGGCTGTGGATGTTGAAACTGGTCACCATCAGTTGCTCAATACGACGATACGGAATGGTGTACGTTGGCAGAAGCTGCCTGAATTTCGTGAATGTGTTGCCTAGCAACACAAAAACAGGTCACGCACAACCATGAAAAGCAAAGTAGGCAAGATGTCAATATTCACGGCCAAAAGAAAAGATAAACTTGGGGACATTCATTTAAACTCCCACAACCTGGTTTTAAAAAACAAAAAGAAGGATTTACAGCTCTTTTCACAATTTAAGGACGTCCCGAAACATAGCCAGTGGAACACCGTCAGTGCTGCAATGCAGGAAGCACAGCTGTCAATTTGTGCACAGCAAGCTCCCACAAATGGTAATGGGATCATCGTTGTTTTCAGTGAAGCAGGATGTTGAAGATAAATATTGGCACGGACACCAAAGATAACCCATCTGCTCACAGAACTTTTACATCCCCCCAGGCCCTGCAGAACCTCATCAAGGTCAGCCTGGTCCTGACTCACATCCCCCAGCAAGACGGCCATTCTGTCGAGACCCTCAGCCACGGCCGTCACCGACTGCGTGACGCCCTGGACACCTTCTCTGATGCTGCCGACATTGTGACCCATGCTCTCCGCTGTGGTCGACACCCTAGCAGTGTCGGCCTCAGTGCCAATCATTGCTGATGAAATCTCCTGCGCCCGTAGCCTTTGGGGCTCCTCCAATCGGCTATGGATCTACTGGAGTGACGCTGGCATCTCCCTCTGAATGTCGCGGCCGCTCCCTCCATCAGCTCCGGGTAGCCCTGTACCAGAGAGGGTTAGCATCAGGCTGGGACTCCCAGCAATTGTGGGAGAGCTTTTCCTGATGAGATATAGAGAGGATATTGTTAGCCGCACGCATGGTTCCCAGTTGCGGGGTGGGGAGGGGGAGCGGTGTGTGTGTGTGTGAAGGAAGGGTTGGGGGGGGGGGATTGAAGGGAGAGGGAGGGTGGATGGAGGGTTGAGAGTCGCATGGAGGGTTGGGGGGATGGATGCTCGCGTGGGGACGGAAAGGTCTGGGGGAGGGGAGGCGTGGTTGGTGTTGACTCACTCGTGCTGCCCGGTGTAGATCGTTGACCTTTTTCCTGCACGGAAGGCCACTCCTCCCGGTCACGCTCCCGGAGCTCACAGCCGCCGCCACCTCATCTCAGGCCGCATTGGCTGTCCTGTGACTGACGCTCTGGGACCCTCGGGGGCAACAGGGCATCTCTCCTGGTCTCCACTTCATCAGGGACCTTCCCAGATCTGCATCGCCGAATCTTGGGGCCGGTCTCCTGGGGGCCATTACTGCAAGCTGGCTGGAGCTGTCATAAGTGCTGCTCCTCCTTGTTAGCGGGGGGCAGGCGAGGGCGGTGCCAGCGAATCGGCTGGCGAGCCTTCATTTGCGGCGAGAGGCCGGGGGGCCTCGTTAGGTGGACCAATTAACGTTGACTAGCGTTGCCGCCCCCATTGGCTGAGCGCCGGGAATCTCGGGCAATTCGCACTCGCTACCACACTGAGAAATCTTTCTGAAAAACCCGCCCTTCCTATCACTCTTCCTTCATCATCACTGGGTGGGAATCCCAGAATTCCCCCTTATCTAACAGCATTATGGGTGTGCCAAAACCACAGCGAGTGCAGCCAATCAAGGCAGCAGCTCACCAGCACGTTTCTACCTTGCAAGGGATAGCTGTAAAGATTATTGTTATTATCCAGATATTGATGCGGTTAAGACATTACACAACATGTGAAAATGAGGTTCAGGAACCCCTAGCATCGCCCAAACTAAAAATTGCTAATTGTCCAACGTCAAACAGCAATTTGAGGTTGTGACTTTCTCTTCCACACCTTCCACCATTCAGGCTCTGCAGCCATGTTGGTTGCTTGTACCATTAAGAGTTTGCAATTCTGGGCAGCATGCTGGCGCAAGTGGTTGGCACGGTTGCCTCACGGCACCAAGGTCCCAGGTTCAATCCTGGCTCTGGGTCACTGTCCGTGTGGAGTTTGCACATTCTCCCCCCACAACCCAAAATGATGGTCCAGGTAGATGGATTGGCCACGCTAAATTGCCCCTTAATTGGAAAAAATTAATTGGATACTCTAAATTTATATTTTAAAAAGAGTGTGCAACTCTTTTTAAACCCTAAAGGGAATTAATACTGCCAAGTCTAATGTTTTATTCAGCTGTGCATTTTCAAATATGATTACAGTGGATGTTCTGGTATGCATTGTCCAGGTTCAGGGGAAAGACAGTCAATGAAAACATACAACACAGTCAAGTATATCATGAAGAGCCTGGATGTGGTTGGGGCGTGGAAAGCACTCCCAGCTATGGTAGTGGAGTCGGACACTTGAAAATGAAATGAAATGAAAATCGCTTGTTGTCACAAGTAGGCTTCAAATGAAGTTACTGTGAAAAGCCCCTAGTCGCCACATTCCTGCGCCTGTTCGGGGAGGCTGAACTTTAGGAACCTTCAAGCGGTTATTGGATAGGCATATGGAGTGCACTAGAATGATTGGGAGTAGGTTGATTTGATCTTAGTTTCAGACTAGTTGGGCCAACATTGTGGGCCGAAGGGCCTGTACTGTGCTGTACAGTTCTATGTAGTGGAGAGAATGCACTTACCAGGATGAGAAAGGAACTGTTTCCCATGCCTGACATCCAATCCTCAAATCCCATGGATCTAAACGTTAGCGTTAACCCACCTCTCTACTCTGTCCCAGAGTGCGCGTCACTCAGCTCCAAATTCATATCACTGCCTCAATTGCACTTTTTTCTTTTTTTTTTGTTATAAATTCAGAGTACCCAATTCATATTTTTCCAATTAAGGGGCAATTTAGCGTGGCCACTCCACTTACCTTGCACGTCTTTGGGTTGTGTGGGTTTCACACGGGGAGAATGTGCAAACTCCACACAGACAGTGACCCAGAGCCGGAATCGAACCTGGCACCTCGGCGCCGTGAGGCAGCAGTGCTAATCCACTGCGCCACCGTGCTGCCCCAATTGTACTTTTAAAACCTGTCCTGGAGTCTCTTTGAATCTAACAATGTAGTACCAGATGAAGGACAGATTTGTATTGTAGGCTCAAGTTCACTAGGAATTGCGATGATGTCTGTCCACTTTGCTTTGTGTAGCATTGGCCGTGGCTGCCTCTATACGCTGGTCCCAGAGGATTATTGATCCACTGCAGCATCCACCTCAGCAAAACATTTCAGAACAACAGCCTGTGTTTATGCAGCAGAGTAAGCGGCCCAATCGAGGCACCTCACGGAGCACAAACAGAATATTACACCAGGCCACAAAAAGGAGGGGTGACCATAAGCTTGGATGAAGGAGGAGAGGGAGGTAGTGAGGCAGAATGGGTTAGGGAGGGAATTCCGGAGTTTAGAGGCTGGGGAGCTGAAATCAGAGCCACCTTGTATGGTAACCATTCATAATGAGTAACTAAATGGGAACAAAGTCCCGTACCGAGCACTTTTAGCCCCCTGTTCTGCAGCGCCGAGTAACACAACGCTATCGAACGTCACGGGTTAGATAGGGGGTGAGCGGGGAACGCGCAGCTGAGGCTGCACATAGCCCTGCGTTCAGCTAGAGGGCGCTCCTCTCACCGGAAAACCCTCAGTGTAGCAAGAATTGGGACCCCATTTAAAAATGGGGTCCTGACCTCGAGAGCTCCTGATCGGATCTCTGACCTCCTCCCCCAAGCCCCAACTCATTATGAGGGGTCCATGGGCCCCTCCGCACCCCCCCCTCCCCAAGGACACCCCCGGCCCAATCGCCACTGCTCACAAAATGCCAGCTTGGCACCTTGGCCGTGCCAACCTGGTACCGCGGTAGTGCCACCTGCCAGCTGGCAGTGCCACCTGGGCACCTTGGCAGTGCCAGGCTGACACACAGGTGGTATTGTCAGGGTACCAGGTACCAGGCTGACACTGCCAGGGTGCCACCTGCCCAAAGGGAAAGCACCCGGGAGTCTCCGTCCCCAAGGAGATCCCCACGAGTGCCATTCCGTCTAGTACCCGTTTGCGGAGGTCAGTACTGAACGGCGCGCGCCCGAGGTGGCCGAGGCGAAGTGGACAGATTCCAAAGCCTTGGGTTCCTCGGGAAACTGCATATTAGAGCAGTCATTTTCAAAGCCGGGGTCGCGACCCGCGGGTGGGTGTCGGGAGGGTCGCGGAGCGATCCCTTGCTGCGTTCCCGACCGTGCAGCAGCCGGCTTTTAATAATGACGGCCGTGACTTGCTTTCAGAATGCAGGTGCGCCGCGCATGAGTGCCCGCTCATCAGTGCACACGCACTGACCCAGGAGAAGGTTTTTCTTTAAATTCAATGCAGTCTTCCTGCCTGAAGAGACGATCGCGCTCCCCAAACGCTGACGTCCATTGCTCCGGGCGCGATTGCGATTCCTCCATTTTGTCAGCAGCAAACAAGCAACAGGACTGTAAAAGTTAAAATGGAAGAGAGGCCCAGAGACACAAACAGGCCAAGATCTCGCAACTAAACCTGCTGGAGAGAGCGGCTCAGGAGAGTCTACAACAGGACAAAGCAGTGCTGGTGTGAGCTCCAGGACCCTGATGAACAACCCACACAGAAATGTCACATTGAATGACAAAGCAAGTGAGATCGTGAGGACCAAGCAGGCTCACCTGTCGCATTAAAGATAAGCGGAAATGGGCAGCACGGTGGCGCAGTGGGTTAGTCCTGCGGCCTCACGGTGCCGAGGTCCCAGGTTCGATCCCGGCCCTGGATCACTGTCCGTGTGGAGTTTGCACATTCTCCCCGTGTCTGCGTGGGTTTCACCCCCACAACCCAAAGATGTGCAGGCTAGCTGGATTGGCCACGCTAAATTGCCCCTTAATTGGAAAAAATGAATTGGGTACTCTAAATTTATTTTAAAAAGATAAGTGAAAATGGTGGGTCGCAGCAATCGGCCAGCGTGGGTCGCAGCAATCGGCCAGCGTGGGTCGCAGCAATCGGCCAGCGTGGGTCGCAGCGGTCGGCCAGCGTGGGTCGCAGCGGTCGGAAATGCTCGTTGACCTCAGCCCGACCCGCACTTGTCAGGTACAATTGGACTCAGTACCCTTGGTGTAAGGAGGTGTGAGCCATGCTTCCCTCGTACGATGGTCAGCATGTTGTGGACAGTAGACTTGTATTCCCTCGAGTGTCGAAGATTAACAGGGTCTTTACCATGTGTTTGGCAAGGTACAGTTCGGAGAGAAACTATTTCTCCTGTTGGGAAGCACAGAACAATATCGCGATTTCTTAATATTTATAGCTAGTTCTCTCACGGGCAATGCCAAGAAGAGTTTTGCCACACACAGGCGACATTCTTTGCCCCTCGCCCCTCCTCAAAATGTTATTGAGGCTGAGGGGGTGAATTGAAAATGTCAAAACTGAGATTGAGGGTCTTTTGTTTGGCAAGGGTATTAGAGGGACAGAGTGGCAACAGCAAATCATTCGAAGTCTGATTGGACGGTGGGGAGTCAGCCTCAAAGGGGGGCTGAACGGCCTCTCCCTCTTCTTGCATGTGTGGGCTGTTGGGAGGAACCACAGGGATCAGTCGGCATTGCGATGCCTCCCTTGGCCAAATAGCCCAATGGCAGAAGAGTTCCTCAGCAAGTGTCAGTACCTCCAGGAGGAGAGAGAGAGAGAAAGAGCAACAAGCTGTAAAAAGATATTCATTTCTGGATGGACTGGCAGACATGATTAGCGAAAGAGATGAATTCCAGAGTTAAGGGACACCAAGCGAAAATGAAATGAAATTGAAGAACAGATCAATAGTAAATTTAAGGCAATTTTACTCTGGTGGTTTGCTCTGAACTTGCGGGCGGTGAAGTACTTACAACAGTTTGTTATCAGACTTTGATTCTTGTGAAGTTTCACTTGAAATTAGAGCCCTTGGTTGTCACTGAGACTCTGACAACTGGCTCTGGCTGATGGATATATCAGCCATCTTCTGTCAGCTCGTTCGCTTTTTCTTCTCAATCTCAATTGTGCCCCCTCTGCGCCGAGCTCTGCGGAAATCCAATCCGTTTGGCTTTTCTCTGTCTGCACCTAATCACACGCATTCCCCGAGCCGGTTTGAAAATGAGAAGGCCTCACCATTTCAGAATTCCAAAGGTAGGAGGGGAGAGGGAAGGGGGAAGAAATCTACCCCACAAGCCGAACGCTCGATTTTTCATTCGGAGTCAAGGAGGAGAATTAATTGTACTCCTCGGAATGCTGATTGTGGTACAGCTCCATCAGGGACGCCGCGTTCTGCATGAGAGGTTATATCAAGGCCCCGTTTTTTAACTTAGAGTACCCAATTATCTTTTCTTCCAATCAAGGGGCAATTTAACAGGGCCAATGCCCATCTTTGGGTTGTGGGGGTGAGACCCACGCAGACACGGGGAGAATGTGCAAACTCCACGCAGACGGTGACCCAGAGCCGGAATCGAACCTGGGACCTCGGCGCCGTGAGGCAGCAGTGCTAACCACTGCGCCACCGTGCTGCCCCGTGAAAATCCTGCCCTTGCTCTGAACTCCTTCACCACAGTGAATAATTTTCTCTCTCTCTCTACCCCATCCAATCCTTTAATCATCTTAACGACCCAAGGTTGAGGTGGAATAGGCTGCTGTTTATTAAGGTTGAGGTGGAATAGGCTGCTATTTATTAAGGTTGAGGTGGAATAGGCTGCTGTTTATTAAGGTTGAGGTGGAATAGGCTGCTGTTTATTAAGGTTGAGGAGGAATAGGCTGCTGTTTATTAAGGTTGCTGTGAGTCTACCCTGACCCCGTTCGGGCCTCCACCATCACCCTCAGTCAGACGGTTCCAGGTCGCAGGCGCAGGGCCTTGCCAAGACGAGGGTCACGCAGCCAATGCATTTTCTTCATCTGCCATCGAAAGTAACAATCAGATCTGTATCAAAACCAGACTTTAAACAAAGCCAGACATTTCTGAAATGCTCAGCATGTCACTCAGCATCTGATAGCATATCAGGGGGCCACATTGCCACCCACGTTAGCACACCCTTCTCTTTCACATGTTGTGCATCTGCTGCATTTTTCTGCCTTTATTCAACTTTCCCACCTTTTTACAGTTTGCTTTCAGTCGCAAGGCCGGCTTGCCCCTTTGACCATAAGACCATAAGACATAGGAGTGGAAGTAAGGCCATTCGGCCCATCGAGTCCACTCCACCATTCAATCATGGTTGATTTCAACTCCATTTACTCGCTCTCTCCCCATAGCCCTTAATTCCTCGAGAAATCAAGAATTTATCAATTTCTGTCTTAAAGACACTCAATGTCCCGGCCTCCACCGCCCTCTGTGGCAATGAATTCCACAGACCTACCACTCTCTGGCTGAAGAAATTTCTCCTCATCTCTGTTCTAAAGTGATTCCCTTTTATTCTAAGGCTGTGCCCCCGCGTCCTAGTCTCCCCTGCTAATGGAAACAACTTCCCTACGTCCATCCTATCCAAGCCATTCATTATCTTGTAAGTTTCTATTAGATCTCCCCTCAACCTCCTAAACTCCAATGAATATAATCCCATGATCCTCAGACGTTCATCGTATGTTAGGCCTACCATTCCTGGGATCATCCGTGTGAATCTCCGCTGGACCCGCTCCAGTGCCAGTATGTCCTTCCTGAGGTGTGGGGCCCAAAATTGCTCACAGTATTCTAAATGGGGCCTAACTAGTGCTTTATAAAGCCTCAGAAGTACATCCCTGCTTTTATATTCCAAGCCTCTTGAGATAAATGACAACATTACATTTGCTTTCTTAATTACGGACTCAACCTGCAAGTTTACCTTTAGAGAATCCTGGACTAGGACTCCCAAGTCCCTTTGCACTTTAGCATTATGAATTTTGTCACCGTTTAGAAAATAGTCCATGCCTCTATTCTTTTTTCCAAAGTGCAAGACCTCGCACTTGACGCTGCGACCATTCACCCCTCTACCCCGCTACACATCGCCTCAGCAAACTACACCCCACATCTTCAGCAGAATGGCCTGCCTGCCAGTGCCGCACATCTCCGCTGGAATATGAGCGAGCAGAAGTGGAAAGTCCCAACATGCGCGTCCTGACTATTCAACTGCACGAGGCCTCACAGTCCAGCCCTGTCGTGTTCGCAGCCAATGTTCACACATTTGCGTTTTGGATAATAGCTCGCATGGTGGTAGTCCTGGGTTCCTCCCGCCCCCCCCCCCCCCCCCCCCCCGCCCTTCCCCCTCACCCCCTCGGCACCCCAGGGTGCTGAGCGCAATTGCAATGCCCCAATGGATGTGCAACAGGGATGAGCTAAGCACTGCTCCGGAATCAAAATTGGGAACTTCCTGAATGGCAGAGCTCAGTTGCTCACTGCGGCAAATCACCAAACCACTTGGACAGCATTATCTAGTCCCACGGTGGCGCAGTGGGTTAGCCCTGCTGCCTCACAGCGCCGAGGTCCCAGGTTCGATTCCGGCTCTGGGTCACTGTCCGTGTGGGGTTTGCACATTCTCCCTGTGTCTGCGTGGGTCACACACAGGGTGGCGGAAATTAGGAACCCTCGCCTCAAAATGCTGCTGCGGCTGCTGGTTGGCGGGGGGCAGTCGTAATATTTGTTCAGGAGGGGTTATGGAACCAATGCGGGCTGAATGGCCTGCGCTCGTTGTTATGTTTCTATTCTGTCTGTGAGCTGAGCAACTTAAACCTGCTCCAAAACCACGAATATCCCTGCACCCAGGAGACAGACACCATCCAGGTTTTTCAACCAATGTTGCTTGTCCCTCGAGCGAGGTATCGTAATCTTTACCGGGCTCCTCGTCCCTCAGCCTGGCTTAGTTGGGGCACCGAGTGTGTGTCCGTCAATATAACTCACTAGAATTACAGCTGCATCTTGAAGCACTGAAACATTATCATTTGAAAGTGAAATGTAAAATCAAACCTCCAGTGAAATTCCCTCCAGCAAACATGTAACCAAAACAGCTCCTTTCGAAAATAACCTCAAAAACCACAACCTAATTAGAGAAATATGCAACCTAATCTGTTCCCAATTGCGATCCATCAACCATTTTTACTTTCTGCTGGGAATCCTGTACATATGGATATGAGGTGTGGGCTGAATTGGTTTCCGCATAGCAGCCGTCTCCCTCCTCGCCAGTCGAACAGCCCATTGCTACTTACATAGAACATAGAACAGTACAGCACAGAACAGGCCCTTCAGCCCTCAATGTTGTGCCGAACATTGTCTGAAACCAAAATCAAGCTATCCCACTCCCTGTCATTCTGGTGTGCTCCATGTGCCTACCCAATAACCGCTTGAAAGTTCCTAAAGTGTCCGACTCCACTATCACAGCAGGCAGTCCATTCCACACCCTAACCACTCTCTGAGTAAAGAACCTACCTCGGACATCCCTCCTATATCTCCCACCCCGAACCTTATAGTTATGCCCCATTGTAACAGCTACATCCACCCGAGGAAATAGTCTCTGAACGTCCACTCTATCTATCTCCCTCATCATCTTATAAACCTCTATTAAGTCGCCTCTCATCCTCCTCCACTCCAATGAGAAAAGCCCTAGCTCCCTCAACCTTTCCTCACAAGACCTATCCTGCAAACCAGGCAGCATCCTGATAAATCTCCTTTGCACCCTTTCCAATGCTTCCACATCCTTCCTATAGTGAGGTGACCAGAACTGCACACAATACTCCAAATGTGGTCTCACCAGGGTCCTGTACAGTTGCAGCATAACCCCGCGGCTCTTAAACTCAAGCCCCCTGTTAATAAACGCTAACACACTATAGGCCTTCTTCACGGTTCTATCCACTTGAGTGGCAACCTTCAGAGATCTGTGGCCATGAACCCCAAGATCTCTCTGATCCTCCACATTCCTCAGAACCCTGCCGTTGACCCTGTAATCCGCATTCAAATTTTTTCTACCAAAATGAATCACCTCGCACTTATCAGGGTTAAACTCCATCTGCCATTTTTTGGCCCAGCTCTGCATCCTATCAATGTCTCTTTGCAGCCTACAACAACCCTCCACCTCATCCACTACTCCACCAATCTTGGTGTCATCAGCAAATTTACTGACCCACCCTTCAGCCCCCTCCTCCAAGTCATTGATAAAAATCACAAATAGCAGACTGCCTGTATTAAACTCAAATATTAAGAACGCCCACTCGGGCAATGCAGAAGACAGTGCAGACTCACTCCAGCATCCAAATGAAGATTTTTCAAGAAAACCTATCCAAAGACTGGTTGAGAATGTGGAAGAGGGCAGCACGGTGGCCTAGTGGTTAGCACAACCGCTTCACGGCGCTGAGGTCCCAGGTTCGATCCCGGCTCTGGGTCACTGTCCGTGTGGAGTTTGCACATTCTCCCCGTGTCTGCGTGGGTTTCGCCCCCACAACCCAAAAACGTGCAGAGTAGGTGGATTGGCCACGCTAAATTGCCCCTTAATTGGAAAAAATAATTGGCTAATCTAAATTTAAAAAAAAAAGAGAATGTGGAAGTCAGGGGATGGTCGAAGTCAAGACTAAAGATACACCTGTGGGAGAGCTGGGTAACCGAATGAGGGAGGAAGAGATAGAGGGTTACGCTGATAGGTTTGATAGGAACTTTCAAAATAGGAGCAAGAAGCGGCCATTTTGCTCTTCGAACCTGCCATTCAACATGATCAGGGATGATCCTGTATCCCAACGCCAAACTCTAGTGCTCTCCCGGAGGAGGAAAAAGGGGAGGAGGCTCAAGTGGAGCTTAAACGCCAGCATGGACCAGATGGCCTGTTTCTATCCTTTTTAAAAAAAATTTAGAGTACCCAATTACTTTTCTTTCCAATTAAGAGGCAATTTAGCGTGGCCAATCCACCTACCCTGCACATCTTTGGGTCGTAGAGGTTGTGGTAGCCGGTATTAGGGGTATTACAGTACCCAGGTTGAGGCTGTAAGACCATTGGTGTGGGAGGTACCTGAGACAGCAAGATCATTGGTGAAGCCTGCCTGCTGGTTCCGCCCAGTAAGGCGGAGTATAAGAGTCTGTGTCTCCCCAGCTGCTGCATTCTGTACCTGCGCTGCTGAGGGAAACATCTAGTCCATTAAAACCTTCAATTGTTATCCAATCTCGCTTCTGGAGTCATTGATCGAACATCAATTTATTGGACTAGATTTTAAAGAATGGAGCTCCGAATCAAGCCGGAGTGTCTGCAACTCAACCCCCACGCGGTAAACTCAGCGGCAACTTTCAAACATTGGCTGGCGTGCTTCAGTGGGCACCTCAGGACGGCCACGACTACACCCACGGAGGACCAGAAGATGCAAGTTCTCCACTCGAGGGTGAGCCCAGAGAGCTACACGATCATCGAGGATGCGGACGATGGCCCTGTTGAAAGGACACTACATCCACCCAGTAAACCAGGTCTACGCCTGACATCTGCTAGCGACAAGGTGACAAATCCCGGGGGAATCGCTGGATGAATTCTACTGTGCGCTCCTGGTGTTGGGTAGGAACTGTGACTGCCCGCAAGTTTCAGCCAGCGACCACACAGAACTTTTAATCCGGGACGCATTTAGGGAGCACGGTAGCATGGTGGTTAGCATCAATGCTTCACAGCTCCAGGGTCCCAGGTTCGATTCCCAGCTGGGTCACTGTCTGTGTGGAGTCTGCACATCCTCCCCGTGTGTGCGTGGGTTTCCTCCGGGTGCTCTGGTTTCCTCCCACAGTCCAAAGATGTGCGGGTTAGGTGGATTGGCCATTCTAAATTGCCCGTAGTGTCCCAAAAAGTAAGGTTAAGGGGGGGTTGTTGGGTTACGGGTATAGGGTGGATACGTGGGTTTGAGTAGGGTGATCATTGCTCGGCACAACATCGAGGGCCGAAGGGCCTGTTCTGTGCTGTACTGTTCTATTTGTTGCAGGTCCGCTGTCCTCCCAAATCTGTCAGCGGTTGCCAGAGAAAGAGACACTAGACCTCAAGGAGGCACGGGCCCTTGCCAGCTCCCTGGATGTGGCCTCCCGTACGTACGTCCCCGACCGCGCGGCAGCCCCTTGGGCAGCATGGAACCCGCCCGTGGCCGACCCCGATGCATCCCCCATCCCCCCACAAGCTTGTGTCGCGCGGCTACCAGGCAACCCCAGAGGGCCCCGCTGCTATTTTTGCGGGCAAGCCAAGCACCCCCGGCAGCGCTGCCCGGCCCGCTCCTTCACCTGCAAAGGGTGAGGCAAAAAGGGCCATTCCGTGGCGGTATGCCAGGCCCGGGCGGTAGCTGTGGTCCCCGTGGGCGAACCGGGACCGCCACCACAACTCTCTCCACATGCCATGTGCGGGCCCCGAGCGCCGCCATCTTGTTCCCCGGGGACCACGTGCGACGCGTGGGCATCGCCATTTTGCACCCCCTCAACCATGTGCGACCCAGTGGGCGCCCCCATCTTGGCTGGAGTCTCAGCACCCTGATTCGGATGACCATTCACCGCCTGAGGAAAATCTTCAACTTTTACCACGACTTGCCTCGGTGACCCTGGACCAGTCTCGGCCCTGATCTCTCTCGACCGCGACGACGACCGTGCTCATCAACGGGCGCGAAACATCCTGCCTGATCGACTTTGGGAGCACAGAGAGCTTCATACACCCCAACATGGTAAGGCGCTGTTCTCGTCCCATCCACCCAGTTAACCAAAAAATCTCCCTGGCCTCCGGGTCTCACTCTGTAGAGATCAAAGGGTTCTGCGCAGCTAACCTCACGGTCCAGGGAAGGGAATTAAAAAATTTCCAACTCTATGTCCTTCCTAACTCTGCGCTGCCACGCTCCTAGACTTCCAATGCAACTTCCAGAGATAAACCTTTAAATTTGGCGGCCCTATACCCCCCCTCACTGTCTGTAGCCTCGCGACCCTCAAGGTCGACCCGCCTTCCCTTTTTGCGAACCTCACCCCGGATTGCAAACCCGTGGCCACCAGGAGCAGGCGGTACATTGCCCAGGACCGGACCTTCATTCGGTCGGAGGTCCAGCGGCTACTGAAAGGAGGTATTATCGAGGCTAGCAACAGCCCCTGGAGAGTTCAAGTAGTGGTTATAAAGACCGGGGAGAAGCACAGGATGGTCATCGATTATAGTCAGAGCATCAACAGGTATACGCGGCTCGACGCGTACCCTCTCCCCCGCATATCTGATTTGGTCAATCAGATTGTACAAAACGAGGTCTTTTTCACGGTGGACCTCAAATCCGCCTACCACCAGCTCCCCATCCGCCCGGATGACTGCAAATACACTGCATTCAAAGCAGATGGGCGGCTCTACCACTTCCTGAGGGTTCCCTTCGGTGTCACAAATGGAATCTCGCTCTTCCAACGGGAGATGGACCAAATGGTTGACCGGTACGGTATGCGGGCCACGTTTCCGTACCTCGACAATGTCACCATCTGCAGCCACGACACCAACCTCCGCAAATTCCTCCATCCCACAAAAATCCTTACTCTCACCTACAACAAGGACAAATGTGTGTTCAGCACCGACCGTCTAGCCATCCTCGGCTACGTAGTGCATGATGGAGTTATAGGCCCAGATCCCGAATGCATGCGCCCCCTCATGGAGTTTCCCCTCCCCCACTGCTCCAAGGCCCTGAAACGCTGCCTGGGATTTTTTTCATATTACGCCCAGTGGGTCCCCAATTATGCGGACAAGGTTCACCCACTAATCCATTCCACGGTTTTCCCCCTGTTGGCAGAGGCCCGCCAGGCCTTCAGCGGCATCAAAGCGGACATCGCAAAGGCCATGAGGCACGCAGTCGACGAATCCCTTCCATTCCAAGTCGAGAGCGACGCGTCCGACGTAGCTCTGGCGGCCACCCTCAACCAAGCGGACAGGCCTGTGGCCTTCTTCTCACGCACCCTCCATGCTTCAGAAATCCGTCTTTCCTCCGTTGAAGGGCAGTACGGTGGCCTAGTGGTTAGCACAACTGCCTCACGGCGCTGAGGTCCCAGGTTCGATCCCGGCTCTGGGTCACTGTCTGTGTGGAGTTTGCACATTCTCCCCGTGTCTGCGTGGGTTTCGCCCCCACAACCCAAAAAATGTGCAGAGTAGGTGGATTGACCACGCTAAATTGCCCCTTAATTGGAAAAAATAATTGGCTAATCTAAATTTATTTTAAAAAAGTTTTAAAAAAAAAAATTCCTCCGTTGAAAAGGAGGCCCAGGCCATAGTAGAAGCTGTGCGGCACTGGAGGCATTACCTGGCCGGCAGGAGGTTCACGCTCCTCACTGACCAACGGTCGGTAGCTTTCATGTTCGATAATGCACAGCGGGGCAAGACAAAGAACGATAAGATCTTACGGTGGAGGATCGAGCTCTCCACCTACAACTATGAGATCTTGTATCGTCCCGGGTGTCTGGGTGGCACGGTAGCATGGTGGTTAGCACAATTGCTTCACAGCTCCAGGGTCCCAGTTTCGATTCCCGGTTTGGTTCACTGTCTGTGTGGAGTTTGCACGTTCTCCCCCGTGTCTGCGTGGGTTTCCTCCGGGTGCTCCGGTTTCCTCCCACAGTCTAAAGATGTGCAGGTTAGGTGGATTGGTCATGTTAAATTGCCCTTAGTGTCCAAAATTGCCCTTAGTGTTGGGTGGGGTTACTGGGTTATGGGGATAGGGTGGAGGCGTGGGCTTGGGTAGGGTGCTCTTTCAAAAAGCCGGTGCAGACTCGATTGGCCGAATGGCCTCCTTCTGCACTGTAAATGATATGATATGATATATATGATAAACGAGCCTCCTGATGCCCTGTCCCGCGGCACATGTGCCAACGCACAAGTGGACCGACTCCGGGCCCTCCATGAGGACCTCTGCCACCTGGGGGTCACTCGATTCTTCCATTTCACCAAGACCCGCAGCCTGCCCTACTCCATCGAGGAGGTCAGGACCACCACCAGGAACTGCCACATCTGCGCGGAGTGCAAGCCGCACTTCTACAGGCCAGAGAAAGCGCACCTGCTGAAGGCTTCCCGTCCCCTTGAACGCCTCAGTATGGACTTCAAAGGGCCCCTCTTCTCCACCGACCGCAACACGTACTTCCTGAACGTGATTGACGAGTACTCCCGGTTCCCATTCGCCATCCCCTGCCCCGACATGACTGCAGCCACCGTCATCAAAGCCCTCCACAGTATCTTTACACTGTTCGGTTTCCCCGCCTAAATACAGAGCGATAGGGGACCCTCCTTTATGAACGATGAACTGCATCAATTCCTGCTCAGCAAGGGCATTGCCTCGAGCAGGACGACCAGTTACAACCCCCAGGGTAATGGACAGGTAGAGAGGGAGAACGGAATGGTCGGGAAGACCGTCCTACTGGCCCTGCGGTCCAGAAATCTCCCAGTCTCCTGCTGGCAGGAGGTCCTTCCCGATGCACTCCACTCCATCCGATCACTGCTGTGTACCACGACAAACGAAACACCTAATGAACGTCTCCTTGTCTTCCTTAGGAAGTCCTCCTCTGGAACCTCGCTCCCAACCTGGCTGGCAGTTCCTGGACCCATCCTGCTCCGCAAACACGTGCGGGCGCACAAGTCGGACCCATTGATCGAGAGGGTCCACCTCCTTCACGCTAACCCTCAGCCCGCTGCATCCCCACCCACACCTACCCCACCTACCCCACCCTCTCTCCCCATGGCTGCCCCCTTCCCAGGTGGATCAGTTCTCCCGCTGGTCCCACCCAGGGGTGATGAAGCTGCCGAAGAAGCTGAAGCCACGCTCCCGGAGCCACGGATGTCCGAGCCGGCGCCTGCATCCCCGCCGAAACTGCGACGTTCGCAGAGGACGACCAGGGCCCCCCATCGACTAATTGCTTCACTTTGATATGTACATGTAAATAAATACTGTAAATAGTTGTGACATGTAACAACGCAAATCACTGTACCACCGACGGGTACCACCATAATCTCAATCTCCACTACTGTATAACGCAAGTCCACCACCCCCGCCGGACTCTTTTTTTTAACAGGGGGTGAATGTGGTAGTTGGTATTAGGGGTATTACGGTACCCAGGTTGAGGTTGTAAGACGATTGGTGTGGGAGGTACCTGAGACAGCAATATCATTGGTGAAGCCTGCCTGCTGGTTCCGCCCAGTAAAGCGGAGTATAAGAGTCTGTGTCTCCCCAGCTGCTGCATTCTGTACTTGCGCTGCTGGGGGAAACATCTAGTCCAATAAAGCCTTCAATTGTCACCCAATCTCGCTTCTGGAGTCATTGATCGAGCATCAGGGGTGAAACCCACGCAGACACGGGGCGAATGTGCAAACTCCACACGGACAGTGACCCAGGGCCGGGATTCGAACCCGGGTCCTCGCCGCCGCAGTCCCAGTGCTAACCGCTGCGCCACATGCCACCCTTGCCTGTTTCTATCCTGAATATCCCAAGCAATCGTGCGTAAAAAGATCCGAAACCACTCAGAACATCAACCCTGCCATTTCCGATAAACCATATATTTTTGTTGCACTATCCATGGGAGAGTTGTGCAATTATAATGAGCTCTGAGAAAATCTTAATTCCACCCTGATGTTCCCCGCCTCCTTCCCACTGAACCCCCACTCATCAAAAAAAAAACAATTGAGCAGTAACTTCCAGAACACCAATGGCATTACAGACCAGCAGGATTAATTGCATTCCACACATTACGGAAACATTCCATGCATTCCGACACCCTGCAAACTCCGACTACAACTTCCTGGAATCTGTGGCCCCCCCATCTCTCTGATTGTTCTTCCCATTATTATAGAGTTTGTGACTCATCAATACCGAAGTTTGGGTCTGGCAGTGCAGAGGAGCAGCTGCTGCTTTAGTAGCTCGGAGATTGAGTTCAAATTCCATCCTGCCAAGCTATGCGCTTGAAGTCAAGAGATCTGTGGGCAGGAGAATATATTGAACATAGAATCATAGAATCCCTGCAGTGCAGAAGGAGGCCATTCAGCCCATCGAGTCTGCACCAACCACCTGAAAGAGCACAGTACCTAGGCCTACTCCCCTGCCCTATCCCCGTAACCCTGGACACCGAGGGGCAATTATACATAGCCAATCCACTTAACCCGCACATCCTTGGACTGTGGTGAGAAACCGGAGCACCCGGAGGAAACCCACGGGGAGAACGTGCAAACTCCACACGCACAGTCACCCAAGGTCGGAATTGAACCCGGGGTCCCTGGCGCTGTGAGGCAGCAGTGCCAACCACTGTGCCACCATGCTGCTCTTTCCATGAAAACCGCTGAATTGTTGTAAAGCTCAAATGGTTCAATATTATTCTTTGGTAGGGCGGCACGTGGCACAGTGGTTAGCACTATGACTGCGGCACTGAGGACCTGGGTTCAAAACCTGGCCCTGAGTCACTGTCCATGTGGAGTTTGCACATTCTCCCTATGTCTGTGTGGATTTCACCCCCACAACCCAAAGACGTGCAGGTTAGGGGGATTAGCCGTGCTAAATTACCCCTTAATTGGAAAAAAAAATCATTGGGTACTCTAAATTTAAAAAAATATAGATATTATTCTTTGGTGGCGGGTACCTGCTATATTGACCAAATGTGACCGAATCACAACTCCAGCCTACACCGTGTAATATAAGCTTGACCGAGCTGACATCCCCCTTGTTTCTGCCGATCAGAAGCCTCACTCCATGGGTAGAATTTTCTGGTCGCGCGCATCCCAAGACTGGAGATTCCTACCCGAGGTTAATGGACCTTTAAATGGTCCGTCAAACCTTCTGTCCTGCCCACGACCATTCCGTGACGGGTGACACCGGAACATTGACTCCGACGTGAGCACATAATCTAAACTAGGATCCTTTTTGAAGAAACGGCAGAGTTGGGATGGTTTTCAGTGCCTTTAGAACATAGAACATAGAAAAGTACAGCACAGAACAGGCCCTTCGGCCCTCAATGTTGTGCCGAGCCATGATCACCCTACTCAAACCCACGTATCCACCCTATACCTGTAACCTAACAGGTTTGGCCAACGTTGATCCCTCAATCAACGCCATCAAAGGCGGAACGATATAAATTCCCTCCAATCGAGCTTTAACCAACAGAATCTCCAGTGTGACTTGAAACCATTTCTTGGCAAAAAGAAAACAAATCAGAACACAAAGCGCAGTCTCTGGCAGGCGAATCGATGATCCAATCCTGGAAAATGTAGCCTTGTGTTAAGTGCTTGGCTATGCCTTTGTTTAAAACAGCGAGAAAAAGAGATGAGAAAGATAAAACGAAGGGAATTGAGAGAGAGATTCAGACAAAGAGAAGGACAGAGATGGAGTCGGAGTTTAGTACGGAAAAGGAGGAGGCCTTTAACCCATCAAATCTGTGCTGGCTCCCTCAGAGAGAATCCAGTTAGTCCCACTCCCCCGCTCCTTCCTCAAATCGCTACATTTTTTCCCTCAAAGTTTAGTATTTAACATTTGGAAAACTTCAGTGAATCTGTACACGCCACCCCATCAGGCAGCACATTCCAAACCTTAACCACTTGTTGCCAAAAAAAATGTTTTCCCCCATGGCGTCCACATGGTCCTTTTCATAATCACCTGTGACATCTGGTTACCATAATAATAATAATCTTTATTATTGTCACATTAACTCTGCAATGAATTTACTGTGAAAATCTACTTCAGCCAATGGAAATGTTTCTTTATTGCCTCTATAGCAAACCTTCTGGCTTACTGACATCAACTTTTTTTAATGTATTCCTTTTGCAGAGTTACAAAGCCAACTTGCAGAATGGACGTGACAAACCCTTAATCCATCCCCATGTTTGCTCCAAAAAACAATTCCGATTCAAATTGAATCCAATTCCTGGTTCATAGTTCTAGAATCCCTACGGTGCAAAAGGAGGTCATTCAGCCCGTTGAGTCTGCACCGACCCTACTGAGGTTGATGCCCCCGCCCTATCTCCATAACCCTATCTAACCTATTGGACACTAAGGGGAAATTCAGCATGGCCAATCCACCTAACCTGCGCGTCTTGGGACTGTGGGAGGAAACCGGAGCACCCGGAGGAAACCCACGTAGACATGGGGAGAACGTGCAGACTCCACACAGACAGTGAACCAAGCCGGGAATCGAAACTGGGACCCTGGAGCTGTGAAGCAATTGTGCTAACCACCATGCTACCGTGCCGCCCAGACACCCGGGATGATACACGATCTCATAGTTGTAGGTGGAGAGCTCGATCCTCCACAGTAAGATCTTATCGTTCTTTATCTTGCCCCGCTGTGCATTATCGAACATGAAAGCTACCGACCGTTGGTCAGTGAGGAGCGTGAACCTCCTGCCGGCCAGGTAATGCCTCCAGTGCCGCACAGCTTCTACTATGGCCTGGGCCTCCCTGGGAGGAATGACGGATTTCTGAAGCATGGAGGGTGCGTGAGAAGAAGGCCACGGGCCTGTCCGCTTGGTTGAGGGTGGCCGCCAGAGCTACGTCGGACACGTCGCCCACGCAGACACGGGGGAGAAAGTGCAAACTCCACACTTTCACCAAGGCCGGATTTGTACCTGGGTCCCTGGTGCTGTGAGGCAGCAGTGCTAACCACCGTGCCGCCTCAGAAGAGAGGCATACTCTATCCAAACTGACAAGAGCAGGCATTGCACCTGATCACACACTTGATCTTAGTCAAAAGAACAAGAAGGCACTGAGTTCAGACTCAAAGCCCCTACTGCCAGCCTCTAGCTGAAATCAGCAAATGCCTACCCGATAGATAAACTCACTAAACCTTTGAGAGAGAGCACCTTTTATTTAAGAATTGGTGTTCAGATATAGGACAGAGGGAGCATGGCTTATAAAGTAAACATAATTTTTGAAGGTAATTCTCAGCAGGCTCTTGGGTGGCACGGTGGCGCAGTGGTTAGCACTGCTGCCTCACGGAGCCGAGGTCCCAGGTTCGATTCCGGCCCCGGGTCACTGTCCGTGTGGAGTTTGCACATTCTCCCCGTGTCTGCGTGGGTCTCACCCCCCACAACCCAAAGATGTGCAGGTTAGGTGGGTTGGCCACGCTAAATTGCCCCTTAATTTAAAAATAAAATTCTCGGCAGGCTCTGAAGGGAACGATCTCCCCTCTGATTTTACTTCAGCGCCCAGAATTGCAGTGAAATTCAGTGCAGCTTATCGAGGAAAAGGGAGAATGCAGATTTTCAAAGCTGTTTGAAACAGTCCCGTGGCGATGGGGGGGATTGGGACTGTGAACCTGGTAAATGATCTCAGCCAACCCTCAATTGGGTCAGCCTGGTTTTCTGACACCAACATTCTCTCATCCCTGCACAGCAGCCGCCAGGCGAATCGACACTCGACAGAATGCATGACGCCCACGTAGGCTGCTGCTGCCTGTTAATCACGCAGTAATTACAGGTTACATAAGCCACATATTGGAACTGAGCCTGTAGGTTTTATTAGCACCTAATGCAGCCTCGTAAGGTCACCAGCAGTGCCAATACACTTCAGAAAACTCAAATTGTGTCTAATAAGTTACATTGCGAAAGTGAGGACAATTAGTGGAACTTTGGGGCTCGATTATAGAATCTGGGACCAGCAACAGCTTAATCAAACAGCTAACAGCTCCGCAAAGTAATGGTTTCAAGAAGCAGTCTTAATCGCCTTGTGAGGATCAAAATGGGAAACAACACCTCAAGCCAAATTTTTCTTTGTGGTTTTAAATAAGACAGAAATAGACAAGAGCAACTGAATTAGTTTTTCCTTTGATGCCAAGCCATACTGAGGGAACAATTAAGGCCCGTTGTGTAGAACCACATTTCATAGAATTTACAGTGCAGAAGGTGGCCATTTGGCCCATCGAGTTTGCACCGGCTCCTGGAATGAGCACCCTACCCAAGGTTAACACCTCCACCCTATTCCCCATAACCCAGTAACCCCACCCAACACTAAGGGCAATTTTGGACACTGAGGGCAATTTATCATGGCCAATCCACCTGACCTGCACATCTTTGGACTGTGGGAGGAAACCGGAGCACCCGGAGGAAACCCACGCAGACACGGGGAGAACGTGCAAACTCCGCACAGACAGTGACCCAAGCCGGAATCGAACCTGGGACCCTGGAGCTGTGAAGCAATTGTGCTATCCACAATGCTACCGTGCTGCCCTTAACATTAAAGTTGAAAAGAATGGAGAAGAAATTAGAGCGACTCAAGGCCGGGGAACACCAAAGGTTGAGTTTGAAAAGCCTCTTCGTCATACAAGGACTCCGGATTGAGGGAATGTGGAGGTTCTGGGAAACGATGGGCTGAATTTTTCCAGCCGGGCCTCCATCCTGAGAGCGGCCTCAATTCCGGATTGGGAAGCTGCCTCCAGCTGCTCCGTCGGATGAGGGAAGGGGGCTGGGTTCCAGCATCAGGAGCTTGGCTCAGTGCGTCAAGCCCACACCTTTGCCACGGTGAACTCTGCTGGGTGGCACCTTCAGTCGCAGGTCAGCCACAGCCTGGTTGGCAGGCCTCCAGCTTGTAGTTGGACTGCTGGACATTTGGTGTTGCCCTGTTCTGCCAGTTAGATATAGCAGTTGGGGCAAAGGGGATTAAACAATATGGGGGGGGGGGAGGCTGTCAAGTTGGATGATCAGCCATGATCATAATGAATGGCGGAGTAGGCTCGAAGGGCCGAATGGCCTCCTCCTGCTCCTATTTTCTATCTTTCTATGAGAAAAATCCCAGCGACGGTAGGAGGAGAGCCTTAAGTGGTCATTAATTGGCTTGCCATCCCACCACTGGGGGAGCTGTACAAGTCAGCCTGCGATTTGGCATCACTTCCAAATACTTCACATGCAACAGCCCCGATAATACCCCCTGAGGAATCCTACACACTGTCCTGTCTATGCGATCGCGATACAATCTCCAGTCTAAAACCCTGCCTTCAGTTTAAAACTCAATCATCACCTCTTAATATGTGGGAACAGCTGTTGAGTCAGAGAGAGAGAACGAGTCAAAAACCTTAGTGGCAAAGAGCAAGCTTTCCAAAATCCAATTAAATTCTATCGGGTTTTCTTTCATTCCAAAAATCCCTCTCATGAGTCAGCTTTTTCAAATATCTTCATCTCTTCATCCAAGTAATATTGGTCGGGAGTCAAGGCAAGAAGATTTCGCTTGGAACTCTGCCAAGTCAATGGGAAGCAACTCGACACCCATTGAGCACGAATGAGGCAATTCAATATATTTGGGCCTGAATCATTTGCCTCTCGGGTGAGTTCATTCAGCGCGCCTGGAAGCTGCCCATTAAATCGCACTGCCAGCCATGGTCAGCCCTGGAGCACGATTTCAGGTTGGCTGCCCAATGAATGGGTTGGCAGCAGGAAAATGTGTGCTGTGTGAGGCTGAGGGCTGCCAGGGAGGGCAGGAAGAGGGTGGGTGCTGAGAAAAGGGAGGGTGCGGGCTGGCGCTCACAATTAGATCTCACGAGACGTCACGATCTGGATCGGCCCGCACTGGGCGGGAATGTGTCAGTACTGGAGTCTCCCAGGGCCTGGGGACCGAACGCTCACGTCTCGGATACCTCGCCTTGGCGCTGTTTAACACTGGTCCTCACAAACATGGACTAGGGGGCGGCACGGTGGCGCATTGGTTAGCACTGTTGCCTCGCGGCGCTGAGGACCCGGGTTCAATCCCGGCCCTGGGTCACTGTCCGTGTGGAGTTTGCACATTCTCCCCGTGTCTGCGTGGGTCTCACCCCCACAACCCAAATATATGCAGGGTAGGTAAATTGACCCTTAATTTGAAAACAAAATAATTGGGTACTCTAAATCTATTTTTTAAAATGTGGACGAGGCGTAATGGCACCTGGGAGGTTCTCCCAAGCCTTTGGACGCCCCGGGTGGTCAGGTTCTGGTCAGGGTGGATCCCTGGGCATCTTGGAACTGCCAGCCTGGCACCTTGGCCGTGCCACCCGGGCACCTAGGCACCCCACTAAGCATGCCCAAAACGTAACTGTTACATTTTGTTCCTGCTAAATCACGTCCTTGGTCATAGAGATGGGTTTGAAGTAGCGTGTAGGAGGAAAGTGAGGGAGAGAGTTGGAGATGTGTACACAGTGAATTCTGGAGCTTAGGACCCGGACAGCTGAAGATACAGCCACCAACGACGCATCATTAAAATGGGCAATGTGCAAGAGGCCAGGATGAGAGGAGCACAGATCTCTCGGAGGTCTGCGGGTCTGGTTGGAGGTTACAGAGATAAGGGAGGGGGCCGAGGAAGGGGTTTGGAAAGATGGGTGTGAATTTTAAATTCAAGGTGTTGCTTTTCTTTAAATAAATTTAGAGTACCCAATTAATTGTTTCCAATTAAGAGGCAATTTAGCGTGGCCTATCCACCTACCCTGCACATCTTTGGGTTGTGGGGGCGAAACCCACGCAGACACGGGGAGAACGTGCAAACTCCACACGGACAGTGACCCAGAGCTGGGATCGAACCTGGGACCTCGACACCGTGAGGCTGCAGGGCTAATCCACCAAGAGCCAATCTAGGTCAACGAGCCCAGCAGGTGATAGAAGAACAGGACGTGCTGCAGCTTAAGAGATGGGCAGCAGAGTTATGGATGACCTCAAGTTTACAGAGGGTAGAATGTGGGGGACCAGCCGTAGCGGGGAACATCAGAGAGTTTTCCGAGTAATTTGAACCTTGCAAGAAGTGCACATGATGTGGAGTGAGGTGAGGGTAGGACTGAGTTCTGTCTGCGATCTCCTACAATGGACTAACCTGTGGATATTCACCGCCAAGATAAACAGCAACTGCCCGGTGAGGAGGCAGAGGTTGTATTGCTCTCAACGCAACACGACCCAGGGGAGAGAGAGAGGGAAGGAAATGGTAGAGGAGAAAATAGAAACACCACGTCCAAACTCCCAGCCTTCTGCTGCCCTGCTGGACCACTCTGGACCCTGGTGACCAGAGGAAGCAGCCAGTGCTAGAACTGCCTGAACCAACACTGACAACAGCACGCACTGCTGCCCACAAATAACCATGAAGAAACTGTGGCATTACAATTAAAAGCTTATTAAGACTACTGCAATTAATCTGTCTGCTTTGAAAGGACGTGTTTTGTATCGAATATGAGAACAGCTGTTTCGCCTGGCAGTTCCAAAGTACTGATATGAATTCAGTTTAGGTCTCACGTTACTGGGAGTCGGGAGCAGTTGTGTTACTGAGAGGCCTGTAGGTGATGACAGCACTGCGTTGGTGCAGGTTTGGTGGAATGAGTCACAGATCATATGCTCTTTACTGGAATGAAGAGACGGCTTTTAGATAAGCAGCATTTTATAAAGCAACACTTCTGAGCTCCATTACCATGGGGAAAACAATTCGGCTCCGATTGTCTCAGCCACAAAGAGACAGAGGTGGGACCGGAGAAGGGAATGTCTGCCGAGGAATACGCACAGGACTCCGGCTTCTGTTTCTGCTCCAGTTCTGCCATTTTCCCTGAGGGTGGGGAGGGAGTGGGCCTTGGAATAGGCCCACTCCCATCAACAGGATACTTAACATGGGGCGGCACGGTGACACAGTGATTAGCACTGCTGCCTCACAGCGCCGGGGACCCGGGTTCAATTCCCGGCTGGGTCACTGTCTGTGCGCAGTCTGCACGTTCTCCCCGTGTGTGCGTGGGTTTCCTCCAGGTGCTCCGGTTTCCTCCCACAGTCCAAAGATGTGCAGATTAGGTGGATTGGCCACACTAAAAGTGCCCCGTAGTGTCCAAGAGATGTGCAACTTAGGTGGGGCTACGGGGATAGGGCGGTTGAGTGTGCCTAGCTAGTGTGGTCTTTCAGAGGGCCTGTGCAGACTCAATGGGCCGAATGGCCTCCTTCTGCACTGTAGGGATCCTGTGATTTTATCATTCTGGCCTCATTAAAGAGTCCGTCCACAGAAGGTTTTCTAATTTTTAGCGAGACGGCCGGACTTTAGCGGCTGTCGGGAATCAGACCCACACGATAGAGGCAGTGGGTAGGGTCGCTGTAAGATGGTGACGTTTGAAGTGGCACCGAGGAGGTTGAGTTGGTAGCGGTGGTTAGTGGGGTGGGCATCATCAGCCTACCCTGGCCCAGGCTCCAGGCCTCCCGTTACCCTCCAAAATGTGGGAAATCTCAACAAAGCCAGTCCTCAAACATTGATGCGAAAAGGCTGCAGCAAAGTCACAGCGTGACCCGCATTCTGACTGATCCACCTCTGTTCCCACGTCCCTGCCAGTTAATTGGACGGCAGATCCGTCCCTCAGGCAATTAACACTCCAACCCCGTTGAAACAGCAGCTGCTTCCTCTTCCACATTGATGAAGCTTCACAACATGGAATCAAGCCGTCCTCCCCATTCCTGCCTCCAACAGGAAAAACCAGCCCTCAGGTCATAGAATAGAATCCCTACAGCGCAGAAGGAGGCCATTCGGCCCATCGAGTCTGCACCAATCCTCTGAAAGAGCTCCCTACCTAGGCCCAATCCCCCACCCTATCCCCTAGGGGCCTGTAGCATGGCCAATCCACCCAACCTGTATGACTATGGACTTTGGGTGGAAACCGGAACACCTGGAGGAAATCCACGCAGACACGGGGGGAACGTGCAAACTCCGCACAGGCAGTCACCCGAAGTTGGAATTGAACCCGGGTCCCTGGCACCATGAGGCAGCAGTGCTAACCACTCTGCCTGCCACCTTGCCGTGCTTGGCACTCTTTCCAGAGCACTGCCAGGTGGCCAGGTTGAAGTAAACAATCTCTAATTCCTTGACGCAATATGGACAACTTGCATTACAAACTCTTTCATAAGATACGAGCGTTGGTAGCTAGGCCGGATGTCCCATCCCTAACTTCCCTTGGTGGTGAGCCACCTTCTTGAAGCACGGCAGTCCAACGTTTTAAAGATTCATTCACGGGGTGTGGGCATCGTTGGCAGGGCCAGAATTTATGACTCGTCCCGAACTGCTCCTAAACTGAATGGCTCGCCCGACTTTCCACTTCAGAGGGGATTTAAGAGTCAACCACATCGCTGTGGAGTCTGGAGTCATGTGTAAGCCAGGCCGGGTAAGGCTGGAGGATTTCCTTCCCTAAAGGGCATTGGTGATGCAGCGAGGGGTTTTTCTGGCAGGCGACAGTGGTCATCGCTAGACTTTTAATTACAGATTTTAGTTGAATCCAAATTTCACATCAGAGCAGCACGGCGGTGCAGTGGTTAGCACTCCAGCCTCACGGCGCCCAGGTCCCTGGTTCAATCCCGGCCCTGGGTCACTGTCCGTGTGGAGTTTGCACATTCTCCCTGTGTCTGCGTGGGCCTCAGCCCCACAACCCAAAGATGTGCAGGGTAGGTGGATTAGCCACGCTAAATTACCCCTTAATTGGAAAACAATAAATTTTATAAATTTAGAGTACCCAATTCTTTCATTTCCAATGCGCAAACTCCACACAGACAGTGACCCGGGCTGGGATCGAACCTGGGACCTCGGCGCCATGAGACAGCAGTGCTAACCACTGCGCCACCGTGCTGCCCTCTAAATTTATTTTTTAAAAACCCAAATTTCACCATCAACCCTGGTGGGATTTGAACCCAGATCCCCAGAGCTTTACCCTGGGTCTCTGGATTACTAGCCCAGTGACAATACCACTATGTCACCGCCACAGGAGTGTTATCAAACAAAATTTGATACTGAGCCACATAAGGAGATGCTGAAGCAGGGTGCTAGGTTTTACGGAGCGTCCCAAAAGGGAAAGGAGAGGCAGTGAGGCAGAACAGTTTAAGGACGGCCTCAGCAAACTGAAGGAGCTGCTGCCAATGGCAGGGCCATTAGCATCGGGAAAAACGGGAATTAAAATCGGAAGGGTTGCAGAGATACCAGGTGGCAGCGTGGCTGGGGGAGATCAGAGATAGGGAGGGGCAAGACCATGGCAGGGTTTGAAAACAGGGATGAGAATTTTAGAATCAAGATATATTGCCAGACCTAGGGTGGGATGCGGCGCAGTGGTTAGCACTGGCACTGCGGCGCTGAGGACCCGGGTTCGAATCCCGGCCCTGGGTCACTGCTCGAGTTGGAGTTTGCGCATTCTCCCCGTGTCTGCGTGGGCTTCACCTCCACAACCCAAAGATGTGTAGGGTAAGTAGGATTGGCCACCCTAAATTGCCCCTTAATTGGAAAAAAAAAATTGTGTACTCTAAATTTCCAAAAAATATATATTGCCAGACCTTGCACAGGGGCAAGGAGCGAAAGGGACTTGCGGCGAGTTCAAATATGGGCGACGCAGATTTGGATGAAGGTCAGTTTATGGAAGGGAGGAGCTAGGATTCAGCCAGGAGTGGATTGGAATTGTAATGTCCCGACCAAGGCCTGGATGAAGAGTTCAGCAACATGTGAGCTGAGGCAGATATCAGGGTCTTGCCTAAAAGGAAAGAGGGAGAGAGAAGTGGAAAGTAGAGTGTGGTGATATGATTTGCATACCTGTCTGCCATTGGGGCAGAACACCGGCTTACCATTGGCCCTGGTCGGTCATGTGCCTCTCAACCGATTGGTCGAGAGGCTGAGTTAACCGCGCCTCCTTGCCGAGGTATAAATAGTCAAACGTTCGGCGGTCGTCCATTTTATTGTAGACGACCGCAGGGCTAAAGTTCTAGTTTATTAAAGCCTAACTTTTGTAAAGCAACTCGTCTCTCGTACAATTGATGGCGCATCATAGAGTGAGGCGATTTAAGAGCACAGAACCAGCTTAGGTAACTGACAAGCTGATAGCTCTAAATGGTGGAGCAAAGAAAATTAGAGATAGGCGAGAGATCAGAAATGGAGGATTGCCAAGATTAAAGCTGGAGTCAATGCCAAGCACCAACGCTCTTAATAAAGTGTGCATTGAAGTGAAAATACTATACCTTCCTCTACCTATCTGATCCAGTCTCCTTCCTACTTCATAAGAAACCAATAAGAATGTAGGAACAGGAATAGGCCATTCAGCCCCTCAAGCCACTAAAGGGGAAGCGGTGGTATGGTGGTATTGTTGCTGGACGAGTAATCCAGAAACCCAGGATAATGATCTCAGGTTCAATCCCACCACGGCAGATGATAAACTCAATAAAAAATCTGGAATTAAAAGTTTAATGATGACCATGAAACGATTGTCGTAAAAAACCATCTGGTTCAATACCCTTTATGGAAAATGCAGATGTTGTTGTCAGATGAGGACAAGGACCTTTCCTCTGATGCCCTCCGTGAATATACAGTTTCCCAACACTCACAGTTTAGGCTTTACACAAAGGTGAGACGTCAAAGGTGTTCGAGGGCTTCCAGCAAGGAGCCAAAATGGGAGAAGCTGGGTGGGGATAAATCAACACAAAACAAGGGCAAAGTCCATAGACATTTTTCTATTGCCCGAGCTACCTGAACCAGGAGGAGGGGATGGTGGCGCAGTGGTAACATCACTGGACTATCAATCCATAAGACCCAGGCTAATGCAGGGGACAAGGGTTCCAATCCCACCACGGCAGCTGGTGGAATTTAAATTTAATTAATAAAATCTGGAGTTGAAAAGCTAGTCTTGATAATGGGGACCAGGAAACGATTGTCAATGGTCACAAGAACCCATCTGGGGTTGGCTAATGCCCATTAAGGAAGGAAACCTGCCGTCCTTGTCCAGTGTTGTGACTCCAGACCCACAGCAATGCAAACCAGGGGCTGGTTTAGCTCACTGGGCTAAATCACTGGCTTTTAAAGCAGACCAAGCAGGCCAGCAGCGCGGTTCGATTCCCGTACCAGCCTCCCCGGACAGGCGCCGGAATGTGGCGACTAGGGGCTTTTCACAGTAACTTCATTGAAGCCTACTCGTGACAATAAGCGATTTTCATTTCATTTTCTTAACTGCCCTCTGAAATGGCCGGACAAACCGGTCAGTTCAGGGGCAGTTAGGGATGGGCAACTCAGCCAGAGATGCCACACTGGAAGAATAAAGAAAGAAATGCTCAATAGGTTGCTGAATAATGCTGCAACCTTCATTTCCATTCAAGCAAATTGTCAAAGCAATTTGATGTAAATGGAGCGTCAATTCTGCCGACAGCAGAGAAGGAAAAGGATGTATCCTGTAATTAGAATTTCCTGACGCTTTCAAGAGATTGGACTCTGGGCCAAGCATTTGGATTGAAGCCAGCGGGAGGTCAAAATCTTATTAAAAGTTAAAAGACATTTAATTCCCATCACATATAATCCTTTTCTAACTGATTGGCATCAGCCCTGTTCAAGAAAGACAGTCTGGTTTTTGCGTTGCATTATTAGGTCATGAGGGTAAGAACACAGGGGCTGGCTTTCACTCTGCAAGCCCTGGGTTCTCGCCCAAGACCTGCCAGACTTGCTCGGGTCAGGCGAGCTTTGTCAGATCATGAGCAGTTTACCAAGGTGCCACAAAGCATTCTGTTTTTGGAGAATATGGAACCCGATAAATCCCCTGTTTGAACTGTACTTTCTCAAACCTTTCAGAACCGTCAATTATCTTGAAACAGTCTGGGTTAAAGCCAAGGCTCAGCCGCAGTCTTTGATACGTGATCTTATACATTCATTCACTCCGCCATTGGCAAACCGTGCCAGCAGTGAAAACAGGGTGTATTGTAACCACCCCATAAGGCTCCTTCAACAGCACCTCCCAGACCCCCAACCTCCACTGCCTGGAGGGACAAGGGCGGCAGGCTCCAGGTGAACAAGTTCCCCATCAAGCCACACTCCATCCTGACTTGGTCAAACAGGACCGTGGGAGCACTTCCACCACAGAGAGCAGTTCAAGAAATTGTTGCAGGGCTCAGCTCGACTCTCTGAAGGGCAATTAGGGATGGGTAATAAATGCAGTCCTTGCTGAAGAGGTCCGCATCCCCTGAAATGTATTTTTAAAACATTTCCTTTCTCTCTGGTGTTCTGCCTGACGTATACCCTTGATCTCAGTGAGCAACATTATCATGACTTTGATAATCAATCAGTATCTCCGATGGTGGTCCAGGAGACTGTGATATCTTGCTGTGTTGCTCTTTTTTCAGTGTACATGTTTTAAACTCACAGACAGCTGCCCCCAATAGAGGAAAGGTCTTGGGCAGTGAGTGTAGAGTTTTTGCAGAATGAGTCCCAGCGTAATCCATGAGGAATAATGCCCAATAATATCTTCACTTTTCACAATTAAACTGGATCCATACCACTTGGTGAAGTTAAAATTAAGACGAACGCCTTTCTTTGCCGGAGAATTTATTGACTTATTTCACAGCGAACACTACTACCCCCCCCCCCCCCCCCCCCCACCCCAAAACTGACTGTCCCAGATATCTTCAGTTTTATAAAAGCAAATTGCTGCGGAGGCTGGAATCTGAAACCAGAAATGCTGGAAAATCTCAGCAGGTCCGGCAGCATCTGTAGGGAGAGAAAAGAGCTAACTTTTCGAAGCTTTGACAAAGAATCATCGGGCTCGAATTGTTCGCTCTTTTCTCTCCCTACAGATGCTGCCAGTCCTGCTGAGATTTTCCAGCATTTTCTTTTTGAGCCTCAGTTTTATAGGTGCATAAATACCTATTTAACAATGCAATTATTGCATTGAGTAGAGTCAACACGTCCACAACATGTGCCAGGCTCAGCCTGATTCAGTTTAAGGTTGTTCACCGGGCCCACATGACAGTGGCCCGGATGAGCAGATTCTTTGGGGTGGAAGACAGGTGTGCAGAATGTGCGGGAGTACCAGTGAACCATGTCCACATGTTCTGGGCATGCCCAAAGCTCAGGGGATTTTGGCAGGGGTTTGCGGACGTCATGTCCACGGTGTTGAAAACAAGGGTGGCACCGAGTCCAGAGGTGGCGATTTTCGGGGTGTCGGAGGACCCGGGACTCCAGGAGGAGAAAGAGGCAGACGTTCTGGCCTTTGCTTCCCTGGTAGCCCGGAGACGGATACTATTAGTTTGGAGGGACTCAAAGCCCCTGAAATCGGAGACATGGCTATTGGACATGGCTAGCTTTCTCTGTCTGGAGAAAATCAAGTTCGGCTTGAGGGGGTCACTGTTAGGGTTCGCCCGGAGGTGGCAGCCGTTCGCCGACTTCTTTGGGGAAAATTAATCGTCAGCAAACCGGGGTGAGGGGGGGGGGGGGGGGGGCTGTGGGGTTAGTTTAGAGTAGGGGGGCTAGAAAAGGTGGGAGCTGTGAGGGAGGAAGACGGCTTTTGCACTATGTTTATATATGTATGTACACTGTTTCTTCTGTTACTGTTATAAAACCATAAATATCTCAATAAAATGTTTGTAAAAAAAAAACCAATGCAATTGATATTAACGCTTGACAATGTAATTAATAAGACATTGACACGTCGCTCTCCTGGTTGAGTGAATGAAGGAAAGCAATGGAAAGGAAGGATTTGCACTCACATGGGCTGGATTCTCCGCGCTCCGACGGCTAATCGTGTCCGGCGCTGGGGCGGAGAATCCATTTCCACGCATGGAATCGGGACCAGTGCCGGTTCCTCGATTCTCCGGCGGGCGGGCCGTTGGAGGGCGGGGGTGCCTCATAGGGGAGAGGGCTATTTTTTAGCGGGTGGTCCGCGCCGGGCACATAGCCGATCGGGGGGCACTATTTACGCAGTCCGGCTCCGCCCTGTGTATGCCTCTGACCTGGAAGTGCGGGGGCCCGGATTTGCAACTGGAGCTGCGAGTTTCACGACTGCAGGGCTGTGAACATGTGGCCTTTTGACATCGGTTTTTCAGACGTGAAAGGCCACAGTTTTCACGACAGCGTAGGGACTAAGTCCCTGAAACGGAGAATCCAGCCCCCATATCTTCCACAGTCTGATGGTTTCTGAAGTGCTTTACAGCCATTTGCAAAGCAGTCACTGTTCTAATGTGGGAGACAGCAAGCTCCCACACCCAATGAAGAGATAACGGCATTGCTGCAATATGGTGGTGATGTAGGTGGGGGGGGGGGGGGGGGTGAATGTTGGCGAGGATGTCGCGAAGGACGGGTTGTGTTAAATCCCACTGAGAGGGCAGATTACCATTGCATTGGAAAGACGGTACCTCTGACGGTGCAGCACTCTCTCTCTCCCTCAGTACTACACTGGGGTGTGAGCTGAGATTTTGTGCTTTTAACCTTTGGATTGGGATTTGAACCCACATCTTTCTGACTTAAAGACTATTGTGCGAAACAACTGACACAATACTTCAGAGAGGATCTGTGTAAAGGTTGAGAGAGTCAGAAAAGTGATTCCTCAGCCTAAAGGGCCCACATACACCGACTTAGAAATGTCTAATAACTGGCTGTGTAA
This sequence comes from Scyliorhinus canicula, assembly GCF_902713615.1. Taxonomy (NCBI): domain Eukaryota; kingdom Metazoa; phylum Chordata; class Chondrichthyes; order Carcharhiniformes; family Scyliorhinidae; genus Scyliorhinus; species Scyliorhinus canicula. The sequence continues at coordinate 6,213,643 of NC_052169.1, read as the reverse complement.
ATATTGAGAAAGTATCGAAAATTAGGGAGCATTCAAGGGAAAAGGTTCAGCATCGGTAATGCTAGTGGTTCTGGTACTAACTGTACAGTCCAGGAGATCGCGACCTTGGTGTCTGATCTGTTATGGATTAACTACCAGAGTAGCAGTGGGAAGGCGGCTACAATCGACTTTAGTGATGCTGGGCTTAGCAGGAATAATATTGACCCCCCCCCCCCCCCCCCCCCCCCCGTCCCCACCGATTGTTGCTTGTTCACCCTGTTGCTCGTTTTGGTGAGTGTGCTTTACACTCAATTGGCTCTGTTTTATAACCTTGCTCTAGAGTTGCCAGGTATCTTTATGATACCACCACGAGGTTCAAGTTCAAGTGCTGATCAATAACTCAATACACCAGTTAGTAAGGTTCAAATCAAAACACATTTATTACATACACAGTCAATCGCTACTCATGCATAAATACTACAAAACTAGACTACTTCTACCACTAAAGGCCAATACTTATCTGCTGGAAGAGGAACCCACTGGGTCAGGGAACATTGGCCTCTTGTTTAATCCTGGGACTGCAGGCTTCCAGCTGGTACGGACTAAAGGTCAGGAGCGCCTATCTCGTAGCGTGCGTTGACTGGACACTTACTTGTTGGTGCAGCTGCTAGGCAGGTCTCTGTCAAGGGTTGTTTCGAGCTGCTGAGAGACCCTGCCAAGAAGAGCGAATTGAACTTGAGGCCTCCAATATATAGGCCCCAGGAGCTTCGTGTCCATTTGGGCGGACCCCGTACCTGACTCCAATCAATTGGATCACGTACCAATCGATCGGTTTGAATTCCCCAGTGCTGGGGCTGTTTCCTGATCGCTGGGCGGTCCTTGGGTGCTCGTTAGCTTCTTTTGTCTTTGACTCCTGCTGGCTTTACCTTGGTCATCCTTAATTGTATCTATTGTGCCCGGGAATTGCTCATTTAATATGTATGGCTGCTGGTTTCAGTGCTGTCTGCTTTCTGCAGACCGAATACACAGAAGAACTCTGCCAACTGCTTGTTTTCTGATACTGTCCGTTTTTCCCTGCGTTCTTTGCAAATCTCCATTTTAAACTCGGGAAGTGGTCAACCCAGGTGGCTACAACCCCTGCTACAGGGCCCACCGACACTCAAACTTGGAGGGGTGGAGGTGGGGGGGGGGGGGGGGGGGGGGGGGGGGGAAGAATCTTAACATTATTGCCCTGATAACTTTTTATTGCACTGAAAATTTCGAATGAAAATTATTTTGCTTTGCAGACCTTCTGGAAGAGTGAGATCCAACTCTTGCCACTTTTAGTCAGAGTGGAATGCATTCAAATCCGTGACTCAAGTCACGACAAAAATATTTGAGTGATTTGGTCCCAAATCGTTTGCCAGAAAATTTGTTACCCTAATTGGTAACGAATGGTTGAGTGTTAAATTATATTTCCAAAGCCTCACATTTTTTGCAAACGTCTTAGACGTTTAAATTGAATTGCTTTCCTGTCTCTGTATTGACCATGAAAGTCAGCACTTGTAAAACTTCAAAAAGCACAAAGCATGCTTGAAAACATGAAGTATTCATGAATCTATCACCTTGTACATTTGAATAACCGATGATTCACAGATCTGGAAAGTAATGTTTTCTGTCTTTGAGCAATTTGTACAATTCCTGAGCTGACGGTCTAATAAGCATTTTGCTGTTCATCACTTGTAGTTGTGTCATAATTCACTGACGTCCGTCTGAAAAACAGAATACCCTGGATTCCTGAAATCTGACATAAACCTGAAAATGCTCAGCAGGTCTGGCAGCCTCTGTGGAGAGGGAAACAGAGTCAACCTTTCAGGTCGATGACTTCCATCAGAACTGAGAAACACAGTGCAGCACGGTGGCGCAGTGGTTAGCACTACTGATTCACGGAGCCGAGGTCCCAGGTTCGATCCCGGCCCCGGGTCACTGTCCGTGTGGAGCTTGCACATTCTCCCCGTGTTTGCGTCGGTCTCACCCCCACAACCCAAAGATGTGCAGGGTAGGTGGATTGGCCACGCTAAATTGCCCCTTAATTGGGGAAGAAAATAATATTTGGGTACTCTAAATTTATTTTTTTTAAAACTCCACATGGACAGTGACCCAGAATCGAACCTGGGACATCGGCGCCGTGAGGCAGCAGTGCTAACCACTGTGCCACCGTGCCATCCCAGGGTACTCTAAATTTAGGTTTTAAAAAAACTAACCCGGAGAGAGAAGAGGAACTTGCAGTTGCCACCTGCCTCATTTAACCTGATGAAGTCCGAAATGAAGATCAGTTGAAGTGTAGTCACGGTTTTAAAGCCAATTTACATACATCAAGGGCGAGATTCTCCCAAAACGGGAGAAATCGTAAAGCTGCCGTAAAACCCGGGCGGGTTTTACGGCAGCGCGCCCCTTCCTGACCGGGGACCGATTCTGGTCCCCGGTCGGGGCTAGCAGCCCGACGCCGTAGGCTCCGGCAAGACGGGCTTAACGAAAATCGTTAAGCCCGCTTGCCGGAGTTAGCGCCGGCTGACGCGTCATATGACGTCAGCCGCGCATGCGCAGTTTGGAAGACTCCAACCCGCGCATGCGCGGGTGACGTCATCGCGTTTTTGCGCGAAACCCGCACATGCGCGGGCCGGGTTGCCCCTCAGCCGCCCCGCGAATGGATACTGCGGGGCGGCGTAAGGACAAGTAGTGCGCGGGCATCGGGCCCGCTGCCCGCTGCCCGCGATCGGTGCCCACCGTTCGCGGGCCCATGGCACCCTTGGCACGGCCGTGGTACGGCCGTGCCAATCGGTAACATGGTTATTAATAGCGAGTTTGTGACGCCGTTTTTACGAACGGCAAGACCAGGTGTGTTTGCCGTTCGTAAAAACGGCGGAAAGGGCTGGGACTTCGGCCCATCTAACAGCTGAGAATCGCTGCCGGCCGTAAAAAAACGGCGGCAGCGATTCGGGTCGGGACTTCGGCGGGGGGGTGGGAGAATAGCGGGAGGGCGGCAAAAATGTCGGGAAGGCCCTCCCGCTATTCTCCCACCCGTCGTGGGGGCGGAGAATTTCACCCCAAGTTTCTCGGTGGGCGGGGGGCGGGGGATTTTTTGGCGTTAGTTGAAGGATAAATAGCACAGTAACAGATTTTCACAGTAACCTCATTACAGCGTTAGTGTAAGCCTACTTGTGACACTAATAAACATTATTATAAATAAAGATTATGATGGGCAACACGGTGGAGCAGTGGTTAGCACTGCTGCCTCATGGCGCTGAGGACCCGGGTTCGATCCCTGCTCTGGGTCACTGTCTGTGTGGAGTTTGCGCATTCTCCCCATGTCTGAGTGGGTCTCACCCCCACAACCCAAAGATGTGCAGGCTAGGTGGATTGGCCACGCTAAATTGCCCCTTAATTGGAAAAAATTAATTGGATGCTCTAAATTTATAAAAATAAATAAATAAAGATTATTTTATCATTCATGTGATCTTTCATTTCCACCAGGAAGGGGAGACAGAGCCTTGGTTATAAGCCTCATGCAAAGGCTGAGACCTCTGACAGTGCAGCACTCCCTCGCTACTGCACTGGGAATGTCAGCTTGGATGTTTTGGGTTCAAGTCGCTGGAGTGGGCCTTCCACTTGAGCCCACAACCTCGTGACCCCGAGGCAAGAGCCAAGAGGAGCAGGAGACTGGGATCAGTCTTCGATTCCTTGCTCCAGCCACGATATAGCAGGGGATGCAATGGGCCAAAGGGCCTCCTTCTGCACTCAACTTGCCACGGGTTTTGACCTCACCCGCAAACAGCTCTCCCCTCCCTCTTCCTCCTCTCAGGGATCCCAACGGAAAATCCCTGGCATGCCTCATTTCCATATTCGAAAGAGTCTCATTGTTGTTTATTGACAATGGATTTCCCATTTGCAGTCCCGGACTGCTTTGCAAAAGTCCTGCATGTTTCTAAAATGGCTCAAAGTGTGATCTGCAATGTAAGGGAACAGCTAGTAATGATATTTCCCCAGATACGAAGCTCCAAAACAGAAAAGGCTGATACTAAAAACGCTGAGGCAACTGGGAATTCCATGGCGACAGTTGTTTATTTTTCACTGGAATGTTACTTTCCCATTTCCGGATCAGTAAATCTCTCTTCTGGGTCTAATTGAATAGGCAGAGTTTGCTGTGTATTTTCACAGGGCTCAGGAAATGGTTCTCCAAGGAGACATCCTTATGAAAATGTGGCTATCAGCTTCCTACTGTCATTAAACACAGTGAACCAGCAGAAGGCTCACATTTGATCGACCTCCTCATGATGAATCCTGCTTACGTTATCGTGATTTATAGAACATAGAACATAGAACAGTACAGCACAGAACAGGCCCTTCGGCCCTCGATGTTGTGCCGAACAATGATCACCCTACTTAAACCCACGTAACCCGTATACCCATAACCCAACAATCCCCCCATTAACCTTACACTACGGGCAATTTAGCATGGCCAATCCACCTAACCCGCACATCTTTGGACTTCTCCCCCTCCAAAGTTTCCCCAAATCCTACACAAAAAAACCCAGAAAATGCTAGACAATCACAGCGGGTCTGTCAGCACCTGTGGTTTCCCCATTGAGTCCGAAATTGGCTGCCGTACATTGGTCGCCTTGAATTGGAGGCTGGGTGGATCAGATTAGATGGAGCACAAGATGGGGACAAGAGTCAGCCTGGCCCTCCGATCACGGTCCTTTGTTGTACTGTTCTCAATGCTCGTTGTGAGGGGAAGGAGGGGGCCACCCTTCTCTCTCTCTTAATGTGGGGGGGGGGGGGGGACGGGACGGTTCATTGGTCTGGATGGGCTTGGGACAGTGGGTGCTGTCTGGGGGAGGGGCTTCCTGAGAGGCTGGGTTCGGCTTTTCTGGTGCGCAGAGAGGGGTTGGGCTGGGTTCCGTGCCTTGGATATCCTGCCACTCCCCTGCCGGGTGGGGGGGGGGGGGGGGGCGCCATCTTGTTGTTTGAGCTGCTTGCTCTCCTCTTTGTTAATGTGTTCCTAGTGGATGCCGGAGAAGTGTGGAGTCAGGGCTGGGGCCTGATCCATTGTTATTCAATAGGTTAGATCTGGTTGTTCCTGTTCTTCCTTCTTTTATTCCCTTTCGGAAGGCTCCTGATGATTAGATTTTGATTTTTTTTAAATTTAGTGTACCCAATTAATTTTTTCCAATTAAGGAGCAATTTAGCATGGCCAATCCACCTACCCTGCCCATCTTTGGGTTGTGGGGGTGAAACACACGCAAACACGTGGAGAATGTGCAAACTCCACACGGACAGTGACCCGGGGCCGGGATCGAACGTGGGCCCTCGGTGCCGTGAGGCAGCAGAGTTAACCACTGTGCCACCGTGCTGCCCAGATTTTGATTTTGATTTGATTTGATTTGATTTATTATTGTCACATGTATTAGTATACAGTGAAAAGTATAGCAAGGTGTAGAGAAAAGATCAACTAAACACGAGATAGGTCCATTCAAAAGTTTGATGGCAGTAGGGAAGAAGCTGTTCTTGCGTCGGTTGGTATATGACATCAAACTTTTGTATCTTTTCCCTGATGGAAGAAGGTGGAAGAGAGTATGTCCGGGGTGCATGGGGTCCTTAATTATGCTGGCTGCCTTTCTGAGGCAGCGGGAATTATAGACAGAGTCAATGGATGGGAGTTTGGTTTTCGTGATGGACTGGGCTACATTCACAACCTTTTGTAGTTTCCTGTTGTCTTGGGCAGAGCAGGCTCCATACCAAGCTGTGATACAACCAGAAAGAATGCTTTCTATGTTGCACCAAAAGTTGGTGAGAGTCGTAGCTGACATGCCAAATTCCTTAGTCTTCTGAGAAAGTAGAGTCGTTGGTGAGCTTTCTTAACTATAGTGTCGGCATGGGGGGACCAGGCAGGTTGTTGGTAATCTAGACACTGAAAGACCTGAAGCTCTCGACCCTTTCTACTTCGTTCCCATTGATGTAGACAGGGGCATGTTCTCCACTACGCTTCCTAAAGTCGATGACAATCTCCTTCATTTTGTTGACATTGAGGGAGAGATTATAGTCGTCGCACCAGTTCACCAGATTCTCTATCTCATTCCTGTACTCTGTCTCGTTATTGTTTGAAATCCACCAACTACGGTGGTGTCATCAGCAAATTTGAGAATCAAATTGGAGGGGAATTTAGCCACACAGTCATAGGTGTGTGTACAAGGAGTAGGGGGCTGAGGACACAGCCTTGTGGGGCACCGGTGTTGAGGATGATCGTGGAGGAGGCGTTGTTGCCTATCCTTACTGACTGTGGCCTGTGGGTTAGAAAGTTCAGGATCCAGTCGCAGAGGGAGGAGCCGAGGCCAAGGCCATGGAGTTTGGAGATGAGTTTCGTAGGAATGATGGTGTTGAAGGCTGAGCTTGTAGTCGATAAATAGGAGTCTGACATAGTGACTTTGTTATCTAGGTGTTCCGCTGTTGAGTGCAGATTCAGGGAGATGGCGTCTGCTGTGGACATCCCGTGCCTCTCTCTTTTCCCCACTGGAACGTAGAGCCTGGTGTTGGATTTGGAGGGTTCATGCTGTATTTCTAGTCTCTCCTTCCTTTCATTTCTTCTCTGGGAGATCCCGTCGGTGTGACGTAACCCGAACGTGTCGCTGCCGGTCCTCTCTTTACATTTGTCCGGAATGATTGTGGTTCTCCCTCGGGCCTGGATTGGGGTTTAGTTGTGTCGTGCGGTGAATATGTAACTCCCCTCGGGATTTGGGCCTCTGTGCATTTTCTTTTGTTTTCTTGTAAGGATGAATCCTCTCTGGGCTTCCACAGGGGCGCAGACGGGTCTGTTAACCAAAGAGAGGAGGCTGTGATGAGACAGTGGTGCCTTTGACGCTGCTGGGGTAGAGGAGGATGTACGTTGGTGCGCACCCAACCATGGCGCAGGAGACTCATCCTGATTTTTCATGGTGATTGTGGGACTGAGGGGTGGGAGGGAGTTACCATTTTGCCACGTTCCTATGACGTTATCCTGTCTATCCCTCGCTCGCTGGTGGGGCTATAGGTGTATCTAATCCTGTCTAACCATCGTATTGAGCTTTTTGTGATGTCGTTTCCTTATTCCACTCTGCGTCATAATATCCACACAAGTATATGATGGTGCACAGACAGACATTGATTGACACACAGCATGACCAATGAACACACAGAACACAGCAGCCAATCACCAGACAGGACACGGCCACTATAAAGCCAGAGGGCACTAGTTTTCCCGTTCTCTTGGGATGCAGCCTCTGAGACAGTCAGAGCCCGTGAGCAACAACTAGAACATCCACCACGTGGTAGTAAGATAGTCTGGTCAGGTTAGCCTCAGGTAGGGCAGCACGGTGGCCTAGTGGTTAGCACAACCGCCTCACGGCGCTGAGGTCCCAGGTTCGATCCTGGCTCTGGGTCACTGTCCATGTGGAGTTTGCACATTCTCCCCGTGTCTGCGTGGGTTTCGCCCCCGCAACCCAAAGATGTGCAGGGTAGGTGTATTGGCCACTCTAAATTGCCCCTTAATTGGAAAAAATAATTGGGTAATCTAAATTTATTAAAAAAAAAGTTAGCCTCAGGTCTCCAGTCAACTCAGCATAGTGTCAACCCACAGTTAAAGTATGTTTAATAGTTAAGAGTTCAATAAAATAGAGTTGCATTTCTCCAAGTGTTGGAAGCCTGTCTCTCTCACTGTTATGGTAAACGCAGTCCTCGCAGACCCAGCATACCCAACACATCAATCTGTACTCTTGCACACATCCAAGGCCGGCTCAAGGCACCGGCAACTCGGGCTGTTGCCCGGGGCGCCATGTGCTAGGGGGCGCCAGACTCGGGTCCCGCGCATGCGCAGTTGGGCCGGCGCCAACCAGCGCATGCGCGGTGGCCGCACTCCCCCAGGGCGGCCCCCCCCGGTCCGTCCCCTCGGTCCGCCCCCCCGCTCGGTCCGCTCCCCCCCCCCTCGGGTCCGCCCGCCCCGCCCCCCCTCGGGTCCGCCCCGCCCCGCCCTCCCCTCGGGTCCGCTCCCCCCGGGTCTGCCCCCCCGGGTCCCCCTCGGCCCCGCCCCCCCGGGTCCACCTCGGCCCCGCCACCCTCTCCTAGGCCCCGCCCCCCTCTCCTCGGCCCGGCCCCCGGCCCCGCCCGGCCCCGCCCCCGGCCCCGCCGCCCCCGCCCCCCCGGCCCCGCCCCCCCAAGGGCGCCGAAGTTCAGCTTGCCCGGGGCGCCAGCAACCCTAGGGCCGGCGCTGCACACATCGGGCGCGATCCACACTGCGCCCAAAAGGCAGCTCCCACGGCACATCGTGGCTGGTGAAAGCCGGGAGATCCCGCTCCTAGGATCTACCCAACTCACGATCTTGTGAGACGTTGCAATATAAATGCCGCCCATTTTGGGCGGGATCACTTTTTGGCAAATCTGCATATAATAGAGCGAGGCAGTAAATCTCACTCTAATATGCAGGATCCCGAAGTACCTGAGGCTTTGGGATTCATCCCCTTTGCCTTGCAGATCTCAGGCAAGCGCTGTTTAGAACTGGTCCCCACAAACAGGGACCAGACGCAGCGATACTCATGGGGGTCTCCCAGGGAATCGGAGGCTACCAGCTGCATGCCCTTTGGGCAGGGTGGTACCCTGGCACTGTTTGTGCCACCTGGATGCCAGCCTGGCACTGCCCAGGTCACACTCCCAGGGTGCCAGAAAGTACGTGGCTAAACGCGCTCGCTATAGGACCTTGTGCCCATTTAGTTGAATCGACCCCCCAGCCTTTTACTCCTCCCTGCTCTTGGGAATATTATTTTGTAACTTTGTTGCACTATTCTCGAAAATGTCAAACCTCAAGAAGAACATGTTCAATAAAATTTAGTTTGATAATTCAATTTTTCCCGACTTTAGTATTCGTGCTTCAGACTATTGACCTTCTCTTGGGTCTTTGTCAGAAGGGTGACTCACAGGCTGCAAGTTGGAATCTAGCCCCTGCAAAAAAGGGATTCTTCTGGGAAAATCTTTTCTTGTTTGCCAATTAAACAACCGTTTTCAGCCAATACAGATACTTGGCCAAGGCACAGGAATGTTAAAACTCACGTAAACAGCCAAAGTGTAATCTTTCCCTCGTGCATTGCCCAGCCTAATTATAGAGTCCCAGGAAATTTCCAAGAGGGTTTGCAAAGGTCAGATAGGGCTCAGCGAAGAGAGGAATAGAATGGAGGACTGGGATGGATAGAGGAGAAGAAGAGGTTCGTGAGGCTAGGGAGAGGAGGGAGGGGAGAGAGGGTGAATGACGGGGAGGGAGGGGAGGATAAGGATTGGGTAGATTGGAGGAAGTCGTTATCTGGTGACCCATGTTGAATGCATCGTGTGGGGCGAAGATCTGACTCAGCTGACACATTCGGCTCAGCAACACGAGGGCTGACACAGGAGAAAGTTGACCGCTGAAGCTGCTTTTTACATCTGCCAATTGGGTGCCCCCCCCCCTCCCCCCCTCCCCCCCCCCTCCCCCCCTCCCTCCCCCCCCTCCCCCCCCCCCACCCGTGCAAATATAAAAGAGGGTGTGATGACATTTGTGTTGGCACGGACCCAGGAAGTGCAGAAAAATGTAGTTTAGTCAGGCAGCATGGTCAGCACAGGCTTGGAGGGCCGAAGGGCCTGTTCCTGTGCTGTACTTTCCTTCGTTCTTCGTTCGTTCTCAGACAATGTCATCATGCCAATCTCTGAAATGAGGGACGGCTAGCGGGTGTGGAGATTGGCATCCCAACATTTTGAAATGACGAATTAATAATATACCGGGCCCCTGAATGATCCGATCGTCTGCGATATTTTGTTGCTCATTGTGTTTCTTGGGTGCCAGATGTGAAAAAGCTTGTGAGTGTCTTGCGGCAGTTATGACAAGGTGGCACAAGGTCGGAAGAAAGAGAGATACCGAGACCATGGCAGAATGTTTTACTACACCAGGTTAAAGTCCAACAGGTTTGTTTCGAGTCATTAGCTTTCGGAGCGCAGCTCCTTCTTCACCTGAGGAAGGAGCAGTGCTCCGAAAGCTAGTGATTCGAAAGCTTACTGTGCCCACCCTAGTTCAACGCCGGCATCTCCACATCATGTAACAGCAGACTCTGTTGCTGAAGGGATAACGTGATTTTTAAAACTAATTTCTGAGGTTTCAAAGCATTCACTCTATCTGCAATCTCCTCTTAGTCTATCTCTGCAATCTCCTGTCGCTGCAATCTCCTCTCACTGCAATCCCCTCTCACTCTATCACTGCAGTCTCCTCTCACTCTATTGCTGCAATCTCTTCATTCTGTCGCTGCAATCTCCTCTCAATCTAACTGCAATCTCCTCTCGCTCGAACTGCAGTCTCCTCTCACTCTATCTGCAATCTCCTCTGATTCTATCTCTGCAATCTCCTCTCGCTTAATCTGAAATCTCCTCTCACTCTATTGCTGCAGTCTCCCCACTCTCCCACTGCAATCGCCTCTCATTCTATCTCTGCACCCTCCTTTCTCTATCACTGCAATCTCCTCTCACTCTATCACTGCAGTCTCCTCTCGCTTAATCTGAAATCTCCTCTCACTCTATTGCTGCAGTCTCCCCACTCTCCCACTGCAATCGCCTCTCATTCTATCTCTGCACCCTCCTTTCTCTATCACTGCAATCTCCTCTCACTCCATCACTGCAGTCTCCACTCACTCTTTTGCTGCAATCACCTCTCATTCTATCTCTGCACCCTCCTTTCTCTATCACTGCAATCTCCTCTCACTCTATCACTGCAGTCTCCACTCACTCTTTTGCTGAAATCACCTCTCATTCTATCTCTGCACCCTCCTTTCTCTATCACTGCAATCTCCTCTCACTCTATCACTGTAATCTCCTCTCACTCTGTCTCTGCAATCTCTGGGCAGGTCAGGGACACGGTCAAGAACTGACAAGTTGCCCATTACGTGAATGGCCAATCTATTGAGACATAGAATGGGAGTGTGGGGTGGGGGGGGGGGGGGGGGGGGGGCTGTTGGGGGTTCAATGGGCTGATTGGTGACCAAAGTGAAAGTTCTGCCTCCTTCTCCCAGACACGTTGCATTCTTCCCTCAGTGAATGTGGTGCGTGTGTTGGATTCAGATGTTAGAATTGTATAAATCAGTTTCATGCTTCCCTTCGACGTGAATAGAAACAAAGTGCGGGGAAAAGTATCAGAAAAACTCAAAGACAAAACCAATGTTTCTCTTAAAGGGGAGTTGCATCACAATGGAACAGTGTGTCATGTAGTTTAGCAATCCACAGTACCATCAGCACTGTCATGTAAATCTTTATTTATACTTTCCCATTTTCTTCCCTCTCATGAAGGTGATGTTTTTTGCAGTGACATGAATATTTCCAATGGTGGAGACACAGACAGAAGGTTGTTCCCTCTTCATTTACCTCTTGTAACTCCTCCACAAAGTGTTGCTGCTCAGTAGGTATGGCAGCATACTGGCTGTGTTACTGGATTAAGCAATCCGGAGGCCTGAGCCATTGCTCTGGAGATACGAGTTCTAATCTCACTGCAGCAGCCGAGGAATTAAAATTTGCTTTAGTAAATAAATCCAGATTTTTAAAAAAAATCTAATGGTAACTATAACACTACCAGATTATCACTAAAGCTCACCTGGTTAATCAGTGGCCCCTTTAAGAGAGGAAATCGGTCATCTGGTCTGGCCCATGGAGTAATTTTGGAACCTCAGCGATGGGTGTCCCCATGGGTGCTCCTACACCACAGGGACCACTGCGATTCAAGCCAGTCGCTCACCACCACCTTCTCAAGGCAGCTGGGGATGAGCGGCAAATTCTGCTCAGGCCAGCGATGCCTACAGCCCATGAACAAATAAATGTAACTTTGACCCTAAGCAGCTGTAGTACCCTACATGAATGCCGACCACCAAATAGACCTCATTGAGGTAAGTAATGAAGGTTACCGTGCTCCACAACTTCTAACCAGCACGCAAAACCCATCCCCAGTCCCAGGATTCGCGTGCTCTAGGCCAATGTTTTTCAAACTTTTCTTCCGGGGACCCATTTTTACCAACCGGCCGACCTTCGCGACCCACGCCGGTCGTTCTTCGCGACCCACGCCGGCCGACCTTCGCGACCCACGCCGGCCGACCTTCGCGACCCACGCCGGTCGTTCTTCGCGACCCACGCCGGCCGACCTTCGCGACCCACGCCGGTCGTTCTTCGCGACCCACGCCGGCTGACCTGTGCGACCCACCATTTTTTCTTACCTTGTTTGTCACTAACAAATACGGAGGAAATAGTTTTGGGGTCCCTTTGACCCCCAAACTTGTAAAACAAAAGGCTGCAACCGTATAAAAAAAAATGCGGCCGCACTGCGCATGCGTCATGCGTGCCCGATCATTGGTACGCATAGTTTTGCGTATGCGTATCGATGATCGGACACGCATGACGCATGCGCAGTGCGGCCGCATTTTTTTTTAAAGGTTCATGGTCATTTTGAAGTTCGCTCACAGCCGGCATGGTTAAAAGCCGGCTGCTACGGCTGTTGCGCACGGATTTGTGCGATCGGGAGCGCCGCGACAGAAGGCTCCGCGACCCTCCCGACACCCGCCCGCAACCCACCCGCAGGTCACGCCCCTGAGTTTGACAATGCCTGCTCGAGCCCGATTGGCCGAAGACCCCTGTGTGCGTGGGTTTCCTCCGGGTGCTCCGGTTTCCTCCCACAGTCCAAAGATGTGCAGGTTGGGTGGATTGGCCGCGCTAAATTGCCCTTAGTGTCCTAATAAAAGTAAGGTTAAGGGGGGGGGTTGTTGGGTTACGGGTATAGGGTGGATACGTGGGTTTGAGTAGGGTGATCATGGCTCGGCACAACATCGAGGGCCGAAGGGCCTGTTCTGTGCTGTACTGTTCTATGTTCTAAGTCACGTGACCTTCGGGAACTCGCCCCTTAAAGGGGCCGCTACCATAGCTGCCCTCTGGAAGAGTCGCGAGACTGGATCAAAACTGCGTCAATCCTCACCACGTGCACTGCAATTGTTGTGAGTGGGTTGGCCCACCGAATAGCCGCCTTGCGGGTAACGCCCACGTCCTGTGAATGAATAAAAAGTATGACCTTCTTCTTCTGTGAAACTCTTTGGGATGTTTCTCCGTGATGAAGTGAGAGTCAGCACTCTCAAGGGATGGGGGTGGCAGGGGGGAACATTGAAATGAAATGAAAATCGCTTATTGTCACGAGTAGGCTTCAATGAAGTTACTGTGAAAAGCCCCTAGTCGCCACATTCCGGCGCCTGTCCGGGGAGGCTGGTACGGGAACATTTTGCTCTGTGTTTTAATAGCTGGCCAGTGGAAATCCCTCCTTAATGAGTTCATACAATCAAAAAATTACTATCTGAGGCACGGCATAAAGGACGTCATCTTTGCTTCACTGCAGTCAAAGAATTGCCCGATATAAAATGTGCTGTGAATTAAATCCCACATTTAAATTGTATCCCTCATTTAACTTATATTCAGATAGCACCATTAAAATAGTAGGGCGCTTCACAGGCGTGTTGTCAAAGAAAATGTAAAGATCAAGCACATCAGGAAATATTAGGGTAGGTGACCAGAAACGTGGTTAGAAAGGAGGGTTTTAAGGAGAGCCTTAAAGGAGGAGGGCCGAAGGGCCTGTGCTGCGCTGTAATGTTCTATGTTCTATGTTGTAGAGAGCTGGAGAATACTAGGGAGTGAAGCCAGAGTTTAGGGCCTAGACAATACAGACATGCTCAAGAGGCCAGATATACCCATCGAATCCCTACAGTGCAGAAGGAGGCCATTCAGCCCATCGAGTCAGCACCAACCCTCCGAAAGAGCACCCGGCCTAGCCCCACTCCCCCGCCCTATCCTCATAACCCTGCGCATTAATCATGGCCAAACCACCAAACCCGCACATCTTTGGAATGGGGGAGGAAACCGGAGCACCCGGAGGAAACCCACGCAGACACGGGGAGAACGTGCAAACTCCACGCAGTCACCCAAGGCCGGAATTGAACCCTGGTCCTGGAGCTGTGACACAGCAGTGCTAACCACTGTGCCACCCTGAATGATGGTGGGGCTTGATTGAGTGCGTTACAGAGATGGGGGGGGGGGGGGGGGGGGGGGGGCGGGGGGAGGCCATGGAGGATTTTGAAAACAGGAATGCGAATTTTAAAATTAAGACTTTGCAGGGCAGCACGGTGGTGCAGTGGTTAGCATTGCTGCCTCACTTTGCTGAGGTCCCAGGTTCGATCCCGGCTCTGGGTCACTGTCCGTGTGGAGTTTACACATTCTCCCCATGTTTGCGTGGGTTTCGCCTCCACAACCCAAAGATGTGCAGGGTAGGTGGACTGGCCACGCTAAATTGCCCCCTTAATTGGAAAAAATGAATTGGGTACTCTAAAAAAAAATTTAAATTAAAAAGTTGCTTAATCAGGACCTGATGTAGGGAGAGCGGGTGAACAGAAGCTGGCGCAAGTTCGGGCACGGGTGGCAGTGTTTTGTACGACCTCAAGTCCAAGGAGGGATGAATGTTGGCCAGGAGCATGAATCATGTTAATGTATTCGAGTCCTAATTACATTGGTGTACAGAAGTGTTCTCGGAGGGGGGGGGAGAGTGTCTTCCGAACAGTTGAGTACGTGGATGCGCTTGCTTGTGTGGGACTGACCTTTTCAATCTGTAAGATTTGATCCCTGCCCTGTGCTAATTTAGCTTATGTCAGCTGAGACATTAGCTGGGGAGCTGCAATTGAATTTCTGTGTCTATGGGTAAGGGGAGCTCAGGAAAGATCAGAGACCAGAAGGTCTGGTTTAGCTCACTCAGCTAAATCGCTGGCTTTTAAAGCAGGCCAGCAGCACGGTTCGATTCCCGTACCAGCCTCCCCGGACAGGCGCCGGAATGTGGCGACTAGGGGCTTTCCACAGTAACTTCATTGAAGCCTACTCGTGACAATAAGCGATTTTCATTTCATTCATTTCAGCTCCTGACTGTTCACCAGTCGATGATGGAGGACGTGGTGCGACTCATAGAAAAGAAACGCAGGAGGAGGCCATTCGGCCCTTCGGGCCTGAACTTGATTGCTATTCTGCCACTGTTGAACAGCGCATCAATACTCCGGCCCGTACTCTGATGAGCTCCTGAAGGACTGCTGCTGCCCTGGGAATCATATCCCAACATTCGGCAGGAGGTGAAGGGGGGAAGGAATGGGCGCAGATTTTTAGTTTCTCCCTTAAGAATATTAAGTAGAACATTGCGCATTGTGTGTTTTGGCAAGGTGCCTGTCCCACCTATAGACTGGCAGGGCCGGACCTAATTCCACGGCTGCTGTTTCCTCTGACACACAATAGTGTCAAACCCTTTGTATGGGCGGAGGGGGGAAGAGGAACTCTCCGACCTAGCTAATTCCAGCCAGGAAAAGCAAAGGACGGTTAACTATTTGCACACAGTTATGTCCTTAGAATTTCTGTGCACTTTACTCAAATGTTCTCAATGTTTCCCACTCATTTTCTTTACCTTACCTTCAATGCCTTCCCATTTCTTTCTTTTTTGTTTTATAAATTTAGATTACCCAATTAATATTTTCCAATTAAGGGGCGATTTAGCATGGTCAATCCACCTACGCTGCACATCTTTGGGTTGTGGGGGCGAAACCC
Source organism: Scyliorhinus canicula (assembly GCF_902713615.1). NCBI lineage: Eukaryota > Metazoa > Chordata > Chondrichthyes > Carcharhiniformes > Scyliorhinidae > Scyliorhinus > Scyliorhinus canicula. The sequence goes on along the minus strand of NC_052169.1, from coordinate 6,197,989 downwards.
ACGCAGACACGCGGAGAATGCGCAAACTCTACACGGACAGTGACCCAAAGCCGGGATCGAACCTGGGACCTCGGCGCCGTGAGGCAGCAATGCTAACCACTGCGCCACCGGGCTGCCCTAATGTTTTCCCATTTCTGACAGATATTTTTTTCTACCCTTTGATTTTTTTGAGGGTTCGTTTCGATGCTCTTTTTACCCTCAGTTTACATTAATTTGACCGTACACAAAAATAAACAAATTTCCATTGATATAGCGCCTCTGGCAAACTCTGCACATCCTTTCCAGCCAATGAGGTATTTTTGAATTGTAGTCACTGGTTGTGATGAAGGAAAAGCAGCAGCCAATTTGCGCACACGAAGATCCCATAACCAGCAATGTGATAATGACCGGATCTCATGTTGGTTGAAGGACAGTTATTGAGCAGGCCCACTGTGGCAAACTCCCACACTCGTCCACTTTACCCAAAGAGTGGTAACGATGTGAAATCTGTTATCACAGGGAATGGCGAGAGCAAATAGCATAGATGTACCCAAGGGGGAGCTAAAGATGTCGATGAGGGAGAAGGGAATACAGGGTTACGATGATAGATTTAGATCAGGAAAGATTGGAGGAGGTTCAAGTGGAACCTAAACTCTGGCAGGAACCGGTGGGGCCGAATGGCCTGTTTCTGTGCCCATTACCTTTGCAAACCTCTGAAATAGCTCCACCCGAGAGAGGAGAGGGGACTGCAGTTAAATGTCTCACCCGAAAAAGGTGTCCCACCGGAAGATAATTGAACGGAGCATTGTGCAAGTTGTGTTTTGGCGCACAGACTGGGCAAGATGGATCAGACAATCGTTCAGATTTTCCCCATCTGTGGCAGTGTTGATCGACAGGGCCAGGCACCTGCGTTTTGACAAAGGGTCATCGGCCAGGAATGTTAACTCTGTTTTTCTCTCCGCAGCTGCTGCCAGACCTGTTATTTCCATCATTTTCCTTTTCTATTCCAGACACCTAGACAACTTTGGATGGAATATTAAACTTTTTCTCCCTCTCACCCCAGTTCTCTTTGCCCATGCTGGTTCAGGAGGAGCCAGGTGTCATCCAATGCGCTGCTCAGTGGCCATCCCAAATGCCTTCAGTTGGGTGAATAGGCAGCAGCAGACTATTTGACTGTGGTGGGCATCACGTCAAAGCCAAATACTGAACTTAGGTCACATTGAAAAACACTGGCTTACCAATCAGGAAGAATAGCATCTCCTGCACAAGAGGCTTGTCGGGTTAATTAAACATCGAACTGCTAATCCATCTCATAATAAAATAAGCATAGCCCAAAAACTGAACTTGGGATCATCTGTTTGTCTGGCAAATTTCTTGACAAAATAACGACTTCATCATAAACTTGCATTTGCAGAGCGCATTGAACGTCCGAAGATGTTTCACAGGTGCATTGTCAAACAAAATTTAACAGTGAAAGTGATAGGTTTTAGGGACTGTTCAAGGACTGAGAGAGAGGTAGCGAGAAGGAGAGGTCCGGGGGGGAATTTCCAGAGTTTAGGAAGCAGGCAGCTCAGGGTGTAGCTGCCTCTATGCTGGAGTGATTAAATTCGGGGAGAGGGTGGCTGAGTAGTGGTCACCGGACAAGTAAGCCGGAGGTCCAAGCTAATGGTCTGGGGAAATGGGTTCGAATCCCACTATGGCAGCTGGTGGAATTTAAATTCAATTAGTAACAAAATTCTGGAAAGTCTCAGTAACGGTGACCATGGAACTACCATCGATCGTTGTAAAAACCCATCCGGTTCACTAATGCCCTTTAGGGAAGGAAATCTGCCGTCCTTACCCGGTCTGGCCTACATGTGACTCCAGACCCACAGCAATGACTCTGAAATGGTTATAGAGTTTTACAGCACAAAAAGAGGCCATTCGGCCCATGACATCTCTGCTGGCCATCAAGCACCTAGCAAGTTACTCAGTTCAAGGGCAATTGGGGATTGGTCCAGCCAACGACACCGGCATGCCATGGAAGAATACATTTTAAAATGGTTAGAATTTGGGGGTCACCTTGGCAGGTTGTGACATCGATAAGGAGCCTGTGGAGTTTTATCCCACCTGGCCTTTGTAGGAGTGGGGAGAGGGGCCATTTTCCTTTCTACTCAGTGTTGAAGTTTCGTTGACATTTGAAGCTGAATAAATTGATTGAAATCGCTTTAACATGGAAGTGATGCGGAGGCTGAGGAAAAGTGCACTGACCCGGACATCACACTGTCGCCCTGGTTAGATTGTCTCAGTATTTTGAAAAGGAAAACATAAATGTGGGCGTGTGACAAGTGTAAAAGGAACATTTATTGAAGCTTTCCCGTTGGCGTAAGAGGGAAAGGCATTGCCTACTGCAGCAATGAGCAACACAGGCCATTTACTGACTTTGGAAACAGCTTCTACCCTGGAGCAAAGTGTATTCATCCAGAATCAGGTCCCAGGCTGATTCCAGAGTGTGAAATACTTTCACACCAGGTGAACTGTGAATAATTTTGGTCCCCTTATGAATAGAAAAATAGACTGTCATTGGAGGCCGTCCAGAGAAGGTTCACTAGGTTGACCCCGGGAATGGAGGGATTTTCTTATGAGGACAGGTTGAGTAGGTTGGGCCTGTACTCATTGGAGTTTAGAAAAGTGAGGCAACCCTAATCCTCCCCCCCTCTCATCCCCCCCCCCCCCTTCCCCGTCTCAGGGGGTTAACAGGGTCGATGCTGAGAGGTTGTTTCCCCTTGTGGCAGAGTCTAGGACCAGAGGGCATCATTCTCAGAGTAAGGAGTTGCCCATTTCAGACAGAGATGTGAAGGAATTTCTTCTCTCAGAGGGGAGTGAATCTGTGGAATTCTTTACCACAGAGAGTTGAAGAGGCCGGGTCGTTAAGCATGTTCAGCCTGAGAGAGGCAGATTTTTAATCAGCAAGGGAATCAAGGGTTATGGGGATCTGGTGGGAAAGTGGAGTTGAGGATTATCACTTCAGATTAGTCATGATTTTACTGAATGGTGGAGCAGACTGGACTCGATGGGCCGAATGGCCTACTTCTGCTCCGACATAGAATCCCTACAGGGCAGAAGGAGGCCATTCGGCCCATCGAGTCTGCACGACCCTCTGAAAGAGCACCCTACCGAAGCTCAATCCGCCCACTTTATCCCCGTAACCCCACCTAGGGGCAATTTAGCGTGGCCAATCCACCTAACCTGCACATCTCTGGACTGTGGGAGGAAACCGGAGCACCCGGAGGAAACCCACACAGACATGGGAAAAAGTGCAAACTCCACACAGACAGTCAGCCGAGGTCGGAATCGAACCCGGGTCCTTGACGCTGTGAGGCAACAGTGCTAACCACTGTGCCACCCTGTGGTCTTAGTCTGCATCCAGTTAATATTGAAGCCTGGTTTAACAAATGCTCTGATTGTCTTTTGCAGATGTCTCCTGGATACTTTGAGAGAGTGGATGTTCCCAAGTCCCTCCACCAATGTTTCCCAGTTGACAAGCAGTGTTCTTTCTGTGTAAAGTTTGATTGAAGGCCAGACAATAATGGAAGCCTTTCTGACCATGATCTGAAGCTATATGGGGCTGTGCAAATGCTACTTGATAATAGTGTAATTCTGGAGGTATTTCATATTCACCTGGCAGGGCAGATGGGGCCTCGTTTTAACATCTGACCTGTGGAAGAACATCACAGACAGTGCAGCACTTCCCCAGTCCTGCCTGGAGCATAAGCCTAGACTGTGCTGTTTCTGGAGTGTGGTTTGAATCCACAATTTACTAATAAAGAGGAGAGCTGGCTACTCTCTGGGCCATGCACATTTAGACCATCGCTGACAGCACTGACAATGAGAGTAGACCACTGCCATTATCTTTGAAAATGACCCAGGACCTCCTTTATACTGCTGTCAGAGCTTCAAGAATCTTCTGTCAGGCCAACTGTTTAAACCCTGGTTTCACATCATTAATAAATGCGCTTTGCAGGAATCTCGTTGAAAGTGACTCAAAATATACACGTTAATTATTCAGTTAAAAAAAGCTATATTAAATGCTTTAACAAGTATGTTATCCAGAACTGCAACGACCGCGTATTCATCCCACTGATCTTACAATGTTGAGAGATCCTCACAGTCCAATTAGATCACATTATAAGTATCTGCAAGGCATCATTATTGGATTTAAAACTCTTGGTATATTTCTATCTCTTTCAGAAGCACTTTGTAATTGCTCTCTATTAACCCAGAGGGAGGTATTAAGATATTTAAAATAGACATACTATTTCTGGGGGAAATGCTTTGAAGTGGAAAGCAGTTTTTCCAATTCAACTGACATCCATTCCAGGTTTCAATTTTTGGCCAGTGTTTAACGCGGGTAGCCATTGAGAGCAAATATTCGTACTCATATCCCGGGGGGAGGAGTTTGGGGAGCAAAAGAATATTCAGGGTTCCTGTTCCTCTACATCTGCGGACACTGGGTAAAGAGGATTGACTTTGGCTGTGATTTGCTCCATGGGCGAGAAGCCTACACTCAGCAAGTAGGGGTACCCAGGTGCTGAGAGCACAGGCTGCCTCCCAAAGGGAGGAGGAAAGACCTGTCACCCAGCCATTACCCCCTTCCAGACTCTCCATCAGGCAGAAGATACAGAAGTCTGAAGACCTGCGCATCCAGACATAGGAACAGCTTCTTCCCCACAGCTACTCGACTCCTCAATGACTCTCCCTCGGACTGATCTGTTTCCTGTCAGAACACTATTCACAACGCCCTATGCTGCTCTTGCTCATGACGTGAAGATGCTGGCGTTGGATTGGGGTAATTTAATGTCCATGGTTGAGACGTGTTGTAGTTGGGAGGGGGAGGGTCCGTGGCTGGACATTGCTGACTCACAGCCCGTTTTCGGCCAGTTGTTATTGCCCCTTCCTGACAGGGACTGTTCCGCTTTCTCCTCAATGGCCTCATGCCGATGCTCAGTGCCACCACTAGGACCAAAGATAGGGCTGTTGACACAGTTTACTCAAATGCTCAGCATCTCCCCACTTACCTCTCAAACTGATAAGTAAAACAAACAGATGTTTTCCTTTAATTTTGAAACTTGTTGTTAGCCACACTCCAGGCTGACCCCTCAGTCCAGTACTGAGGGAGCACTGCACAGTCTGACATCTCACCCAAAAGCCAATACTTCCAACAGCGCAGTATCGCACTGAAGGGTCAGTCTGGATTATGTGCTCTAATCTCTGGAGTGGGGAATCAAAAGGACTCCGAAATGAGAGCACGATCCATTGTGCCAGTCCTGAAAAGATGGAAATTATGGAGATCCCCTGAGTTACATGGGTTTCTGCTTGAAACACTATACTGCATAAAAGGCTTGCATTTCATGTAGTGCCTTTCACGATGTTCCAAAGTGATTTACAGTCAATGAAGTATTTTTGAAGTGCAGTGCAATTTAGCAAAGAGCACTGCATCTCTTTCCCCTCCCCAACCTGCTGCTGATGGGCGGAATCACTGACCTTCAGATCCTCGCCCCAAATGGCCATTGTACATCTGTGGATTGGGTCAGTGGGTTATCTGGGAGAGCAATCCTAGCCAACTCTGATGCTGTCTCAATCAATGTCCACTGAGGCACACTTCCCAACTGGATAACCAATGCCTTGGGATCACTGACGGAGAGTGACAACCAGCTTAGAGGAAAGTTTTTTTTAAAAAATTGACACAAAGGCTTTCCGAAAGCCTCACAAATAGTTTTGCATTCTACTTAATCCTGGGGTCAGTCAGTGACTCAATCTGACTCACACACACACACGATAATAAAAATAAAGTTTGCTGAACATGCAGGGTTATTTTTGCCTACGGATACAGACTCTGGCAAAACCACAGTGCTTGTCCCCATGGAATGACCTACACATCCTCAAGTACAGTTAGGAAATCTGTCAGCCCTGTGACACATGCGTCCTGAGAGATTTCCTGCAGTTTAGCTTTCTTCTCCCCCCCCACCCACCCCATACTCTTCCCCCTCCTCACCCAACACCACAACCCCCACCATTAAAACATTCTTCAGGTTTCCTGGCAACGGAAAGCATGGCTTTTAAAAATTCAATTGCAGTCTGACCACAGGAAACAACTGCAGCAGAGCAGGAAGTAAGCACGGTCAAATACTTACACCCTTACAAGTTGCTCCCTGTCCAAAACTCGGCTGAAAACTATCCCATTTTATATTGGTTTGATAATTTATTTCTTTTAAATTTAGAGTAACCAATTCATTTTTTCCAATTAAGGGGCAATTTAGCGTGGCCAATCCACCTACCCTGTGGGGGCGAAACCCACGCAGACACGGGGAGAATGTGCAAACTCCACACGGACAGTGACCCAGAGCCGGGATTCAACCTGGGACCTCGGCTCCGTGAGGCTGCAGGGCTAACCCACTGCGCCACCGTGCTGCCCAGGATGTAGATTTTAAGAAGAGGTCTTCAAGGAGGAAAGTGAGGTGGAGAGGTGTAGGGAGGGAATTCCTGAGTATGAGGCCAACGTAGTTAAAGGCATGGCTGCTAATCGTGCAGCTAATTGGGAATTCACAAGAGGCCAATATCTGAGGAGTGCAGATATCAAAGGGCTCTGGAGGGAAGGAAAGATAAGACAAACAATAACACTAAAGGCGAGAACAGATAGGAACGCTGGATCGTGGAGGCGGGAGGTGGAGGAGAAGGAAGGAGGGAGGGAAGGATGAGGAGAGGAGGGGAAGGTCTGGGAACTGGAGGCATCTGAAATATGTATCAAATCACTACAAGAGGTATTTAAAAAAGATGAAGCATTGTAACTGGCAGCCACTGCATTATCCTTCGACAACACACTCGGGAGTGAATATCAGAGACTGGTTAAATGCCATCTAGTCGATCCCCTCTAAAAGCTTTTACTAATTCAACTTTATTTGGGAGAACTGGTATGCTTTATTAGTAGATTCCAACTGCTTAATGTGTACTGATCACATCAGACAATTGGAATGCCATCACTGCTGTTTGCAAAAAAAATCAACCAGTTTCTTCCCACAAAATTATTTTCCTGGAATATATTAGTAACATATAAATGTTTGAGTGATATTCTCATATTGCATGTGACCATGCTGTGGAAAATTATGAAAATCCATTCCTGCATGGAGACATACTGCCATTGATTTAGAGCAGGCAATTTAACAGCTCAAAAGTGAACACTTTCGATGATGTAAGTGGTAAGCAAATAACATTATGGGTCAGGCAAACAAATTACTCAAAGCTTGCTGGCTATCCAGAAAGTCCCATGTTCAGGGTGCTACTTTCGATGACCTCAGTTGCAGTTTTAGACTCTGAAAAGCTTCCAAAAAGCCATTTCTGCTCTTTAAACGGTACGCGGAAAGTCTGGAATCAGCCTGAATAATGGAAAGCAGCCAAGCATTGCCAATTCAATTGATTCTCTGGCAATGGGCTGCCTGTTCTTGCGGTTGCTTTACCTCTCGCGTAAAGTGTTGAATTTCTCAGAACTTCAAGAATTCTGAATCCAAGTCTATGAAATTAATAATAGTGCTTATTACCCGTAATACTCAGAATGAGTTGGTACCATCCAGACTCGAACATTCTGGGCTAACATGTAACTTGAATATCCAAATATCAATTCAGTTGCCTCCTACTGCGGCCAATAACTTATTGAAAGGATCCCACATCTCTTTGACAGTCCATCGCAACCTCTGTGCTGGGGACCCTCATGGATTTTGAGTTAATCATCTGAACCACTTGAGCACAGTGGCACAGTGGTTAGCTCTGTTGCCTCACGGCGCCGAGGTCCCAGGTTCCAACCCGGCTCTAGGTCACTGTCCGTGTGGAGTTTGCACATTCTCCCCGTGTTTGCGTGAGTTTCGCCCCCACAACCCAAAGATGTGCAGGGTAGGTGGATTGGCCACGCTAAATTGTCCCTTAATTGGAAAAAATGAATTGGGTACTCTAAAAGTTGTAAAAAAAAACAATTTTAAAAAATCATCTCCACTTGGCCATTGATACGGACAGCTGGGAGACAGTTGCCAACAGCTGTGACCTCTGGAAGCTGACTGAAGGGTCAATGAAAGAGATGAGGAAAAACGAAGAGCTCAACTGGCCAAGAAGAGGGCCCAAAGAAAACAGAGGCCTGTACCTTCTCAGCTCAGTATGTTCCTCAGTAGCAAATATGGTGGTCTGACATGCCAAGAATGGGGCTCCTGTTCAACACGAGGCAATGGTTAACAGAGTTGACCACTGAGGCACAACCATCTCACAAGGTGGAAGACTGCCAAGACTTCCCATGGGTGGCAAGTCTTTTCAATTTGATCAGCATTTTCAGAGTAATGCTTGGGTGCTGCTTGTGAGCAACTGTTGCTTCTCCTGTGGGCTTTGCTAATGAATATGTTTCTCGGTTTCCTTCCATAATGCACTCATCCAGGAGGTAGCGGCTTTTGGGATGCGACTTACTCTTTATGTTACTCTCCAGCATTATTTGGGATGGGCGATTTCCAAGTCTCTGCTGGTTGAATTTAGGATTCATCCCATTGCTGAAGTGGTGCAGGCCAAGGGAACATTCCCAAGGATACTTCTCTGGCAAGTCAACATTGCATCAAGTAGCATAGCTGGACTGTGGCACTTTTCCTTCAAATGGAATGCTGGATAAGGCCAACACAACTTGCTTGAATGGAAATTTATTGCACCCAAGTGTCATATTCTGGGCTGAATTCACTGCTTACTTAAGGATCTGAAAATATCGTTTTCCAAGTCTTGCCTAGTGAAGCAGGGTACTATCTGCTGAGGAAAAATGCAGACTTTTTATGCATGACTGCGAGACTGGTCCTCTCTTCCATGTTAACTTGCCTGAGCTCAAAAAAGTGGGTTTCTGTTCAAACAACCACTCATAGCCACATGGCACCTTTAAAATAATAAAACTTTACAAGCCCAAGGTGCTTCATGGGGGTGGGGGGTGGGGGTTAAAAAGTGGTTTACAAGAGGAAAGTGAGGTACAGAGGCAGAGAGGTGTAGAGAGGAAATTCCAGACTTTAAAGCCGAGGCAGCTGAAGGCACCTCCATCATTGGTGGAGGAATTAAAATCAGGCAAGAGGCCAGGACAAGAGAAGTGCAGAGATCTTGGAGGGGTGTGGGGCTGGAGGAGATTACAGAGGTTGGGAGAGGCAAGACCACGGAGGGATTTGATATCAAGTGTGAGAATTTTAAAATCAAAGACTTTAAGCAGAAGCCAACATAAGACAGCATTAGGATCTTGTGGTGAGCGAGTCCCCTGAACTATGACTGCATGAAGCAAAGAGCCAAATATAGTTATGGCTGCACCATGACTTTGGAGTGATTCAGCAAATAGTGTCCAACTTTCCACCCTGTTCTTTTCTGCTGGCAATGAGAAAGGATGGATTTAAATATTTCAGTCCCCCCACTGATCATTTTTATGATTTGCTGGAAATATGGAACACTGCTGGCTAGCAGGAGCTATTGGGTTCAGCCCAATATTGCTGGAGACAATTTATCCATGGCCACTCTGATAGCTTAGTGCCAAAGAACTGCCTTTCTCACGCAGTGTTTCGTCTGCACCAAGTCACATGGACAAGAACTTGGAAAATTCCATTTCAAGTCTATAATAGGTCAGATTATCTCAACCAGAGGACCAGTTGACTTGCTGCTACTAGCTTAAGCTTCTTGAAATGGGAGTGAAGAAATGAGTAGGCTGGAGGAAATTAGCCTGAATCCCCAGAGGTGGCCACTCCTGGGATTGCAACCTGGTACGACCAGCAGTGACAACAGGCCTAGAAATGAAGCAAAGTGGAGTGGGATTCGCGAGGCAGGCCCAGGCCTGGTTGGCAATGAGGGGTGGAGGGAGGAAGGCAACTACAGCTCACCCACCAAGCCCTTTCCTCCCGATTCAGTGACACCCCCCCCACCCACACCTCCTAATCCATTTCTGTGACATTTTTCTTCCCTACGCAAAGGCAGCATTTGACTAAGTGGCAATGTTCCCCCCCATGGTTATAATGTGTGTAGAAACAAGACTGGGCTTATCTGTGATGCCCTCAATAGTTCAGCAGCCTGACAGTAGTCACTGTTTCACATGAGGAACCATGGCATGGGCAAAATGCCAGAGGGTAGTTGGTTAAGGTGCCAACTCTGCAGGATTAGCCTGGAATCTCCAGGAAACTGCTATATGCAACTCTGGAGATAAGTCTTTGGGACGTTAAAAAGGATTGGCTTTTTTTGTAATTTTCTTTGAACATTTCTCTGTCACTTATAAAAATATTGAAAATGGGGAAAATGATTGACATCATCCAATTGGGTAATTAATCTTTTTGTTTATCAATTGGTGTAGGAAGCCAGCACGGTAGCATAGTGGTTAGCACAGTTGCTTCACAGAGCCAGGGTCCCAGGTTCGATTCCCGGCTTGGGTGACTGTCTGTGCGGAGTCTGCACGTTCTCCCAGTGTCTGCATGTGTTTCCTCTGGGTGTTCCGGTTTCCTCCCACAGTCCAAAGATGTGCGGGTTAGGTGGATTGGCCATGCTAAATTACCCTTAATGTCCAAAAAAAGATTGGGTGGGGTTACTGGGATAGGGTGGAGGTGTGGGCTTGGGTAGTGTGCTCTTTCCAAGGGCCGGTGCAGACTCGATGGGCTGAATGGCCTCCTTCTACACTGTAAATTCTATGATCTTAAGGATGAGTATGTTGGCTGAATAATGATTGGAACGTGAGGGGGAGGGGAGTAATTCATGCGCTAAAACCGCCAGGGATACATTTAATGACAGTTGGCAGCGCAACAGATGGTTCTTGCGGACTATATCCTAGCAAGAATCAGTGCCTTTAGAAGAGGTGGGAAGTCAACTGGAGACATCAAACATGGAAACAATTTTCACCTCCTGCACCCAAAACAATTGCCACATATTAACCTGATGGGGTGCCTATGCTGCTTTGAACAGAACTCAACCCTAACCATCGGCCATCGTATCTACTTAGAATGGAGCACAGCAAGGCCCAAAGGGACACAGGGGGATACATGAGTGAATGACCTTTTCACTGGAAGACCTGGCATGAATTCACTTTGAAACGCCGTTCGCATGGCAATAACCAATGTGCCTTTGTGCTCTCCTTCCTTTCATTCGCCTGACAAATTGTCTTACAGAGCAATTTACCAGGCGATGAAACACCTTTAATTACTTTTGAAAGCAGCAGCAGCTAATCTACTGCAGTCATTTAAATTTTGCACAAGCTAAAATTGGATAATCTGAGGTGGTGATCAAATTTAAATACCGGGGGTACAGCTGAACATGAGCTGGGAGCAAAAAGGAATATGCCAACGGACAAATGGACAGGAGACCACAGTAGGGCATTAACCAATGTAGATAGATAGCAACCCAAGGCCTTTTCCTTAAAGTGTTCATTTTGTTATGCTGGGGGCATGCGGTTACAATGGGCTTCACCCATCTACATTACGCCACCCAGGTGGACATCCTTCATGTGAAAGTTGGGAAAGAAAGTGACTGTAAGTGATTCTAATGCGAGGACTGCCACGGGTAACCCCAATCTGGTCTTCGCTCCATTGCCACACACAGAGACTGAAAACCACCAGCCACGCAACTCTTGCCAAATTCATTCACCAATGAAGCTTGTGACTGAATGACGTGGCTAATGACTACCTGGGTAGAATACAACAGCGTGGCTGCCTACCATCACGCTCAAGCAAGGACTCAGCGCCTTCAGGAGAGGAGGCGAGAGATTATGGAAGGAAACAGCTTTAAGAAAAACAACTGCAAAGACAGGAAGTATCAGGTCAAAAATCTGAAAGGAAAAGGAATATTTCAGTGAAGACTAGTCACAGAATCCCTTCAACAGAACCGGTCAAAACTGTCTTATTCCAGGACAGTCAGTCATGTAATTCCTTTTAATTGTTCATTTCATTAAATATCAAATCACAAAGATTGGAAAAGGGCACTGGTAAATATACAACAGTATTGCTTTTATAAATCCCTTCACTCTGTCCAAATTCTGTTGCTGCACATTCTGAGACCGTGGGACAGCTGTGCTAATGTGGATTCGGAGTCTCTAGTGATAGTTGCCTCCTCCACCTTACCCACACAAATTCACTCAAAACCTGCTGGTAATCCATCAAAGGTAGGGTATCGGTTTTGATTACACTCAGGGAAGATTTTCTTTTCTTCTTGAAGAAGAGCTTTTACTTTTCTGTCTTCCTCTCCAAAAGCACTAACTCATGCTGAGGAGGTCCCATGCATACAATCTCCTTCCACCCCATTCACAAAAAGGCTGTTCTTCATACGTGAGCCCAGGCAGACAGGGTTAATGGAGCGTTAATCTAGTCCACTCCTCCACCATATCCAAAACCTCTCCCACCCATGGCACCTTCCCATGCAATCTCAGGTGGAACACCTGTCCCTTTACCTCTTCCATGCTTAACATTCCAGTCCCAAAACACTCATTCCAGGTTAAAAAGCATTTCACTTGCACCTCTTTCAATCTGGTCTATTGCATTCGCTGCTCCCAACGTGGGCACCTCTACATTGGAGAGACCAAACGCAGACTGGGTGATCGCTTTGCTGAGCACCTTAGGTCTGTGCGCATTCAGGACCCTGACCTTCCCGTTGCTTGCCACTTTAACACAAGACCCTGCTCCCATGCCCACATGTCTGTCCTTGGCCTGCTGCAATGTTCCAGTGAAGTTTAACGCAAACTGGAGGAACAACATCTCATCTTCCGGTTAGCCACACTATAGCCTTCCGGTCTCAATATCGAATTCAACTTCAGATGATTAGCTCTACCCCACCTCGACCCTTTATTTTTAACCCATTACATTTTAACTGTCTTTTACCATTTTTTCTTTCTTGATTTTCTTTATATATATTCCCCCCCCTCCCCCCCTATCTTATCCCCCCTTTCCTTCCCCTCCTCCACAGCTACATCTGCCACAGTTCACCCTCTGATGTTAGTTTCTCTGCTGTTCGGCCTCTCACACCTCTTGTTCTCTCTGGGGACTGCCATTAGCACTCTTTCCACTTGGTTTCTGTCGTTATTAGCACTCTTGTTCCCTTGGTTTCTGTGGCTATGACTCATCTTTCAATCTCTCACTCCACAGTATAAATATTTCCCACTTTCTAAGTCGTTTAGCTTTGACAAAGGGTCATCTGGACTCGAAACGTTAGCTCTTTTCTCTACCTCCAGATGCTGCCAGACCTGCTGAGATTTTCGAGCATTTTCTCTTTGGTTTCAGATTCCAGCAACCGCAGTAATTTGCTTTTATCCAGTGTTTTTTTTTTAAAAATTAATTTAGATTACCCAATTATTTTTTCCAATTAAGGGGCAATTTAGCGTGGCCAATCCACCTACTCTGCACATTTTTGGGTTGTGGGGGCGAAACCCACGCAGACACGGGGAGAATGTGCAAACTCCACACGGACAGTGACCCAGAGCCGGGATCGAACCTGGGACCTCAGCGCCGTGAGGCGGTTGTGCTAACCACTAGGCCACCGTGCTGCCCACTTTTATCCAGTGTTAATGGACTATTTGGACTACGGAAAGCTACATGGTCAAACCAGCTCCTGTTCTCAAATTATTCGCACAAAGGTCGCTGAAGCCATTGGACAACAGTCAGAAGTAGGAACCCTGGCTACTCAAGAACCTAACGCTATTGAGACAGAAAGGATAGGAAGAAGACAGGTAGGCACTTGTATTTAGATAGCACTCAAATACTTCACAGCCAATGAAGACCTTTTGGAGGAGTCTTACCAGAATTTGGCAAAGTGCGAGACTCAGACTGAAAGCTGGCATGTAACTCTCCAGTTGCTGGAGGGCAGGGTGGCACAGTGGTCTAGCACTGCGGCGCTAAGGAGCCGGGTTCGGGGAAATCAGGAAATGCAATCTCTCCGGGATTTTCCACCCGCGCCACTGATCCCAAGGGATGCTAGTGCAGGCTCAAAGTTACAACTACATTATGGAGGCCAAATGTAAAACCATTACCAACACCTGGTTCAGCACTGATTCACAGGGCAGCCCCTGTGCGCTTCACCAGGCAGACATCTGAACCCAGAAGAACACTGAGTCAACTGACAACACTTGGGGGGGGGGGGGGGGGGGGGGGGCACTAAGTACAGATTATTTTTTTAAAAATTCAGAGTACCCAATTCTTTTTTTCCAATTAAGGGGCAATTTAGCGTGGCCAATCCACCAACCCTGCACATCTTTGGGTTGTGGGGGTGAGACCCACGCAAACATGGGGCGAATATACAAACTCCACATGGACAGCGACCCAGGGCCGAGATCAAACCCGGTTGCTCAGCGCCGTGCTAACCACTGTGTCACCGTGCCGCCCCTGAATACAGATTCTAACAAGTGATGAACACCGAAAGAGTCACAAATACTTCAGGCATGAAGGGGTGGTAAAGGCCTGAATCCAAAGGAGAATAAATCTTGCGCAGATTGCCCAGCCAAGCTGTGATGCTGGCAATTGTTTCACTTCAGGATTTACTGCCAATTTGTGGTTGGAGCCTTATTCATGGAAAGTTACCGATATAGTGACAGGCATGATTGGTGCCATAAAACTTATAAACATGGATGTTTTGATACACATTTTGTTATTGTTCAGTCGACGGGTCACAAGAACACGAGTAACAGGGATGGAGGCAGGCTATACTCCACTTGAGCCTATTCCACCATTCAGTATGATCATAGCTTTTATATATTTTTTTAAAATTTAGAGTACCCAATTAATTTTTTCCAATTAAGGGGCAATTTAGCGTGGTCAATCCACCTACCCTGCACATCTTTGGGTTGTGGGGGCGAAACCCTCGCAAACATAGTATGATCATAGCTAACTTTAACTCCACTGCTCTTTCGACGTTTCCCTATCCGGTCCAGTCATGAATATACTTCAGCTGAGCACCCAGTCCTCCACAATGGAAAGTTCCAAAGATTCACACCCATCTGAATGAAGAAATTTCTCTTCATCTAAGTCCTAAATAGAATGTCATGTGAGAGTACCTTTAAGAAATGGATGTTTAAGCAATGTACCCTTAAGAAATGAAGCAGCTCATATTACTGAAGTGATGTCAGAGTGTGGGTGGAGCTGGGTTTTTTGCTCAGCAATTTTGCAGTGTTTTGGTTTCAGTTTTGAGGAAAAGAGCTTGGGTGTGTCTGTGTTTGCAGTGAGCTGGATCTGCTGTGATCTCTGCCATGAAACTCTCTGAATCATTTGGGTGATTTAAACTCATAATAGTGATGTCTTTAACCTGATGTGTTTCTGTTTAAAGGTGTTAAGTCTTTTGGAGGTTTGAAGGAACATTTTGAGGGATTATTTCGTGTTGTATTATTTTTGGGGTTATATTTGAAGTTGAATTCATGGAATAAACATTGTTTTGTGCTTAAAAACCCACATGTCCATAATTGTAATACCACACCTGGAGACCAAGCCGTGTGCTTCAAAAGCAACAATACATTAAAGGGAGAGGTTGGCTGAACTCCATGATACATTTTGGGGTTCTTAAAACTCCGCTCCCATAATAAGAATCATAGAATATCTAGAGTGCAGAAGAAGGCCATGTGTTCCACTGAGTCTGCATAGACCCCCCTTGACAGAGCACACTCCTAGGCACCAGTCAGTCACCCACCTTATACCTGTAACGCCAAAACCCCACCTAACCTGCACATCTTTTGGACACCAAGGGGCAATTTATCATGGCCAATCCACCTAACCTGCACGTCTTTGGACTGTGGGAGGAAACCGGAGAACCCGGAGGAAACCTACGTAGACATGGGGAGAATGTGCAAACTCCACACAGTCACCCAAGCCCGGAATTGAACCCAGGTCCTTGGCGGTGTGAGGCAGCAGTGCTAACCACCGTGCCGCCCATTCTTTACGCTGAAACTAGTCTACGGTGCTTCAACTGGGGGAAATAGTAAGTTGCTGGATGATACAGACTACCGGTAGTAAGATTTGACTGTTGGCTCGCCCTAAGTTAGTTGATCTCGAGAGTGGTTACAAAGTGTAACCATCTTTGGGTTAAACAGAGGGGGGGGGGGGGGGGGGGGGATGCCCAATTCTCTCACTCTGATCGCCAGTCAGTAAACCAACCAAGTTCCTCTGGGAGAAGTCTGGAATTTGGAAAGGGACATGGTCAGATTTGGCTTCAAACCGAGTCAACAGCTATCATTTACAGTTTAGACTCATAGGGAAAACAGTCACTCAGGAATCCTGAGTAAGGCATTTGGTCTCTAAATTATCATGAATCAATTCTTCAAGATCGGAGCAAAATCAGACTGAAAAAAAAGGGACACACAAAAAGAAAAAGGAATGTTATATAAACAGATCAAACTGCTTAAACAAAACCCTCAAAAAAGATTGGTAAGCCAACAATACACAAGGGTATGTGGTAAACCAAAAATAAACAAAACATATTTCCTACAATCTGTGGCTGCACACAATATTGTTTTGCTTTAGATATATTTGAGCCATCATAAAGGCAGTTGGGATAGTCCAGCAGCTGTTACGTCGTGGAGCGTAAGAGACACAGATTCATTGAGAAATAAAACGGGAAATCTCAGCAGGTCTGGCAGCATCTGTGGAGAGAGGAACCAAGTTAACATTTTGAGCCCATATGACTCTTTGGAACAGATTTGTGCTTCGAAGCACACATGACAGACCTGACATGGCCGACCATGGAGACATCAGGGATGACCATCGCCTGCTCAGTTGTTTGGATGTAAAACTTTAGATAAATACAAGTTTAGGACACAAGCCCAAAGAGAAACAGATGGTAAAGAGCAGCAACATTCACTGGAAAGCAAACTAATTTTTTTTAAAATTTAGAGTACCCAATTAATTTTTTCTAATTAAGGGGCAATTTAGCGTGTTCAATCCACCTACCTTGCACATCTTTGGGTTGTGGGGGCGAAACCCACGCAAACACGGGGAGAATGTGCAAACTCCACACGGACAGTGACCCAGAGCCGGGATCGAACCTGGGACCTCAGCGCCGTGAGACTGCAGTGCTAACCCACTGAGCCACCGTGCTGCCCGAAAGCAAACTAATTAATGATTTTGCAATCTTCGTCACTCCTGGCCATAAATAGCCTGTTTTTCTGGGGGGTTTCTCAAAGCAATTACTTCCCTGAGCTAACTGACACACAGTGGGGAAAGATCCCACATCCACTTTGAGATGCCTGTTTTCCAGCTGTTTCACACAACAGGAAACTGTTGACATTTTTAAGTTGTGCTCTCAGTACCTTAACTCGCAAAATCTAATGACCAGTTGTACCGATAATTAGCACCTGACATTGCAGGGGAAATGACATGCAGGGAGTTCAGGAATTTCCACTCCCCACCAACCCCCTCTCCCAAGCTGGACTGAATTCATGTGCACACAGCATTGGGAGTTTAGGTTCTTTGTCCTTGCATAAGCACAGCAGTTTGAGCAGGCTTCAAAATTAGGCGTGAATGCAACTTTTGTGTTTGACAAACCTCCCCCCATCCATTTGTGGAGCCGCTCTGATTCTGCAATGTGTTCCTTTCTCCAGGAACCATCACATTCACGGAGAGCCAGTATGGAACAAGTATCAGCTGCAGCTCAGTGGGCAGCACACTGGCCTCTCAGTCAGAAGGTTGTGGGTTCAAGTCACACTCCAGAGACTTGAGCGGAAACTCCAACGTAGTATGGAGTGCTGGCACCACATGCGATTTTCATAATGATAATCTTTATTGTCACAAGTAGGCTTACATTAACACGGCGATGAAGTTACTGTGGAAATCCCCTAGTCACCACACTCCGGCGCCTGTTCGGGTACACAGAGGGTGAATTCAGAATGTCCCATTCACCTAACAGCACGTCTTTCGGGACTTGTGGGAGAAAACCGGAGCACCCAGAGGAAAGCCATGCAGACACGAGGAGAACGTGCAGACTCCACACAGACAGTGACCCAGGCCAGAAATCCAACCGGGGACCCTGGCACTGTGAAGCAACAGTGCTAACCACTGTGCTCCCGTGCTGCCCACAAGGCCCTTCCTTGAAGTTAAGAAATTCCGTGGCACTATTTTGAAGGGCAGGTGAGTTAATTCGATATTTAACCCTCAATAAAATGGAATATCAGCTGTTGTTGCACCGTGCTGTGTACTAATTGACTGCCACATTTCCTGCATTACAACATTGACTGTGGGCACGATTTTCTTTTTAAAAATTTTTTTTAGAGCACGCAATTATTATTTTTTCCAATTAAGGGGCAATTTAATGTGGCCAATCCACTGAACCTGCACAAAATTATAATAATATTTTATTGTCACAAGTATGAAGTTACTGTGAAAAGCCCCAAGTCGCCACATTCCGGCGGCTGGAGAATTCAGAATTCTCAGCCGGTACGGGAATTGAACCTGTGCTGCTGGCATTGTTCTGCATTACAAACCAGCTGCCTAGCCCATTGATCTAAACCAGCTCTGCACATCTTTGGGACGTGGGAGTGGCCGGTGGGCAGCTCAAGTGGCCATTGGCTTCGACAGGGCTGGAAGACCCCACTGGATTGGATTTGTTTATTGTCACGTGTACTGAGGTACAGTGAAAAGTATTTTTCTGCAAGCAGCTCAACAGATCATTCAGTACATGGGAAGAAAAGGGAATTAAACAAAATTCAAGAAAATACATAATAGGGCAATACAAGATATACAATGTAACTACATAAGCATTGGCATCTGATGAAGCATACAGGGTGTAGTGTTAATGAGGTCAGTCCATAAGAGGGCCATTTAGGAGTCTAGTGACGGTGGGGAAGAAACTGTTTTTGAGTCTGTTCGTGCGTGTTCTGACTTCTGTATCTCCTGCCCGATGGAAGAAGTTGGAAAAGTGAGTAAGCCGGGTGGGAGGGATCCTTGATTATGCTGCCCGCTTTCCATAGGCAGCAGGAGGTGTAGATGGAGTCCATGGATGGGAGGCAGGTTCGTGTGATGGACTGGGCGGTATTCACGACTCTCTGAAGTTCCTTGCGGTCCTGGGCCGAGCAGTTGCCGTACCAGGCTGTGATGCAGCCCGATAGGATGCTTTCTATGGTGCATCTGTAAAAATTGGTAAGGGTTAATGTGGACCTGGTGACCAATGGTAAGCCACCTCCGCTGTGGGAAGACCCATCGCAGTGAGGGAAATCCCAGCCTACATTTAAAAAGTACTTGATTGGCTGTGAAGCACCTCGAGACATGAAATGCACTACTGCATATAAATAAATAATTCATTTATTGGTCTATTTGTTCCAGTAAAACTCTTTAAGGTATTGCTTTTACTTTCTCTGCAACCGGGGGCGGGGGATTCTGGAATAATGAGTTAGAATAAGAAGGCACCATTCCAATATGGAAGTAGTCATAAAAACATACCTGGAAGAGTTTCAGATTGGAATCAGATACAGAAGGCCCATTAGCTCATTTGATCTCATCCTTCCGGAATATCCCATTAAATCAACCATCTGCTTCTAAAGGCAGCCAGCTGTTTATAAAGAAATACTTCCTGCCATCTGTTTTAAGCTTGTATTCCACAACTGAAACCTGTGCCCTTTCCTCCTGTCTTCGCAAATTTCAAGTATTTTGGCCTAGTTTAGAACATAGAACAGTACAGCACAGAACAGGCCCTTCGGCCCTCAATGTTGTGCCGAGCCATGATCACCCTACTCAAACCGAACGTATCCACCCTATACCCGTAACCCAACAACCCCCCCTTAACCTTACTTTTATTAGGACACTACGGGCAATTTAGCATGGCCAATCCACCTAACCCGCACATCTTTGGACTGTGGGAGGAAACCGGAGCACCCGGAGGAAACCCACGCACACAGGGGGAGGACGTGCAGACTCCACACAGACAGTGACCCAGCCGGGAATCGAACCTGGGACCCTGGACCTGTGAAGCATTTATGCTAACCACCATGCTACCCTGCCCATTACCCACCTCTACCCATTAACGGAAGGTTGTCACTCGCATGGAAGGGTATAGCTAAGATCCATTAGAATACTTTCACGTCAGAAAGCTTAATGTTCAGAACAAAGGGTTTAAAAATGGCTTTAACTCCCTCTTCCTTCACCCCACTATAATAGATGGTTTCAAAATTAAAAATAATGTAAGGTTCCTTCGACTTAATTTCCCCCCCACAAAATGCAGGCTATTCGGCCCATCGAGTCTGCACCAACCTTACGAAAAAGCACCCTACCTAGGTACACTTCCCCACCTTATCCCCGTAACCCTACCTAACCTTTCTTAAAATAAATTTAGAGTACCCAATTTATTTCTTTGCAATTAAGGGGCCGTTTAGCGTGGCCAATCCACCTACCCTGCACATCTTTTGGGTTGTGGGGGAGAAACCCACGCAAACACGGGGAGAACGTGCAAACGCCACACGGACAGTGACCCAGAGCCAGGATTGATCCTGGGACCTCGGCGCCGTGCTACTCACTGTGCCACCATGCTGCCCTAAGGAAGTGTTTTTTGCAGCTTAAATGCGCTAGAATCAGATCACCACTCTGACTCCAGTTATAGCAGAACAGCAGCACAAATCATTTCACGTCGTTGCAAAAAGCGCAGTATGGATCCCCATGGAAAAGGACTAAAGAACAGAAGTGCGGAACAGAAATAAACTCAAATAAAGGATATTCCAATGTTCTATTCAAATACAGAATTCTTTTATCACAAGTACCTTTGGAGGCAGAGATTATATCACTTGAAAGGGGCCTAGATAAGTGTTTTAGAAGGAACTGTAAAATAGTAACAAGAAAATGGAATTAGTAATTGTGAACTCCAGTTACGGAGTATGAATACGATGGTCTCCTCTGTGCTGTCATCTATATAAATTTGATCCTATTACAGTTCCTGGAGGGAAATATCTTGAATTGCAGTACTATTATCCGTTACACATAATTTTCTTTAAATAAATTAATCTACTGCGTACAACAGAGAGCAGATGATCATGATGTACAGAATTTACAAGATAAGAAGGGTGGTACGGTGGCGCAGTGGTTAGCACTGCTGCCTCACGGCACCAGGTACCCGAGTTCAATCCCAGCCCTGGGTCACTGTCCGCCTGGAGTTTCCACATTCTCCCCGTGTCTGAGTGAGTCCCATCCCCCACAACCGAAAGATTGCAGGGTAGGTGTATTGGCCAGGCTAAATTGCCACTTAACTGGGAAAAGAAGAATTGGATACACTAGATTTATTTTAATAAAAGATACGAGGATCATCTTTCTCTTAGAAGATGCCAAAGCAATGTCAAATCTATAACTGGATGCCAAACTGACATCTACAAGGGGTTTGGATAGGGGTATAGAGCACCATTTGAATCAAGACAATGTTATGATATAAAAGGACTTATAAATGCAAAATTGCATGTCATACACTGGGAAGCAGGTCTGAAACCTTGACTAGAGCGCTTTCATCTCAACAATTTATGTACACCAGTTTTGGCATTTAACGAGGATAATGGCAACACGGAGTGGAGACGGAATAAATTAAAGCAATGGGATGAAGAAACGAATGCAAGTGTTTAAAGAATAGGTTTTTAAAGTTAAGTGATGTGAAATGGTTTAGAACAAACACAGCACGGTAGCACAGTGGTTAGCACTATTGCTTCACCGCACCAGGATCCCAGGTTCGATTCCCGGCTTGGGTCACTGTCTGTGCGGAGTCTGCACGTTCTCCCCGTGTCCGCGTGGGTTTCCTCCGGGTGCTCCGGTTTCCTCCCACAAATCCCGAAAGACGTGCTGTTAGGTAATTTGAACATTCTGAATTTTCCCTCTGTGTACCCAAACAGGTGCCGGAATGTGGCGATTCGAGGCTTTTCACAGTAACTTCATTGCAGTGCTAACGTAAGGCTACTTGTGACAAAAAAGATTATTATTATAAGGGCGCTGAACTTTAATGGCATAATGACTGAGCAAAGTGCCAAGGCAGAATTAAGGAATGGCTTCAATGTGTTAGGGTCACAGGCTTACAGCAGGACAGCAATAATAATCACTTCACAGTGAGGCAAAAGGCGCAGTACAGCTGCAATCTGGATCCCCATGAAAAAGGACGGGAGAAAAAAAAATGCAGCACAGAAATAAACTCAGATAAAGAAAACTTGTCTGAAGAAGAAAGACAAATAGTTTCAATGCAGCGATAAAAATAGCCACTTGTACTTAAACCCCATTTATAATGAAAAGAGAGATTTGTGAACCAGACTGAAGCTGCTTTCACATGGTAGTCACAGGATGCTGTTGATTTGGACTGAGTGACTACCACTGCAGAAATGCTCGGGCCCTGTTGTGAATGTTGTTCTTGTGCTAACTAATTGTTGTTCCCTTTTGGACACTGGGCGCTCTGGTTGTCTGGGAGAAGCCACTGAAGGCAAAAAATGTGTTTCAAATACATCAATAAGGCTCTGTATAAAGCAATTTGGCAGCGGGGCGCACAGATGGGGCCCTGCGACAGCTTCAACATGAATATTTCCAGCTGCGTTATCATCAGGACTGCATCAAAAAGATTAAGAGAGGCTCAATCAGTAGCTTGGGACCACCATGGGCGGCACAGCAGCATAGTGGTTAGCAGTGCTGCCTCACAGCGCCAGGGATCTGGGTTCGATTCCCGGCTTGGGTTACACTGTCAGTGCGGAGTTTGCACGTTCTCCCCGTGTCTACATGGGTTTCCTCCGGATGCTCTGATTTCCTCCCACAGTCCAAAGATGTGCAAGGTTAGGTGGATTGGTCGCCCTGTGGTGTGCTAAAGTTTGGTGGGGTTGCTGGGTTACAGGGATAGGATGGAGGTGTGGGCTTAGGTAGGGTGCTGTTTCAGAGGCTGGTGTAGACCCGATGGGCCGAATGGCCTCCTGCACAGTAAATTCTATGATTCAAGGGATAGCAATGGCTGAGCTCATCAGATGAGCCAAATGACCATGTTTGAACAATCCATGTTCCTTATATGGAAACACACGGAGGTTGCAGTTATATTTAATCCTCAATTAACCTAAGTCACTTCCCCATTGTAGATAGACATAGACATAGAACAGTACAGCACAGAACAGGCCCTTCGGCCCTCAATGTTGTGCCGAGCCATGATCACCCTACTCAAACCCACGTATCCTCCCTATACCCGTAACCCAACAACCCCCCCCTTAACCTTACTTCTATTAGAACACTATGGGCAATTTAGCATGACCAATCCACCTAACCCGCACATCTTTGGACTGTGGGAGGAAACCGGAGCACCCGGAGGAAACCCTCGCACACAGGGGGAGGACGTGCAGACTCCACACAGACAGTGACCCAGCAGATGAAACAGAACACATGATTAGTAGTCTTTCTGATTTTAGTTATTCTTCGGCGTTCTCCTTTACTCTGTATAAGAGATGCATTATGCCCTTTGGCATGATTTCATGCGCATCCTCTGAGCACAAGTACCCATTCTTCCAGCGTGAGCCTCAACAACAAAAGCTGCCAAGCTATGCAATGGTTAAGCATTGGTCACAACTGAAGCTGCCCCTGTCTGCACAAGCCTCCTTTCCAGCAGGCACCAGCATATGGTAATCAACATACGGACAGGGACTGATTCTCTCCTAGTCCACGTACATGGAGGTAAAACCGTTTGGGCCACAATCGAAACCTGGGACTTCACTGGTCTGTACCACAGTAAGCTGCGTACTTATCAACTGAGCTAGCAAACTCTACCTAAAGTTGCTTAATTAAGATTCGACTAGAACAAGCAGAAAATTCTTTAAAAATGCTTCAAACAAAATGTGGATTATCCTATCTGCAGTTTGGCTGGAACTCCACATAGCGATTCTTGAAGCTGTTCTTAAATTATTCCATTTGTTATTTTTCACAGGGATAGATTTGTCCCTCTGGTGGGGAGGATTACAAGAGTTAGCAAAATTCCTTCAGAAAAAAAATCAAAAAAGGACTTGTTGTACCCATATCTTGTCCTTGGGAGCGATGTGGACATTCTTAAAACACATACATGATCAACTTCCATAAATATTTAATAGTTTTCATTTTTAACTGCAGTTACACTGTAACTCCTTCAAAATGCGATCTCTGTATGCATAAATTGCTCTTATCGGTTAACAGCTTGAAAGTACATCTGTACTGCTGTGGACCATTCTGGACTATTCTCTTTATTACCATCATGTCTATTGGCAATGATGTAGATCATTCTGTGTTTCCTAACAGCCTCCAGGAGACAGTTTCTCAAAACAGTAAGAGATCACAGTTCCTCTGCGAGTGGAAAATGTGTGGCTTGGCCCAAGAAGGTTGGTAGTTTTTAAGATTACAAATTAATCTGTATTCCAATAAAACCTTAAAATCCAGACTTCAGAGGATTAAATAGACTGTAAACAAGAAACGATGGAGGTTGCAGGAGAAATTGCAGGGATTTTGAAGGAAATTGTGAGGCTGACCAACTCATTCTTCTCATTTAGTGCAGCAAATGCGATCGGGGATAATCAGAGTTTTGGAAGAGGAGAGTTAAGTTTCTGCACATTTTGATGTTTAAGGTGGATGAAATATTAGATGGAGGACACTCCAGATTTTCAGGCATTCGCTACACCAGAATATCTTACATTGGCAGAAGCATTTGTTCTCCCTTCCCGAAACTTGGCTTCCATAGGTAGTGGTGACCATACAAAATGCGATCCATCATATGAAAGCATACACAATGAGCATCAGTGGACTATTAAGACTGAGAAACTAGGTTCAACCCTACCCTCAATTAGCAAGACCACTTTCAGAACGTGTAGCTGGATGGTGATGAGGAAATGGGAACCCAAGCTAATTTTCCCCCGAAAGGCCAGTTGGAGCTCCTCTAAACATCAGCCAGCTGTGAGCTTTCAGAGGCTATCTGGACACCTACGGAACAGCATCCAGATGAGGCAGTGTTTTACTCCTTTAATATGGGGGAGGCCATATGACAAGAATACAATTCTATTTCTATGTTGCCATGATGTCTACGCGTGCATTTTTCTAATGGAGATCACTGGATAGCACTTGGGATTAGGCCACTTCCTCCCCAGTTCATGGGTGAAGACAGTCCATTCTGGGCAGCACGGTAGCACAGTGGTTAGCACTGTTGCATCACAGCGCCAGTGTCTCGGGTTCGATTCCCGGCTTGGGAAACTGTCTGTGTGGCGTCTGCACGTTCTCCCCGTGTCTGCGTGGGTTTCCTCCGGGTGCTCTGGTTTCCTCCCACATGTACCAAAAGACGTGCTGTTAGGTGAACTGGGCATTCTGAATTCTCCCTCTGTGTACCCGATCAGGCGCCGGAGTGTGGCGACTAGGGGATTTTCACAGCAACTTCATTGCAGTGTTAATGCAAGCCTATTTGTGACAATAATAAAGATTATTATTTATTCTTTGGGAGTAAAAGTTCCACCTGAGGTGTACATTCCAAAACACTCAAAAGAGCTTCTGGTACTGAATCAGTTAATCAGTCACATTCACAGCTAAGCACCACAGAAGTTGGCACGATTCTGAAACAATAAGCACAACCTGAGATACAACATGACCCACCCGACCCACTGGCACTGCGTGACCAAGATCCACCTAGGAAATAGGATCCACTTTGGCTCTGATTCAAACACCCGAGTACAACCGGAGAAGCCCCATTGCTATTATGTCAGCCTTTCCCTACAGCAAACCCAGATCAGACAATTCAACACTCTGAAACCCAAGAGTGTTGAAAATAAACCAGCCTCGCTTAAAATGACAGACAAGTCTAGGAGTGTATTCTCTGGGGTTATGCCGCAGTCTCAACAATGATGTGGCTGAGCACCACAAAAACAGCAGCGTTCCCTGCATCATTTAGCTGGTGTTCATGATTTAGATACAATACAATTTGCACCAATTCAATCTCATTTTGGATTTAATGCACTGTAAAGACTGTAATGTTTTTGGTTTCCTCTTCTCATCGGAAGGTGCTTCAGAGGCATTTGATGTGTCCCCTCGCCAAACATGTTCCTTCAAGCAGGAAGAACTGGACAGCAATCAGGAGTGGAGACTCTGGATCATTTTCCTCTTTGCTCACTTTAGGAGAGCGGAGGCCAATTGCAGCACCACTACTTAGTTGAGATCTGGGAAGCCAGCGCAGATCAGGAACCGAATGTGGGCCTTCCCTACTCTGTCTGACTCAGTTCTATGCATTCCAATTCAACCACCGGGGCACTCGGTCAACTTGTTTCAAAAGTTCTGGGCTTGGTAATTGTCAGTATTTCTGAAGAACATCAATTAAAATCGTGAAAAACCAGCTTCATCCAGGAGCTTGTTTCTATGTACATGTTGCCACTTTCAGGGCAGAAGAGGGAAAACAGAGTCCAAAAGAGTCAATAAAAAAAAAGCAATGAATAGATGAATTTGATGATTAAGCACCCAAGACGTCCAATGCCACAAGAGAAGGCCTCACACAAATAATACAGGAACATTTGGCTTGAGTCACCCAGCAAAGGAGGTAGAAGACATCATGCTTCCAGCTAACAAGAGGCAACACAACAGAACCCCTGTAGGACGGCAGATTTATCAGCCCATTGGAAATGGGAGGGGACCCGCAGCTGGGAACAATTCTTCTCCGGGATAGGCTGAGATCCAAAGCCTCAGACAGTAGCTGCCATTTCATTCCCATTGCAAGTCTATAAGTGGCACCTTCCATCCAGATGTGTGAACAGACGCTGATGCCTCCATAGTCAATCACCATTTCAACTGGATATAGGGGGCAAGCGGGAAGGGGAAGGGAGAAAAAAAGCAATTTAAAACATTTTTTACAAGTTTCATTCAGATTTATAACCTGTCAAATTTTTCATAATCTAACCAGAATTAGAACATTGAAACCTTTCTGGTTAATTATCCAACATTTCTTCCCCCTTCACATCTGGTTTCAGCCCCGATCCAGCAATATTTTGAAAACATGCAGGCATTAAATTTTAAAACAATGTTACATTGCTATGTTTTAACCATGAGTCTATCCACACACACCAACCCCCCCCCCCCCCCCCTCCCTCAATGATGGAATCAATTTCTTGCAGGGTCGGGGTCAAGTTCCATAGGTGTCAGCCGTCATGCTGCACCTCATCCAGGGATTTTGTGGCTTGTTGGAAGTTCCCATGGTTTCAAGTTCTGCATTTATTTTCTAAAAGGAAAAGCACAGGGGGGACCCCCAGCCATGTTAGGGTCACCTTCCAAAAGGAACCCGCAAACCTCCATTTCAATGATCCGTTTCTGCAGTTCTTCTGCTCGATTCCGGCAGGCCTATTATTTAGAATTCATTTGTGGGGTACGGGTGTCGCTTCCGAGGCCAGCATTTATTGCCCACCCCTGATTGCCTTTGACAAGGCGGTGGTAAACCGCTGCAATTCATTTTGGTCGGTACACCCACGCCACTGTGAGGGAGGGCATTCCTGGATTGTGACCATTGTGACATTGCACAAGTCAGAGATTGCCGCTCATTTTATGTATTTATGTATTGTGCCCTTTTATGTATTTTCTTTTTATTTTATTTTATTTTCATGTACTAAATGATCGGTTTGAGCTGCTCGCGGAAAAATACTTTTCACTGTACCTCGGTACACGTGACAATAAACAAATCCAATCCAATTTTACACAATCCTACGTCAGCTGCAATTCGTCACCAGACAGTCAACTGTGTTGTGTGTTTCTCTTATTTTTGTTATTATGTGCCATTCTGGTAGGTGTACAACACTTGATACAAAATGCTGGTAGTGGCTTCTATGCTAAAAATTGTTTTCACTTGATTTCAGCATTTCATTTTGAGAGGACTGCAATAAAAATAGATGTGTGTGCTCAACCAAACCTCCCAGCTTCCCTGTAACTCCGAAGATTTCAGGGCTTGGAGAGGAGTCCCAGGGCTCAACCTTCAGCCTTCTCAACATTTCAGTCAAGTGGTTGCACTCTTGAATTATTCAGCAACCATCGTATTAGGGGTGGAGGTTGAAATAGGAAATTTCAAGGAGATTGTTGTATATAAAGTATTTTATACGTTTGTACGTCCCTTATTGGTTTGGAGACGGGGATGGGAGAGCAGAGGGGTTAATCTGGTCAGTGGCCTTGGTTTCTGCCAATCATCATGTTATGGTGACAATCATCTTTTGGAGCTTTCGTGCTGTATCTGTAAAGAATTGTTATCCCATGTTGCCCCACACAGCCCCACGGTCCATACTCACTGTACAAATAGCACACTGCAAATATTTCACAGGGTGGATGGTTTTGAATATCAAATAGGGTCTCAATTTAAGAGTCAAACACAGAGATTCACAATAGTCGCCAGCACTCTCACAAAGCATTCAGAAGGGGCAACACACAAAGTGTTCTTGGATGCTGAATACTGCGTCCTCACCTGTCAAGTCGGCTTACTAAGTCGCGCACTGTGGCAATGAGATTCTCATTATTTTGAGGGTTGGATAGAATAATACCGTGTAATTTCCTCATGTAGGAATCAATGGTTTCCAGGGTGGGTGTCTCCCCAGAACCTGTAAAAAGGGGAAAACTTGCACTTATAATAGGGTTACAACAGCATCAGAAAAGAGGCTAGTGTTGCTCTTTTGTCAACTGTCTTGCATTCATAGAAGCATTGAAACATGGAAAATAAGTGCAGTAGGCCACTCGGCCCATTCGAGCCTGCACCACCATTCAATATCATGGCTGATCATGCAAATTCAGTATCCCACTCCTGCTTTCTCTCCATACCCCTTGATCCCTTTAGCCGCAAGAGCCACGTCCAGCTCCCTCATGAATATATCCAATGAACTGGCCCCAAAAACGTTCCGAGGTACAGAATTCCACAAGTTCACAACTCTCTGAGAGAAGAAGTTCTTCCTCGTCTCAACCCTGAATGGCTTACCCATTATTCTTAGGCTGTGACCCCGAGTTCTGGACATCCCCAACATTGGGAACATGAGGGCAGCACGATGGCGCAGTGGTAAGCACTGTAGTCTCACGGTGCCGAGGTCCCAGGTTCGATCCCGGCTCTGGGTCACTGTCCGTGTGGAGTTTGCACATTCTCCCTGTGTTTGCGTGGGTTTCACCCCCACAGCCCAAAGATGTGCAGGCCAGGTGGATTGAACACTCTAAATTGCCCCTTAATTGGAAAAAATGAATTGGGTACTTTAAATTTAAAAAAAACATCGGGAACATTCTTCCCGCATTTAGCCTGTCCAGTCCCATCAGGATTTTATATGTTTCTATGAGATCCCCTCTCATTTTTCTAAACTCCAGTGAGTACAAGCCCAGTCGATCCAGTCTTTCTTTATATGTCAGTCCTGCCATCCCGG
The DNA here is from genome assembly GCF_902713615.1 of Scyliorhinus canicula. Classification (NCBI taxonomy): domain Eukaryota; kingdom Metazoa; phylum Chordata; class Chondrichthyes; order Carcharhiniformes; family Scyliorhinidae; genus Scyliorhinus; species Scyliorhinus canicula. The sequence goes on along the minus strand of NC_052169.1, from coordinate 6,168,690 downwards.
GACTTAGTCTGGTGAACCTTCACTGGACACCCTCAATAGCAGGAATGTCCTTCCTCAAACTAGGAGACCAAAACTGCACATAATACTCAAGGTGTGGCCTCACCAAGGCCCTGTATAACTGCAGCAAGACATCCCTGCTCCTATACTCAAATCCTCTCGCTATGAAGGCCAGCATGCCATTAGCTTTCCTCACCGCCTGCTGTACCTGCATGCCAACCCTCACCGCCTGCTGTACCTGCATACCAACCTTCACCGCCTGCTGTACCTGCATGCCAACCTTCAGCGACTGTTCCACCGTGACACCCAGGTCTCGTTGCATTTCCCCTTTTCCTAAACTGCCACCATTCAGATAATAATCGGCCTTCCTGTTTTTGCCACCAAAGTGGATAACCTCACATTTACCCCCTTTAAACAGCGTCTGCCAAGTATTTGCCCACTCAGCCAGCCTGTCCAAGTCACCCTGCAGCCTCTTTCCATCATCCTCACAGCGCACACTGCCACCCAGCTTAGTGTCATCTGCAAATTTGGAGATATTGCATTCAATTCCTTTGTCCAAATCATTCATGTATATTGTGAACAGCTGGGGTCCCAGCACTGAACCCTGCGGTATCCCACTAGTCACTGCCTGCCACTCTGAAAAGGGCCCGTTTATTCTCACTCTCTGTTTCCTGTTTGCCGACCAGTTCTCTATCCACGTCACTACATTACCCCCAATACCATGAGCTTTAATTTTGCTCACTTAGTCTCTTGTGTGGGACACTGTCAAAAGCCTTTTGAAGTCCAAATAGACAACATCCACTGGTTCACCCTTGTCCGCTCTACTGGTCACATCCTCAAAAAATTCCAAAAGATTTGTCAAGCTCAAAAAATTCCAGAAGATTTGTCAAGCTCAATAGATTCCAGACAATTTGTCAAGATTCCTTGCCTTAAAGAATAAGAACCTGCTGACATACCCTCTGCTCCTCCAGTTAACCATTCACTAACGAGGAATACTTGCAGAATATTCAACTATTCAAGTTCAAGCCTAACCAGCTTAACATCCTGTTCCCTCCTGGTGTTCGCACATTCCCAGCAGAAAATTGATTCTGCGTGCTACCTGATGGCAACAGGATCTGGTTTTCCTGTGATGCAGAGAAATGCCCTGTTGGCACTTGAGGCACCCAACTATATTCACATCTTCGGGAAAGGAGAAAATTGGAAAATAAAAATACCCTATTTAGTCAAACTAGGATATGGGTTTAGGAAAAAGATAACACATTCTTCCCAAAAGATTTTTAAAATAGGCTTGTATATCTCTACATTAATCAGTAATAAATAACAAATAAGGAAACATACCATACTGAATCTTCAAAATCTATGATTATCAAAATCACTCCTAATAAAGTGGCTAGAAGGTGCACAGGAAATGGCACAGAGCATCTTATCATTGCATTCCTTTTATTAGCCTCCTCCCTAGTCTGGTTAAGACTGGAGACCCCGCTGATAAGAAATCATGGTGAGAATCTGGTGTGCGCTGGTACACTCCAGGAGAGCAATTGCATCCCTTCATAGAAATCATAGAATCCGTACAGTGCATAAGGAGGCCATTTGGCCCATTGAGTCTGCACTGACCTTCTGAAAGAGCTCTCCACCCAAACCCACTTGCCCACCCTATCCCAATAACTCCCTAACCTAACCTACACATCCCTGGACACTAAGGGACAATTTAGCATGGCCAATCCACCTAACCGTCATCATTTGTTCGTAGCAAGTTCCTTTCTGAGCCATTTGCCGCCACCCTCGTTAACATCAATGGCACAAAGTCTAGTCTAATGTAGCAGTAATCTACTGGCAGTAAATATACACTGCTCGTTTTTAACTTTGAGCACACAGCCCCCATGAGATCAGGTTCAGCTTTTGAAATCTTGGCACCGTTACAGACACTCGATATGGAACATTCCATTCCCAGGGCAATCCTAAATTCCAATTATTCCTCCGACTTTAAAAGTACAAAGGATCCTCGATAACCTACAATCAGACCTTGTCTTCAATGTCATTTCAGCAAAGCTGTACTTGGACTCACGATATTTTGGACTTATAATATCTTTTCAACGGACATTTCTAGTTTACGAAAAGAACATCGACAACAGACAACACCCCGTCATTAGGTGAGCTTTGTGAACAAGCACTGCCTTTTTTTGTTGTTGCCCATTTTCTCCCTTTTTTACTTTGAAAGTGTTTATTCCTATTGGAATGCTTCCTTTAACAGTGGCAGCTTTTTGATTTTGGGCCTAAGTGACCATACCACCTGCATGCCTGTTGTTTTCTTTGTCTGAACCCACATGCACTTTCCAACAGGAATCTTTGGATAGCATTCAGCAGCAAAAATTTGCCGGACTTTCTTACCCCCTCATTCATAAAGGGGCATGAAGACAAACTGTGGTGCCGCAATACCCGTCTTGGCTTCAGACTGGAGGTTGAACATGGAGACTTTCCCATTTGCCTCGGTTTCACAACTAAACTTCCAGATTAACTCTATCCTCACTTTGTCAAAACTATACTGTGGTCTTCGGTGAGTCATACTATCTTCATTCTTCAAACAGTACATCCTCAGCTTACTCCTGGGGTTGAATTACCATGGATCAATCTGAGGAATCCACATAAATGGATTGTCCTCGCCTCTAGGCAGAACATACAAAGTGTACATTGCTCAAGCTTGCTCGTTTTGCCCCTCCTGTGTGCAGCTCTGATCTTGATGCTTCTCCATAGCAATCGCAACATCAAGCGGGCACGAAGGATGCTTATTACATTTATTTTCTATTTATGAAAATGCTTGGCTTGGAAATTATTTCGCCCGTCAAACTTAAAAGCCGACAGTCCTAAATGCTCAAAGACGGAATACCTGGCAATGGTACGGTGGCAAAACTTGATGTTAGTGCTTGCCGCAGGGTATCCAAGTGCTGCTGAAGGACAACGTTCCTGTTTCGTTCCTGCATCACATCAATCTCTAGCTTCTCGACCGCTGTTTTCATGCTCTCCACGTGTTTCTGTAAGGCTGCATTCCTTTCTTCATATTCTATATTGGACTTCCTCAGCTGCCGAAGCTCCCTTTCCCGAGCTGCCATTCAAGAAAAACAAAGTGATTAAATTTTATATTTGGGGTGGGGGTTCAAACGACAATGCAGAAGAAAGAAATGAAAACAAGTGTTAAAATAAACAGCAGTAATTATACCCTGAATTTAAATAGGCTGGGTGGTGTGGAAGAGTAGAAGGACTTGGGGATACAGGTGCACAGAACACAAAAAGCTAATTTAATTCTAGACTTTGGGCGGGATTCCCCAGTTCCCCCGTGACGGTGTTTCTCGGCGGCACACAGTTCGCTGGCAGCGAGATTCTCTCTTCCCGCTGCTCGTCAATGAGAATTCCCATTGAAACCACCCCACGCAGCCGGGAAACCCGCAGGAGGGGGTGTGCTGCCAGCAGGAAAAAATAATCCCAACGTCTGGAGAATTCCGGGCTTCAGTTTAGGAAATATGGAATATAAAAGCCAAGACATAATGATGAACCTATATAAAACCTTAATAGGAGAGATGCAAGGAGAAACTTAAAAAATCCTGTCCTTTCTCAAAAGAATGAGGAAATACAATAAAAATGTTTTAAATTATGAAAGATGGAATAGGGGTAGATAGAAGTAAGGGGTCAAGATCCAAGATTAAATGCAAATTATTTCGAACAGGCAGCACAAGAACATCTGCGTACAGAGTTGTGAGGCTGTGGCATTGACTTCCAGTGTTGATGGTTTAAGCAGAAACTGAACTTTCAAGATTAGACTGGATAGGTTGATGAATGAATTGAAGGGATACTGTAGCACGGTGGGTAAATGTGATGAGGACTAGTTGCTCGCCGGCACAGATAAGTCTGGCCAAAATAAGCAGCTTCAATGTTTTAGCTCTCGATTTATTTCAATGGGAAGCTTAGATGTTATTTCCCCCCGATAATTAAATGCCCTGCGCTATAATATTTATGTTGGCTCTTCCTACCTTTGCTGTGGTCTAAAAATTCCTCAGAGAAAATAGGAATATCCAACACAGATCGATCCTTCAGCTCGCCTTGCTTTTGTAAAAAAAAATGCAGAATCATCATCCATTTTCTATACATCTGGGAAAATCCACTGTTTCCCCCTCCTTTTGTACCTACGCATGTTACCAGGAGTCTATCAGCGTAATCATATAGAAACCAAATTAAACAACTTCCACAAAAACACATTGGAACAAGTTCCACAGGTACATTTTGTGAGACACATTATTTTCTCTTCCCCTCACCTCTCTTTCCATGCCATGTGCTGGAATAGGAGGTTTGGCTGGAGATCTTCTTCCAGGCTCTGCTTATGTCACTCAGTAAAAGGCTTCCAGGAAGCATGCAAGAGTGGCCTGCATACTGCTCAGGAAGTCATTGATATCCCATTTGCCACCCTCCCACGGCACATTTCAGCAATGCTGTGCCATTAACCCCAATGAGCTGCATGTTGTTTTTCTCACAGTGCATCGCTCGGTGAAGGTACATCGTGCTTCTTATCCCAAAGACTATTTACAGAACATGGGGAGCACAAAGCATAAACTCTGCTTTATTGCAAAGATAAATCAATAATCTATTTGAAGGCAAAGATAAGGAAGACACAGGTTTGGCTAAAGAAAAAGATTGGTGCGTTTTCACAGAATTGTCACATGCGTAGACAGGCCATTCGGCCAATCATATCTGCACTGGCTCTCCTGTGCCACTTCCCCAGTCTTCTCTCTGTACCCTGCAGATTCTTACTTTTCAGATAACACTCTAATTCCCTTTTCAAAGCCTCAATGGAAACTGCCTCCACTACACTCGCAGGCAGTGCACTCCAGACCTTAACGCTCAGTGTGCAAGTTCTTCCTCATGCCTCTTTCACTTCTTTTGCCGATTACTTCAAATCTGTGCCCACTTATTCGCAACCTTTTCACGAGTGGGAAGTATGTCCCAGTCTACTCTGGCCAGACACCTCGGGATTTTTTTGAATACCTCGATCAAATTTTCTTTCAGCCTTCTCTTCTCCAAGGAAAACAAATGTATCCATGTTAATGTGATCTCTTGCACTTGCAAGCACCCACTGGTTTCAGGGTTGGTTATCAGAAGCAGCGTTGGTCTTGTACGGACCCCGACATTTCATTGACTAAATACTATCTACTTAATCTGGTGTCAAATTCACCTAGGTACGATTGTTGAGAGTCACATTTGCATCGCGTAATATAAAAATAGTTGACAAAATGGTCAGTAATCAGCTATCACGCCTGCATCAATGACCTATAATTGAATCTACTCAGGACTGTGCGTAATTCCACAGGATACACAGTCTTAATGTTTACTGATAAAGCTAGCCCTGGCCCAAGCGCAAAACACAAAAAAAAACAAAGTTTAATCCATGGGGATAACGAGTGGAACCGTGTCACTCCACTTTGTTAATGGGCCAACATTCTACAATTTATTTCTGCAACATCAATTCTGGCAAACAACAGCATTCAATGAATTTCTGTCCAGAACATCATTTCAAGATGTCACCATAATGAACAAAAAGCAATTCCTATTTCGTGGAAATAGCACATCCCTCTGCGGAGATGCTGTCACTTCCAAGTTAGTGAAAGCCAACCTTGCAGTCCACAGGGCTTTCTTTAAACTCTTTCTTGCTTCATTCTAGGAAATGCAGAGCCTACTTCTGATCCGTTGTGCAAACATTTTCAGCCATGTCATTTGTTGACCTTAACCCCATTATAATTTGGCTACACCTCTTTGTTTTTTTCTCAATTTGATTTCTATCTCCCTCACTCCCCATTCTTCATTCTTTTTTAAAATAAATTTAGAGTACCCAATTATTTTTTTCCAATTAAGGAGCAATTTAGCATGGCCAATCCACCTACCCTGTACATCTTTGGGTTGTGGGGGTGAAACCCACGCAGAGACGGGGAGAATTCTACACGGACAATGACCTGGGGCCGGGATTGAACCCAGGTCCTCAGCGCTGTAGGCAGCGGTGCTAAGCACTGCGTCGCCGTGCCGCCCTCTCCTCATTCTTCATTCGTCAGCCGTGGTCGTGGCTGAGGGTGTTGCAGCATCCTCTGCTGCATGCACCTAGAGTGTAACATTTCACCAAACCCGACTGTGTGAAAGGCTTCAGTGGAAGCTGCGTCTGTTCCTGGGCTGTTACCAGTCTGTGTTTATGAGGACACTGCTAGAAATTTCCCAAAGGTAAGCTGACCCACAAAAGAAACGTAAAAACATGAAATCCCATGTTTCGGATTTATTTCTCTGCTTTTAATGCGAAGATCTTTCCTTTTCGATTTAAAAAATCTGAAGCCACAATAACACCCATCGTCACTGCTCCCTGTTTGTTTTGGGGAAAAGGTGGTGTTTTCAACTATTTCACAATTGCCAATATCTTTCTTTACAAAATTGCAGAGTAACTGCTTCTGATTTAAGAAACTAACATTTATGTCACACCAGTGCCTCATTCGTAGGTGATTCTTCAGGTGTGGATATGGCGAAATGAGCAGTGTCGCTATCACTTTGTGATTCATTCATGACTCAAGGAATCAAAGATTTTTTAAATGCTCACAATTCAAAAGGAACTTTAAAGATTATAATCTGGGTTTGAATTAGTACCATTGGTTGAACATGAGCAGAAAGAGGAGCAGCACCGTGACACAGTGGTTAGCACTGCTGCCTCACAGAGCCAGGGACCCTAGTTCAATTCCATTTTTGGGGGACTGTCTGTGAGGTGTTTGCACATTCTCCCTGCGTCTGCGTGGGTTAACTCCCACTGTCCAAAGATGTACAGGTTAGGTGGATTGGCCATGCTAAATTGCCCCTTAGTGTTCAAAAAAGATGTGTAGGTTAGGTTAAGGGATTATTGGGACAGGGAAGATGAGTGGGTTTGAGTGAAGTGCTCTTTCAGAGGGTCAGTGCAGCAGTGATTATGATGCGCTTAAGTCTATGGAGAGTGAGGGGCCACACGGTGGCAAAGTGGTTAGCACTGCTGTCTTGCGGCGCCAAGGATCCAGGTTCGATCCTGGCCTGAGGTTACTGCCTGTGTGGAGTGTGCACATTCTGCCCGTGCCTGCGTAGGTCTCACCCCCACAACCCAAAGGTGTGCAGGGTAGGTGGATTGGCCACGCTAAATTGCCCCCTTAATTGGATTTTTTTTTTTAAAAGTCTATGGTAGCACAGTGTTGGCACTGTTGCTTCACAGCTCCAGCGCCCCAGGTTCGATTCCTGGCTTGGGTCACTGCCTGTGTGGAGTCTGCACGTTCTCCCCGTGTCTGCATGGATTTCCTCCGGGTGCTCTGGGTTCCTTCCACAGTCCAAAGATGCCCGGTTAGGTGGATTGGCCATGCTAAATTGTTCAAAAAGTTTAGGTGGAGTTACTGAGTTACAGGGATAGGTGGAGGTGTGGATTTGGGTGGGGTGCTCTTTCTAAGGACTGGTGCAGATTCGATGGGCCGAATGGCCTCTTTCTGACCTGTAAAATCTATGATTCTATGGAGGGTGGAAGGTGGGTCTGGGCCAGGAAAGCACTGGGATAGTGGAGTCTGGGGGTGACCAACACATGAATGCAGGTTTCAGCAGTAGATGGAATGAGGTAGGGATAGAAATGCGGTTTTAACTCTATCCTGATCATAACCATGGTGTCAGGAGCTCAGGCATTTTCCACTAAGGAAAAGAACTCTATGGAGATCCTATGTGTTTAAACGGCGAGGACTCTGCCCAGTGCAGCTCCCAACATAGAAGAGAGGGACTGATTGTCTGTTTTTAACTGGAGCAATGTGAGCAGCACTGTCATTGTCTTCAACATCCTGCACTAGGAAAATCAACCGGGCTTCCTGCATCTGATTGGAATCCAAGTTAGAAAGAACACAGAGTTGTATGTCAGAAGAGAGGAGGATTGTTCCTTGCTATAATACCTCCACAGATATATTAATCCACTTGCGCTTGTCCCCTGACCTCATGAATGAACATAGAACATAGAACGATACAGCGCAGTACAGGCCCTTCGGCCCACGATGTTGCACCGACATGGGAAGTCAAAAACTAAAGGCCATCTAACCTACACTATGCCATTATCATCTATATGCTTATCCAATAAACTTTTAAATGCCCTCAATGTTGGCGAGTTCACTACTGTTGCAGGTAGGGCATTCCATGGCCTCACCACTCTTTGCGTAAAAAACCTACCTCTGACCTCTGTCCTATATCTATTACCCCTCAATTTAAGGCTATGTCCCCTCGTGCTAGCCACCTCCATCCGCGGGAGAAGGCTCTCACTGTCCACCCTATCTAACCCTCTGATCATTTTGTATGCCTCTATTAAGTCACCTCTTAACCTTCTTCTCTCTAACGAAAACAACCTCAAGTCCATCAGCCTTTCCTCATAAGATTTTCCCTCCATACCAGGCAACATCCTGGTAAATCTCCTCTGCACCCGTTCCAAAGCTTCCACGTCCTTCCTATAATGAGGCGACCAGAACTGTATGCAATACTCCAAATGCGGCCGTACCAGAGTTTTGTACAGCTGCAACATGACCTCATGGCTCCGGAACTCAATCCCTCTACCAATAAAGGCCAACACACCATAGGCCTTCTTCACAACCCTATCAACCTGGGTGGCAACTTTCAGGGATCTATGTACATGGACACCGAGATCCCTCTGCTCATTCACACTACCAAGAATTTTACCATTAGCCAAATATTCCGCATTCCTGTTATTCTTTCCAAAGTGAATCACCTCACACTTCTCACGGTAGCATGGTGGTTAGCATCAATGCTTCACAGCTCCAGTGGTCCCAGGTTCGATTCCCGGCTGGGTCACTGTCTGTGTGGAGTCTGCACGTCCTCCCTGTTTGTGCGTGGGTTTCCTCCGGGTGCTCCGGTTTCCTCCCACAGTCCAAAGATGTGCGGGTTAGGTGGATTGGCCATGATAAATTGCCCGTAGTGTAAGGTTAATGGGGGGATTGTTGGGTTACCGGGTATACGGGTTACGTGGGTTTAAGTAGGGTGATCATTGCTCGGCACAACATCGAGGGCCGAAGGGCCTGTTCTGTGCTGTACTATGTTCTATGTTCTCCACATTAAACTCCATTTGCCACCTCTCAGCCCAGCTCTGCAGCTTATCTATGTCCCTCTGTAACCTGCAACATCCTTCCGCACTGTCTACAACGCCACCGACTTTAGTGTCGTCTGCAAATTTACTCACCCATCCTTCTGCGCCCTCCTCTAGGTCATTTATAAAAATGACAAACAGCAACGGCCCCAGAACAGATCCTTGTGGTACGCCACTCGTAACTGAACTCCATTCTGAACATTTCCCATCAACTACCACTCTCTGTCTTCTTTCAACTAGCCAATTTCTGATCCACATCTTTAAATCACCCTCAATCCCCAGCCTCCGTATTTTCTGCAATAGCCGACCGTGGGGAACCTTATCAAACGCTTTACTGAAATCCATATACACCACATCAACTGCTCTACCCTCGTCTACCTGTTCAGTCACCTTCTCAAAGAACTCGATAAGGTTTGTGAGGCATGACCTACCCTTCACAAAACCATGCTGACTATCCCTAATCATATTATTCCTATCTAGATGATTATAAATCGTATCTTTTATAATCCTCTCCAAGACTTTACCCACCACAGACGTTAGGCTCACCGGCCTATAGTTACCGGGGTTATCTCTACTCCCCTTCTTAAACAAAGGGACCACATTTGCTATCCTCCAGTCCTCTGGCACTATTCCTGTAGCCAATGATGACCTAAAAATCAAAGCCAAAGGCTCAGCAATCTCTTCCCTGGCTTCCCAGAGAATCCTAGGATAAATCCCATCAGGCCCCGGGGACTTATCTATTTTCACCTTGTCCAGAATTGCCAACACTTCTTCCCTACGCACCTCAATGCCATCTATTCTAATAGCCTGGGTCTCAGCATTCTCCTCCACAATATTATCTTTTTCTTGAGTGAATACTGACGAAAAGTATTCATTTAGTATCTCGCTTATCTCCTCAGCCTCCACACACAACTTCCCACCACTGTCCTTGACTGGCCCTACTCTTACCCTAGTCATTCTTTTATTCCTGACATACCTATAGAAAGCTTTTGGGTTTTCCTTGATCCTACCTGCCAAAGACTTCTCATGTCCCCTCCTTGCTCGTCTCAGCTCTCTCTTTAGATCCTTCCTCGCTTCCTTGTAACTATCAAGCGCCCCAACTGAAACTTCATGCCTCATCTTCACATAGGCCTCCTTCCTCCTCTTAACAAGAGATTCCACTTCTTTGGTAAACCACGGTTCCCTCGCTCGACCTCTTCCTCCCTGCCTGACTGGTACGTACTTATCAAGAACATGCAATAGCTGTTCCTTGAACAAGCTCCACATATCCAGTATGCCCAACCCTTGCAGCCTACTTCTCCAACCTACACATCCTAAGTCATGTCTAATGGCATCATAATTGCCCTTCCCCCAGCTATAACTCTTGACCTGCGGGGTATACTTATCCCTTTCCATCACTAACGTAAAGGTCACCGAATTGTGGTCACTGTTTCCAAAGTGCTCACCTACCTCCAGATCTAACACCTGGCCTGGTTCATTACCCAAAACCAAATCCAATGTGGCCTCGCCTCTTGTTGGCCTGTCAACATATTGTGTCAGGAAACCCTCCTGCACACATTGTACAAAGAACGACCCATCTAATGTACTCGAACTATATCTTTTCCAATCAATATTTGGAAAGTTAAAGTCTCCCATAACAACTACCCTGTTAATTTCGCTCTTTTCCAGAATCATCTTCGCCATCCTTTCCTCTACATCCCTAGAACTATTAGGTGGCCTATAGAAAACCTCTCCTTTCCTGTTTCTAACCTCAGCCCATACTACCTCGGGAGAAGAGTCCCCATCTAGCATCCTTTCCGCCACCGTAATACTGTCCTTGACTAGCAGCGCCACACCTCCCCCTCTTTTGCCCCCTTCTCTGAGCTTACTAAAACACCTAAACCCCGGAACCTGCAACAACCATTCCTGTCCCTGCTCTATCCATGTCTCTGAAATGGCCACAACATCGAAGTCCCAGGTACCAACCCATGCTGCCAGTTCCCCTACCTTATTTCGTATACTCCTGGCATTGAAGTAGACACACTTCAAACCACCTACCTGAACACTGGCACCCTCCTGCGAAGTCAAATCTGTGCTCCTGACATCTATACTCTCAATCTCCCATACCCCAAAACTACAATCCAGGTTCCCATGCCCCTGCTGAACCCCCCAAAGAGCACTAACAAATCTCCCCCCCAGGATATTGGTGCCCCTCAGGTTCAGATGTAGACCATCCTGTCTATAGAGGTCCCACCTTCCCCAGAAAGAGCCCCAGTTATCCAGAAATCTGAATCCCTCCCGCCTGCACCATCCCTGTAGCCACGTGTTTAATTGCTCTCTCTCCCTATTCCTCATCTCACTATCAGGTGGCACAGGCAACAACCCAGAGATAACAACTCTGTTCTCGCTCTGAGCTTCCATCCTAGCTCCCTAAAGGCCTGCCTAACATCCTTGTCCCCTTTCCTACCTATGTCATTAGTGCCAATGTGGACTACGACTTGGGGCTGCTCCCCCTCCCCCTTAAGGACCCGGAAAACACGATCCGAGACATCACGTACCCTTGCACCTGGGAGGCAACATACCAAACGTGAGTCTCTCTCGCTCCCACAAAATCTCCTATCTGTGCCCCTGACTATTGAGTCCCCAATTACTAATGTTCTACTCCTTTCCCCCCTTCCCTTCTGAGCAACAGGGACAGACTCTGTGCCAGAGGCCCGTACCCCATGGCTTACCCCTGGTAAGTCCCCCCCCCCACAAGTATCCAAAACGGTATACTTGTTACTCAGGGGAACGACCGCAGGGGGTCCCTGCACTGACTGCTTCTTCCCAGTCCCTCTTACAGTTACCCATCTATCTCCAGTCTTTGGTCTAACTACTTCCCTGAAGTTCCTATCTATGACCCCCTCTGCCTCCCGAATGATCCGAAGTTCATCCAGCTCAAGCTCCAGGTCCCTAACACGGTTTTTGAGGAGCTGGAGTTGGGTGCACTTCCCACAGATGAAATCAACAGGGACACTGATGGTGTCCCTCACCTCAAACATTCTGCAGGAGGAGCATTGTACTGCCTTCCCTGACATCACCTCTAGATTTAAAAAAAACAAGAAAAATAAAAATAAAGGAAGAGCTTACCTGGTATTCCCTCAAACCCTGCTCCCGCTGAAAGGTAAGCAAATTTAAAGGCACTCACTCACCTTCAGGACAGGCTCCTGCGCCCGCTTGGGCGGGGGTTTTGGTTCATAGGGGGAGGTAGGGTGGGAAACACTGACAAAGTGTTTCAGGTTTAACTGTCACTTGACAACAGCCCCTCCACAAACCACCTTCAAATTAGGCTGACCGCTGGTGAATGAAGAATGGTCAAGTGGGGCCGGTACTGGGAGACAGCTGCTGCCTATAGAACTGTAGTCCAGTGACTTCAGTAAAAGAAGCCCAAAAAACTGGTGGCGTGGTCAACTGTAAATTGCCGTCCTCCCCAGTGGTGGCTATTCTGCTTGGAGATGTGAAGATGAACAGATTTGATTGAGGTGTTCAAAATTATTTTTTATTATATTATTAAAAAATAATTTTAGAGTACCCAATTAATTTTTTCCAATTAAGGGGCAATTTAGCATGGCCAATCCACCTAACCTGCACATTTTTGGGTTGTGTGGGCGAAACCCACGCAAACATGAGGAGAACGTGCAAACTCCACACGGACAGTGGCCCAGAGCCAGGATCGAACCTGGGACCTCAGCGCCGTGAGGCAACAGCACTAACCACTGCGTCACCGTGCTGCCCAAGGTGTTCAAAATTATGAGGGGTGTGCACAGAGAAGCTAAGGAGAAACTGCTCTCACCAGCGGAAAGTTTAAGAACCAGAGGATGCCGATTTAAGGCGATTGGCCAAAAGCTGCAGCCATGGCGTGAAGAATAACCTTCTACTCGGTGTGCGGTTAGATTTCTGGGATGTGCTGCCTGTGAGTACGGTGGAGGCAGATTCAATCGAGGCCTTCAAGAGAATTGGACAATTGTCTGAAGAGAGAAGATTTGCAGGGAAAAGGAAGGGCTGTGGGACAGAGAGCCGGCAAGGACACAACAGTGCTCTAACCATTCTACAATTCTATGGTGTTCAATAACAATAAATGCAAATCTATTCTATTTTCCAGGTGTATTTTTTAATACATTCGTCATTTCTTAACTCTTGTGCTGGTAAAAGTAATGAATTAGCAGTCCTACCTCGGCAACAGGAATGTTATTAGCTCGGGATCCTTCATCTAAAGGACAGAGGAGATATAAAAAAATAATAATAAAATGCCATTTGTGTTAGTACTCAAAGGAATCAACCCATTGACAATGTGAGGCCTTAATGTTAGTTTGGTATTTGGTTTAAATCAGAGGACAAGACAAATAAATGCATTTTTCTTTTGGTGAATTTCATCCTTCTCTCCTGAACACAGCTATTGTTGGTTCTCTGAACCCGATCTTTACATCCTGGGATGCAGCCAACTGAGGAAGAGTTGTGCCTGAAGTTGTCTTTACTGGTCTCATGTGAAATTGCCTAAAAGTTGTACAGCGGTCTGGCATAAGGAAACACAGCAACAAAACAAAAAGGGGGGGGGGTTAAAAGAAACGGAATTTCGGGTTTTGACAGGATTCAGCTGTACCCGGAATTAAACCACTGACAGCACTTCAGTGAGCAACAAGCCTCCCTACTTTTACCTTGACTCAGTCCCTTTGTGTGTCGTTTGTCATCTGCTTTCTGGCTGAACCGTTTGTAAGCCTCGGTTTGTTGGTATTGCTCCAGCTCCTTCATGTAGCGCTCTTTGTCTTTCTCCGCCTCATCTAAATAGTGCTGGATAGACAGAACAGACTGATTATGACACACAAAGGGTTTATAGAGATGGGATGCATTTGGAATTTACAGTGTTGGGAGCTAAGCAGAGAACACTAGACTGATCACATATTCACCTAGATAACAACTAACACACAACTACCACAGACAGACAAATTGAGTATTCACACAGGCACACAGTGATGAAGAATATATGCACGCAGTGCTCTCACAGTGATCTCTACTTGGTTCGTGCATGATTTCTACAAGTGTGAAAAATCATAATGAACCATATAAATTCCCCAGTCACTTTCATTACTGTAGACATCTTTATTGCTAAATGTAAGCGGACAGGCCACCTTGATGGTACAACGTGCCCTTGTACCAACACATAACCTGCTGCAGATCGATGATTCCCAAAAGGAGGCATTTATTTAATTCCAACCACTGCAAAGTACAAGCCATTCCCCGTCTTGTTCTCATTCTTCACCGCCCTTGAAGTTCTCAAAACCCATCATATAACTGAAGCTTTCCAATTTATCTTTTCTTTAATAATCTTTATTGTCACAAGTAGGCATATATTAACTCTGCAATGAAGTTACTGTGAAAAGCCTCTAGTCGCTACATTCCGGTGCCTATTCGGGCACAAAGAGGGAGAATTCACAATGTCCAATTCACCTAACAAGCATGTCTTTCAGGACTTGTGGGAAGAAACCGGAGCGCCAGGAGGAAACCCACGCAGACACGGGGAGAACGTGCAGACTCCGCACAGGCAGTGACCCAAGCAGGGAATCGAACCTGGAACCCTGGAGCTGTGAAGCAACAGTGTTACCCACTGTGTTACCGTGCTGCCCTCATCTCCTCATCCCCTTCACCTTGATGCTGTCCCCAAATAGGGGCCTCGGTTCAGTACTCACGGCCCTCAAAAGTTTTGTTTTCGGTGGGTGGGTGAGTGGGGAATTTTAGCTCTACTGCATAAATGTTAGATTGGTTTACAATGAGAGTTTACCATGTGGACCTGGAGACTTGTGGCACAGCACACCAATGGGCTACATCTTCAAGCCACCCATCCCACATGTTCATGTGGTCCTGTTAAAGCTCTGCTGCTACAGATAAATATTACAAGATTGTAACCATGGTCAGATGAGGTTTGCAGTTGTGGGAATTCAGTTGTGCCCAACATTAGATACAAGCGTTGTTCAACTCGGTACCTGCTTATCATCTGCAGGAAGTTTACTCCATTCATTCCCTAACATTCTGGTGATTTCGGAAAAGGGAACATCTGGCCGCTGTGCTCGAAGCTGCTCCCGACGTTCATTGAGGAATCTCACATAGCCAGTCAGTGGAGCTTTAGGCGCATTGCTGTCCTTGGTTGCTTTTTTCCTTTTTCTTCCTTTGGGCCAGCCCCCTTTCTTGCCAGTTTTCTGTTTAACAACACAAAGACAGCCTGCTTTACAATGTCAAAGAGACCGAGTAGCGGCAGAAGGCACTTTAAACAAAATCCCCGTTGCAGTGAAAGTTCCCAACATCATACAGCACATTACAAGCAGTAGCTCGATACCAGAGCCCCATCAAAAAAAACAAACCAACCCATGTGCATCTCAGATTAGGATCTGTCCCTCACCAGCTGGATCACCTCTATTTTTCCATTCACTTATCCAGCTTGCCATTTCATGCAAAACGGCAACTTAACTTATTTCAAGTCCAATCTACTGTGACCACAGAAAGATTAGCGAAGCGGGAATGAATCAAACCAACCCAGTACAGTATTCAAAGATGCTCATTTATTTATTGGAGCAAACATTTCAGTCTTTGCTCTCACAAAGCTCCATTAACCAGCTCCCTTTCTGGGCAACTATTTAAAAAATTGTTTTTAGAGTACCCAATTAGATATTTTTTTCCAATTAAGGGGCAATTTAGCGTGGCCAATCCACCTACCCTGCACATATTTGGGTTGTGGGGGTAAAACCGACGCAGACGTGGGGAGAATGTGCAAACTCCACACGGACAGTGACCCAGGCTGGGATTCGAACCCGGGTCCTCAGCACCGCAGTCCCAGTGCTAACCACTGCACCATACGTCGCCCCTCTTTCTGAGCAACGAAAGGGCAGATAGAAGAATTGAACACATACAGGTATTCTGCTTAAGACACTGCCAAGACCAAGTCATAGAACAAAGAACGCCACAAATTCAATTCCCAGTTTGTGCTGAGTTAGCTGATCTTAGCCAAGTTACTACTGATACCCTGGGCAGTCTGAGGAAGGCAGGAGGTAAGGGAACTAGAGTTCCCATTGCTAATCGCTTTGTCCCAACCATTCTCAAAATGCTGAGTGAGAAGGATATTTGGTTCAGGTGTGGTATCGCCCACTGTTCAATCGCATGCCATTTACACTGCTATGGGGAAAGTGACAACTGGGCAATGCCCTAGAAGCCAGCTGTGGTACTTGAAAGAATAGAAATAATTGCAATATTTAACGTTTTGCTAGATAGTGACTGCATTACAAGCTTTATGTACAGTTTTGATAAATAACCTCAAACTATGAGCACAATATAATTTCACAGGCATTTTACTACACTCCCCACAGGGAGGAGGATCGACACCTACTGAAAGTCCAAATTATGCTTGATTCACTTTTGCACCCTTTTCTGAAATGGTATTTAAAATTTTCCCAATTTCACTCTAACCACAGAGCTGCCGATCATGTTACACATAGAAATGTTGGGAGGCTGCAAATATATTATGTCTGTAATACATACAAGAAAGATAAGCAGGGTGAAAATCATGAGGTCACCAATGTGATTTTAAACACAAAGGCATGCACTGTACTGAACAACAAAAGGCTTACACAGTGTGCAATACTTCAAATGCTCATCACTGCTCCATCATGCTAGATCGACTTCATTGAACACACAGTGAATTAATGTGACTCTTTTCCGGTGTGAATTCTGTGTTCATCAATGTAAAGGACATCAATGCTGGGGAACAGAACCATTTCAGGCACAAAGTGCCAACCTTTGAGTACTCACAGGTCAGGTGAGGCACAGTGAGGTGCAGAGATGTGTACCTCTGATTGTACTAATGTGTCATTTTTGTCTCCAGCAAACAGCTTTTGGCCACTCTGATGGAGCAAATGTTAATTTCCAGCCAAGCCAGGGAGTGTTTTACGCCGTTAGCATGACAGGGAGTAACTCTCACAGCTGGGAGACAAAGACTTTCATCCCACCAGACTGAGTTCGATTTCAACATTGATCTCAACGACCAGCTCCCCAGTGTTCCAGCTATTATCCACTCCCCAAGTAACTCATTTGAGTCAGAGGGTCAATGAACTCTCCACTTGGCTGAGCTGCTGGCAATTCATTGATTTAGAGAGGGAAATAATCTGAAGGTAAATCCATCAGTCGTACTCCTAGCCGTCAACATAAGAGTTAGTTAGCCCACATGGAAATAGTGCAGGAATACAAGTGATCAGGAGAAAAGCTAGCTCCCCTTTATTACAACGCAAATGTGCCACTTGACAGTGAGCCACACAGTCCAGAGGATGCTGGTCCAATTCCTGGTCTGTGAGGAAGTCTGTCAGCTAAGGCAGCAGCTGAAGAGCCATAACTGGCCTCAGGATCACCGAGCTAAATTAGATTTTTTATTAAATCGCCCTGGTGCCCCATGGAGTCATTCCAGAAGAGAACAATAGAAAATGTAGGAAATAGATTTCTTTAACCATCGAACTGGATTTAAACAATTTTTGCTCAAAAAATCCTTCGCGGGGGGCGGTATGTGGTGCAATGGATAGCACTGGGACTGCGGCGCTGAGGACCTGGGTTCGAATCCCGGCCCTGGGTCACTATCCGTGTGGAGTTTGCACATTCTCCCCATGTCTGCGTGGATTTCACCCCCACAACCCAAAGATGTGCAGGTTAGGTGGATTGGCCACGCTAAATAAATTGCCCCTTAATTGAAAACAAAAAGAATTGGGCACTCTAATTTTATATTTTTTAAAAATCCTTTGCTGAAAAATTACAATTTTACAGAATTAAAGCTGGACATCTAGCTTGAACCTTCATGAATCAAAAAGATGAATCTTTGCAGGGTAAAATGGACAAGTAGTTGGTAAATGGCTGATCGAATAATGAAGTGTACTGAAACAATGGAAGTCCATTTTATTCCTACGTTTGTGTTGAATTGACTGATTTCAGACAGAGCAATAGTAAGGATGTTCCTCCCAGTCATAGTGTAGCCAAGTAACAGAAGGAAAACAAACAGCCCGCCTGGATACTTGTACCCAATCACTGTCCAGTCACTCCTGATGGGGAGTGTCCACATATAGGTGCTAGGTCACGACCGAAATATGCAACTTGGGTGAAGTACAAAAGGAACTGCTACTGTCATGGTTACCAAAAAGTACCCAGTTAATTTGATCCAATTAAGGGGAAATTTAGTGTGGCCAGCCCACCTACCCTGCACATCTTTGGGTTGTGGAGGTGAGACCCACGCAGACACGGGAGATTGTGCAAACTCCCGATGGACAGTGATTCTGGGCCGGGATTGAACCTGGATCCTCGCCGCCCTGAGGCTGCAGTGCTAACCAGTGCGCCACCGTGCCGCCCTGGTTACCATAATCTAAGTACGAAACAGAATTTTGTGGAGGAGATCAAAGGGAAGCCCTTAGGGCCCAGATATATACTTTTTTCTTCCCTTTGGTTAGCACTGCTGTCTCACAGCACCGAGGACCCGGGTTCAATCCTGACCCCAGGTCACTCTCTGCTTCTCTATCTCACTTTCCTCCTTTTAAGACACTCCACAAAATATATATATATATTTTAAATAAATTTAAGAGTACCCAATCATTTTTTCCTTTCCAACAAAGGGGCAATTTAGCGTGGCCAATCCACCTACTCTGCACATCTTTGGGTTGTGGGGGTGAAATCCACGGAGACAGGGAGAGAATGTGCAAACTCCACACAGACAGTGGCCCGGGGCCAGGATCGAACCTGGATCCTCACGCCATTAAGACTACCGTCCACCCCTACACTCACCAAGCTGTTTATTTTGATAATAGTTCAACCTTATTTGAAATCCAGATTATGCTGTGCCAACCCTTTGCCTTTCCGAAATCTGCTCATAAGCCCCTCGAGTGAGAAAAAAAATGGAAGTGTGCCCCCAACCCCAAGCGAAAAGGTTGGACAAGCCTGAGCTAGGGCTCTTTGATCTTTTTCCACATGACTCCAACCTGTCCCTTCCTTATTACTTTTATTTCCATTTCATGTTCACCTTGTTCAATTATTTCATTAAATTCTCTTAGATGGCATTAAAGACTTAATTTGAATTTACCCAAATTAATTGTCACAGAAATGTGAATTTTTTTTTTTTTTGCAAGGAAAAAAATTAATAGGATTATTTGCGCTGGAGGAAACAATACTTTTACTGTGCTGTTTAGCAACTCAGCGATGAACACAGATGGTTTTCACACTCACCTCCTCCTCACTTCTTTGCTCATTGCTGTCTGCTGCCTGAGGGGACTCATTCTGTAATAACTGCACCTGCGACAGATCCTCCACAAACTCTGGATTGTTCAGGGACTGAGACACCCCTGAACTGTATGAGCCTTCTGGGCCTGAAAAACTACATTAGAAAGGAAAAGGGTTTAAAGTCTGCTGTGCGAAGGAGGTCAGAGTACAGTGCACCAATGTCACACGGTCTGTTTAACGTATTAACACAAATATGTTGCAGCAAAACCAAAACTTTACTTCAGTCTAAGTGCTTCTCATGCAATACTCTTAACTTGCCCAACTCAAATCGTTCCCACCAGCACCGCCAGTGAGAGAGGTCTGTAACCACCATGACATCACCCTGGTATTATGTACCTCAGATGCTCTCTTCCAGGCATAAGTCACAATTCCGGAAGGACAAAATCTGTAATTGTACTGCTGGGTGCTCTTTGCAGTCCACAGTGATATAGCACAAACTATTCACACACCCACCAGTATCCTTCACTGAAAAAAAAACAAACACCAAAGAAAAAAAAACAAGTTTGCGGTGAAAATTTCAGAAACTCAATTGCCCTTCACTGAAATCTAATGACCACACTTGCTGTGCGTGGCTCAAAACACACGAGCCTGTCTTTTAGTGAGGTCTGTGAAGTTCAATGATGATCATCAATTTACTGCAGCAAATAGTTTTATTTTTTATTTTTTTAATAAATTTAGATTACCCAATTATTTTTTCCAATTAAGGGGCAACTTAGCGTGGCCAATCCACCTACTCTGCACATTTTTGGGTTGTGGGGGCGAAACCCACGCAGACACGGGGAGGATGTGCAAACACCACACGGACAGTGACCCAGAGCCGGGATCGAACCTGGGACCTCAGCGCCGTGAGGCGGTTGTGCTAACCACTAGGCCACCGTGCTGCCCTACTGCAGCAAATATTGAGGCATTGTGGTTCCACTATGTTTCATTAGCACTTTCATAGGTCAACTGCTTCGGCACAAGTAGAAATTGATCAGTTTGTTGAGCGCATTTCAGGCAGGCGACTTTCCTGGCAGCACAGTGCAGTGGAGAATCAACAGAAAGTGCTACAAGTCTCTTAATTCAACTTTATAACACAAAAGTGAAGCAGCACCACTGGTTGCAAGTCAGTCACTGGTAGTGGTGATGGCGAGAGCAATTCAAACTGATCAACTGCAGAGAGTCATAGAGGTCTACAACATTTGAAGTGCACATCTAAATACTTGTGTCACACAGTAGAGAAGATACATGTAACTCCAAATCTTTCTACAGTATATCCATTCACTAAAGTCCAGTGACTGCTCTGATTCTCAAGTACTTCTCAACCATTCTGACAGGTAATCCTAAAGTACGAATTAAGGTTAAATGAGGCAACGGGCATCAACCCGTATAATCCATCCCTTACAATATGGTTGTTCACATTATGAATACTGATGTTGAGGGGGCGGCATGTGGCGCAGTAGTTAGCACTGGGACTGTGGCGCTGAGGACCCGGGTTCGAATCCCGGCTCTGTCCGTGTGGAGTTTGTACATTTTCCCCCCATGTCTGCGTGGGTTTCACCCCCACAACACAAAGATCTGTGGGTTAGGTAGATTGGCCACACTAAATTGCCCCTTAATTGGAAAAAAAATAATTGGGTACTCTAAATTTTTTAAAAAATGAATACTGATGTTTATAAATGCTCGTTTGTGTGTCCGGGTGCATTGTTCTCACTGGGTTTCAATAAAGAAGAGTCTTTGGTCCTGACTGAGTTAATCAGAGGCTGAGGCCACTTCAGCATCTTCAATGATCAAAAAACATAGCTTAACACAGCTTGTTACAATCACAAATGCAGAATAAAAAGTGAGGCATCAAACTTTTGGCAAAAACATCAACATATGGAAAATGTCATGGAATAAGGTTGCTTTTGTAGAAATAGGTTAAAGTAAAAAGTGAGAATGCGTGGCATCATTCCAAGCTAGCATCTTTTACAGCAATTACTGACTAGTTATATAACTAGTTATATATGGAAGATTTTTTTAAAATCTACTGCTGCGGATTTGTTATCCTGCCTCTGAATGCAAGCTATTGTGTAGATGTTGAGCAAGGACAGGATTAATCTTTTGTGATGTGCCCACCTTTCAATGGCCCACTAACGCTGTTTGTATAGGATATCTCCTGAAGGATGGCCAATTGGGTGAGGCTCTGACGGTGGATAGTTGCTGTGAAGTCATATTTAGTGGCTCTAAGGAAGAGGGCCTGGATGCACTAATGTGGTGTGAGAGGAGGTGGGATATGCATGTGTTGCAACAGATGGACGCCTATCTGGCGGTATACCTTTTTCCCTGCCCCCAAATCCCTTCTTCTCAAAATAAATTCTAGTTAGTTTTCTTCTCATTGTCCAAAGACATTTTAACTTTTAACTGGGGTACAGTTCCATTGACAAAAGGCACACACTAACACAGCTCTTAAGTCTTTATTATTGCTCTGTGAGCCTATCGGTAGCCGTCAGGAGGCTATGGAGAGCAGCCTTCCTCAAGGCGAACCGCTGCATATTGAGGGGAGTTTTCTGTCCTCTGTTACCCGTAGCGCTAGTCTAGTGTAGGCAACAGCTAACTCAAAGACTTGAAGCCAAGGTGTGCACACCTCCACAGTTCACTCACCTGCCAACGCATATACTGCACGTGATCATAGAGAATGTGAACAGGTTAATCGATCTTGCTAACGTCCGTTGGACTATACTGCAACAACAGTCGCTACATGCAGGGGAACAAGTGAAAAAAAGGCAGTGCTTACCCAATTACCTTCCAGGCTCTGGTATCCTCTCATGTGCAAATTAATTAAATACAGTGCAATATTGTGTGCCTTTTGGCAAGAATGTATCTGACATACCCTGCATCGACTGTCAGATCTGCACTCTCCTTTGATACATCATCATCAGCAAAAAGGGGAGGTAATGCTGTGTTCGACATAAGTCCATCCATCATTCTAAGAAGAAAAGATTACGTTTTAGTTTATTCTTAAAAAAAAGGAAGTTCATTCACTTCTGCCCTTGAGAATTAATCATTTTATTCATCGTTTCAATAGTTCATGATTCTATTAAGTTAAAATAAAATATTGCTTCAAATGCAATAATAGTTTGGTTGGGGTTATTATGCCACTCATAGGGCCTTAAGGATCAATGAAAGGTTTAAATCTATGTTTCAGCACTTCTGTCATCACAACACGGCTTGTTTGTCGTCTTCAGTTAAAAATCAGAAAGACAGAATCCTGTATGCATAAAATGCTGTAACTGTGCCAATATCATCTGACTCAATCTACCCATCTGTAAATTGCTAACTGACAGTTCTGGATCAAACATTTGGACTGCTTAGGGATTTGAAACTAAAAGCACGACCTTCAGTGAATATATGTTGGTGTTACAAATGAGAGATACATTTTATAAATGGTGAGCCTCAAAAGGGTGTTTCATCCGTTTGTTCATTCTTTATTCTGAAACTCATTAATATTCATATTGATTTCTTAAATCCAGTAGCATGGTGAAAGACTCTCTTTAATCTGCATAGCTTTATAGTTTGGCAGGAAAGAATGGGACAGTGATTGGGGAAATCAAATGTTTGATGCCTTAAACCGACAGATATTCTGGGGTGAAGAGTTTTTTTTTAAAAACGAGATAGAAACAGGAGGCATCCGATACCTTGCAGAAGCACCTCGCCATGCAGCAGGATAAATAATATAATGTGCTGACAGTTAATGGAGCTTTAACATACTGGAACGCTGCTGAACTATGACCAAGTTAAACATACAATCAGGCCAATTCGGAGCGGGTGCGAAACGCTCAATCCTCAAGCCTGCTCCACCATTCAATAAGATCATGGCTGATTGGATTGCTACATGAACTCCACATTCCTGCCTACCGCTGATAACCTTTCGCCCGCTTGCTAATCAAGAATCTATCGAGCACTGCCTTTAAAATATTCAAAGACTGCGTTCACTGTCTTCTGAGGAAGAGAGTTCCAGAAGCTCAAGACCTCCTGAGAGAAAAAAAACTCCTTGGCGCGGTCTTAAACGGGTGACCTCTTATTTTTAAATAGTGACCCCCTGGTTTCAGATTCTCCCACAAGAGGAAACATCCTATCTCAATCCACCCTATGAAGACCCCTCACGAACTTAAATATTTCAATCAAGTCCAAAGATGTGCAGGTTAGATGGATTGGCTATGTTAAATTGCACTTAGGTGGAATTCCGGAGATAGGGCGGGGGAATGGGCCTAGGTAGGGAGCTCTTTCAGAGGGTCAGTGCAGACTTGAGGGTCGAATGGCCTCTTTCTGCACTGTATGGATTCTATTCAAGCCATGCCTTGGCCTTCAAAACTTTTGGGGATACGGTTGCACAGTGGTTAGCACTGCTGCCTCACAGCACCAGGGACCGGGATTCAATTCCGACCCTGCGTGACTGTGTGGAGTTTGCACTTTCTCCCCGTGTCTGCATGGGTTTCTTCCGGGTGCTCCGGTTTCCTCCCACAATCCAAACAGGTGCAGGTTAGGTGGAATGGATATTCTAAATTATCCCTTAGTGTCCAAAAGGTTAGGTACGGTAATGGGGGAGTGGTCCTGGGTGGGCTGCAGGCTCAATGTGCCAAATGGCCTCCTTCTGCACTGTAGGGATTCTATGTTCACAACCTGCCCAGTCCAAGCATTAGTCTAGTAAACCCTATCTAAGACAGAGATGATGAGAATTGTTTTTCTCTCAGAGGGTTGAGTGTCGCTGGAATTCTCTTCCTCAAAAGGCAGTGGAAACACAGTCAAAGAACAAAGAAAAGTCCAGCACAGGAACAGGCCCTTCGGCCCTCCAAGCCTGCGCTGACCATGCCGCCCATCTAACCTAAAACCTTTTACACTTCCGGGGTCCCATATTCTTTCATTCCCATCCTATTCATGTATTTGCCAAGACACCATGGTTTCTCAATTTTTTCCAGCCATGGAACCCTTTTGACTTCCCAAGATACTGAAGAAATCCCCGAGAAACATTCTTACTATGTCGAAGAGCCAAACCACAAAAAAATGATAGGGTTTGTACGCATGGCGCAAAAACAAATTTATCGAGGTCTTTTCTATTTCTTATATGTATATGTTTACTATAATTTAAAAGTTTTCATTAAAAAATGTACATAGGTCTTAGCTTTTGTCATTTTTAATGGGGGGGTGGGGGGGCGTTGCTGTTCCTTTGGTTCAAATGGGAAGAGCGCTGCTGGATTCTGACACACACACTCTCATCTCGCTATCACACACACTATCATCTGAATATTTTTAAGGCAGAGTGAGATAGATTCTTGATTAACAAGGGGGTAAAAGGTTATCAGGGGTAAGTGTGAATGTGGGGTTGTGCCTACAATCAGATCAGTCATGATCTTATGGAATCTTCGTGGCCCACTCTTGCTGCTCATTCCTACGTTTGTAAACCTTCTCTGAACTGCATCATCAACAAATTTAACAACCATGGGCGCCATTCTCCAATAATGGGGCTATGTCCCCACGCCAATGTCAAAACGCGAGTGTTTCACTCTGGACTTTCCTTAAGACCTGCAGGGGCTCGCAGGGCCCCGGAGGGCTCCTCGTAGCTCTGGCTGCGGTTAGGGGGCCCTGCACTTCCGGTCAGGAGTCTGCGCATGCGCACAGCGGCGGCAGCCCTGTGCGACATGGCGGACTCACATCGCAGACCATGATGAACGAAGTAGGTTCCCCCAAGATCGTGCGCGCCCGCGGATTGGTGCCGCCCAATCGCTTGCCTGGCTGCCTGTGTCGTCCCCCCCTCCCACCAGGGCGGCCATGGACTGAGTCCGCAGCCGCCACCGGCCGCTCCCGTCAGGCATACTGTGGTTAGAACCACGCTGTCGGGAACATGGCCAGTTTTCCTGGGAGAATCACCGCGGGGGGCCTCTGTCAATGGCCCCCTACCCGCGCCATGTAAACTGCACTCGCCTGATTTGCAGTGATTCTCCGGGGACCGGAGAATTGCGGGAGCGGAGTCGGACCAGATTTCGGCGTAACCGCCCATTCTCCGCCCCGATCACGATTTTGGTGCAGAGGCTCAGAGAACCCCGCTGCATATCTTTGGTCCCTTCATCCAAGTCATTTATATAAAATGTAAACAGTTGCGATTCCAACACTGATCCCTGTGACGCACCACCTGTTACATCTTGCCAACCAGAAAATGACCCATTTATGCCTACTCTCTGTTTTTTGTTAGCTAACCAATCTTCTATCTATGCCAACATGTTATCCACTACACCAAAAGCTTTTATTTTCCACAATAACCTTTGATGTGGCACCTTATCAAATGCCTTCTGGAAATGTAAGTTCAGTACATCATAGCCAAGATCCAGTCTGAGGTACTAAGATTTTTTTTGATAAGTTTGGGCAAGATTATAAAATTGATCTTTTCCAACAATATTGACAATAATGTGCCATGGTATTTGGGTCAGTGTGATATCCTGCAGCATTCTGCACTCACTGCCTGGAATCCATTTGCTGCCACATTACTTCGGTTTTTCACAAGATGTCACAGCGACTGTAGAAATGCTAGTTTTGCTACAGGCTTGAGTATGAAGTTGTTGCGAGTCTAGACAGCCCAGTTGCTCTGGCTCTTACATACTTATAGAACATAGAACAGTACAGCACAGAACAGGTTCAGGGTGGGAGATATAGGAGGGATGTCCGAGGTAGGTTCGTTACTCAGAGTGGTTAGGGTGTGGAATGGACTGCCTGCTGTGATAGTGGAGTCGGACACTTTCGGAACTTTCAAGCGGTTATTGGATAGGCACATGGAGCACACCAGAATGACAGGAAGTGGGATAGCTTGATCTTGGTTTCGGACAAAGCTCGGCAAAACATACATGACGCTGGTGAGACCACACTTGGAATATTGTGTGCAATTCTGGTCACCTCACTACAGGATGTGGAAGCATTGGAAAGGGTGCAAAGGAGATTTACCAGGATGCTGTCTGGTATTTTTAGCTCATCGCTGTGAGACCTAATTAACAGGTTATGTCACGGTGTCCTGATGTTACAAGTGTGAAGGAAATAGAAGCTTGGCAACTGAACTGCCCCGATCACACATGCGCTGCAAGTAGAGGAGCTGAGGGTTTCATTTCTGAATCCCCAGTGCCGTGGGGTCAGATCACAGGTCAGACTGTATATATAGAGTCACAGCAAAGCAAACTAAAATACTAGTTCAAATCTTAGATTGTATTACAAACAATTAATGCAGGAATGTAACAGTTTTGTTCTCACTGTAGGTAAAGAAAATATTCCAAATGCACTTATGAAAATATGTTTTAGAAAATACATATTTTAAGTACACTGAATTCGAAGTTTGTAAATCCTCTGTAACTATCAGTGCATTGAAGAGGTCACCAGGTCTTGTGCCGAAGGGTAGCGTTAATGCATCTGAGCCAGCAATTCCAGGTTCAAGTCCCACTTCAGGACTTGATGGCCAAGGGAAGCACATTCATAGCGTGGCCAACGGGGCTGATTATTAACCTGCAAATCCTTCCAATGTGCTGGTGGCAGGCAGCAAGAACAGGAGAGTCCCCTGAACAGCTATGTTTGATGTCGGGTGGCGTCCCTCAAGCTGTAGCCTCTGGCGACGCTTGGGAAAAATTAGATCTGGAAACAGACATTAGCATGTGTGCTTTGTCTGCCTCATGACACGGGAAACACTGAAGTCTAAGTTTCTAAGAGGAGGTCTCCACTGATGCTTACTGTAATATGTCAGCACGGGGTTTATGATTGGGTAAGTCAGTGATTGGAACTGAAAAATCAGTCTTGCTTTTCAACATTAAATTTCCATGACTATTACAAACAATTAATGCCCTGTGAAAGTAATTTGAAGTTTATGAGCACTGTGCTGCTTGATGTATGCTCAGACCGTGGGAATCAGTTATAATTCACCACACATCAGTAAACGGGGAGAAAAAATGTGAAATACATTTAAAATTAACACATTATACACAGTACCAAATATCCTGAAGGAAGCCAAGCACGGGAGTGAAGAATTAAGCTGCAGAGGGATACTGCTTTCAGGGACAGACCGACAGACTGACATCCATCCCAAGAAATGGTTCAGTACAAGAACGTCTGCAGGGTGGGTGGCCATATCAGCAACATCTCGACCAGCTGCAACCTCCTAGGTTCAGTATTGAACCACCACAGTGCCAGGAAATGCTCAATGGTGGGAGATGAAACAGTCTGACTGATATAATACAATAATCTTTATTGTCACCAGTTTCTTACATTAACACTGCAATGAAGTTACTGTGAAAAGCCCCTAGTCGCCACATTCCAGCAGCGCCTGTTCAGGTACATAGAGGGCGAATTCAGAATGTCGAATTTACCTAACAGCACATCTTTCGGGACTTGTGGGAGGAAACCGGAGCACCCGTTGGAAACCCACGCAGACACAGGGAGAATGTGCAGACTGCACAGACAGTGACCCAAGCCAGGAATCGAACCTGGGACCCTGGAGCTGTGAAACAGCAGTGCTAACCACTGTGCTACCGTGATGTTGAGGCTATTCCTTCTTATATGTTCAGAATCTGTGCCAAGATGACCGTATTTGGCAATATTTCTACATGCCACAAGTAGTTAAAACCATGGTTTCTCAATTTTTTCCAGCCATGGAACCCTTTTGACTTCCCAAGATACTGAAGAAATCCCCGAGAAACATTCTTACTATGTCGAAGAGCCAAACCACAAAAAAATGATAGGGTTTGTACGCATGGCGCAAAAACAAATTTATCGAGGTCTTTTCTATTTCTTATATGTATATGTTTACTATAATTTAAAAGTTTTCATTAAAAAATGTACATAGGTCTTAGCTTTTGTCATTTTTAATGGGGGGGTGGGGGGGCGTTGCTGTTCCTTTGGTTCAAATGGGAAGAGCGCTGCTGGATTCTGACACACACACTCTCATCTCGCTATCACACACACTCTCAGCTCATAGAAACACACACACACAAACTCCCTCCCTCATCGTACCCACAGACACACACTCACTCATCTCACAGGCGGGCACGCAGGCACACACAGTCTCTCATATCATGGGCACGCGCGCACACAGTCTCTCATCTCACAGGTACACAAGCAAGCAGTCTTTTAGCTCGCACGCAAGTAGTCTCTCAGCTCGCACCTCTCGGCTTGCATGCATGCAGTCTCATCACACGTTCACACACTCTTATCACATCTCATGCGCATGCATTCAGTCTCTCATCACACACAAGGACGCATACTCTCATCTCACAGAACACACACACTCTCATCTCACAGGGAACACACACACTCTCATCTGCATGGACACACACACACTCTCATCTCGCACAGAAACACTGAGGCCCGAACACTCCTGACCAGGGCCCAAACGCTCTTTCCTTCCACCCCCATCACAGGCCTGACTGCTCTCTCCGCCTCTCCATCCCCCGCCCCCCCCAAACAGCACTGTGGGTGGACCTACACCACAGGAACTAGGGACTACAGCAATTCAAGGCAGCTCACCAGCACCTTCTCAAGGGCAATTAGTGATGAGCAATAAATGCTGGCCTAACCAGTGACACGCATATCCCATGAACGAATGAATACAAAAGAAAGAAAGACTTGCATTTACATAACACTTTTCGTCACCACAGACTATCTCAAAACGCTTCACGGTCAGTGAAGTACTCTGGAAGCGTACTGCTGTAATGTTCTTTTTTGTGATGTTGATTGAGGGATAAATACTGGCCATTCTTGGCTGTGCACTTTTCTGAAAGAGGAATCTTTCACATCCACCCGAGGTGAGTGATGGGGCCTTGGTTTAACGTCTCATCAGAGAGATGTTGCTGCACTGGCGTGCCAGCCTTGTTCTTCCTCTGGGTGCTCCGGTTCCCTCCCGGAAGTCCCGAAAGACGTGCTTGTTAGGTGAATTGGACATTCTGAATTCTCCCTGTGTGTACCCGAACAGGTGCCGGAATGTGGCGACTAGGGTCTTTTCACAGTAACATCATTGCAGTGTTAATGTAAGCCTATGTGTGACACTGATAAAGATTATTATTAATTTGCTTAGGTCCCACAGTGGGACGTGAACCCGAAACCTGGTGACTCAGAGATGAAAGTGCTGACAACTGAGACATGGCTAACACGGTACAGAAACAGAGTCAGCTGACAAAAAGATCAAGTGTGTTTAAGGTAGTGGAGCTGTTTATTTTAAAATTTAGAGCACCCAATTAATGTTTTCCAATTAAGGGGCAATCCACCCAACCTGCACATTTTTGGGTTGTGGGGGCGAAACCCACGCAAACACAGATGGAATGTACAAACTCCACACGGATAGTGACCCAGAGCCGGGATCGAACCTGGGACCTGGGTGCTGTGAGGCCGCAGTGCTAACCCAGTGTGCGACCGTGCTGCCCTAGTGGAGCTGGTTTTATCATTCAGTGGGGCTCTGACTGCAGTAGCAGCCCGTGTCCTCAGTGAGAGAGCCCAACCATTTAAATCGGCTGGCCTTATACAGGTGAGCTACACATACTGAACCAGTGCTTATACGCAGCTCGCCAATCAGGGGAGTGAAGCGTAGTCTCGTGACTCCTTCATCGAGCTAAAATGGAAGTTAGGAGACTTTTGGGGAGTGAGGCAAAGGTGAGAAATCACAGGGGGGTGTGGCACTGGGGAAACTGCCCAGCAGCCACATTCACACACAAAGATCATCAGTGAAATAATAAGGTTGTAGTTCCTGTGACAATCTTGCAGCTTTTTCTATAAAGGCACCACATATTACCTGAAAATTGTGACATGGTGTGTGCGACTTATTTGCATGCTGTATTGAGGTACTCACCTGAGACAGGCACCGAGTCCTCTGGCTGTCCTCACTGGCCAGAAATGGTGACAGGTGCATCAGCAGCAGAAATGGGACAATTGAGTTTTTAAAGAATGCTACTGCCCAATGTCTGCATAACTGAGGCCATGAAAATAAGCCCCAGTGGAGACCTGAAGCTGTATAGGCCAGGATGCTTCACGCTTAGAACATAAAACATAGAACAGTACAGCACAGAACAGGCCCTTCGGCCCTCGATGTTGTGCCGAGCAATGATCACCCTACTCAAACCCACGTATCCACCCTATACCCGTAACCCAACAACTCCCCCCCCCCTTAACCTTACTATTAGGTAGGGCAGCA
This sequence comes from Scyliorhinus canicula, assembly GCF_902713615.1. Taxonomy (NCBI): domain Eukaryota; kingdom Metazoa; phylum Chordata; class Chondrichthyes; order Carcharhiniformes; family Scyliorhinidae; genus Scyliorhinus; species Scyliorhinus canicula. Next base: position 6,138,058 of record NC_052169.1, on the reverse strand, counting down.
CGGTGGCCTAGTGGTTAGCACAACCGCCTCACGGCGCTGAGGTCCCAGGTTCGATCCCGGCTCTGGGTCACTGTCCGTGTGGAGTTTGCACATTCTCCCCGTGTCTGCGTGGGTTTCGCCCCCACAACCCAAAAATGTGCAGAGTAGGTGGATTGGCCACGCTAAATTGCCCCTTAATAGAAAAAAATAATTGGTTAATCTAAATTTATTTTAAAAAAACCTTACTATTAGGACACTACGGGCAATTTAGCATGGCCAATCCACCTAACCCGTACATCTTTGGACTGTGGGAGGAAACCGGAGCACACGGAGGAAACCCACGCACACACGGGGAGGACGTGCAGACTCCACACAGACAGTGACCCAGCCGGGAATCGAACCTGGGACCCTGAAGCTGTGAAGCATTTATGCTAACCACCATGCTACCGTGCTGCCCTTGAAGAAGTGATGCTTCTTCCCTACTTTTGCTGATTTCAGTTATGGTGGCAGGCATGGTTTTAAAATAGCTCTTAACGTGCTGTGCTGGGAGGTGAAAATCTCACTTCTGGTCACTATCCAGTGACCAATGCCAGAGCTCTGCAAGGCCCGACCTCAGGAGTTGACAGGATTAGGACTGGTTATTTGTGGGGCTGAATTCCTTTCTAACAGTCACAATTAAAAAGAAAAACGAGACAAAAAAGAGATTATTAATGTTCCTCCACTGGTAATTGCTTCCTGTAATTGTACTCCACTGGTAGCTCACTCAGCTAAATCGCTGGCTTTTAAAGCAGGCCAGCAGCACGGTTCGATTCCCGTACCAGCCTCCCCGGACAGGCGCCGGAATATGGCGACTAGGGGCTTTTCACAGTAACTTAATTGAAGCCTACTCGTGACAATAAGCGATTTTCATTTCATTTCATTTTCTGTCACCAGTACAGATTATGAACACCCTCAATTTAATGCTGATCTATGCTGAGTGAACTGATGATTTGAATTAGAACTGCAGAAAAAGGGTGGCACGATGGCATTGTGGTTAGCACTGCTGCCTATGGCGCTGAGGACCCGGGTTTGATCCCAGCCCTGGGTCACTGTCTGTGTGGAGTTTGCACATTCTCCCTGTGTCTGTGTGGGTTTCACCCCCACAACCCAAAGATGTGCAGGTTAGGTGGATTGGCCATGCTAAATTACCCCTTAATTGGAAAAAGAAAAATGGGTTCTCTAAATTAATTTTAATTTTTAAAAAAAGAACTGCAGAAAAAGGGGTTGTCACTACAGTCTCTCTGAATTTGAAGAGAAAACAAACAAAGAATGTGGCTAGGTTCAGATCACTACTCTATGAACCTTTGCTTGATCATGTACATCTGTGGATGTCTGGCAAGTTTCTTATCAGCTCTGACACACATCATGGCTTAATAGCCTGCCAATATTTACTTCTAGGCTAATAAAAGATGAATGGTCACTTGAGGGAACATAGTAGGGTTACCAAAACCTATGGAATTTACTGAGGTGCGAGACACAGCCTTGAGGGGATGTGGAGGCAGTAACAGAGTGAAAACTGAAGCTAAAAAGGGATCAATTACAGGCCATGATTACCTGAACCACTTGAACTTACACTTCTTTAGTTTGTCATCAGAAATCTCAAATTGGAGCCCATATTCTGCCCACTTTCCATTCTCTTGTAATTAAAACATTTCCTGCAGCTGCAACAACAGACCACAACTTTTGTCACCAATTCCAAATGCTCAGTGCACCCGCAAAAATGAGAAGAGAAAGTCAACTCAGATTCACTCCTGCCCCTTCATGTGCCAGTCCATAGGCTGTTATGAGTGCAGAACATTTAGGGAGTGATTTACAGAATTGTTTTGAAGTGGTTGGGTTTGGAAAAACTACTGAAAACAGTTTAGACTTCTGCTTAAAGAGTAACCTTTCTTTCATGCTCCCAGATTCTTACTGGAAAGGAATATAGTTTTTTTATTTTTAAAATAAATTTAGAGTACCCAATTCAGTTTTTCTAATTAAGGAGCAATTTAGCGTGGCCAGTCCACCTACCCTGCACATCTTTTGGGTGGTGGGGGCGAAACCCACGCAAACACGGGGAGAATGTGCAAACTCCACACAGACAGTGACCCAGAGCCGGGATCGAACCTGGGGCCTCGGCACCGTGAGGCAACAGGGCTAACCCACTGCGCCACCGTGCTGCCCTGAAAGGAATATCGTTGAACGGTGCCACAATACAGCTGACCTTTAGACAATACAAGCTTTAATGTAATGCCTTTGTCGACAAACTAAGGCTGGTACTGTACTTTGTCACTTAGATCGCATCATCTACATACAATCAGGAACTTTACTGGAAGTACAGGAGACATATCTAAATGATGTGCATTTCACAGTGACATAATCCTGATAATTAGTATCAGGAAAGACGTATTGGAACTTCTAATCTATTTCTTAGATTGCATTGGCAGATGGCAGATAACCATTGTAGCACACTGAAGAGGCAATCTGAACTACTAATTTTGTTCTATCAGCATAGGTATGGAGATCAAACGGTCATGTTGCAATGATTTGACCAATCGCCAACATTAAGGGTATTTAAATAGTTATTCTAAAATGTTCTAATGTCCAATGCATTTGGGTTATCTTCTGCTGGCTAAATGGGCTGGTAATATAACAAATTCGAATGTAATAATAATAATCTGTATTTTTACAAGTAGGCTCACATTAACACTGCAATGAAGTTACTTTGAAAATCCCCTAGTCGCCACATTCCGGCACCTGTTCGGGTACACAGAGGGAGAATTCAGAATGTCCAATTCACCTAACAGCACGTCTGTCGGGACTTGCGGGAGGAAACCGGAGCACCCGGAGGAAACTCACGCAGACACAGGGACAATGTACAGACGCACAGACAGTGACCCAAGTCGGAAATCAAACCTGGGACCCTGGCGCTGTGAGGCAACAGTGCTACCCACTGTGCTACCGTGCTGCCCCTTCATGTTGCCTCTTCATTTCTGTTGCCTGGATTCAAATTGATTCCAGACTGAAGATTTTCTCCGCAACTTCTGCAAAGGTCTCACTGAGAGTTCCCCAATGCAGGTTATCCATTATTATCTATAACTACTAGTCTCCCTAGAGTAGAGTAGGAGGGATAAATAGGCGGGTAGTGCTAATGGGAGAGGAGCGGTTATGTGCACTATGGTTTGGTTGAAGTGTTGGTTTTCTGTTGTTGTTTGCATATTTCTGTAATCTGTAATTGCTTACAATGCCAAAAAATTACCTCAATAAAATTGTTTGTTAAAAAAAAACTAGTCTCCCTAGTTAAGGAGGCATATACTTGCATTGGAGACAGGGCCGGCTCAAGGTACCGGCAACTCGGGCAGTCGCCCGGGGCGCCATGTGCTAAGGGGCGCCATCAGTACTGAGGTTGTAAGATTCTAAGGACGATCTGCGCATTTGCAACATGTTGCCTCCGCTTGATGGCAGCTACGCATGCTCAGTAGCTGCCCACGTGCAGCCCGGAGTCACGTGGGGTGCTCCTTCAGCCCCGGCCCTGTCCCCTGTGCGGCCGCCATGTTGATTGGCCTCGGCCGCCTGCCGGTCTGGTTCAGCCGCTGGCGGCTGCTCAGTGTCTGTGTGAGGCAGTGGCTGCACGGAGGGTCCTTGGCGGGAGGAGGGCTGCCGAGGGGAGCAGGAAAAGGCTATCCGCAGCGGGGAAAGGTGATGGAGCGCAGCGCTGGAGGCCTATAAAATTGGCACTTGTAAGGGCGCTGAAGTTCAGCTTGCCCGGGGCGCCAGCAACCCTAGGGCCGCTGCTGATTGGAGACTGTTCAGTGAAGATTTACTCGTCTAATTCCTGGGATGAATAGGTTACATTATGAGGCAGGGTTGAGCAGGTTGGGCTTGTACTCATTGAAGTTTAGAAGAATGAGAGGTAATCAAATTGAAACGTATAAGATTCTGAGCTTGTCAAGGTAGCTGCTGACATGATGTTCCCTGGGGAATCTAGAACTAGGGGGCATTGTTTCAGAATAAGGGGTCACCCATTTAAGATGGAGGTGACGAGGAATTTCTTCTCTCAGTGGGTCATGATTCTTTGCAATTCTTTACCCCAGACAACAGCAGGGACGGGGATCATTGAATATATACAAGGCTGAGATAGGCCGATTCTTTAACTATAGGGGAGCCATGGGGGAACAGGCAGGAAAGTGGAGTTGCAGCCAAGACTAGATTTTATTGAATAGCAAGTTTGAGGAGCCAATTAGTCAACTCCTGCTCCTAATTCTTCTGTTCCATGACTCAGTATGAATGGGGACGCTGTCATTCAGAGCGGTGTAGCAAATGGGATAACAACATTGAAGAGTATAAGGGTGATTGGAGCAGAGCTTCACGCTTATTTAATGCTCAGTACATGATCCGATTATGTTTAATAGAAATGAAGAGGTAGGGGAGAAAAAGGAAAGAATGTCTGTTTCCCAAGACTGATAGTTTCAGAAATGTTGTCCTCTTCTGGGCCTCCAGAAATAATAAACTGAGATCCAAATGCAAAGCCCAGGGGAATGCTGCACTGCTGAGGTTTGGAACAGTGAGGAGGTCAGAGTATTCAAACTTTGTAAATAGATGGTTTCAGTAACTGGGAAACAGTGCATCAAACTATGCATTAAATGAGACATCTTTGTTACAGCGAATTACTGATACAATTCAGACATCATGGGCGGGATTCTCTAATCCCGCGGCAGAGTGTCCACGCCATCGTAAACGCCGTTGCATTTTACGACAGCGTGAACGGGCCGACCCGACGACTAATTCTGGCCCGCAAAAGGGGCCAGCACGGCACTGAAGCGGTTCACGACGGCACCAAACATGCCAGCGCCAATGGCGCCGATTCTCCACTTTGCGGAGAGTCGCGTGCCGGCGTCGGGGTGGCGTGGTGCGATTCGCGCAGGTCGCGGGGATTCTCCGGCTCGGCTCCGGGCTGAGAAATCCCGCCCCATGGAAGGGGCAGGTGAGAGGTTCTCGACTTTGATATTATTCCTTATATTTCTTCTACAGAATAAATAGTCTGAAGAGCAGGAAGAATATTTTTTCAATTCCCATGTTGAGCTCTTAATTCAGTTCCCATACAGAATCAACATCTGGCTAATGCTGACCCGCATCACTAAAGCAAACAATCAGCCCAAGACCAAGGAGGAAATGCTGGAAAAGGTTTACAACAGGATAAAACAAAATAAAAGACTCAAGTTATACAAACTGCATTCTGCTCAGCTAAGTAAACTGTTTCGACATTTAAACCATTCCCATTGGGAAGAAGGGAATCTAAACACTCTTTGTCAGATCACAAACTAAACCAGTTCCTCTCATTCATGAAAAAATCCCACAGGTGTTTGTATCGTTTGGTTGTGTCCAGTGGCAGGATAATTCTAGATTTTTTTTTAGTGATATCATAAGGATAAAGAGGAGGATAATATGGAGGTGATGCAGCATCAGGTTCCTCTGCAATAGGATGGTGAACCTATGGACGGAGATCTGAGCAGGAGTCATTGCCTTCAGGAGAAAGGGACAAAATAGGGATTTTAAAAAGCGGCAGCTAAAAGTGAAGATACCCTATTTTATTTGGGAATTATCCACACTGTTTACAGACCTCACTAGTGCTGCCAGAGCTGAAACAATTACAGAAACTGGAACACTGAATGATAGCAATGCTGAATTCGAAATGCCAGCTCAATTAAATGGGGTAAAGGAGAATCTCTCCAAAGCAACAGTAAAATATTTCTCAGTGGTAGAAGTTGAGAGCTAGCAAATCACAAGAGTATCTTGGCATGAGATTGAGTGAAATACCCATATTTAGTAAAGGAGCCCAATGCTGACTCTATCAGTTGGGTATGTCTGTCTTAAACTATTGTTTATCTGGCACCACTCTTAATTCTTTCCATCCCTATTTTCTGTGGAATTTGTTCTTTCAGAGTTGATTTATTAGCAAATACTGAATGGCTGGTTTCATGGCTATCTCCCTGGATGAACAGGGATATCCACTGCTTGCTGAAGTCTAGGTCTGAGGCATTCAAGTCAGGCGACCATGACCTATACAAGAAAGCCAGATATGATCTAAGGAGATCCATCAAAGATGCCAAAAGACAGTACCAGACCAAGCTCGAGTCCCAGGCTAGCCACACGGACCCCCGCCGACTATGGCAAGGTCTGCAAGACATAATGGGCGACAAGATGAAGGCATGTAAAATCACCGGCTCCAATGCACCCCTCCCTGATGACCTCAACGCATTCTAAGCACGCTTTGAGCAAGAGGTCAGCAAGAGCTAGCCCTCCACCCCAGAAGCCTCTGATGAATTTGTATCCAAGATCACCATTGCAGACGTCAGAGCAGCCTTCTTGAAGGTCAACCCAGGGAAAGCCATTGGCCCGGATGGGCAGTCAGGTCTTGCGCGGATCAGCAGGTGGGCGTATTCGCGGACATCTTCAACCTCTCTTTACAACAATCTGAGGTCCCTATCTGCTTCAAGAAGATTACCATCATCCCTGTACCAAAAAAAAGCCAAGCAGCGTGCCTTAATGACTATCGTTCAGTGGCTCTGACATCCATCATCATGAAGTGCTTCGAAAGGTTAGTCATGGCACAAATCAACTCCAGCCTCCCGGATTGCCTTGACCCACTAGTTTGCCTACCGCTGCAACAGGTCCACAGTAAATGCCATCTCCATGGCCCTGCACTCTACCCTGAAACACCTAGATAACAAAGACACCTATGTCAGACTCCTATTTATCGACTATAGCTCAGCCTTCAACACCATCATTCCTACGCAACTCACCTCCAAACTCCGTGGCCTTGGCCTCGGCTCCTCCCTCTGCAACTGGATCCTGAACTTTCTAACCCACAGGCCATAATCAGTAAGGATAGGCAACAACACCTCCTCCACGATCATCCTCAACACCAGTGCCCAATAAGGCTGTGTCCTCAGCCCCCTACTATACTCCTTGTACACCTATGACTGTATGGCCAAATTCCCCTCCAACCCGATTTTCAAATTTGCTGATGACACCACAGTAGTGGGTCGGATTTCAAACAATGACAAGCAGAGTACAGGAATGAGATAGAGAATCTGGTGAACTGGTGCGACGACAATAATCTCTCCCTCAAAGTCAACAAAACGAAGGAGATTATCATCGACTTCAGGAAGCGTAGTGGAGAACATGCCCCTGTTTACATCAATGGGAACGATGTAGAAAGGGTCGGGAGCTTCAAGCTTTTAGGTGTGCAGATCACCAACAACCTGTCCTGGTCCCCCCATGCCGACACTATAGTTAAGAAAGCCCACCAATGACTACTTTCTCAGAAGACCAAGGAAATTTGGCATGTCACCGACGACACTTGTCATGTGAGAGAACCTTTAAGAAATGGGTATTTACTACTGCAGTGGTGTCAGAAAATGTGTGGAGCTGGGCTGTCTGTCAGCTTTTTACTTTTGTTTTTGAGCAGGCTGCAGGGTGTGTTTTTAGTTTTGTTTTCAGAGCTGGATAGCTGCAGTCACAGCCAGAAGGTGTATGAATCTCTCTCTGTAATCTAAAGACTGTAAATCGATCCTGGTGATTTAAAACTAATAACAGTAGTGACTTTAACCTGATGTGCTTCTGATAAAGGTTTTGTTTTTAAGTTGTATGGATGTTAAAAAGGAAAGCTTAAAGGTTTACTTAGTGTTGTATTCTTTGGGGGTTGTATTTGAATTAATGGTTGCTAAGATGTTCACTGTATGTTTTGAAAAGGTTAACTTGAGTTCACAGAATAAAAATTGTTTTGCTTTAAAAAATACTTTTTCATTTCTGCTCTACCACACCTGTAGAATGGGCCGTGTGCTCCCCATACCACAATCTATTAAAAGTTGTGGGTCAGGTGAACTCCATGATACACTTTGGGGTTCTCTAAGCCCTGGCCCATAACACACGCACTAATTTCTACAAATGCACCATAGAAAGCATTCTTTCTGCTTGTATGACAGCCTGGTATGGATCCTGCTCTGCCCAAGACCGCAGGAAATTACAAAAGGTCGTGAATGTAGCCCAATCCATCACGCAAACCAGCCTCCCATCCATCGACTCTGTCTACAATTCCGCTGCCTCGGAAAGGCAGACAGCAAAGTTAAGGACCCGATGCTCCCTCCACTCTCTTATCTCCTCCATTGCCCCCAGATTCTCAGAGCCGCCACCACCACCGGACGGGCCAGCGAGAACGGAAGAGGTGCCGTTATCAGTGCTCCCAAACTGTCCATGAAGAATTTTTATTAAAGGTTGTTAAAGATCTGAATCAATTTAGCCAAAGCCCACTTTGGCTGAAATGTTCAAGAGTCGTATGTGAAAACTGAGGATGCCATTGCCCTGGCAAACATTATGATCATCTTCAAGGAAGAGGGAAGAAAAAATGAGGAGTGTTTCAACTGTGACTAGAAGGCAGTGTTCAGTGACGTACCACAGGGATCTGTGCTGGGTCCCCTATTATTCGTCATTTATATAAATGACTATGGTGACTATGTGGGGGTAGGACCCGTATGTTTGCAGATGACACAAAGATTGGCTGGGTGGTTAACAGTGAAGCTGAGAGTCTTGAGTTACAGGAAGGTATAGACGGGATGGTCAAATGGACAGATAAGTGGCAGATGGAATTTAATCCTGAAAAGTATGAGGTGTTACACTTTGGAAGGAGCAATTTGACAAGGAAATATTCAATGAATGGCTTCATACTGGGAAGTCCTGAGGAACAAAGAGACCTTGGGTGTGCTTGTAAATAGATCTCTGAAGCTAGATGGGCAGGTTAATAGGGTGGTGAAAAAGGCATATGGTACCCTTGCCTTCAATCGTGATGTGGAGATGCCGGTGTTAGACTGGGGTGAGCACAGTAAGAAGTCATTCACCTGAGGAAGGAGCAGTGCTCCGAAAGCTGATGATTTGAAACAAACCTGTTGGACTTTCACCTGGTGTTGTGAGACTTCTTACTTTATCTATCGTGGCATAGATTACAAAATCAAGGAAGTCATGTTGGGGGTTATATAGAACATTGGTGAGGCAACAGCTGGAGTACTGTGTGCAGTTCTGGTCACCACATTATAGGATGTGATTGCACTGGAGTGAGTGCAGAGGAGATTCATCAGGATGTTGCCTGGGATGGAATATTTAAGTTATGACGAGAGTTTGGATAGGCTTAGGTTATTTTCGCTGAAGCAGAGAAGACTGAAGGGTGACCTGATCGGGGTGTGCATAATTATGAGGGGCATGGATAGGGTGGATATGGAACAGCTGTTCCCCTTAGTTGAAGGGTCGGTTACAAGGGGACACAAGTTCAAGGGGAGGGGCAGGAGGTTCGGGGGGAGTTGAGGAAAACCCTTTTTACCCAGAGGATGGCGACGGTCTGGATGCACTGCCTGGGAGAATGGTAGCCTCACATCCTTTAAAAAGAACCTGGAATAGCACTTGGCATGTCTTAACATTCGAGACTATGGGCCAAGTGTTGGCAAGTAGGATTAGGATTGGCAGATCAGGTGCCTTTCAGGCGGCGCTGCAGACTCGATGGGCTGAAGGGCCTTTTCTGCACTAAATTTTTCTGTGAATCTGTGAAAAAACTTTGATGCTGACTCGTTGTTAGGGTAAAAATGGGCAGGGCAAGGCGGGGGTCTACGACTGACATTACATCTCAGATAAAATTTTTAAAAAACAGCCAGGATTCTTTCTCCTGACCTGCATCGGATGGCTCTGCTGAACTGCTTTTATGTGACAACAGGTTCAGATGTGACCCGCCGGGCAGTCAAATAACTGTCCCACATTCATAGTAGTCAGGCCCACAGACAAAATTGGATAACTAAACGCTGGCTAGGAGCACCTTTAGCAGAAGTCGAGAAAAAGAAAATTGCAAAATAAAAATCAGTTCAAGGCAGCAATCACAAACACTTTCAAAATAAACATCTGAAAGCAGTAATCATGTCTCATGATTCAAAGTTATCTCAACTTTATTTCTTCAAAGCTACCCCTAATTAATCAATTATTCGCCCTTTAGTCCATTTTCCGAAGGATTTGTAAGCAGAATGTTGTGTGCTAATAGCTAGTCCTGAAACCGGTGAAAAAACACATTTTGTAGCGAGGGAATGTCACAAGGAGGTGGAACGGGACAAAATATTTTGCTGCACAAGTAGTTTTGATACAGCAGCAGAAGCTGGTTCTGCTGCCTCACGTCACTGGAATGCACTGCAGTGCTACGTACGACTGTTAAATATTTACCAAAGGACTTCTAGTGGCAGTGAACAGGTGCTCAGTGGTGGGAATTCGTATTGAGTACTTCACACGCCTCAAGCTGAAAAGGATTGGTGGGAAAGACAGGCGACAGATCGAAACAGGGATGGATTTTGGGAACCCTGGCTTCTGAGCTGTGGACACTGAGTGACTCATAGGTGGTCTAGTTACAGACATGCTAGATGCGGAGATGCCATGTTGTTACAACATACCAAAAAAAATCAAACCCAGGCCATCTGCTCAATGCCTGTTGTGATTATCAACACCCACAATAATTAGATAGGTGACAGATTAACAGAAAATGAGGTACTTGATACTAATTGATTACATTATCACCCCAAATCATGAGCTGAAATTAGCTATATTGATTTTAATGTGATATATGTGATACTCCCATTGGGGGGGGGGCAGCTAAGAGTCTGAACTTGGGTGATCCATCAGTGTAAGAAATAGTACCTATAGCTTTCAAGGCAAACATCAGGGCATTAACACCTTTTAGAGCAGTTTAGTCTTCAAGTAATCGCCATAGATAGGGTAACATACAAATTACAAAGAGGGCCTGGAGAGTGAGGGGCACAAAGCTTGAATAATTTCTCACCCTCCAAACCCCCCCCCCCCCCCCCCCCCCCCCGAGGTACATGAAGAGTATGTGTGACATTTATATAAACACACAGATGCCATCGAGAATTGGTTTTACTCCATTTCAGCTGCAAACATTTCTTCAATCTGCCAGCAGGAAACAACACAGCAGAAAGCAACGAACAGCAAGCTCCACCATCCACAATCAGAATCAAAATGTTAGTGAATCACACAGTTTCAACTGCTGTGATATTGGGATTGCTTTCTATGTATAGGAGTGGAATACACAGAGTTTACATGTACAGAAATGAGCCATTCAGCCCATTTGGCCAATGCTGTAACACTTATCAGGTTGGTTGCACCCGTGTCTGCGTGGGTTTTCGCCCCCACAACCCAAAAATGTGCAGAGTAGGTGGATTGGCCACGCTAAATTGCCCCTTAATTAGAAAAAATAATTGGCTAATCTAAATTTTAAAAAAAAGTTTAATAAAAAAAAAGGTTGGTTGCACCTGGGGAAAGAGAAAACCCATAACATCCCAGGTTTGGACTTTATCAGAACTTGAAAAAGTTAGACATACAAAGAACAAAGAAAATTACAGCACAGGAACAGGCCCTTCGGCCCTCCAAGCCCGCGTCGACCATGCTGCCCTTGTAAACTAAAATCTTCTACACATCCGGGGGCCGTAACCCTCTATTCCCATCCTATTCATGTATTTGTCAAGATGCCCCTTAAATGTCACTATTGTCCCTGCTTCCACCACCTCCTCCGGCAGCGAGATCCAGGCACCCACTACCCTCTGTGTAGAAAACTTGCCTTGTACCTCTCCTCCAAACCTTACCCCTCACACCTTAAACCTATGCCCCCTAGTATTGACCCCTCTACCCTGGTAAAAAGTCTCCGACTATCCAGTCTGTCTATGCCCCTCATAATTTTGAGAACCTCAATCAGGACGCCCCTCAACCTCCGTCGTTCCAGTGAGAACAAACCAAGTTTATTCAACCTCTCCTCATAGCTAATGCCCTCCATACCAGGCAACATCCTGGTAAATCTATTCTGCACCCACTCTAAAGCCTCCATATCCTTCTGGTAATGTGGCGACCAGAATTGAACACTATACTCCAAGTGTGGCCTAACTAAGGTTCTATACAGCTGCAACATGACTTGCCAATTTTTATACTCAATGCTCCGCCCACTGAAGGCAAGCATTCTGTATACCTTCTTGACTACCTTCTCCCCCTGTGTTGCCCCTTTCAGTGACCTGTGGACCTGTACACCTAGATCTCTCTGACTTTCAATACTCTTGAGGGTTCTACCATTCATTGTGTATTCCCTACCTGTATTAGATCTTCCAAAATGCATTACCTCACATTTGTCCGGATTAAACTCCATCTGCCATCTCTCTGCCCAAGTCTCCAAATGATCTAAATCCTGCTGTATCCTCTGACAGTCCTCATCGCTATCTACAATTCCACCAACCTTTGTGTCATCCGCAAACTTACTAATCAGACCAGTTACATTTCCTCCAAATCATTTATGTATACTACGAACAGCAAAGGTCCCAGCACTGATCCCTGCTGAACACTACTAGCCACAGCCCTCCAATCAGAAAAGCACCCTTCTATTGCTACTCTCTGCCATCTATGACCTAGCCAGTTCTGTATCCATCTTGCCAGCTCACCTCTGATCCCGTGTGACTTCACCTTTTGTACCAGTCTGCCATGAAGGACCTTGTCAAAGGCCTTACTGAAATAAATATAGACAACATCCACTGCCCTACCTGCATCAATCATCTTTGTGACCTCCTCGAAAAACTCTATCAAGTTAGTGAGACACAACCTCCCCTTCATAAAACCCTGCTGCCTCTCGCTAATATGTCCACTTGCTTCCAAATGGGAGTAGATTCTGTCTCGAAGAATTCTCTCCAGTAATCTCCCTACCACTGATGTAAGGCTCACCGGCCTGTAGGTCCCTGGATTATCCTTGCTACCCTTCTTCAACAAAGGAACAACACTGGCTATTCTCCAGTCCTCCGAGACATCACCTGAAGACAGTGAGGATCCAAAGATTTCTGTCAAGGCCTTAGCAATTTCCTCTTTTGCCTCCTTCAGTATTCTGGGGTAGATGCTATCAGGCCCTGGGGACTTATCCACCGTAATATTTTCCAAGACGCCCAACACCTCGTCTTTTTGGATCTCAATGTGACCCAGGCTATCTACACACCCTTCTCCAGACTCAACATCCACCAATTCCTTTTCTTTGGTGAATACTGATGCAAAGTATTAATTTAATACCGTGCCCATTTCCTCTGGCTCCACACATAGATTCCCTCCCCTGTCTTTCAGTGGGTCTTTCCCTGGCTACCCTCTTGCTTTTTACGCACGTGTAAAAAGCCGTAGGATTTTCCTTAACCCTATTTGCCAATGACTATTCGTGACCCCTTTTAGCCCTCCCAAGTCCTTTCTTAAATTCCTTCCTACTTTCCTTATATTCCACACAGGCTTTGTCTGTTCTCAGCCTTCTAGCCCTGAAAAATGCCTCCTTTTTCTTTTTGACGAGACCTACAATATCTCTTGTTATCCAATGTTCCTGAAATTTGCCATGTTTATCCTTCTTCCTCACAGGAACATGCTGATCCTGAATTCCTTTCAACTGGCATTTGAAAGCCTCCCACATTTCAGATGTTGATTTACCCTCAAACATCCGCCCCCAATCTTGGTTCTTCAGTTCCCGCCTAATATTGTTATAATTAGCCTTCCCCCAATTTAGCACATTCACCCGAGGTCTACTCTTATCCTTGTCCACCAACACAAAAATTGTGCTCACTGTTCCCGAAATGCTCCCCTACTGACACTTCTACCACCTGGCTGAGCTCATTCCCCAATATCAGATCCAGTATAGCCCCTTCCCTAGTTGGACTATCTACATATTGTTTTAAGAAGCCCTCCTGAATGCTCCTTTCAAACTCTGCCCCGTCTAAGCCCCTAGCACTAAGTGAGTCCCAGTCAATATTGGGGAAGTTAAAGTCTCCCATCATGACAACCCTGTTGCTTTTACTCCTTTCCAAAATCTGTCTACTATCTGCTCCTCTATCTCCCTCTGGCTGTTGGGAGGCCTGTAATAAACCCCAAACATTGTGACTGCACCCCTCTTCTTCCTGATCTCTACCCATATAGCCTCGCTGCCCTCTGAGTTGTCCTCCCGCAGTCCAGCTGTGATGCTCTCCCTAACCAGTAGCGCAACTCCTCCACCCCTTTTACCTCACACTCTATCCCGCCTGAAACATCTAAATCCTGGTACGTTTAGCTGCCAATCCTGTCCTTCCCTCAACCAGGTCTCTGTAATGGCAACAACATCATAGTTCCAAGTACTAGTCCAAGCTCTAAGTTCACCTGGCTTACCTGTTATACTTCTTGCATTAAAACATATGCACTTCAGGCCACCAGTCCCACTGTTTTCAGCAACATCCCCCTGTCTGCTCTTCCTCAGAGCCATACTGGCCCTATTCCCTAGTTCTCCCTCAATTTTTTTCACCTTCCGACCTATTGCTCCGGTACCCACCCCCCGCCATACTAGTTTAAGCCCTCCCATGTGACACTAGCAAACCTCGTGACATGTGAAATAAAAGCAGAAAATGTTGGAAAAGCTCAGCTGGACAGTACTGTGGAGACAGAAACTGAGTGAGCATACTGGAATTTGTTGAAATGACATGAGGCATAAAGTGGGATTGAGAGGCGGCTCGTAGATGCGATGGGCTGAATGGCCTCTTTCTGCACCGTAACTTTTCTATGGTTCCAAGACTCATGGATGGAGATGGGCAGAGACAGGACAAGGCAGGAGCAGGCTGCTAGATCTACCAAAACAGTTCTATTTGTGTATCGTAGGAAGGAGGTACAAGTGTGAGATGGAAAGAGAACAAAAGGGAAGGTCTGTGATAGAACAAGACAACATTAAATGACAAGAGTTGCTGGGGCAGAGCCAAAAGGAATGGCAATGGGTCAAGTAAAGAAACAAAAGGTGGATCCAGAGGGGTTAAGAATAGCAGAATAATAAACAGCTGCCATTCAAAAGCAAAACAAAGAAAAATAAGATTGGGACTGACACATGAAAGGAAGAGGAAAAAAAATGAGGAGCAGAGATTACAATCTGAAATTGTTGAACACAAATATTAAGTCGAGAATGCTGTAAAGTGCCTAGTCTAAAGATGAGGTGATTTCCTGAAGCTTGCATTGAGCTTCACTGGATCACTGTGGTAAGTCGAGGACAGAGATGCAAGTGTGAGAACAAGGTCAAGAATTAAAAGGAAGCTCAACATCTTGCAAGTCGAACACCGATATCCTGCAAAGCAGTCACCCAGTCTCTGTCTGGTCTCCCCCATGTACAGGCCACTGTATTGTGTGCAGCGAATACAGTTTAGGATACTTTTAAAGTCATGACTCTTCCTTGAATACTGCTCCATGTTGTGGCAGCCACTCCCATTGTCTCACCCAAGTGCTGAATGTCAGCAAGCTAGGCAACTATGAAGCTCCATCATAACAAAGCTGGATCCTCTCCACCTGACAGACGTACAAGGGGACTTTCTTGCAGTGAGCACATTGAATAGCCACGAGGTACAGGAACATAGAATCATAAAATTTACAGTGCAGAAGGAGGCCACTTGGCCCATCGGGTCTGCACCGGCCCCTGGAACAAGCACCCCACCCAAACCCGCACCTCCACCCTAACCCCACAATCCAGTAACCCCACCTAACTTTTTTGGACACTAAGGGCAATTTAGCATGGCCAATCCACCTAACCTGCACATATTTGGACTGTGGGAGGAAACCGGAGCACCCGGAGGAAACCCAAGCAGACACGAGGAGAACGTGCAGACCCCGCACAGACAATGACCCAAGCCAGGAATCGAACCTGGGACCCTGGAGCTGTGAAGCAACTGTGCTAACCACTGTGCTACCGTGCTGCCCATGTGTTACCGTGCTGCCCGTATGAACAATTAGGGTTCTCCCTCAGGCCTGATTCAGAGATGCAGAAGGGAATTATAGCTGCTCCCTAAGTGAGGTGAGCAGCTCACTGCAGTTAGTGCCCCATGGACCTTCGTAGAATGAACAGCAAATGAGTCAGAGGAAGGGTGGAAGCTTTGTCGTTTAAAATTGCCATATTTTAACAGATCCATGATTAGATTCTTGTTTTACATGACCCACTCAAAAGTAGCAACAAATGTAGTGCACTGACAAGCTTATTTTAATAATTATTTCACATAAGTGATGAAAGTGGCTACCACTCATGGATTAGCTAAAATAATGAGTTCCAGTGGGCTACTTGTCTGCAGGGAATGCCCGAGCACAGCCAAATCCTGCTTGATACCCCAAAGTCCAGCACTTCAAGTAGGCATCAGTGGAAAGTGATCAGAAACGTGGGTGAGATGCCAAAGGGAGACTGATGCCCATAGAGCCATACCCGACTGTGGTTCAATGGATTCGTGAGGAAGGAGATAGAAAATTGGTTTTAAAGAAAGAGTAAACTGCAGCTTTCGGCTACTTTCTGGCAGACAAGCCTAATTACACTTTCAATTCACATTGAACAGCACTCAAGAATAAGGCTGCCCATCAATCAAACAGCACATTGGCAAAGCAGAACAAGAACTATTTCTCTTTCAGGAATACCGAGATCTTATGAAATATTAATCATTTACTGTACTATTAGTTTAGAGTGATTGTGTTTTTGAGGAACCTGCATTTGCATATTTTAAAGAGAATCACAGCCCAATGTGCACACTCTAAGGACTGGGGTTTAATATCAGAGTGATGATTTTTATCTCACTCCCCCAGTGGGAATCTAATGGAATTGAATTGGCTTCTCAGTGTTATTTGAAGTCACCAGAAACTTATAATCAGGCCGATTGTAGAATGGGCCGATTAGGATAGAATTATTCCAATTCCGGAGGCCAGAAAACATTTAGCTGCAAATATATTTTATAAATTATGTTTGATAGACTTCTTAAAAAAATAATCAGAAATAAATGGCGCCAGGGTGGCCTGCTGCCTCCTCCTTCCTTGTTTTCATCACCCTCTAGACCAACTTCCTAAACTTCAGGCAGTAAAGGGAGGGATACAATTGACCTCTGTGCCACTTTGATAGGGAAATGGAAGAGAGAGAAAAAGAGAGAGAGAAGAGAAACACATTTATACTTATATAGTGCCTTTCATATCCCAACTGACAATGAATCACTTTTGAAGTGTAGTCACTATTATTTAGCCAAATGCCACACCTAAAATGCGTAAAGCAAGGTGCCATAAACAGCAATGAGATGAATGACCAGGCATTCTGTTTTGGTGGTATCCTTTGAGAGATAATCTCTTGTACGGAACCACATCTAATATTTTTTGGAGGTCCATATAGACAATATTAAAAGCAGAACCTCACACCCCATCTCCCATTCCACGGGCGGCATCAAAAGTTTTTTTTAAATTTAGAGTACTCAATTCATTTTTTTCCAATTATGGGGCAATTTAGCGTGGCCAATCCACCTACCCTGCACATCTTTGGGTTGTGGGGGAGACCCACGCAAACATGGGGAGAATGTTCAAACTGCACACGGACAGTGACCCAGGGCTGGGATCGAACCTGGGACCTCAGCGTCGTGAGGTAGCAGGGCTAACCTATCAAAGCCGTGCTGCCCTATCAAAGCCGTGCTGCCCTATCAAAAGTTCAAATAGATTTGTCAGGCAGGACCTACCCGTCACAAATTCATTCTGGCTGTTTGATCAGCTCATACCCCGTGGCTATTCATTCTGCCCCGATGACAAATTCCAGTAACATTCCCATAACTGATGCTAAACTGACAGTGGGAGGTTTTACGCCCACCTGTCAGGGAAAAGGGGTCCTCAGTTTAAAAGCTGATCTGAAAGACATCACCTCATAAAAAGGCAGATCTTTACTAATACCGCAGGGAAGTGTCAGCCTTGATTATGCTCTCAAGTCCTGGAGTGGGGCTTGAGCCAAAGCTTTCTGACTCAAGGCAACACTACTGTTACCGACCCAACTGGTGTTTCCCATTTGTAGATGGTAGGCATGTTGGTACAGTGGTTAGCATTGCTGCCTCACAGCACCTGGGACCTGGGTTCAATTCCGGCCTTGGGCTACTATCTGTATGGAATTTGCACATTCTCCCAGTGTCTGCGTGGGTTTCCTCCGGGTGCTCCGGTTTCCTCCCACAGTCCAAAGTTGCAGAGGTTAGGTGGATTGGGTATGCTAAATTGCCCCTCCAGTTTCCTCCCACAGTACAGGGATGTGCAGGTTAGGTGGGGTTATGGAGATAGGGCAGGCGAGTGGTGCTCTTTCAAAGCACTGGTGCAGGCTCAATGGGTTGAATGGCCTTCTTCTGCACTGTAGGGATTCTCTGGTTCTAACCGCTCCTGTTCCTTTCTGTAACAGTGCAAAACTGCAGAATATGCGTGTGGGTGGATGAAAGGTGAAAACATGACAGTCTTCTTGGCTGCGTCATCCTCATGATTAAATAGCTTGCTGACATTTGCCTTCTAAGCTCGCACATGAAGAATGGATGAGGTACTGGATCATTGCTGGCAACCATTAAACTGTGAGCCCCTTCAGGAGATAAACAATGAAAATTGATGGACTTGCAGTCTTATTTTATGGTCCATGTCAGCTTAATATGTCAGACACTTGGTCCAAGATTCTGCTTTGAAGTCACAACCATCTATCCATTATTCTTTAACTGTTTTAACCTATTTAAATTTTTGACTTTAATGCTTAAAGGATTTTTAGGTTTTACTTTTTAACACAGCAGACTCAAAATGTGCATCATCCAAGTCTGGTTAAACTGTTCATCAGAAAATCATTCCCGGCATGGCTATGGTGAAACTGTCGCCTAATAATAATCAACAGCTAGCTGGGATAATGGGTAAAGCTGTACCTGAACACCCTTACATTCTAATTGTTTTCGGGCATTTTACAATTGCTCCACCATATCAGACAGTCACCGAGTGATAATAAACTAGTGGGGGGAAAATGGCAGTAAAATTTTCAAATCTATCTCTGGAATGTTTCTGGTCACGTTGAGATTATTTACTTAGCTCCTATGAGTGGCTATTTTGTTTCTTTCACCATGTGTCTTCTTTTTTCCCTCCAGTTGTTTTATCATTAAATCTAATGCTGTGATCTTCCACTGTCATTGTTCAGTCTGGGCAACTCATTCAAGGTTCACCCAATACTTTGCCCCCCCTCCACCCCGCACATCAGATGCCCCACCTCGGATTTACTTCAATGCCTTTACATCAAGGTTCATTCACATGGGTGAACAGAGTGCTGCATATTGTTCATACATATGGGAAGAAACACCAATTTCAGTAAGAGACAGGAATAGGGACAGTTCGGGATCCTCACCCCAAACAGGCCACTGGAGGGAACAGAACCGGCATAAACTATCACAAAAGTCAAGTTTAAAGGCAGTGAGTTAGCGCTGTGGTATCAAAGAAGCCGACGAGCAAATAATTAAATTTGAAAGCTTTTGAAGTTTGTGATGACCAATTAAATAAGGGCGCATTCCAAGGATAACAAACAGTCCATGGTTTGTTCTCTCATCACAACCACAGCAGCAATGTGGTATGGCAAAGTTGCTGATTCAAACTGACACATCAGTAAAGGCACTTTCGATATTTCACTGTGCCTATTTTGCGCTTGTAAGCCGAGATAGGTGTTTGTGGGTTAGCTGGCCAGTGGACAGCATCTTTGTTTTTAATATAAATTTAGAGTACCCAATTATTTTTTTCCACAATTAAGGGGCAATTTAGCATTGCCAATCCACCTGTCCTGCTCATCTTTTCGTGATGTGGGGTGAGACCCGTGCAGACTGGTGGGGTGGGGGGGGGGGGGGGGGGGGGGGGGGGGGGGGGGGGGATGTGCAAATTCCACATAGACAGTGACCTAGGGCCCCCGGTCCTTTCCACAAATGAATTTCCTGCAAGCGGCACTGGTTAGTGACCAAGAATGTGACTGTCTACAGTTCTACAGAGATGTGCTGTGACCAATTGTTGCACACCTACAGCTTTTGCAGCTGTGATCAGCTAATTCCACACAGACAGGGGGTTAATCCGAGGATCTTCCTGATTTGCATGGCTCAGATATTTACTGTTCTAACTGGCTGAACCACTGGGGAACCCATGCATCTATCTAACTTTGGAACGGTACCCTGGTAGAGTTTGTACCTATGTCTGGCCATTCAAGACTCCTTTAAAGGGGTACAGGAAGGTCCAAAGGACCACAAATACGTTTTGAAAGAAGACTTCATTCAATGCTGTCCTTCGAATAAAATGAAATGTGGTATTGGTGTCTACTTTGTTAGCTGGGCAATTCACACTCATTACTCAGAAATGTGATCTGCCTGAGCTGCTGTTCATTCAGCAAGACAATGTACTGGCAGTCAGCCAAAGCTCTGGGCCCTTTTTCAATAGAGCTTCAATGTGCAACCAACTGTATGCAACCATCGATAGACTGTTAAATCTGAAAATTAATTGAGTAGGTTGCATCAGTTTTGGACACATTTTGAAATGTATCATTCTATTCGCTGCGCATACCCTGCTGTCTTGAGACCTCATGCCATGGGTAACAAGAACTCCAAGGTCAGGCGTGGCATGTGTTCCTGCGATTCTGCAGTAATGTATCCAACTCCCCCCCCCCCCCCCCCCCCGCCCCCTTCAGAATGCTGTCCCCCAGAGAATTTCAAATTCAGACAAAACAAAACAGCAGCAAGTGGTGGCAGTGGCAACTTTTATTATTGCCAGCGCTTTGCTCCGAGATGCAGGAAATTAAAGCAACGGGATAGGTGTTGATCCTGCCTTCTGGAAGCACTTTAGACAGTCTAATTTTATGTTACAACACAGCAAGCCAAAACAACACTGCAATTTCAGTGGGATACAACAATCAAGTTCTCAGCAATGGTAAAGGGTATGGATCGAAAATATTAAAGTGGAGTAGTATCCACTCAGGCAATTAAACCTGTGACTTTATTGTGATGCAGCGGAGATGTCAGTGGACCAACATAGCAAGCAGTAAGATCCAGAAACCAAGGCAGTTCAGATTTGTCATTCCAGCTGTTTTGTTTCCTCTTTTGCTTTCACAAATGTAAAGATGCCGGCGTTGGACTGGGGTGAGCACAGTACGAAGTCTTACAACACCAGGTTAAAGTCCAACAGGTTTGTTTGGAATCACTAGCTTTCGGAGCGCAGCTCTTTCATCAGGTGAGTCACTTTTTATTAATACATTTAAAGTAACCAATTATTTATTTTTCCAATTAAGGGGCAATTTAGCGTGGTCAATCCACCTACCCTGCACATCTTTGGGTTGTGGGGGTGAGACCCACGCAGACACGGGGAGAATGTGACCTGGGCCCGGGATCGAACCCCGGTCCTCGGCACCGTGAGGCAGCAGTGCTAACCACCTTGCAAATACAATTCTAACCGATTCAAACTCTCCTCATACGTCTGTTCAGCCATCTCAGGATTCAGTCTGGTAAGTCTTCATTGCACTCCCTCTGGAGCAAGAACGTCCTTCCTCAGACCAAAACTGCATCAATATTTCAGGTGTCGCCTCACTAAGGCCCTGTATTATTGGAGCAAGACATCCCTGCTACTGTACTCGAATCCTCTTGCAAGGCCGGTATATCATTTGCCTTCTTTTACCGTCTGCTTTACCTGCATGCTTACCTTCACCGACTGGTGTACGAGGACACCCAGGTTTCATTGCATATTCCCCTCCCCTAATTTATGGCCATTCAGATAAAAGTCTGCCTTCTCATTTTTGCTACCAATGTGGATAACCTCACATTTCTCCAAATTGTACCGCGTCTGCCATTCATTTGCCTACCCACTCAACTTGTCCAAATCACACTGAAGGACCTCAGCAACATCGTCACAGCTCACCCTCCCACCCAGCTTGGTATCATCTGCAAATTTGGAGATATTACATTTTGTTCCCTCATCCAACTCATTAATAAACATTATGAATAGCTGTAGTCCTTGCACCGATCCCTGCAGTACCCCACTAATCACTGCCTGCCAATTTCAAAAAGACCCATTATATATAATAACCTATTATCTACAACCTGTTTTATATATATATATACACACACATTTTTTAAAAATATATATATATAAAAATAAACTGTCATATAGAAATAACCAAAGCAAAACTGTATTATTTTAGAATTTATTTTAAAAGAATTTGGCTCATTAAAAATTAAGTTTACAGTTACTATAAGGTAATTTTTTAATTCACATTTTCTTGGGCAGCAGTGATATGGGAACTAATTTCATATTGCAATTTTCAGGCAGAAAGTTTTGATCAGAAAGCCCACCCCATCCACAGCAGCCCCTTTCTCAATTTCTAATAATTCTGAATCCCATTTATCGACAAGAATCTGTCTCATTCCTCCTTGAAACCCATTTCTTCCCTCCGCACATACCGATCAACCTTTTAGTTGAAAAAAAATCCTGTCAATTTCATTTGTTATCATGTATTTTGTAAACAATCACCTGTGCCTAAATTCTGTACATGGTAGAGTCCACTTGTTCAAACATTTCCTTTTTTTTGCACTATCATGAAACTTTTCAGTTTTTATGCATTATCACTCATGGGAAATATCTTGCATACATACACTCCATGTGCTGTATACTTACTTAACACCCACCACCATTTGGTAACCAAGGAAGTAATCACAACAGTCAAAATACTTGCATGTTCAGCTTTGCATCTTACCATTTGCCAACAGATACACAAGGTTAAAGTGCACATGCACTCTCCAACGTGAATACAAGAAATGACATTTCAAGCCCACTGACAGTATCTATTATTCCATTTTTATTTAATAATCAAAAATACAATTCACCACATTTGGCAAACAACTTAGCCAACCATGGGTCAGCCAAAAGTGTCACCATTTTAGCAGAAATGCAGCCATTTCTTACTCAGCCAATAGCATGCATGTTGGCTGCAGATCTCAACACCATACCCACCTACATTTGGCCACCTTCTAAATTCAGCACATGGCAGGAGTCACGCCCTGGGGTGCAATTTTAATTTGGTGAAAGCCACAATCCAACAGCAGGCTTCCAAGATGGCAAACTGCATGCAACAAGGCAGCATTTCCAGTCTCGTCACACCAGTATTGTTTTTTTTTTGGGTGGGTTGCACATCGTGCGGGGACAGCAGAGCCAAATATAATTTAGAACAATCTTTATTGTCACAAGTAGGCTTACATTAACACTGCAATGAAGGTACTGTGAAAATCCCCTAGTCGCCACATTCCGGCACCTGTTCGGGTACACAGAGGGAGAATTCAGAATGTCCAATTCACCTAACAAGCACATCTTTCAGGACTTGTGGGAGGAATCCAGAGCACCCGGAGGAAACCCACGCAGACACAGGGAGAACGTGCATAGTGACCCAAGTCGGGAATCGAACCCGGGACCCTGGAGCTGTGAAGCAACAGTGCTACCCACTGTGCTACCATGCTGCCCAAGTGACTAGTTGGGGGTTACATAGCAATAAAGCTGGAACCAAATCCATCTCTTGCATCATGGACAACCTACCTTGATGAAAAGATAATCAAATTGGAGGGGTAAAATTTGAGAGTTAAAAAAAAAATTTAGAGTGCCCAATTATTTTTTTCCAATTAAGGGGAAATTTTACATGGCCAACCCACCTACCCTGCACATCTTTTGGGCTGTGGGGTCAAAACCCACGCAAACACAGGGAGAATGTGCAAACGCCACACGGAAGAAAACTGCTCACTTTTTTTAAAATTTAGAATACCCAATTATTTTTTTTCCCCAATTAGGGGGCAGTTTAGCATAGCCAATCCACCTAACCTGCACATCTTTGGGCTGTGGTTGGGGGGGGCGCGAACCCCACGCAGACACGGGGAGAATGTGCAAACTCCACACGGCCAGTGACCCAGAGCAATGCTGGACAACTGTTCACTTTTGACCCCAGCTGTTTTGTGACCCCCCCCCCCCCCCCCCCCCAAAAAAACCGATGAAACTCTGCCAAAACCCCACACATTTATTCATCAGCCATGCACAATGAGAGGCTGCTGGGTGCAATATTGCTGGTGGGACTTCAATGGTCCCTCACCTGCATGAGATGGAGGTCTGGCCATATTTACTTTTTTTTAATTAAAAATAAATCTGCCTCTTTAGTTAAGTCAATATTTTTTTTTTCTTGAGAGAAAAAGCACAGTTGAGGTTGACAATTATCAGAGACAAGTGAGTAAGGACATTGCACAGTAGCCCATTCCCCCTTTGCTGCCTCACACTGACCTGGTACAGAGCCGGCCTCCAACTATTGGCTGCACTCTTGCTCCTTATAGGGGGGGTTCCACAAATGAACAAAATGGCGCCAACCCCTCCAGCACCGCTTCACCGGGAACCGCGGCGGACCCAACCGCTCCGCGCCGCCCTGGGGACCGGAACTACTTTCGACATTTGAGGACCGGGGTGGGTGGGAAACCCGAGCGCTTTCAAAGAAAAAAATATCGTTCGCCCCCTCCGCTGATGCCTCCCTCGATCCTTTCTCATTCAGGCCGCAGGAGGAAAACCCGACGCTCCCCGAGCGCCGCCGGATTCTTTCGCCTGAGCGGTTGTGTTTCGCCCCTCGCCTCTTCCCCCCCCCTCTCTTGCTCGTCGCCGAGCCTGCCGGGAGATGTAGTTTGCGTCAAACTTTGACCCCCGGGGTTAGAGGCTTTGGGAAGGCAGTGGGAAACTACAATCCCACGATGCAGCGCGCGGCCCGCATTGAGTGAGCCTGGAACTCGTGCTGCCTTTTTGAAATGGACTTATTCATTCCTATTCTATGCATTGAAAGTACATTATGTTTTGGAAAATACAATATTTCAACAATAGAAAAAGCATTCCATCCTCTTTAACATGTCCTTTTTCATTTTTCCCGCGACATAATTTTAAAAAATAAATTTAGAGTACCCCAATTATTTATTTCCCAATTAAGGGGCAATTTAGCATGGCCAATCTAGCACATCTTTGGGTTGTGGGGGTGAAGCCCACGCAGACATGGGGAGAATGTTCTAATTCCACTCGGACGGGATTTGAACCCAGGTCCTCAGCGCCGTAGGCAGCAATGCTAACCACTGTGCCACATGCCACCCCTGCCCCTACATAATTACGGGTAAAATAACTATCCATAGGGCAGCACGGTGGCCTAGTGGTTAGCACAACGGCCTCACGGCGCTGAGGTCCCAGGTTCGATCCCGGCTCTGGGTCACTGTACGTGTGGAGTTTGCACATTCTCCCCGTGTCTGCGTGGGTTTCGCCCCCACAACCCAAAAATGTGCAGAGTAGGTGGATTGGCCACGCTAAATTGCCCCTTAATTGGAAAAAATAATTGGGTACTCTAAATTTATTTTAAAAAACTATCCATTATTTTCTTCAAAATGTTTTACTTCAGTCATGAGCATTCCTATTGCTGCAGTGCAAATAGCCTTGAGTTGCACTTAGCAAGAGATAAACTAACGAAACATCACCCTTGCAACATTTTAAAACATTTAGACGAGCACGTGCCATCGCACACAAGGCTACGAACCAAGTTCTGGTAAATGGGATTAAAAGATGACAGGTAGAGAAATTATGGGCCGAAGGGCCTCCTTTTGTGCTGTGAAACACCAGGGGCACGATTCACCGGGAAAATGTCTAAGTTAATTTGTGGTGGGTTTTCCAGGGAGCTTCTTGCCACCTCTGCCAGTGAGTTCCCCGCCTCTATTCAATGACACTTAGTCACTTTTTTGGGCCCTGGGGAGTTTATTGCTGGTTTAGCCCAAACTTAGAACTTTTTTTTAGCACAGGGGAGCTGAGCTCAGAGATCGGGCTGCCACTTTGAAAATGTGCCCCAATCTCGAAGTCATTTTGTGGGCACCATGCCCCACCAGGGGCAATGTCACCCCCACACATATGGGCACTACCCCATACCCCCCAAGTGAGGGCACCCTGCTATGAGGTCCCTGGGGTGAGCTCTCTACAGGACCCCCAAACTTCCTGACAGCATTCCCTCCCTTCCAGGACCCCCACCCATCACCACCCCAGCCACTGGAGACCCCTATTTACCTGCCCTGCACCCCCACCTTTCAAACCTCCCTCCAGCTTCCTTTTTGGGAATGGCCCCCCTCGGCCCCTGACCCTTGGCAGTGCCACTCTGGCATCTGGGCACCCTTGCACTGCCACCCTGGCATCCAAGCAGTGCTCGCCAGCTTGGCAGTGCCATTTGGGCACCTTGGCAGTGTTGCAGTGCCAAGGTACCCATGTTCCAGGGGGAGGGCCAGGGGTCCACCCTGCACTTACCCCAACACACAGGGGTCTCCTATGGCCCAGGAGAGCCCCGGGTGCCGTTCCACCTGGTCCACGTTTGCATGGACCAGTGCTGACTGGTGTCCAGCTGCAGCCTCCCTGGGGAGGCCAGAGAATCTAGGGAGGCCGGTCTATCCTCGGTGAGTAGATCTTAAATAGGTTTGAGACGTAGTTCCGGGAGCGCCGTTTGGTCCCGCTCCTTTTGGGTGGAGTGAATCCCGCAAGGTGCTGGAGGGCTCCCCCAGGATTCTCCGACCATGTTGTGCTCTCACTCAGTGCAACGCGGGAAGAGAATCGCGCCCTATGACTATAAATTTATTTATTTTCTTAAATTTAGCTTTCCCAATTTCAATTAAGGGCAATTTTAGCGTGGCCAATCCACCTAGCCTGCACATCTTTGGGTTGTGGGGGTGAAACCCGCGCAAACACGGGGAGAATGTACAAATTCCACACAGACAGTGACCCAGAGCCGGGATCAAACCTGGGACCTCGTGCCGTGAGGCACCAGTGCTAACCATCGTGCCACCGTGCTGCCCTTCCCTATGACTATAAAGCATAGACTGCAAAGCACACCTTTGACATGGCTTGCATATTCGAATTGTAGCATAAAGATTTTTTCAATGTCTTCAGATTTACACATAGTTTTTGAAGGAACACAGTCTCTATATTTGAAACACTAGACTGTATTATTCAACAGTTGCTCTGATCATGGCGACAGGTATGAAAGTCCACAATTTGATCGTGATGACCAAGGAATGCTGATATACAGCCAAATCAGGCTGACGTGTGTCTTGGAGGGGAGCTTCCAGATGATATTCCAACGATGTAACTGCTCTTGTCTATCTCTGTAAAATTGTTTTAAGAGTAATGGAGTAGGACAACCCAAACAGCATGTAGTATTTGTTCAATCCAAACTGACTTCTTTGAAAGTTGGCCTGCTTGTAGCTGAATCCTAACTCCCTGCTGCTTTGCTCCACCCCATTTTGATTGTGCAACCTGTTCAAGGATGACATGGTAGCCCAGGGCTATTTCGAAGAGTGCGATTTATGTTCTTTTTTTAACCACCATTTCATTTTTAATATACTTTATCATTTTATTTCCTCAATTTAAATTTATCTTGGCCATGCTTGAATGGGTGGGTGGAAAATAGCTTGCTTTTTTTTGTTGGCTTCCTCGATTGATTACTAGGTGGGTGTGTCAAATTGAACAGTGTACAACAAGCAGGATGATTTGAGATCTGTATTAAGCTGAGGAAGTGATAAGGGTCTCAATGCCCCATTGCAATGCAGAATTAGCCAGAGCTCCTGTTCCTGATTGTTACCCAGTGACCCTTGTTGACAATTGCATGTTATAAAGGACAATGCGTAGGGCAGCACGATGGCACAGTGGTTAGCACTGCTGTCTCACGGCACCGAGGTTCGATCCCGGCTCTGGGTCACTGTCCAAGTGGAGTTTGCACATTCTCCCCGTGTTTGCGTGGGATTCACCCCCACAACCCAAAGATGTGCAGATTAGGTGGATTGGCCACGCTAAATTGCCCCATAATTGGAAAAAATAAATTGGGTACTCTAAATTTATAAAAATTTTGTAGGTTTCCTCCGGGTGCACCGGTTTCCTCCCACAGTCCAAAGATGTGCACGTTAGGTGGATTGGCCGTGCTAAATTGCCCTTAGTGACCAAAAAGGTTAGGAGGGGTTGTTGGGTTGCGGGGATGGGGTGGAAGTGAGGGCTTAGGTGCGTCGCAGACTCGATGGGCCGAATGGCCTTCTTTTGCGCTGTATGTTCTATGTTAAAATAAAGGACAATGCGTGATTCTGACCCAAGGGTATGAAAATGAAATGAAAATCGCTTATTGTCACGAGTAGGCTTCAATGAAGTTACTGTGAAAAGCCCCTAGTCGCCACATTCTGGCGCCTGTCCGGGGAGGCTGGTACGGGATGCTACATAAATTATTTTGTTGTAGTTTTTTGATGTTGCGTCTACTGAATTTTGTCTCCACATTTAGAAGGTGCTTGTTGCATCCTTGCATAAAGAGAAAGAGCATTTGGAATTGAAACGCCCCATGTTTCTTATGTGGACCTTATTCACTGTCCCAACGGTGTTGACTCTGGGGTGCTGCTTGATAGATTGAATGGCCCTAGTGCATTGTTCAGATGGCATTCTTCATGATCAATAAATATTGGTTAATTGACCACAACGTTCAGTGGATAATGGTACAAAATGCTGTGGTTTTTATTCTTGATACCAGAGATACCCCTATTGTTGTATCTGCTCAGACCAGGTAGCTCAAACATGGACTGGCAATCAAACCTTGGACCTTCATCGAGGGCCGAAGGGCCTGTTCTGTGCTGTTCTTGGTCTGTGACAAACTGTGGACCTATCAATGGAGGGGACTGTGTATGCATACTTTTCTTTTTATCCGGTAGGCCAAATTATTCTCAACTTCTGAAATGACAATAGTAGAACATTATCTGAAATTATAAATAATTTTTTCTGCCACACAGAACATTCCATAAGGTAATGACCAACAGAAAACTCTACAGTGCCATATAACTGGGGCAGGACGGTAGCGCAGTGGTTAGCACTGTCACTTCACAGCTCCAGGGTCCCAGGTTCAATTCCCGGCTTGGGTCACTGTCTGTGTGGAGTCTGTACATTCTCCCTGTGTCTGGGTGGGTTTCCTCCGGGTGCTCCGGTTTCCTTCCACAAGTCCCGAAAGACGTGCTGTTAGGCAATTTGGACATTTGGAATGGATAGCGTATACAGGAGGTGGAGGGAAGTGGGGGTGGTCAAGGTAAGGGATCTGTATTTGGAGGAAGGGTTCGCCAGTCTGGAGGAGCTAAGGTTGGAGCTGCCGAAGGGGAGTGAGTTCAGGTATCTGGAGGTTAGGGACATTGTGCGAAAGGTCTGGACGGGTTCCCTAGGTTGCCGGGATACACCCTGCTGGAGTGACTGCTGCTCCCGGATGTGGAAGGGGAGGGAAGAAGTGGGAATATACACAAGTGGCTGGGGGAGCAAGGAGGTGAGCAGGTGGTGAAGATCAAGGAGAAATGGGAAGCGGAGTTGGGAGGGGAGATCAATTGGGGAGTATGGAGTGAGGCACTGCATAGGGTAAACGGGATCTCCTCTTGTGCAAGGATGAACCTGATACAGTTTAAGTTGGTGCACAGAGTGCCTATGACTCGGCCGAGAATGAGTGGGTTCTTTCAGGGGGTAGCAGATGAGTGTGAGAGGTGTGGGCAGGGGCCAGCAAATCACCCGCACATGTTTTGGGGTTGTGAAAAATTACGAAGATTCTGGGCGGGAGTGTTCGCGGTCTTAGCCAGGATACTGGAGGAGGAGGTGGACCCGGACCCTTTTGGGGTTTCAGAGAAGCCGGAGCTCTATGGAGAGGAGGAAGGCCGATGTCTTGGCCATCACCTCTCTGATTGCACGGCGGCGAATTTTGCTGGAGTGGCGGTCGGCATCGCCACCGGGGGTAGCGGCTTGGTTGGGTGATCTGTACGACTTCCAGTGATTAGAGAAGTTAACATATGAGTTAAGGGGCTCTTCAGGGGGGGTTTGAGGGATGTTTGTGGGGGATGTTTGTGACCGTGTTTGAGGGGCTGTTCATCGCGGGGGAGGGGGGGTGAAAAAAGGGAAAAATCTGCACAGACTGTATAGTTGATTGTTGGGAAGTATGTTTCCTGGGCTGTTTGTCCGCTGTAACCTGTTTTGATACATGTTTGTATGAAATACATTTTTTAAAAAAGGCAGGCAAATGTAATGTTAGCATTCATGTCGAGAGGGCTAGAATAGCAGGGATGTACTTCTGAGGTTGTATAAGACTCTGGTCAGGCACCACTTGGAATATTGTGAGCAGTTTTGGGCCCCGTACCTAAGGGAGGATATGCGGAAAGGGAAGAGGAGGTTCACAAGAATGATCCCTGGAATGAAATGAAATGAAAATTGCTTATTGTCACAAGTAGGCTTCAAATGAAGTCACTGTGAAAAGCCCCTAGTCGCCACATTCCGGCGCCTGTTCGGGGAGGCTGGTACGGGAATTGAACCGTGCTGCTGGCCTGCCTTGGTCTACTTTAAAAGCCAGATATTTAGCCCAGTGTGCTAAACCAGCCCCAGCTAAACCAGAGCTTGTCACATGAAGAACGGTTGAGGACTCTGGGCCTGTACTCTGTGGAGTTTAGAAGGTTGAGGGGGGATCTTATTGAAATTTACAGGATACTGAGAGACCTGGATAGAGTGGACGTGGAGAGGATGTTTCCACTAGTAAGACCCGTGGGCACAGCCTCAGACTGAAGGGACGATCCTTTAAAACTGAGATGAGGAGGAATTTCTTCAGCCAGAGGGTGGGTGAATATGTGGAACTCTTTGCCGCAGAAGGCTGTGGAGACCAAATCACCGAGTGTCTTTAAGACAGAGATAGGTTCTTGTTTAATAAGGGGATCGGGGGTTATGGGGAGAAGGCAGGAGACCGGGGGATGAGAAACATATCAGCCATGATTGAATAGCAGAGCAGTCTCGATGGGCCGAATGGCCTAATTCTGCTCCTATGTCTTCTGGTCTAATTGGCAGTGATCTATTTGATAATATGGATTTGTGGGCTGGACATTTTTTTCTCTTGTCGAATGCACGTGCTGACAGTTGCCAGGATATTGTAGATACAGATGGCCCTCTCATTTGTCTTACTCGGCGTCCATAACTTGGTGAACAGTAACAATAATGCAACTAAAATATTCTGCTGTAAGAAAAGCAAAATGCTGCTGTTGCTGGAAATCTGAAATAGAAAGAGAAAATGCTGGATAAACTCAACAGGTTTTAACATGAAATATTCTGTTTATTTTCAGGGTTGCTACAAAACCATCAGTGGGCTGAAATGTTACATTACAACATACGTCAATGTGTTAATTATGTATGGCATATATACATCTAATATGTGCATGCCAATGAAAGATTTGCATTTCTGTGCTGCTCACCAGGGATCTCTTGTTATTTAGCGACTGGATTCACTAAACAAGTCAGACATGTAATCAAAATGTCATTGATGATGTGATGATAATTTGGTTGTTTTTTCCCCTCTCAAATTGCCCTGTGTGTCTTAATTTAATCCATTTCCTTTCTTGAAGAAAAATGTCATAAAAGTAACTTCCAGAACGCGTGGTCATAAAAAACTGTCCATATTCTGCTTCATCTCAAATATATACCAGAAGGGTCCAACACATAAACAGTAATTTTTCTCACATATCTTTCAAACCAAAGTTGTTCATTTTTCTTTTGTCTAATATATTCAGGGGCCTGTTGCACAATGTGGTCTCAGCGATTAAACTTATGCACTGCACAATGGTGGGTAGCTCCATTGTAGGTCTTTGTTTTTTTTTAATATAATAGGATTTATGTGATGCAAGGGGTTGCTAATATTATCCAAAAAATACTTTAAAAAGAATTCCTCTTCTGAAATCATGCGCGGCATGGTTCCACAAAAGGTGTCGGTCCTCATCCTAATGTTGTCTTTTGTGCAATGAATCTTAGTAATCAATTCAACAGTTGAATAAATAACTTGCAATTCAATGCTAAATTGTGCTGTAAATCCCTCCATGATTCTCTCTAATCAAGTGTACCAAAATTGGGGCAGCACGGTGGCGCAGTGGTTAGTGCTGCTGCCTCGCGGCGCCGAGGTCCCAGGTTCGATCCCGGCTCTGGGTCACTGTCCGTGTGGAGTTTGCACATTCTCCCCGTGTTTGTGTGGGTTTCGCCCCACAATCCAAAAATGTGCAGGCTAGGTGGATTGGCCACACTAAATTGCCCCTTAATTGGAAAAATGAATTGGGTACTCTAAATTTATTTTTTAAAAATGTACAAAAATTGTCCGAATAAAAATCATTCTTGACATTGGGGAGGTCGTGGCGTGGTGGTCTTGTCACTGGACTAGTAATCCAGAGACCCAGAGTACTGCTCCAGGGTCCCAGGTTCAAAGCCCGCCACTGCAGATGGTGAAATTAGAATTCAATAAAAATCTGGGATTATCAGTCTAACGATGACCATGAAACCGTTGTCGATTGTCGTAAAAACCCATCTGGTTCACTAATGTCCTTTAGGGAAGGAAATCTGCCGTCCTTACCCGGTCTGGCCTACATGTGACTCCAAACCCACAGCAATGTGGTTGACTCCTAACTGCTGCTCAAGGGCAATGAGGGATGGGCAATAAATGCTGGCACAGCCTGTGATGCCAACGTCCAATGAATAAAAAAAGAGCTGTTGTGTCTATGACCATGTGTCAAGGGTTACGGGTGGCAGACAACAAACTGACGTTGAGGCTACAACTGACTGGATCAGCCTTGATCTCATTGAATGGTGGATTACTCCTGTTCCTAAGTCCTATATATTCTCCTCAATCACTGACATGATTGACAGCACTATTCTCCTTTAACTCCTCTCTGAAGTTTACAGGGCCAAGCAGATTGGAGGACAGGCATATGTATTTGTGCAGACTGAAGTCTGTTCATCGATGGTCACATTTTTGGGTTGTGAAAATAATTAACCAGCCATATGCTCGGGGGCAAAAAGTCTGCCGTTTCTTCCAATGGATTGCCATTTTGTTTGGCCCAAAAGTATGTCACCATTCACGTGTGAAAGGCTGAATATAATGAAAAACATAGCTATTTTACAAAGTTGGCACCTGGGTCCAGATATTAATCTTGCTGGAGTTTTCCTGTATATTCCTTGCAAACCCGGGGAAAATATTTTAAAAATAAATTAAGTTTTTACCTCCACAGACCTGAAATTGAATCATTTTCTCCACCTGTAGATTTTCAATAAGTCAGCAGAAACATCTTTATTAATTTCTAGTAAGAAATAAAAATGAAAATCACTTTATTGTCACGAGTAGGCTTCAATGAAGTTACTGTGAATAGCCCCTAATCGCCACATTCCGGCACCTGTTCAGTGAGGCTGATACAGGAATTGAACCGTGCTGCTGGCCTGCCTTGGTCTGCTTTAAAAACCAGCGATTTATCCCAGTGTGCTAAACCAGACCCTAGAATGTGGAATGTGCTCCCACAAGGAGTAGTCGAGGAGCAGCAGGGTAGCATGGTGGTTAGCATAAATGCTTCACAGCTCCAGGGTCCCAGGTTCGATTCCCGGCTGGGTCACTGTCTCTGTGGAGTCTGCACGTCCTCCCCCTGTGTGCGTGGGTTTCCTCCGGGTGCTCCGGTTTCCTCCCACAGTCCAAAGATGTGCGGGTTAGTTGGATTGGTCATGCTAAATTGCCCGTAGTGTTCTAATTAAAGTAAGGTTAAGGGGGGGGGTTGTTGGGTTACGGGTATAGGGTGGATACGTGGGTTTGAGTAGGGTGATCATGGCTCGGCACAACATTGAGGGCCGAAGGGCCTGTTCTGTGTGGTGCTGTACTGTTCTAAATATTATAGATATAATTTAAGGGACAAAAAAGCGTGGGAAAGAAATAGGTTAAACTGATAAGAGTTAGATGAAGAGGAATGGGAGAGTGTTCTGTGGAGTGTTAACACCAGCATTGATCATTTAGGTTGAATAGCCTGTTTTTTGTGCTGTGGACACATAAGAATTAGGAGCAGGAGTAGGCCATCTGGCCCCTCGAGCCTGCTCCGCCATTCAATGAGATCATGGCTGATCTTTTGTGGACTCAGCTCCACTTTCCGGCCCGAACACCATAACCCTTAATCCCTTTATTCTTCAAAAAACTATCTATCTTTACCTTAAAAACATTTAATGAAGGAGCCTCAACTGCTTCACTGGGCAAGGAATTCCATAGATTCACAACCCTTTGGGTGAAGAAGTTCCTCCTAAACTCAGTCCTAAATCTACTTCCCCTTATTTTGAGGCCTATGTCACCTAGTTCTGCTTTCACCCGCCAGTGGAAACAACCTGCCCGCATCTATCCTATCTATTCCCTTCATAATTTTAAATGTTTCTATAAGATCCCCCCTCATCCTTCTAAATTCCAACGAGTATAGTCCCAGTCTACTCAACCTCTCCTCATAATCCAACCCCTTCAGCTCTGGGATTAACCTTGCGAATCTCCTCTGCACACCCTCCAGTGCCAGTTTGTCCTTTCTCAAGTAAGGAGACCAAAACTGAACACAATACCCCAGGTGTGGCCTCACTAACACCTTATACAATTGCAACATAACCTCCCTAGTCTTAAACTCCATCCCTCTAGCAATGAAGGACAAAATTCCATTTGCCTTCTTAATCACCTGTTGCACCTGTAAACCAACTTTCTGTGACTCATGCACTAGCACATCCAGGTCTCTCTGCACAGCGGCATGCTTTAATATTTTATCATTTAAATAATAATCCCGTTTGCTGTTATTCCTACCAAAATGGATAACCTCACATTTGTCAACATTGTATTCCATCTGCCAGACCCTAGCCCATTCACTTAACCTATCCAAATCCCTCTGCAGACTTCCAGTATCCTCTGCACTTTTCGTTTTACCACTCATCTTAGTGTCATCTGCAAACTTGGACACATTGCCCTTGGTCCCCAAATCCAAATCATCTATGTAAATTGTGAACAATTGTGGGCCCAACAAGGATCCCTGAGGGACACCACTAGCTACTGATTGCCAACCAGAGAATCACCCATTAATCCCCACTCTTTGCTTTCTATTAATTAACCAATCCTCTATCCATGCTACTACTTTACCCTTAATGCCATGCATCTTTATCTTATGCAGCAACCTTTTGTGTGGCACCTTGTCAAAGGCTTTCTGGAAATCCAGATATACCACATCCATTGGCTCCGTTATCTACTGCACTGGTAATGTCCTCAAAAAATTCCACTAAATTAGTTAGGCACGACCTGCCCTTTATTAACCCATGCTGCGTCTGCCCAATGGGACAATTTCTATCCAGATGCCTCGCTATTTCTTCCTTGATGATAGATTCCAGCATCTTCCCTACTACTGAAGTTAAGCTCACTGGCCTATAATTTCCCGCTCTCTGCCTACCTCCTTTTTTAAACAGTTGTGTCATGTTTGCTAATTTCCAATCCACCGGGACAACCCCAGAGTCTAGTGAATTTTGGTAAATCATCATTAGTGCATCTGCAATTTCCCTAGCCGTCTCTTTTAGCACTCTGGGATGCATTCCATCAGGGCCAGGAGACATGTCTACCTTTAGCCCCATTAGCTTGCCCATCACTACCTCCTTAGTGATAACAATCCTCTCAAGATCCTCACCTGTCATAGCCTCATTTCTATCAGTCACTGGCATGCTATTTGTGTCTTCCACTGTGAAGACCGACCCAAAAAACCTGTTCAGTTCCTCATCCATTTCCTCATCTCCCATTATTAAAACTCCCTTCTCATCCTGTCTAAAGGACCAATATTTACCTTAGCCACTCTATTTTGTTTTATATATTTGTAAAAACTTTTACTGTCTGTTTTAATATTCTGAGCAAGTTTACTCTCATACTCTATCTTACTCTTCTTTATAGCTTTTTTAGTAGCTTTCTGTTGCCCCCTAAAGATTTCCCAGTCCTCTAGTCTCCCACCAATCTTTGCCACTTTATATGCTTTTTCTTTCAATTTGATACTCTCCCTTATTTCCTTAGATATCCACGGTTGATTTTCCCTCTTTCTACCCTCCTTCCTTTTGCTGAGCACTGTGTAAAATCGCTTGGAAGGTTCTCCACTGTTCCTCAACTGTTCCACCATAAAGGCTTTGCTCCCAGTCTACCTTAGCTAGTTCTTCTCTCATCCCATTGTAATCTCCTTTGTTTAAACACAAAACACTAGTATTTGATTTTACTTTCTCACCCTCCATCTGTATTTTAAATTCCACCATATTGTGATCGCTCCTTCCGAGTGGATCTCTAACTATGAGATCATGAATCAATCCAGTCTCATTACACAGGACAAGATCTAGGACCGATTGTTCCCTCGTAGGTTCCATTACATACTGTTCTAGGAAACTTTGTGCTTCACATTAAACATGAGGATACTCTGCTTTATTGTGTTTAACCATATGGTTTTTCATGGTATACTAGGAACTGTGGTCCTCCCCTCCTCTTACCCCTATTCTCTTCCCTCCACCTTTCCTACTCCATCCCTTCGCCGCCACCATATTCTTTATTTTACCCACTTTCATGCAACTCACTTCCTGGTCATCCCGAAATTCCATCATCCCTAATTTTCTCTAACTCTCAATCTACTCCATCTTCATTCTTTACCTCTTAATCATCTCCCACTTCCAATTTTCCCTCATTCTCCATTCTTCACCCCACAATATTCCTCACCTACCATTCTTCCCCAAACCCTAATCTTTCCCACCTGCAATCTTACACCCAGTTTTTCCAAATCCATCTTCCCAAACACCCTAGTCTTCCCCCCCAAATCTTCACTTCCATTTTCTCCACCCCATTCATCACACAACCCCCCATTATTTCCACTACTTATTTTAACCGACCACAATTCTTCCCCAACCCATTCTTTTTTTAAAATAATTTTAGAGTACTCAAATCATTTTCTCCAATTAAGGGGCAATTTAGTGTGGCCAATCCACCTAACCTGCACATCTTTGGCTTGTGGGGGCGAAACCCAAGCAAACACGGTGAGAATGTGCAAACTCCACACAGACAGCGACCCAGAGCCAGGATCGAACCTGGGACCTCGGCGCCGTGAGACAGCAGTTCTAACCACTGCGCTACCATGCTGCCCCTCATCTGACCATTTTTATTTGATCAGTTGGGATTGAACCTGGGGCCCTCGGCGCTGTGACTCAGCATCCCAACCCATTCTCCCCCTCAGTCTTCCCACCCCTATTCCTCCCCTCCAAACATTCTCCACACCCCATTCTTTGCTGCCAGTTCACACTCCCAGTGTTACAAAGGTCCATTAAGTCTGCACCAACCCTCTGAAATAGCACCCTACCGAGATCCAATCCCCTGCCCTATCCCTGTAACCCCACATCTTTGGACACTAATGGGCAATTTTGCATTCATCAAACACATTCTTCCCCTAAATCTTATTGCACCCCTATTCTCCTCCTCCACATATTCCCCATACCCCATTCTTATTCATACCGTACCCCATTCTTAGTCTTAGGATAAGGAAACCTGCTGTCCTTACCTAGTCTGGCATAAATGTGACTCCAGACCCACAGCAATGTGATTGACTCTTAACTGCCCTCTCAAGAGCAATAAGGGATGGGCAATAGTTGCTGGGACAGCCTGCACGTCCCATAAACAAATAAAAATGAAATTAAATGAAAATTGCTTATTGTCACAAATAAGCTTCAAATGAAGTTACTGTGAAAAGCCCCTAGTTGCCACATTCCGGTGCCTGTTCGGGGAGGCCGGTACAGGAATTGAACCCACCCTGCTTTGTCTGCTTTCAAAGCCAGCTATTTAGCCCAGTGTGCCAAACCAGCCCCTGACCAAAATAATTGGTTCTCTGGGGAAGACGAAAGGAGGAGGAGGGGCGGGGCTGGAAGGGGAGAGGGCAGGGTGGGAAAGGGGAGGGGGCGGGGCTGGAAGGGGAGGGGGTGGGGCGGCACATAGAAGGGGGCGTGGCTGTAAGGGGGTGGGGTGGGAAAGAGGAGGGGGCGGGGCTGGAAGGGGAGGGGGCAGGGCTGGAAGGGGAGGGGGCGGGGTGGCACATAGAAGGGGGCGTGGCTGTAAGGGGAGGGGGTGGGGTGGGAAAGAGGAGGGGGCGGGGCTGGAAGGGGAGAGGGTGGGGCTGGAAGGGGAGGGGGTGGGGTGGGAAAGAGGAGGGGCGGGGCTGGAAGGGGAGGGGGCGGGGCTGGGAGGGGGTGGGGTGGGATAGGGAAGGGGAGGGGGCGGGGCTGGAAGGGGAGGGACTGGAAGGGGAGGGGGTGGGGTGGGACAGAGAAGGGGGCGTGGCTGGAAGGGGAGGGGGTGGGGTGGGAGTGTGAAGGGGGCGGGGCTGGAAGGAGAGAGGGGGCAGTGCAGGAATTGCGGGAGGGGAAGGGGGCGGGGTTGCAAGGCAGGGCAGGAGAAGGGGTGGGGCTGAAAGGGAAGGCGGCGGGACTAGAAGGGAGAGGAGGGCGGGGCTGGAAGTAGAGAGGGCGGGGCTGGAAGTAGAGAGGGCGGGGCTGAAAGGGGAGAGGGCGGGGCTGAAAGGATTGAGGGCGGGGCTGGAAGGAGAGAGGGCGGGGCTGGAAGGAGAGAGGGCGGGGCTGGAAGGAGAGAGGGGGCCGCGCTGTAATTGCGGGAGGGGAAGGGGCGGGGCTAGAAGGGAGAGGAGGCGGCGTTGGAAAGGCGTAGGTGCGGGCGGGGCTGGCAGCGAAGGGGGGCGGGGCTGGCAGCGAAGGGGGGCGGGCTGGCAGTGAAGGGGGCGGGGCTGGCAGCGAAGGGGGGCGGGCTGGCAGCGAAGGGGGCGGGGCCGGCAGCGAAGGGGGCGGGGTCGGCAGGGTGGGAACGGCGAAAAAGACCCAACCGCGCGCGGCGCGCGGGTTGACTGGGGTGGTGAGCGGCGCGCGCGGGCGCGGGCGCGGACGCGCCGTGTCGGTGAGCGCGCGCTGCTGGGCGCCGGGGGCGCGCGCCAGCCCAGTTGTTTTCAGCCGGCGGGCTGAGTGTTTGAGCGGCCGGCGAGCGAGCGCTTCCAACCCGGGGCAAGAGCCGGTGGCGGGCGGAGAATAAAATATAAACCCCTCCCCCCACCCAAAAAATAAACGGCATCAACCCGGTCTCCCAGGTAAGGCTCGCAATCCGTCTTCTTCTGAATGAAAATGACAATGTTTTTTTTTTGCGTGTGAGAGACTTTTTCTACTGAACCTCCTCAGCCGAGGGAGGGGGATCCAGTCGGCATTCGTGCCGGTTAAACAAAAAAAACTTCTTTGCAAAGTTTAAAGACCCTCTCCGACTAACTTTGTGACTGTCGCGGGGCGGGGGAGTTGGCGGCCGCCCCGGTGCAGAGCAAATCCCCCCTGACTGGATTCACTGCGGCTTCAGTCTGTCAGCAGGCAGCGTCCCCCCCTCCTCGCTGCTTCTCCCTCTCCCCCTCCTCGCTGCTTCTCCCTCTCCCCCTCCTCGCTGCTTCTCCCTCTCCCCCTCCTCGCTGCTTCTCCCTCTACCCCTCCTCGCTGCTTCTCCCTCTCCCCCTCCTCGCTGCTTCTCCCTCTCCCCCTCCTCGCTGCTTCTCCCTCTACCCCTCCTCGCTGCTTCTCCCTCTCCCCCTCCTCGCTGCTTCTCCCTCTCCCCCTCCTCGCTGCTTCTCCCTCTCTCCCCCCCCCCTCCTCGCTGCTTCTCCCTCTCCCCCCTTCTCCCTCTCGCCCCCTTCTCCCTCTCCCCCCTTCTCCCTCACCCCCCCTTCTCCCTCTCCCCCCTTCTCCCTCACCCCCCCTTCTCCCTCACCCCCCCTTCTCCCTCGCCCCCCCCTCTCCCTCACCCCCCCTTCTCCCTCACCCCCCCTTCTCCCTCACCCCCCCTTCTCCCTCACCCCCCCTTCTCCCTCACCCCCCCTTCTCCCTCACCCCCCCCTTCTCCCTCCCCCCCCCCTTCTCCCTCACCCCCCCCTTCTCCCTCACCCCCCCCTTCTCCCTCACCCCCCCTTCTCCCTCACCCCCCCTTCTCCCTCACCCCCCCCCTTCTCCCTCACCCCCCCCTTCTTCTCCCTCACCCCCCCCTTCTCCCTCACCCCCCTCTCTCCCTCACCCCCCCTCTCCCTCACCCCCCCTCTCCCTCACCCCCCCTCTCCCTCACCCCCCTCTCCCTCACCCCCCCTTCTCCCTCACCCCCCTCTCTCCCTCACCCCCCCTTCTCCCTCACCCCCCCTTCTCCCTCACCCCCCCTTCTCCCTCACCCCCCCTTCTCCTCACCCCCCCTTCTCCCTCACCCCCCCTTCTCCCTCACCCCCCCTTCTCCCTCACCCCCCCTTCTCCCTCACCCCCCCTTCTCCCTCACCCCCCCTTCTCCCTCACCCCCCTTCTCCCTCACCCCCCCTTCTCCCTCACCCCCCCTTCTCCCTCACCCCCCTTCTCCCTCACCCCCCTCCTCCCTCACCCCCCCTTCTCCCTCACCCCCCCTTCTCCCTCACCCCCCCTTCTCCCTCACCCCCCCCTTCTCCCTCACCCCCCCCTTCTCCCTCACCCCCCCTTCTCCCTCACCCCCCCCTTCTCCCTCACCCCCCCCTTCTCCCTCACCCCCCCTTCTCCCTCACCCCCCCTTCTCCCTCACCCCCCCCCCTTCTCCCTCACCCCCCCTTCTCCCTCACCCCCCCTTCTCCCTCACCCCCCCTTCTCCCTCACCCCCCCTTCTCCCTCACCCCCCCTTCTCCCTCACCCCCCCTTCTCCCTCACCCCCCCTTCTCCCTCACCCCCCTTCTCCCTCACCCCCCCCTTCTCCCTCACCCCCCCCTTCTCCCTCACCCCCCCCTTCTCCCTCACCCCCCCCACCTTCTCCCTCCCCCCCCCCCCCCTTCTCCCTCACCCCCCCCCCCCTTCTCCCTCACCCCCCCCCTTCTCCCTCCCCCCCCCCCCCTTCTCCCTCACCCCCCCCTTCTCCCTCACCCCCCCCTTCTCCCTCACCCCCCCCTTCTCCCTCACCCCCCCCTTCTCCCTCACCCCCCCCTTCTCCCTCACCCCCCCCCCCCCCCGGAATTAAAAAACCTTGGCCTTTTTAAAAACCTTGCATCCGTTTTGTCCCTCTGATCGAATTGGTTTTGGTAAAAGGAGGCGGGGGTGGGTGTTATTCTGTGAACACTGGGACAGAGTTGTGTTGCTTGGGCTGAGCTCTTGTCCCCTAGCTGCTTGCTGCAGTTTCATGCATTTTGGGGGAGAAAGACACTATACAGTATCAGCAAAAGTGCCATTTTCATATGGAGTGTGCAAATTATATTTAAATACTTCACACTACTTTTTTTATATGTGTGTGTGTGTATATATATATATCACCAAAAGTGTTATTTTGTATGGACACGAGCTTTGCAAAGTATATTTAAACGCGCCTGCACGCTAATATATGGTGTATATATCAGCAAAAGTGTTATTTTGTGTGGACTCGAGCTGTGCAAATTATATTTAAAAACGTCTGCATGAATAAGTGTTAGCTTCATTTAAAAAACATCTGTATCAGTTGTGTTGATTCTTGGTGCTGGAGAATGTGTTTTTATGGGGGGGGGGGGGAACTCTGGCACGGAGAGAGTAACATTTGTGTATCTTCAAGTTTCATGTTGTTTACATCTTCTCTTCCCCCCCCCCCCCCCCCCCCCCCATCGGTGATGCTCGGAGGGCTAGGGCTTAAAGCGGTTGAGCTTTCTTCTGGACGAATGTGGGGGTATTTGAATGTAGGAATTATATCCCCAGTTGGTGCAGTGACAGTGATTCGAATCAAGCCAGTTTTGGAAGGCACGTCGTGTCTGACATGTATTTACATTGCTGATTTACATGGGTGCTAATTACAGCTGTAGCAACATTGTCGATCCGTTATGTGCAGACATAAAGGTGGTGAGCTGGAGGATTAGACATCTGCTTTTTGAGTGGATAGACTTAAGTAATTATGTTCCGTTCCAAAAGTGGGAGACGAAATCCAGGTATTGCCGCTCGTTGTGCGTTTTATGAAGCCGGAAAAGTGACCTGCAGTCCTTAAATGTGCGGATTGCAATGCGTTTCTCGTTGCATGTTTCCCACCTCCCTTGGCAATGCGCCTTCGCATGTAAAGTTTATGGAGATTAACACGGGATTTGTTTTACATGTACTCGTTGCAAATTTATTTACCTTTCATGAGTGAGAAATCACTCCAATGTTGCCTGCACTCCACCCAGTAAAGTGATTGCAGAGATTTGACGCTTCTTGTTTTGCTCTGAGAAAATGGGCATCTCCTTGATCAATTTTCAGCTGTCAGTCAAGTAGAGGACGTCAGTCTGAAGTGCTCTACTTATTCAGTATATTAAGTAATGGTGGCCTGTCTTGGTGTGAAATTATGTGTCTAGTCGTCATTTTATGCTTGGGAAA
This sequence comes from Scyliorhinus canicula, assembly GCF_902713615.1. Classification (NCBI taxonomy): domain Eukaryota; kingdom Metazoa; phylum Chordata; class Chondrichthyes; order Carcharhiniformes; family Scyliorhinidae; genus Scyliorhinus; species Scyliorhinus canicula. The sequence continues at coordinate 6,095,902 of NC_052169.1, read as the reverse complement.
TGGGACGTGCCTGGCAGTGCCCTGGCACAGTGGGAGCCCATGGGGATGGGGGCATTCATAGATGTGTGATGGGGAGAGAGCAGGCAATGGGGAGGAGGGGTTGAATGCTGCTGTTGATTGTCAGGCTGGGGGGGGGGGGAATAGAGGGAATGCCAGCAATAATTGTCAGGTGTGGGGGCGAGCCTCCCGATACCTCCGTGATGGGGGCTGGGGCCGTTATACTGCAGATTGCGGCGTCCTTTAAAGATGAAGCCCTGCTGATGCATGGTAGCATTGTGGATAGCACAATTGCTTTACCAGGTTCGATTCCCGGCTTGGGTCACTGTCCGTGCGGAGTCTGCACCTTCTCCCCGTGTGTGTGTGGGTTTCCTCCGGTTATCCTGTTTCCTCCCACAAATCCTGAAAGACGTGCTTGTTAGGTAATTTGGACATTCCGAATTCTCGCTCTGTGTTCCTGAACAGGCGCCGGAGTGTGGCGACTAGGGGCTTTTCACAGTAACTTCATTGCAGTGTTAATGTAAGCTTACTTGTGACAATAATGAAGATTTTTATTATAGCTTAACTGCCTTTCCCCACCGTTACCCCATTTCCTGTAGACTTTTGTTAACCAAAAGATATTATCACTGAGATTTAAAATTAACAATGGTCTGGCATCCATTGTCGTTTTGTAGAGTTCCAAATTTTTACCACCCTTTCCGTGAAGAAATATTTCCGAATTTCACTCCCGAGTGTTCTGGCTCTAGTTTTAGACACTGCTCCCAGTACTACATTCCTCAACTAGCTGAACTAATTCTGTCTAACATCCCTTTTTCCTCTTGATACTTGGAAAACTTTGATCAAGTCACCTCGTAACATTCTAAATTCCAGGGAAATCCAACTGTACTTTGTGTAATTTCTTCTCATAATTTAACTCGAGTCTCGGTATTATTTTGATAAATCTATGTTGTACTTCCTTCAAGGCAGTACAGAAGTATACAAGGTGTGTTGCACAGAACTGTTCACAGTACACCGGGTGTGTTTCAACCAGTGGTTTGAATAACTGAATCATGACTTCCATTTCTTTGCATTCTATTTTTTTTTTGAAATCATTTTTATTGAAAAATTTTGAATTTATACAACAATAACGCACCTTGGTAAAATACCAAAAATAACAATAATATTAACAATCATAAACATTCGCCCCACCTCCATGAACAATACAGCATTTTAACAACAATGCAAATTAACACAATATAAAGTTACAGAATTGCTGCTGCTATTGACCAAGATACCTATCTTTGAGCCAGGAAGTCCAGAAAAGGCTGCCATCGTTTATAGAACCCTTGTATTGATCCTCTTGGCAAATTTGACCCTTTCCAGTTTTATAAATCCCGCCATGTCACTGATCCAGGTCTCCACACTTGGGGGCCTTGCATCCTTCCACTGTAGCAGAATCCTTCGACGGGCTACTAGGGATGCAAAGGCTACTAGGCAGCATTGTGGATAGCACAATCGCTTCACAGCTCCAGGGTCCCAGGTTCGATTCCGGCTTGGGTCACTGTCTGTGCGGAGTCTGCACATCCTCCCCATGTGTGCGTGGGTTTCCTTCGGGTGCTCCGGTTTCCTTCCACAGTCCAAAGATGTGCGGGTTAGGTGGATTGGCCATGATCAATTGCTCTTAGTGTCCAAAATTGCCCTTAGTGTTGGGTGGGGTTACTGAGTTATGGGGATAGGGTGGAGGTGTTGACCTTGGGTAGGGGGTAGGGTGCTCTTTCCAAGAGCCGGTGCAGGCTCGATGGGCCGAATGGCCTCCTTCTGCACTGTAAATTCTATGTTTAAAAAAAAAGGCCAGGACACCAGCCTCTTTCGCCTCCTGCACTCCCGGCTCTACCGCAACTCCAAAAATCGCGAGTCCCCACCCTGGTTTGACCCTGGATCCAACCACATTTCTTAGCATTCTAGTCCTGTAGATATCAACGTCTCCATTCCCTTAGCCTTTTTGATTATTTTATGTAGCTGTTCATTATATTTTAATGATCTTTGTACCTCGATTTAAGACTTTGATGTTCTCTGTCTCTCGCCTTTTACCATTAGAAAGTACCCTGTTCTATCCTTTTGGGTCCAAAATGGGTGACCTCATTTGCCAGAAGGGCAGTTTTGTTCATTCACGGAATCTTAAAATTTCCATGCTTTCTGTCTACATTTGCCTTTCTATCTCTTAATCTAAATAGTTAATAAATACAATGACTAGTTGAGATCGCATTACAGGTCCATGTAGGCTACGATGAGTCACATCCTGCCAGTGAAAGTACCTGACCATTATCCCTACTCTTTGTCTCCTGCCATTCAGCCAGTTTCCTAACCAGGTCAATATTTTCCCTTGATTTTGAGCCTCAATTATAGCTATGGTCTCTTAGAGAGTTTTATTAAATGTCTTTTGGGTGTTGATATAAATAACATCCATGAACATTCCCCTTCAAACTCTATATTCCCAAGACGCCTTGATCCACTGCAATTCACACACCGCTACAACCAGTCCTCAGCAGATGCCATCTCCCTGGCCCTATATGCATCCCTGGAGCATCTCAACAACAAGGACTCGTACGTCAGACTCCTATTCCTTGACTACAGCTCCGCCTTCAACACCATAATCCCAGCCAAGCTCGTATCAAAACTCCAAAACCTAGGACTTGGCTCCTCCCTCTGCACTCGATCCTCGACTTCCTGACCCACAGACCACGATCAGTAAGGATAAACAGCAACTCCTCCACGATAGCCCTCAAAACTGGGGCCCCACAAGGCTGCATACTTAGCCCCCTTGCTATACTCCCTATACACCCAGGACTATTTAGTTCCAACTCCATCTACAGGTTTGCTGTTGACACAACCGTAGTGGGTCAGATCTCAAACAACAATGAGTCACAGTACAGGAGGGAGATAGAGAACCTAGTGGCATGGCGTAACGATAACAATCTCTCCCTCAATGTGAGCAAAGCTAAGGAGCTGGTCATTGATTTCAGGAAGCGTCGTATTGTACACACCCTTGTCTGCATCAATGGTGCCAAGGTCAAGAAGGTTGACAGTTTCAAATTGTGAGATGTGCACATCCCCAAAAATCTGTCCTGGTCCACCCACGTCCACATTATGAACAAGGAAGCACAACAGCACCTATACTTCAGGAAAGTAAGGAAATTTGGCATGTCCACAGCAACTCTGACCCATTTTTATAGATGCATCATAGAAAGCATCCTATTTGGCTGTTTCACAGCCTAGTATGGCAACTGCTCGGCCCAAGACTATAAGAAACTACAGTTATGAACACAGCCCAGTCCATCATGCAAAACCGCCTTCCATCCATTGACTCGATCTACACCTCCCACTACCTTGGGAAAGCGGGCAGCATAATCAAAGACCCGTCCCATCCGGGTTATTCTCTCTTCCAACCTCTTCCATCAGGCAAGAGATACAAAAGTCTGAGAACACGCACTAATAGGTTCAAAAATGGCTTCTTCCCTGCTGCTGCCTGACTCCTGAATGACTTTTTTATTGACTGAACACCTCTCCACATCTTCTCTACTGAGTAATACCACACTTGAATGCTTCACCCGATGTCTATGTATTTATCATCTGTCCTCTGTTTTTTCTTTGTTTAAAATTTTCCAATTAAGGAGCAATTTAGTGTGGCCAATCCACCTACCCTGCACATCTTTGGGTTTGCAGGGGTGAGGCCCACGCAGACACTGGGAGAATGTGCAAACTCCACACGGTCAGTGACTTGGGGCTGGGATTGAACCCGGGTCTTCTGCTCCGTAAGGCAGCAGTGCTAGCCACCGTGCCGCCCGGCCTGTTTTTTCGTGTATGGAATGATCTGTCTGGGCTGTATGCTTTCCACTGTACCTCAGTACAGGTGACAATAAATGAAATCCAGATCCTTCCCACTATTTTGGTCACCTCTTCAAATATTCAATCAGGCTCGTCAGGGACAAAAACTATCCTTTTAGAAATTGTTACAAAATTCAGTTACAAATTTCTTCTAGTTCTGTTGATGGATTTATTGCCTTAACTTCAGATTAGATGCTGACGCAGCTGTGTATTTTACACTCCCATTCAGTTAAATCTTGCTACCACTCTTCGTGAAATCACATGAACTAGGCTTGTTGCCCATTGGTATATATCACAAAAACCTGTCTGTAAAGGAATAAGCTAAAATGGTCGAAAGCCCTGTGTTCGTGTATAAATTGTAATTTGGTGGAGTTGGTTTTATAACGGTCATTTATTTTGGGTGACAATGATAAACCGTCTGGCACACATTCTGTGCTTTTCTTCTGCATAAATTGTGGAGCAAATGCCATTAATCAGGAGAAAGTTTACCAACCAGTGAGATTAGCTTTTTCCCTTTGCTGGCTTAAGAATGTTGAGACGATTTGATGTCCCCACACTGTACAATTACCCATTGAACCACTGGGGGAGTTATTCCAGAAGCTTGAAAATTTAATAGCTAAAATACATGCAACATAATACAACATCTGAAGATACTAACATTTTTAATAGGCATTGAGACAAGTAAAATAGGTGGAGTATGCTGTGCTATCAATTTATATTTAATTGGCATGGTTTTCTGCTTTAATGTTGTCCAATCATTTGTTTACATTAAATACAGTATGTCTTGAGGGCTTTTGGCACTAACTACATTAATTTGCAACAAGAATATTTTGTAAATTCAGATTACAGACGGGGAATTTTCTGTAATTTATTTTCTGAAAAGTACTTTATTTAGACCATAGTAACGTCAAATTACCTCTGCATAGGTTTTGCATGGTATTACTTGCTTCCTATTGAATACTTGCGTTTTGGAGATGTAACTATTTTGTTTTTAATATTTCAAGGGATGTGAGCACAGCTGGCAAATCCTGTATTTGTTTCTCATCCCTATTTGCCCTTGAGGAATGGTGACCCACTACCTTGAACCGCTGCAGTCCGTGTGGTGTAGACGTATCCAAGTGCTGTTAGGGAGTTCTCAGTTTTTGACCCAGCAACCCTGATGGAACGGTGATACATTTCCAAGTCAGGATGGCAATGTAGCTAATTCAAATAGTATCAAGAAAAAGGAATTCATAGGTTAAAACTGCTCGATTATATCATTATGTATAACTTGAAGGTGAAGGAGGCTCATGTTTAAATCGTTTGCATGGCTGTTGGGAAGTGGAATGAGTTATTTTGTTCTGATTGAAGAAAATTAATAGGCGCTCCATGAAGGAATAATGCCACATGAAGTTTGGGACTGTCACAGTTAGTCACCGCAAATGTAGTTGGCCACATTCTCCCCGTGTCTGCGTGGGTAGGTGCATTGGCCATACCAAATTGCCCCTTAATTGGGAAAAAGATTTGGGTACTTTTAAATTTATTTTTTTTAAAAAGCAAATGTAATAGGCATCTCACTCTTATAGCCATGACTCAAATTCGCAATAAATGCAACCAAAATTCTCCAACATCTATCAATGAGCAAGTAACATCTTACACAAAAATGCACTTTAAACAGCTTCTAACATCAAGAAGTACTCATTTAGATCTATTTCCCAGAGTTAGTGAGCAACTAGATTAAATTTCTGCTCTCGTTAGCTAGACTTCATGGCCTTAAAGGAACATGCCATTTAAACACACCCAATTTAGCAGTGGATAGCTTTTGCCTAGATATTCCTTTTTCTTCCAATAAAACATTTTCAGAGACTACTTGGTATGACACTCTTTGTCATTAGAAAACATCATTTGTGGTAAATCAGATAATACAATGCTATGGGAGATCTGATAGTAAGCTATTAAAAGGGATGGTATAAAATAAAGGGCACTACTCTAGGGTACAGGAGCATAGGGACCTAGGTCTACAAGTCATTAAAGATGGCAGGATAGGTTAAGAGAGCAACTAATAAAGCATACAGTACATTCAGATTATTAATAAGGGCATGGAGAGCAACAGCAAGGAGATTATGTTGAGCTTGATTAAGACAGAAATTAGACCTCCGCTAGAGTACTGTGAACAGTTCAGGGCACTGCATTTTAGGAAGGATGTGCAGAAGAGGTTTGCAAGAATTATTCCAGGGATGAGAATAGTCAGTTATGAAGATGAGATTGGAGAAATTGGAACTCTTCTCCTTGCAGAAAAGAAGGCTGAGAGGAGATTTGAAAGAAGCATTCAAAGTCATAGGGGGACCTGGACAAAGTAGATAGGAATAAACTTGGAAGGATCGAGAACCAGTGCACACAGGTTCAAGGTAATTGGTTTTAAAAAAGCAAAAACAATATAAGAACATAAGAACTAGGAGCAGGAGTCGGCCATCTGGCCCCTCAAGCCTGCTCCGCCATTCAATGAGATCATGGCTGATCTTTTGTGGACTCGGCTCCACTTTCTGGCCCGAACACCCGAATATGCAAAAAATACTTTTTGTCGCAGCCAGCAGTACTGTCTGGAATGCATTGCCTGAGGCCGGGGGGGGGGGGGGGGGGGGCACGTTCAGTTGAGGCATTCAAGGGAGAATGATTATTTAAAAATTAACAATGCAGGGCTGTGATGAGAAGGTAGGAGAAATGACATTAGACAAAATGCTCATTTGAAGAGACGGTGCAGATAGGATTGGCTGAATGGCTGCCCCCTGTGCTGTAATTGTCATGATATGCAAACATGCAACCAATGAACACTCCGAATAGGACACAACCAATGGGCAGCCAGGACACTCAGAGGTGGCATCACCACAAGGGGGCATGACAAACACTATAAAAGGGATGAGGCACTCGCACCCTGCCTCTTTCCACAGGCTGACATCTAGAGAGTTAGACAGGGTTGATCAGCAGCATCACACCCAGCACGTGGCTTAGAGCAAGCTGGTACTGTTAGACTGAGTTACTACAGTTAGATTAGCAGAGAGTCGAACTCATTTGAGAACTGTGTTAATAGTTCATAAACACGTTGAACTCATTTCAGAGTCTGGAGCATCCTTTAATTAAGACTGCACCAAGTAGCAGCCTGTGTTATCCCAAGCAGCATAACACAACAGTAATGATTGTGCTAAATATATATGTATTCATTTCATTTATGTCTGGTCAGATTCATATCATAGTATTGGGCTGCCATCCCAGCGGATGGTTGAAATACTTTTCAACAATTTGCATGTATAGATGCCTTTAATGTTATAAATGTCGCAGGAAGAATAAATTGAGACTCTGCCAAAGAAACATTAGGACAGATGCCCAAACCCTTGGTTAAAGAGGTAAGTTTCATATGGCCTCTTAGAGGAGAGTGGTGGAGAGGGTAAGGCATTTGCAAGGGAAATTCCAGAGATTGGGGCCTAGATGGCTAAAGGCCATTGTGTGGAGATACATAACGGGCTGGAGTTGGAGGAATGCATTTGGAGTATTCTAGGCTGTAGAAGGTTATGGTGCTGAAATTCTTTGCAGGAATCACTATTTTTTTTCAATAAAAATGTTCTAAATTATTAAGTAATCTGAAAGAATTAAAGTCTGTCGGATACTGTTTCACAGTACTTGACCCATTTGTGTTTCAGAACAGTGCAAAATGCAGACTAATAGATACATTTAGAGTACTTATCAGGCATGAAGCCAACTGGGAATGCTGATTATTTTTTAAATAATTAATTTCGAATCCTTGTGGCTTGATTTCCTTCTGATACTGAATAGACTGAAGTGCTTCATTATTTTTGTGACAATAACCAGAAAAGGCAGTTTTAGGGATAAAGTAGCATTCTGCTTTCGGTGTTGTTAACTGCTGAAGCAATTAATCTTCTTTTCAGATAAACGCCTGTCCAATTAGCATATATTTTGGTAGAGAAACATACTCCAAAGGTTGGCTCATAATTTTCCACGTTCAGAGAGAATTTGAAAGTAAAATAAAAGGTGGTTTCACTTTGTTGAGTAAACATACGAGGTATTAATGGCACTACTAAGCCTATTGACCTATCTTCTCCATAGCAGATTGACTATGGTGCTTTCAGGATTAAGCAGGTGTGGAGGCCGAGCTGAGCACCAGTTTTTAGGGATCAACATGTATTGTCTAACATATGGTTCAGGAATTTGATAAATTAGGCTGACACTTCGCTAGAGTACTGAGGTAGTGCTGTATTGTCAGAGGTGTTGTCTTTCAGATGTAATGTTAAACACACGCCTAGTCTGCTTCAACAGGTGAATGTAAAATACTCCCTGGCCTGGCATTAATTGAAGGCCAGGGATGTTCCAGCTGATATTCATCCTGTTGGCAACACCACAAAAAACAGATTAATTCATTTGAGGGATCTTTCTGTACCCAGATTGGGAGCTTTGTGTGCCTGTAACAACTGTAACTATAGTTCCAAAGCAAGGTATTTGCTGTGCAGTGCTGCGGACATGTAAGTCACTGTATAAATCTATATTCTTTATAACTGTGATTCGGGTGGCGCAGTGGTTAGCACTGCTGCCTCACAGCGCTGAAAAGCCGGGTTCGACCCCGCCCCTAGGTCATTGTCCATATGGAGTTTGCACATTCTCCCCGTGTCTGTGTGCGTCTCTCCCCCACAACCCAAAGATGTGCCTGGTAGGTGGATTGGCCACGCTCAATTGCCCCTTAATTGGGGGGAGAAAAAGAATTGTGCACTCTTAAATTTATTGAAAAAAAAATTACTGTGGCTCGGTTCTCTATTGATAGCATAGAAACATAGAAAATAGGAACAGGAGGAGGCCATTTGGCCCTTGGAGCCTGCTCTGCCTTTCATCATGATCATGGCTGATCATCCAACTCAATAACCTGATCCTGCCTCTCTCTCTTTCCTCCCCCCCCCCCCCCCCCCCAACATCCTGCAAATATCCTTTGCTCCCCTTTGCCCCAAGTGCTATATCTAACAGCTTCTTGAAAACAGCATTTTGGCTTAAACTGCTTTCTGTGGTAGCGAGTTCCACAGGCCAACCACTCTCTGGGTGAAGACATTTCTCCTCATCTCGGGCCTAAGTGGTCTACCTGTATTCTCAGCCTGTGACCACTGGTTGTGGACACTCCACCATCGGGAACATCCTTCCTGTATCCACCTGGTCTAGTCCTGTTAGAATTTTATAGGTTTCTATGAGACCCCCTTCGTTCTCCTGAACTCCAGTGAATAGAGTCCTAACCTACTCAATCACTCCTTGTATGTCAGTCCTGCCATTCCAGGAATCAGTCTGGTAAACCTTCTCTGCACTCCCTCTAGAGTAAGAACACCCTTCTTCAGATAAGGAGACAAAACTGCACACCATATTCCAGGTGTAGGCTCACCAGCATCCCGTGTACTTGCAGCAGGACATCCCTGCTCCTGTAGTTGAATCCACTCGCTATGAAGACCAACATACCATTTGCCGCCTTTTTCTGACTGCTGCACCTGCATGCTTACCTTCAGTGACTGGTGTGCAAGGACACCCAAGTCTCATTGCACATTCCTCTGTCCTAATTTATGGCCATTTCAGATAATCTGCTTTCCTGTTTTTGCTACCAAATCGATAACCTCCCATTTATCCAAATTATACCGCATCTGCCATTCATTTGCCCACTCGCTCAACTTGTCCAAATCACACTGCAGGATCTCTACATCCTTCCCATAACTCGCCCTCCCATCCAGCTTTGTGTCATCTGCAAATTTAGAGATTTAATTTTGTTCCCTCATTTAAATCATTAATATATATTGTGAATAACGGGTTCCAGCATCGATTCCTATGGTCCTCCACTTGTCACTGCCTACCATTTGGAAAAAGACTTGTTTATTCCTACTTTGTTTCCTGTCTGCCACAGTTTTCTATCCATTTCAATACACTACCCTAATCCCATGCACTTTCATTTCACGCGCTAATCTCTTATTTGGGACTTTTTGAAAGCGTTCTGAAGGTCCAAAATAAACACATCCACAGGCTCCCTCTCTCAACTCTACCAGTTACAGGGCAGCATGGTGGTGCAGTGGGTTAGCCCTGCAGCATCATGGCGCCAAGGTCCCAGGTTCGATCCCGACTCTGGGTCACTGTCCATGTGGAGTTTACACATTCTCCCTGTGTTTGCGTGGGGTTCGCCCCCAGAACCCAAAGATGTGTGGACTTGGTGGATTGGCCACGCTAAATTGCCCCTTAATTGGAAAAAATGAATTGGGTGCACTAAATTTATATTTAAAAAACTCTACCAGTTACATCCCCAAATAATTCCAGTAGATTTGTCAAGCATGATATCTCCTTCATAAATCCATGCCAATTCTGTCCAATCCTCCCACTGTTTTCCAAGTGCTCTGCTATAAAATCCGTAATAATGAGTTCTAGAATTTTCCCCGTACTGGTGTCAGCCTTACTAGTCTCTAATTCCCTGTTTTCTCTCCACCTACCTTTTTTTAAATAGTGGGGTTACATTAGCTGCCCTTAAATCTGTAGTAACTGTTCCAGAATCTATAGAATCCTGGAAGATGACCACAAATGCATCCACTCTTTTTTTTTGAGCTATTTCCTTAAATACTCTGGGATATAGATTATCAGGCATAGTGATTTATCAGCCTTCAATCCCATAATTTTTCCCAGTACCATTTCTCTTCCAATACTGATTTCCTTCAGTCCTCCCTCTCTCTAAACCCAGTGTTCCCCAACATTTATGGTGTGTTACATTTGTCTTTGCAAAGCAGGACACAAATATGTATTGAGTTGGTCAGCAATTTCTTGTTCCCCATTATAAATTCCCCTGTTTCTGACTATAAAGGGACATTCACTCAATCTGACAATGGGCAATTCATGTTATAACTTTAAAGTGAGATTTATTTTTATTTGTGTTTCCTCTTGTCTTGCATTATAGCCCACTATTGGCAGCAGCAGCAGGCAATACCCTGTTCTTATTTTGTTTCATGCTGTACTTTTGGCTCTTTTCATTTTAATATGCAACAGTGTTTGTTTGAATAACTGAAAATTATGTATCCCTTGAAAAACTTAACTAATCAACGTGAAAGCTTTGAAACATCGGCCCTAATTTAAAGAAAAAGTGCAATAGGAAATCCTTCACTACTAGCTTCCAACCTCTAATTTAGTTGGCTAAGGGATTGGTTTCCTAGTCCTGTGCTTAGGAGTGAATCACATTTGGGGATGGGTATTTGAGTTGTCATGAGAATGTCGCTTTAAGAAATGTTTGGCTGCTCATTTTACTGCAGTGATGTCAGTGTGGGTGGAGCTGGGCTGTCTGTCAGCTTTTTACTTTTGTTTTAGGCTGTTTGCGGCAGGGTGTGTTTTACTTTTGTTTTCAGTGTTGGAGCTGAAACCAGACCAAGCAGGTGTACAGCTGTTCTCTTTGCCATCAAAAGACTATTTCTTGATCATTTGGTGAATTCAGAATTATAAATGTTCTTAGCAGTGAATGCGAACCTAATGTGCTTCTATTAAAAGGGGTTTCTTAAGTCTTCTGGATGTCAAAAGGACAGCTTACGGATTACTTAGTGTTGTATTCTTTGGGGGTTGTATTTGAATTGATGGTTGCTAAGATATTCGCTGTATGTTTTAAAAAGGTTAACTTCAGTTCATAGAATAAACATTGTTTTGTTTCAAAAAATACTTTTCCATTTCTGCTGTACCACACCTGTAGAGTGCGCCGTGTGCTCCCCATACCACCATCTACTAAAAGTTGTGGGTCAGGTGAACTCCATGATACACTTTGGGGTTCTCTAAACCCTGACCCATAACAGAGTAGTCAGAAAAATTGTCTGCTATACCTAACTGGCAGAAAACCGTAGCGGATGCAAACTGTAAGGTAGAGAAATTTTCCATTGCTCACTGTTTATCTGTTTGTTTATAATTTCACAACATAGTTCATTTACAAATAGTGGAAATTGCAGTCACACGCCTTCTCCGTCCCAACTCCCACCCATCTCTTCCTCCTTTGTTTGTGTCTTGGTTTGGGGCATTTTGGAATGTTAAATTTGCTGTCTAAATGAATTTATTCTCCCCCACACCCCTCATTATCCAATTTATTTTAAGTATAAGACGCAGAGAACAAAAATGCATTTTCCCTGCAGCAGCCACAAAGCAGATTCTTTATACAATGTGTAATAACATCTTGAAATATGATAATTTAAAAAATGTCAATTGATATCATTTTCTTCTTCGTCCATTTTATTGCCTTTACTCTGCCGTTTTCCTGAAGGCAGAGCACCTGGTTGGGGTATGTATGGTTCCACAGGCACCAGTTGCACTCTGATAGTGTTGCATTATGTGAGGGGTTATGAAATTGTGTGACCTGCGTGAGCAGTGTTATTCAATCACATTTTTATGGACCAAATTGCAACAAGTCCTTACTAGACAGAGGACTAACCTCCCAATATATGCAGTGATGATACCCTTTAATTCATTGTAACATAGTAACAGTAGTCGACTTTTTAACCCGTTGAGCATGTTTCATTTACCAGCATTATTCCTTGATACTCTTACCAAACAAAAATCTGAAAAATTTCAGTAGACTCAGCATCTGCAATTTTTTGCGGGGAATGAGTTCCTGATTCCCTTGATTCGTTCGTCTGACATTTTTCATGTCTGGAACGATCTGCCTGGACTGTACGCAGAACAATACTTTTCACTGTGTACCTTGGTACACATGGCAAATCTAAATTCTAAGTGCCCTAGCTGTAATGTTAAGATTATATTAGAATTCAATTTGCATGTGCCAGCATACAAGGTTGCCAAGTGCCGAATGGCCTCCTTCTGCACCGTATGTTCTATGTTGACCCTATTACTATTGCTGTGAATGCTAGGAGCACAAGAGGGAGAAGGACCAGCACTTCGTGGGTCCAAACAGTGTGAGCTTAAGCAGCAATTGCACACCTAACCTAGACTGGCAGTTCCTTACAGTCATGTAGCAATGTTACATTATCAGTCTCACTATTTTTTAGTCTATTAGGAATAGGGAGTGCTTGTGATGTTCTGACTGATCTTCCCCCAACCTCCTACATTCCAACACAATCACAAAGAATATAAATATGAACAAAACTGTAACTATTGGAAATCTGAACCAGGAGCAGAAAGTGCTGGAAATATGTAGCATACCTGGAAAGCTCAGATCCTAAAAGACTTGCTGTGCATATTCACCATCTTCTGTCTTTTAACTGGTTAGTCATTTCTCGGCTGTTTTGTGTGACTTGGCTGTATACAACATGGCTGTAAATACACCCAAGTGAAACAGTGACTGCACTTCAAAGTAATTTATTGCATGTGAAGCAATTCACAGTATTTCTGGGAGATGTGGTAGGACAGTCAACAACATTAATTATTGTAGCAGAATGCTTAAAACAACAACTTTTGTTTATATAACACCTTTTAATGTAATATATTGTCCCAATGTGTTTATAACTATAAAACAAAATGTTACTAAGCCACATCAGGGGATACAAGGGTAGATGACGAAAAGCTTGGCTAGCGATAGATTTTGGAGGAAACCTAGGGTGGAGAGATTTAGAGAGGGAATTCCAGAATTTAGGGCCCAGTCAGGTGAAGGTATTGCTACCAACACTGGGACAATTTAAATTTGGGATGCTGAAGAAGCCAGAATAGGAAAAGCCATGGGAGGATTGTGGGGCTAGAGAAAATTGGGGATGAGGAGCGGTGCGAGTGCATGGAGGAATGAGAATTTTAAATGTAAGACATTGCTTGATTGGGGGCCAGTGTAGGTCAGTGAGCACAGGGGTGATGGGTGAAGCAGAATTTTTGATGATGCCGAGTTTACAGAAGATAGAATGTGAGAATCAGCCAGAAGTGTATTTAAAGTCGTCACATCTACAGATAGCTGATGGATGGATGAGGCTTTCAGCAGCAGATGAACAGAAGTGAGTAGGGGGAATGTTATGGAGGTGGAAATAGATAATTGTGATGGCAAGGTGGGAATAGGTAATCTTAGTGATGGTGTGGATATGTGATAGCTTATCTGGGGTCAGATGTGACACCAAGGTTTCATACAGTCTCTCAATTGTGAGAGAGGAATGGAGTTGGCATCTTGAGTGGAGTTTGACACAGACGGAAGGTAGTAGTTTTGATTCTCCCCAATATTGGAGGCAATTTGTGCTCATCCAGATAAACACCCTGACAGTTTAGAGAAGTTTCCAGAGAGCTAGAGATATGTAAGCATGTATATGAAAATGGATCTACTTTTGGATGCTGTTGATGAGGGATAACATGCAGGTGAGAAGAGGTCAAGGGTGGACAATGAGGCACAAGAGGTAAATGTGCGGGAGCAGCAAGTGAAACCTTTGCAGGCGATTCTCTGGATATGATTAGATAAGAATGGAACCAAGTGAGTGTAGTCCCACTTAACTGAATCACAGTGGAGAGACACTGGAGGAGGATGTGATCACAAGGGGTAATTTTTACGGCCAGTTAGATCATAAATGGAATCCTAGAAATATATTAAGCAGAAAATAAGCCACAGGGGGAAGAGGAGCAAATATGAAAGTGAATCACAAGTCATTTAAAATACAATCACAGGATATGGGTGTTGCCAGCATTTGTTGCCCATCCCTAATTGTCATTGAGAAGATGGTGGTGGGCCACCACCATGATCTGCTACAGTCCACATGGTGTAGGTACACCAACAGTGCTGTTTATGAAGGGAGTTCCAGGATTTTGACCCAGCAACAGTGAAGGGATGGTGATATATTTCAAAGTCAAGATCTTGTGTGGCTTGGAGAAGAGCCTCCAGTTGGTGGTGGTGCTCCATGTGCCTGCTGCCCTTCTCCTTCTCCGTGTTAGAGGATTACTGAGGACCACTGTGTTAGTGAAAACTGCAAAATGTTGTAATCAGATGTTTTTTTTTAGCTGAAAGTGATTGCCTTAAATGTTTAATTATTTAAAAATATAAAACATTGTACAGTAAGTTGTACCACTATACAGACCGTGCTAGTGAGGTGAACAAGGTTGGTAGATAGTGACTATAGAGATAGTCAAGAAGTTGTCTTCAAGTGACCTATATAAAATGCACAGAACGGGCTGCAATGATATTGCACTCTGAGGAGTTAAGATTGAGTTCATTAGACACCTGCAATTTGGAACAATTTACATTGAATTCCTACAGTGCAGAAGAAGGCCATTCAGCCCATTGAGTCTGCACTGACCCTCTGAAAGAACACTCTACCAAGGCCTGCTCCCCAGCCCCATCCCTATTATCCCGTGCATTGATCATGGTCAATACACCTAACCTGCACATCTTTGTTCTGTGGGAGGAAACCCATACAGACACTGGGAGAACGTGCAAACTCCACGCAGTCACCCAAGTTATAATTGAACCCGTGTCCCTGGTGCTGTGAGGCAGCTGTGCTAACCACTCTGCCACTCTGTCCATGCAGAATGAAATGAACACAGTCGGATAAATGGAGGAGACTGCTGATGTGGAAAGGGAACAGAAATTTGGGGGAACCATGAGTTGATGAAAAAAGTTAAATACTTCCAGTTCTTAGTTTCTTTACTCCTCTTGGCACAAATAGTTATTGATGTTCGGTGCATCCATGCTGGATCATTGTTTTGTTTTATGATGTTTTGGGTTTCGAGTTTGCCGATGGTGAGTGGGCTAATTTTGTCTTGATTTTGCCACTTAAGTTGGTGTAAATTTTCACAGATGCCCACTCCTGATTGCTATCTGGTGATCTTGCTTAAAATGTATGTTCATCAACTAAATAGCTTGCTAATTTTCTAGCCCTTAAATTATGCTGTCGGATACTAGAGGGTAATTTCCTAACTGTTCTTCCTAAAAAATAAAGGCATGTTTCCTTTTGAGGCTAGGGTATTAAACAGTTAGTTTGAAGCAAACCAGGGCCAGTTTAGTCTTCTGGATTTCCTGCCATTGCATCTTGGAAATGGCGAGTGTTACAAGCTGTTCTCCTGATTAACAAGGCTTTAGTTAATGTCTGTACAAGATATGAAACCTTGCCCATCACATTTAGGAGCAGGAACAATGATATGAAATTTATTTTGATTTAGTGGAAATATTTAAAACCTGTGATAGAAACAACTTGGCAAGCAGATTCTGTCTTTTGAATCTTCCCTACCTGGATAGTATGAAACCAAAGTTAATGATTCTTACGCCTGACATGAGAAATCCATTTTGCATTTGTGAATATCTTAACTAAAATAGTCTCAACATTCTGTCATTCACCAGTTTATGGTGTTGCAATTTCTTCCATTGTCTCTCCTCTTGGAAATTAAACACGTTTTGCTCGATGGATTTTTCAAGATGTGTAGCACAACTATACGAATGGGTCTGAAGTTTTTATGTAAATCTAGATGGATTTAAGTGTTTCATTTGGGGATTAAACTTTGGTTAGCCATTCAAAAAAGGAATTTGTTGATGGATGGTTGTGGAATTTCCATCTTTATGAATTGGCAACATGCCAACTGGTAGATGAAGTGAAAAGTCATTCCACTTGTGTATGAATGCAATGCACCAATAGCGAATTAACCAGTATAGACTTTGTCGGTCATGTAGAATAATCCTCTCAGCTTAACACTGTTGTAAGGACTTGACTTTCAAAGCAGATCTTTATGTCCTTAAGTCTTGATATTAAATCACAATAAGACATCTCCATTTTTAAAAAACCTTGTTTGTAAATCAAAGCTCCATAGTTGTCTTTTAGCATTACCTGTGTCATGTGAGAGTACCTTTTAAGAAATGGGCGTTTATCGGATAGCTGTAGTGGGTGTACCTTTAAGCAATGGGTGTTTATCGGATGGCTGCAGTGATGTCAGAGAGTGGGTGGAGTTGGGCTCTCTGTCTGCTTTTTACTTTCGCTTTTGGGCTGTCTGCTACAGAGTACATTTTTAGATTTGTTTTAGATTTGGTGAAGCAGCAGTCACAGCAAGATGTGTATGAATCTCTGCAAGCTAAAGAATGTTCATTTGGTGATTTCAAAGTGGTAACTGCTCTCAGTAGAGAAGTTAAACCTGATGTCTTTCTGTTAAAAAGGGTTCTTTCTTTGTCTTATGGATGTTGCAAGGAAAGATTAAGAGTTACTTATCGAGTACTGTATTCTTTGGGGGATTTATTGGTGGTGTTAGTTGTTCAGATGTTTACTGTGGGTTTATAAAAGTGTTAACTGGTTTCATAAATAAACATTGTTTTAATTTAAAAGTACTGTAGATCTCTGTTGCATCAAACCTGTAAGGTAGGCCTGTGTGCTCCCCATAAATACAATCTATTAAAAGTTTTGGGTCAGGGGAACTCCATGATACACTTTGGGGTTCTCTAAACCCTGGCCCATAACACCTGACCTTGAAGAAAACCTCACGTGATTAACATTTCGACTTGTATTTGGAGTTTTTAATTGATTTTTACTTGATTATTGTGCTTTCTTAATTGGTTTGGTTATCCCAAATTTGAACTGGGAGTTTTTTGTGTAGTGTAGTCATCCAGTTTTAGTCTTTCTGTCAGTGTTGCAGACAAGTTTTCTTTACATGAGTGTGGGCTCTGAGAATCTCATTATATCCTCTAATTTCAGATTGGAATGATTTTCAATAAAAATGTGCAAAATGACTAAATTGAAACTTTTCTAAAACAGGTTTTCTGGCGCAGTGTTTTATGGTAGGTGGTTAGCTGCACTTGATGGAAAAGTTTTCAATGCTTGGGGCTTCTCGAAAGGTAATGTATATAAATTTTATATTTTGTTGTATGCCTGAGGGTCATAATTTATCAACCCCGATTCTGGTGGGATTCCTCAAAATTGGCTCCTTTTCTGAAACCATGAGCAAAAACACAATGAGGATGTTCAAACTGCTGCATTTCTAGCATGATAAAAATGGTGTTGTAGTTTGAGGAATTCTGTTCCACTTTGAAGTCTGGTTAAAGTCAACGATTAACATTAGCTGAGAATACAATCTTTTTTTAAATCACTATCAATTGTAAGAATGTTTAAATATTTGGTCTGTATCGTCCCAAAATATGCTGCTCTGTAATGATAATTAAACATAGTCCACGAGGGACAGAAGACATCCCACTCTGTCAGCGGGAGATTCATGGTTAAATAGCTTGAAAGGACACCACTCTGCATCAAGCACAGCACAAGGTGAGTAGGGCAAGCCTTCATGAAATACCACAGCTGGTACAGGGATTGAACCTGTGCCATTGGTATTGTTCTGCACCACACTCTTATCGAAGCAACTGAGCTAACTGACTCCCATGTTTTGCTATGTGCAGTGACACTTTCTCTATTGTGCCATATGTTTTCCCTTTAGTCATTAAAAAGCACGAATAGCAAACATAGTTTTTATGATTTTGTTTCAAACATTTGATATACTTGGAACTTTACCACAACGGTGCATGTCCCCTAAATCTCACCTTTAGTCATGGAGGATGAACACTTGGGTATCTCCAGGGCATGGGACGGCTTCAGATCCAATTGTGATCTTTCCTTGATCAGAATTCCACACGTGCTCTTTCCAATGATGATCACTGGTTAATGATCAAATGTGGAAACTCTGGTTGGTTTCCTCCTTTATGAATAAGGACACTCAGGCCAATTGTTCAAGCTGCTACCTTACTAAATTCCACCAACTTGCTCATGATGATTGTGATACCAGCGGACACATCTGTTTAGTCATGGGAAGTACCTCATTCTACAGGTATAACTTGGCGCATACATTTTCAATTCGTTATAAAATGCCGTTGCACTTTATAAGTTGCAAAGCAAGTGTAATGCTTCTGCAACTAGCACAGATTTATTTTTTATTTGCAATATTGACTTTCAACAAGATGGGGAGCACATCAGTGTTTTGAGGACTCGTTTTTCATAAACATCATAAACAATAAGGCTGTACGATTTGTTGGATTGTTGCCTAATAAACTAGAGATCTCAAGAAATGTTAAGAGAAAAATAATGAAAATCTATTTGATTTTGATTATTGGACAAACATCTTGTGATGGAAGTTTGTTACTGGATGGCATTTGTGTTGTACAGCAGTTTTTAAAACTTAAAATCGGATCCTATAATATTGTGTGCTGTTGAGGGTAAAGAACAAGTAAAGCATGAAGCGGAAGTACTGGAAAAATGATCTTGCTTCTCACACCCAGAAAGAAATGGGCAACTGCTGTCCTAACGTCACAGATGAGGAATCGGCTGAGGCTTGTCAGGACATCAACATCCCATACCTGTATTTGGTTCAGGAGTTCTACCTTCTGACTTGTGATCAGCACTCATTGGTTACATTCACCATATTACTCACAACCTCCAAAGCAAAATAGTTTAGAACCTGTCACTTTAACAGAATAAAAAGCGATCTAAGGCACTTCACAGGACCGGGCATCGATCAAAACATGACCAGCTACATCGGGAGATGTTGGGGACAGGTGACAAAAAGCTTGGCAAAAGATCGAGGGGATATGTGTCGCTTGATTACTCATCAAGTACTGTCCTACAGTGGGTTGTGGATTCAAGTCTCACTTTGAGTACGCAAATCTAGAATGACACCCCAGTGCAGTACCATGGGAGTGCAGCACAATCAGAACCAGTACTGAGGGAGAGCTGCCCTGTTGGAGGTACAGTCTTCCAGGTGGGATGTTAAACCTTGGGTAGACATATTATAAAAAAAACCTACCACCGCACTATGTTTCAAAGAGGAGCAGGAGAGATATCCTGGTGAATATTTACCCCTCCGTCACTGTCACTAAACTAGATTGTCTGGCCATTATCCCATTGCGGTTTGGTGTGGAACCTTGCTGTGTGCAAAGTGGCTGCATTGTTTCTCACATTACAGCAGGAAAAACGTGTCAGAAATACTTCAATGGCAGCACAGCAGGGCTTTTCAAACTACAGGTTGCGACCTGCAGGCGGGTGCAAGGATGGTCACGGAGCGATTGATTGCGGCATTCCTGATTTGCGGTGGAAGCACCCAATGGCTGTGACCAACTTGTAAATTTAGAATGCTGGCTGTAGCCAGCTTTTAAATAGAACGGTGCAGACATCCGGCCAGAAGAGGCGGCAGACAGCAGGTTGTGACACCTGGTACGTACACTAGCCATATCTGTCCATACTTTTGGCATGAAGTCACGGAAAGATTCCTCGATTTTCTAGCTGCAAGCAAAGCAACAGGACAGTGAAGAACTGAAGATGGATTGTTTTAAACAAAGAAAAAACTGAAATTGGAAACAAAAGCAGTATAAAGATGATTTCTTGAGGTATGGCTTTGTTAATTATGCCAATGCATATCCAGATACAAAGCCCATGTGTGTTATATAGCAGCATCTGAATTGGGAGCAGAAGTAGGCAATTCAGCCCTTTGAGCTTGCATTCAATCAGATCATGGTATATCTCTTCATGGTGTCAAATCCACCTCCCCCACATGTTACCAATATCCCTTTAATCCGTCATTTCTACCAGAAATACATCTATCTGGGGTGGCATAGTGTTTAGCACTGTTGCCTCAATGCCGAGGACCCGGGTTCGATCCCGGCTCTGGGTCACTGTCTGTGTGGAGTTTGCACATTCTCCCCGTGTCTGCGTGGGTTCCACCCCCGCAACCCAATGATGTGCAGGGTAGGTGAATTGGCCACACTAAACTGCCCTTAATTGAAAAGAAAAGAATTGGGTACTCTAAATTTATTTTTTTAAATTTTGTTTTTGAGCTGAATTTTTCTTGTTGATTTTCAGTTGCACTGTTACGATATGGAAGTCTTTTTGAAGTGCATTTAAGAAAAGTTCAAATTTATGAAAATTATACCCACATTTTTTAGCTGCTTTTTCCAGCCTGAAAGTTACTGTTGGGATTCACTGGCGGTTAAACTTTCAGCAATTCTGTATTTGGTAACTGGATGTTTGAGCACTTTTAATGGCCTTGAACACTTCCTTTAACACTGCTGTACTGATAAAAGAAGTTGGCGCGCGCTGTCTTGAACTGCATTATGTAATGAACACCATCAACTGTGCAATAGAAATGCCATAATATGGATGTGGTGAATGGTTGGAAGAAATTGAAATGATTTGCTTTTTAGCGAATTAACAATTCCAATGAAATATCACAAGCAGCACCATCTGAACTGACCCTGCATTTCTGGCAATTCAGGCGGCTTCTTTATTATAACTGCAATGCAAGTCTCGGGCTTTTAATTCCATGCTAAGAATTGAAAACTTTTGAGAAAACTGCTCTTTGATAAAATAAGTAACTAAAGTATCATGAAGCTATCTGACCTTGCCAAAGAATGGTACCCACTGTTTTTTAAAAATATAAATTTAGAGTGCCCAGTTCATTTTTTCTGATTTAAGGGGCAATTTTATGTGGCCAATCCACCTAGCCTGCACATCTTTGAGTTGTGGGGGCGAAACCCATCCAAACACTGGGAGAATGTGATGTGCAAACTCCACACGGAGAGTGACCCACACCTGGGACCTTGGCGCCGTGAGGCAGCAGGGCTAACCCACTGCGCCACCGTGCTGCCCCAGAATGGTACCCGCTGTTAACTGGACTTCCCTGTACTCATTTAATCCATGATATTTTGCCCTGCAGGTTGCTGGCAGTGGAAACTGGGCAACACCTTCCACAGGGCATCTGAGCAAACAGGGAGAATAATTGTATATCTTCGTAACCAATCTGATGGAACTCACTGCTTTTGAGATTGATGGAAGCAGAGAAATGGTTAATGATTTCGAAAAGCAAGTGGATAGGAAATAAGCTTGCATGGCTTTAGGATTAAAATTTGGGGGGGGGGGGGGGGGGGGGTGAGGAAAGAGACTGACCAGATTGCACCACAGAGCGCTAGCATGGGCTTTTAAAATTTAATTTATAAGAAAAAATTTAAATTTAGAGAAGGCAATTATTTTTTTTCCCAATTAAGAGCCAATTTTGCGTGGCCAATCCACCTAACCTGCACGGGCGCGATTCTCCGCCCCCACGCCGGGTGGGAGAATAGCGGGACTCGGGCCTCCCGACATTTTTCACACCCTCCCGCTATTCTCCCAACCCCATGCCCGACCCACGCCACGAATCGCCGCTCGCCGTTTTTTGCAGTGATTCTCCGAGGCCGAGCGGCCGGGCCTTCTCGCCCGTTTCAACATGGCAGCAAACACACCCGCGCACTGCCATCGTGAAACGGGAGCCAGATGCCCGTTTGGGGCATCTGGGGGCCCGATTGGCACGGCAGTACCACGGCCGTGCCGTGGGGCGGCTGAGGGAAAAGACAGCAACTGCGCATGTGCGGTTTGGCGGTGGACATCGGCCGCGTCAGCCGGTGTGACGTTTGACGTGCGGCCGTGACGCATGGGGCCACGCTCCTAGCCCCGCCCGGGGGGGGAGAATCGGCCCCGGAAGTGGGCGTGAAGGCTGCCGTGCGTCACGGCCTGTCCCACGGCAGCCTTTACGATTCTCCGCATTTGCGGAGAATCTCACCCCTCACCTTTGGGTTGTGGGGGTGAAACCCACACTGACATGGGGAGAATGTGCAAACTCCACACGGACGGTGACCCAGGGCCAGGATTCAAACCCGGGTCCTCAGCGCTGCAGTGCTAGCCACTGTGCCACATGCCACCCTGCTAACATGGACTTGATGGGCTGACTGATCTTCTGTGCTGCAATGATTCTGTGAACGACTGAGGAGGAACTGCAAATTAAAGTGTTGGGGTGCATAGTGAGAAATTAAAAGGATTGACATAAGTTTTAAAATAAAATCTGCAACAATTAAAACCAGAAGAATAAGGCCTCATACCTGGGACAGTTAATTTCAGTGCCAGGGAGGTTGAATGGCTATAATTAACACCTCACCGTTAAAGGGGTACTTGTAACTTGAATTGACTTTGTGGTGAGTTTATATCTTATCCGCCATGCAACTACAGGAACTTCATGTTGTTCACTGTATTTGAATGAGGAGCTGGACAACGAGATAATCTCTTTGTAAAGCTGATGGTGGCACGATACAATACAGACACAGATTTGTGTTTTTAATTGTCCATCTACTCTTGCCTCTGAAGTTACTGTGGTCCCCAGTAGCCTCCCCATTATTTTAACAACAAATTTGGGACACTGATTCCCCACTAATTTAGTTGGTCACTAATGTTGTTGATGCCTTGTTTTGAATATCAGGACACTATTGTAGAATGTGTGCGGTGGGTTGTAGGGGACATTCGCTACCAACACTAATTGTGTCCTCCACAAATGTTCATACGCAGGCAGTTTTCAACAAGGATGGCTGAATAGCAACTGGGATTTCTTCTCCCTGCTCCCGACTCCAAATAAAACGGTCCTCAGTCCATTTTTAACACCCTTCTCCCCATTGTGGTTTTAACTTGACACAACCAAGGACTTAACCGGAGACCTCTTTGTTCTGTATGGCACAATTACTTGCCGTCTTTACCAACAAAGCAATTTGAGGTATTATAATTTTAGATGCTCAATTTGAAATTCAAAGTGTGTTTTCTGTACTGCGCTTAAAATGTATTGCAAGTGGATATATTTCATTAAGTGTTCCGTGAATTACAATATGTGATGGACACTTCAGTTTCTGAGCTTGTTCAAGATGTGTATAAACTAAATCTCTTCAGGTCAACAGGAATAAAGAGTTTTGTGGTGATTTGTACATGTTCTGTGTTATTTTCTCAGTAAAACATCCTGTCATTTTGTTTTGAACTCTGACCATTGAATTTGACAACTGAGTTGCAGTAATTCTTTTCCTGTAGAATTAGCTAAATGTTGTTCCAGACAATGTTGCACTGAACATTGCACTGTTTATTCATATGCCAATCTTTCTTAAGGAATTCAGGTGAGAATTTCTGCAAAAGTTTTTTTTCTGTATAAAATAATTATTTTATAGAATTTATTATTTTAATAAATTAATTCTTGAGGATGGCGTCGTTAGCTCGGCCTGTCTTTATTGTCCATCCCTAATTGCTCTTGAAGGTGGTTGTGAGCTGCTGCCTTGAACTACTGCAGAGTAGGTTACACCCACAGTGCTGTAGGGAGGAGATCCAAGATTTTGATCCATCCACAATGAAGGAATGGTGATACATTTCTAAGTCAGGATAGTTAGTGGCTTCAAGGGGAACTTGCAGCTGGTGGTGCTCCCATGTGTCTGCTGCCCTTGTCCCTCTAGATGGTAGTGGTCTTGGGTTTGGAAGGTGCTATCTAAGGATGCTTGGTGAGTTCCTGCAGTGCATCTTGTTGTAATGGTAAACACTGCTACTGTGTGTCAATGGTGGAGGGAGTGAATGTTTGTGGATGATGTGTAAATCCAGTGGGTTGTTTTGTCCTGAAAAGGTGTCAAGCTTCTTATTGGAGCTTAACTCACTCGGACAAGTGGAGAGTACTCCATCACTTCCTAACTTGTGCCTTGCAGATGGTGGACAGGCTTTGTGGAGTCAGGAGGTTAGTTACTTGTCACAAGCTCCCTAATCTCTGACCTGGTCTTTACATAGAATTTACAATGCAGAAGGAGGTCATTCGGCCCATCAAGTCTGCACCGGCTCTTGGAAAGAACACCCTACCCAAGGTCAACACCTCCACCCTATCCCCATAACTCAATAACCCCACCCAACACTAAGGGCAATTTTGGACACTACGGGCAATTTATCATGGCCAATCCACCTAACCCGCACATCTTTGGACTGTGGGAGGAAACCGGAGCACCCGGAGGAAACCCACATGCACACTGGGAGGATGTGCAGACTCCGCACAGACAGTGACCCAAGCTGGAATCGAACCTGGGACCCTGGAGCTGTGAAGCGATTGTGCTATCCACAATGCTACTGTGCTGCCCTGTCTTGTAGCCACTGTATTTACTTGGCTGGTCCAGTTCAATTTCTGGTCACTATTAACTCCCAGGATGTTGATAGTGGGGGATTCAGTTATGGTAACGCCGTTCAATGTCAAAGGGTGATGGTTATATTCTCCTCTTTTGCAGATGGTCATTGCCGAGATCTTGTGAGACACGAATGTTACTTGCTAGTTGTCAGCCCAGGCCTGGATATTGTCCAGGTTTTGCTGCATTTAGACGTGGGCTGCTTCAGTATCTGAGGAGTTGCAAATGGTGCAATCATCAGTGAACATCCCCATTTCTGACCTTCTGATGGAATGAAGGTAATTGAAGCAAATGAGGATGGTTGGTTGTAGGATATTAATGAGGAGTGAGGGATATACTGGGCCATGAGATTATAGGTTGTGGTTGAGTACAATTCTGCTGCCGCTGATGGCTCACAGTGTCTCATGGTTGCCCAGTCTTGAGTTGCTCGATCTGTGTGAAATCTACTCGGTTACCAAGGTGGTAGTGCCACACAATACGATGGAGGGTATCCTCCATGTGAAGATGGGATTTTGTCTCAACTAGATCTGTTCGGTGGTCACTCTACCAATACTGTCTTGGACAGAGGAATGAAGGGTACTGTTTTGGAAATACTGAAGAGGTGACTGCCACCAAATGTTTGATGATTTAACAACAAGTCTGAAACATTCTTCTCATTTTATCCCATAAGAATTGCAGCTGTCTAAACTGATGAAGAATGTGAAAGTATGTTCATGATTTTTAAATTCTAGCCTCCAAGAGCAGTTTTCTTCTTTTACTTCTCTCCCTCTCAAGACTTGGCTGTATTGTGGATCATTAGGCACTGGCCACCTTACAGTACTTTGCCCCAACTAGCTGTTAGTTTATGAACAAGCTCGTTTTCCATGGTAGCCTCGCGTCTGCGTCTGTCAGAGTTTGACGACTGGTCATGCATAATATCTAGAACACTGGATAATCATAAGCAGGAATTCTGGCTGATTTCCCATGGATACATTATGCCAACAGTGAAAAGAAGGCAGTTGGATTTGGAAAACTGGAATGTATCAAAATGACAGAAGGTGTTTGAAAAGTTGTGGATGAATGAATGGGGAAACTTTTCTGGATAAGGCAGAGAGGGATTTATAGAACATAGAGTGCAGAAGGTGGCCATTCGGCCCATCGAGTCTGCACCGACCCACAAGCCCTCACTTCCACCCTATCCCCGTTACCCAATAACCCCTCCTAACCTTTTTGGTCACTAAGGGCAATTTATCATGGCTAATCCACCTAACCTGCACGTTTTTGGACTATGGGAGGAAACCGGAGCACCCAGAGGAAATCCACGGGGAGAACGTGCAGACTCTACACGGACAGTGTTTTCTCATTCCATTTATTTTCTCATTCACTAACCTTTCCCCATTTTGCACTTGGATTTGCCTGTTGCTTTGTTCTTTTGTGCTAGCGTCTCCATTTTCTCTATTGAAGAAGTTGATTCTTGCAGGGTTATATAATGACTATTTTTGTACACTCAACTTTGACTTCATTTTTCAACTTTCCACCTTCTGCATGCAGCTCCTCACCTGGGAGTTTAGTATTTTGGAGTTACAGGTGTCTGTGCCTTTCATTAATTTTTGTTTTTAATAATTTAGAGTACCCAATTATTTTTTTCTAATTATGGGGCAATGTAGCGTGGCTAATCCAACTACCGTGCACATCTTTGGGTTGTGGGGGAGAAGCCCACGCAAACACGTGGAGAACGTGTAAACTCCACATGGACAGTGACCCAGAGTCGGGATCGAACCTGGACCTCGACGCCGTGAGGCAGCACTGCTAACCACAGTGCCACCGTGCTGCCCTGTCTGTGCCTTTCTTGACTGATCAATCTTCACGCATTAGTATAGATGCACGGTAGCAAAGTGGTTTGCGCTGTTGCTTCACAGTGCCAGGGTCCCAGGTTCGATTACCGGCTTGGATCAGTCTGTGCGGAGTGTACACGTTCTCCCCATGTCTGCATGGGTTTCCTCCGGGTGCTCCAGTTTCCTCCCACAAGTCCGAAAGACCTGCTTTTAGGTATTTTGGAATTCTCCCTTGGTGTATCCTAACAGGCGCCCGAGTGTGGTGACTAGGGGATTTTTACAGCAACTTCATTGCAGTGTTAATGTAAGCCTACTTGTGACAAAAAAGATAAAAGGTTATTGTAGATTTAAAGAAAATGTCAGCAAACTGTTCCTCCCTTGGGACATTGACTACACTCTCATTTGCTCCTGACGTTTTACTCCTTCATAGCCCTTTGAAGGCAATTTGACTGCCCCAGGTAGTTTAACTAAGTGAATGCAGAATGAATTGAACTCGAGACCTTCTATTCTACATGTACTGAACTCGCCACTGGCAAGCCTATTCTTCAATTTTTGCTGCAATTTTCTAAAAGTGTTGTGACAACATGAATTTATTTTTCTGAATATTGCTTAAATAATTTTAATGACTATACAGTATATTCGAGTCATAGATGATAGTTTATTTTTTTAAATTAAATATATTTATTCAAATTTTCAGCGATTTTCAACAAAACACTAGACAGAAAAGGGAATAATAAAGCACAAAACAAGCAAAAAGTATACATGGGATTTCCTACAAAATACAATAACCCCCATTTAACAAATAAACATGCCAGTGACACCACCCCCCCCCCCCGTTGCTGTTGACCTCCACGAGACCCCCCCCCCCCACCCCACACCACCCAGTTGCTGCTGCTGTTGACCTCCACCTAACGTTCCGTGAGCGAGTCTGGGAACGGTTGCCACCGCCTGGAGAACCCCTGCACAGACCCTCGCAAGGCAAACTTTATCCTTTCCAGCTTGATTAACCCTGTCATATCATTAATCCAAGCTTCCACGCTTGGAGGCTTCGCATACCTCCACATTAGTAGGATCCTCTGCCGGGCTACCAGGGGCGCAAAGGCCAGAACACTGGCCTCTTTCGGCTCCTGCACTCCCGGCTCGTCCTATACTCTGAATAATGCTATCCCCCAGCTCTGCTTGATCCGCGTGCTCACCACTTTGGACATAGTCCTCACAAAGCCCCTCCAGAACCCCTCCAGCGCCGGGCACGTCCAGAAGATATGGGCGTGATTTGCTGGGCTCCCCGAGCACCTCACACACCCGTCCTCCACCCCCAAAAAACCTACTCATCCTCGTCCCCGTCATATGCACCCTATGAACAACTTTGAACTGTATTAGGCTGAGCCTGAGGAGGAATGAACCCTATTCGGGGCATCCTCAACCAGCTCCTCCTGAGCTCTTCCTCCCACTTGCCCTTTAATTCTTCCACCGAGGCCTCCTCCACTTCCTGCAGTTCCTGATAGATCGCCGAGACCTTGCCTTCTCCAACCCATACGCCCAAAATCACCCTGTCCTGAATCCTTTGTGCTGGGAGCAGTGGAAATTCCCTCACCTGCCATCTCACAAACGCCCTCACTTGCATGTACCTAAAAGCATTCCCGGGAGGTAACTCTAATTTCTCCTCTAGCGCCCCTAGCCTCGCAAAAGTCTCATCGATGAATAGGTCTCCTCTTTTAATCCCTGCCCGATGCCAGCTCAGAAACCTCCCCCATCCATCCTACCCGGAACGAACCTGTGGTTCTCTTGTACTGGGGACCAGACCGATGCCCCCACCTCGCCCCTATGTCGCCTCCACTGCGCCCAGATCTTCAGAGTCACCGCCACCACTGGACTTGTGGTGTACCTTGTCGGCGGGAGCGGCAACGGTGCCGTCACCAGCGCCCCCAGATTTGTACCCACAAAAGACGCCTCTTCTACGCCGCCCCCTCTCCCTCAATTACCCACTTACGGATCATCGCCACATTAGCTGCCCAATAATAGCCACATAGATTCGGCAGTGCCAGCCCCCTCTGTCCCTGCTACACTCCAAAAACACCCTCTTCACCCTCGGGGTCTTATTCGCCCATATGAATCCCATAATGCTCCTGCTTATCCTTTTTAAAAAAAAAAAAGCCTTGGGGATTAGGATGGGCAGGCACTGGAACACAAACAGGAACCTCGGGAGGACCACCATCTTGACCGACTGCACCCTACCCGCCAGGGAGAGTGGCAGCATATCCCATCTCTTGAAATCCTCCTCCATCTGTTCCACCAACCGTGCCAAATTGAGCTTAGGCAGGGCCCCCCAGTTCCTAACTACCTGGATCCCCAGGTATTGAAAGCTCCTCTCCGCCCTCTTCAGCGGTAGCTCGTCTATTCCCCTTCCCTGGTCCCCCGCATGCACCACAAAGAGCTCACTCTTCCCCACATTGAGCTTATAACCTGAAAAGTCCCCAAATTCCCCAAGGATCCGCATAACCTCCTCCATCCCCTCCACTGGGTCTGCAACATATAATAGCAGGTCATCAGCATATAACAACAGTGTGCCCCCCCCCCCCCCCCCCCCTTCCAGTTCCTCGACTCCCTCAGTGCCATGGCCAGCGGCTCAATTGCCAGTGCAAACAACAAGGTTGTCCCACAGTACAACCTAAAGTACACTGACCTCCGCCGGTTCGTAGCCACATTTGCCACTGGGGCCCTATATAACAGCCTGACCCACCTTATGAACCCTTCCCTGAACCCAAACCTCAGGATCCGACTCAACATACGTTTCATAAATCTGGCATCATCCCAATTCCGGGCATAAACATTCACCAGTACGACCCGCGTCCCCTGCAACCTACCAGTCACCATCACGTATCGACCTCCATTGTCCGCCACAATATTCATCGCCTCAGTTTATTTATTAATGTGTCATTACAGATGTACTTTATTTTTAAAACCGATAACTTTTTGTAGTATTCATAGTGTTTACTTCCTGACCAGACCCTTCCTGCATCTATTGCATCGCATCCAGTTATAAAACTCAGCACTTCCATGTTTTGATTATTTCCTGTGAATGTCCATGCACTGGGAATATGACGCACTGTAGATCTTCACACCTGCATTGCTCAAGAATGGGAGTAGTGCAGAGATGATGAATTAACATCCTTTTGACCGTGACCTTTTTAGGATGGGAAGGAAATACTAATTGCCTGATTTTATTTGTGTCATTGGGAGTTGTGCAGAATGTAAAATCATTGGGAGATGCATTTTTAATTGCACATGCATAATTTTCAGTATGTGAAATGCAATTATTAATTCTAAACAGTAAGATGAATATTTTGGTAACTAACAGCTCAAATAAGAGCCTGTAATTTGTAAAATAAAATTAGAGTACCCAATTCATTTTTTCCAATTAAGGGGCAATTTTAGCGTGGCCAATCCACCAACCCTGCACATCTTTGGGTTGTGGGGGCGAAACCCACGCAACCACGGAGAGAATGTGCAAACTGCACACGGACAGTGACCCAGAGCCAGGATTGAACCTGGGACCTCGGCGCCGTGAGGCTGCAGTGCTAACCACCGTGCTGCCCTGGTCCTGTAATCTTTGCTTATGCCATGTGACATCTTTGTGAAATGTAAATAGCATAAAATTGTAAATAAAAATATGAATTTTATGTTTCCTCTTTTAGCAAGCACTCTCTTCTTCCTCTTTCTCTCCTAAAGATATTGTTTGCTGTGGGTCTGGGTGATAGCCTCTCTCAAATGATCATTATTTTTGATCCTTTGAAGTTAAGGAATTAGAGCAGTGTTCGTCGTACCACCCAATTATTGTGCTCACTGTCGATTTGAAGGTGCTGGTGTTGCGAATATAGGACTGTGTGCCAGAGGTGATGGGAGAGAACCAGGTGGGATTTGTGAAGGGAAGGCAGTTGTTGGCCAGTGTGCATAGGTGTGTTAGTATGATGCCCCTGGAGGGGCAGGAGGTAGAGGTAGTAGTGGCAATGGACGCGGGGAAGGCCTTTGATTGGGTGGAGTGGGCATATTTGTTGGAGGTGTTGGTTCGGGTTTGGCCAGGGGTTTGTGGTTTGGAATCAGCTGTTGTACAGGGTCCAGCTGTACAAATTGAACTTGGCACGATCCTTGGCACGACTGGTAGAAGGGATGAAGGCGGATTTCAAAAGGTGGAACCTTTTCAAAAGGTGCAACCAGCTGTCACTGGTTGGGCGCGTGCAGATGGTGAAAATGACAGTGCTGTCCAGGTTCTTGTTTGCATTCCAGAACCTCCCTATCTTTGTTCCCATGGCCAATCCACCTAACCTGCACATCTTTGGGTTGTGGGAGTGAGACCCAGACAACACGGGGAGAATGTGCAAACTCCACACGGACAGTGACCCAGAGCCGGGATCGAACCTGGGACCACGGTGCTGTGAGGCAGCAGTGCGAATCACTGAACCACCATGCTGCCCAGCATTGTCAGTACCTTGATTTTTGTTTTGTACAGTTCTCATCAGGAACGTCTACCATGGAATTGCGTTCACTAGCTTCAAAGCTCAGTTCAATTACCTCTGATATTTCATTTTAGCAAATCCATTTTAAAACCTTTACATTGGGTTGTTGCGTGCTCAACTATTTGCTTGGCAGCTTGCAAAGTTCATCACAATTGGATTTCTGGCAACTAAAGGGCAGAATCTTTGAATTCCATACTAACTGGCCTTTCGTGGTTTGGTTAGGCCTCTTATGCATTGCAGCTGGCCAGGATTACCAACCCACACGATCTTACTGGTCAATGGGCAACATGGTGCTGCCGAGAACATTTGTTCTCATAATTGATTGCCGTGTGTTTAGTATTATTGGAACTTTTGGCCATCTAACTTCGGGCTGCACTTTAAAGGTTGTTGCAAGTTAAAGAACAGATAAACTTAAAAGGAAAAATGAAATATGTTGCAAATCAGGGTAACTTAATTATTGGTGGAATTAGTTACGAGGGGAAAAACTCTTCACATCTACATTCTGTAAATTAATAAACTAATTGGAGGAGCTTTTATTGAAGTAGAGACCAATAAACTACTTACTGTACCACCTCCCGTGGTCTGGGTAATGTAATGTACACAGCATGCAGATTTAATATTTCACTTCTCCAGAAGTGAATCTAAATACAAGACTAAACTGTATTTGCCCAGGTACAGTCTTTCAGCCAACTCTGCTAAGAGATTAGGTCCTGTGTTGTAAAATGTGTTGGATAGGTTTTGTCTACCACCCTTTAAAAGGGATTGGAGCATTGAACAGACTTTGGTGTTTGAAGTCGGTGCCAAAAAATAGCATTGCCTCAATCTTGATTCCTAATCTGAGACCAGATATTGAGGGAAGCGATGACAAAAATGTGGGTCAAGAATATTGGGATGAGGGAGCTAACTTCTGTCATATGTGGAAAGCCAGTGTATGTAATTCTGCAATCTGAACTACTTAGACACTAAATTTAAAAATGAATTTGATGAAAAGTGCCGTACACAGGAGATATGGAGAATTACCAGGAAATGTGTAACTACTATTTCATGCATATATAGTTTTGCAAAGTGCAAATTAGTGTGACAGCTTGTTTGCTGTAATTGTTTCCTTATCTCCCAAGGCCTTCAAAAGTATGCTAAGTATTTATGACCTGGGGAACAAAGTTGCAACCTGCATAAACCTGTCAGGGTAACGACTGGCACTTCAAAACAATGGCCATCTTTTGGATTTTCTTCCTGTTGAAAGTTTATGTTGCCTCATGGGATGGATTTGTAGAATTATTATTTAGGTCTTGTTACAAATGAATGGGCAGCCATGATGGTAAAAAAAACATTCCAACTTGAGCTACAATAGCTCTCGTTCAAACCCTTAACGGTGGAAGTACATCTTGACCAAATAGTTTTGTAACCTTGAATGTAGTAAAGGGAGATTCCTGTTTGCACATCCTTGTCACATTTTGCTGCTGTGGAATTTCTCGTTTTACAATAGTGTGGACCCATGTTTCCGGTGGCAAAAAAAGGCAACATGGGTAATTGTTAGTTTGAGTATTTCACATTGTCCTTTGGCTCTCTTTTGGCAAGTTTATTTTTATAGTTTTATTTTGAATTACATAGCATTTAACACACAGAATCAGGTCTATACTGGTGTTTATACTCAACATAAACCTCAGCAATTTAAAGACTCGTATCACTGCAGCCAAGTAGGTATGAACAACGTTGTGCATTATGTTGCAGGGATAAAAATTCTAAGCTGTTCTGCATTTTCTCTCTGCTACACACCTCTCTAAATTGTCCTGAATCTATTAATCAGAAGAGTAACTTAGTCACCACGTTTCTGCAATACCTCAGTGTATATAAGGAAACGTGACACACCTACAGTAATATGTCATGGTTACAAAGCCACTTTTCTTCAGTCAACTCATTTTGTGAAGTCATTTGTGATATTTATTGAAACGGTAAATGCAAATTTGATTTTATTCAATAACAATTTGCTAAATAAACAGTGACCGAGGAGCAAATATATTTCTGTTTCATATTTCTGGTCAGGCCTGCAACAGTACAGTGATCTGTAAACTTAAAAATTAAAAAAAAAGTAGAGTACCCAATTCTCCTCCTCCTCATTTCTTCTCCCCCCCCCCCCCAAAATTAAGGGGCAATTTAGCATGGCCAATTCACGTACCCTGCACACTCCACACAGACACTGAACTGGGGCTGGATCGAACCCGGGTCCTAGCTGCAACAGTGCTAACCACTACGCCATTGTGTTGCCCAATCCTGATCTGTAAACTGATGAGAAGGACCCTGTTGTGGTGTAAGAACTGCAGCATTGGTATTTGTTAGACATCAAGTGTTATGGATGCCTGTTAATTTCCCAACAGTGATGAAGATAGGCCAGAAACAAAACAATTTGTAAATTATAAGACTGTGCAGAAAGATCGACTCGCTCCAGAGGTGATTGCATAAGGAATAGGGGGCGGAATTCTCCGACCCCCTGGGTCGGAGAATCATCGGCGGGCCGCGTGAATGGTGTAATGCCGCCCCAATGCCGGGATGCGATCGCTGCAGAGCAGAGAATTGGCACCACTGGGGCCAGCGTGGTTGGCGCGGCGCCGGTTGGGGTATGCGAACGGGCAGACGCGGCGATTCTCCGGCCGGGATGGGCCGCACAGCCATCAACAAAATGCCGAGTCCTGCATGAGCCAGCGGGACCTCTGCATTGAAGGGTCCGGTGGCCTGTGGGAGGGAGGAGGGGGGGCCTCCTTTCCTCCACGCCGGCTCCTGCAGCCCTGCGCATTTGGCGATGGGGCCGGTGCGGGGAAGAAGGCCACTGCTCATGGGCTAGTTGGTGCTGGGTCAACTGTGCATGCATGGACCCCGCGGCGCCGAGTTCACGCAGGGATCAGCAGCTGGAGTGGCGTGGGCCGCTCCAGCGCCGTGCTGCCCCACTGTGGCCGGAGAATAGGGTCATGGAACGGGCGCCGACGCCGGAGTAAAACACACCTGTTTTTACGCCTGCCGCCCGATGGGATAATCCCGTCCAGGATGTGGTTATTTTTTGTTTAGAATGCCCACTAAAGAATATTAAAATGAACATACAGCTCACGACGCCACATAGGCATGCAGGCAACAATGATGCTTGCATTTAGAGAATATATTCCTGTTGTTAGTGTAGCTCCTTCAGACCCTGGACCCAATTTCACAAGCCTGTCTCTATGGTAGTTTTTCATGACCTCTCCCGGTGGCTTTGCAAAACCGTTCCTTCCCCCCCCCCCCCCCCCCCCCCCCCCCACCTGTTCAAACAGGATTATTTTATCTCGCTTTGCTCCCCCAGTCCCTTGGAGATGGTTCTGTCCAGGCTTGAACTCATCATTGCTATCTGGGCTAATGACTGGTCAGACCAGAGTGTCCTAGAGGACAACGGATCTCTCGTGAACCACCCTGGCTGAACAGGGGTATCCTGTTTATTCCCACTAATGAGCCAAGTCGGAATAGGACAATGTAACTCGGACCAGTTGTGGGCATATACCTCTGACTTGGTGCTAGCAGTTTTACCCTCAGTCTGTTAACCTCTAAGTTGCCCACTACATCTTTGATTCCATTTCCTGATCCAATTTCCGAACATCTCCCGATCGTAACACAAGGCTTTTGGAGATTTATAGTAAATTGAAGGAAAGCAGTTCTATCTCCAAGAACTACATTAGCTGGTCTGACAACTACTAAGTGTATTTACAGGCCAGTTTAGGCACAGTTGGACTCATGTGGTTTTGCTGCTTCACGTTGTTAAATCTGAATGCTCCCGATTCGGAGTGACCAGCAGGAGTTGGGCCTTAATATTACATGCAACTCCCAAGGTTGTCATAACACTTGAAGTACACAGTATATCTGTCTCGAGCCTTAGTAGAAAAAACTAGAACCAGAGAACACAATCTCAGGCTAACAGGACGACCCTTTAAAACAGATGAGGAGGAATTTCTTTAGCCCGAGGGTGGTGAATCTGTGGCACTCTTTGCTGCAGAAGACTGTGGAGGCTAAATCAATGACTTTAAGACTGAGATAGATAGGTTCTTGATTAATAAGGGGATCAGGGGTTATGGGGAGAAGGCAGGAAATGGGGATGAGAAAAATATCAGCCATGATTGAATGGCAGAGCAGACTCGATGGACCGAGTGGCCGAATTCTGCTCCTATGACTTATGGTCTTATCAGCAATGCATTTAGCTAAGATATTGTGCAGCATGAGTAAAGACAGCCAGGCAATAGTTCTTGTGGGGACAGAAATTGTTGATGCAGCTGGAACAATTTCAACCTAATGGGAAGTAATATTTCAACTAGGTTATCATGCCTTCATGCACAGACGGATGGTGTACCTTAATCTAGTTTAGTATACAAAGTTCTCAATTATTGAGTTCCCTCTAGTGACAGGAAACTAGTAGTGCAGAAATTTTATTTGATCCCCAGGGTCCAACAGATACCTCGGGAGTCTTGATTCCAACAAAGTAGTATCCCGGGTTTGCAACTTAATTGATTTAATGATGGTGACTAATAATAAGGGATATATACTAAATTGCCTCTTAGTTGGAAAAATGAATTGGGTACTGTGATCATGTACTTTAAATGCATTAATTTTTTTTTTATTTTTTTTTTTCTTTTTTTTTTTTTTTTCTTTTTTTTATAAATTTAGAGTGCCCAATTATTTTTCCAATTAAGGGGCAATTTTGTGTAGCCAATCCACCTACCTTGCACATCTTTGGGTTGTGGGGGTGAAACCCACGCAGACATGGGGAGAATGTGCAAACTCCACACGGACAGTGACCCAGGGCCGGGATTCGAACCTGGGTCCTCAGCGCCGCAGTCCCAGTGCTAACCACTGCGCCACATGCCGCCCCTTTAAATGCATTAATAATGTTTGTTTTAATATAAATGATACCTATTGGTCAGTGGAGTCACCCCTCCAGCAACGTATACTTTCCCCTCAGTTTTATAAATTAAAAAAGATTTTGGAGGGTGGCACAGTGGTTAGCACTGCTGCCTCACGGTGCCGAGGGCCTGGATTCGGTCCTGGTCCTGGGTCACTGTCCGTGTGGAGTGTCTGTGTGGGTCTCCCCCCCCCCCCCCCCCCCCCCCCCCCCCTCCACAACCCAAAGATGTGCAGGGTAGGTAGATTGACCACGCTGAATTGGCCTGTTAATTGGGGGAAAAAAATATAAATGGGTACTCTAAATTTATATTTTAAAAAAATAATTTGGGGGTTTCTTGTCTGATGCGCTAACAAAGTTTGGGGTCATCTCCGGGATCTTAACACTACTACCACCACTACCTTCAGTAAGCGCTTTCCTAATTTCCTGGAGTTAAACATTGGTAAGATCAAATCCATTATTTTTGATGCCTGCTGCAGAATCCATGTCCTTGTCATCAATTCCCTCCACTGTCTCTGATCGAACTGGGCTTCTCACAACCTATTTGACTCCCAAGTTCAGCAACACGCCCTAACCCTACTTCTAGTACTCTCTATGAATTCTGTAATATTGCTTGTCTCTGGCCCTGTCTCATCCAATCTGATTTCCCATGCTTTTGTCATTTTCAGATTCTGCTATTCCAATGGTCCCTTCAGCATATTTGAACCTCTGCTATAAGTAGAGCCCACAGGGGCAGACCAAGGCAGGCCAGCAGCACGGTTCAATTCCCGTACCAGCCTCCCTGAACAGGCGCCGGAATGTGGCGATTAGGGGCTTTTCACAGTAACTTCATTTGAAGCCTACTTGTGACGAGCGATTTTCATTTTCAGCATCCTAAACTGCATTGGATCCTGCTTGGTATATTTTTATCCACTGAGTTATTAGGACAACATAGTCAAGATACTAATACTGAGATTTGAATAAAGGGAAGCACTTGCCTACTAAGGTTGCATATATCCTTAAGGTGGTCTTTGTAAATCAATTTTCTGTATACCAAGATTTTATCCAAGATATGATAAAAATGGAATATTTTTACAGCCTCTTTTGGATTGTGGACTGTGATTTTAAAAGGGTTCTATGGAATTTATCTGGAGCATCTGAACTGTTAAGGGCTTGTTTCCGAAGTATTAAAGCCTTGCCCCACCCCCACCATTCCTATTTCTGTGAAGTCTATTGAGCATACTGATGTTGTTTGAAGTTGGACACTGGAGAGAGTTGGGGGGAGGGGAGAAGATAGCCTGGGAAAATCAACTCGGGGAAAGTTTGACATGGAGAAACCAGGGAGGCTGAATAATTGAATATGTGTGAAGAAGCAAACACATGCAGGAAAATAAATAAAACGGTGAAGTCGAGAAACCATGGAAACAAACTAAGGTGAATAAGATATCATTTGGTTGAATGTAAAATGGAAATTAAAAGATGCAGACAAAAAAACCCACTGAGGTCATTTTTAAATAAAGACATTTCAGGCGAGACGGGCATGTGACCTGCAGTGCAATCCATCTCTTATTACATAGTTTTAAAATTGATGTTCGAAATATTTTGTGAAACAGTGTGGATGCTCTCTGTGCTGCTCATGGAGAAGATTTAAATAAAAATGAATGCAAACTCAATTCATGGATGATAGTGCAATAATAGGGTATTTGGTAGATTAAAGATATGATTGCAGAGTTGATGATGAATAATCCCAGAACAGAGTTGCTATATAGCGTATTTACAGTTTAAATTGAATGTGAAGTTGCTTTAACACTAAACGGAACGCTTTCGATTGTTGGTGTCCAGTTTTCCGTGTCCTTTTTTAAAAAAACTGTCGAAAAGGGAACTAATTTTCTGATAAATTCTTGTGAATGAGAATTTTTTAATATACCTTTTTAAAGATTCAGTGAGTTGTACTCTTATTTAAAGGACATCAAACCATTAATATAATTGCCCCATATTATACCATACTATACTATAGATATTCAGAGCACTCCACATACCCACCAGACTTGGGAATAATTTTGATAGCTGTTTTCATTCCTGAATCTGTGTTGGCTGCAGTGTTATAATTTATTTATTTTGGAATTATATGGAAATATTTGTGTGCGTGCAAAGATTATGTGCATGTTTGCAGTATTTAGATGTGCCACCGCGGCCAAGAAGGTGAGAGTTTGAGCTGGTTCTTAGCTCTGATATTTCATTTTCTCCAGCGGAGACATTTTTAGCGTTTGCATCAAAACTTGTCCACAGCGATAAAGTTGGATTGGAGGCAGAACTGTGTGGAAAGTCAGACTATAGTCTCTTGCCACACTGGTAACTTTATACAGTCATTTGTGAGAATGTTGTTATGACTAGGAATGTGCATATATATTCGGGGCTTGGCTGTTAATATGCTGTTGAAATGGAAAATAATATTCTGCTGTGTAACTTGAACATGACCACTCTTAAATCATTTTTTACTGTCATATGAAACGGGAAGAAATTTACGAATGAAATGGTTGGTGTGAGTAGGATTGATGTTTATTTTCCCTTTTTTGAATCCAGTTCTATATAGTGGGTTGTGAAGAGTGCAGTCTGTACGACATGATGGTGGTTGGTGCTGACAACATTCTGGTCTGACCGCATTCGCATTGCTGAAAGATATAATTTAGCTTGGTGAGCATTTGCTATTTAACCTCCTTCAAGTGCTGGCTTTCCATGCATGTTTTATAAATGTTTACTTTTCTGCAGAGCACAAAGATAACTACTGTCAACATAATTTGCGTATCTCTTCACAGAAATTGGCATTATTGAAAGGAAACTGTTGACATATTATTGATTTAAAAGCACAAATGAATATTCAGTACTGTTTATATTTTGGGTAGCATAATTCTTTTAAAAACTGTGACAACTGAATTTGCTGTCGGTGTTGAAAGTAGTTTTTCTTTTGGATCTCCTATTAACGCATTCCTGAAATAAATAACTGACAAAATCAATGTGTTTGGAGCAGGTACCTAAGGAATGTGCCAGATCATATTGACAATGCATTTGCATTAGAATGTGAGAGAGAGCAGAAAGATTCCTGTACACCCCACCTCCCTTCAAATCTCATTCCTCAATTGGTGGCAGAGACTACAGTTACCCCCCCCCCCCAACACACCTTTTCTGCAAAACTGGTCTTTTTACTGTGTCTCTGTTTGTCTATCTTAGTGAGAAGCTGCATGCAATCTTCTATTATCTTTAAATGCTTTGCAAATACAAGATTGTGAAATTTCATGCATTAGTTGGTATGATTAGTATTGGAGAAGTAATTGTGATGTAGTTCTCACAAACCAGTTTAATTAGGGAATGAGATAATTGCCAGGTGTCGTGGTTGTCCACGAAACATCACCATTAGTTAGATTTAAATAACCTACACACCCACATGTGGCCAGTGCCATTCTTTTTTTATTTGAGAACTGGTTGAATGCCTAAACTTGGCAACACTTAACACCGCCTTCAGTTATAAATGGACCAAATCTTGGAATGTGGTCCTCTAAAACAACAAAAAAAATCCCTGGCTTCCATTTCAATGGAAATGGAATTTGATTTATTTATGCTCTGTAAAGAAGTGGCCCCGCTTATCACCCACAGAAGCTCCATGTAATGTAAAATTACTCTTGGAACAAAGAACTGCTTTTAATAATCTTTATTGTCACGAAGAAGACTTACATTAACACTGCAATGAAGTTACTGTGAAAAGCCCCTAGTCGCCATATTCCAGCGCCTGTGCGGGTACACGGGAATTCAGAATGTCCAATTCACCTAACAAGCAGTCTTTCGTGACTTGTGGGAGGAAACTGGAGCACCCGGAGGAAACCCACACAGACACTGGGAGAGCGTGCAGACTCCGCACAGACAGTGATCCAAGCTGGGAATCGAACCCGTGTCCATAGATTCCGTAGCATTTACAGTGCAGAAGGGGGCCATTCAGCCCATCACATCTGCACTGGCCCTTGGAAAGAGCACTTTATTTAACCCCACAATTCCACTCTATCCCTGGAACCCAGTAATCCCACCTGACCCTTTTTTGGACACCAAGGGCAATTTAGTGTGGCCAATCCACCTAACCTGCACATCTTTGGACTGTGGGAGGAAACCGGAGCACCCAGAGGAAACCCACGCAGAGACTGGGAGTATGTGCAGACTCCACACAGGCAGTGACCCAGCCGGGAATCGAACCTGGGCCCCTGGCGCTGTGAAACAACAGTGCTAACATATTTTTTAATATCTGTTTCTAAAATGAACTACAATAGATCCTTTTTTATAATTCAGATTTACAGGAGATGGGTGCACAAGCCCAACTCTGAGAGGGTACAGATGGAAGAGGCCTCCTGCAAGGGACTGACCCTCCGGGCCCTAACCGCGGCAGCACTCCCATCCCCCTCGGAGAAATACACATCGATCCCAGTGGTAATGGCCACACGAAAACGTGAGGCCAGCTAATACAACAATTCGGGCTAACTGGGATGGGACCCATGGCCCCCATCTGCGGCAACCACAGATTCCCGCCAGTCATGCTAGATGCAACGTTTAAAAAATGAAGACAGGATGGGGGAACACTGACAGTTAGGGACTAACTACATAGGCACAGAATAGCGACGGTGAACAAATTGAGTGAGGAATGGGAATTGCCGACAGAACAGGAAATGAGACACTTACAAATAAAACATTTCCTCTGCAAAGAGACAATAGGATACCCTGGAGACTACACTGTTAGAGGACCTGATGACCACGGACAGTAAGGAGGGGGGACTCTGTGGGGGAAAATATACAGACAGCTACTGGACAGAGCTTGAACGCGGACAAGACCAGACGTAAATGGGAGGACGAACTAGGAACAGAAGTGGGGTATGGACTCTGGAGTGAAACACTGAGCATGGCCAATGCCACCTCCAACTGCGCAAGGCTCAGCCTCAACCCGAATGAGCAGGTCCTTCCCGGAGGTGGAGGATAAATGTGAACGGTGCCAGAGGGGCCCGGCCAACCACGCCAGCATGTTCTGGGCTTGTCCCAAACTTGCTGGATTCTGGACAGCC
Source organism: Scyliorhinus canicula (assembly GCF_902713615.1). NCBI lineage: Eukaryota > Metazoa > Chordata > Chondrichthyes > Carcharhiniformes > Scyliorhinidae > Scyliorhinus > Scyliorhinus canicula. Next base: position 6,054,836 of record NC_052169.1, on the reverse strand, counting down.
TTCTCTGAGGCAAATCCAATGTCCAAAGTTGTGGGGGAGAGGGTGAAGCCATGCCCAATAGAGGCAAGCTTTGGGATATCAGAGCAGCCAGAGCTACACATGGGGAAAGGGGCTAACGCCCTAGTTTTCGCTTCCCTAATCGCACGCCGGAGAATCTTGCTCGGCTGGCGATCAGCACCACCCAAAGCTGCAGACTGGCTCGCTGACCTTTTGGAATTTCTCCACATGGAGAAGATAAAATATGCCATCCGAGGGTCGGAGGAAGGTTTCCTTACTGCATGGGGCAATTTGTCAGTCCGTTCCAAAACACATTTGAGGCCAGCAACAACCAATAGAGGGAGAACTGGACAGAGCAAACAGGGAAAAGAAAAAGGCACGGAGCAACGCCAGCGATGCACAACCCAGGCGTTTGGGGGGGGGGGGGGGGGGGGGGGCAGAAAGTCTGAGACTGACAAAGAGGGACAGCACGGGGGAGGGGGGGGGTAACCTGCCCCCCTCTCTCCCCCCCCCCCCCCCCCCCCCCCCCCCCCATCCACCAAAGAAAATGGGGAAACCCCTCTATATTGACCAATGGGGTTGGGAGGGGGGAGACGGGGAGTGATTCAGGAAAGGGGGGCTGGGGGAGGGGGGGGAACACCGGACTAGACGGCAGCAATCTGTAAATAAAGTACAGCAAGACAAACTCCTTTTAGCATTACACTGTACAATAAATAAACATGAACGTCAATGTACATAATGGTGAAAATGGTAATAAATTTTAAAAAAAAATGTAATTTGCAAATTTAAACTAATATGAATCGGGGGCAGCACGGTGGCGCGGTGGGTTAGCCCTGCTGCCTCACGACGCCGAGGTCCCAGGTTTGATCGCGGCTCTGGGTCACTGTCCGTGTGGAGTTTGCACATTCTCCCCGTGTTTGCGTGGGTTTCACCCCCACAACCCAAAGATGTGCAGGGTTGGTGGATTGGCCATGCTAAATTGCCCCTTAATTGTAAAAAATGAATTGGGTACTCTAAATTTATATTTTAAAAAAACTCAAAAATTAATGTGAATTGAAATTGTGAAAATGTGTTAATTTTTGATTTTATCCAGAAAGTAATTTAAATTAATTAATTTGAATTCCCACCCAAATGTTGCCAACCAGTGAGATCTATTGCTATAATTCACATTCAACCTGATTATAGTGGGCACAGCCGGGCTATCTCGCGTCATCTTCCTACAAAAGGTGAATAATTTCTTCCAAGAATTTGGAACAAACTCCTATTTGCATCGTGGATCAGCCACTTCAAAAACAACCATGCAATTAAGCCCTGGTCAAAACATGGAGAAGCGAGTGGAGTTCTCATGGACAGTCAACAATTGATTAACATCTTTGAAATTTTATCTTGTTACAAGCCTGAAGACATCCCTAATGTAGATGAAAGTGTCCTTTATTCTAAACAAGCTACACAAAGTGGAACACTGGCTTTCATCAGTGAAAAATGCTCAGCAGCAAATTGCTTTTGTGGTTTGGGCTAGTGTTGGGGGTGGGCAGGCAGGGAATAAAGCTGCTGGAGTTTGACTTGCAAAAAAACCTTCTGTGTCAATGATGCTTTTACCCTGCCTACAAACAACGAAGGTGTGAACACTGATGATCTTATTGACGATTGACTTTGTCACTTTGATCAAAGCATTGAATACAAGGCAGAAAAACTGCCTCTATTGTTGACAACCCAAGGCCTGTGAAATGCCTGTGTTCAAAAGCAGGATCTCTTGCCAACTGCTTTGGCACTCTAAATTCATCCCACTAGCAGAGGAAGCAGTTGCATCTGACACAGGATCCCACACAGATAGTGAAAGCCAATATTGAATTAGCAGCCGTCTTTGAGCACACGAGTTCTTTACTTTGACAACCTTGGCTCTGTTGCCAGTGCTCTTGTCTCTGGGTCCCAGTTTTCAGTCCCACTGCAGGGTTTGACCACAGAAATCTAGGCTGGCACTCCAGTGCAGTACCAAGGTTATGCTGCACTGTTGAAGGTACAGTGTTTTTGAATGACATGCCAGGCCTGTTGGGATGTTGCATTGTTTCAAAGAATTAGAGAATAATGCGTAGTGTCTTGGCCAACATCATAAAAACAGATTTTAAAACTGCTCCACCTCTTCTCTTTCTCTTCTCCCCCCCCCCCCCCCCCCCCCCCCACACACACACACACACACACACACCAGTCTAAGTCTCATCCCATTTCCAGTTCACTCTAGCTTTGACAGTCGTCCAGACTTGAAACATCAACTCTGCTCTCTCCACCGATGCTGTCGGACCTGCTAAGATTGCCCAGAATTGTCTGGTTTGCTTCAGATTCCAGCATCTGCAGTAATTTGCTTTTTATCGTAGAAACAGATTGTCTGGCCGTTATCACACAACATTTTGTGGAAGTCTGCTGTGCGCATGTTTAAAAAAAAAAAAAAAAAAGTTTTCATTCTTTTCCTTTTTCACATTTTCTCCCAAATTTACACCCAACAATAAACAATAATCAGTAACGAATGTAATGTCAATCCCCATATCAATAACAACAATCCCATCCTCCCACCAAACCCCCAAACATTAGCCCGCATGTTAACATAAACAAATTACAAAAAAGAATGAGGAATCACCCATAGTCACCATTAACACATACAGCCCCCCCCCTCTAATGTTTGAAAGTGCATCATGAATAACGCCCATGAATTGTAGAATCCCTCCATCAAATTCAGTTCACATTTTTTTTTTTTTTTTTAAATTTAGTGTACCCAATCATTTTTCCAATTAAGGGGCAATTTAGTGTGGCCAATCCACCTAGCTTGCACGTTTTTGGGTTGTGGGGGCGAAACCCACGCAGACACGGGGAGAATGTGCAAACTCCACACGGAGCCGGGATCGAACCTGGGACCTCAGCGCCGTGAGGCGGTTGTGCTAACCACTAGGCCACCGTGCTGCCCTAAATTCAGTTCACATTTGACCTTTTTCAAGCTTCAAGAATTCCAGCAGGCCCCTCCCCACCACTCCACGGCACAGGGTGGGGAGGTTGATCTCCACCCTAACAGGATCCGTCTTCGGGCGATCAATGAGGCGAAGGCTACAACATCTGCCTCCGTGCCCATTTCCTACCCGGCCGGTCTGACACCCCAAATATGGCCTCCTGAGGGCATGGGCCCAGTTTCACGTGCACCACTTGTTAGGTGCGCTCTATCCACTACCTTCAGCTGTATCATCCCCAACCTTGCACACAAGGTGGAGGTGTTCACCCTCCAGAGCACCTCACAGCAGAACCCCTCCTTCATACCCTCTCCCAACTCTTCCTCCCACTTTGCCTTGGTCCCTTCTAGCGGCGTTTTCTTCTCCTCCAAAATAGCCCCGTAAACCGCTGATACTATCCCCTTCTCCAGGCCCCCCTGCCGTCAGCACCTCCTCCAGCAATGTGGAAGCGGGCTCTACTGGGAAGCTCTGTATCTTCTTTCTGGCAAAGTCTCGAACCTGCATGTATCTAAATATTTCTCCTCTGCACCAGCCCATACTTCGTTCCCAGCTCCTTCAATCCCGCAAAACAAACCCCAAGAAGCAAATCTTTTAGTGTCCTAATTCCTTTCTCCTCCTATCTTTGAAAATTTCCATCCCACTTCCCTGGCGCAAATCTATGGTTCCCCCGAAGTTATAATAGAATTTACAGTGCAGAAGGAGGCTATTCTGCCCAAAACGGGTCTATTTCCCCCCCATCCCAGTAACCCCATCTAACTTTTTTTTTGGACACCTAAGGGGCAATTTAATGTAGCCAATCGATTCACCTAACCTACACATCTTTGGACTGTGGGGGGAAACCGGACCACCCGGAGGAAACCCATGCAGACACAGTGAGAACGTGCAAACTCCACACAGTCACCTGAGGCCAGAATTGAACCCGGGTCCCTGGACTGTGAGGCAGCAGTGCTAACCACTGTTGCCCTGTCGCATTTCCTATATTCCAACAACAACTACACCCAGAAGTACTTAATTGGCTGTAAATTACTTTGGGCTCTCTGGACATGAAAAACATTGTATTGCGGGCAGCATATGGTGCAATAGTTAGCACTGCTGCCTCAGGGCACCGAGGACCCGGGTTTGATACCAACCCTGGATCACTATCCGTGTGGAGTTTGCACATTCTCCCAGTGTCTGCGTGGGTCTCACCACCACAACCCAAAGGTGTGCAGGGTAGGTGGATTGGCCACGCTAAATTGCCCCTTAATTGGAAAAAAGAATTCAGTACTTTAAACTTGTATATAAAAAAAAAGAAAAGCACTGTATAAATGCAAGACTGCCTTTATTTCTTTTTCTGGTGACCAGCAGCCACAATGTTTGAATCCATTGTTGGTTGTTGTGGGATTCCTAAAGTCCTTGTTGCAAGCTGACAGAAATTGTGTATCCTTGGTGTGCCTATCCACAACTTGGACCTGCGAAGGTTGTAGAGTCAGTGTTGCCAGGTATTGACAGTAGCTATTTCATCCACTTAATAAAAATGCTAGTGTATTTATGAAGCTAACTATCACAAGCCAATATAGTAGTAAAACTCTGTTACTGTAAATTGCTGTATTGTCACTACTTTTATAATGTCATTGTTCACGACATGGAAGGATTGAACTTGTCAGCAATTAATTTAAAAATTATTCCTCCTGTCTTGTTTCAATTGCACCCTATCGCATGACTTCAAAGTGATCCATTGATGGATTTGCATTCGCCAAATGTTACCCAAGTGTCACAACTCATGCCTCCTTAAACAACTTGCGTTTTGGAAGGACAGAGTCTAAACCTGCACTCCTCTGGGTGTTATTTTACCATGAAAATGTCACCTGCCCAACCTTAACGCTTTAGTGCATTTTTAGTGGGGGTGGTTGTCAAGGAGAGCACACAACTAGATTTCTAGTCTGTGGCAATGTCACATTGATCCATAACACTTAGTGAAATTGTAATGATACCTCTGGGTTCTGAATCATTATATCTACTCCAGGGTACAAAGATAATGTAGCTGCTGTAGATTACACAGCACTTGCATAGGGGGTGATTTACAGGCTGCAGCTGATGTCGTCTCAAGTTTCAGAAGATTTATTTCATTTAATCTCATCATTTGCTGTGATCCTATAAATACTTCAACCCGATTGGTTTTGTTTTAAAAAAAAAGGCTCCAAAACATTTGTACTGGAATAGAAGTTGTAGTTATAGGTTTAAGGTGCGAGGTGCAAGGTTTAGAGGAGATGTACGAGGTAAGTTTTTTTTTTTTTACACAGAGGGTAGGGGGTGCCTGGAACTCGCTGCCGGAGGAGGTGGTGGAAGCAGGGACGATAGTGACATTTAAGGGGCATCTTGACACATACATGAATAGGATGGGAATAGAGGGATACGGACCCCGGAAGTGTAGAAGATTTTAGTTTAGATGGGCAGCATGGTCGGTGCAGGCTTGGAGGGCCGAAGGGCCTGTTCCTGTGCTGTTCTTTGTTCTGTACTTTTGAGCTATTGTGCGTATTTGTTTTTGGAAGACTGAGATGTACCTATTCAACTAGGATACCTGTTTTTTTGTTAAAATGATCTTATTTAATAATGTTTAGTATCGAGCGATTGTTGTACACAATTTAAAAGCATGCACCAGAATATTAATTTACTGTTCATTCTCTGTTTTGAAGGGTAGGAAGGCACACAAATTAAAAACAGTTCATTTCTTCTGTCAGTCATGCAGTGTATATATTAAAATGCCTGTTCAGTGGAAAATCTACTGAATTGCAACTGCGTCTGTCTGAATTCATTCATTGTGTATATATGCATGCTATAGTTTCCTCTGAATTAATTTTGTACTATTCGTCATAAACTTCATCTACAATTCAATCTGTTAAATTTCAAAGGTGGTTTGTGGAACTAATGAGAAATATAAATGTATATTCCTGTAAATTAATCGTGCAAACGGAAATACTAGAGCAGTTTGACTTTTTTGGCTGTCCCAAAGCTATTCCACTCGCTTTATGTTGTCTGCTACCAATTGCCTTTGATTGCACTCAAAATCTTTTAATGAAATAAATGCTGAAAGGCATTAACTCTTTTAATTCTTGTAACTGGCAGATACCTTCTACCAAATAAGTGTTGATATAAATTTATATATCTATATTGTTCTAAATGTTTTGGAAATAAATTTATACTGAAAAGATTGCATAGTATCTTGGATGAGCTGCTAATCTTCATATTGATTGAATCTTCAATTATTTTTCTAAGAACCTTAATGGGCAGTTATTGAATATAAACTTGGCGTCATTTAGATTTGCACAACTCCATTCTACACTCTTACAGATCTGCACTCTGCACTGAACTCCCATGTTGCTATAATACTTATTGGTGATACTCCAGTCAGAATAGCTAACTGCTGATATTCATTTTGGGCATGGCATTGCACCTCAAGATTGTATTTGTCACTAAGTGTTAGTGATATTGCTTTGGTTTGCTTTTTGTCCCATTTTATCGGTTTAATTTACTTTGTTGTGTTGTAACTATTCTGCAAAGAGCTTGGCCTTGTATTTGAAGTCCCTTCCCCAATTTCTCAGTTGGCAAAACCAGTGTTACTTTGTTCAAGTGAGTCAGCCAGATTAGATTTCATTTTAGATTCTTGTTCCTAACATAACTAGTCAAGAACAAGAACAAAGAAAATTACAGCACAAGAACAGGCCCTTCGGCCCTCCCAGCCTGCGCCGATCCAGATCCTTTATCTAAACCTGTCTCCTATTTTCCAAGGTGTACTTCCCTCTGTTCCCGCCCGTTCATATACCTGTCTAGATGCCTCTTAAATGATGCTATCGTGTCCGCCTCTACCACCTCCACTGGTAAAGCGTTCCAGGCACCCACCACCCTCTGTGTAAAAAAAACTTTCCACGCACATCTCCCTTAAACTTTCTCCCTCTCACCTTGAAATCGTGACCCCTTGTAACTGACACCCCCACTCTTGGAAAAAGCTTGTTGCTATCCACCCTGTCCATACCTCTCATAATTTTGTAGACCTCAATCAGGTCCCCCCTCAACCTCCGTCTTTCCAACGAAAACAATCCTAATCTACTCAACCTTTCTTCATAGCTAGCACCCTCCATACCAGGCAACATCCTGGTGAACCTCCTCTGCACCCTCTCCAAAGCATCCACATCCTTCTGGTAATGTGGCGACCAGAACTGCACGCAGTATTCCAAATGTGGCCGAACCAAAGTCCTATACAACTGTAACATGACCTGCCAACTCTTGTACTCAATACCCCGTCCGATGAAGGCAAGCATGCTGTATGCCTTCTTGACCACTCTATCAACCTGCATTGCCACCTTCAGGGTACAATGGACCTGAACTCTCAGATCTCTCTGTACATCAATTTTCCCCAAGACCCTTCTATTGACCATATAGTCCGCTCTTAAATTTGATCTTCCAAAATGCATCACCTCGCATTTGCCTGGATTGAACTCCATCTGCCATTTCTCTGCCCAACTCTCCAATCTATCTATATTTTGTTGCATTCTCTGACAGTTCTCCTCGTTATCTGCAACTCCACCAATCTTAGTATCATCTGCAAACTTGCTAATCAGACCACCTATACCTTCCTCCAGGTCATTTATGTAGATCACAAAGAGCAGTGGTCCGAGCACGGATCCCTGTGGAACACCACTAGTCACCCTTCTCCATTTTGAGACACTCCCTTCCACCACTACTCTGTCTCCTGTTGCCCAGCCAGTTCTTTATCCATCTAGCCAGTACACCCTGAACCCCATACGACTTCACTTTTTCCATCAACCTGCCATGGGAAACCTTATCAAACGCCTTACTAAAGTCCATGTATATGACATCTACAGCCCTTCCCTCATCAATTAACTTTGTCACTTCTGTGCTGGAAATGCATTTTGACTTCTGGGTCAAGAGGAAAACCAGTCATGTTCCTGCTCCTGATTACCCCAAATTTATGCATTGTTGCAAAGCGTCCATACAACTTCTGTTGTGAATGATATAAAACTCTTCACCAAAGATCGCCATTTCAAACAGGTATTCGCGGTCCAGCCTTGGATTTTAAGAATAGCTGTTTGGGTAAGATATCAGAGGGTACCCCCAAGCCTGTAAAATTACACCTTGGCCAGTATTCTGAAGATAGGAGGGGAGAAATGCTTAACAGAAATGGTGGATAATCATTGAGAAGTATGGAAAGTACAGTAAAGTGCTGTGTTTAGAGAAAGGATTCATTACAGTTATGCTGGTTAAACTCTAGAGAACGAAGTAACTGAGGTACTCCTTTACAGTAGATAAACACTAACAGGTTTGCACATTTGCTGTGATAAAGATGAGAACCATTAATCATCTCGTATTCTTGTTATGTTTTACGCATGGAATAATAAATTGGGCATTTAGCCATGAACATCCATACCCTAAAAGCAAAGTGGATTCATATAATCAAATGGGATTGAGAGAAATTGGAGTCATGCAATCTATATTTCCATAGGCTATACCAAATGTATTTAATCTGCTCTATACATATGTCACAAGTAGGCTTGCATTAACACTGCAATGAAGTTACTGTGAAAATCCCCTAGTCGCTACACTCCGCCCTGTTCAGGTACACTGAGGGAGAATTCAGAATGTCCAATTCACCTCTCAGCATGCCTTTCTGGACTTTTGGGAGGAAACCAGAACGCCCAGAGGAAACACGCACAGACACGGGGAGAACGTGCAGACTCCGCACAGACAGTGACCGGGAATTGAACCCGGGTCCCTGGTGCTGTGAAGCAACTGTGCTGACCACTGTGCTGCGCTATTACAGATCCATTCTGTTATTTGTTACTTGCCTATCAAATTCGAGAAATCCCTTATTTGATTAGCCAATGTTTATCATGTAATTTGTATTTATGTTGTAAGTTGGGCAAAAAAAAGACCAAATTCATATTTTTAAAAGTTTCTTTACTGCTGATAATTTGTTTATTCTTCTTTTTAAGGATGTCTCCTTTCTAGAGTGTGGTTTCGCAGGTGTCCAGTTACCTTTTATAAAATAAAAAATGTTTATTGTCACAAGTAGGCTTACATTAACACTGCAATGAGGTTACTGCGAAAATCCCTTAGTCGTCACATTCCAGCGCCTGTTCGGGTACACAGAGGGAGAATTCAGAATGTCCAGTTTACCTAAAAGCACGTAGTTTGGGACTTGTGGGAGGAAACCGGAGCACCCGGAGGAAACCCACGCAGACGTGAGGAGAACGTGCAGACGAGGCACAGACAATGACCCAAGCTGGGAATCGAACCTGGGACCCTGGAGTTGTGAAGCAACGGTGCTAACCACTGTGCTACCGTGCTGCCCCTCATGCCAGTATCTTACCTAAATGGCTAATCTATGTATTTTTAAAAAATAAATTTAGATTACCCAATTATTTTTTCCAATTAAGGGGCAATTTAATGTGGCCAATCCACCTACTCTGCACATCTTTGGGTTGTGGGGGTGAAACCCATGCAGACACGGGGAGAATGTGCAAACTCCACATGGACAGTGACCCAGAGCCGGGATCAAACCTGGGTCCTCACCGCCATGAGGCATCAGGGCTAACCACTAGGCCACCGTGCTGCCCTGGCTAATCTATGTAAGCCCGACAGTGAATATTGACAGTCGATTCCACCACGACAATGACATTACACCTACGTTTGCCTTTATTTTATTTTATTTTTAAAACGTATTTTATTACAAACATGTATCAAAACTGGTTACAGCAAGTAAATACCCCGGGAACATACTTCCCAGCAATGCCGCCGTGCAATCAGAGAGGCGATGGCCAAGACATCGGCCTTCCTCCTCTCCATGAGCTCCGGCTTCTCTGAAACCCCAAATATCGCCACCAAAGCGTCCGGGTCCTCCACCTCCTCTACTATCCTGGTTAAGCCCCTGAACGCTCCTGCCCAGAATCTTCCCAATTTTTCGCAACCCCAAACCATGTGCGTGTGATTCGCTAGTACCCGCCCACACCCTCAACACTCATCTGCTACCTCTTGAAAGAGCCCACTCATTCTGGCCTGAATCATATGCACCCTGTGCACCACCTTAAACTGTATCAGGCTCATGCTTGCACAAGAGGAGGTCCCGTTAACCCTACGCAGTCCCTCACTCCATACTCTCCAATTGATCTCTCCTCCCAACTCCGCTTCCCATTTCTCCTTGATCTTCACCACCTGCTCACCTCCCTGTTCCCCCAGCCACTTATCGCCTTTATTTTTTTATCAACCTTTGTTGGTGTTGTGGAATGATCAATCGGGTGAGAAAATCCTGATTTTGTACCAGTAGATGCCTTACTTTCCAGGGTGCTGTGGGTAATTGTTATGCTGTTATTCTATCTTCAGCAGGGATTGGCTTCCTTGTTACAAAGTTAGGAGCAAATCTAGGACCTTCCTGTGGGGTGTGGCCACTCGCTGCCTGCATCAATTAAATTCAGATGGTGTCTTTATCCAGTTTGTCTCCTGCTCAAGTGAATGGGTTGTTTAGAAAGATTAATTATTGATGTTTCACCTCTGGATTTAGTTGTGTGTTTTTAATTGACAATTCACCAAGTGCTGAATGATTCCCTGTGAACCTTGGATCAATGGTTATAGATGGTATGAAGCCATTACCAGCAATTTAAGCGTACCATTGCATTATTTATGGTGAAAGGATCAACATAAACATATGTCGCAAAGAAGACTCCCAAGACCTTTAACAGACTGTTCTAATTTACCTTTGAAGATTTCTATTAAATACACAAAAGTATCAACTCATAATCTGGAATGTGTGTAGTTTATTATGTGCTAATGTGATTACAATTATTTCACTGTAACTGATGTATTGCTAGAATGTTTTTACTACCATTTGAATAAACAGTCTTCTGTGAGGGAAATTGTACGGCAAGATATTGCATTTTTTGTATTTAAATTAAATGTAAGATGGAAATTACTGCATGTCATGTTGAGAGCGATGAAATACAGTATATGCAACTTGAGTCCATTTATTGGAGAAGCTATACATAGTAGTTCAAAATGAAAAGGATTAAGAACCGGGAAGAGCATGTAAATAGCCTAGCATTCATTTCTATTGTGTGCTATATCTAGCATTTAAAATTTCTAACGCTGGCATGTCGTCACTTGCAAACTTTGGGAAAACGGAATCCAAGTGATTTCAGTGTTCCCTTTCCTCCTTTCACCTGATCATGTTTTCCTCATCCAGAACCATCATTTCAAATACTTAAATGAATAAAATAATAAATCATCTATTTCAGGGAATTAAAATTCTGGCACAATGTGCCCTGTGTTTAGCACCGGGCTATATCACTGGCCTTGAAAGCAGACCAAGCAGGCCAGTAGCACGGTTCGATTCGATTCCCGTAACAGCCTCCCCGAACAGGTGCTGGAATGTGGCGACTAGGGGCTTTTCACAGTAACTTCATTTGAAGCCTACTCGTGACAATAAGCGATTTTCATTTCATTTCATTTCATCTTTTTATTGTCACAACTATGTTTAAGTAGGCTTACATTAACACTGCAATGAAGTTTCTGTGAAAAGCCCCTAGTTGCCACATTCCCGCCCCGTTTGCCGATTTCTATGTTTCCCAATGTGTCATTTTGCTTTTTGAAACCAGCATTTCCAAGAACCTCAGGTATATTTTGTTAACTCAGTTACTGATGTCTAATATCATAATGATGATCATCATTAAAAACTAAACTAAATTGTTATCAGAACACTGCTGGATGAGAACCCTAAAATTCAGTTGTTAATTGTGAATCCACATGTAAAAATGAAATAGTGCATTTCCAAGGATTTGCAACCATTTCAATTACATCAGATTTGACGAATAATCGCACAGAATTCACACTGCACAGTAGGTGTTACTGTTCAGTAATATACAGTACCTGGCTAAGCAGCTGCCTTGTAATTTCAGTATGTGGTCATTGTGATACTTGCTGTGTATGTTGAATTTGCGTTCCAGAACTTGGTTTTTTAAAATATATTTATTAATTTTTCATAAAAGCAAAATCCTAAAAATACCAACCAGACTTGCACAATAAGCACGAAACAAGTTTAACAAGAAAATGCACCTATTAATCCAAAAAACCAAAACTAAACCCCTTAACAACTGATGGTAGCTAGTTATTTAAAAAAGGGAATGAATGGCTACCATTTTGGGTAGAACCCTTCTATAGACCGCCTCATCGCGTACTTGACTGCCTGCCTCCAAATGTAAGAACGATATGAGGTCTCTCAACCAAGCCGAGGCTCTGGGCGGAATAATTAAGTTGTTTGGGTGTTCTGACGACTCCTTGGGATACAAGTTGAACTTGGGTAAGAGCGAATTCCCAGTCAACCCCCCCCCCCCCCCTGGGCTAAGCGAGCCCGTCTGGGGACAATTCAACTCGTCAGAAGTAGCTTTCATTATCTGGATGTCTGGGTGGCCCATGATTGGGTGTCATTTCATAAATGGTGTCACATCTGACTTACAGAAGTGGGAAACCCCCATCTGTATTTGTGGGCAGGATTCCGACGATTAAAATGAATGCACTCCCGCGATTTCTCCCCAAGTCCTTTATCAAAGCGAATAAATTAATTTCCGCATTTACACCGAAGCAGAACTCCCCTCCGGGCTATTAACGAGGCAAAAGGCAATGGCATCCGCTGATGGGACCTGGCCGTATATGCGCAAAATACCTCTCTCCCCACCCCTAGGTACGATCCCGACTCTGGGTCACCTGTCTGTGTGGAGTTTGCACATTCTCCCTGTATCTGCATGGGTTTCACCCCCACAACCCAAAGATGTGCACGGTAGTGGATTGGCAACGTTAAATTGTCCCTTAATTGGGAAAAAAATTAATTGGGTACTCTAAAATCTGGAAGTATCTAAAGAGATCGGAACCAGATAGTTGAATTTTTTCCATCGGCTCCTTAAAGCTGGCAAACCTTCCCTCCACAAACAGGTCACCCTAACCTCTCCCAACCCCTTCCCCTACCATGTCTTTTAAAAAAAATTTAGATTACCCAATTATTTTTCCCAATTAAGGGGCAATTTAGGGTGGCCAATCCACCTATCCACATCTTTTGGGTCACTGAACCGCAACTGTACCGTCTGAATATTGGCTGCCCAATAGTAAAATAACTGGGTAGAGCCAGGACTGCCTATCTCTCTGGAGCAACCTCCTATGCGGAAATTAATTTATTAACTTTGACAAAGGACTTGGGGAGAAATCGCGGGAGCACATTCGTTTTCATCGTCTGAATCCTGCCCACAAATACAGAGGGAGGTTTTCCACTTCTGTAAGTCAGATGTAACACCATTAATCCGACTATTATAATTTAATTTAATTTAATTTGAAATTACGCTTTTTCGGCATCTAGGGAAGCAATCATCTTCAGTTTGGGCACCCGGGGGGGGTGTGTGTGTGTGGAGGGAAGGACCGCATTTAGCAGACAACGTATATTGGCCGACAGTTGCTGACCCTTAATGAAACCTGTCTAACCCCCTCTGAGAGGCAGGGCTCCCAACTGCAGTGCCAGCACTTTGATAAGTGGCTTAACATCCAAATTTAAAAAGTGAAATATGCCAATACAACCCTGTTGCATCTTTGTCTCTCTTGAGAATCAAGGGCATAAGAGGACTGTAGTTTAGTCTGTAGTTTAGATTGTAGTTTAGTCGGGCAGCATGGTCGGCACGGGCTTGGAGGGCCAAAGGGCCTGTTCCTGTGCTGTACTTCTCTTTGTTCTTTGACTGTGCAGTGGTAGAGGGCAACAAATCCTGGGATACTGAATCATTAAACATATATAGAATTAGGGGTAACAATTCCTCTGCAAACTACTTATAAAATTCAACAAGGAAGCCATAAGGGCCAGGAGCTTTCCTAGTCTGTATCAGCCCAATGAATTTCATAATTTCCTCTGGGCCCAATGGGCACTCCAACTCCTCACGCCTCTCCACCTCCATAGCTGGGATTGATAATCTATCCAAAAAATCCAACATGAACTGATCTATCAAGACATCTACAGAATATTTCAAAATCCGCATTGACCTGAGGTGGAAACCAGGTTGTCGTTGGAGTCCCTTACCTGTGCGATCTTCCGGGATGCCACCTGTTGCCTCAGATGATGAGCTAAAAGGTGACTGGCATTCTCCCCATATTCATAAAATATATCCCCTTGAGCGTCGCAACTGGCCACTGTCCTATCTGTTGACAATAGTCTGAATTGTGACTGCAGCTTTTTCCTACTGGCCAGCAACTCTGGCATTGGGTGAGTGAGTACCGTTGGTCCATTTCCAGTGTGGAGTCCATCAGCCTTTACTGCTCCGCCTTCGCAGTTGTAACCATGTGCACTTTGAAATAAATGATCTACTCCCTGATATCCAGCTTAAGGGCTTCCCACAACCCACCTCCAGGGCTTCGAACAGCGTAGCAGGCGAGATAGGTTCACTTTTATAAAATGTAATATCTTCCCCAATGACGATGGACACGTGTTCACAAAATCATTTATCCACTAATAATGCCGTATCCAACCTTCATGGTGGGTGCTGGTAGATACCTGGTTCTAATAACAAATTATAGTGGGGGGCATGGTCCGCAATCACATTCACTGAATAACCTGTCGCCGCCACCAAATGGAGGCGAGACCTATCCAGCACAAAAAAAGACGATACCTAGTGCACATAGAAGACAGAAATCTTTATCATCTGGGTGCAAAAAGCACCACAGATATGCTCCCCCCCCCCCCACTCCCAAAAGAGAAGTCTGTTAAATGAAAGGTAACAAAGCTCTGGCCATCTCTGAGGGAGTCGAAGATTTGGGCTTGGACTGATCCAAACTGTCATCCAGAACACAAGTCACCCACTCAAAATCAGCTGATGCGAATCCAAATCTGGGATGGAGGCCAGTTGATAAAATCCGTATCTCCCCAGTTTGGAGCATAGATATTAACCAAAATCACCGAGGTGCCTGCCAAAGAGCCACCGACAATAACATGCCGATCATGGGGTCAGCCAAGAAATTGGCGGCAGAAAACTGAAACCTTTGATTAGATTGACATAGAGCATACAGTGCAGAAGGAGGCCATTCGGCCCATCGAGTCTGCACCGACCCATTTAAGCCCTCATTTCCACCCTATCCCCGTAACCCAATATAACCTCCTAACCTTTTTTGGTCACTTAAGGGCAATTTATCGCGGCCAATTCACCTAACAAGCACGTCTTTGGACTGTGGGATGAAACCGGAGCACCCGGAGGAAACCTATGCAGACACGGGGAGAACGTGCAGACTCCGCACAGACAGTGACCCAGCAGGGAATCCAACCTGGGACCCTGGTGCTGTGAAGCCACAGTGCTAATCACTTGTGCTGCCCATTAATTGATTACTTCATTGATTGACGTTACCGCACCCCGGGTCTTACCATCAATGCCCGAATGAAAAACATGTCCCGCCCACCCCTACTGCAACCTTGTCTGTTCTCTTGACCCGCAAGCGAGTCTCTTGCAGAAAAACCACGTCGACATTTAAACTCTTTTAAGGTGAGGAAATACTCTCTCCCTTTTCACTGGGCCATTCAACCCCCTGGCATTCAGTGTGACCAAACAATTGGGGGCCTCCCACCCCTTTCAATCAGCTATTTCTGCTGATACATAGAAGGTACAATCAGGCCCACACAAGATGGCTGCCAAACCCACTCAAGACTAAAAAATCTGCAGTCACCTTCAGCAAACTACCCCCCCCCCCCCTCGTCCTCGCCCTCAGACACTGCCACACCCAACTACGCATACAGATAACAACAGTACATAAACAACTAAAACCTACTTTTAATAAACCTAAACAAAACAAGAACACTAAACTCATTATCTAAAACATAAAGTGCTATAATGAGCTGCAGTCAACACCGCTCCTGTTGGCTAACCTTTCAGTCAGCAGGGCAACTCCCTCCTAGAGTGAAGAAGAATGATTACAAAAAAAAAACAAAGTATAAAATAAATCCGTAAAACATTGTACCCCAAGAGAGAGCTACACTTTTTCATAATTAAATAGAACCCCACATAAAACTAAACCCCAAACCTACGCTCAATCTCTGAAAAAATTCAACCCCAACAACAGGAAAATGCAAACCAATGAAAACAAACATGAACATGGAACCCCAACAATTCAAAATGCCATCTTCAATGACCAAAAAACTAAGTCATACCTCATGCAACACATGTTTCTTTGTGCCAAGCATCAACATGGGAGGGGACGTGAATCCACTGTCCCCCACCATCTTCCTGAACATCTCCACAAAATTCTCTTGTGGGGTGGCAGCACAGTGGCCACTGATTAGCAGTGCTGCCTCACTGAGCCGCCGATCCAAGTTGGATCCCGGCCCTGGGTCACTGTCTGTGTGGAGTTTGCACATTCTCCCGTGTCTGCCTGCGTCTCACCCCCACAACCCAAAAAGATGTGCAGGGTTGGTGGATTGGCCACACTAAATTGCCCTTTAATTGGGGAAAAAAAAGAATTAGGAGCTCTAAATTTATATTTTAAAAAAATGCTCTCTGGGAGTTGAACCTTCCATCCCCTCCAGCTGCGCCATAATTCGGAAGTTTTGCCTTCTGGAATGATTCTCCCAAATCATTCCATTTGGCCTGCGCTTCGGCCACCAGAGATATCTCTGCTTTCAGTGGGGCAATCTGGTCGCTATGCTGTACCATTTTGTTGGTCCTCTCCAAAGCCATTCGGATAGGAGCCAAGGTCTCTTTTTAAAAAAAATTTAGAATACCCAATTAATTTATTCCAATTAAGAGGCAATTTAGCATGGCCAATCCACTTTGTCTGCACATCTTTGGGTTGTGGGGGTGAAACCCACTCAAACACGGGGAGAATGTGCAAACTCCACACGGACAGTGACCCAGAGCCAGGATCGAACGTGAGACCTTGGTGCCGTGAGGCAGCAGGGCTAACCCACTGCATCACTGTGCTGCCCTGCCAAGGCCTCTTCTGTCGATTTGTGGTGGTCCCCAAAGCAACCCAGGGCATTTCACCTGTATAAGATCAATATCCCACTAAATATGTGGGTTTTCAAATGAAAATACCCCCTGGAAGTGAAAGAAAAGGGCTAAATGTGCGGTGCTCTGCCAGGAGTCACCTTGTGCTTGTCTTGCCCAACATAACACCACTAGAAGTCTCCAGAACAGTTTTTAATCTAATCTAATTTAATTTAATTTAATTTAATTTAATTGAGTTCACATAGGCCTATATCCTGCATTCTGTGCAAATTGGTTTCAGCACCCATCCTCTTTTGTGGTTCTCCCCCCCCCCCCCCCCCCCCCCCCCACCCCCGGCAAGGTTGCTTAGTCCTTTGGTTCTTCATCTTTTTGGGTTTTTTCCCCTCTGGCTTACACCTCGTTGCTGGCTTCAAACAGGTTTTGGAACAGGCTGACGGACTGCCCCCAAGTATCCAGGAAACTTCCTCTGACCCTCGGATGGCGTACTTAATCTTCTCCAGGTGGAGAAATTCCTAGAGGTCAGAGAGGCAGTCTGCAGCTTTGGGTGCTGCTGCCGATCGCCAGCCAAGCAGGATTCTCCAGCCTGCGATTAGGGAAGCGAAAGCAAGGGCGTTGGCCCCATTCCCCATGTGTAGCTCTGGCTGCTCCGATACCCCGAAGATTGCCACTATTGGGCATGGCTTCACCCTCTCCCCCACAACCTTGGACATTGCCTCGGAGAAGGCTGTCCAGAACCCAGCAAACTTGGGGCAAGCCCAAAACATGTGGGTGTGGTTGGCCGGGCCCCTCTGGCACCGTTCACATTTGTCCTCCACCTCTGGGAAGAACCTGCTCATTTGGCTTCTGGCAGATTCGCTCTGTGCACCACTTTGAGCTGCATTAGGCTTAGCCTTGCGCAGGAGGAAGTGGAGTTCACCCTGCTCAGTGCTTCGCTCCAGAGTCCCCATCCTACCTCTGTCCCCAGTTTGTCCTCCCATTTTTGTCTGGTCCTGTCAGTAGCTGTCTGTATATTTCCCCACATAGCCCCCCACCCCCTTCTCACTGCTTGTGCCTATCAGGTCCTCTACAAGTGTAGAGGAAGTGCTTTATTTGGAGGTGTCTCAATTCCTATCCTCTTGCTAGTTTCCACTTCCTCGTCAGTTTGTCCAGTGTTGCCAGTCTGCGCCCTACGTAGAAGTCCCCGACCGTCAGTGTGCCCCTGTCCCGCCTCCATCTTTTGAAGGTGGTATCTAGCATGGCTGGGGGGAAATCTGTGATTGCCGCAGATGGGGGCCATAAGGGGCATTTTGGTTATCCCGAAGTGCTGTCTCAACTGGGTCCACATTCTCAGCATGGCCGCTACCACTGGGCTCGTTGTGTATTTTGTTGAGGAGGATGGGAGTGCTGCTGTGGCCAGGACCCGGAGGGTTGTTCCTTTACAGGATGCCTCCTCCATTTGTACGCAATCTGTGTCGGGTTCTTGTACCCATCCCCTCACTTTTTCTGCCGTTGTTGCCCAGTGGTCGTATTGTAGGTTCGGTAGAGCCAGGCCCCCTCTGACTTTCCCTCTTTGCAGTGTCGTCTTGGGAATTCTCGGGTTCTTGCCCCACCACACAAACGCCTGTCTATGTTTTGGAAAAAGGCCTTGGGAATGAAGATCAGGATGGATCGAAACAGGAAGAGGAACCTTGGCAATACGTTCCTCTTGATCGTCTGCACTCTTCCTGCCAGGGAGAGTGGGAGTGAGCCCCTCCCTAGAAGGTAATTCCTTACTTCCTCCACCAGGCTGGTCAGGTTCCACTTGTGGATCTGTGTCCAGTTTCTGGCTTTTTGGATCCCCAGGTAATGGGATCTGTTCTGGACCATTTTCAACAGGAGCCCCTTCAGCTCTGCCCCTCCCCCTTTTGGGTTCACTGGGAATGTCTCGCTTTTGCACAGGTTAAGTTTGTAGCCCGAGAAGGTTCCAAACTCTTTCAGTATTTGCAGTATTGCCTTCAGTCCCTCCTGTGACTTTGAGACATAGAGGAGCAGGTCATCTGCATAGAGAGAGACTCTGCTCTGTGTCTCCTCTCCGGATTCCCTTCCAGCTTTTTGTGTCCCGCAGGGCTATCGCCAGGGGTTCGATCGCTAGCGCGAACAAGAGTGGGGACAGGAGGCAGCCCTGTCTTGTTCCTCTCTGTAGCTGGAATATTCAGAGCTGGTGGTGTTAGTTCGGACACTCGCTTTGGGAGCGTTGTACAGGAGCTTCACCCAGGCGGTGAATCCCGCTCCTAGCCCAAACCGTTCCAGTACCTCGAGGAGGTAGCTCCATTCCAATCTGTCAAAGGCCTTTTCTGCATCCAGGGAGATGCAGTGTTCTCTCCCCAGGGGTGGTAAAACATGTGTGATTCTGAGCGGGCTGGACAGAGTAGATGCTGAGAGGATCTTTTCCCTTGAGTGGGAAATCTAGAGCTAGGAGGCATGATTTCAAAATAAGTGGTCTCCGAGCGAGATCAGGAAGAATTTCCCCTCTTGAGGGTTGGTTTTCTTTGGAATTCACTCTGGAGTTGAGGCTGTGTCATTGAATATATCCAAGGCTGGGAGATGTACAAGAGAGACCAAGGTTATGGGGGACAGGCAGCAAAGTGGATGTAAGGCCACAATCAGTCAACCATGCTTATTGGATGGGAGAGCAGGTTCAAAGGGCCTGCTCCCGCTCCTTTCTTGGGTAGTTAAAAAGTTTGTGGACTGATTGGGGAGCCAGTTCTTTTAGCAATTAAAATGTGTTTTTTAAAATGGGAGAAAACCGGCCTCCTTTTTATGTTTACAATAAAGAGCTCATGCTGAAGAAGCTATTATGTGACTGCAGTTAAGTGCAGTGTCTGATTAAATGCACTCAATTATGTTGTCACTAATAATTAATTTTATATAGTGGATTTATGTGAAATATGAGGACAAGGTATGCTCAAAATTTTGAGAAGATTTTTTAAACAATAGCCATAAAGTTTAGTGATAGGGCCATTTAAAGCTGCATTAAGTACACGATTTAATTGTGAAGTGAATCAGGACACTTGTTGCAGTTAACTCCTTCTAAACCCATGAATTTTCCTTGAATGTTATTGTGTGGGTTATTATACGATTTATACATCTCTACACTTCCACAGTTAATTTCAAAGAACTGTCTGGCATGTTTCCTTGGTGCATTTAATCACTTGTTCTCAACAAAATCTTGAATATTAAACACTCTTGCATGCAATTCTGTTATTCAGAGGCATCATATCTGTGGTACAGGCTGGCAACCATTCTTTCCAAAGACTTTTTAGTGAAATGTTAATACATTTTGTTGGGAAGCAACAAAAGATAATTGATTGTGCCGGTCACT
Organism: Scyliorhinus canicula; assembly: GCF_902713615.1. Taxonomy (NCBI): domain Eukaryota; kingdom Metazoa; phylum Chordata; class Chondrichthyes; order Carcharhiniformes; family Scyliorhinidae; genus Scyliorhinus; species Scyliorhinus canicula. The sequence goes on along the minus strand of NC_052169.1, from coordinate 6,034,500 downwards.
GGAAATGTTTCCTGCTTTAAAATTTGCATCAACATTACTGATGCAAGGATGGGACTGTGGTGCAGTGGTTAGCACTGCTGCCTCACTGTGCTGAGGACCCGGGTTCGATCCCGACCCTGGGTCGCTGTCTGCATGGAGTTTGCACATCTCCACGTGTCTGCGAGCATCTCACCCCCACATCCCCAAGATGTGCAAGGCAGGTGGATTGGCCACACTAAATTGCCCCTTAATTGGAAAAAAGAATAGAGTACTCTAAACTTATTTTTAAAACTATTACGGATCAAAATAACATTTAGTAGATATAATATTTGCTGCAACATTCCTTAAAATTTTATACGTGTTTGATACACAAATTGTTGAACATTTCTTTCATTTCATTTCATTTCATTTCATTTCAAAGCAGGCTGGTTGACCAAGAACAGTGGTCCATTTTAACTCCGCACCTTGCCCTCATGCCCACATGTCTGTCCCTGGCCTGCTGCAATGTTCCAGTGAAGCCCAACGCAAACTGGAGCAGCAGCATCACTTCTTTGATTAAGCACATTACATCCCTCAGGACCCAAAATGGCGGTCAACAACTTTAGACTGTAACCTTTCTTCTCCATCTTAAGCCCTTAAAAAACGTCCCATACATATATTGCCTCAATGCCATCCATCTTTCGTTCTTCAAGTTTCCATATCTTGTTGCAATCTCTCACAGCTGCAGTTTCATTAAAAAAAATAAAATAAATTTAGAGTGCCCAATTAATTTGCAGTTTCATATTTAACATATTTCTACCTCTTGAGTTCTGATGAAGAGCTCAACAAACTCAAAACGTTAACACTATATTCTGTCCCTAGAGATGCTGCCAGGCCTACGTTGTTCCAGTATCCTATGTTCTTGTTTCAGATTCCAGAGAATTTTGCTTATTTTAGAGTCCATTTGAACAATTGGTTTGTTTTGTACACTTACATGAGTAGTATAATGTTGTGGTGCTAAGCCGTATACATCTGCAAAATTTCATTTCCAACTGCTGGACTGTGTTGAGTTGAGCCAGTCTCTGGATGAATGAGGCACTCTGCTTTGGTTTTCATTTTCCTGGACTGGGGAGGGAAAACAGGAGGAATTTATAATAGGCCCTAATCCTAATAACTATTTTGAATGCGTGCACACATGACTCGTAAGGCAGCTGGGATGAAGGACTAGGTGGTGGGCGGAAGGGTCTCTGCTGCCCGTGGGGCCGCATCCAAACGATAAACAACTGCTTTCATTAGAAGAGGGAGAAATTTGAGAGATTAAAAATAAAGCCAGAAGAGAAAATTGCAACGATTTGTTTCTCATTTGAAAAGTAATTGCCTGCTGCCCCATGTATCTTTTAGATTACCCATGTGAGATTGTACATCGGGGATGATTGGAGTTCTTCCATCATGTATAATGAATCTATCATGTTAGGTAATCCAGGCTCTTGCAAGGAGAGCAGAGAGTGGCAGAAGGGTTGATGACCAAAGACTGGCAGCACGAGGGGAAACAAAATGACACAAGCTGTTGTGATCTGGAATGTACTGCCTGAAAGGCTGGTGGAAGCAGATTGGTTTTTAAAATAAGGAAAAACATGATGGGGTTTTGGGCAAAGGGCAGGGGAGTGGAACTAATTGGGAAAACTCTGAGCTGGCACAGGCAAAATGGGCCAAATTAACTCTTGTGATTTATCATTCAGTGATGCTATTCCTTTCAGAATATTTGTAGCTTTTTACTGCAATTTGTGCCATGCAATCCACATCTGCAGTCTTTAAAAAAAAATAAATTTGGAGTACCCAATTATTTTTTTCTCCAATTAAGGGGCAATTTAGCGTGGCCAATCCACCTGTCCTGCTCATCTTTGGGTTGTGGGGGCGAAACCCACGCAGACACGGGGAGAACATGCAAACTCCACACGGACAGTGACCCAGGGCTGGGATTCGAACCCGGGTCCTCAGCGCTACAGTCCCAGTGCTAACCACTGCGCCACATGCCGCCCTCAACTTCTGCAGTCTTTCAAACATTTATTGTGGGGCTTCATGTTGTAATTCGTGGAATTCAGGTCCCTTTGCAGCAGTAATATAAATATCTGTATGTAAAATCATACAGCACAGGAGAATTCCTATCGTACCTCTGGCTCTTTGCAAGAGCCATTCAATTTATCAAACTCCCCCGTTCTTTCCCCATAGCCTTGTAACTTTTTTCCTTTTCAAGCAGATACCTAATTCCCTTTTTGAAGTTATTATTGAATTGCCTTTCATCATCCTTTCAGGCTCTGCATTCCAAATGCAGAGAAATGGAGTTTAACCCTGACAAGTGTGAGGTTGTCCATTTTGGAAGGACAAATCTGAATGCGGAATACAGGGTTAATGGTAGGGTTCTTGGCAATGTGGAGGAGCAGAGAGATCTTGGGGTCTATGTTCATTGTTCTTTGAAAGTTGCCACTCAAGTGGATAGAGCTGTGAAGAAGGCCTATGGTGTGCTAGCGTTCATTAGCAGAGGGATTGAATTTAAGAGCCATGAGGTGATGATGCAGCTGTACAAAACCTTGGTCAGGCCACATTTGGAGTACTGTGTGCAGTTCTGGTCACCTCATTTTAGGAAGGATGTGGAAGCTTTGGAAAAGGTGCAAAGGAGATTTACCAGGATGTTGCCTGGAATGGAGAGTAGGTCATACGAGGAAAGATTGAGGGTGTTAGGCCTTTTCTCATTAGAACGGAGAAGGATGAGGGGCGACTTGATAGAGGTTTATAAGATGATCAGGGGAATAGATAGAGTAGACAGTCAGAGACTTTTTCCCCGGGTGGAACACACCATTACAAGGGGACATAAATTTAAGATAAATGGTGGAAGATATAGAGGGGATGTCAGAGGTAGGTTCTTTACCCAGAGAGTAGTGGGGGCATGGAATGCACTGCCTGTGGTAGTAGTTGAGTCGGAAAATTTATGGACCTTCAAGCGGCTATTGGATAGGTACTTGGATTAGGGTAGAATAAGGGAGTGTAGGTTAACTTCTTAAGGGCAGCACGGTAGCATTGTGGATAGCACAATTGCTTCACAGCTCCAGGGTCCCAAGTTCGATTTCGACTTGGGTCACTGTCTGTGTGGAGTCTGCACATCCTCCCCGTGACTGCGTGGGTTTCCTCCGGGTACTCCGGTTTCCTCCCACAGTCCAAAGATGTGCAGGTTGGGTGGATTGGCCATGACAAATTGTCCAAAATTCTATGATTAACCTAGGACAAAAGTTCGGCGCAACATCGTGGGCCGAAGGGCCTGTTCTGTGCTGTATTTCTCTATAAACTTCTAAATCACGCTAACTCACTGCATTTAGAAATAACTCTTACATCTCTGCTCTGGTTCATTTCCCAATTATCTTCAATCTGTCTCTTCTGGTTACAAGCCCTCCTGCCGATGTACATAGATTCACCCTATTTGGTTTAGCTCACCAGGCTAAATCACTGGCTTTTAAAGCAGACCAAGCAGGCCAGCAGCACGGTTCGATTCCTGTACCAGCCTCCCCGGACAGGTGCCGGAATGTGGCGACTAGGGGCTTTTCACAGTAACTTCATTGAAGCCTACTCGTGACAATAAGCCATTTTCATTTCATTCATTTCATTTTCTACTTTTACCAAAACTCTTCCTAATTTTGAACATCTCTATTAAATATCCCCCTTCGTCACCTTTGCTCTAATGCAATAAATTCTAGTTTCTCTACACTCTGCATAACCAACCTCCTTTATTCCTAATTTCATTCAGTTAAATCTCTGCACCCACACCAAAGCCTTGACGCCCTTCCTAAAGTGTGGTACCCAGAATTGGACACACTACTCCAGCCGAGAGTTCATCAGTAATTTTGAAAGGATTAACATTACTTCCTTGATTTTGTACCATCTGCCTCTATAAAGAAGATGGATTTGAATTCTTTTTCGAGCAACATGCCACCTTGAAAGGAAAAAGTGTGGGAGACAGTTCTCCATAATGCCTTGACCTGTCAGTTGACTTGCCGACCAATCAGCATCTTTTTCTCATGCAGTATAAATTGTTGCTCCCTTTGAAATTTGGTATTCTTACATTTGTCCTGATGAGTGCAAGGCAAAACGCCTCATCGACAACCCGTTTTCCCCCCCCCCAATAATACTTAAGCAGCATACTATCAAGCGATTTTTGTATGTGAATCTCCCTGCCGTCTGTGTTCCTGCATTCTCTTTCAAATTGATTGTGCAATTTAATTTCTATTTCCTCTCTTCATCTTTCTAAAATGTATCCATATCATTTAATCGCTTGTGATTTCTTTGAATGTTCTGTGCTTTGCTGATAAACTGCTGCTTTTTTTTTTTTTTTTTTTTTTTTTTTTTTTTTTTTTTTAAATTTAGATTAGCCAATTATTTTTTCCAATTAAGGGGCAATTTAGTGTGGCCAATCCACCTACTCTGCACATTTTTGGGTTGTGGGGGCGAAACCCACGCAGACACGGGGAGAACGTGCAAACTCCACACGGACAGTGACCCAGAGCCGGGATCGAACCTGGGACCTCAGCGCCGTGAGGCGGTTGTGCTAACCACTAGGCCACCATGCTGCCCGATAAACTGCTGCTTGATGTTTCCTAGTTTCTGCAAGTTTTCTAGTTAAATGGACAGTAGAACTTCTATGCACCAATTGTTCTGATAAAGAAAATTGTTTCCTGTAACCTTGAGTTTGCAGCACTGATTGATGTGGCTGGATTTATGGACAAAAATGTGCAACGTGGTGGATTGAACATTTTAAACAACATAGCGACATGACTCACAAGCATGAGGTTACCGGGCACCAGCTGCTTTGACAGTGCCCTTTTCTCGGTGATACTGTCCCTTTGGTTGAAGAAATCCTGTGAATTAATCAAACCGTTGCTGATCTAGTCAGCCTGATTCGAATGGGGTTTTAGATCAGCCATTTTCAATATGGAAAAGCTGTGAATTGTGACACCAGTCCTGGTTATCATCAGTAACTTGAACAGATTTGTGTTACTTGTAATTGGAGTTTAAAAATAATATGTATGCAACTTTTTAGATTTTCTTTTTGGAGTTTCTTTTAATATCTATAATTAATGTTGCTGGCCTGTACAATTTCACATATAAACACAAATCTGAGCACCAGTATGATTCAAAAAGCCTAAACGTAAACATTGATTGCTTTTTAAAACAAATTTAGAGTATCCAATAATTTTGTTTTCTAATTAAGTGGCAATTTAGCGTGTCCAATCCACCTACCCTGCATATCTTTGGATTGTGGAGACCCACGCAGACATGGGGAGAATGTGCAAACTCCACATGGACAGTGACCCGGGTCCGGGATTGAACCCAGGTCCTCGGCGCCGTAGGCAGCAGTGCTATCCATTGCACCACCCCGCCCCCTCCCCCACCACCGAACATTAATTGCACCTGGACATAATGTGTATATTGATATCTACACCTGATCACAATATGTTGACTGGGGTTGACTTTAAATGTATAGTACTTAAAAACCGTATTTGTTTTCATGGGTCTTGCACTGAATGTGGAGGTTTTGCACTGAATGTGGAGGTTATCATTGAAAAATCACATGAAAACTCAGTAGATGATCTTCGTAAAAGCGCTTGTAATGGGGGCAGTACGGTGGCACAGTGGTTAGCATTGCTGCCTCACGGCGCTGAGGTCCCAGGTTCGATCCTGGCTTTGGTCACTGTCGGTGTGGAGTTTACACATTCTCCCTGTGTTGCGTGGGTTTCGCTCTCACAACCCAAAGATGTGCAGGCTCGGTGGATTGGCCACGCTAAATTGCCCCTTAATTGGAAAAAATGAATTGGGTACTCTAAATTTAAAAAAAGAAGCGCTTGTAGTGTTGCAGAGATGCTTGTAGTGTTAGATCAAACAGACAATAGGCGGAATGCTCCCTGTTTGAGCCAGAGTGTCACAGCGGATAGGAAAAGCGGTGTTGAAGCTGCTAGCCCCAAATGGTGGCTTTCTCTGCCTTATTGTTAGCATCTTGGGAAAAAAAGCAAAGAGGTGGATCCCACAATGTCATGCTGCTCTTGTCAGCAGCTTGAAAGATCAGAGCGTCATTTTTAAGGCTACCCCGATATGCAAGTAATCCAGCTATCCAGCAGTGCCCGGGCATAACCACTTACCTGAGATTCTCTAGCGGGTCTGCCTGCCACATACATGCCCTGGAATTCTCAGATGAACGTAGGAACATGCAGAAACCTAAGTAAAAGGTAGTCACGAGCAAAACAAAGCTAGAAAAAAAGCATAGTCATAGATATAAATAATCTTTCTACCAATAAGAGATCAGTCAGAAAAAAGATGAAAATCATTAAAATTATAAATAACACAAACAGTGACCAACGGCTTGGTCCACATAGTAGGTTTTAAAGAGCATTTTGAAGAAGGGAAGGGTGATGGAGATGTTTAGGAAAGGAATTGTAGAGCTAAGGGCCAGGCATCTGAACGACTGGTCACCAGAGTGATTTAAAAATCTGGATGCTCCAGAGGCCAGATGGGAGCAGCACAGCTACTTCGGAGTGATGTCGAGATGGGGAGGGAAGGCTGAGTGATGTTGAGATGGGGAGGGAAGGCTCAGAGTGATGTAGAGATGGGGAGGGAAGGGGCAATGGAGGAATTTCAAAACCAAGATGAGAATTAAAAAAAAAAAATCAAGACCTCTCACTTAACCAGACTGCAATGTCGATCAGCGAGCAGAGGAGTGATTAGTGAACAGGGCCTTATGTGAGTTAATACATGGAGAGCAGAGTTTTAAATCATCTTTGGAGTATGAAGGGTAAAACATAGGAAACAGTCAGATGTGTGTCAGAGCAGTCAAAGCTCGAAGTGACAAGAAACGGAAAATAGTTTCACCAGCGATAGGCCTGAGACGTAGTTGATGTTATGGAGGTGGAAATTGGTGGTCTTGGCAATGGTATAGGTAGATCTGTGGCTGGCAGCACATGTCTCGGTCAAAGGTGACACCAAGTTTGCAAACTGTATGGAGGAATGGTGTTAGTGGCTATGGATCACTGTTTGAGCCGAAACAGAAGATAATGGCTTCAGTCTTTCCAATGTTCACGTAAAGAAATGTTTGTCATCCTGTATTAGACATTGGATAAGCAGTCTGATGATTTGGAGGAGATGATGGTGAGGTTAGAGCTGGGTGCATTAAACGTATGTGTGGGACTGATGCTATTTTTCAGATCGTGTCACGATGGGTTTAACTTCAAGAAAATCAAATTCCCAGTGATGGATGGTGCTTATCTCAAAATACTAAGAGAGGATATTTGTGAAGTGCTACCAATCATTGTGATGGGAGTCTAGGAGCACTAAAATGGTAGAAATAGATTGGCATCAGGCTAATGTGCCCATTTTCAAGAACATGACAGAGGAAGTACAAACGCCTACAGACTCATTAATCTTGCTTCAATGTCATGTAAAACAATGCATTTGATAATCTGGTACACTGATTCTTTAGTAAATAGCGGTTAACATAGACTGAGAGAAGAATGATCCTGAATGAATAACTGTCTTGACTTTCAACCTAAGGAGACCGAGGAAAGTCTGTTGGCATCATGTACCTAGACTTCCAATAAACATTTGACTGAGCTAAACCTTTTGTGGGGAACTTTGTAGTGGGGTTTCAGGGTATATCTTGGGAATTGCTGAAATATTGGCTGAAAGGTAGAAAGCAGACGTAGTTTGTCAGAGAAGTTGTGTTGGAGCTGGGAGGAAATGCAGAGTGACATATCCCACAGAACAGAATTGGGGCCACTTCTTGTTACATCATTGAGGGGAGATAGATATAGGACAGATGTCAGAGGGAGGTTCTTTACTCAGAGAGTAGTAAGGGCGTGGAATGCCCTGCCTGCAACAGTAGTGGACTCGCCAACACTAAGGGCATTCAAATGGTCATTGGATAGACATATGGACGACAAGGGAATAGAGTAGAGGGACTTTAGAAGGGTTTCACAGGACGGCACAACATCGAGGGCCGAAGGGCTTGTACTGCGCTGTAATGTTCTATGTTCTATCAGTGATTTGAGCTAAGAAACTCAATGCAAATTGATCACATTTTCAGATGGCATCAAATTAGGAGGGCCAGATGATTTGTGCAAAAGATCAAATTAGGGGGATAAAATAGGAGTGAACGATGGCCGATGACTTTTCATGTGGGTAATTGAAATTGCTGCAGAGAGGAAAGAAAAATGAACAGAATATGATTTGTATGGCTTGAAATTAAGTGGAAAACATCGAGGAGTTGTAGTAAATTCAAAGCGCAATTACTGTAGAACAACAAAATAAATAGATTCTGAGCAGAAATTCTGCTCAAACTGCACCATGCTGTGCTCCGAGCACTGTTCAGTTATTACCACTGAGACACAATGGAGACATTTAAGCAATGGAATTCAAGAAGCCTTAGCATTAAATCCTAGTGTCTGAGGTAAAAATAATAACTGCGGAAAACTGTTTTCCTGATTGAAAGCAGGTGACTGAGGTAACCTTACAGACGTGTGCAAATAATATGAAAAAAGTAAAAATGGAAAATCACTTCAACTTAAATTGTATGAATAGACTATGAATTACTGAATCAAATTAGCAAATTTCCAACTGGTATTGAAAGATCGTTCTTCGTACTCATTGGCCACACTAAATTGAGAGTAAAACTTGGCAACAATTTTGGAAATTGTAAGTAGTTTAAAAGTACCAGAAGATATTTGAGGAGTCTTTCTGGATGCGTGGACTAACATTATCCGAATGGCCGTTCTCATCCTTATTTACCTTGTGGTCTTGGTCAGATTACAAAATAAGATTGGGTATGGTGTGTCCCCAAGGCACCAATTTGTCTTGATCGAGGGAAGGAGTGGAAATGAGCGAGTTGTTATGTCAAATTACAACTGCATCTACCCAACACCTTTTTATAATGTACACCGGGACTAGTGGGTGTACTGCATGGATCAGTGCTTGGGCACCCAGCTATTCACAATCTGTATCAATGTTTTGGATTTGGATGTTTATGATTGCTATTATTATTGTTATTTTTGGTATTTTATTATGGTTCAATGTTGTATAAATTCAAAATTTTTCAATAAAAATTATTTAAAAAAAAAAATGTTTTGGATTTGGGGATCAAATGTAATAAAGGTTGAAGATAGGGCAGCACGGTGGCCTAGTGGTTAGCATAACCGCCTCACGGCGCTGAGGTCCCAGGTTCGATCCCGGCTCTGGGTCACTGTCCGTGTGGAGTTTGTACATTCTCCCCGTGTCTGCGTGGGTTTTGCCCCCACAACCCAAAAATGTGCTGAGTAGGTGGATTGGCCACACTAAATTGCCCCTTAATAGAAAAAATAATTGGGTAATCTAAATTTAAAAAAAAAAAATAAAAATAAAGGTTGAAGATTGCACAATCTGGGGCTGGTTCAGCACAGGGCTAAAGTACTGGCTCTTAAAGCAGACCTCCGGGTGCTCCGGTTTCCTCCCACAGTCCAAAGATGTGCGGGTTAGGTGGATTGGCCATGCTAAATTGCCCGTAGTGTAAGGTTAATGGGGGGATTGTTGGGTTACGGGTATACGGGTTACGTGGGTTTAAGTAGGGTGATCATTGCTCGGCACAACATCGAGGGCCGAAGGGCCTGTTCTGTGCTGTACTGTTCTATGTTCTATGTTCTAAGGCAGACCAGCAGGATGGGTTCAATTCCCGTACCAGCCTCCCTGAACAGGCGCAGGAATGTGGCGACTAGGGGCTTTTCACAGTAACTTCATTTGAAGCCTACTGGTGACAATAAGCGATTTTCATTTCATTTCATTCAAAACTAGATGGAAGCATGAGTTTTTGTTCATTTAAGGGAGGCTCGCTCGGCCAGTATTCATTCTTAATTGCCTTTCAGAAGGTGGTGGTGAGCTGCCTTTTTGAACCACTGCAGTCTCTGGGGGGAACTTCCAGGTATGATATTGCCATGTGCTTGCTGCCCTTGCCCTTCGGGATTGCAGTGATCGTGGGTTTGGAAGGTGCTGTCTAAGAAGCCTTGGTGAGATGTGAGGAGGATGCTCAGGCACTTCAAGGGAATTTGGAGAGGTGATGCGGATGCAGGGGGCCCCCTGAGGTCTCACTCACTAATTGGTTTTCTGGTTTTGGATCCTGGTGAGAGCATTGGCTCGTTGGAGTGCAGTCAGATCCAGGTTTGTGGCACCATGAGTAGCTCAGCTGTACAGGAGGGGAAGAAGGGAAGAGCAGTAGTGATGGGGCATTAGCTAGTTAGAGGAGCAAACCTTTGTGTTTGTAGAGATGGCTCCAGGATGGCATGTTCTCTCCCTGGTGCCAGAGTCATGGATAGCACGCAACAGCTACACAATTTTCTGGAAGGTGTGTATGTACAGCCAGATGGTCCACATCGATACCAATGATATAGGTAGAAGAAGGGATGAGAGTCTGCAGGCTGAGTAGGGAGTTGGGAAATAGATTAATGAACAGGACCTCCAAGGTAGTAATCTCCGGACTACTCCTCATTTGGCCCATTAAAAAAAGTGTAAGGCCACATGCTAGTGTGTATATAGATATAGGAAATTACACCAGGAAATGCCTGGCTGGAGAGATGGTGCAGGAGGGAGGGCTTCAGATTTTTGGCATTGGGGAAGGTGGAATCTGTACAAGCTGGATGTTCAACACCCCAACAGGACTGGGACGAATGTCCTTGCAGGGAGACTTGCTAATCTTGTTGCGGAGGGAAGGGAAGTGAGAATCTGAAGGTAGATTCAGAAAGGGCAAGATCAGAATAGGGAGCGGGAGTCAGAACATTGGTGAGTGACTCTGCAAGATGGAAGAAGCAAAGGTTTAAAGTGTAAAGCAAGAGGCACCACGGTGGCGCAGTGGTTAGCACTGCTGCCTCACAACGCTGAGGACCCGGGTTCGATCCCGGTCCCTGTCCGTGTGGAGTTTGCACATTATCTCTCTGTGTCTGCGTGGGTCTCACCCCCACAACCCAAAAGGATGTGCAGGGTAAATGGATTGGCCACTCTAAATTGCTCCCTAATTGGGGGAAAAAAGATTTGGGTACACTAAATTTTTTTTTAAAAGTGTAAAGCGCAGGAATTTGGCAATGTTTTTTTTTTTTTTTTAAAAATTTAGATTACCCAATTATTTTTTCCAATTAAGGGGCAATTTAGCGTGTCCAATCCACCTACTCTGCACATTTTTGGGTTGTGGGGGCGAAACCCACGCAGACACGGGGAGAATGTGCAAACTCCACACGGACAGTGACCCAGAGCCGGGATCGAACCTGGGACCTCAGCGCCGTGAGGCGGTTGTGCTAACCACTAGGCCACCGTGCTGCCCTTGAATTTGGCAATGTTAAAAGATGTATATAAGTAAATATTTATACCAGCACGGTAGCATTGTGGATAGCACAATTGCTTCACAGCTCCAGGGTCCCAGGTTCGATTCCGGCTTGGGTCACTGTCTGTGTGGAGCCTGCACATCCTCCCCGTGTGTGCGTGGGTTTCCTCCGGGTGCTCCGGTTTCCTCCCACAGTCCAAAGATGTGCAGGTTAGGTGGATTGGCCGTGATAAATTGCCCTTAGTGTCTAAAATTGCCCTTAGTGTTGGGTGGGGTTACTGGGGATAGGGTGGAGGTGTTGACCTTGGGTAGGGTACTCTTTCTAGGAGCTGGTGCAGACTCGATGGGCCGAATGGCCTCCTTCTGCACTGTAAATTCTATGAAATACAAGGAGTGTAGCAAACTATGCCAATGAATTGAGGGATACATGGCAGAATGATATCATTGCTATAATAGAAACTTGGCTTAAGGAGGGCCAAAATTGCCAACTTGGCATCCCTGTTTATAGGGGGTTCAGACAGCATAAAGCTGAGGTTAAAAATGTTGGGGTGTAGCATTATTGATTAGAGAATCAATTACAGCTGAATTAATTGAATTTATCTCAAATTTTAAACACACTACTGCGAGTGTGCTATCTAGACCCCCAAAAAGTGAGGGGGATAGAAGAACAAATATGTAGGCAAATGTTCCTGAGTGCGAAAATAATAGGGCAATAAAAGTTGGGTATCAACTGGGATACGGACAGTGTAAAGGCCACAACATTCTTGAACTGCATTCAAAATAACTTAGCCAGCACACAACACATCCAACAAGAGAAGGCGCGATTCTAATTTTAGTCTTGGGAAATGAGGCTGGGCAAGTGGATGAAGTGGCAGAAGGTGACCATAATATGGTTAGATTTAGCATAATTATGGAAAAGGATAAAGTTGAACAGGAAAAGATGAATTGTATGAAGTAGAGAGGTGATCTGGTGAAAGTGGACCTGCTATTTGAAGATAAATCTCTGGCAAACCAGGCATTCAAAAATGAGATTCTACCAGCATGGTGTAGACATGTCCCTGCTCAGAAAAAGGGCGGTACAGCCAAGTTTAGACCCCTTGGCTATCTAGAAGCATACAGGGTAAGATGAAACAGAAAAAGAATGTTTATGACAGTCATGAAAAATTAATGCATTAGAAAGCCTAGAGGAGTATAGAAAATAGACGGGTGAAGTAATAAATGAAATCTGGAAAGCAAAGAGAAGATGTGAAAAAATATTGACAGGTACAATCAAGGAAAACTCAAATATGTTTTACCATTACATTTAAGAGCAGGAGGACACTGAAGAAAAGGGCTTATCAGCAATATGCAAGGTAACTTGTGTGGGTTCAGAAGATGTTGGTAGTCTTCTTTATTAATACTTTGTCTCTGTCTTTGCAAAGGAGAGAGATGATGCAGACATTCTAGTTAATGAGGAGGAATGTGAAATATTAGACACAATAAGCATAATGAGAGGGGAAGTACCTCCTTGAAGGTGGATAATGACCAGGGCTGGAAGGGTTGTGTTCTAGGCTGTTGTAGGAAGCTCGGTAGGAACTACCAGATGCTCGGAGGATAATTTTTCAATCCTCACTAGATCCAAGTGAGGCACCAGAGGATTTTAGATCAGTGAATGTTGCACTATTATTTAAAAAGGGTGTGAGTGGGCAGCACGGTGGCGCAGTGGTTAACACTGCTGCCTCACGCACTGAGGACCCACGTTTGATCCCGGCTCTGGGTCACTGTCCGTATGGAGTTTGCACATTCTCCTCATGTGGGTCTCACCCCCACAACCCAAAGATGTGCAGCATGGGTAGATTGGCCACGCCAAATTGCCCCTTAACTGGAAAAAAAAGAATTGGTTACTCTAAATTAAAAAAAATAAAAAGGGTGTGAAGGGTAAGCCAAATAATTATAGGCCGTTTGGTCTGACTTCATCGGTGTGCAAATTATTACAATCAGTTCTGAGACATAAGCTGTCAATTAGGCACAAATTAATCTGGGATAGTCAGCATGGTTTTTAAAGGGAAAGTTTGTGTCTTACTAACTTATTGGAATTTTTTGAGTCAGTAATGAGGATTAATGTAGGTAGTATAGTGGATATGGTCCACATGGATTTTTGTAAGGTATTTGACAAGGTCACACATGGCAGACTGGTCTGAAAAGTGAATGGGATGCAGGGGAATATGGTAGGTTGCATTTAAAATTGGCTCAGTGACCGGAAAGTAAGAGTATTTCTTAAATGCTGAGACCCATTGTTGCCTACGGCGCTGAGGACCCAGGTTCGAATCCCAGCCCTGGGTCACTGTCCGTGTGGAGTTTGCACATTCTCCCTGTGTCTGCGTGGGTTTCACCTCCACAACCCAAAAGACGTGCAGGATAAGTGGATTGGCCACGCTAAATTGCCCCTTAATTGGAAAAAATAATTGGGTGCGCTAAATTTATTTTTTTTAATGCTGAGAGGCTGGAAAGTGTTGAACTTCAAAGGGACTTGGGTGTCCTTGTTCATGAGTCATTGAAAGCTAACTTGCAGGTACAGGAGGCAATTAAGATAACAAATTTTACATTTGCCTTTATTACAAGCGGATTAGAATTTTGGAGTGAAGATTTCTTCCTGCAATTATAGATATTAGGTGAGACAGCACCTGAAGTATTGTGTGCATCTTTGGTCTCTTTACCCAAGGAAAGATTGAATTGCCATAGAGGGAGTGCAATGAAGGTTCACTAAATAACTTTGTGGGTTAGTGGAATTGTCCTGTGAGGGACGATGAAATGGACGAGGCTGTTATTCCCTGAAGTTTAGAAGATTGAGAGATGATCAAATTCAAACATATAAAGTTCTTACAGGGCTCAACAGTGTAGATCCAGGAAGGATGTTTCCCTTGGCAGAAGGGTCTGGAACCAGGGACACGGTTTCAGAATAAAGGGCAGACTATTTAGGACTGAGATAAGAAGGAATTTCTTCACTCAGAGCATAGTGAGTCTTTGGAATTCTCTGCCTGAGAGGCTCAGTTGTTGAGTACGTTCAAGGCTGAGATTGATAGGTTTCTACATATTAAAAACATCAATTGATAGGGGGATAGTGTATGAAAGTGGTGTTGAAGGACATCAACAATGATCTCATTGAATGGCAGAGTGGGTTTAAAATCTTTATTGTCACAAGTAGGCTTACGTTAACACTACAATAAAGTTACTGTGAAAATACCCTAGTTGCCACACTCCGGCACCTGTTCGGGTACACAGAGGACAAATTCAGAATGTCCAATTCACCTAACAAGCACGTCTTTCAGGACTTGTTTGTGGGAGGAAACCGGAGCACCCAGAGGAAACCCACGCAGACACTGGGAGAACGTGCAGACTGCGTACATACTGTGACCCAAGCCGGGAATCGAACCTGGGATTCTGGTGCGGTGAAGCAACCATGTTAACGACTGTGCTACCGTGCTGCATGTCATGCTACAGGCTTGAAGAGCTGAATGGCCTGCTCTTCTTATGATGTACACTGGTTGCTAGCTGCCTTGACCACTTTCTTCTTTTCTTAAAATAAATTTAGAGTACCCAATTCATTTTTTCCAATTAAGGGGCAATTTAGTGTGGCCAATCCACCTACCCTGCACATCTGTTATGGTGGCAAAATCTACGCAGACATGGGGAGAATGTGCAAACTCCGCATGGACAGTGACCCAGAGCTGGGATCGAACCTGGGACCTCAGCGCAGTGAGACAGCAGTGCTAACCACTGCACCACCGTGCTGCCCCTTTCTTCCTTTTTAAATATATGGCTTTTGTAGATGGTAGCCATGATGTGGAGATGCCAGGTTGGACTGGGGTGGGCACAGTAAGTAGTCTTACCACACCAGGTTAAAGTCCAACAGGTTTGTTTCAAATCACTAGCTTTCGGAGCGCAGCTCCTTCCTTTTGTAGAGTAAGAGATGTTCAGTATGATTCATTATGAGAGTCTGTTCAAAATACCAAATTTAATTCAAAGTTGAGAGTAAGGATAAGTCTCTTTTTATTAAAGGCTTCTGCGAGAAAGCAATCTGGTTTAAAATATCTGCCTGTGAATCTTGGAAAGATTTAAATGCAATATAATTTCAATGATTGGTGAACATGATGAGCTTTTTGGAATGGTTCAAAAAGAATTGTTGGAGCTAATGCTATTATTTTCTGTAGAGGTTATTGACATCACCGTATACTTGCTGCACTTCATATAGAACACATTTTCATTACGATGTCTGCTAAACAAATCAGAACAAAAGTATCCATTTAGCTGATAAATGTAGATATTCTACAGTAGATGAAAATTGTGCATTTGAATTTGGTAACCATGGATAATAGGTTCGTAGATGAAAAGACACAGGCAGTGTTTTGCGAAATCATTGAAAAGCTGGTCTAATGTCCTCTGAAAGGACATTGTTGCCATGGTGAATAGTTATGCAACAACAGCACTCATTTCGTACTTCACTTTTCTGTCCATTGCATGCTACCATTTTAAACTGCCTCTTAGAATAACAGCAGCTTTATTGATGAAAATTACAGGGTGGGCTACTTGTGTCCCCTGAACGTTGTTAATCGGTAAGTTGATAAGTGGCGAGGACGGAGATGTTAGCCCTTCGAATAATCCTTATTCTTTGCTGACAATGCAGGTATGAATACTCAAAAATAAAGAAGTCATTTGTTATCTTTAGTAATATGCACCAATATAGGTAACACTGCAGCCCTGCAGATCATCAGCTTTGTGCTGGGTTTGAGGTCTTTGTCACAAACACCCCCTCATTCAGCTAAAGGCTGTGTTGGCACACAGGAGGTGATGTCGAGTTTCATCAGTGATCTCTGTCCTCATCGAGAGGAGGGTCATAAAAAAAATAGGAGCATTAGGGGCCTCACGGTAGCATGGTGGTTAGCATCAATGCTTCACAGCTCCAGGGTCCCAGGTTCGATTCCCGGCTGGGTCACTGTCTGTGTGGAGTCTGCACGTCCTCCCCATGTGTGCGTGGGTTTCCTCCGGGTGCTCCGGTTTCCTCCCACAGTCCAAAGATGTGCGGGTTAGGTGGATTGGCCATGCTAAATTGCCCGTAGTGTAAGGTTAATGGGGGGATTGTTGGGTTACGGGTATACGGGTTACGTGGGTTTAAGTAGGGTGATCATGGCTCGGCACAACATTGAGGGCCGAAGGGCCTGTTCTGTGCTGTACTGTTCTATCTATGTAGGAGGCCATTCAGCTCTTTGAGCCTGCTCCGCTATTCATTATGATCATGGCTGATCTGGGTAGCACGGTGGTGCAGTAGGTTAGTCCTGTTGCCTAAAGCGCTGAGGTCCCAGGTTCGATCCAGGCTCTGGGTCACTTTCTGTGTCGAGTTTGCACATTCTCCCTGTGTTTGCGTGGGTTTCGCCCCCACAACCCAAAGATGTGCAGGCTAGGTGGATTGGCCACGCTAAATTGCCCCTTAATTGGAAAAAATTAATTGGATACTCTAAATTTATAAAATAAAAATGATCATGGCTGATCTGTAACCTATTCCACTTTCCCGCCATATCCTTTGATCCTGTTATGGGGACAACAAAGGACACAGGGGGTTGACAATAGATCTCCCAATGGGCTTTATGGATTATGTATTCCCCTATTGAACGGGCGAAGGCTCGCCTGATAGGAGATGTGTGGTGGGTATTTAAAACACGCGGTTCTGACCTGGATCAACATCTCCGTAGGTTCCCGGCTGGAATGCAAGTGTTGTATGCTGAGATAGTGTCCTCTTTTGTTACTTTAATAAAGGGAGTTATTGTTAGGCTGGCTGTGACAAAGTTATTACAGATCTCTTTCTCTCCCAAGAGATATATCTAACTCCTTGAAAACATACAATGTTTTGGCTTCACCTACTTTCTGTGGTAGAGAATTCCACAGGCTCACTGCTCTCTGGGTGAAGAAATCGTTCCTCCTCTCAGTTCTAAATGGTCTACCCCCCTGGTGATTGTTCCTTTAAGGGTAACACAACAGAGGGTCACCAAGCTTGGGGGACCAATTGGGACTGATGTGTCGATAGTTTTGACCTTGTAGAATTGGTGCATGAGTACACTTGGTTTATGTTAGCTGGGGCAATGAAATCCCTTTCCCATTCACACACGGTCATGAGCACTGTTTTCTGCTCCTTATTCTCAATGCTCTCTCCCTATGAGCGACCTTATTTAATGCCCTGCACTCCTCATATTTTTCTCAAACTGCAGATTTAACTGAAAGGCAGGAGTCCCATCTTATGCAAGGGTGCAGTCCTGCATTATACATAATCCTACCAGTTATGATTACCAATCGATCAGTCTGCTTCTGCATTTGCATTGTTTTTAAGAGGTGCTGGGTGTTGCAATATTGCTTTTAAAAGGTTGAGAGTGATGGAAACGAGTGGTCAACTACTTCATTCAGCTTCTTTGTTGTCCTTCAATAATACCATCATTTGCATTCATCTGAACATGCAGATTAGGTCTCAAAAGTGTAATGTCATTCAAAAAAAAAGCACCTCCCACTATGCAGGACTTTCTTAATACTGCACTGAACTATTAGTATAGCTGAAATGCCTCCCCCTTTGGTGGGGCTTGACCGAACAACCTTCTGAGTCATCAATAAGAGTGTAACCAGTTGACTCAAGCTGCAGATGCTAGATCGGTGTTAAATTAAGACAGATGGGTTCACTGACCAGTTCAATCGCTATAAATTTCCCTTGTTCAACCATTTCCAGGATCAAGGCTGGACCAAAAGTCAACTTTTAAGCTGTCATTCCAGGAAGCCAATGAACAAGCTGTGTAATTTATACCATCTGAATAAATCTAAGTGTTGGTGATTCAGGGTAATCTGGCTGTTTGACAAAAAGATGCGCAGTAATTTACACAGGATATAAATCAATAATATTGGAAGTGCCCCTAGCATGGCTTTCATTATTCTCTCAATGTGCACCACATTCCATGAGCTCCAAATCTGCTATCAAATAACAACATAGCAAATACTGGAGTTCCCACTGCTTCTCCATATCCACCCATTCCTAGTAGTCTGCTGGGAATCACTGTCCTGGCTCACACCACAGAGCTGCCAGCGCCTTTGTATACCGGCAAATGTATACCAGCAAACGTTACTATTCTTGGGAGTGAAATGGTAAGGTGCGAAGATTGAGGGGGAGAAAGAGTGTGACATCTTTGTGATATTGGGCTGCTGCATGGTGGCACAATGGTTAACACTGCTGCCTCAGAGTGCCAGGGACCCAGATTCAATTCTGGCCTTGGGTGACTGTCTATCTGTGTGGAGTTTACACTTTCCCCCCCCCCCGTGTCTGCGCGAGTTTCCGCCGGGTGCTTCGGTTTCCTCCCACAATCCAAAGATTGCAGGTTAGGTGGGGTTATGAGGTGTCGGGGATAGGGTGGGAGAGTAGGCTGAGGTACGGTATTCGTTCAGAGGGCTCGATGGGCCAAATGGCCTCATACACTGTAGGGATTCTATATTCAAATGTGATGATGTTTGAGACGTTAGTGTATTTATAATGGCAATAAATGATCGATGCAATAGTGCAGAAGGAACCAAGACCAGAGGGGCGATTTTCAGCCACGATAGCTGTCGGGCAAAATGACAATTACGGAGAGGAAGGCACCCTTTAAAGACGGTGCCCCAATCTCTCTGGAGCTAGGTGCTGGCGGGCCACGCTCTGCCGGAGTGGCGTAAATTACAAACATCTTTTCTGTAAAGAGGCTCAAGATCTGGAGAGAAAACTGGTCTGTGCAACAGGAGAGCTACATAGCAGTTTTCAGTCTGAGCCTGACACTTACAATAACGTATCCACCCAATTGATCAAGTTGCAGATAATGGCTGCATTTGTTCTTCATGCAGACCTTAGTTTATAATCATCAGTTAATCAAATCAAAGTTTGTTTGTCTGACATTGCTCCAGTACACAGCAACTGGATTGGTTTGGATTTGTTTATTGTCATGTGTACTGTGGTACAGTGATACAGTGAAAAGTATTTTTCTGCAAGCAGCTCAACAGATCATTCAGTACATGGAAGAAAAGGGAATTAAACAAAATTCAAGAAAATAATTACCTTTATGCAGGAATTAAAGAATTATTTTTTTACCATAATTGTATGTTATTCAATGGCATATTGTCACTGTGGTTTATATGATGGATAACCTAATTGAAGTTGTATTTTTAAACTTCAGAATTGGCACCAATTGAAAGTCACAATGCAGATGCAACCCATCAATGTATTTGTGCCGGAAACTCTCTTTAGTCATTGCTTTGTTTCTCCTGTAATAGAAATTTAGACAATGGCTGAGATTCTAACTTGTTCAGCCACTTGCACAAGAGATCAAGTCAAATGTTTCTGAAGTGATTTCCTGCAACATTATTAGCTGCCATCTTTAGAAGCCTGATTTTGGTTTCATTAGATAGCAATTAAATATAAACAGTGTAAAGGTCGGGTTGTTAGATCCTGGCTAGATCAACTAAGAAAATAAGTGGGGGAACCTTTGGGGTAACTGGATCAATCAGAAATTGCAATTTTGATGGAATGCACGTAGCTGTTTGTCTCAGAGAGCACTTTGCATTCCAATGGGCACCAATAACCCAGTAGAGATTTTGTTGCCTGCTGTGTCCGGGACAACTGAACAAAGTTTCATGGTTTAGGGGGTGTAGGTGCACCTTATGCACACAGCAATTCTCTTTCAACTCACTTTATTTCATGTTTTACTTGTTTCTTCCAAAAACGTTACTCATCTGTTCAGTTACCAGTCATTCAATTTTATTTTTGATTGAAGAAGCATGAATTTGTATGCTGCAGGTTTCACACTTTTTAACCCACATGAAGTCCATGAATAAACAAGTAACAGTTCAACCAGAGCTGCAATTTTCACAAATATAATGTACCATATAGTTCTGCTAGTATGAATTGAAACAAATGAAATGAAAATCGCTTATTGTCACGAGTAGGCTTCAATGAAGTTACTGTGAAAAGCCCCTAGTCACCACATTCCGGCGCCTGTTCAGGGAGGCTGTTACGGGAATTGAACCGTGCTGCTGGCCTGCTTGGTCTGCTTTCAAAGCCAGCAATTTAGCCCTGTGCTAAACAGCCCCTAGTAGGAGATGAGTATAATACAAATCTCCTTAAGAGTATCTGTAAGTTTCCATACATTATTTCATTAGGACTGCTTATGACTCTTCCACATTATCATGCTCAAGCTACTGTTGACACTCCCACCCACATAATATCTTCCAGACATTTCATCCGTACCAATTTTTAAAGAATACTGGCCTCTCAGTTTTGCTTCCGCACTGCTGTATTCATTTCATTTGAAGGATGCTGCGCAGTTTTATAATTCATATTAGAAATTACATAACGATGCTTGATTCTTTTGCATTATACAAATATGATATGTATATTATTTCTGGACTTCATTCCTTCTAGCATACTCATTCATTTAAAAAAATAAATAAATTTAGAGTACCCAATTATTTTTTCCAATTAAGTGGGCAATTTAGTGTGGCCAATCCACCTATTCTGCACATTTTTGGGTTGTGGGGGCGAAACCCACGCAGACACAGGGAGAATGTGCAAACTCCACATGGACAGTGACCCAGAGCCGGGATCGAACCTGGGACCTCAGCGCCGTGAGGCAGTTGTGCTAACCACTAGGCCACCGTGCTGCCCCTAGCATACTCATTCATGATGTTCAATGCAATACATAAGATTTTTTTTTAACCATTTGACAAATTTATTGCTGTTCATAGTTCATGCAGAGTAGCCATACTTGAATGATGGTAACTGTGCAGCTGCAGTCCATACAACACTCTGTATTGCAATCCAGTCAGTGCCATTCCCCACCCACCCCTTAGTCCTGCAGGTTTATTTCCCTCAAGTGCTCATTCAATATTTGTTTGAAGTCATTAATTGTCTCCGCTTCCACCGCCCTTGTAGACAGCGTGTTCTAGCTCATGAGAGATGGCCCTTAAAAATAGTTGATTGGATGAATACCAATTTATCAAGTATAATGAGAGCAAGAGTACTATATTAACAACCTTGCTTAAAGTAGCCCTTCAGTGGCAGTTGTTCACTTCCTTCCAGTATAAAATAACGTGGTAAAATTTACTCGGGTGCTGCAAAATTACTGTTGCTTAATGCTGCGGCCAGGCATATAACTGGCACAAACACTGTAGTCTGCAGCTGTTAGTACTCCAGCACCCCAGGAAGGAATTCTAAATAGCAGTTATAATGAAGCCCTGTTCATAACTAGGTTTTATGCTATATCTCATTCTGCCTTCGGCTCTGTTTTATGAATTGACATTTTCTATAAGGGATGAAATTGAATCTTGTTGAAGCTGAGAGTGATATAGACTGCAATCCTCTTTCGTAGCTGCAGCACATCTCTTGTTACAGAAGATGAAAAGATGACACAATTTCCTTCATTTCTTTGTCAGTTCTAAAGTGCTTTTACCATTCCCCTTTGAGAAGAACTGTACGTCACTATTAAAATACTCATTCAATATATTTTATTGGAGAAACTAATTTAAGTTGGTGTTCAAAATGCATCCCACCAGTCTATTCAGTGTGTGCTTATTTTTAATTTGCTAATTCTGTTTGAATTTTGAATCTTAGTTTGGGAAGAGATGCCCTGATCACTGTTGCTTTATGTAGGGATTATTCATAAATCAGGGTATGTGTTAGTACCAGTAACCTGAGATATGTGAGAATTAATAAGACATAATTTAAACTTTGTACATGGCCCCTGAAGTGAGGTTGTACATATCTAATGCAAAAAAAGGCTTCAGATTCAAGTGATCAAACAGGCTTTTATGTCTACAAGTATGAGCATAAATTTTGGTTCTCAACTTTATATTTTGATAATGTTTATTTTTCTCCCTTCTGGTCTTTCCAAGCTCCGTCACCATTCCTTTGACACGGGATCATTAGGCAACCTGCGGGGAATGCAACACTGACTTTAGTAGGAATAGAGTGTGAAGAGTTAGATTGTGAGAGACAGGCAGAGACTTCAAAAGAGAAGAAAATATGTTTCCCCGCTCCCTGCACCTACAAAGCAAATATTCTGTTACATTTAAGATATGCTGAGTCCAATTTAGTCATGGATTTTCAAGCTGGTTATTACCAGGATTTCTACACGATTGTGTAATTTCTGTCAACCCGTCGAAATTTTTGGAACATTTCTGCAATTCTTCTTTTCGTGTTTTTGTTCCTCTATGTATCTTTTTAGTTATGCCAGTTTTTTTTTAGTTGCTTACTGTCTTTAATAAGGATACGAATGGTCCCTAGTAGCGCGTCAATCTTTGCAGGGGGTGTCCCCACATAGAAAAAGTTTCACTGCCAAAGGGTGGCACAGTGGTTAGCACTGCTGCCTTATGGCACTGAGGACCCAGGTTTGATCCCAGCCCTGGACCACTGTTCCTGTGGAGTTTGCACATTCTCCCTTGTCTCACCCTCACAACCAAAGATGTGCAGGGTAGATGGATTGGTCAGGCAAAGTTGCCCCTTAATTGGGGAAAAAAGGAATTGGGCACTTTAAATTTAAAAAAAAAGAAAATGTTTCAAAATCCTTGGGCAAGTTTCAAGACCAAATGTTTGCTTTGAGTTGACTGTAACACACATTTAAAAAATATAGTTACCTAGAAAGGCTTGGTACAGTGGGAACTTTCCTGTTGCAAACTCAACCCAAAAGTTGCGAACATCAGCAAAGCTTAGAGCCAACAATGTAGTCAAAAGAGTGAATGCAAGGCAGCACGTGGCTCAGTGGGTTAGCACTGCTGCCTGGCGCTGAGGTCCCAGATTTGACCCCGGCGCTGCGTCAATCAGTGTGGAGTTTGCACATTCTCCACGTGTTTGCGTGGGTTTCACCCCCACAAGCCAAAGATGTGCAGGTTAGGCGGATTGGTCACGCTAAATTGCCCCTTAATTGGAAAAATCGAATTGGGTACTCTAAAAAAGAAAAAAAAAGTGAGTGCAATGTAAACATGAAATTAGGATAATTTTCAAGGCAGAAACACGTCACAGTAGGTTTACATTTTTTATCCGAACCAAGAAATACTGCTGCATCTGAATAGGGGTTAATGGGCTTTGAATCCCTGGGGAGCATCTACTTCTACCAATACATGGTACAGTGTGTCCCTTCATTACGCTGAGATGATGGGCTGTTTGACAGAGATGTGCGGAGTTTGCACTTTCTCCTCGTGTCTGCCTGTGTTTTCTCCGAGTGCTCTGGTTTCCTCCCACAGTCCAATGATGTGCAGGTTAGGTGGATTGGCCATGATAAATTGCCCCTTAGTGTCCAAAAAGGTGAGGTGGGGTTACTGGATTACAGGGGATAGGGTGGAGGCATGTGCTTAAGTAGGGTGCTCTTTACAAGGACCAGTGCAGACTCAATGGGCCAAATGGCCTCCTGCACTGTAAATTCTATGAGACACAGAATTGTAGAAGCTGGGGCTTTAATTATCTGCCAGACCTGAATCCAATTTTCTATTGAGAGTTTAAAGATTGCAAAATGAACATTTTTTTCACCAGTTACTATCTATAAGTTGTCATCAGGTCAACACTTATTGACCTGATTTGTCTTGGCATCATCAAAAAAATATTCTTTTATTTGAGTTTCAGCAAACAAAGATGTGATTCAGAAATATCTAATCTTTATAATGCTTCAGTATTTAGCTACAGTTTTTTTGACTAATCACATTATTGTCTGGGACTTTACTTTGAAAAACCATTTACATTCTGTTGCGCTTTGCCAAATGAGTTACAGCTCAGACTGTGGTTTCAGTTACATGTTACTAGTTCAAGGATATTAGAACAAAAAAGCTGGGAGCCTGGGCTGAAAAAGATCAGTCAGTTTGGTGTGTGCGTGTACTGTATTTAAAACAAACATTGGGATGGAGCATTCAGCCTTTTGTACTGTGTCCTTTATGGTTTTAAAAATATACAACTGTGCTTTCTTGTCCCTTTCAGGAGTGGAAGCCAAAACAAGATCTAGGTTTTTGTCTAATTCGTACTTGGAATTTGACTGTCATTATTCTGGCCAGCATTTGCTGTCTCTCTTCCTTGTTTTTAAATAAGCCAGTAGTGATAATTTTTATTGTCACAAGTAGGTTTAGATTAACACTGCAACAAAGTTACTGTTGCCTCACAGCGCCAGGGTCCCAGGTTCGATTCCCGGCTTGGGTCACTGTCTGTGCGGAGTCTGCACGTTCTCCCTGTGTCTGCGTGGGTTCCCTCCGGGTGCTCGGGTTTCCTCCCACAAGCCCTGAAAGACGTGCTTGTTAGGTGAATAGGACATTGTGAATTCTCCCTCTGTGTACCCGAACAGGCGCTGGAGTGTGGCGACTAGGGGCTTTTCACAGTAACTTCATTTCAGTGTTAATGTAAGCCTACTTGTGACAATAATAAAGATTATTATGATTGGCTTCTGTTGATACTCTTGTGTTATACACTTGCATAGAACCTTTCCATTCATATACTATGATTTAGATCCTGCCTACGTCTGTTAAAGGTCTGAAAAGAAACAGCCCCATTTCCATTCCATCTAAAATTTATCCAATCCATTACCTGAAAAACACTTTATGTATGAGGCACTAAGTGACAATTAAGACAATTGACAAATGCTCTTCATGGCCCTTTTAAATATGGGAAATACATTTACCCTTTGCTACAGATTTACGCTAATATACCCAAGGGATTGTGGCAACTGGGGAAATTTTCGTAAACATGATTTAGACTAATATATTTTTTGAAAAAAAAGTATTTAGAAATTTTAGTTGTGACTTTGCCTTAATGTTGCTATTAAATGCAAAAGAATGTATTGTTTCCATCTTTCTTTTTGAGTGGAAAAGGGTTAATTAAAGGAAGGAAGCACTAACTTGTCGATATCAATCATCTGCCTCGAACCCGGTTTCCGGGTTTCTTTCTGTGCTGACGATACCTGTTGTGCCCCTCATGCTCAGACATTTTCTCAACTAGAAGCAACAGTAAACGATGTTGCAGAGCTGGCCAATTACTGTAAGACATGCCATCTTTGGCCCAGCGGCAACCAAACAGGTTTTCCACTTCCACAATGCCAGTGCCAAGAGGGAACTCGACATCCCCTGAAAGGCAAGAGACTGAATCATGAATAACATCCCATTTATCTTGGTGTTACCCTTGATTGAATATTGGCTTGCAAAAAAAATCTGAGCCAAACATCGAAGCAAAGATAGGGCGGCACAATAACACAGTGGTTCAGCACTGCTGCCTCAAAGAGCCAGTAACCCGGGTTCAGTTCTGGCCTTGACTCTGTCTGTGTGGAGTTTGCACTCCTCTTCTCTTCTCCCATTAAAATGTCTGAGTAGGTTCCCTCTGGGTGCTCTGGTTTCCTCCCACAGTCCAAAGATGTGCATGTTAGGTGGATTGGCCATGCTAAATTGCCTCTTGGTGTCCGGGGATGTATAGGTTAGGTTAAGGTGTTTTGGGATATGGTGGGGAAGTGGGCTTGGGTGAAGTGCTCTTTCAGTGCATACTTGATGATCTGAATGGCCTCCTTCTGCACTGTAGGGATTCTATGAAACAACCTCCTCTGCAAACTTGCTGGCCCTTCTTGGGGTGCAGACCCTCCAACCTTCAGGATCTCCGCTCTTGCCGTTGTCTACGCTACTGCAGAGTGTCATCCTCTACTAGTCTTTTAGATATCCAGCTTGACACAACAATGTGTGTCACCTTTGGTATCTTCCAATCAACTCAGCTTCCTGGCTCCCAGTTCTTAGTCACATCCCATCTCCTCACGTAAGGAGGGATATTGCTACAAGAAAGGGCATGGATAAGGTCTACTTCAACCCAAACCTGCTGCTACCAAGGACCTTACACTCCACCTGCTGCTCGTTTCCCATTCTGCCAGCCTGTATGGCTAAGACCATCGTGCCAAAAAATAACAACGAGGCCCTGTGGCAGCTGGAATGGAACCTGGATCACCATCAAACACCACTTCCGAGGGCAGTATGGCTGCCTCAAGTCACCGAGGTCCCAGCTACGTGTGGAGTTTGGACATTCTCCCCTTGTTTGCATGGGCTTCGCCCCACCACCCAAAAGATGGGCAGGTTAGGTGGATTGGCCATGATAAAGTGCCCCTCAATTGAAAATTAAAAAATAAACCATTTCCTCATCACAGATCCCACAGCCCGCCCACCCAGCTTCAGCCTGCCACACCAACACTGGGAACCCCTCAACCCTTTCCACACTGGCTAAGCCCTTTGTGCAGCAAATAGGCACAAGTGGGGCCTTGCAAGGGAACCCAGACTAGCTGCGGGGCCTAATCGATAACCTACATCATTGAAGGCTGCCCCCTGACCAAATTCAGTGAAGGGTTCTGAGAGCTCCATTTAGCCATTGCGGAAGCTACTGCCCGGCTTGGTGACCTCTGCACACACTTTAAAAAAAACAGGAGGGATGCAACAAAGAAAAAATATTACGGAATTATGAAGTTGGCAGTTAATTCTGGTGGTTTTATTCGGCTAACATGCAGAGGGTTACTTACTGTGCCACCCACAAGTCATTAACTCAGATCATGATGAAAAGGTTCTGCCCAGGTGTAATAAAAACAAGATAATTAATCAAAACTATAAAATTGCTCAACACTATTCAAGGGATCAAGTGGCAGGAACTATGTTGGATATTGAAATTTTAAAGAATGAAAACCATTTTAAGTGATGAGGTGATGCATTTTTCCTTTATTCAAATATTTTACCAAGTATATTTGACTGCTCAGGGGTATAATCACTAAGCTCTTCAGAGATAAACTGTCAAATATATATGATTTTGAAATACTCCTGTTTGTATGTGGATGCTGAATAAATGAGGCCTCAAATTATTGTCGTATCCAAGAAGTGACATGTAGCACTTTCTCTTACCGAGGTGTTGATCTCAATTATATGTTCTAGTTTTGGAGTGGTTCTTTAAAGTATAATATTCTGACTCTGGCAAAATCCATGGCAAAGGATGTGGCCCAGAACATAGTCATCTATTGAACATAGAGAGAATAACTGCTTGACTGCACAGATTGTGAATTTCTTAGAATATTTTACCATGTTTTCAGTTTCAAAAATAATTGTGCCAGCCACACACACTTTGCATGGGGACATGGTTTCAAGAGCACAATATTTTTTCCAAATGTAAGAGGCCATCTATTGTGGTAGCTGTTGTGACATTTATCTCATTTGTCCCTACAATCGCATTAGATCGTGGTGTTCTTTGTCATTCAATGTTTTGTTCTGGAAAGCTAAGTGAATTATAAGCTCTTGTTCTCCTTCCAGTGAACTTAGGTAATTATTTTGAAAAATGCATTTTAAAAAGTTGTCCTGGGGCTGTTTTCAATCTTTATTTTGACAAATGCAAGCCAAAGATATAGTGAATTACTTCTAATCATTCCACTGTGTTTTCTGTTTGGAATAACTTAATGAATATGGCAGAAGCTGCATTTCTACTGATTGCTGGTAATTTAAAGGACTAAACCCAATCATTTGCCACTGATTCCTTTATGGCATGTGTGGTATTTTAAAAGGATAGGCTTGCAGACCACGAAGGTACAAACAAGCATAGACTGACTGGCCCGCCCAAACTGCTGATGAGGTCATCAACTCTTAAAGTGACCTTGATCGTGGAATATGAGCTACCCTGCTACTGGACGGAGGCCTGCCCAGCTGGGGTTCATAATCTAGTATAAAGGCCGGCCCGGGCAGGGACCAGCATGTTGGTTGTCTGAACGGGACTTATACTGTGTGTGTGTGTGTATTTACTGCCTTAGGGAAAATTCGTATCGCAGTGAATGAACTAGCATTCACCCTACTGTTAGGCTTCCTGGGTCTTTTTTTTTTTTATAAATTTAGTGTACCCAATCATTTTTCCAATTAAGGGGCAATTTAGCATGGCCAATCCACCTAGCTTGCACATTTTTGGGTTGTGGGGGCGAAACCCACGCAGACACGGGGAGAATGTGCAAACTCCACACGGACAGTGACCCAGAGCCAGGATCGAACCTGGGACCTCAGTGCCGTGAGGCGGTTGTGCTAACCACTAGGCCACCGTGCTGCCCTGGCTTCCTGGGTCTTTATCATAGAAATTACAGTGCAGAAGGAGGCCACTCGGCCCATCGAGTCTGCACCGGCTCCTGGAAAGAGCACCCTACCCAGGGTTAACACCTCCAACCTATCCCCATAACCCAGTAACCCCACCCAACACTAAGGGACACTAAGGGCAATGTATCATTTTTTTTTTTTTTATAAATTTAGATTACCCAATTATTTTTTCCAATTAAGGGGCAATTTAACATGGCCAATCCACCTACTCTGCACATTTTTGGGTTGTGGGGGCGAAACCCACGCAGACACGGGGAGAATGTGCAAACTCCACACGGACAGTGACCCAGAGCCGGGATCGAACCTGGGACCTCAGCGCCGTGAGGCGGTTGTGCTAACCACTAGGCCACGGGCAATGTATCATGGCCAATCCACCTAACCTGCACATCTTTGGACTGTGGGAGGAAACTGGAGCACCCGGAGGAAACCCACGCACACACGGGGAGGATGTGCAGACTCCACACAGACAGTGACCCAAGCCGGAATCGAACCTGGGACCCTGGAGCTGTGAAGCGATTGTGCTATCCACACTGCTAACGTGCAGCCACGGTAGCACGGTAGCACAACACGGGCAGCACGGTGGTGCAGTGGTTAGCACTGCTGCCTCATAGCGCCGAGGTCCCAGGTTCGATCCTGGATCAACGTCCATGTGGATTTTGCACATTCTCCCCGTGTCTGTGTGGGTTTCGCCCCCACAACCTTTGCGTGGTTTACTCCCCCACAACCTAAAATATGTGCGGGGTAGGTGGATTGGCTACGCTAAATTGCCCCTTAATTGGAAAAATATATATAATTGGGTACACTAAATTATTATTTTTTTAAATTGACAATTAAGAAACATAACAGTCAATAAGTTAGATGTTTCGGAAGATGTTGATTCCAGTGTAGTGGTCGGTGAACCTCAGGCACCTGCTTTTTCGTGTAACCTCTGGCGTTTTGATTGGGTTTAGACATCGTCCTTTGCCTCAACCGGAGTCGACATAGGGTTTGGAGGTTTACTCGGTGTTGATATGTTCTCAACTGAGGTACTGTCTTCTGAATACAGGTTTCTCTTCTCTTCTCTTTCTTCCGCCCCCACCCAAACAGGTCTTCACTTGGTACCGTTGTTGCGGACTCTCAGCTGACTGTCTCTGGCAACCTTGTTCTAGTTGCTAAACGTTTATCAGCGTGTCTCCTGCACACCACACCATCCCAAGTTTGAACACTGTAGGGGACCGGTCCTGTAAATGCCAAGCAGGTATCCACTTCCCCTGGTGGTACAGTTCCTTGCCAATAAGTCTGACCTTTCTGAAAAACACGGTGTTTAGTCCTTATCTCACGCTGCAAATCCTGATTTAACTGCTTTTTAAGAGTTTTTTACTTCCAACCTTCATCCGCATTGCTGAATGTGGTACACCCAGGATAAGCCTTAGCTGGAATAAGTTGGAGTTGGCATTCTGCGGCGTTGGAGTTCTCTGACTTTGCTCCAGCTCCATTTCCAGCCTCATTACCAACCGCTGCCCCTCCAGCCTGCATGCCTGGGTCTCCTTTACCTGAATCTCATAGCGCAGCGTGTACGGAGCCTTGCCAGATTGTGGCGTGCCTCTGCCAGACACTGCGTGTCTCCGCTCGAGTTCTCATTCTTGCTGCATTCACCCTTGCGTTTTAGGTCTTGTTTCTGGAATGCAACTTCTAACCTCTCCCGTTGAAGCTGTTGCCCCTGAAGATTTCCAAAATGTTCTCGCCCCTTTAAGAACATGACAAATTTATCCTTTGTGGTTACTGTTTTGAGCAAAGTCAGATTAGAGCAGGCATTGTCAAATCGGGGGCACGACCCGCGGGTGGGTCGTGGGCAAGTGTCGCGTGGGTTGCGGATCCGTCCGTCGCAGCGCTCCCGATCGCGCAAATCCACGCGCAACAGCTGCAGCGCAGCTGCCAGCTTTTAACTATGCCAGCTGCAAGCGGCCTTCAAAAAGTAAAAAAAATGTGGCCGCGCATGTGTGCCCGATCATCGGTGCCCGCATATGCGCATAGTTTGTGCATGCGCCCCGATGATTGGGCACGCATGCGCAGTGCGGCCGAATTTTTTAAATACAGTCGCAGCCTTATTTTTTTGACAAGTTCGGGGGGCCAAAGGGACCCAAAACCATTTCCTCCATTTTTGTCAGCAACAAACAAGGTAAGAGAAAATGGTGGGTCGCGCAAGTCAGCCAGCGTGGGCCGTGAAGGTCGGCCGGCGTGGGTTGCGGCCGGCGTGGGCTGCGAAGGTCGGCCAGGTTGGGTCCTGAACGTTGGCCGGTTGGTAAAAACGGGTCCCCGGAAAACAAATAGCAATTTAGCGTGGCCAACCCAACTACCCTGCACATCCTTTGGGTTGGGGCGGGGGGGGGGGGGGGTTGGGGGGTGAGACCCGCACCGACATGGGGAGAATATGCAAACTCCACATAAAAAGTGACCCGGGGCTGGGATCGAACCCGGGTCCTCTGCGCCATGAGGCAGCAGTGTGCCACGGCGCCGACCTGCTACTCCAGAATGCTAACCGCCTCATGGGCTTTTGCCATGTTTTTAATGTGTATCATGGGTCGGGTATAGCAGCGTTTCATTTTGAAGTCAGCTGTAAGTTAATAATTGACTCTGGGGTCTCGACCTCCCCCACCATTTCTCTTTCAAAATGTTAAATTCTCCTCTCATTTGCCAGTACTTCCTGCATATATAACACATGAGCTTTGCATCCTTATTTGCATTGGCACAACTGACAAAACCATACCTCAAGAAATTATCTTTATCCTGCTTTGTTCCTGAGTTAAGTTTCTTCTTTATAGGCTGTTAACCAGAGGCCCTGGAGCTCTTGCTAGCAGCTGTAAAAATGGAAGCAGCTCAGCTCTGGTGATTTGGAACCAAATGCATGTACATGGAGAGTGCTTGACATCAAGTGTACATGCAGGGCGCATGACCTGCTGTCTGCTACCACTTCTGGCCAGCCTAATTTATTTTCATAAAAGGTGACAGCGGCCACTATTCTCAATGTAAAAGCCGGTAGCAGCTGTTGGGTGCTTATCCCGCAATTGGGACCACCGCTGGAATGGCGCGACTGATCGCTCCAGGACCTTCCCGACACACGTCCGCGACCTGGGTCTCGACCTGCACTTTGAAAAACCCTGCAGTAAAGGAAGCACTGTTTCAGAACTTTCAGGGCAGAGCACATCGCAAGCTTCCTGCGATGCTCTTTTCTCCAAAATCTGTGTTTGAATGTCCTTCGATAGTTGCGGCTCTTCTCAGCATCCCTCCGTTGCCAGCTTTGGTGTAGCAATGTTTTTATCATCCTTTTTGGATGGCTGTGCACTGATCAATGATTTTCTGTCTATATTGGGAGCCTGCCAACGTGCTTCCGACCTCCTCGTCGTGGCCAGTTTCATTGGTATTTTCAAAAGGATAGGCTTGCAGACCACGAAATCCAAACACACGAGCTTTATTGGAAAGGTGTTTTTCAGCAGGCTGCTTTATTAACCTAACTGTTAGCCTGCCCAAACTTCCGATGATGACATCAATGCATCATGTGATCAAACTCTGAAAATAACCGTTTCAACCAGGAATAGACATCAATACACAACAGTGTGTATATCTGGGTAGCTGATTCCACCATGTTTTAACCACATTTCCATTCAGTTAAAAATACAACTAACTTCTCGCACTTGATCTGGCTTTATAGTTTTGTGTCGAACTGTGATTTTAGCTGCAGATTTGATTAATCCAAAAATAATATTTGTACAAAAATGATCATGTTCAACTTGGTTTGGTGAATTTCCAGATTTTTGAAAAAAAATTTAGTGTACCCAATTCATTTTCCCAATTAAGGGGTAATTTAGCGTGGCCGATCCACCTAGCCTGTACATCTTTGGTTTGTGGGGTGAAACCCATGCAGACGTGGGGAGAATGTGCAAACTCCACACGGACAGTGACCCAGAGCCGTGATCGAGCCTGGGACCTCAGCGCCATCAGGCAGCAGGACTAACCCACTGCACCACCGTGCTGCTCTGAATTTTCCAGATTTTGATCACCATAGCTTCTATTCAAATGTTTCACCTGGTCACTCCAATCAAGCAAACAGGTAAAGCTTAGATACTCTGTCCAGAAATTTGGCTCAGGTAAGTTTAAAAAAAAAGCCAACAGGGACTGTATTATAGGGATGCAGGTCTTGGTGCCAGAATCAAAACAACTGCATTGGAGAGATGCAAATAAATTACGACTAGTACCAGAGACAGATTTACAGTTTGTGGGGGCTGACGCTCACCTTCATTTCTGCTCCCCACCTCATACTCTTCTGACTCCACTCATTCTCATCCCACAGAATGCAACCTTGGCTAACCCCCCAACACGATCTCCTCTGTCCCTTCTCCCTCCCCCACCCACCCCCGAAGAGTAGCAAGCTGGCTCACCTTATGCGCAAGCAATGAAGCGAGGTAACATGGCACGGGCGGATAGGCAAAGGCTGGTGAGGTTTTACATTTTTGCATAAGGTGAGCAAGCTTGCTACTCTTCGGGGGTGGGTGTGGGGGAGGGGAGTGGAGGAGGGAGAAGAGACAGGAGATTATGTGAGGGGGTTAGCCAAGGTTGCATTCTGTGGGATGAGAATGAATGGAGTCAGAAGGGTATGAGGCGGGGAGCAGAAATGAAGGTGAGCGTTGTGGTGTTCATCGTGTCTTAATAAAGTTCGTAGTCTCAAAGGTGGAGAAGATGCTTTATTGTGAATTCGTTCTCTCTTCAGAGCTTACCTTACGGCTACCTCAAATGCTGCCTGTCTGTGTCCTGCTACGAGTTCTGCCTTGCGTGAGGCCTCACTTCCTGTCCCTGTGTATATATAGCTCTCCCGTGCTCCCTCTAGTGCTTGCTCAGTTGTATTGCATCTAGTCAGATCTACAATCACCACAAGCGTCAGCCCCCACAAACTGTAAATCCGTCTCTGGTACTAGTCGTAATTTATTTGCATCTCTCCATGCAGTTGTTTTGATTCTGGCACCGAGACCTGCATCCCTATAATACAGTCCCTGTTGGCTTTTTAAAAAAAAACTTACCTGAGCCAAATTTCTGGACAGAGTATCTAAGCTTTACCTGTTTGTTTGATTGGAGTGACCAGGTGAAACATTTGCATCGTTTAAGACTGATCTTCAAAAATAAAATGGAATGAAAAATTAAATAGCTCATCAGTAGCCTGGGAAATGGCGCATTCTAATGAGTTTTTATTTTCAACTGCAGAACTGCTCTGGGAATGTGGCAGAATTGTATGTAAAAGAAATACTTAACCATGGCAACAAAACTAAGATGGCTGAGACTTGTGCAGAATTCCAGCTTTTGGGGTTGAAGGAGTGGCTTGCTCTGAAAAATAGTTGGCACAAGAGCTCTCAGTAGCTGCTGCTTTTTTTGCAAACCCACCCTCCGTTCTCCTATTTAAAAAGAAATCGGATATCGAAATTGCCATACCGACTTTAGAAATCTTGGGGTGTCAGAAAACAGATTGAAAGACTGGATTATAGTTGCCAGTACTGGAGAGACTAAAGAAAATGTTTTCCAGATGGTTCGAATCTAACTGAGGAACATCAGGGAATGTGTTAATATCCAAGTCACAAGTCAGTGTGCGTATTATGTCAGCCAGACTTCAGATTTGTAACTAAAGGTCTGCTTTAAAAATGTTTACCTGTGCACCTGTCTCTGATCTGAGTGGAAACCACGTTAGAGCCAAATTGACTTAGGACCAGTACTTAACATGGATGGCAAGCTACAAGTCCACACAAACCTGCCGGTTAAGTGAGAGTATGGACTCGCTTGGTAATTCACCCCTCCTACAGCTACTGTTCTGCACCCCCCCCCCCCCCCCCCCCCCCAGGTGATTGTCACATGTGCTTCCAAACTCCACTCCCAAAAACATGCTTTAAATTCTTCTCTCACCATGATGCTTTCCCTTGTTGGTTAGCACTCCGCAATCCAGTCCAGGTTTTGCAAATGACACTTTCAAACAAAGTTCCTGCGCCACTTTTAACAGTGATTCCAGTCCAGGATTTCATGCGAACCCCATTACAATTTCTTTGCCTTGATTGCCATGCAAATTGTTCACAATTGCTTCAACTTTCGATTCCCAGACAGTATTAAAATTACATCAGACGTTTCATCTACTTCTGAAGCCTGCTGTCCCACTTTAAATCTAGTTACTCGAATTGTGTCTTCAACACAGAACAATTTGCTTACTCTTCCTTGAATTCTTCTGAACAATACCTTTGTCTCTGATCACTTAACTTTAGTCTTCTGAGATAGTCTTGACGTCGCAATTCCCTGGTTATCTGGACTGTAACTTGTATTTCAGGAAGACTGCCCCTTTGCAGCTCCTCTGCGCCCCTGCCTGCCCCCGTGCAGTCTGTCGTCTGGCTGAGTTGGGAGATGTTACAGAGATCTTGTCTCCAACCACTGTCAAATTACTTAAACTAATACTTAAAAGCTTTTTATCTTAGATGGGCCTCCAGTTGCCAAGCAGCACCCACGTGCTTATGTCTTTTATTTTCACACTGCAGCCCCCTCTAAGCACAATAGAGACACACTTTGAACTTAACCAACTCCCACACATACAAACACCTTTGCCCAGCATGAATATAACTGTACGTTTTATCCTTCCAGGCACAGAAATAACATTAAATTAAACACACTCAAAACTATACCTTATTTCTAATGTTTAGCAATACAAATATAAATCCCTTAAAGCTCCCTTTACTTTTCTAACATAAATACAGGTTACGATTTAAGAGTGCATCTACATGTATACTCATGGGCAAAGTAAAAGAAGAATGCCTGTCTACATCTGTCCACCTCTATTTCTTTTTCACTCTTGCTGTCATTGTGACTGAGATGTATTTCCGAATTCTTTTTGCATCTTGAGAATTTCCCTGTCTTTCCTCTTGTCGCCTTTTCTCTGTGCTGCTATCTGTGTATGGTTGTCATAGAGCAAGAGTGTGTAGAGAGACCAGTTGATCTTCTATTGCATTGTACTAAGGGAGTGAAGACCAAGTACAATTCTCCGCTGAAGGTTTGACGCATGTCTGTGCAGAGATCGAATTCGCATTTTAATATCATATTTTCTGTCCTTATTTTTATATTCCATTATTAATTCATTTCCCTAATTAATAATGGAAACTGCTAACGTAAACGTGTCACAATTACATTCTCCCTCTCAGTGGCGGTGCTAGTGAAGTACGACTGGTGATTAATGTTCATCACTGGTGGTACCACTGATGGGAGAAGTTGAAAAAAAATAGCCTTGCTCATTAAGTGCACAATATGTTTAATCCGGGGGGGGGGGGGGGTGTTTAAAAAAAAAAAATCACGTGAACCATGCCAATGCATTAAATACGATGGTGGCAAGGCGGACAAATGAGAAAATAAGACTTTCTTTTGCCGTCATTACATTGCAAAGTGAGCATGCATCACCACTGATTGAGTTGTCAAATGACTTGAAGCTTGAATGTGGAACAAAACAAAGACTTGATCCCCTTCATTATAGATGTTCTTGATTTAGGTTTTGCTTTACGCAACCTGGAGGCTATAAAATGTTTTGCTAATTAGGCATTGTCAGTGAGGCAAGCAAATTGGAACATGTACTTCCTTAGTGACTCAAACTGTAGGTTCAATCTTGAGTAGGAAATAATTTTACAGGCTTTCCTGGTCAATATAATTACTCTACATGAACATAGACTGAAAGCATCATCTGCAAAATAAGGGTCATTGTTTGAAAAGATACTAAGTTAGATAGTCATGGATGGAAGATCTGTATTTTTAAAAATAAATTTAGATTACCCAATTATTTTTTCTATTAAGGGGCAATTTAGCACGGCCAATCCGCCTACTCTGCACATTTTTTTGGGTTGTGGGGGCGAAACCCACGCAGACACGGGGAAAATGTGCAAACTCCACACGGACAGTGACCCAGAGCCGGGATCAAACCTGGGACCTCAGCGCCGTGAGGCGGTTGTGCTAACCACTAGGCCACCGTGCTGCCCTAAGATCTGTATTTTAATGTAATCTTTTTAAGTAACTAGTTTCAGTGCAGGCATCTGTATATTGTAGGCAGACGTTCCAACTCTATCAAGAGCTCCTCTCTACAATGCATGAGCTGGATTCACTTGCTGGGGTTGGAGTAATACTGAGAAAATGAAGGCAGAATGCATGCAAGTGAAGAGAGGAGGAAGACTGAATGAGTGGCGCAGTGGTAAGCACTGTTGCTTCACAGTGGCAGGGTCCCAGGTTCAATTCCGGCCTTGGGTGACTGTCTGTGTGGGGCCTGCACTTTCTCCCCGTGCGTGGGTTTCCTCCGGGTGCTCCGGTTTCCTTCCATAGTCCAAAACTGTACAGATTAGGTGGATTAGCCATGCTAAATTGCCCATAATGTCCAAAGGTTAGTTGGGGTTACAGGGATGGGGTGGGGGAGTGGGTCTGGTTGGAGTGCTCTTTCGGAGGGTCAGTGCAGACTCGATGGGCCAAATAGCCGCCTCC
Source organism: Scyliorhinus canicula (assembly GCF_902713615.1). Lineage (NCBI taxonomy): Eukaryota > Metazoa > Chordata > Chondrichthyes > Carcharhiniformes > Scyliorhinidae > Scyliorhinus > Scyliorhinus canicula. Next base: position 5,997,515 of record NC_052169.1, on the reverse strand, counting down.
TGCACTGTCGTGAGTCACAATAATTTGACAAGTTGAAGATAATTTACAATTACTTTTTAAAATTGCATTTGTTATCAAAGGAAATGGGCAGATAATTGGGCGTAGGGTGTTTAGTATGGCAGGCTCCCATATTTAGGAACAAAATTGTAGTCGTGCACTTTGGTAATAAAATGATGTTATTTTAGATCTTTTCTCATTAAGGATCTCCAATAGAATTTCTTTTTTTAAATGGATTTTAGGTTTTTCACATGTGACAGTACAATCATACTCCCATACGTGCAAAGTATCCGGATAACATTGCCCTGTATTCCAACCACCCTTGTGTGTCTACAGTGGCTTGCGCACCTGCCCCCCCCCCCCTGCAGCCAGACAAGGTTAGTTTGGGGTGTGGTGTGTGTTTGTCCCCATTCTGCACTGTCAAGTCCTCATAGCTTCCACATCTTGGAAGCCCTCTCTGACCCCCGTATGACGAATTTGATTTCTCCAGGTGAAGTAATTCAGACAGACAGTCTGCAGCTTTGGGTGGGCGCAGTGGTTAGCACTGCTGCATCACGGCGCTGAGGGCCCCGGTTCAATACTGGCCCCGGGTCACTGTCCGTGTGGAGTTTGCACATTCTCCCCATGTCTGCGTGGGTTTCACCCCCACAACCCAAAGATGTGCAGGTTAGGTGGATTGGCCACGCTAAATTGCTCCTTTGAAAAAAAAAATTAGGTACTTAAAATTTTTTTTTTTAAATGCTTTGGATGGTGCTGCTGATCACCAGCTGAGCAGGATTTTTTGGTGGGAGATTAGGGAGGCAAAGGCAAGTGCATCGGCCCCACCCCCATGATGAGTTCTGGCTGCTCTGAGACCCTGAAGAGGCTATAGCCTCAAAGAAGGTTGTCCAGAACCCGACAAATCTGGGGCATACAGAGGTGTTGAACTTGGGTAGGGTGCTCTTTCCAAGAGCCGGTGCAGACTCGATGGGCCAAATGGCCTCCTTCTGCACTGTAAATTCTGTGTTCTGTAACTACCGCACTTCTCCATTGGTCATATGTTTCCTTTTCAGAAAATAAGGGAGGATAGTCATATCCAGCCATCTTTGTCCTGGGTTCAGCCATATATCCCTTTTTTTTTCACTCCTTGGTTTGATCTGGAAAAATTGTATCTTTCAACCCTTCACATTTACACAGCAACCATCCTCTGCTACCAATTATTAGACTTATTCGATGCTGTGATATGAAGAGGCAAAAGTTCTACTCCTTTTTCATCAAACCACTTTTATTTGTTCCAACTGACTCTGCACAGAACGCTGCACATCACCTGATCCAGAGGCCACCTGAAGCCCCTTTACATATCAGTGTCAATCATTGAACACTTAACATAAATGAGACAATCATTGAACACTTAACATAAATGAGACAACTAATTGCAATGTCTCTTAACCCATTACTTAACACTCTTTAACCTGGGATTACCCCTTTCAGTGAAGACTTAAATACCTGCAGATGCTCGCATTCAAAATATCGTCTTGCATCTTTGACTTTGTCTATATATATGTTTCTGGAACCTACCTCTTCATTCACCTGAGGAAGGAGCAGTGCTCCAAAAGCTAGTGATTTGAAACAAACCTGTTGGACTTTAACCTGGTGTTGTAAGACTACTTACTGTGCTGACCACAGTCCAACGCCGGCATCTTGACATCACGGCTCTCCAATGTTGCCCTCGTCCAACAGTTGGTCTAGTAGTGGGTGTCCTGGCTCAGTGGGTGTGTTGCTGTTTCCCTACGGAGGGAGGTTTTGAGCTGGATGTACCGTGGGTCATTTCCCCAAGGCAGCTGGAGTCAATTTGTTAGTTTGTCTAACATTGCTAACCTATCGTCCGTGTAGTAGAAGTCTCTGACTGCCTCCCCGTCCTGTTTACACCTTTTGAAGGTGGCGTCCATCGTGGCTGGCATAGACTTGTGGTTATTTCAGATGGAGGCCATGGTGGACATTTCGGTCAGACCGAGGTGCTGTCACCGTTGGTTTCAGGTCTGGAGTGTGGCTACTACGACTGGGCTTGTGGAGTGTTTGGCTGGCGGGGATTGGGGTGCTGCTGTGGTGAGGGCTCGGAGGGGCGTCCCTCTGCAGGAACTCTCTTCCATCCTCACCCATTATGCTTCTGGTTCCTTCACCCATCCCCTCATTCCGCCACCTTGATCTTAATCTTGATCTCACCTTTCAGCACTTTTAATTCCCTCATGAGGAAATTCTTCCATCTACTCTTCGGCGAGGGCGAGCTCATTTTGCGGCTAGTTGGGCTCTCTCTCTCTTGTGGCCTTGTGGGTCCGCCAATCTGCTCGCTTGCTTCTCCTGTCCTCTGCTGCTGCTTTTGGTCTGTTTGTGGCATCTGGAGCTACCCAGCATCCCTTTCTGTCTGTATGTTGTAGAAGAAGAAGGCAATTTTTTGTCTGTTTATTTTTGCGGGCTAAATTCGGTCGAAAGTGTCAATTTTCTAGTTCTTCAATGGAGAGCCACCTTTTGTGCACATCACTGTCAATCAAGTTTTAATTTGAGATGATGCTGAATCATGAAAAGAGATCAGGATAATTCAATTAATTTCACTTTTGTGAAATATATAATTTAATAGATTATATGTATAAGAAAATTCCACAAAAGGACAAACGAAAAAGATTCAAATAATTAGTGTATCCTGATTATCTACTTTCCATATTGCCTTCAATTGTCCCTGTACTGTGTGTGAATGTCATGCAAAAACAATTACAGAACAAGTACACCAAAAATATTGTGACTGGCTCAGTAATTCATCTTTGAAAGAAGGCCTACAAGACGCATGGGAACATTTCTTTGAAACAAATGGATGATGCACAACATGAGATGATAAATTACTGACTCTGACACTAAGACACCTATTTACATTTATCAGATCAAATGCTCGTTAGAATTGATGTAGAAACTCTATTTTGATTTGTTGTACATAAATGAGGAGGCCAATTTATCTTTCATTTTATCCAAACAGCCTTTTATCTTTCATCCATTTGGAGTTTTTACTTGATGTTCTGGTCTCATAAACTGTGAAAAATTGTGATCGTCAACCCATGACCATTGTGGAAGACTGTCAGTTGTGATATATAGCTTGAAGTTTGTCCAGTTATTGATTTCAAAGGAATTATTTTTTTCTCTGTGTTTCCAAGTATTGAGAATAGAGAGATTGGGTCACGCAGCGGGTTAGGCACTGGTAATTCATCTTGTGGATTTGGGCGCATATCTCATCAAACTGATTGGATGAAGGTATCCTCCGAGCTGTAAGAGTGCTATGCAGGGGCGACATGTGGCACAATGGTTAGCACTGCAGCCTACGGCGCTGAGGACCCGGTTTCGAATCCTGGACCTGGTTCACTATCCGTGTGGAGTTTGCACATTCTCCCCATGTCTGCGTGGGTTTTACCCCCCACAACCCAAAGACGTGCAGTTAGGTGGATTGGCCATGCTAAATTGCCCCTTAATTGGGAAAAAAAATAATTGGGCACTCTAAATTTAAAAAAAAAAGAGTGCTCTGCTTATTAGGTCAATACAAAGTTAAAATTTATATTGAAATACTTATTTTTCCTCATCCTTATTGTACCGATTATCATCTCATAACAAGATCTCAAATAGTGATGTGGCTTGTATCTATTAATGTGGAGGGGAGTTGAGACATTGCTAAATTAACTTGTGTGATTATTGGCTCTCATGATAAGACCATTGGGCAAATGCACTGCTAATGTGGTATGAGCCACACATACTAAAATCGATGTTGGTTTGATCCATAGTTTGTACTGAGTTGCCTAGAGCACTGTATTTGGCCTACATCCTGTTAAAGAGAAGGGCAGATATCAGAATTAGATTCCTCACTACATCCATTCTCCTCTTCAGAAAAGATCAAATTTGTGTGTGTGTGTATACATTAAATGATGACAGGATTGTGTCAACCTGCTGTCAATAAGAGTTCAAATGTCCAAATAAGAGTCCAAATGTCCACTGTTTAGGATCATTCACTAAGGATTACCATTTGGATGAAGAACCAGACAGAGAGCTGCTGTATCAGGACATTGCCGGGCTGATAGAGTAGCCACAGTGGAGCAGCTTCTGATTTGTATGCAGTCCATGTTGCCAGCACCTAAATGAGTTGAACTCCCATCGTGATGTAGATGCTACTGACCCTATTTTAATATCTTTGTGTTATTTCTGGTATGCTGTGTGTAACTCCGGTTGGAGTTGGAATGTCAGATGTGAGCAGCAAAAAGGGCAGTTGAAATGTTGTTTGATTTTTGTTGGATCTGCAGGGGACTTGAATTCCCTTGCTACAACTGAGGGAAAGGCCTCAATAAATGAAGGTTGGCCACATATTAGGGAGAGATTATGTCTTGTGGCTTATGCTTGAAACGGTTGCCTGCTTACATTTTAAAAAAAATGTAGCTATATTTTCCCACAGCCATAGGGCTAGATTAAAATAGTATCAAGAAATAGTAATTAAAATACCCTTTTTGCATTTAATATGTGCCACTGACAACCGATCGCTTTTTCTGCTGGGTTTCTGTCTGTACTTGGGAGGAAATACATTGGTGATACCTTGGCACAATTTTATGCATTTTCTTGTGGCTGGTTCCCAGTAGCATTGCAGATCCAAAACAGCAATAGATGTATGACTGATGTTGGTGTTGAATTGGCGACGGGTATTGCTATGAAATGGTACCAGGTGACGGGGCTTTTTAAGCAGACATGCAAATCACACTAAGCATTAAGCATATACTGACCCGTCTGGCTAAAAATAATTTGAACAGTTGTTGGCTAAACTCTTTTTAATTATCATTTGTTCAGTGTCTTGTATTCGAATTTTAGTATCCATTGAAGTAATTGTATCATAGCAAACCTTCAGAGATGGGCAAAAGTATTAAAACATCCGGGGGGGGGGGGGGGGGGGCATGTTAAAATATTCTTGGTATATTGTTCTTGGTATATTGTATCAGCAGCTGGAGCTCCCGCAGTGCATTTAAATATTGATGGTTGTAGCTAGCAGTGTAGCCTCTACATTAATACAATTGAGGCCGTGGGAGGGATTGGAAATTGTCTGCTCCAACTGCTACTCTAACTATGGATATTAAATATTTCTGAGTAATGTGGAAAATTGCTTGAGATTGTATAATACTTAATGTCAATTTTCAGGCCTCCTTTTGTGGGAATGAGACAAAAATCACTGTGCAGCATTTTGCCACCTTATTTCCGATGCTGCTTTTGTTGCCTCTCCATTTTTGATTAGCCCTGCAAATCAGCGGCCAAAGTGTCCAGCTGTTTCTTGGCACGTTATTAGGCTAATTGAGGATCCTCTGTCGTTTGCAGGATTCTGGCACAATTTTGAGGTATCGATGCTTTACAGAATCCCTACGGTGCAGAAGGAGGCCATTTGGCCCATTTGAGTCTGCACCGACCTCCCGAAAGTGCACTCTGCCTTGGCCTACTCCCCCGCCCTATCTCCATAGCCCTGCGCGTTGTTCATGGCCAATCCACCTAACCTGCACATCTTCGGACTGTGGGAGGAAAGCGGAGCACCCGGAGGAAACCCACGCAGACACGGGGAGAACGTGCAGACGCCACGCAGTCACCGAAGGCTGGAATCGTGGCGCTGTGAGGCAGCGGTGCTAACCACTGTGCCACCATGTCGCCCATGCGTTTGCTTTGTCCATTGTTTTTAGACTGAGTGGCCTACCAAAATCTTTGAAACAAAGTTCCAGGCCACTTGCATGACACCGCTGTTAATTGTATAAATTAAGGCTAAATGTCTACAGGTGGGAGGCACTCATTGAATAATTGCTTGTGCACACACAGACATTGGTAGTGAGTTGCAGAGTTAGGAACTATACATTTGTAGTGTCCCAGTTTGTGAACAGATCTAAAACTTGACTAAAGATTGACTTAGGCCTCCTTCACTGACTGAGAGAACTTTAACAACCATGGTGTCGTGGCACTGATTTTTATTTTCAGACTTTCCCACCTGGCCCCATAATATTCTTGCCAACTGTTGTTGACCTGCCAGTTCAGGATGCCCAACCATTCCTGCTTTTCTGGGATGTCGTATAATTTAACTATCAACCAAACATCCGGAGTCGGGCCTTCCTGAGACATATTATCTCAGATTTCCTCCGTGTCTGCATCATCCCTGTCTGCGCATGTGTAGATCCTGGCTGACACATCACCTCTTTCAGCAGGTGGGTGATTTGGGTTGGTGACTGTACAGTAGGTCTTGGGGCTGCATTCCCAGGCGGCGGTGGCAATATCAGATTCTGTTTGTACAGCTGCGATGAGGGGCTCGTGCGCGAGTCCAGATCAGAGATCCTCCACCACCATAGTCTTGTCACCAACCTGCTCTTTGTGAAGAATGGAGGAATTTCAGATGCATGTTGTTTTTATATGCACTTGCTGCAGTAAGGGTTTAAAGCCTGGATTAGTGTGTGTGTGAATGCTGCAGTCATTTAAAAAAAAATCCTTGTTTGAAAGGCAGCCAGACTTTGTGGCCAGAAAAGGGACAATTAAAGCATTGTAAAAGTAAGGTTGAATGGAATTTTGTTTATGCAAAGAAGGTTCCCTGGGGAGTAGATAATTAGAGACTGTGGGTTTAGCTTTAGCTTATTAAGTAAGATGATGTAGCTGATGGTAGGATCCGGGGCTGAAGCAGTCAGGTGATGAGTTTAGCGATCCCTCTCCCTCTCCCTCTCGTTCTTGCTCTCAGTCTCCATCTTCAATAAGTCTTTTAGAAGGAACTCTGTTCAGATGTTCAGCAGGTAACCCTGGTTGGCTAACTGTATTTAAAAGTGGATTTTGAGCTGAGATGGATTTTGCTTGACTGGAGACAAAAGATAGGAATTAGTAGTGTTTTATTTCCGTGTTAAGCATTGTTGAGCACTTCTTCTGGCTCAACTCCATGGAAGAGTTGCATAGATTTATTGCCCATTCCGGCTGATAGATGAGCTGTCGTTAAACACTAGTTCAAAGTTCATACCTTGCCCCATAAACCATGACCCCTAAAAAGGCCTATTGCTAGTGACATTTGCTGTACTGCATGATGCTGCTCATCTGCTATCTACAGAGTGAATATCTCCCAAATATAAATAAATGTAAATGTATTTACTTTTTCCTGTTTTTAAAGTATGATTGACTGTATGAATGATCAATAGGCGAGTCTTTCTCTCTAAAAGCATGCAACAAGGGCAGCACAGTGGCGCAGTGGTTAGCACTGCTGCCTCACGGACCCAAATTCGATCCTCGCCCCGGGTCACTCCATGGGGTGTTTGCACATTCTCCCCGTTCCTGTGTGGGTCTCACCCCCACAGCCCAAAAAGATGTGTAAGATAGGTGAATTGGCCAGCCTTAATTGGGGGAAAAAAAAGAATTGGGTACTCTAAATTTTTAAAAAAAGACATGCAACAGTAAATCCTAAGGCTCTATCATTGAATATTTCTTTTGAACATAACAACAGAAACTTCCGGCCAAAATGAAAATGGTCAAATGCCTCAGGATTCAGAATTTATTAATCAAGCACCACAGCTTGATTTAAAAGATAATTATGACATAAAAAGGAAATAACTACTTGCTAATATCTGCCTCCACCGATAAAAACCATTTTGAATTCAACTTATCAAAAATTATTTGAACCTTTAGCCCAGTATCTTGGATTCCTTCCCTCCAAAGCTGCTGCATGGCATTGCTGACCGGTGAGGACATTTACTTGCTGCACTTGCTTCATTCTTTTATGTTGTGTTCGGACTCTGTCTCCTGAAAAATGAGTTGCGCATAGAGCTTTCTGAAGATTTTCCTTCTCCTTTAGGGCACCACATTTGCCTGACTAGCTTTGCTCCTGTGCAGGCTGCAACTAGCTATTTTAATATAGTATTAAAAGCAGTAAAAATCTCAATTGTATCATTAGCAACCTTCTAGACCAGGGGTGGGCAAACTTTTCCGTGCAAGGGCCACATTCAGAAATTCACAATTTTAAAGGGCCGCATAGTATATTAAGTAAAATAATTACTTCACCCGGTTATGATTCTGGGCGCCTCATATAGAACATAGAACAGTACAGCACAGAACAGGCCCTTCGGCCCTCGACGTTGTGCCGAGCAATGATCACCCTACTCAAGTCAATGTATCCACCCTATACCAGTAAGTAACCCAACAGCCCCCCCCATTAACCTTAAAAAAAATAATTTAAAAATTTTTTTTTTTAATGACTTGGTGGGCCGCATAAAGACCTTTGGCGAGCCGCATGCGGCCCGCGGGCCGTAGTTTGCCCACCTCTGTTCTAGACTATTGAATGCCAAGGAAAAACCCCAAATTGATTGTTTTGATGTTGCCATAAAAAAGGCATGGTGGATTTATATGCCAGAATGATTTTCTGTTATTTAGATGCATTTAAAACTAGTCAATAGTGCACTTTTTGCACAGCAAATCTGTCTCCAATGGATATATTGGTGATGGGCAGTCTTTGAATCGAACAAAGACTACACATTAGCCCAGCAAAATGACAGTTATTGTTCCATTAGGAAGTTGATATCTTGGTCTGGGACTTGCTGAGATGCTTTTCTCAAGCCCATTGGGTGACAATGCATGGTAAATTATTAATGTTTATAAAAGAAGCCAGCTGCTTAAAGGAAGCACGATGAAGTGACGTACAGTGAGTGGGTGAGTCAGTGCTAACGTGATGATTTTTTGATTCTCATTACTATGTTCAGGCGTAAGCCTCAAAATGGAAGTTTAAGATGCAGTCTACAGATCAGATTGCTCTAACTGTAAGTTTTTAAAAAATTCCTTCCATCAGTATATAGTATGGGAGTTATGTGGAGTCTGACTTTGCGACGGGCAAGGCATAAATGAGCCAGAGGCCCAAGAAATCAAATAATCTTGTGTGCAGCAAAGCTGAACAAAATATATATGTAAGTTTAAAATTTCTCTGCAATTTGATACATTTTAATTTGTTAGAATTAGACTTTTAAAAAATAAATTTACAGGACCCAATTATTTTTTTCCAATTAAGGGGCACTTTAGCGTGGCCAATCCACCTACCCTGCACATCTTTGGGTTGTGGGGGTGAAACCCACGCAGACACGGGGAGAATGTGCAGAATTTGATTTTCTTTTGCATATAAGTTCTGCAAATGATTGCATCTGCAGTATCAGTGATTATTATCAGAGTAAAGGTGAAGTAGTTCTCATTATCACAGGTATTGACTGGCCTTGAAAAGAGAGAAGGACAATTTTAGAAATCGTTGATGTTTTATTGGACCTCAGTGTGTCAGATGAAGTAATCATCTTTGAAAATGTCAAGCGTTTGTGTCCTTTTTGTCTATATACATGTGTTGTAGATTGGGAACCTGTAATGCTGAAATGTTGAAGTGTTTATTACTGATGGTTATTAGCAAAATTGAAACTGTTTTTGGCCGATTATGTAATCGCACTTAACTGTGAAAGTGAGTGTAAACCTTGATCATAGTAGGCTTACTTTTACTTTAGCATACGATTTTGTCAGTTCTTGATTGTGCAGTGATCCTTTTCTACCCACTGTCCCCAGTTTTTAAGGTATGAATGCAGATGTTTTTAATGTTAAGCTGATGAATGTCGAAAAATGAATGATCAAACTTGGTTTTACATTGGAGCACTTTCTGATCGAGCAAAATAAAAAGCAGAGTGGACTTTGCATATGTGAAAGTATTGGAAGGAAAATTCATTTTCTTGAAATGCCCAAAAGGAATAAATTTTTTCTGGAATATAAGATTTTTACAATTTGTAGTTATGTAGTAAATCGTTTGAAATACTTTCTTAGCTCCAGCAATGTCATCTGTAAGAATTTATTCAATAGCTTCCTTTAAAAAAAAGATTCGATAACGATTCCGTGTTGTTATCCCTACAATTCACTTGGGATTACTCACAATCTAGGCTCGATAACTGGTTTCAACCTGGTTTGTAGCTAAGGTATATGGCTAACCAAGTTTACAAGTTGGGCAGTAAATAAAATTCTAAGAATGCACCAGTGTTTTTTTTTACGCATAATGCAATTTTGTGACAACTGTAGCCCAAATTGTGAAACTTTATATTGATGTTGCAAAAAGTTAAAATAATTTACTGGTGCTGTGACTGGGCAAGCCAGAGTTTTGATCCCATGTATCTGTTACTCGTGTATACAATCCTATTACATTATGTAAATTGCTTCTTGCAAGTGCAATGAAGTTGGATGTATTTCACTTCACCCATGAACCATTTTATTATTGAACACAAGGTGCCATTCATAATATGTGGAGTACATTAGCCAACAGTAATTATAGCTACATCTGCTGCGGATCGTAAAAATAAGAAGTCAAACATCAGCTAGGTTGCCATACCAGAATTGTTTAAGCACAGTTTGATTCTCCATTAATTTTGTTCTGGAATGGGACTGTTTAACTGGTATGGGCACTAAGGGCTGGATTTTTATTGCCAAGGTGGGTAGCTTTTGAGTTCCTCACCTCTGCTTTGCCCTTGGAAGAAATAAAGCTTCACCAGAATGAAGTTTTCTTTACAGGTTTTACAATTCGTTTGCAAGACGTTGCAAGGGGGTGGGGGGTCGTTGTGAGATACATACCCCTGACAATGGAGCCAGCCAGGTCAGGAGTAAAGAGTGAGTGATTGCTACTCTACATCCTTATCCAGTGCTGACAAAAATTGCCACGTGGAATGGAGTTGGGAACCGTAGAATCAGGTCCTACCCGCTATTTTTAATAGCTCCAGAGTTGGCTGGAATTAGTGCAAAACTGTGCATAAATTTCATCCCAGAATATTCTAGCCATGAAATGAATTTACTTTGCATCCAAAGATATGTTACTGAGTTGAAGAATAGGAGGGTAAAGCAGTCATTTTCAAAGTCAGAGTTGCGACCCGTGGGTGCTTTGCGGGTGGGTCGGGAGGGTTGCAGGGCCATCGGTCGCGGCGTTCCTGATCGCGGGAAGAAGTGGACATTGGATGCGATTGGCTTTTAAAAATGCCAGCCGTGACCGGCTTTCAGAATGCCGGCCTCCTGTTTATGCGGGATGCACATGTGTGCCCCCTCAGCAGTGCGCAGGCTTGGAGCCCAGCGAGGCAGACCGCCGCCTCCTGACGTTGGCGCGCTGATCCAGGAGCAGTTTCTTTTTAAAAAAAATTTTTTTTAAATCGATGGGTCTTCTGTCCAGAAGCAACAACTGAGAGCAGGTCACGTACTTGACATCGCGTGCTTTGGGTGTGAGAGAGATTCCTCCATTTTGCAGCTGCAGCAGTACTTGTTTTGAACTCCTGGGCCTCTGGTGAACAACCCATGAAGAAAAAGCTGAAAACAGGAACAAAGCAGCCTAAAGATGATTTCTTGAGGTGTGTGTTTATTAATTGTGCCACTGCAAATCAGGATGCAAAGTTCACGTGTGTCATTTGCAGGGAAGCACTGGAAATGAAAGATTAAAAGTCTCAATCTCAAAAACATTTCAAGACGAGTCGAGGCCAAACCTCTTGATATTTTTTTCAATGGATGCAGTGAGACCGTAACTCATCAACTTAAGTCATTATCAGAAATATAACATTGAATAACAAAGCAAGTGAGATCGTGAGCACTGTTACTTTCTAGTGCTTGGCTGGTAGGAAAGTTGCACAGAAGCACGTCTAGCTCTTGACTAGTTCGTTTTTTTGTTATAAAATAAATGCGTGATAAAGGTAACTATAAGAAATATATTACAAATTACTAATACTGATAAATTACCCAAGAGCAAGTATGACTATCCCCTAGCACGACTAACTCCCAACTCCTCGAGGTAGAGTTATGTGGTAGATTTACACTGCCTCTGTTGGTCGGAGGTCTTTTACATCATTATATACATGATTGCTTATGCAAATCATGACAAGCGCCAAGCAGACTCACTTCTCACAGTAAAGTTAAGCGAAAATAGTGGGTCGCGAAGTGGGTAGCTCTCAGACTGTACGATAGTAGAGCTAAATGAGCCTGTACTTTAATTTAGATTTAGATTTAGATTTAGAACAGTACAGCACAGAACAGGCCCTTCGGCCCTCGATGTTGTGCCGAGCAATGATCACCCCACTCAAACTCACGTATCCACCCTATACCCGTAACCCAACAACTCCCCCTTAACCTTGGTCCCACAATTCCTGGGACCACTTCCTGGGGCCACAGAAATTAATGCATCTTTTATTTTTTGGATCAGTAAAATTTCAACCAGACAATGTTGCTTCATTGTAATTGTTTCTGTGCGAATATTTTTATATTGTATCATTTGTATATTGTATCATTTTATGATAATTGCATTGGCTTCACTGATGGCTTGTTCATCAAACAAACTGGAAACTATTTTGGTGTTGAATAACATTATTGTTATATTCTACTTTGTCAATCAAAGGTAAAGTGACTGCCTCAATTTATTTAAGTCCAAGGGACAAGTGAATTGTTACAACCATGTTACTTGTTGTCAGCACTAAACTTTAGGGCAGTCACAGTCCTGTCCATAAGAAAATTAGATAGAACCTCATTAACAAGTCTTGAAGAATGCTGTGAGGTGACAGATGTGTTGCAAATCCTGTAGGAGACTCTGAGCAGCTTGTGAAATTCACCTTATTGGTTGAATGGAATTTGCTTCTACTAGTTCTCAAACTCCATGGATGTTATGTGGCACCTATGGTAGCACCAGTGATATCCATGATATAACATAGAACATAGAGTGCCGAAGGAGGCCATTTGGCCCATCAAGTCTGCACCGACCCACTAAGGCCCTCACTTCCACCCTATCCCCTTAACCCAATAACCCCTCCTACCCTTTTTTTGGGTTACTAAGGGCCATTTATCATGGCCAATCCACCTAACCTGCACGTCTTTGGACTGTGGGAGGAAACCGGAGTACCCAGAGGAAACCCACGCAGACACAGGGAGAACGTGCAGACTCCGCACAGATAGTCACCCTGCGGGGAATCGAACTTGGGACCCTGGAGCTGTGAAGCCACAGTGCTATCCATTTGTGCTACCATGCTGCCCACGGTAGTACAAGTATGGATCTACCCACAAGTCGCACAATGATCTTGTGTAGCCAGCAGTATTCCAATGATGAATCTGCTGGATTTAGTACGGCAGCGTCAGCTCGCCATAAGTAGGAACTCTGTCACTGCTTTGAGCCCATGCTCTGGAACTTTCTCCCTAAATCTCTTTATCTATCTCTCTGTCCAAAGGCTTCATTGTTTTTTTTTAGAAATTTAGAGTACCCAATTAATTTCTTCCAATTAAGGGGCAAATTAGCGTGTTCAATCCACCTACCCTGCACATCTTTGGGTTGTGGGGCGAAACCCACGCAAACATGGGGAGAATGTGCAAACTCCAAACGGACAGTGACCCAGAGCGGGATCGAACCTGGGACCTTGGCGCCGTGAGGCTGCAGTGCTACCACTGTGCCACCGTGCTGCCCCAAAGGCTCGATTGTTTTGACTAATCTCCCCCTCCCTGTGTCTAATTCCCAACTTCCATTTGAAAAATGAAATGAAAATTGCTTATTGTCACGAGTAGGCTTCAATGAAGTTACTGTGAAAAGCCCCTAGTCGCCACATTCCGGCGCCTGTCCAGGGAGGCTGGTACGGGAATCGAACCGTGCTGCTGGCCTGCTTGGTCTGCTTTAAAAGCCAGCGATTTAGCCCAGTGAGCTAAACCAGCCCCACCATTTGCGGTGGGGGTCAGGGTTTCTTTTAATGTTGCAGACAGGACATAGATACAGTGCAAAGGAGACGGTGAAGTCTGATCAATACATCTGTTACATGTTTGTTGTGATGGTTATAATCGCTTCAACATGTATTATTTGATTTAGTTCTCATATTTATAATGTGGGGCAGCACGGGGGCGCAATGCTGCATCCTCATGGCACTGAGGTCCCAGGTTCGGTCCCGGCTCTGGGTCACTGTCCATGCGGAGTTTGCACATTCTCCCCGTGTTTGCGTGGGTTTCACCCCCACAACCCAAAGATGTGCAGGGTAGGTGGATTGGCCACGCTAAATTGCCCCATAAATGGAAAAAATGAATCGGGTTCTCTAAATTAAAAAAAATATATATTTTGAATGTGAATTAATGATCTGATCGCATTAATACTGCCATTATGTCAGTAAAATCAAATTCCCATCAGGGGCCAACACCATCTCAGGCGAAAGGTGAGTCAAAATAGTTGGAGTGTTACCTGATGAAGGAGCTGCACTCTGAAAGCTAGTGATTCCAAACAAACCTATTGGACTTTAATCTGGTGTTGTAAGACTTCTTACTGTGCATACCCCAGTCCAACGCCGGCATCTCCACATTGTATTTCTATAGTTATACCTCATGTGGACTTATCTTTGGTCTATGTCAGCTCATTTTGTCTTCAACCCACTTTTGTTATTACATAATTCCTGCCCTCCACCCCATCACATTACTAATTTTCCTGACGAACCCACCCTCTGCTCAGCCATGTATGTGCTGTATGTTATTGGGTATTTATTTTATTTATGTACTGCAGAATGTTGCATGTTGTTATTTTGTCACATTAAAATGAAATCTTGAAGTGTCTTGAACCTCATAGTTCTGCACTTGGTTAGAAGCTGACATCTTTAACATCTTCCAATTCTAATGAAAGATCATTGACCTGAAAGATTAATTCTGTTCTTTTTCTCCAGAGGCACTATCTCACTGGGCTGATTTCTTTATGTAGCATTTTCTGCTTTTATTTCAAAATTTCTTGTATGGTTTCCAGTGTTCGCTTTATTGGTGTCTGAGTCTTCGTATCGCATCTGTTTCAATATGCCACAATCTTCACTGCAATCTTCAGCCATTGTTCTTCACACAATTGATTAAGATGCCAAGCTTAAAAAGAACTACTTGGGTTGGGAGGGATTGTGATATATGAATGTTGACGAAATTGGGCATATCTAGGTAATTGATATCTGTTAATTTGTGAACCTTTTAAATGTTAAATTGAGAAGTTCTGTTTATATTGAAACTTCCTGCGAAATTATTGGGCACATTAACATGGGAGTAGAAAGAGGATTGGGAACTTGGAATGATGTTGTTCTCCGGAGGTTGTATCTGGAGCAAGGGTTGTCATAGGATTTCTGCAAAATACAAGGATTTGCTTTGCTACACAGACTAGGAAGCACGTGCTTAGTGTCTACTTTCCTCTTGGCTAAGTTACCTTGATTTTCTTACTTTTTGCCTTGGAATATTGCTTTGTTTCCCCTACGTGCCTCTCTCCCAGTGGATGACACCTAATTTCAGACTAATAGCTTGTAACAGACTGCTGAGAGAGAATGAAATTTCTCCATTACCTACAGCAATTAAAAATAAATAGCTTGCATTTATTGTGTAGTACATCAAATACATTTGACTTTGAATGGATCACTCTTGATGTAGTTAAAGGCAACAGTAATTTGGCAAATAACAATGAGATGAATGTTCACTTAAGCTCTGCTTTGGATGTTGTTTGAGGGAATAAAGAGAGAACTGGAAGTGCTCTCTACCCTTCAACTCTTGCTGTGAGATCTTTCATGTCCATCCCAACTAACAGAGCAAAGAAGATAAAAGTGAAATACTGTGGATGCTGGAGATCTGAAATGAAAAAAAACCAAAGTGCTGGATAAACACAACTGCCAGACCCCAGCGAACTTTTTCCAGTGCTTTTCTTTTTACTTCAGAGCAGAGAAAAAAAACCTTAATTTAATTATCTTCCGGACAGGGTCATTAACGATGCAGAGTTCCCTTAGCCTGGATTACGGGCGTGATGCTCTGGCCTCCCCGTGATGTGTTTCTCAGTGGCGCGGGAGGCAGCCCGTTGGCTGGCAGGGGGATCTTGTGGTCCTGCTGTTGTCGGTGGGATTTCCCTATGTCGCCGGGAAACCCGCAACAGGGGTGCTCCACGGCGGGACCTTGCGGCGTGAACTACTGGAAGATCTCGCCCTTCGTGTTTGCTTTTTGGAGCAGGATTTTGAACCTACAAACTAATCACAAACTGATTCTACACTAGTTTCCCTCTTATTGGACAACATTGCCAGCTTTGACTCCATTAGTATTTATCTCATTCTTTTTTGATAGAGTTCTTCTGCGAATGGTACCGTCAATGACAGTATATGTGATTGTAACCATCACCTGGCAGCCCAGATGTACTTAATGAACCTGAAAGCTCAGTCATCACAGATTTGAATAGTGTAGTGCACATGGAATCTTTGGCTTATGTTTTAAGGGTTTCTATTGTTATGCCTAGAAAATCAGTCTCGTAAAGTTGTTTTTAAATTATGTTGGCAACAATTAAGTAATACTTGTGTAGACTGGTCATGACAAATTATCTATTGCATAGACATGTTGTAATTGCATTAAGATGTCATCATCAAGTTATGTCACGATGCACCAAATAAAGGGGATGGGCTGATATGAATATATAAGGTATATATTTAAAAATATGTTTTTTATTGTATTATATAAAATGGGTATGTCCAAATTGAACCGTTGTCAACATTCTGAGCTGTTTTTACTAAGCACAGCTAGACCAGCATCAGACACCCAAGACCTGAGGAAAAAATGGATTCACTTCGATGCACAATCGAACACATTTCATCATTTTTTGCTTTATCATTTTTGCTTAATATTGTTTTTCAGCCACTGCTTGTTCGAGCCCTCGGCTTTGGGAGCCCGTAGTTAGAACAATATCAAAGCTGATTCTTTATAAAATATAGTTGCGATATTATTGAATTGTGAGTCTCAATAACATTTCAGAGCTTATTAAAAGACAGTAAATGGATATCGACTAGTTGCTTTTTTATAAACTGTATACAAGGCCTGTTGCCTCAGTTTAAAGCTGGATTCTTTCCCCAAATATATTTATAAAATTTCTAAAAGTGCATTACATAACAGTTCAAATTTGACATTACATAAAGTGCCTGCTTCTTGCTTTTTGTGTGCTAATGTGTTTCTCATGTTCAGCCTACGCTGCAGTCTATCAGCAATGCGAAAAAGAGCCAAACAATGAGAGTCTCTTCCAGTCAGAACACAGCCTCTCCATAGGCAAGCCCTCGACTTGGCCTCCTCATGGTGTCACACGGAAACTGGGTTTCTTGCCACCCCAGGCTAAAGCTTCAGAGAAATTCAGAGGGTTGACCCCTGGGCATGCAGCTAGCAAGCCCGCCAGTGTGTGCACATACCCTGTCGCTCAAAGAACAAAACTCCCAGCTAAGGCAAAGAGCCCACTGCTTTCTGTATACCCCGGGAGAGATGAGGGCTAAGGGAAATAAACCCTGACAGAAAATCTGGAGTGGAGCCCAAAGGCGACTGATGCTATGTCATCTTTTCCGGCATCTCCTACAACCAAATAAAAGCCAAATGTGGTGCTCTTCATTCATCCAGTTTGGGGCAGCTTTTTGTACTGGCAGACCATCAAATTTTGGGCAGATCAAAGATAATCTTTCACTGATCTGAAGCAGCAGCAGTTTCATCCTCCTGGGAGAACCGTCCACCCTCAAATAGATTTTATTCAGAAAATCTGTAAAAATACATTGCCAGGGCAGCACGGTGGCGCAGTGGTTAGCATTGTTGCCAACAGCGCTGAGGACCCAGGTTCGAATCCCGGCCCTGAGTCACTGTCCATGTGGAGTTTGCACATTCTCCCCGTGTCTGTGTGGGTTTCACCCCCCCACAACCCAAAGATGTGCAGGGTAGGTGGATTGGCCACGCTAAATTGCCCCTTAATTGGAAAAAAATAATTGGGTGCTGTAAAAAATTTTTAAAAGAAAAAAAAAACATTGCAAGAAATTTCAAATTGAATATTACAATAATTGCAATAAAATTCAACTTTTCTCCGAAGGGCATGCTTCACTTTGAGGTGCTTCAGTACAAATGCAAAATTAGATTAGTAAACTACTTCTTCGGAGCTGACGCCAGTGTGAAACAAATCTTTGAGGCAGACCCGCGCTCCAAAGCTTTGGTGTGCTCGGTACTTGAGCGCTGGATTGCCATTTTTAAATTGATGTGTGCCTCGAGTATCACTTTATATTGAAGCAGCAGGGTAAATGAAGTCGCAAAGCAAAAATGTGCACAATGAATTGCAAAGAGATTTGCACGAGAAAAAAAGCTCTGCTTTGCCTGGCAAACATACTGAGTACCCAAGAGGGTAAGTTTTGAGCTGCTTGAGGAGGTTAGACTGCGTAAATGCCACCTTTCCCAATGCAGTTCTTTAATGAAATGTTCATTGTTTTGTACATTTACCTTATTACGGTATACAAAATTCATAATTGCGCAGCTACAGAAAATCGTCCATTCCGATATTACAGGGAAGAAAAGTTCTATTTGTAGGATAAAGCAGTTCCAGTACTATAGTATATCCATCCACAATCATTTTTCAAGCACGATACATCCCTATAGCACTAGCACGACCTCTGCTGAATATTTATTTAATCAATTGGATGCTTGGTTTCTCCAGTCAATTGGTCCCCCAAGGAGTCCAAGTTGCGGTGGCAACATTTACATGAATGTTATAGCCTGAGACAATGGATATGATGGTGCGACCTCCCATTTACCTCTATCACAAGAATCTCCCCTGCTCATTACTGCCTGCCATTTGTGTTGTGTTTGGAAGGATTTACAGGTTGATACTCTATCTCATGGCCAAGGGACAATGCAGCCAACCAAGTCCCAGAGTGGGAATTGTAATCCAGAGCTACTGATGCAGAGGCGGGAATAATATCCACTGCATCACAAGACTTCCTTATATAACTATTTTTTTTATTTATATAAATTTAAAGTAGCCAATTGATCTTTTCCAATTAACAGGCAATGTAGCGTGGCCAATCCACCTAGCCTGCACATCTTTGGGTTGTGGGGGCGAAACCCACGCAAGCACGGGGAGAATGTGCAAACTCCACACGGACAGTGACCCAGAGCCGGGATTGAACCTGGGACCTCGGCGCCGTGAGGCAGCAGGGCTAACCCACTGCGCCACCGTGCTGCCCTTAGATTCACTATTTTTACAGAAAAGTTGACAATTCAATTCTTAAACTGCACATTTTAAAATCTCAGAATGCCACATGTATTATCTCCAAATTTGCACATGATACAAAGTTGGATGGGAGGGTGAGCTGTGAGGAGGATGCAGAGATGCGTCAGTGGGATTTGGACAGGCTGAATGAGTGGGCACATGCAAGGCAGATGCAGTATAATGTGGATAAATGTGAGGTTAACCACTTCGATAGCAAAAAAATGAAGGCAGTTATTATTTGAATGGGCGTAAATTGAGAGAGGTGGATACTCAGCGAGACCTGGTGTCCTCATGCATCAGTCGCTGAAAGTAAGCACACGGGAACAGCAGGCAGTAAAGAAGGCAAATGGTATGATGGCCTTCATAGCGAGAGGATATGAATATTGGATTGGATTTGTTTATTGTCACGTGTACCAAGGTACAGTGAAAAGTATTTTTCTGCGAGCAGCTCAACAGATCATTAAGTACATGAAAAGAAAAGGAAATAAAAGAAAATACATAATTGGGCAACACAAGGTAATCAATGTAACTAGATAACACAGGCATTGGGTGAAGCATACAGGAATGTAGTGTTAATCAGGTCAGTCCATAAGAGGGTCGTATAGGAGTCTGGTAACAGTGGGGAAGAAGCTGTTTTTTGAGTCTGTTTGTGCGTGTTCTCAGACTTTTGTATCTCCTGCCCGATGGGAGAAGTTGGAAGAGTGAGTAGGCCTTTGATTATGCTGCTCGCTTTCCCCAGGCAGCGGGAGGTGTAGATGGAGTCAATGGATGGGAGGCAGGTTTGTGTGGTGGACTGGGCTGTGTTCATGACTCTCTGAAGTTTCTTGCAGTCTTGGGCCGAGCAGTTGCCATACCAGGCTGTGATGCAGCCAGATAGGATGCTTTCTATGGTGCATCTGTAAAGGTTGGTAAGAGTTAATGTGGACATGCCAAATTTCCTTAGTTTCCTGAGGAAGTATAGGCGCTGTTGTGCTTTCTTCGTGGTAGTGACGTCGTGGGTGGGCCAGGACAGATTCTGGGAGATGTGTACCCCTAGGAATTTGAAACTGCTAACCATTGCCACCTCGGCCCCGTTGATGCTGACAGGGGTGTGTACAGTACTTTGCTTTCTGAAGTCAATGACCAGCTCTTTAGTTTTGCTGGCATTGAGGGAAAGATTGTTGTTGTTACACCACTCCACTCGGTTCTCTATCTCCCTCCTGTATTCTGACTCGTCTTATTCGAGATCCGGCCCACTATGGTCGTATCATCAGCAAACTTGTAGATGGAGTTTGAACCAAATTTTGCCACGCAGTCGTGTGTGTACAGGGAGTATAGTTTGGGGCTAAGTACGCAGCCTTGTGGGGCCCTGGTATTGAGTAGTATTGTGGAGGAGGTGTTGTTTATTCTTACTAATTGTGCTCTGTGGGTTAGAAAGTCGAGGATTCACTTGCAGAGTGAGGAGCCAAGTCCTAGGTTTTGGAACTTTGACAGGAGCTTGGCTGGGATTATGGTTTGAAGGTGGATATGAAGTCAATAAATTGGAGGCTGATGTAGGAGTCCTTGTTGTCGAGATGCTGTAGGGATGAGTGTAGGGCCAGGGAAATGGTGTCTGCTGTGGACCGGTTGCGACTGTATGCGAATTGCAGTGGATCAAGGCGTTCTGGGAGTATGGAGGTGATAGGCTTCATGACCAACCTCCTGAAGCACTTGATTACGACTGAAGTCAGGGCCACCGGACGGTAGTGATTGAGGCACGTTGTCTGGTTTTTCTTTGGCACCGTGATGGTGGTCTTCTTGAAGCAGGTGGGGACCTCAGAGCGGAGTAGGGACAGGTTACAGATGTCCAACTGACTGCCCACTATGAACTTAAGGCAACAGATCATATGGGTGTTCCCCCCCCCCCCCCCAAGCCATGCCCCTAGGTGCCCTCTGGCCCCAGCCGACCCATCATCTGTATGGGCGCGCTCCAGCTCAACCAGTGCTATCTTGTTGGCTGGGATAGTGTGTGGGGAGTGTAATGTGTATGTGTGGCTTGTCAGCCTCCCGAATGTCAATCACAAACCCGGCGAATCCCGCACCGTTTCTCATTGGAATCAATTGTGTTCCACGTGGCGCCGGTGCTAGCCCCTGCACAGTTGCTGAATGGGTCCAGGTCCGATGCCAGTTTTGCTGTTGTTGAAGTCTGCGAATCCCCCCCCCCGGTGCCAACTCTTAGTCTCAGGAATGGAGAATTCTGCCATGTATGTTTTCAAGAAGCAGTTGAGGCAAACGTGACCCAAAGGGTCTGGGGGGAAAGTGGGAATAAGTTGTTGAGTTGAATGGTCAGCCATAATAATGAATGGAGGAGCAGGCCACGAAGGGCCGAATGGCCTCCTCCTCTTTCTATTTTCTATGTTTCTATGTGATAGGCTTTTTTTCCCCCCCTTCTTGTAAGCAGCTAAGTTACCACGAAGACCATAGGGATCATTCCTTCTAATTTGCCAAATTTACTAAAATAGGTTACTCTTCCAGTTGGTGTGCTATAACAGTTATATAATGAGTCAAAAATGAATTTAGTAATGTGTAAAGTAACCATGTTTCGAACAATCTAATAAAATTTGATGCAGGCCGGTTTTTGAGCAAGAAGAGTTATTAGTTATGTATATGACATCTTTGTTCATTGAGAAGCATCATGAATATCTTTCTATGAAGCTTGTTGGTGTATGATATTATTCCATTGCATAAATGTGAGTTTGACACTTGGTATTTAAGGATAATTCCTTTTTTTTGCAAAATGGTGTAGAATAGCTGTAAGATGATTGAAATTGTATGAGGTTCTGCTTTCAGCTCTACAGTTCCTTTACATAATGAAGTTAAATAAATTAAAACCCTTCAATAGAATCATATTTTTCAGCGAAGGCATGACTGGTTAATGCAGGGATATTGTCTGACAAATGTGATCCAGTTAGTTAAGCTAGCAGTCAGTAATTAAACTCCGGGTTATGGAAATGTGTTTGGAAATTGAACATCTTAAAATCTGATTAAGTTATACATTTTTGGAAGGTTTTCTTGCATGGAAACCTAGCTATTTTCAGGATCATTACTTGAAGTAATTGCACCATATGGTGTCAACAGGCAGCGTATGCTGGATAGCATAGTCCAGCTATGTTCATCAAGAACTGAGCTGTCAGTTTAACTGAGCAGAAAATGCTTCCCCCCCCCCCCCTTTGTGGGGTGTCAAACAGTTGGTTTTATTGCGAAGTAATTATCCATGCTAGTGTACAGAGCTTGCCCCTTTTTTCAATTTGATATTGCCCCATAACTTGAAGTGATGAGATTGGATTTTATCTTCATTTTTTTTGGGTGGTGCAATTGCAGAATTTGAATACTTGTCTGCCTGCATTATCAAACAACAAGACACATTTGCCAGGGTTTTGCAATCAGGAATGAGGGGAAAGCGATTCAGGCAGATTTATTCTTTTAGCAGACAAGAGGCCACACACAGGGCTGCAAGGAACTTGTTCCAGCTAATTTGCAGTGAGTGTTGTATTAGAAATCTTCCTGTGCAGTTGGAGATTTTAACATCGGTATTCTCTGCTTTTAGTAAAAGATGATTTGACTATTGACCCCTTAAGTTAGTAACAATCGCTCTCATTTCCTAGCACCAGGAAAGAGGACATTGAAAAGAGAAAAGGATCTTCTGGGGAGGAACAACATTTTGTGAGGCCGAGAAAAGCCTTCGCCAAATCCTTTTGGAAATTGTAATGGATGAAATCTGAGCAAGCTTGTAAGTGGAGCCTTCATTTCATTGTATCTTTATTGCATTGAGACTTTCACAGCCTATAGCGAAGTGGTGTTAATAACAAGATGTACGATTCACAAAAGCGCAGGAATGAATGAATACTGAAATTTATTTTAATTTTTAATGTTTAACCGTTTAAACACTGGGATTATTGTTGCAACAGAAGTTTCTTTAAGAACTATTGTAGGTGCAAGAGAATTTCCTTTGTAATAACTAACGAATCTAACTGAGACTACAAACTTTAAGGCAGAAAATGCTGGAAATGTGCAGCAAACCAGTCAGCATCCTGAGTATACGCTCTCCTTCAGTACTGAAAGGAACATTCAATATATTTGGCATCAAAATGTTTTGTATCAGTGTGTTGTACCTTGAAAGCTGATATTAGCAGAGAATGTTGGAGAAAGCACAACATATGCACTAATACAGCACCTCCAAATGATCAAACTGAGGGCCGTGTTTTGGCCGGTGTCCAGTGGTGTACCACAGGGATCAGTGCTGGGTCCCGTATTGTTTGTGATGTATATAAATTATATTGAAGAAAATGTGGGGGGCATGATAAGTAAGTTTGCATACAACACAAGGATTGGCTGGGTGGTTGACGGCGAAGAGGGTCTTGGGATAAAGGAGGATATAGGCAGATGGAATTTAACCCTGAAAAGTGTGAGGTGATGCACTTTAGAATAAGTAACATTACAAGGAGTACTCAGCGAATGGCACGACAGCTCAGAGGAACAGCGGGATCTTGGGGTGTTTCTCTACAGATCCCTGAAGACAATAGAACAGGTTAATAGGGGAGTTAAGAAGGCAGACCCGATACTTGCCATTATCAGTTGTGGCATAGAATATAAGAGCAGGGAGAGCTGTACAAGACTTTGATTCGGCCACAGCTGGAGCACTGTGTTCAGTTCTGGTCATCCCACTATAGGAAAGATGTGATTGCACTGAAGAGGGTGCAGAGGAGATTCACCAGGATGTTACCTGGGATGGAGCATTTTAGTTGTGAAGAGAGGCTGGATAAGCTCAGGGCATTTTCTTTGGAGCAGAGAAGGCTGAGAGGGGGGACCTGATTGAGGTGTATAGGATGATGAGGGGCATGGACTGGGTGGATAGAAATCAGCCATTCTCCTCGGTTAAAGGGTCAGTAACCAGGAACAGAATTGTAAAATGAAAGACCAGGAGGTTTAGAGGGGATTTGAGGAAAAGTCCTTTCACCCACAGGGTGGTGAAATGCACGGCGCTGGGAGGGTAGTTGTGGCAGGAAACCTCACAATCTTTAAAAAGTACTTGGATGAACGTTTGAAATGTCATAATATTCAAGGCCATGGACCAGGTGCTGGAAAGTGGGATTGGTGTAGATTAGAGGAGTAGTCTATTTTGTCAGTGCAGGCTTGATGGGCCGAAGGGCCTCTCTGTATGATTCTATGAAGTGTCTGGGACAGGTCAGACTATGCAGACCTTTTAGATTGGAATTCTGCTGGAGTTTAGAGAATCAGCTTGTGCAAAGGCTAAATATTCTTTACAATGGGCATTACATTTTACAAAATTGAAGTTATGTCCTCTTGAAGAAAATGATATCTTGTAACCTGCAGTGCTTGAATGTTTAATATTCCAGGGTGACGATAATGGTTTTGTTATTTCTAATATAGGTCTCATTGTGGCTTTGATATGCGAGTAATGCAATTATAGATTATTACAATAAGGAAAGATGTGGAGATGCCGGCGTTGGACTGGGGTGAGCACAGTAAGAAGTCTCACAACACCAGGTTATAGTCCAACAGGTTTGTTTGAAATCACTAACTTTTGGAGAGCTGCCCCTTCATCAGGTCCTTCAAACTTTAACCTGGTGTGGTGAGACTTCTTAGGAAAGAGATACCAATGGTGTGACTAATCATAATTTTGCATATTGAAATATATCCACAGAGAAGAATGGCCATGAGGCTAATGAGGTTGTAATCTAAGGGATTAAAGTTCAGTGCCATAAAGACTCAGAGCAATTTTTATCTGCCAAATAGCCCCGAATTATATTAGTGGCATTGGAAGCCCTCCCTGATGTCTTTTATTGAAAATAGATTAATCCTAAGTATATTTTGTATAGTGGCATATCCTGCACTACGTTCTTAGTGTGTATATAGGCCTTAACAGATGGGAGATTATTCATGAAGGCCTCGCCTTCTCAATTTGGCACCTGAGGTGCGGTGATCCTCCGGTTAAATCCCCACCAGTCAGCTCCCCCCTCAAAGGGGAAAGCAGCCTGTGGTCATCTGGGACTCTGGCGACTTTACGGTACCTAATTGGTACACAATTCCAAACAAATTTATTTCATTTAAAGTTGATTTTGTGTTCCAATTAGTCAAATACTATTAGTAAGATTTTTGAATTTTTAACAATACCCATTGAATACCATGATACTGACAGAGCAAGCTTTTAGCCAGATAAAAGTGCATTACTGCTCGCAGACAGTACAGTATTGGCATGTTAACAAGCTGTTTTAATTTCTCTATGCAAAACTGTGACCATCACTCTCCTCATGATTTATTTACACTGCGCAGTGTACCTTGAATTGGTCATAGCTGTGATTCACACTTGTGATTCACTAAAGTGTTTTTGAATAAAGCTAAATATGAACTGTGGATGTTATGGACTTAGTGACTGCTGCTTTGATATTGAACCAGTTGAACCAGTGGAAAGTTATCATTTGAATTATTTATACATAGATACAGGCATGTATATTACCAATCATTTACAGGATATCTTCATGGTGCATCAATGTCAAGTGACGTCAAATATATTGCCATCGCTTTGTTTACTGTCAGCATCCAAATGAGTCTACTTGGCACATACTTGAAACACTTGAATAATAAAACTACTGGACTAGATGCTTCAATGATAAAAAAAACAAATTTTTCTAAAGCTACAAATCTCTCATCCCTCTCTCAGATTAATATATATCTCTGATAGCTTTAAATATTTTACTATCAATTTGGTACAAAATATCATACACAAAATTTTCAAACTTACAAAATGCCTTTTTTGAATTGCACATTAGACTCCATGCAACTGTTTGTTAATAGGTTACTTAGTGTATTCAATAAAGAATCAGATTCAGGTGGGGGGGATGGTGTGTGGAGAAAAGAAATGTAATGCACCTCATAAGCATGAAGCAAGAGTTTGAAAAGATCTGGGGATAAAGTGGGGAAAGTCACTGATGCAGGTCGGCCTTCAAAGGGTGAAGTCACACAGGATCAGGGGTGAGCTGGCAAGATGGATACAGAACTGGCTTGGTCATAGAAGGCAGAGAGTAGCAATGGAAGGGTGCTTTTCTTTTTTTTTAATTTAGAGTACCCAATTATTTTTTCCAATTGAGGGGCAATTTAGCATGGCCAATCCACCTAACCTGCACATCTTTGGGTTGTGGGGGCGAAACCCACGCAGACACGGGGAGAATGTGCAAACTCCACACAGACAGTGACCCAGGGCCGGGATTCGAACCCGGGTCCTCAGCGCCGTAGGCAGCAATGCTAACCACTGTGCCACCGTGCTGCCCTTGGAAGGGTGTTTTTCTAATTGGAGGGCTGTGACTAGTGGTATTCCACAGAGATCAGTGATGGGACCATTGCTGTTCGTAGTATATATGAATGATTTGGAGGAAAATGTAACTGGTCTGATTAGTAAGTTTGCAGACGACACCAAGGTTGGTGGAATTGCGAATAGCGATGAGGACTGAATGAGGATTTAGATTGTTTGGAGACTTGGGCGGAGAGATAGCAGATGCAGTTTAATCCGGACAAATGTGAGGTAATGCATTTTGGAAGGTCTGATGCAGGAAGGGAATATACAGTGAATGGTAGAACCCTCGAGTATTGACAGTCAGAGAGATCTACGTGTACCGGTCCATAGGTCACTGAAAGGGGCAACACAGGTCGAGAAGATAGTCAAGAAGGCATACTGCATGCTTGCCTTCATTGGCCGGGGCATTGAGTATAAAAATTGGCAAGTCATGTTGCAGCTGTTTAGACCCTTAGTTAGGCCACACTTGGAGTATAGTGTTCAATTTTGGTCGCCACACTACCAGAAGGATGTGGAGGCTTTAGAGAGGATGCAGAAGAGATTTACCAGGATGTTGCCTCGTATGGAGGGCATTAGCTATGAGGAGAGGTTGAATACACTCGGTTTGTTCTCACTGGAATGACGGAGGTTGAGGGGCGACCTGTTCGAGGTCTACAAAATTATGAGGGGCATAGACAGAGTGGATAGTCAGGGGCTTTTTCCCAGGGTAGAGGGGTCAATTACTAGGGGGCATAGGTTTAAGGTGTGAGGGACAAGGTTTAGAGGAGATGTACGAGGCAAGTTTTTTACACAGAGGGTAGTGGGTGCCTGGAACTTACTGCCAGAGGAGATGGTGGAAGCAGGGACGATAGTGACATTTAAGGGGCATCTTGACAAATACATGAATAGGATGGGAATAAGGACCCTGGAAGTGCAGAAGATTTTAGTTTAGACGGCAGCATGGTCAGCACAGGCTTGGAGGGCTGAAGGGCCTGTTCCTGTGCTGTACTTTTCTTTGTTCTTTGTTCTTATGATCTTACTGACTGATGGAGCAGCCCTGCAAGGGTAAATGGCCTATTCTTGCTCCTATTTCTTATGGTTTTGCATATTTGTGCCCTGCACCTTCAGCAAAGCATCCAGAAGCTGTTCTTCCAACTCTGCTTGTCAATCCTGACCTGTTGTGGAAATTGTAATGATATGTATATATGTAGACAAGTAAAGGGTTAATTATTACATCTCGGTGTAATACAAACACTAGAGGGCACCACCAGTTCCCAGTATAAATATAAGAACTCAGGGAATCTTGGGTTCTAGTCAGTAAAGTGTAAGCAGAGAGAGAGATAGATCACAGCACAGTTAAGACTAGTTAGAAGCAGCACGTGTAGTTTAAATTTGTTATTAATTAAATATAGATTACTTTATTACTAGTTATAGTTCTGTGGAGTGTGCAAACTCAATATTAATCAATCGTTATTCAATAAATCAGTTTTGCTTTAAATTAGAGATTGGTGGTCTCTTTATAATCACACCATCAGGCCATTCTGGATTACGAAGCAAAGAGTAACGATACTTTACCAAAGAGTAACATAAGAGAAATCTGTTTATATTTCAGGGCGGTTTTTACAAAAACTATACCCACTTTAAAACAATTAGGTCTGTGGCCAGATCAAAAGAGAAAACAGCACTGTGAATTAAGCAAGCAGTCTGTGCTGGTAACAACTGGCTTGAATTGGCATATATGGTCAATGCCATGTTGAATCCTCTGTTTACTTTAGACAGAAGGCTCTAGCATGTGAAAAATGTGTTTCAGCATCACGGTTACACTTCGAGACCACCTATAAGGAGAGCTGATTCTGGGATGGGTTAAGGAGGCCTGGCATCAGTACAAAGAAAAGAACGGTTTACTCCCACTGTGTGCTTGGCATGAAAGTCTGTGCAAACCTGCAAAATGGACGCGGAGTGCCACATGGTGAACAAACACCGCACCAGCTGTGGTGCCTGGAGGCCTCATTTGAGCAATTCTTCAGCTGCTAGATATACCAGTTAACAAGACATTCATTGTTGCTGTCAAGATGTATTGGGAAGCAGAGATGTCTGAAGGGCTGCTGCATACCTTCACCGCAGGTGGCAGAATGAAAAGGACCACCATCCCTGACACATGCATGTTTAGTAGCGAATGCTCTCAATATCTCTCAGCGATTTAGAAAGGCTGGACTTAGAAAAACCTGATGGACCTGAAAAAATATTAGTGAACGAATTGATTAAAACTCTTCTTACAACTTTATTTGGATATCTTCATAGACTAGTGATGAATAATTATCAAGCATTTGCCTGATTAATGACAGACACATACCCCTGTTATTGCATTGCATTTTGCTTCTTTTCTGAATTTTACTGTGTGAAATATAAGTATCAAGTACAGTAATTGGTTAGAGTGCCAGTTAAAATAGCTTAAAAAGTAATATATTGGGCGGCACAGTGGCTTATCCCGGCTGCCTCACGGCTCCGAGGTCCCAGGTTCGATCCCGGCTCTGGGTCACTGTCCGTGTGGAGTTTGCACATTCTCCCCGTGTTTGCATGGGTTTCGCCCCCACAACCCAAAAATGTGCAGGTTAGGTGGATTGGCCACGCTAAATTACCCCTTAATTGGAAAAATGAATTGGGTACATTAAATTTAAAATTTAAAAAAAAAGTAATATATTTAGCAGAAATTGAGAACTCTGAGGGGTGACTTGAAGCATGATCAGATTTTGATTAAGCTTTAGAAGGTGCTGGAAGATGTTAAAGAGGAAATGCGATTCGGAATATAGTTTGAAGGTAGAATTGTAATTGTTATAAGCATTCTGCATTCCAGTGCCATCCTTCTGCCCTATAATACATAGATGATGGAAAAGAGGGTGACGCACCGTTTCAAATCCTTCCTGAGATATCTCTTGACTGAAAATATTTTCCTTTCTAAAACTGCCTTTATAAAACTGCAAAACCTGTTTCTTCATAAAAGGGTTCAGTAGTTGGTTCTGCATTGTGTTGTGCATGGCACAGTATTACCATGTAACATATTATAAACTGCACAATTAACGTGTCTGGGCACAACGTATTACACTCGAATATTGTTTGCATTTAAAATGGGTACTTTCCGCATAAAAAGTCTGGATATTTCACAAGTTCTTGCACGAGTAATTGGATTTTACAGAAATGAAGGATTGTGATTGTCTCTTTGGTAACACTAATAATATGCTGTCTGATATGTCGGTGTATTTGTGCTTGGCAAATTATTTTGATTGTCATGAGAAGTGCAGTTCCTCAACCTGGTTTGAATTAAAGCTGTGAGAATTGCCTCGGTCTGTACAAACACTGATATATCTGACATTTAAGTAACCCAAGCTTGGAATGTGACCTTCATTGTTTTACTGCTGCAGAATAACAAAAGGCTGGATAGATTTTAGTTGCAGCTAGCATATTTATTTCACACTGCAGATATTTTCATGATCCTATACGATCATTTTATCCCCAATTTTTAAGGGAACCATCGATGTAGGTTCAGTGACAATATTTTGCCATTGTTGTTTTAGAAATAAGTTGAAACATGTTGAAAAAGGAGTTTGGGGGCAAAAATTTGAATCCTAGGTTTTATAATTAGGAGATTTAAAAGTATAAAATCAAGGAAGTGATGTGAAACCTATGCATCTTGCTGGTTAGGCCAGCCTGATAATATACCGTCCATTTATGCACTACTCTACAAGGCCACGAGGGAGAATAAATTATCTAAAATGAAGTTCTAGAGAGGGGTTAGCTATGATTAAACTGAAGAAACTTTAGGAGCACTGAGAAGTTAAGGTGGATTAAAAGATGGCCTCAAAATAAACGGTGTAAGATGTTCGTCCACCAAAACTATTTACACTGTTTGCTGACTCAACAACCAGAGGGTATAAATTTATATTTACCCTAAAGATATGTTTAGAGAACCTTTTTTACACATTAGGATACAATATCCTTGGTGGTCGAAGCAGAATCTTGCATAGTTTTTAAAAGAGAAGTGGATAAATATTTGAAACATGTAAGAATTTAGAGTATCTTTTAGAGAGCAGGAGCAGTAGGTTGAATGACCCTTTTCTGTTGCAAAATTCTATATTTTATTGCTACATCTGGTTCCTATTGTGAGCAGATAGAAAGTAACAGCATATTTTAGCACTGGAGACTTTAGACTATAATAATGTATCTGTATCAAAGGACCTGCTCTCGAGCTACTGCATTATCAGTATGAATGCATATTGGTTGGAAGTCCATTTTTCTTTGCTTTTTTTCACTTTTTCTCAATGTGCTGATCTTTCCACATTTAGACTCCCTCTGGTATATTATTTCACCTCGTGCTTCGACAGTGACTTTTGCCAAGCTCTCCAGTTGCTTGATGGATCACATCTGAGCACAATTTCCCTCCACTTGGATGTTCAAATTAATGCTTTCAGCAGTGGCCAGTGGTACCCTCTGTTCCCTCCCCAGGCTGGAGTTATTGACCTCTGATCATGTTAGCCAGAATCGGAACAACTAATTCAACATAGACGGCAAAATAGACCCAGGGCATTGTGGTCAGGGCAGCCCAGCAGCGTATTTCTTTTACCAATTGAGCATTCGGGCAGCTATGTGGGGCAGCCCAAGTGTATCAGCCATGAAAACAATGGGGAAAATGTTAGGTGAATGGAAATAAAGCTAAAGTTCGTATTTTAGATTATTTTGATTTAGAAAGGAAGAGTTAAAATTGAGGCTGAAATTGTAGATGAAGAATTTTTTAAAAACCTGTGTAGTAATGTTTAGAAAGCAGTATATTTGATATGGTTAAGTATATGGCATGGTAGCATGATGGTTAGCACTGTTGCTTCACAGCTCCAGGGTTCCCAGAGTCTGCACGTTCTCCCTGTATCTGCATGGGTTTCCTCCGGGTGATCCAGGTTTCCTCTGGGTGCTCCAGTTTCCTTGCGCAGTCCAAAGATGTGCAGGTTAGGTGGATTGGCCATGCTAAATTGCCCTTTGTGTCCAAAAATGTTGGGTGAGGTTACTGGGTAACAGGGATAGGGAGGAGGTGTGGGGCTGAAGTAGGGTGCTCTTTCCAAGGGTCAGTGCAGATTCGATGGGCCGGATGGCCTCCTTCTGCACTGTAAACTCTATGTATATGAAGATAGAATAACTTCTGTAATACTAAATTTTATTTTGTGGCATAAATTGGATGCAGGATGGGATAGCACGTAAAAATGTAACTGATGAAAAGAAAGTGAAGAAAAGTGGATTTTGCAGTGGAGCTGATTGGAAAACATTGTGCTCTTGACCATGGAAGTAAGTTGGATTTTGGTCTGGACAAATTTGAATTTACTTCTTTGCCATTGGTAACTATAAAGTGTCAAATGAAATGAGTTTACTAACTGCTAAGCACATCCTTGATGAATACATTTGCAGGCATGAAGCAGCTCCCATAAAGGTGGGAAAACACAATGATTGTGGATGATTTCAGTGTTTAACCTCACAATTAAATATGTATGCTAATTGTTGATTGTAATGATTGTAGTACAAATTAACAAAGATTAACCATTCAATACAGAATGGTGTATGTCTTTTGGGTTCTGGCCATTACTAGATAGTTAAACATGTGGCATTGATTTTTGAAGTTAAACAACTTACTTTGAATCAGGACTGAGCACTTCTGAAGGTTTTTTAAGCAAATGCATCCTGTGATGTGACGCTAAGTCATACACACCAGAAGGGTGCCTGGATTGATTTACAATGTGTGTTGAGTTAACTGATCTTCATTTGAAGCAACAGGTGGGCCCCACTGTTCGGAGTAAAAGATCAACCAGTGTTCCTGCTTCTATTTGCTATTGAGTGACTAATGATCCTTGTTGGAAAGTGCACTGGTGATTATCGGGTGAGAACAAGATCAGATTTGCTTTCAAAACATGGCGCGAGGAGAGGTAAAGTGCTACTAATGGATTTGTGTCCAAGAAATCTAAAGGCCGGAGGAATGCATAAATACTTGGGTGTATAAAGTTGATTACTGTGAAAAGTCCCTAGTCGCCACATTCCGACGCCTGTCCGGGGAGGCTGTTACGGGAATCGAACCGTGCTGCCAGCTTGCCTTGGAAGTAATGGCTAAGCCTGCATTAAGACAACACGCTGCAATTGATCCTGTAGGGCAGTCATTTTCAAACCCTGGGTCGGGAGGGTCGCAAGGCCATGCATTCCCGATCGCGGAAAGTAGTGCCCAACGGCCGTGACCGGCTTTCAGATTACTGGCTGTCCCGCGCATGCGTGCCCCCTCAGAAGTGCGCAGGCCTGGAGCCCAAAGGGGCAGATCCTCCCCTCCTGATGTCAGCGCGCTGATCCAGGAGCAGATTTTAAAAAAAATTGATAGTCTTCCTACCTGGAGTGGCGGCAGAGAACAGGTCATGTGCTCCATACACTGACGTCACATGCCCTCGGATGAGAGAGATTCCTCCATTTTATTAGCAGCAAGCAACAGGACTGAAGAATTTAAAATGAATCATTTTGTAATGAGGAAGAGGGGGCCAGAGACACAAACAGGCCAGAATATCATAACTAAACCTGCTGGAGAGTGCGGCTCAGGAGAGTCCACAGCAGGCCAAGCAGTGCTGGTGTGAGCTCCAGGGCCTTTGGTGAACAACCCATGAAATGAAGAAGGAGCTGTAAACAGGATCAAAGCAGCATAACTAGATATTGGAAATTGGTTATTGGAATAACTAGAAATTGGATAGGATGGACGTAGGGAAGTTGTTTCCATTAGCTGGGGAGACTAGGACGCGGGGGCACAGCCTTAGAATAAAAGGGAGTCACTTTAGAACAGAGATGTGGAGAAATTTCTTCAGCCAGAGAGTGGTAGGTCTGTGGAATTCATTGCCACAGAGGGCGGTGGAGGCCGGGACGTTGAGTGTCTTTAAGACAGAAATTGATAAATTCTTGATTTCTCGAGGAATTAAGTGCTATGGGGAGAGAGCGGGTAAATGGAGTTGAAATCAACCATGATTGAATGGTGGAGTGGACTCGATGGGCCGAATGGCCTTACTTCCGCTCCTATGTCTTATGGTCTTATAAAGGTGATTACTTGAGGTGTGGGTTATTAATTGTGCCACTGGACAGCACGGTGACACAGTGGTTAGCATTGCTGCATACGGCGCTGAGGACCTGTGTTCGAATCCCGGCCCTGGGTCACTGTCCGTGTGCAGTTTGCACATTCTCCCCGTGTCTGCGTGGGGTTCGCCCCCACAACCCAAAGATGTACAGGGTAGGTGGATTGGCCACGCTAAATTGCCCCTCAATTGGAAAAAATAATTGGGTACTCCTAAATTTAAAAACAAAAAAAACAAAAAAAATTAATTGGTGCCACTGCAAATCAGGATGCCAAGTTCATGTGTGTTATATGCAGGTAAGCAGTGGCAAATAAAAGTTTAAAACCCTCAAAACTTCAAAGGCATTTGAAGACTAAGCATTTTTTTTCGGGGCAGCATGGTAGCACAAGTGATTAGCACTGTTGCTTCAGAGCACCAGGGTCCCAGGTTTGATTCCCTGTTGGGTCACTGTCTGTACGGAGTCTGCACAATCTCCCCATGTCTGCGTGGGTTTCCTCCGGGTGCTCTGGTTTCCTCTCACAGTCCAAAGACGTGCAGGTTAGATCGATTGGCCATTATAAATTGCCTATAGTTACCAAAAATGGTTGGATGGGGTTATTGGGTTGCAGGGATAGGGTGGAAGTGAGGGTTTAAGTGGGTCGGTGCAGATTCGATGGGCCGAATGGCCTCCTGCACTGTGTGTTCTGTGTTCTGTGATGCAGTGAGAACTTAAATCATCAGCTGAAGTCCTTAACAGAAATGTAACATTGAAAATGAGAAAGCAAGTGAGATCGTGAGGACCAAGCAGGCTCACCCCTTACATTTAGGATTCCCTAAAGGTAAACATGCAGGTTGAATCTGTGATTAAGAAAGCGAATGCAATGTTGTCATTTATCTCAAGAGGGTTGGAATATAAAAGCAGCGATGTGCTACTGAGCCTTTATAAGGCTCTGGTTAGGCCCCATTTGGAGTACTGTGTCCAGTTTTGGGCCCCACATCTCAGGAAGGACATACTGGCACTGGAGCGTGTTCAGCGGAGATTCACACGGATGATCCCTGGAATGGCGGGTCTAACATATGATGAACGGCTGAGGATCCTGGGATTGTATTCATTGGAGTTTAGAAGGTTAAGGGGAGATCTAATAGAAACTTACAAGATAATACATGGCTTAGAAAGGGTGGACGCAAAGAAACTGTTTCCGTTAGGCGAGGAGACGAGGACCCGTGGGCACAGCCTTAGAATTAGAGGGGGTAAATTCAGAACAGAAATGCGGAGACATTTCTTCAGCCAGAGAGTGGTGGGCCTGTGTAATTCATTGCCGCGGAGTGCAGTGGAGGCCGGGACGCTAAATGGCTTCAAGGCAGAGATAGATAAATTCTTGATGTCGCGAGGAATTAAGGGCTACGGGGAGAATGCTGGTAGGTGGAGTTGAAATGCCCATCAGCCATGATTGAATGGCGGAGTGGACTCGATGGGCCGAATGGCCTTACTTCCACTCCTATGTCTTATGGTCTTATGGTCTTATTAAAGGTAAAAGAAAATGGTGGGCTGCGAAGGATAGCCGATGGGTAAAAATGGATCCTGAGCAAAATAGTTTGAAAAACAGTGCTGTAAGATAACCCCTATATAGTCATGAGATTGGTCTGTCCTGCAAACCAGGCTGTGTAATGGAATGGTTTAGTTTTACATCAGTTAAACCACATCAAAAAAAGGAAAGATCTGCACCATTGTTGTCTGAGATTGGTTTTGAATATGGCAGGTAACAGCTGGCCAGTGGTTGAAGTGATTTACAGCTGTAAAGATGTACCTTCAAGCTCTTGCTTGTGGTTGCTTTAGTTTCTGGCATATGATCCCAATATTTTAGCTGTGTTGCTATGGCATCAATTGTAGGCTACAGTAAGATTCTTTTCACAGTACATTTTT
The DNA here is from genome assembly GCF_902713615.1 of Scyliorhinus canicula. Lineage (NCBI taxonomy): Eukaryota > Metazoa > Chordata > Chondrichthyes > Carcharhiniformes > Scyliorhinidae > Scyliorhinus > Scyliorhinus canicula. The sequence goes on along the minus strand of NC_052169.1, from coordinate 5,962,125 downwards.
TCCATATGACGACTCTATTTATCTCCAGCCCACATATTCAGTCCATCCAGAAACCTAGCAAACAATATAGCAGCAAAGCACATTGAAAGCTGTACCAAATTATATGAAAATATCAAATTTAAGTTGAGTTCCATCATATTATTACTTGTAACATTAAAAGCTCCCGAACAATGGTCGCAAACAAGCTGTGGTCTGTGGCAATGCTGGAATTCAGGATAACATCGGAGTGTGGTAAGTGACTTAATACGTGGAAGGATGCGAAGCTTAAAAATTGCAGATCGCGGCTATGCTTCACATTTCAAAAGTGGTCTCAATTTAAATGAATGTTGAACAGTTTATCAAGTAAACTGCATATTGTCAGGATCTGTGATGTTGGTAAGAGAATAGAATTATTGTCCCTTAAATGGTAGATTATGTTCTGAGTTCTAAAATTTCAATAGCCGAGTGGAAAAAGTATTAATTTTCCATATTGGGAAAGAGCCATGATTTGTATATGGAAAAGATATCTGATGATGTTTAGACTACTGAATTACTTCATTGCAAAGAATGAGAACGATTTCTTCCTATAAGAAATATTTGTCAGGAAGTAATTATAGAGAGCTTTTATATACATCAAATTGGAATAGTCAGAAAATTAACTTGTCGCCCTCACAACCCAAAGATGTGCAGGTTAGGTGGATTGGCCACACTAAATTGCCCTTTAATTGGAAAAAATGAATTGGGTACTCTAAATTTTCATTTCGTTTCAAATTTATTTAAAAAAAATTAACTTGAAAACCTTTCCACCAAAGCTTTCTAGACTTGCTCACATATGGAATGCACACTCTCTCCCTATTGAAAAATCTATTTAGCCAAGTCCACAGTGCTTTGGCACAGGTTGGCAACAGCTCCCAAGTGTGCACAGGTCGTTGGCAACAGCTCACAAGTGTGCACAGGTATATGTTGGAGTTTAGTGAGTTAAAATTGTACAGCTTGCCAGCATAGAGAATGTAAGTTTCCAGCTGCTTGTTTGGCTGGGACAGACCCATGCTTTGAGACATTTATTTGCAGGTTTTTCTGGAGCTTAAGTAAGAAATATTCCAGTTCTCAGTGATGGCTGTACACCTACAGGCACCATTAGTGAACTTGACCTCCTTTCCATTCAGCAGTACCCAAGCCAACTTGGCCCCAATGCGGTACTGCTTTATTTTTGTCTCTTTCTCCCTGCCGATTGACCCAATGAAAGTAGTACTAGCTGGAGAGAATTGCTTCACAGCCAGCCAGTTTATTTCTGGATTAGTACTTTTATAGACCTTTATTTAATCAGCAAAAAATTAAAGCTGTGCTTAGCAGTTTGGTCCATGTGGAATTCCAAACTAGCAGCATGCCATAGTTCTCCATTTTATTTGATATATTAAACCATTAAAGTAAATGAAATAGAAACAGAAAATGCTGGGAATACACAGCAGGTCTGGCCAGCATCTGTGGAGAGAGAAACAGAGTTAATGTTTCAGGTTGATGACCTTCTGATGCGCTTAGTCCAGGTGAGTATTTGAAGCATTTTTGGCTTTTATTTCAGATTTGATGGCATCTGCATTAATTTTGCTCTTGTGTTATGAGGGGGAGATATTAGGAACTTGGTTCCAGACATGGGATCCACCTAACCTGCACATCTTTGGGTTGTGAGGGCGACAAGTTAATTTTCTGACTATTCCAATTTGATGTATATAAAGATGTAGTAGGCAATTTAAGGGTTAACAGACTGAGAGAAAAAAACTGCATGGAGTCAGAGGGATACACCCACACCTAGCCTGAGTTAGCTGTCCCATTCAGATTTAGTGGGAATACACAGGATGTCCCTGTTCAGCCATGGTGATCCACTCAAGATCCATTGTCCTTCGGGTCACTCTTGTTGACCAGCCATTAGCCCATTACAGAGTCTGATGGCCTCTTTTTTTGTCTGTAAATGGGAGGTTCGTTATGTATCAACTGCAAGGTTCTGTTCTTTTGTATCAATGGGAGTAAGAAATCAGACAGCCAAAATAAAGAACATAGAATAAAGATAACGGGTTCTAGTCTGGACACCTCGGAGAATATCTTTGTTTGAGGGGCTGGGTGGAGCTCGGAGAGAGAGGAAGAATCCTGATTAAACAGGTTGAGGGAGAAGGATTTGAAAAGTTACAAAGGTCATGGAAAGCTGTTCCAGAGACAGAAAAGGGTTCTGAAGTAACTTAACAGAAGAAAAATTGCTTTGTAATTGCAAGTATCATCTTTGCCTGCCAGTGCACGTGGTATGAGAGCTGCATGTTACTTTGAAGTGCTCTTTAATGGGAACTTGTGTGTTAGAGTTAAGAAACTACATGTAATCTGTAGGATTGAAGTTTCAAATTTTGTTTATCTTTTGTTTTAATAAAGTTTGTTTATAAAATAACCAAACCCTATTTCTTATGTTGTCACTCATGGAATGAGTTGGTCTTTCCTCACCGCATTAAACATAAAACCATTATGGATCTGGTCCAGTATCTTAGCCACTGCTGAGAGCTGACCAGGTGTCCATAACACTTGCATCAAATTAAATAACCAGATTATCAAAATCCTGGTGGATTAAAGTTGTTCATGGCATAATTTATATAATACTTGTGCCTCAACCCATTGAATGACTTACATTGCAGGTGAATCTGGATCAAAATAATGTTGCTATTAGTTTTCTGCAAATAAATTAGCATGGGAATGATATGAAGACCGTTCACTACTATGAGAAATAAAAGTGTACTTATAGAATGTTGCATGTTGGCATCAGTATTGTACATTTTTATGCTCTTGGATCATGTGCTTTTATATTGAAACAGCATGTGGGAGGTTCAGATTTATTGTTGGTTCAAATACTGTATGTGTATTCGTAGCAGGTTTACAGTAATGGACCCGAGTTACTAACTGACCATTCTTTGGGGAACTTGGATTCTGATTAGTTTTGATGGTGAGAACAGAACCATTGACAATTGGACAGCCTGTCAGTAAATTAAAACTGAAGATTGACTGATGTTACTTCCTCTAATATCATAACAGATTTACAAAGTTTGATCTAGGGCACCGAAGATTATTGCTGCACCAAACTTACTTTTCACCACTTTGAGGAAACTAAAAGCTTGATATCAAACAAAAATAGGAAACTTCAGATGAAGGTCTCCACCCAAAGTGAATGTTGTATATATTAGACTCTATGTTTATATTTTAGACTGAGTACAATAATTGGAAGCCTGAAAGTGAGAATGAAGGCTCAAGAATGCTGGATCTGATTTTGATATACTTGTAGGTGAAAAGATTTACTCACTTGCGTCATATGAGAATAGCTTCACAACCCATTTTTGTGCACTTAAAGTGCAAAGAAATATTGCAGACCAATATTCTCAAACATGCTACAATTCCTCCCCCAGTGCAGCCATCATCCTCGAAAAGCTCTGTTGTAAAAATGAATTCTGAATTGCCAACAGCAGGACCATCAATTTAGATCATCTAGTTCCTAGTTGAGAGGTGAAAGTTTAAGTGTTTCAGGTATAGCTGCGTGTTTCCAATTTTCGTAATCTATCCATGTACCACTGATTTTTATTGATGCAAAAAACAATATGGAAACGCTGTAACTGGAGAATCTGGTGCCAGAGTTCAACAGTTTAAAAAAAAATATTAGGTTAGGGAAAGACCTATTGCACTAGTTTCAGTCCTTTACAACAAAGCTGGGGTGGGATTCTCTCAGCCCGGGGCCAGGCTGGAGAATCCCCGCGACCGGTGCGAATCACACCACGCGATTCTCTGCAGAGCAGATTGTCCTCCGATGTGGCCTGGCCCGCGATCGGGGCCCACCGATTGGCGGGCCGGCCTCTCTGGCTGACGGCCTCCTTCCTTCCGTGCCAGCCCCTGTAGTCGTGCACCATGTTGCATCGGGACCGGCGCTTTGAAGGAAGCGACTGCGCATGTGCGCGTTGGCGCCGGTGCCACTACTGGCAGGGGCCAGAATTACTGATCCTTAGGCTGTGTTGAAGCCGTTGAGAAACGCGATGGCGTTTCTGACGGCGCCAACACAGCCTCAGGATCACAGAATCTCACCCCAGGTTTCTGCCCATCCTTTGACAAATAATTGGTTTTCTACTGATGAATTTGAATCTTGATGCAGCATAAATGTTCTGCGCACCTTGGCTAACAAGTTAATTAACTTTCTCTTAATGGAGGGCAGCACGGTGGCGCAGTGGTTAGCACTGTGGCTTCACGACGCCGAGGTCCCAGGTTCGATCCCGGTCCTGGATCACTGTCCTGTGGAGTTTGCACATTCTTCCCGTGTCTGCGTGGGTTTCACCCCCACAACCCAAAAGATGTGCAGGATAGGTGGATTGGCCACGCTAAATTGTCCCTTAATTGGAAAAAAAAAATGGACACTCTAAATTTTAAGGAAAAAAAACCTTTCTTCTAATGAATGCATTTTTACAAAAATCTACCTTGAGCAGTAGATGTTGTGTCCTGTATTCTGCTTTACCTGCATGGCTCGGGTGCGTAGTGTTGATTAAAGAACACAAAGCTTTGTTAACGAAAAAAGCTATAAATTTATTACACTACTAACTAAGATTCGTTCACATTCCTAAAGTAGAAGGTTATTGTATAAAACTATGCTATCTCTAACTTACAGAACTGTCAAGTATACAACTGCGCTCTACGCCTGACACTCTTCCAGCTCTCTCCTAACTCTCAACTCTTGATCATCTTCTAATCCCAGAATGTCCATGTCACGTGATATATATGACTCTTCTGTGGTTCCCTCTAGTGGTATGAATCATTTATCGTTAACTCTTTACATACCAGTCAATATACAGTAGAGACTAATAATATTTCTGGAGGCTTTTTGTTTCAAATAAATGCACATGGTCACATGAGTAGCATTTGGAAAGGGAAGGAGACTGATATGCAACTGTAGCTTGTGGGCGACTTGTCTCAGCCAGATGATCTGATAATCTTGTGATGTAACATGTCACAAATGGCAGCACGCTCTCCATCCACTCCATAGGAATACTAAATTTTGGCTCTGACTGCATTGGCAGCCGAAGGCCTAATTGTTGTCAGATTGGTGAGATAGTTAAAAGTGGTGTGACTTTTCTCTGTATTTCTTTGAACACCACTGGCACTTGAAACCATGGTAGATGCTGTGAGCTGCACATGTGCTGCTATTCTGGATAGAAAATCAATGCGCAAATTAACATTTCCAAGTAGGTTGATTGACTACCTTGAAAAATGTTCTATAAATGTCAAGCCGGATGATTATCCAATCTTTTTTTAAATATAAATTTAGAACATCCAATTCATTTTTTCCAATTAAGGGGCAATTTTAACGTGGCCAATCCACCTAACCTGCACATCTTTGGGTTGTGGGGGTGAAACCCACGCAGACACGGGGAGAATGTGCAGACTCCTCACAGACAGTGACCCAGGGCCGGGATTTGAACCCGGGTCCTCAGCGCCGTAGGTAGCAATGCTAACCACTGTGCCACCGTGCCGCCCCGATTATCGTGGGCAGCACGGTAGCATGGTGGTTAGCATAAATGCTTCACAGCTCCAGGGTCCCAGGTTCGATTCCCGGCTGGGTCACTGTCTGTGCGGAGTCTGCACGTCCTCCCCGTGTGTGCGTGGGTTTCCTCCGGGTGCTCCGGTTTCCTCCCACAGTCCAAAGATGTGCGGGTTAGGTGGATTGGTCATGCTAAATTGCCCGTAGTGTCCTAAAAAAGTAAGGTTAAGTGGGGAGTTGTTCGGTTACGGGTATAGGGTGGATACATGGGTTTGAGTAGGGTGATCATGGCTCGGCACAACATCGAGGGCCGAAGGGCCTGTTCTGTGCTGTACTGTTCTATGTCTATGTCTATCCAATCTTAAGAACTTTATCATCAGCAGGCAAAATCTGCCATGAATTCTATGAAGATTTCAAATTGTGTGTCAGCTGTTGAAAATCGCTTATTGTCACGAGTAGGCTTCAAATGAAGTTACTGTGAAAAGCCCCTAGTCGCCACATTCCGGCGCCTGTTGGTAGCACACGCTCTTGATTCACAAGGTTCAGGGTTCAAGTGCCACTCCCAAAGCCCAGGAGATGGAGGATCAGATGGTGCCAAACACTGGGGCTCGGGATCTGGGGAGGTCCCGGGCCTAGGCTCCTTGTGTTTCAAAGTTTCTCCTTGTCCGCACTGAACAGCCAGAGATGTTTAAGTTGGTCTGCCAGTGTCAGGTCAATTTCTCGAGATGCTGCTGCCAACATACAGGCAGTTTTTGTTAAGTTGCGAGGAAACCACAAACCTGCCTGAAGATGAGCAACAGCAACAACTGAGTGTTCCTGTTTGAAAAATAAGTCAGTCAAACCCTACAATTTTACCATTGTTGGTAGTTGGTTTTGGGGGAAGATTGGAGAGGGAAAGTGGGAGGAGATTAGTTACAGATTTAAATTGTTTTTATAAATGTAGTAATTTATTTGTGGATCATAGTGCATCAGTAACCAGTTTTATACTGCACATGATTCTCACGTCTTTTCCATTGTCTTCAATCTTGTCCTTTGTCTACTTACCTGATATCTCACTGTATTGTGGTGCATTTTGAGGGTTCTTTTTGCATATTGTGTTACCATCCCAGTTGATATAACTGGATAGGAAGATTCCAAAATGCAAAGCTGGCTTAAAAGACTGTAACTTTTACCTTTTAAAAAAAATAAACAGTGGAGGAAGAGTCACAGGACCGCTAATTTGTTTTAACAAGGACAAAAACGTATATTAAACATGAAAAGTTGGATTATTATACAATAGTTTAACAAATATGCACAGATTTAAGGATTAATATGGATTACAAAGTACACGTTAACCTGCAATGGTCTCATTAACACAAAGTCTCTTTTAAGCACACCGTTTGGCTGTGGCCAAATACACTCACTCTACTCTGAACCCAAGTTAGTGTCTGTGGTTTTTCTCCTCAGAATTCCCCCACATGATTTTCACACGAGAGTTTCCAAATGCCACTCCCAAAAACATGCTTTAAAATCATCTTTCATAAATATGCTTTCCCTTAGTGGTTTTCATTCTGAAATCCGGACCAGGTTTTCCAAATGACACTTTCAAACAAAGCGTCCGCTCCACTTTTAACAGGGAATGCCGTCCAGGATTTCACATCACACCCTTTTAGGTTTCCTTTGTCTTAACTGCTTTTACACAAACTCCGAGATCCAGCCACAATTTCCATAGTTATTATATCAACTCTCACTCCACAGGCTGTAGCAAAATCTGACAAACCTGAAAATCCTTCAGATATTGTCTTCGTCTTCTCCTCAGCTCTGCCTGCCTTTACTGAACAGTTCACTGTGCTAGTACCTTGAACCTCAGACATATCGGAAAATTCTCATCATTTCTCTAAGTTTCCTTAACTAACTGCTCTTCAAATCTCTGCACTTGTTTTCTTAAGCATTACTCCATGGTATGGCTTTTCTCCCAGCAAAGCTGAGAGAGATGTTCCCCCTCTTGCCTTCTACACCAACTGCTTCTCTAGCAGAGCTGTGAGAGCTGCCTTCTCTTTCATGACCTATCTCCAACTGCAATCAAATTAGCTGAATTAAAACTTAAAAGCTTCTCTACCTTACAAGGCCCCAGTTGCTAAGCAACCACTGTTGGTTTATTTGTCCTTCATGCCGTAGCCCTCTTCGAGCTCAATAGAAATACAGTAGGAATTTAACCAACCCCCCACATACAAACACATTTGTTTAACATGAATCTAACTATAAGTTGTACCCTTCCAGGTACAGGAACATTAAACACACTTAAAACTAATGTTTACCAATACACATATAAATCCCTTAAAATGGCGAAGGTGTGATGAATAGTTGATATTTTAAAATTGTAGTGAGGAGAAGCAATCAGCAAACTCTTCAGATTTGCGGATCATGAAACAATGCATTTTTGAACCATTCAACCTGGCCTCCTGAAAGTTCTGTTTCACAGGCTCCTGCGGGCCCTGAAACAGGAGAAGCACTGGGGGCCATGATTTCCCTCACTGGCTCTGCCCACTTTAAGGCTTGAGGACATAAATCAAGGCTTCCACTTTAATGAAGTACTGAAGTAGCACTGCACTCTGCACTGTCAGAGATGCCATTGTTTGATGAGTTGTTTAAATAGAGGTCTGCTTGGGTGGATGTAAAATATCCCGTGACATTAATTCGAAGAGCAGAAGAGTTATCCCATGTGTATTGATGAATATTTGTCTCAAATCAATCACAGAAAACAAGTTATTTGGTTGATATCACGCTACCGTTTGTGGAGGTTCATTGAGAGCAAGTTAGCTTTGTCACGTTTCCTATATTCCAACAGTGACTACATATCAGAAAAGTACTTAATTGACTGCAAAGCACTTTGAGATGTCCAGTGGGTGGGAGATGCACTTTATAAATGCAAGTTTTTCTTTTTAATTTGCAACAAAACGTAGTTTTACAGTTGAGAGAAGTGAAAGGTTAAATCAGGCCCCAAGCACTTTAAAGTTTGTGGATTTTCCTAATGATGTTTCTGTTTTTCTTTGATCTTTTAACCATTTCCCCAAGATACTTGATGTGGCTTTGACTTGCTCTATTTAATGTTAAACCATTTTTTAATTCTTTTTTTAAAATAAATTTAGAGTACCCAATTCATATTTTTCCAATTAAGGGGCAATTTAGCGTGTTCAATCCACCTATCCTGCACATCTTTTGGGTTGTGGGGGCGAAACCCACGCAGACACGGGGAGAATGTGCAAACTCCACACGGACAGTGACCCAGAGCCGGGATCGAACCTGGGACCTCGGCGCCGTGAGGCCGCAGGGCTAACCCACTGCGCCACCGTGCTGCCCGCATTTTTTTATTCTAATACGATTTCAATTAAAAGGAATATGTTGTTTATCTTTGTCAATCTAAATGGACCATTTTGTTTCTCGCAAATCATTTTAGTTTTGGAATTGTGGCTCAAGACTTGAATAATTCCTAAGACTGTTAGGAATGAAGAATACAAGTTACGCTAGTGCTTATTTCACTAGAGCTGGGATGGTTATAGATGACCTTTTTAAAATTCATTGACATGATGTGGGCTTTGCTGGCTAGGCCAACATTTATTTCACATCCCTAATGATAATGTGATGATGCAGAATACCAGCCTGCTTCAAACTGCATATTTCTTTCAATATGAAATTTAAGATTGACCAATATATTGTGAATATACAATGGATCTTGCTCAGTCATATTTCTAGCAAGAAGCTTACTGTAGCTATTGTGAAGACCACAACTAGGTTGCCTGGCCCATGTTCTAGAAGCTTTTGAACACTCCAGTTGTCAATGGTTTCTAAAGAAGATCATAGGCATTTAATCTATAAACTCCCATAACAACCCAGCAGACATTTGGAATTGTTTAGCTTTGAGGCACACATTTGATTTGTTAATGTTTTCAGAGTGACAGTCATTATCTATAATGGCTGATTCATCAGGATCTTTTGAAAGTAAGGAAGGTGTAAATAATAGCACCTGTGACATTAAAACCCTTTTTAAAAGGCTCAGATGTGGTTACTCCTCTTTAGTTTGTTGTTTAGCACTCTCTCTGTACTACACTGCAGCGTCAGCTTATGTTGTGTATAAATATTACATTTGGAAATTTGAATGCACTAGAAAATTATCTGACTATCAACTTTGAGAAGAAAGGGCAGCATGGTGGCACAGTGGTTAGCACTGCCACCTCACGGGCCGAGGTCCCAGGTTCGATCCCGGCCCTGGGTCACTGTCCGTGTGGAGTTTGCACATTCTCCCCGTGATTGCGTGCGTTTCGCCCCCACAACCCAAAGATGTGCAGGGTAGGTGGATTGGCCGCGCTAAATTGACCCTTAATTGGAAAAAATTAATTGGGTACTCAATTTTTTCAAAAACTTTGAGAAGAATAGCTGTAGTCCAGTGGACAGATTCAACATTTTTAAAATGTTTAAAAAAATATTTGAATTTATTTTTTAACATTTTATGCGTAAAACAAACACAAAACAAAAAGAGCTCCAAACCTCCACTCCAACAAGACCAGCCTGTGAGCAATCAGTGAAGTGAAAGCTAAAACATCCGTTTCCCCCCCAGGCATGCAGGTCCGACACCCCAAATATGGCCCCCAGGGGACTGGGCTCCAAATCCAAGCGCGAGATCTCTGACATGGTGCTGATGAAGACGTCCAAAATTTATCCAACTTCGGGCAGGACCAGAATATATGTACATGGTTGGCCAGGCCCCTCACACACCTCTTGCAAGTATCCTCCGCTCCCTCAAACAGCCGGCTCATCCTTGACCTAATCAGGTGTACCCTGCGCACCACTTTAACTGCATTAATCCGAGTCTCACGCACAAGGTTGAGGTGTTCACCCTCTGCAACACCTCACACCACGACCCCTCCTCCAGCACCACCCCCAACTTCTTCTCCCACTTGGCCTTAGCACCCTCCAACGATGCTCTATCCTTCTCCAGAATCTTCCCATAAATTGCCGAGATGCCCCCCCAACCCCATCATGGGCAACACCTCCTCCAACTTGGAAACTTAAAAAAATTCTAGCACTATCTTTTCATATTTATTTTCTTTCTGTACATTCATACATTTTCCAAATTATTATTATTTTTCTTTCACAGGATGCGAGCATCACTGGCAAGGCCAGCATTTATTGCCCATCTATAACTGCCATTGAGAAGGCAGTGTCCTCCTTGAACCAGTGTAGTCCATGTAGTGTCGGTACATGCGCACTACTACTAGGAAGTTCCAGGGTTTTGACCCAGCGACAGTAAAGTCAGGATGGTGTGTACCTTGCAAGAGAACTTGTAGGTGTTGGTGTTCCCATGCATCTGCTGCACTAGTTCTTAATGGGAAAGATCATGGGTTTGGAAGGTGCTGCCTAAGGAGCCTTGGTGAGTTGTTGCCGTGCTACATGGTGTACACTACTGCCATTCTGTGTAGGTGGTGGATGGAATGATTGTTTAAGGTATTGGAAGAGTGCTGATCAAGTGGACTGCTTTGCTTTGTCCTAGATGATGTTGAGCTTCTTGTGTTGTTGGAGCTGTAGTCATCCAGGCAAGTAGAGAGTATTCCAGTTGACTCCTGACTCTGCCTTGAATAAATTTAGTCACCTAACCTCTAAGAGGAAGAGAATTTTGCAGATTAAACCCTCCGAGGCACAATATTTTCTTCTTCAAAGGGAGACTCTTATTCGTAAATTGCGTTTACTAGTTCTAGTTTCTCCCAGAAGACGAAACATCCTATCCATAACCACCTTATCAAGTCCCCTCATATGTTTCTATCAGGTCACCTCTCATTCTTCTAAACTCCAATGGGCATAGATCCAAGCTGTTCAACATTTCTTCAGAACATCCTGTCATTCCAAGAATGAGTCAAGTGATCCTTCCCCGCTCTGCTAACGCAATTATATCCTTTTTCAAATAAGAAGACCAAAACTATACACAGTGCTACAGATGTTGTCTCACTAATTTCCTGTACAGCTGTAATATAACTTCCCTACTTTCACATTCTGTTCCCCTTGCAATAAATACCAACATTCCATTTGCCTTCCTAATCACTTGCTGTACCTGCATACTATTTTTTTTTGTGATTCATGCATCAAGGCACTCTGAGCCTATACCCCTCCTCGGAGTTCTGCAACATCTCTCCAGTTTCTGTTTTTTGTACCAAAGTGAACAAGTTCACATTTTCCATGCAACCACCTGTGCAAAATACCTCCGTAACGATATCATTGTTAATTCTGTAGCTTGGCACTCCCTTCCAAAGTGCGCGCACTTGTAAATTTCAGATCATCAGAAGGCACTGGCTTGCTTACAGGAATTACATCTCGGCTGTGAAGAGTTGGGAGAAACCTGAATTATAACAGTCCATGCTGGAAATGGAAGACAGTAGCTTAAGTAAAATATATGCTTGTACGTGGAAATTTGCCTAGAAAATGAAATATTGCTCATCGTGCAGACTTTGACACTTGACGTGAATTTCCTAAACCAATGATGACTTTAATTGTAAGAAGTCTTACAACACCAGGTTAAAGTCCAACAGGTTTGTTTCAAACACGAGCTTTCGGAGCACGGCTCCTTCTTCAGGTGAATGGGCCTCCACATCATGACTTTAATTGTGTTAGACTGATTACTCAGTACCATCTGACATGTGAGCTGTGTCACGGGAGCACTGAATTCATAGGAACAGCTGTAAGGAAGGAACAGTAACAACAAATAAACTATGCAGTAGCAGTTAAGAGAACTTTCAAGTGTTTTTTTTTTCATTGTTATTACAGACAATTAACTTTATTCTCAAGTCAGACTAACGTTGAACCAATCTGGATAGCAGATGAATATGAACAAAATTTGGGAATGGTTTTATATTTAAACAGATTTAAATGATGACTACATTTTTATTATGAGCCCTTGTGATGTGTCATCTTGCCCACATTACAAACAGCTTTACCATAAAAGTGGAAGTATAATTATGGCTTGCATCATTACCTGCTTGGTTTCTCTATTGGTTAGTGAGATCTCACAGGAACTATTATTTTTTAAACTATTATTTTAAGTAACAATTTGCCAGTGTGACAACATGGGATCTCATTATTAGAATCACGTTTACAATATGTTTATGCTGTTTCTTTGTCTATTTGCTCTGTCAGTTGTTACAAACCACGCCGATAAATGCAAGCGTGTTCCAAAACCCAATAGGATAGTAGTGTGAGGTGTTTTTTGGTATAATGAGGAATTGTGGACAACCTCAACCTTAGGTAGCACAAGTGGCTGGCACTGTGGCTTCACAGCGCCAGGGTCCCAGGTTCGATTCCTCGCTGGGTCACTGTCTGTGCGGAGTCTGCACGTTCTCGCCGTGTCTGCGAGCGTTTCCTCCGGGTGCTCCGGTTTCCTCCCACAGTCCAAAGACGTGCAGGTTAGGTGGATTGGCCGTGATAAATTGCCCTCAGTGACCAAAAGGTTAGGAGAGGGTTATGGGGATAGGGTGCAAGTGAGGGTTTAAGTGGGTCAGTGCAGACTCGATGGGCTGAATGGCCTCCTTCTGCACTGTATGTTCTATGTTCAAGATGGACTATTATGCACTTAAAAAGATTATTATTATCATTATTATAAGTATACTGATGACTATACTCTCTCAATTTTACATGAAACTATCCCTTGATCACCAAACCTGGGCAGCATGGTAGCACAAGTGGATAGCACTGTGGTTTCACAGCGCCAGGGTCCCAGGTTCGATTCCCCGCTGGGTCACTGTCTGTGCAGAGTTTGCACGTTCTCCCCGTGTCAGTGTGGGCTTCCTCCGGGTGCTCCGGTTTCCTCCCACAGTCCTAAGACGTGCAGGTTAGGCGGATTGGACATACTAAATTGCCCTTAGTGTCCAAAGGTTAGGAGGATTATTAGGTTACAGGGATAGGGTGGAAGTGAGGGCTGAAGTGGGTCGGTGCAGACTCGATGGGCCGAATGGCCTCCTTCTGCACTGAATGTTCTATGTTTACCTGACTCAGAGACATCTCATTTCCCAAGCAACATCTAATTTTAAATCCAGCAAATAATTACCACAAGCAGGTTAAGGTGGCCACATCTGGGAAATGGTCTTCAGGTTCAGCAAAATCTGAAAATAGCTGCTTTCTTTTCGGACACTATTGGGCACGATTTATTGGAAGAATTTCTAAGTGCCTTTTTGGGCGCGTTGGCGGGATGTTTCGCGATGGCCGCGTTGACGAGATCATGGCCCCTATTTAATGGCACTGTCTCAAGTGATTTGTTCATGTCAGACAAAATTATTCTTCCCTCTCACTGACCACATGTCCATTCTCTCGCTGGATCTACATTGAGCCATCTGAAGTTGCCCCCACCCCCGCCCCCTTCAGAGAGCTCAGAGGAGACCACCATCAATGTATCACAGCTATCATCGCCCGCACTCTCCACCAGCGCAGAGACATACACCTCCGTATCGGGGTGACACTGTTGGACAGGCTTTTGGGGCACAACCTGGTCCGCACCACACTTGCTGATGCACATCAGGTGGAGGCAGGAATATCCAAGGGAGACAGCAGTTGCAGTCTGCTGGATCCCAGACTCGGCTAGCTCCCAGTCAGATGCTGAGCCTCTGGACGAGGTTCTCCCAGTGCTGGTGCAGATGATAGTACACAGCCATGACATTCATGAGGGGATGCCAGTGACATTCCAGCGAGTGCATATCTGATTGGAGAAGTCTCAAAGACTATGGGTGCTGGAGATGATGTTGCCGATGCGTGACATTGAGGCCAGCACCGCTAGGATGGCGACTGCAGTGGAAAATCTGGAGCACGAAGTCAGCGACTTGAGTGGTCGTGCCCAAGGCATGGCTCAATCCGTCACAACCATGGCTGAGGGCCTCAACGTCATGTCTCAGTCACCACGTCATGTCCCAGTCACTGAGGGACATGTCCCAGATGCAGGTGGAGATTGCCGAGGCACTGACTACCATCACTGAGGGTGGTGCAGACAACGTGGAGCCACCAGCACTGGCCAAGCCAGATGGCTGAGAGGACCCTGGAGCTCACTCCAACTGTCCCTCTGTTCCATGGGGACCCCCAGGGACCCAGACACTATCAGGGAGGAGGGAGCACTCGAGGCCAAGCCGAGGCCTGCCACCAAGGAGCCCAATCTCACCAGAACCAAATCCTGGCATCTACATATTCCACTGATGTTTAAGGTGCAGTTGAACATCCTTGACGTCCGGTGTGTTTAACACGCGGTGAGGTGCCTGTTACATGCAGCACTCACCCCTCCAACAACAAAAGCATCAGCAATCTCCAAAAGCATTTCTTCAATGGCATCATCAGGTGGCTCATTTGGATCAGTGTCGCGCACCAGGTCCCACAGCGTCGTCTTGCTTCAAACTGGATTGCCTTCTGGATTCATACGCCCCCCTGAACCCGATTGTTCGAGGACCCAGTTATCTTAGAAAAGATTGTCCTTCTTTCCAGCTACACAAAAGTAAGGAAACAACAAAAGCAGCCGCCAGCAGCAGCAAGTGGCACAAACAACTTGCAAATATTTTAGTTTATTGACTGTATCAAAATAAAAAAGACAATACAATGAGGACACCATCACAGCACCCAGAACACACACTTTCTCCACCCCCCCGACCTACACCAATTGAAATGCTTACCAGCCCAGCCTACCGGAAAAGGCCGCTCCAACACCGAGCGGAGGAGAGAGAGTAAACCACTCTAACCCTGCCAAGAGGGGCACAATTCAGTCCAGAACAGGTCTGGCACATTATAAACAAAACCAAATTCAGAATAACCACCGAAGCGAAACAGTCAGGAAGATGACAAAGCCACCAGTCATACACCAAGGACGAAAACCAGGGCAAATTAACAATGCCACCAGCTGCCGAGGCAGTGCTACGCCCCCTGGCCCCAGCATCAGACCTACATCGGCAGGAGAATGCTAAGAAGCAACTCCAACCACGGGAAAAGGATACCGACATGGGTCCAGTGAAAGGAGAGAGAACATCACATCCCCTCAACAGCACCAGTAGCGTGCACTGAAAGAAAACACAAAGCAGACAGGAAAATGAGGAGGAAACCAGCTGCCCACCAAAGACAAAACCAAAACACAAAAAACAGAATACAATAATGCCAGCTGGTGAGTCAGGCCCCCCCCCCCCCCCCCCCCCCAAAACCACCCAAAAGGCACCAATGCGTATACAGGAAAGTACTTGTTTATAAAGTGAGGAAGATGGAAAGTCATCTAGGAGACCGTTGGAACAGCCGTGACTAGAACTACAAAAGATACAGATGAGGGGTTAGAGTGTGGAGCGGCAGAATTATGGAGGTGGAAGACTGAGCAAACCTGGGGGCTGGAAACTCACCTCGGAATTGTAGTGGACACCAGGGTTGCAATGGCTGTGGTTCAATCTAAAGACCGTGTTCATGGAAAGGGATGGGGTTGGGGGCTAGGGAGTGGAGCTTGTGGTAAAGACAATGGGCAAGATTCTCGGGGTCCGGATACAAATTCCATTTTGGTCGCTAAATCTTGGGAGAGGGCCAACACTGGATTTGCAGCGGTGAGATCTCAGTTTGATATCTTGCCTGCCCCCTGCCAGCGATGTAATCTTTCTGGGCATGAATCTGACTTCCATGAATTTGAATTTATTTTATTATCACTATATGGTTTAGCATCATTGCTTCCGGCAGGAATCCCTACTGGTTTTCAAAAACCCCCAAACCAGTCGTGGTGACCACACCGGAGGCGCGGTGGAGAGGGGCATGATCTGGCATCCTGGCAGTGCCAATTTGGCATTTCCCCAGCTCCTTTGGCACTGCCAAATTGGCAGTACCTGGTTGGCATTGCCGGGGTGGGCCCTCTCTGTAGCCCCATTCAAGGGGTGGGGGGTGGTGGGGGGCACCCTGATGCTTGCTTGGTGTAAATAGGGGGTGGGGGGAAGCCCCAATCTTCCACTGGTTTGGGGAAGGGGGTGGTTGCTCCTCTGTTGGTTGGAAGTGTTCCCCATTTCCGCCAGGGGTCCTGATGTTTTGAGGGTGAGGGGCCTTTAACTTGACTTTAATATTGGAGTGCCCATGATCCTAGTTTTGCTGGTGGGTTTAGCCCCCCCCCTCTTTTAAAAAAAAAAGAAGCTGGCTGTGTGATCCTCATCAGCACTTTGAAATTACACACAATGTTGTTTGATCAATGTGATTCTGGCTGTTGGGTGACCTGTGAGACAGAAGGGTTCAAGAGCAGTAGTGGTGTCGTCAGCACACTTGAATCTGATGTATTTTTGGATAACATCACTGGGAGGCTGCATGTAGATGAGGAACAGGAGGTGACCAAGGATAGATCCTTTGGGAACCCAGAGGTAAAACGCAGGAATTGGGAGATAAGCTTCCTCATATGATTAGCTGATCTCTGCACCAGATAGATCTGCTGAACAGTGGCTGTGTAAGCAGAACTACAAGATGCATGTTGTAATCTCCCACTACACTCCTTGTTTGACCTTCCCGATGCACAGATGGGGGATGATTATGCAATTTAAAGAGTAAAAGATATACCAGGTGATTTGTGGAAAAATAACTTAGAGATTCAATTCGTAAGGGGTTAAGAGGTTCAATTATTTTTACATAACTACTGCACTGGGATGTGTGATGCTCATCTTTGTCAACAGTTGCTTTTCTTTTAATTTTAGAGTACTCAATTATTTTTCCAATTGGGGGGCAATTTAGTGTGGTCAATCCACCTACCCTGCACATCTTTGGATTGTGGGGGTGAGACCCACACAGACACTGGAAGAATGTGCAAAATTCACACGGGCAGTGACCGGGCCTTGGGATCCTTGGCACCGTGAGGTAGCAGTGCTAACCACTGCGCCACCGTGCCGCCCTGACGGCAGGGCTTCTTGATGCTTTTTAAAAGTTTTGACAGGGTGAGAGGCACCAACATGGATCCAACTTCCCATTGACTATTCAATCTATTTCAGACCTGTTCATATCTTTCATGCCAGCTTGTTACTGTAACAGGAAAAGTACTTGTCTAATGATACCTTTGGTTTAGATTCAGTAAGTCTTGATTTAAATTTGGAGTATCCAATTAAGGGGCAATTTAGCGTGGCCATTCCACCTACCCTGCACATCCTTGGGTTGTGGGGGTGAGACCCACGGAGACACTGGGAGAATGTGCAAACTCCACACGGGCAGTGACCCAGGGCCGGGATCGAACCTGGGACCTCGGCACCGCGAGGCAGCAATGCTAACCACTGTGTCACCGTGCCACCCATTAGATTCAGTAAGTCCATTGTAAAATGTGCTTTCTTGTAACCTGTTGTTCCTTTTCTGCAATGTTTTAATGGCTTGCATTCCTTTGATCTGTCACAATTATTGTGCAACACTGTGCATCAACTATCATGTTAATGGTGCAAGCCTATATACATAAGTCACCCACACGACAGTAATTGCACATGAAAGGATAATTTATTGTTACTGGAGTGCTTTTTAAATGTTTGGGAGTCTAGATAAATTGTTGGATAAAAGCTTATTTCTCTCATTTGCTTGCTTTGTTTCTCATTGCTGCTGTCATCAAGGTGGGAAAGGATTACACTGAAATGGAAAGCCCTGCACTGAAGTGCATTGTGGAGACATTTGGGCACAGGTATTAACAACTCTGGTAGGGAATATCATGTAAATGAAAGTTTGAACCACATAAATAGTTGATTCTCATTCTAGCAACAGCTTCAAGATTTTGAAAAAAGTATTTAGATGCAGGAAATGCCATTCAAGGAATTAGTGTCATTTGATTCATTGACATAATTGCTATGTACAAATAAATATTCAACATGTGCCATGCTTGCTGGTGATGAATTTCACTCCAAACATTTGTGTGGTGTTAACAGCTCTGCTGGTAATGCCCTGTAACAAATGGGTGTATACGCGCCCGGACTCCAGATGTACAGCAGCCACAAGAGCACTGCGGGAAAGACCTCGTCCTTCAATTTGGATTTTTGTTGACATTTTTTGGTTGTTTTGCTAATTTCTGTGTAAATTTTTGGGGAAAATTAGTGGAAAAAATGATCTTGCTCAGTTTTCAGTTTCACTGCTACTTGCACTTGTTTGCCCTGGGAATAGTCATTATTTTATGCCTTTAGAGGAACTGTGCAGTCCCTTTTTGTAGAAGGTGATCATGCCGGACAGGCTCTGGTTAGTCCATATCTGATTTTATGTTGACATCCACGTGTGCAGATACATGATGGGTGAAATCTGCTCGCAGAGATAGTGATTATCAAACGCACTGTACCGTGTATACTCTTGAAGCCACACGTGAAAATTTTGTTAACAACAGGACTGTTTTCCTAGTCACAGTTAAGCTGGTTGCAGACCTGAATTGTAATTGTAATGGGTTTGATCCAAACAACTGCAGGAGAATATGCTAAATCTCTGACGTTAAGATGCAAGCTGCAAATGCCTTATTTTTGCTGGGCATTTGATTCATGGGTTTCCCTGTGGAAAGCACAGTCGCACAGTTTTTATGGACTGTGTGGATTATCCATAATGCCAACAGTACAGATTTAAGGTCTGCTATGGCACAGGGTTTGACTATTGCAGATCATGTTGAATCCCAGAGTTAACTGGCCTTGCTCAATATCTACCAATGGAACAGTGCACCCTGGAAGCTCGGCAATGGTATCCTTGTGACTTTTAACTGGATATTCATTCATTTGTTTTGTCAATCTCTTCTGAAATGCACTTCAAACAGATTATGGGGTAAGAAGGTTAGAAATCAATTTTTGACTGCTTTATTTCACAGCAGATGGGTTTGCAAACATCAGTTATGATTGATAAAAGTGAATCCAATCATTACAGCTTGACTTCACTTAATACAAAATATTGAACGTGCTAGTCTGCTGCACAAGCAAGTGCTTAAAGGGAATAATTTCTGATTGTACTATCCTGCATTTTAATCACCTTGCCACCTTTGCTGGGTATGACTGCCGTGTCTTGTCAGTTTGTGTCTCTTGTGTTTTATCTGCCTCTTAAAACGACCAGAGATTATCGAACACAGTTGGGGTGTTTTTTAATTGCCCACACAAACTAATGAATTTGTTATTATTTACAGCCTCAAACATCAGAGCTTTCTTTAAGTTTATGTGAATAAACTTTGTTTTAAAATCAACGTTTAATGATTTTAAAGGAAAATCAGCTCTCTTTTCAATGGGAGAAATAGTTAGTGGTTCCTGAACGTGACAGTAAGGCATTAATGACAGCAAGATGTGATTCTGCCATTCTTTGAAGGGCCGCCAAGACCAGATGGATGACCGTTGGGGGACCAAGGCTGTCCTGCTGGGGCATGACTGCTTGCCCAATGAGTATGCCAATCTGAAAACTGGAATTAAGTGAGGGCTGCTGCCAAGATCTAGGTTGGGATCTTATTGACATTCTGAAGCAAATGACCACATGTTTGAGGTGACCAAAGGGAATGCCACTGTATCATCATGTCAACGAAAGTTGTCCAAAATTGTTGTATGGTGCCTTTTATACAACTTGGCCCTGAAAATGGGCCTTGCCAGTCTTCAGGCTCCAGAAAATACCTGCCATCACCAGTTGCAGGAGATGACCTGGCCAGAAGATGCATCAGGCTAATCAACAGCCAGTCAGTCGGAGTGCTGAGGCAGGCTGTAATGGAAGGTAATTTCTGTTAATTGCATGACTTGCTCTCAATTGCCATATCCCCATATACCCCTACGTCAACCAACCACAAAGCACCATCCACATAGCCTTGTATCAGGTTCTCTAAATGTTGTAGTGTTTCTCACAGAATCGCAGAATTGTTACAGATGGAACACGTGCTCATGAGCATAGAGATGGAAGAATTGAACACCTGGCTGGAGGCTGGTGTAGGAGGAAAGGGCATTCGATTTCTGAGGCATTGGGAATGGTTTGGGCGAAGGTGGGGCCTGTACAAGCTGGACGGCCTGCACCTGAACAGGGCCGGGACGAATATTTTTGCCGGAAGGTTTGCTCACGTTGTTGAGAGGGTTTAAACTAGATTGGCAAGGGGATATAGATGATGGGGAAAGTTTAGACAGGCTGGGCGTGTTCCCGCTGATGTTTAGAAGAGTGAAGGGTGGCTTTGTCTAACTATATATGATCCTGGAACTGTCCTGATAAGATGGATGTGGAAAAGATGAGCGAGTCCAGAACTAGGGGGCACTACTTTAAAATCAGGGTCGCCCTTTTAGGATAGAGATGGGGAGAATTTTTATTTGAGGGTTTGCGACTTTGGAACACTCTACCTTTGGCGGAAAGGAAGAGGGTCATTAAATAGTTTTAAGGTAGAGGTAGATAATTAGGCAAGCGAATCAATGATTAGGGACGTTATGATGGAGCTGTATAAAATGTTTGTTAGGCCATAACTAGAGTACTGTGTGCAGTTCTGGTCACCAAACTATAGGAAGGATTTGATTGTACTAGAAAGGGTGCAGAGGAGATTCACCAGGGTGTTGCCTGGGCTGGGGCATTTCAGATATGAAGCGAGGCTGGTTAGGCTGCGTTGTTTTCCTTAGAGCAGAGGGCATTTGGAAGGGATTTCAGGAAAAACTTTTTCACCCAGAGGGTGGTGGAACCTGGATCTTACAGCCTGAAAGGATGGTGGAGACAGGAACCCTCACCACATTTAAGAAGCATTTAGATGAGCATTTGAAATGCCGTAGCATCCATGGTTGCGTGGGTTTCACCCCCACAACCCAAAGATGTACATGATAGGTGGATTGGCCACGCTAATTTGCCCCTTAATTGTAAAAAAAAAGAGAAATCATGTAGCATACAAGGCTATGGACCAAATGCTGGAAAACGGGATCAGAATAGAAATGAAATGAAAATCGCTTATTGTCACGAGTAGGCTTCAAGTTAAGTTACTGTGAAAAGCCCCTAGTCACCACATTCCGGTGCCTGTTCGAAGAGGCTGGTACGGGAATTGAACCGTGCTGCTGGCCTGCCTTGGTCTGCTTTAAAAGCCAGCGATTTAGCTAAACCAGCCCCTGGTTAGATAGGTAGGTGCTAGATGGCTGGTATAGACACGATGGACCCAAGGGCCTTTGTCCCTGTCTTCACTAAGGAGAGGGATGATGCTAACATTCTAGTTAAAGAGGAAGAATGTGAAATATTAGACACCAGCTTAATGCGACAGGAAGTACTGGAGGGACTGACCTCATCAGAGGTGATATATCACCTGGGCTAGATTGATTGTATCCCAGGGTGTTGAAGGAAGCTGGGGGAAATTGGCGAATGCTCTGAAGATCATTTTTCAATCTCCATTAGGTGAAGAGGATTGAGGTTTGCAAACTTTGTACCATTATTTAAGAAGGTTGTGAGGGATAGGCCAAATAATTATAGGCTGGTCAGTTTGATTTTGATGCTGGGCAAATAGAATAAATCCTGAGAGCCAGGATAAACTGTCACCTAGAAAGACATGGATTGATCCGCTAGTCAACATGGTTTTGTCAGGGAAAGGTTCTGTCTTCCTAATTTGATCAAATAGGAAGTAACAAAGAAGATTGGTGAGGGTAGTGGAATGGATGTGGTCTACGTGGATTTTAGTATAGCATTTAACAAGGCCCCACACCGCAGTCTGATCAGAAAAGTAAAAGCCCATGGGATTCAGGGGATTGTGGCAAGTTGGATCCAAAATTGGCTCAGCCACCGAACGGAAAGGGTAATGGTCGATAGATGTTTTTGAGAATGGAAAGCAGTTTCCAGTACCTTCGACAGCGTTCAATGCTGGGTCCTTTGCTGTTTTGTTGTATATAGTAGATTTGGACTTAAATGTGGGAGGCATGATTGGAATGTAGATGTTTGTGAAGAGGATTGCTGTGGACTCTAGAATAATATCAGTGGTTTGGTTGAGTGTGCGGTGAAGTGGCAAATGGAATTCAATCCAGAGATTACAGTAGGTAGGCTAAGTGGATATCTAATACATATACTCCAAAAAATGAGGTGCTTCGATTGAGCAAATAGGGAGAAGTGTTTCCTTTGGCAAGTGGGTTGCTAACCACATGCAGTAAATTTAATTAGTTAATTAAAATAATTGAAGAAAATGATAATTAATTTCCCAACATTATTAATATCTAGAGTGCACTGTCTGGTAATGTAGTGGAAGCAGATTCCATAAGAACTTGCAAATGGACAAATATTTTTGGCCAATTTGCAAGGTAGTGGGGGAGAATCTGGAATGAGAGACTTAGTTTTTTTTTATAAATTTAGATTATCCAATTATTTTTTCCAATTAAGGGGCAATTTAGCGTGGCCAATCCACCTACTCTGCACATTTTTGGGTTGTGGGGGTGAAACCCACGCAGACACGGGGAGAATGTGCAAACTCCACACGGACAGTGACCCAGAGCCGGGATCGAACCTGGGACCTCAGCGCCGTAAGGCAGCTGTGCTAACCACTAGGCCACCGTGCTGCCCTTGAGAGACTTAGTTGGACAGCTCTTTCATAGAACCAAATGGCTGCCTTCTATACTGTAAGATTGCATGATTCTATGACCAGAAACTTGAGAATATGGACTGGGATCTGGCTTCAGACCTATTTAGCTTGCCCTGTAACCTTTAGCTATGTGATTAGGTAGACATAAATGGCTGATATATTTATCTACTCAGTACAATCAATGCTGAAACATTTCGTGCAAGCTTAAACAGGTTTTCTTCTCTGTTCCGTACTAGCACCAACCTTGGGTACAGGATGAGAATATAACAAGTAATTGGGCTTAATTTAAAAACAATGTTTTGAATATTATGCATCTGAGTATGATGCTGTTGATCAATACTTCCCCTTGAGGTACAACAGGCTCACAAACACCTAAAATGCTCATTGTACTATGTACTCCAGGGGAGTACATTTTTATTAACAATTTATTTTTATTTGTTGAGCAGATTTTTCTCTTGCAGCTTAGCACTCAACCCATCGGCGCTTTAGTGCATTGTAGCACTAGATAGCATGTTGAATGAAAACTGCTACGTTGCAATCTGATGTATGAGTTTGCGGATGGTTCTAAACCCCTGAGCTTTGTTTTTGCAGTTCAAGCCTTCAGAACTCCCTGCTTTTAAGTATTGAATGTGTACCTAAATATCCATTAATCTCTGAAATTGCACAATATTGTTCAGCTCATGGCCTCTTTCGCCTGAGTTTTCTCTTCTGTACTGCTTCAGATAGCTGAACAATATTGCGCTTTGTTTTTTGCTGACAGATGGGAGAATTAAACTGATCAGATTCTTGCAGGCATCACTATTCAACTTAAAAGTCTTGCCTAATGTGACGTTCGTACTAATTTGAAACTTGTTACATGTGTAATAATTGCATTGGAGTTGTGTGCTGTATTTGATTATCTTTGGATTTGGATTTGTTTGCTGTCAAGTGTACCGAGGTACAATGCAAAGTATTGTTCTGCTTGCAGCTCAGACAGATCATTCCGTACGTGAAAAGAGAATACATAATTTGGCAAACATAAAATGCACAATGTAAATACATAGACGCAGGCATCTGGTGAAGCATACGGACTGTAGTGCTACTCGTTAGAGAAGATGTGTGAAGAGATCAGATCAGTCCATGAGAGGGTCGTTTAGGAGCCTGGTAACAGCAGGGAAGAAACTGTTTTTGAATCCGTTAGTGTGCGTTCTCAGACTTTTGTGTCTCCTGCCCGATGGAAGAAGTTGGAAGAGGGAGTAAGCCAGGTGGGACGAGTCTTTGATTATGCTGCCTGCTTTCCTGAGACAGCGGGAAGTGTAGACAGAGTCGATGGATGGGAGGCAGGTTTGTGTGATGGACTGGGCTATATTCACGACTCTCTTTAGTTTCTTACGGTCTTGGGCCGAGCAGTTGCCATACCAGGCTGTGATGCAGCCGGATAAGATGCTTTCTATGCTGCACCTGTAAAAGTTGGTCCGGTCATCAGGTCCATTCCACAGGCCTCTGAGGATCTTCAAACCTGAAAGGGAACGTCAAAGAAAGAGGTTAGTGATAAGTGTTAGTGTTAGAATTAAGTTTTATGAGATTAGTTACGGTTATAGGAGATGTAAGAAGAGGGTATGTTTAAGAGAGCTCGCACAGAGTCGCACACTCCGATGCCACCTTTGAATATTTGCTGTATACTCAGCTGTACGCTATCTTCCATATAATGAAAAGCTGGTTTGAATAAAAACTCTAAATTTATTATTTTTTTAATGTGAGAGACCAGAAGTGATTTTGGGTATCTTACCTGGTCAGTTGGCAACTTCTGTTCCTGAGAAATTACTTTTTAAAATTTTTTTTAGAGTATCCAGTTCTTTTTTTCTAATTGGGGGCAATTTAGCATGGCCAATTCACCTACCCTGCTCATCTTTTTGTGTTGTTGGGGTGAGACCCACACAGACAAGGGGAGAATGTGCAAGAGAGGTTTCTTCAATTCCTACAAATCTCACTAACCTGAATGTGTTTCCACTTTGATTTGTTACATGAATGCATTGTCCAGGAGGCAAGAGTAGCTGCTTTGGTATTTTTCTTCTAGTGTAGGCGATGATGTAAGCTTGTGAGGTTTTTTTTTAAAAAGCCCAAAGTGCCATCATCCTAATTTCTTAGGCTGAAGGAAGCTATGTGTAGTTAATGACAGCAGCAGCTGTGCAGACTAAATTACTAATCGTGCTGCTTACATTCTCACTTAGCCTCAATGCGATAGCATGGAAATTGTGCCTTAATGAAAAGATGCAGGCAGGAGATACACCTGCATGCTTGTAATGACCCTAACCTCTGATCAGTGCGAATACCGAGTAACAGAACCCCTGTAAATTTGTATATAAACAGTAGCATCCAAACACTGATTATTCTGAACGCCCAGAATCTCATTGATCTTTGCACATAAGGGACAGGGGGTGTGACCAGAGCTTCTGGTGTGGATATTTACATTGTTACAGTGGAACACACTTCTCCTGACTGCGGGGAGGGTCCCTGATTGCAGATATTCTATTGTGATGAGTTCATGTACAAGGTTTAGAAACTAGTCCTCTTATTCAACGCACTGATATTTTGATTGTGACATCTGTAACTTTCATTGCTCCAACAGATTGATTAGGATTTTTATTTATTTATTCAGACAACATAAACATACACAATACAGAGGTACTAACTGTGCCTGAATTTACTTTCCCCGCATCCCAATTTTGTGTCTCATGCAGTCGGACTCCAATAGAATGTAAAGGTATAGAATGTAAAGGTATAGAATGTAAAGGTAAGGTGAAGCTATAGGCTGCTTTCCCCTTTGAAGGGGAGAGCTGAATGGTGCGATTTAACCTGAGGCTCACCACACCTCCAGCAAGGAACAAGGCTGAGAAGGCGAGGCCAGGGCGGCACGGTAGCACAGTGGTTAGCACTATGGCGCTGAGGACCTGGGTTCGATCCTGGCCCTGGGTCACTGTCTGTGTGGAGTTTGCACATTTTCTCCTGCGATTCCGGCCCTGGGTTAATGTCTGCGTGGGTTTCACCCCCACAACCCAAAGATGTGCAGTTTGTTGGATGTGGATTGGCCACGCTAAAAATTGCTCCTTAATTGGAAAAAAATAATTGGTACTCTTTATATTAAAAAAAAGTTTGCAAATCCTTTTTTTTAAAAAAAAAGTTCCACGATCCAAATCCACATCTTCACGGAAAATAATCAGTTCTGCTTGGCACCCTATCTGTATACCAAATTTTGTTGAAATCCATCCATTAGTTTTTGAGATATATTGTTTACAGACTAATAAACAAGGGAGAAAGCATTATCTCCAGCCACCTTCAGTGGCTGAGGTAAAAAGTCCTGTTCTGAATGCAACCATGATAATCCAGATTCATCAAATTTTAAAAAGATAAACAATGATTGATTAAGGATTTCCACATCCACCGTGACAAAAATATATTGTGTAAACAAATGTCCACGTTTCAAGCTCTCATTACCAATAAGTCAAGTTATAAACACAAAACATATTTAGGGTACAGTTGAATAATTCTTCAGCAAAATTGACACGTGTACTGTTCGGTCAAGACTGTGCAATCGATTTTTACATCTGGCAGCATTTATCCTCTGAAGTCTGATTTTGAGCTAAATTCTGACTGTAAGCTTTGTAGTTGTTAAAAATGAATGTAATCTTGCCTCAGGGTCAAGGAACATGCTTATGAGGAGTGGTAAAGGCTAATAGAATTATCACTTTTACTTTGAAATCAGAATTCCAGAAACTCATGTACCTGATGTCTTGTGAAATATTTTGCTTATGTCGATGAAGAATGTTGGTTCTGGGAAATGAAATGATTCTCCATTCTAGTCACTGAGGTTGGAATTATATATATGGCATGATTTAGATGTGGAAATTCCCTGAGTTTTGCAAGAAGTGCCTTCATCCCAACTACTATGGCAGTAGACAATTTCCACCTCATAGCCATCCATCTCTGTGACACATCTGAATAGACAACCAAGTTATTGTCATATTAAGAGAAGCCATTGCTGTCTGACTGCATACTGAGAACTGGGTTGAAACGATATTCATTTCACTTTGGGTTCCTGCTAGATTTGAACATAAATTCGGTCTTACCCCATGCCTTCAGTAAGATACAAATGGACACTAGATTCTAAATTACTTTGGGAAGGTGCATTGATTTCTGACTTCAGTCATTATTTATGCAGATCACCTTGCTTAAGACTGGAAGATTCATATTCAACGCTGCAGCATTTAAATTTGTTTAACAAATTTACAATTTTTGAATGCAGTCATAAAATTGAACATTTTTTATGATTCATAATTCATTTTGAGAGTTCCTTTACTATATTATAAATCGTGAACCTAACTGGTATTCTTGTCTGGAACAGACGTGTACTATTCAGACCCTAATATCATATAGGTTATTTAAATACGGCTTGATATTTTCCCCCTGAACTCTAATTCTGTGTTTTGAAGTAGAGATTAAATAATCATTTTATAGCAATTGTGTCTTATACAAAGAATTGGTTTGCTATGTATGCTGTTTGCTTGTACATGCTAGCTAACAGCCTTATTCTATAAATGCTAGTAGTTCACATTTATCAGATGCTACAGATCAATTGTGTTGTTCAAAAACACAATTGAATAACTGTATTCTCTCGAGTAAAATAACTAATATTATGGGAGCTTCTGACTGGGAAATTGCTCCCCCCCCCCCCCCAATAACTTTACACCACGTTCCTTATAAAGTTAAAAGTGGTTGATAGGCTGTTAACAGCTCGGTTGCATCCTGTGAGATCAAAATGCTTTCAGTTCCATTGTAGTCTGGTGAACTCGTGATTTACTCTTGATTTCATGTCATATCGATACATATCTGTTGTATTTTTATAGACCGGAAGCATTTGTGGATGTTCGTATTTGGTTAGTCATGTTTAACTGCAACCCAGAAAAAGCTCTGAAAGTAATGTTTGCTGAGCTGTATCTTCCTATGTTGAGGTGTGCATTGAGGGTGCTTTGATCTTAATTGTGTAGGGGATGAGGTGAACGTGCGAGCAGTAGTCTGCCATTCACGTTATTGTGTACTTTCGTTTTATTAGCAATGGTGCTTTTAATTCTAATTCCCTGTCTATTTTCCATCTTGTCAAGTAAATACTGATATCCCTTTTATGTGTCCCTATTGACTTTGAATTTGGAGCTTTTGCTGCAATATTCTCCCCAGGTTTGCAAGCCTTTGTGTGAAGAAGTTTTTCTTGGATTTGTTTTTTTAACTGCCTTAGTTTGAGTTATGAGTGAGTTATGAACTGGAGAAAATATTCTATATTATATCCTGAAACACCCTTCAATATTTCAAAAACTTTATTGGATTTATTATATCTCTGGGAAATATTGAGGCAAAATTGTGAAGATCCACTTTTGCATTGAAGTCTTGCTCGATGATTTTATATATATCCTGGTATATTTAGCTTCCATTCTTGCCAGCCTTCAAAAAAGCCTCTAATTACGACTGCATCAAATCTCTTTATCTTGATTTAAGCTGATTTACAACAGTAGAAACGAGATTGATTTGATTGACTGCTTTCCTGCTTTATTAGTACCCCTGCTACTGGTAACTGGCTCTGTTTCTGTAAAAATTTGCACCTCTACTACCCCAACCTCTATCCCTTTACTTCCTTCCCCTGCCTCTCTCTTCTGCACCCATACATTGTACTATTTACTTTCTAGCAGGATATCAATGCTAGATTATTTTAGGTGGGCCTGTACCATCTCTATCTTCTCCTGATTCTACAGCTGACAAAGCGCTGTATTTGTATCTGCAACCTTTCCTGCTACACCATCTCTGAAGTTGTGACTCGAACATGAAGGCAGCCATCTGAAGTTTTGTAGGATTCTAATTGAGAATGTGAATACGTGTAAACACGAACATTGTCTCAAGAATGTGATGTGGCTTCATGCTGCTGATGAGACTCTTATTGCAAAGTAGAATTGTTTGCTATTGCAGTTATAAATTATCAATTGGAAGAATGCATTACATTACAGTCTGTGAATTGCTCAGCTTGGTTGAGTTGAGTTCTCTAAAACGTAATCTAATTCACTTGTGAAATGTACATTCTTTTTTTTAATAAACAATTTTATTGAGGTAGTTTTTGGCTTTATAAACAGTTACAGACATCAACAGAAAGAAAGCAAAAAGGCAAAAATGTGCAAACATCCACGTACTTTCAATACTTCCATCGTAACATACTGCACAAGCCTGCTCCTCTCCCACCGGTACTACCCGCCATATTTTCCCTCCTACTCTACTCTACCACCCCTCCCCCCTGCTGACGCTCACTCTCCCGCAAAGAAGTCAATAAATGGTTGCCACCTCCGGGCGAACCCCTGCACAGATCCCCTCAAGGCGAACTTAATTTTTTCCATACCCAGGAAGCTCGACATGTCCGCAAGCCACCACTCCATTTTCGGGGGCTTTGAGTCCCTCCACGCCAATAGTATTTGTCGCCGGGCTATCAGGGAAGCAAAGGCCAAAACATCGGCCTCTTTCTACCCCTGGACTCCCGGGTGTGAAATGTACATTCTATTGTTAATAGGAGGATTGTATTTAAAAAAAAAAATAATAATTTTTATTAAGATTTTCACAAAATATAAACAACAAAACAATATTAACAAAACAACCATGGTAAAAACCCAAGAACAACACCCACCCAACTACAAAAGCAACTGCAAACAAAAGAAAAAACAAAAAAAAACAAACAACAAAAGGGAAAGAGATAACACCCGCCACATCCCACAAACCCATGTACACAATTCTCCCACCCACCGAGCCAAACCCCCCCCCCCCCCCGGGTTGCTGCTGCTGCCGGCCTATTTCCCTACCGTTCCGCCAGGAAGTCCAGGAAAGGCTGCCACCGCCTAAAGAACCCCTGTACTGATCCCCTCAGGGCAAATTTCACCCTCACCAATTTGATGAACCCCGCCATATCATTGATCCAGGCCTCCACGCTTGGGGGCCTCGCATCCTTCCATTGAAGCAAGATCCTCCGCCGGGCTACTAGGGACGCAAAGGCCAGAACACCGGCCTCTTTCTCCTCCTGCACTCCCGGCTCCACTGCAACCCCAAAAACTGCGAGTCCCCAGCCTGGCTTGACCCTGGATCCCACCACCCTCGACACCGTCCTTGCTACCCCCTTCCAAAACTCCCCCAACGCTGGGCACGCCCAAAACATATGGGCGTGGCTCGCTGGGCTCCCCGTGCACCTAGCACACCTGTCTTCGCCCCCGAAAAACCTACTCATCCTCGTCCAAGTCATATGGGCTCTATGCAGCACCTTGAACTGTATGAGGCTAAGCCTAGCACAGGAAGAGGAGGAATTCACTCTCTCCAGGGCATCCGCCCACGTCCCCTCCTCAATCTCCTCACCCAACTCCTCTTCCCATTTACCCTTCAGTTCCTCCACCGAGGCCTCGTCTACCTCCTGCATTACCCGGTATGTGTCCGAAATCCTCCCTCCTCCAACCCACACCCCGGAGAGCACCCTGTCCCGTACCCCATGTGGGGGCAGCAAAGGGAACCCCTCCACCTGCCGCCTGGCAAACGCCCTAACCAGCATGTACCTAAACATGTTCCCCGGGGGGGAGCCCAAACTTCCCCTCTAATGCCCCCAAGCTCGCAAACCTCCCCTCCACAAACAGGTCCCTCAACCTCCTAACCCCTACCCTGTGCCAGCCCAGAAATCCGCCATCAATGCTCCCTGGGACAAACCGATGGTTCCCCCGTATCGGGGCCTCCATCGAGCCCCCCACTTCTCCCCTATGTCGTCTCCATTGCCCCCAAATTTTGAGAGTAGCCACCACCACCGGGCTCGTGGTATACCTCGTTGGAGGGAGCGGCAACGGCACTGTTACCAGCGCCTCCAGGCTCGTGCCCACACAGGACGCCACCTCCATCCTCTTCCATGCTGCCCCTTCCCCGCCCATTACCCACTTACGCACCATCGCTGCGTTGGCAGCCCAGTAGTACCCACAGAGGTTGGGCAACGCCAGCCCCCCCCTATTCCTGCCACGTTCCAAGAACACTCTTCTCACCCTCGGAGTCCCATGCGCCCACACAAATCCCGTAATACTCCTGTTGACCCTCCTAAAAAAGGCCTTCGGGATAAGGACGGGGAGGCACTGGAACAGGAACAAAAACCTCGGGAGCACCGTCATCTTAACGGACTGCACCCTCCCCGCCAGTGACAGCGGTAACATATCCCACCTTTTGAATTCCTCCTCCA
This sequence comes from Scyliorhinus canicula, assembly GCF_902713615.1. Taxonomy (NCBI): domain Eukaryota; kingdom Metazoa; phylum Chordata; class Chondrichthyes; order Carcharhiniformes; family Scyliorhinidae; genus Scyliorhinus; species Scyliorhinus canicula. The sequence continues at coordinate 5,930,856 of NC_052169.1, read as the reverse complement.
TCTGCTCCACCAACCTTGTGAGGTTGAGCTTGTGCAGGGCCCCCCAGCTCCCAGCCACCTGGACGCCTAGGTACCTGAAGCTCTTCCCTGCCTGCTTCAGTGGGAGCCTACCAATCCCCTCCTCCTGATCCCCCGGGTGCACCACGACCAACTCACTCTTGCCCAGGTTCAGCTTATACCCAGAGAAGCCCCCGAATTCACTAAGAATCCTCATCACCTCCGGCATCCCCCCCACCGGGTCCGCCACATACAGCAACAGGTCGTCCGCATAAAGCGACACTCGATGCTCCTCCCCACCCCGCACCAGCCCCTCCAGTTCCCTGACTCCCTCAACGCCATGGCCAGGGGCTCAATTGCCAATGCAAAGAGCAAGGGGGACAGGGGATACCCCTGTCTCGTCCCCAGGTACAGCCAAAAGTAATCCGACCTCCTCCTATTCGTGGCTACACTCACCATCGGGGCCTCATAGAGCAACCTCACCCAACGGACAAACCCCTTCCCAAACCTCTCCAACACCTCCCACAGATACCCCCACTCAACCCTATCAAAGGCCTTCTCCGCATCTAATGCCACCACTATCTCCGTCTCCCCTTCCACAGCCGGCATCATAATAACGTTGAGGAGCCTTCGCACGTTTGTATTCAACTGCCTTCCCTTCACAAACCCCGTCTGGTCCTCATGAATGACCCCGGCACACAATTCTCTATTCTTGTGGCTAAGATATTTGCCAGCAGCTTGGCATCTACATTTAGCAGCGAGATCGGCTTATATGACCCACACTGCAGAGGGTCCTTGTTCAGCTTCAGGATCAAGGAAATCAGCGTCCGTGACATAGTTGGGGGCAAAGCCCCCCCCCCCCCCCCTCCCTTGCCTCGTTAAAGGTCTGGACCAACAGGGGGCCCACAGGTCCGCATATCTTTTATAGAATTCCGCCGGAAACCCATCCGGCCCCTGCGCCTTCCCTGACTGCATGCTTCCTATCCCTTTAACCAATTCCTCCAGCTCAATCGGCGCCCCCAGTCCCTCCACCTGCCCCTCCTCCACCCTCGGAAATCGCAGCTTGTCCAAGAAGCGCCCCATTCCACCCCCCTCCACCGGGGGTTCAGACCGGCACAGTTCCCCATAGAAGTCCCTGAAGACCCCATTAACATCTACCCCCCTCCGCACCACCTTCCCAGCTCTATCCGTCACTCCCCCAATCTCCCTGGCCGCGTCCCGCTTTCGGAGCTGGTGTGCCAGCATCCTGCTCGCCTTCTCCCCATATTCATACACCGCCCCCTGTGCTTTCCTCCACTGAGCTTCCACCTTTCTGGTAGTCAATAGGTCGAACCTGGCCTGAAGGCTACGCCTCTCCCCCAGCAATCCCTCTTCCGGAGCCTCCGCATATCTCCTATCCACCCGCACCATCTCCCCTATCTGTCACTCCCTCTCCCTCTGCTCCCCCCTCTCCCTATGGGTTCGGATGGAAATCAACTCCCCTCTAGTCACCGCCTTCAATGCCTCCCAGACCGTCCCCACTCGGACCTGCCCGTATCGTTGGCCTCAAGGTACCTCTTAATACACCCCCGAACCCTCTCGGCCACCTCCTCATCTGCCAGCAGCCCCACCTCCAAGCGCCAGAGCGGACGTTGGTCCCCCTCCTCCCCCAGCCCGAGGTCCCCCCTCCCCGACTCTTCTCATTTCTCATCCAGCCCTGAGTGAAATACTTGGCCCACCCATCCCTTCCTCAGCCGAACCTGGTCCGCCACTTTCAGGTGTGTCTCTTGGAGCATGGCCACATCCGCCTTCAGCCCCTTCAAGTGCGTAAATACCCGGGCCCGTTTGACCGGCCCATTCAGCCCCCTCATATTCCAGGTTATCAGCCGGATCAGAGGGCTCCCTGCCCCCTCCCCTGCTGATTAGCCATAACCCACCCCCTGCCCACCACTGGCCAGCGTACCCCGCTCGGCCAGTTCCCCACGGCGGCAACTCCCCCCCCCCCCCCCCCCCCCCCCCCCCCGCATCCTCCCGCCCCTTCCTGACCATTTCAGCAGCAACCCGGTACCCCCCCCCCCCCCCCCCCCAAGGCTAGGACCCCTCCTAGCCGCGCCGCTCCCTTCATAGCACTCCCGTGAGCCAGCTAACCTCTGCTGACCCCGGCGACTCCCACCCTACCTCCGACTCCTCCCCACGTGGGACTACCCCTCCTCCTTCGTGCCCATCAGCAGGCCCCCCCCCCCCCCCCCGCTCTTGCGCGGGAAAATAACAGCCAGCAACGGCCCGCGCTTCTCAGCCCCGACTCCGCCCCCACCATCCCACAGCGCGGGAAACCAGAGAAAAGCCCGCGCTTTCGCCCTGCCCAGCCCCGACTCCTCTAGGGCAACTCCCATTGCCAGTCCCCCCCACCAGCTCCCCGCACTCCCCGTTTACCTCCCTGCCCGAACCCGTCCACCAGACCCATACAAAAAGACATAACGACACCCCACACACCCTAAAGCCAACCCACATCTTGCATTAAACAGAGCAAACACAAGTACATTATCATACAAAATCGCCCATCTTAGACCCTCAGCTTGAGTCCAGGTTCTCGGCCTGCACAAAGGCCCACGCCTCCTCCGGGGACTCAAAATAATGGTGCCGGTCCTTGTAGGTGACCCACAGACGCGCCGGCTGCAACATGCCAAACTTCACGCTCTGTCTGTGGAGCACTGCCTTTGTCCGGTTAAAGCCGGCCCTCCGCTTAGCCACCTCCGCACTCCAGTCCTGGAAGATCCGCACCTCTGTGTTCTCCCACTTGCTGCTCCGCTCCTTCTTGGCCCACCGGAGCACGCACTCACGATCCACGAACCGGTGAAACCGCACCAACACCGCCCGTGGTGGCTCGTTCTGCTTGGGCCTCCTAGCCAGAATTCTGTGGGCCCCCTCCAACCCCAGGGGCCCCTGGAAGGACCCAGCTCCCATCAGCGAGTTCAGCACAACAACCACGTAGGCCGCCAGGTCCGACCCCTCCAGCCCCTCCGTGAAGCCCAGGATCCGCAAATTCTTCCGCCTCGACTGGTTGTCCAGCTCCTCGAACCGCTCCTGCCACCTTTTATGGAGCGCATCTCCACCTTCCCCGCCACGGCCACGGCCTCATCCTCCCTTTCGGAGGCCTGCTGCTGCAGCTCCCGGATCGCGGCCCCCTGGGCTGTCTGAGTCTCCATCAGCTCCCTGTTGGTTACCTTCAGCGACTCCAGCAGCTCCAACTTCAGCTCCTGGAAGCAGCGCAGCAGAGTCGCCTGCTGCTCCTGCGCCCACTGCCTCAGCTCCTCAAGGCCTCCGCCGGCCACCATTTTGTTTCTCTTCCCCCGCTTTTCCAGGGGTGCTTCCACCATTTTTCTTCTTACCCCACTCCTGGTCCGGACCATAGGACCGTAGGGATCGACTCCAGTCCATTTCCCACGTCGGGATTCGTCGACGAAGTTCCGTTGGGGGCCCTGAAAAGAGCCCCAAAGTCCGTTATTCGCGGGAGCTGACGATCGTGCGGCTTAGCTCCGCATTGCCGCCACCGGAAGTCAATAGGAGCATTGTCTGACGATCAAAGATTGAAAAGATGAGTTGCAAATCCGAGCATCATTTTAATGGAGCACGTGGAATGTTTGTGCTGGAACAAAGAAAATGTGATTGGAAAGCAGCCAGCCAAAGTTCTTGGGAAGAATTGCATTTTGTTTGATTAATAGTCAAAGAAAATATTTCAGCAATTGTCCTTTTGGAGATTGTGGTGGCTTGAGACTTACACTGGAGGCTTCCAGTAGTTAACAAAGTCCACCCCCTTAAAGGGGCCACGCGGTGTATATTGTATATTAGAATGATCCACTATTGTTTCATTCATGCCTTCTAACTTTCTCAGTAAGAATTTGGTAAAATTTTTTTCATTGAGCAGAGAGAGCTAGAGGACCTCATTACCTTTGTCGCACTGGTAGAGCATGCAATCAACTCATTGATGCAATTGGAGTCAATTTAGGGTGGCACAGTGCTATTGTTTCTGGACTCATAATGCAGAGACCCAGAGTAATCCTTTGGGGACCTGGGGAGGTGCAAGTGGGTGTTGTGTGGGAGGAGGAATACATAATAGCATCTTGATTCAGACACTCTCTTCATTTCTATGACATAGATGAAAATCTTCTCTCCGCCAGATGCAAGGTCCCGACAGGAAACACATTTGGTCAGTATTAGTCCAGGATAACCCCATGGCATAAACTATCTTCCCCAATTGGGCTGGTGCAAGAAAATGGAAATATATCCAATTCATTCATAGGAATAGGCCTTTTGCAATTTAGGTAAATCATTGGGACGAGTAGAGGAAGCTTTTCCTGATGAATGTAAGCACATGAGAAATGTGATTCTAAATCTAGTATGTACTAGATTTACTCTCAAATTAAATATCCTTAAGCCATGAAGTGACTGGACTGTAATTTGTATTGATTAAGATTGTTGTTCATAATAACTATTTCCTATGGTACCTACAGTAAATCTGAGAAGGATCTGGCTTGCCAACTGATTAAGCTCTTGTTAAAATTCAGTTTTTGAGTGGCTTGGGAACTTGACTCACATGAGCAAAGTTTGAAGATATTTTAAAATGAACTGTTCCATGACCAATGTCACAGTTACAACGCATAATGAAAACTGAATAGCTCAGTTTCAAAACTGGATCTGGTTAAATAGGAGCAGCATATACTTGCTCAAAAGATTATATTCTGGATTTTTAACCGTTTTCTAAAGATCTGGGGCAATAGGTCATTTCGCTCAGTTGTGCTTCTCTCTGTTCAGAACACAGTAATGCAAAGTGAGTGAAACATCACAGCGTGATGAGGCATCGTACCTGCAGTGAATCCGTGTTGCTGTCCTCCTGTAGTTTTCAAATACAAGTGCCCTACATTTCTGACAAATCAAATGAAAGCACGCAGACTATTGAGTGTTCGAACCTGGTACTGGTTGCACTTCTCAAGTGTGGTATTAGTGAGTTAGATTTGAAGAACTATGATGTGATATTTAAAATTACAAATACCCAATTAACTTAAAAGCAGCCTTGTAAAACAGACTTCAATAAAGTGAAGCGGTTTGTATGGACACAGTAAGTCTGTGGCTGCCTTCCTGAAAATGATGACTTTAAGTGAAATGACTAAGTAAATCAAAGCGATCGATATTGAAACTGGAGTTGGGTTCCTTCTGAAATTTCATGCCTGGAGAAGCTAATGTACAAGTTTAAATACTATACCGTATGTGTGCAGTATTGTGCATTCCGAGCTGAAATAACTTGTAAAATAAAATAAACCTCGAAATATAGAAGAAATGCTGTACAAGCTTGGGTACTTTAGGACTTTCCCAGCAGAAAAAAGCCCATTAGGCCATAATAAGTTGAAATGCTGTTGATTATTAAATGTCCGCATTAATATGAAATAATCTTTAAAATAAAGTTTTATTCTCTGGCCTCCCATCCGCATGTTTCTCAGTGGCAGGAGGTGGTGCGCTGTCCGCTGGCAGCGGGATTCCCTGCTCCCGCATCTGGGAGTTCCTATTGAAGCCACTCCACGCCGCCGGGAAACCCACGGGCAGGGGTGTGCTGCCGGTGAAACCAGAGAACCCCGCCGCCTGTGAACGGCCGGAAAATTCCGGCCACTGTGTAAGGTAAATGTAACAAGTTTTACTCGACAGCTGCCTGGTTTTGGATGGACTCAGCACCCATCTATTGGCAGAAACTGGTTGGTGCAGGTAGCAGCTGACGTCATCCCAGGATTTGACTGGGAGTTTAACTGGAAATGGGAGTGAGGGGGGAGAGGAGTCGGGAGTCAGCAAAGAATTTTTAAAAAAATTCATTCTTGGGATGTGGGTGTGGCGAGCGGGGCCAGCATCCCTAATTGCTCTTGAACTGAGTGGCTTGCTAGGTCGTTTCAGTGGGGGCAGTTAACCGCATCGCTGTGTGGTCTGGAGTCACATGTAGGCCAGACCGGGTAAGGAGGGCAGATTAGTGAACCAGACAGGGTTTTTACGACAATTGGCAACGGATTCATGATCATCATTAGGCTTTTAATTCCAGATTTTTATCGAATTCAAATTTCACATCTGCCACGTTGGGATTCGAACCTGGGACCACAGAGCATTACCCTGGGTTTCCTGATCGCTAGTCCAGCGACAATACCACTACAGTGGTGAGGGCAAACACTGGGGTGTTATAGGTGGGAATGGTGGGGGGGGGTCATTTCAGGACTGCGAGTGGGAGCATCGGCAGGAGTGGAGCGAGAAGGTGCACTGGCCCCAACAGCACCGGCCTGTCATTTTATTTTTTTATTAAATTTAGAGTACCCAAATCATTTTTTCCAATTAAGGGGCAATTTAGCATGGCCAACCCGCCTACCCTGCACATCTTTGGGACGTGGGGGCGAAACCGACGCAAACATGGGGAGAATGTGCAAACTCTACACGGATAGTGACCCAGGGCTGGGATCCAACCTGAGACCTCGGCGCCGTGAGACAGCAGTGCTAAGCCTGTCATTTTCAATGGGACCTTTAAACTCGCCTGCTTTACAGAAGTTTGCGCAGTAAAGAAGGGGGACATGTCTTCCTTCTCCAATTCTTTTACACTTTGACACTGAGCCCCTGTGATTCCTGGGCTGCCTGCACCTCCTCCGGCCTGAGCCAGGAGGGTCAGGTAAGAGAGGCCATGGGTGGAATTTGGTGCAGGTAAGTGGGTACGGAGTGGCAATCTGATGCTGATTGCTCCCCCAAGGAGGTTATGGGGTTGAGTTTAAGGTGGGGAACGCCTGAGGGAGAATTACATTAACCTGGCCAGATAGGCAGTGGCTCAGGAGAACATGGGTTTGAAACTGATGGCTCAATGTACCTCAAGTATAGTATCATTGCAGGGCAGCACGGTGGCACAGTGGTTAGCATTGCTGCCTACAGCGCTGCGGACCCGGGTTCGAATCCCGGCCCTGGGTCACTGTCCGTGTGGAGTTTGCACATTCTCCCTGTGTCTGTGTGGGTTTCACTCCTCCAACCCAAAGATGTGCAGGTTAGGTGAATTGGCCACACTAAATTACTCCTTAATTGGAAAAAATAATTGGGTACTCTAAATTTTGAAAAAAGTATAATATCATTGTAAACTATTGGGTGGAATGACAAACACGCATTCCACTTTTAAAAGAATGAAAACGTGGGCAGCACAGTGGCACAGTGGTTAGCAGTGGGACTACGGCGCTGAGGACTCAGGTTCGAATTGCAGCCCTGGGTCACGGTCCGTGTGGAGTTTGCACATTCTCCCCGTGTCTGCATGGGTTTCACCCCCACAACCCAAAGATGTGCAGGGTAGGTGGATTGGCCACGTTAAATTGCCCCTTAATTGGAAAAAAATAATTGGGTACTCTAAATTTAAAAAAAAAAATGAAAACACTGCCACTGTTAGCCCCTTTACTCCTGTATTTTTGGAACTGCGAAGAAAGTGGGGAACACTCTGATTTATAACTCATTCCTGGTCTGGAAAATGTTTGTTTTGAGAAGATATAGATGGAGAAAGATTGCTCCCTCTATTCACTGGAGGTGAATTGAGTGTAATCGGAGCAATTAAATATTAGTACTCATCTGTATATAAATTAAAACATGAACTTTCTTTCAATGCAACTTTCTTTAATGAATGTTTTGTTTAATTTCCAGGTGGGAGTTGACACGCAACACCGATGAAAGATCTTGGTGATGATTGGGAAATGAGACTTTTCAATGAGTGTAATAGAATGCAGTAAGCGAGGGGTATCTCATGAACAGCTCTATGAAAAATGTCCGCCTGCAACGCCTTCACTGAACACGTATGGAAGCCTGGTGAATGCAAGAACTGTTTTAAACCCAAAAGTTTGCATTGTTTGTCTGCTGCCTCTGAAACTCCCCCTCTTTCGTGTAACAATTCAAAAACTAATGCGAACCACAGCAACAACCACCGGGGCAGGTCAGGCACTGGTAACTTTCGCCCTCCTGTTGCGAAGAAGCCCACAATTGCTGTGAAGCCCACCATGATGGTCATGGATGGGCAAACTGTGAGTACAGAAATGGAGGTGTCGGAAAGCTGTGAAAATAAGCTGCGATGGAATAGGAACGGTGTCCTCCTCAACAGGAAACCAATGAACAACAACAATGAAGCAAACAACAGCAATTCTCAGAGAGCTTGTGGCCCAGACAGAATTGTTAATAATAGGATACCCAACAACAACAACAACGGATTAACTGATGTATTGAAGGAAATTGTTGGATTTGAGGCTGAGCCCCATTCACAAAACAAAGAGTGTGACAGAGAGTCCTTTCTTGGAAGGATCAACAAGTGTTATCAGCGCTCACTGGAAAGAAAGCTTCCTCCCAGCTGCATTGTGGCAGGTATGAAAGAGAATATGGGCAAGCGGGTGGTGCTCAGCAGTTGTTCCGATATCATCAGCAGTGAGGGAGGACTCTTCTGCTATCCGGGCTGCTCCTTTAGCAGCGAAATAAGAAGAGTGGATAATCAGTCAAGTGAGAGTGTGACCGAAGAGCGAGAAAGTTGGGATGAAAGTGATGAGGAGCTGTTGGCAATGGAAATACGTATGCGCGGCCAGCCGCGGTTTGCCAATTTTAGGGCCAACACCCTGTCTCCTGTCAGGTTCTGCAGTGACAAGAAATGGAATACGGTACCACTACGAAAGCAGTCGCTGCAGAGAATTTGTGCTGTTGACTATGATGATAGCTATGATGAAATTCTAAATGGATATGGTGATGAAGCGTTGATCCCATATGGTCAGGACAGTATGCCAAGCATTTTATCATCGGAATCTACATCTCCTGATTCCTCAATAACTGAGGGATCTCAAAGTGGGACATCAAAATCTGTACACCAACAACTTTGCAATGGCGATCTTTCTCCAAGTGATGGCAAAAGTAGCAAGTTTATTCAGGCGGATTATGAAAGCCTAAACGAAAATGAACAGGTTCCCCAAGTTAAGCAGCCTCCATTTAAGCCAGCAAGGGGCACAGCAGTAAAGTCTTTAGAAACTCACAAAGCTGTCCTTGCGTTGCGGTTGGAAGAGAAGGATGGAAAGATAGCCCTACAGAGCGAGAAGCAGGAATTCACCATAACCCCCATGGACAATCCAGGGCAAACCGTGACAATTAACATTATTCCCAAGGAAGAACAAGCAAAACCATATAGAGTTGTAGATTTGGAACCGCCAGGTATGTGTAAGCCGTACACCGTAGTTGACGTATCTGCCGCAATGAACAATAAAAAGTCTGACGGTGGACCCGAATCTCTTCAAGGCACAAAGACTTCGCCAGTTAGTCCAAGCCCACCCACATCACTTTCGAGCCAGATAAACAACCAGAAAAAGTCAAGTATCAATAGATACCAGGAGGTGTGGACTTCCAGCACTAGTCCTCGTCAGAAAATGCCCAGAGTGGCTTTAATGTCAAGCAGTTCTGGGCCTACACCTCCCCCGGGACAAATGAGTCACAAATCAGCTCCTACTTCACCTACTACTACAAATATTACTTCGAAAACTATTCCTGTGAAGTCTCCAAATCTGTCTGAGATCAAATTCAATAGTTACAACAATGCTGGGATGCCTCCTTTTCCTATTATCATACATGATGAACCAACATATGCGCAGAGTTCAAAGCACAAGGCTATAAAAGTACCAATAGTAATTAATCCAAACGCCTATGATAACTTGGCCATATATAAAAGCTTCTTGGGTCCGAGTGGATCACGTTTGAAAAAGGAAGCTTTAGAAAATGCAGCAAGTCACACATATGAAGAAATCGGATCAACAGTGAGGAAATCCACAGATATGCCTCAACCAAAAGGACCGAGTGCCAGCACAGATAGAAAGACACTTGGCTCTGTTGCACAGAAAGTGCAGGACTTCAACAATGCACAGAACAAACCGCACATTCTGCCACAGTCCTCACCGCATAAAAGCTTTGGATCCAATCACAGCTCTCCTTCTAGAATTCAGAAATCTGTTCAAGACTCTCCAGCCAGGAAAGAGGAAACGCCAGAAAGGCAGATTTCATCAGGAAGCAGGGAAAATGCCAGCACTGTGCTTTCCCAAATTGTTGCATCTATTCAGCCTCCACAACTGCCCCCTGAAAATCCCCAGCCACAGTCGAAAGCTAGTAGCGCAGAAGAGCTTTACTCCCAACCACCTACCGTCTCCGAAGGCAATGGAGACATACACATCCGTCCAAAGTCGTTATTCTCCCCACAAGCAAATGGTGAAGCAGAAGTGTCCAAAGTGATAGACAGTACTCTTACAAAAGGACAGAAAGAAAGCATTCTACCAAAGCAGATCACTGTTCCCACATCTAAACCTGGTACAGCACAATCTCCTGGCGCAGCTAGCCTGAGCCCTAAGAGTGAACAATTGCCTCCATTTCCACCACCCCGTTCTACATCATCCCCATACCATGCCAGCAACCTTCTGCACAAGCATTTCAGTAACTGGGGGAAGCCAACCAGCCCTGTACGAACACCTGAGACCGAATCTCCACTGCTGAATCCAGAGGGTCGCCAACGGCTACAGGAGGCAAAGCCAAAACGGTGGATCTCCTTCAAAAGCTTTTTCCGTCGCCGTAAAACTGAGGAAGAGGAGGAGAAAGACAAAGACAAATTAGTTGGGCTGAATGGACGCGTGATACACATGCTGCCACCGCCACCCATACAGCGGCATCACCTGTGCAGTGATCAGAAGATATTAGAACCATCTGAGAAGCTGGCTACCATACTGAGTTACAAACAGGAGCTTGGACTGGATGGTGTAAAGGCTGAGACTGGCAAACTGGATGCTACTGCAATAGACACTGAAATCCATTCTACCCCCAGTGAAGCACAGGTCACTGTATCTGCATTGCAAGATGATGAAAAGTCTGCAGTGGGTGTTTCTGACAGTGAAAAGGAAATCAGATGTCCAAGCAGCCCAAATTCTCCCCCACCTCCACCACCAAAGAAATGTAACAAGTAAGTGTTGCCTTTTATTTTTCACTTATCAAATGCCAGTCCTCTTCCTAACCTTCTCCACCAAGTACGTGAATGTATTTAAACCTGTTTTGCAACTGTGCATTTATTTCTTTATTTATTGCAGTGGACAGTGGGGGTAAATATAAGCAAGGACTTGCATGTTCCTCTTCCTCTCCTACTACTTGGTTAGCCTTCTGCAGCATTTTGAGCATTCCGAAAATGAAGTAAAATAGATTGCCCACCTTTACTTATAAATTGGCTTTCACTTGAATTGACCTGTTGTCTTAGGAGTTCTCAACCAACCAACTCTCAGGTCTTTGATTTGCAGAGCTTTTTGTGAAGCCTCTACGTTTTCAGGCTGACAACGAATGGCAACTCTCCCCTCTTATTCCAGTCACTTGTACTTGCATCACCAGACTGATTTGCCTAAACTCTGAACATTGATTTCTTAAATACACTGTGCTGCCTGTTGTTTCCACTGCCACTGGAACACCGTAGAGGGATTGAATTTCTTGCTCCACTGTGTAGGAACACTTCACTTGAACGCATTAAGACCACTCAGTGCGGGTTTGGCAAGCCAAGTAGCACATCTATTTGAAACTAACTTGTCTAGACTAGAGCAACAGTCCAAAGTGTTGCTTTGCAAGACCTAGTCCGAGTAATGTTTTGACGCACGGAATCATTGAGTGATGCATTGATCCTGCAGTTTTTCCCTCAGACTGCACACCTGTTTGCAATTGCCGAATGAAGATCGGCACTCTCCCTGCTTGAAGAGGCGGATGGGGAAAAAAATCACCAGACTGATGGTTCAGTTAAAGCTGTAGGCTTTAATAATCTTGCCATTTGCTCGATTAGTTTTGGAAATATCGTATATCTACTAACATTCCTTTGCCTTCTTGGCAAAATAAATAAAGACGAATCAGGGAAAGAAAGATGAATTCCGATGTAAGAATCTTGAGATTGCTTTGCAATCATTAACTCTCTTCCCAGTATCTGCAGTTATGTCCTGACGGTTTGGTAGTAATCGTTGCACTAATAAGCTCATCAGTTATTTAATTACACCCTTCCTAATTGACAACACCGGAAGGATATTACCACTTGCTGTGACACATGCAAAAGGAAATAAAATTCTGATTCATAGTTTGAAGTATTGCAGATCAAATATCGTGAGGAATATTGTTAATTTTGTATATTATATATTTTATACATATAAAGTATGGTCTTAAAATTGCAGATTTTGCAGTGAGCCATATTGAAAAATGCTTGTGTTTCTATTGATTTTTGCAGGTTATAAGAATGTGTAAGGCATGCCTGTATTTGCTGCTAGTATAACATAAGCTTTCTGCACAGACTATTTTATAGTGAAAGATATTCTGCAGGAATGGATGGAATTTTCAATGCCCAGACATGTTGGAACTTAGAGTACTCTTGTAAAAATTAAAAACAGCAGTGGTTATGGTGAAAATATCATTCCGGATGCTGAAATCACACCCGTTCTTTTGTTACTTTCTGAATTTCCTACTTCAATGCTTTTCTGGCTGACCTCCCATTTCCACCCTCCATAAACTTCAGCTCATCTCCTTAGCCCCACCAAGCTCTGTTCACCCATGTTCCTCCTGCTCGCTCACCTATGAGGCTCAGGTCTGACAGCGCTACAGTTTGAAAATTCCCATGTTCCGTTTCAAATCCCTTCATGGCCTCGCCTATTCCTATCTCTGTAACAACCTCCAGTCTAGAAAATCTCCAGTTGGCCAATTATAGCCTCTTGTTCATCCCTAACTACCTATACCACACCACAGGTGGCTGTGCCATCAACCAACTAGTATTTAAGCTCTTGAATTTCCTCATTGAACCTCTGCCAGTCCACCTTCGAGAAGACACTCCTTAACAAAAAAAATGCAATATATTTCATCAAGTTTTTGGGCGCCTGTATTAAAGTCGTCAACATTGGCTCCGTATTAATTTCTTTTAGTTGATTGCGTTCCTATGTTGGCTTCATGATGTTTTAAACATGTTAAAGTGCTATGGTCACATTTATTTCCCTCAAATTTTCATGTTCCCATGAAAACCCATTGAAACTAAAATAAATATAGCCGATAAAACTATAAAAGTTTATAGGTTAAAAAAATTCCCACACAGCCACTATATGTATAACTGCTTAACTTTTATAACTGAAATTTATAGTTTCGTGCAATTTAAAAATATCATCTAGTTAACTGAGCTTGTTTATTTTTTTTTCAACCCCATTGAACTGCATATTTCTTGTCTGTAGTTCACTCATTAAAAAGCTGCATAGATGCCTTTCTTTAATTGTGTGAAAAAACGTGTTGGTCATGGTTACCACTACTGAGACTAACTTTTATGTTCCCAATTTATTAATTGAATTCAAATTCCACCCCCTACCATAGTGGGATTTGAACCTGAGTCCGCAGAGCATTAGCCTGGGCCTCTGGCCACTGTTCTTGGTTGGGGCAAGGCTCAGGGGTATCTTTGGGAATAAATGTATTTTTCTAAAGACATACAAATAGTAAATAAAGTGAACCTTTTTTCTTGGTGAACACTTGATTTACAGTCTGCCACATGGGTCTATGGAACATCCAGACAAGCAGTACCATTACTCTTGATCATTAGTGATGTGATGGAAGGGAGCTATCAAGCGGCACTTGCTTAGCAATAACCTTCCCACTGAAGCTCAGTTGAGTTCCGCCAGGGTCACTCAGCTCCTGAACCCATTATAGCCTTGGTTCAAACATGGACAGAAGATCTGAAATCCAGAGGTGAGAGTGACTCCCTTGATATCAAGTTCCAAGTCAGGATGGTTGAGTGAGTTAGCATGGAACTTACCGGTGGTGTTTCCAGGTATTTGCTGCCCGTGTCCTTCTAGATGGGAGTCGGCTGGTGGTTAGTTTAGCTCGGTTGGCTTGACAGCTGGTTCATGATGCAGAGCTAAGGCAGCAGTACGGGTTAAATTCTCATATCAGCTGAGGTTATTCATCTTGTGCCCTCAATCTTGCCCTTCACATGAGGTGTGGCGTTCCTCAGATGAAATCACCACCAGTCAGCTCTCTCCCTCAGGGGAAAGAAGCCTGTGGTGATCCAGGACTATGGCGACTTTACCTTCTAGATGATCGCAATTGTGGGTTTGGAAGGTGCTGCCTAAGGACCCTTGGTACATTCCTGCAGTGTATTTTGTAGATAGTGCGCAATGCTGCCACTATTCATCAGTGGCGAAGGGAGCGAATATTTGTAGAATGGGTAACAATCAATCGGGCTGTTTTATCCTGGGTATCAAGCTTCTTAAGTGTTGTTGGAGCTGCACTCATCCAGGCAAGTGGAGGGTATTCAATTACCCTCCTGACTTTGTGCCTTGAAGATGTTGGTTAGACTTTGGGGAGTCAATCGCTGCAGGATTCCTAGCCTCTGACCTGCTCTTGTTGCAACATTATTTATATGGCTTATTCAGCTCAGTTTCTGGTTAATGGTGATCCCCAGGATGTCAACAGCAGGGGAATTCAGCGATGGTAATCTCATTCAATGTCGATGGTTAGTTTCTCTGTTGTTGGAGATGGGTATTACCTGGCACTTGTGTGGCGCGAAGGTTACTTGCCACTTGTCAGCCCAAGCCTGGATAGACATGGACTTCGCTGGGTCAAAATCCTGGAATCCACTCCCTAACAGCAGGTGTGGCTGCAGCTCCGGGACTGTAGTGGCTCAAGAAGGCAGCTCGCCATCAGTGTCTCGAGGGCAATTAGAGATGGGCAATAAATGCTGACCCAAACGGTGATGTACACACCCTGTAAATGACTAAAATGATACAGTGCATCCCTAAAGAAAAAGATGATCGTAGAATTTAATTACATTGTTAACCACTGATATTTACTTTTGAACAAAAGAGAGGTATATTCTCAGTTGGCTGGTACTGAATACAATCCCAAATTGTAAAAGATAATTTTATGATCTCATCAACTGTTATGTCTCTGGCCTGTTCTCTGAAGCTGTTGAGTGGAGGCAAACTGGAAGCAGACAGTTGCGTAGCTCCCCTCCCAGTGACATTGTGCAACTCTTCTCCAGTAAAGCCCGTTGAACAAGAATGAATTACCATAGTTTGCATTCATAACATTGCGAGACCGGAACTTGAGAGTGTTCACTGCTCGTTCATTAAGACCATGAGGTGTTTGCCAAAATTTTGGATAATCTGATTATTGTTTAATTGACCTCTGGATTGGTCTATGATAACCCCCCTTCCTCCTCTCTTTCCCCCCTCCCTCCATTGGTTTCAGCACCCTTCCTCGGTGTGCCCCCTTCCCGCCTCCATCTTTTGAAGGTGGTATCTAGCATGGCTGGGGGGAATCTGTGATTGAGGATGAATTAATATTGGGGTAGTCTCACCTTTGTTCAGGGTCAGGAATGAATTTTACAATTGCTCTCAGAAGTTTTACTTTTCAGCCTTGTTTAGGAAATTGGAGAAAGTGTATCTTACAAATTGTATTTGATCTTTTGAAGGCAGTAAGCTTGATGGACCAAAAGACCTTTGTCTTTGCAAAGTTGAACAAAGAAGTATTTACAGTACAGAAACTAGGCTATTTGGTCAACAGATCCATGCCGGGGTTTATAGTCGTGTCCCCCCCCCCCCCCCCCCCCCCCCCCCCCCGGACCTCCTTCATCTAACCCCATCCGCAAATCTTTCTATTATTTTCTCCATTATGTGCTCACCTTGCTTCTCCTTTAAATTCATCTATGCTTTTCACTCTACGATTCCTTGTTGCAGCAATTTGTGTATCTGTACCTCCTAGATCCCTCTGTCCCGCTGCCCCATTTAGCTACTTATTTTCTCAGTACCATGAGGCCTCCTCTCAAAATGCAGCACCTCACATTTATCTTTGGTGAATGACTTTTGTAATTACACGCCAATTTTGTCTCAGTCCTTCCCTCAATTTGATATTGTCCACAAATTTTATAATTGGACTCTGGCTTTGCCAGTCTTGAGTAACTAACTACCTTTTCAGCACAGTGGTTAGCACTGTTGCTTCACAGCTCCAGGGTCCTGGGTTCGATTCCCGGCTTGGGTCACTGTCTGTGCGGAGTCTGCACGTTCTCCCCGTGTCTGCGTGGGTTTCCTCCGGGTGCTCCGGTTTCCTCCCACAAGTCCCGAAAGACGTGCTGTTGGGTGAATTGGACATTCTGAATTCTCCCTCTTGTGTACCCGAACAGGTGCTGGAATGTGGCGACTAGGGGCTTTTCACAGTAACTTCATTGCAGTGTTAATGTAAGCCTACTTGTGATGCTAATAAAGATTATTATTATAATATGCCTACCTTCTGTTTTCTGTTTTGGAGCCAGCTTTCTATCCTTTCTACTACTTATCTCCCCATTCCACATATTCCTACTTTAGTCATGAGGCATTTTTGAAAATCCAAATATATTGCATAATCCCTTATCTACCCTTTCTGTTAATTGTTCAAAGGTTGGTCAAGCATGACTTCTTTTGCAGTCTGTGATTGCTCTTTATTTTCCGTTTCTAGTTGCTTTTGTTCAAAAAGTATTTTATTGCTATTTCCCAGCTCAAGTGTATCTGGTTTTTACAACAAGTTTGTGTCTTATTTGCAACAGTTTTTACATGAGATTCCCCCCCTCCCTCCCCATCCCTCGCTGGTCGTTTAGTCCCCCTCTTAGTGTTGCTGTCTGCCCTGGGTGCCACGTACTGTACTCCGCTTCTTTCTGCTAGGGATTTTAGATTTTATTTTTTTATTATTGGGAGGAGTGGGGGTGGCTACGTGGCCTGTCCCTGTGCTTCATTTTGTGCTTCCCTTGGGGTCCCTTTCTCTCCTCCTCCCCACCCCCTCCTCCCAGCTCTTTTCTCTTGTGTGTGCATCCCTTGTCTTCCTTTCCTCCTCCCCACCACTTCCTCTTGGAACAGGCTGATGACTGCTTGTTTTTCTACTTCTTAGAGCAAAGATTTCCTTAACTTTTCTACCATTGTGGGGGGGGGAGGGGGGGGGGGGCAGGAGCAGGGTGGCGCAGTGGTTAGCACTGATGCCTCAGGGCGTCCAAGTCCCGGATTCAATCCTGGCCGCAGGTCACTGTCCGTGTGGCGTTTGCACATTCTCTCCGTGTCTGTGTGGGTCTCACCCCCGCAACCCAAAGATGTGCAGGATCGGTGGATTGACCCTAAATTGCCCTTAATTGGAGAAAAAAAAGAATTGGGTACTCTAAATTTGTTTTGAAATTTCCTACCATTGAGGTTAACCTCATTGGTTGGCTGTCCCTTGGACTTGTTCCAGTTTCCTTTTTTTTTACAATTTAGAGTATCCAATTATTTGTTTTCCAATCAAGGGGCAATTTAGCGTGGCCAATCCACCTACCCTGCATGTCTTTTGGGTAGTATGGGTGAGACCCACGCAGACACGGGGCTAGCTTCCTTTTTAGTATATTAGATTCATGTTAGCTGTCCCTCAGTTCTTTGGCATCATCCCTTCTCTCATGATTTTATCTAAAGCTGTGCCTCTGCTCTCTCCTCCCTAACCTCTAATATTTGTGGATGTAGCATATCCAGGCCCCTCTTGCATTTTATCTTCTAAATCAGGATCATACTTGGCAGAAGTGTCTGCTCTCAAAACATTTACACCAGCAGTACAGCATGAGAGCTCAGGCTCCCAGGGGCTTATATAAGCTTGGATACACTATATGCACTGTAATCTTGAACAAATTTGAGCCTGGAATAATTGGGGATAGGATACAATGAGTTGGAAGGCATTCCTAACAACCTCTAAATGTTTTTAGAAATTAGTTAATATTGTTTCTGTGGCACCAAGAGAATGGCGAAAATTTCTTCGGTGATGTTTTCACAGCCTTGTGAAATGTTACGTCGAAAATCTGAGGTTTTTAAAAAACACATGACGCTTAGAATCCCTACAGTGCAGAAGGAGGCCATTCAGCCCATCAGGTCTGCACCGTCCCTCTGAAAGAGTTCCCTACTCAGGCCACTCTCCTATCCCTGTAACCCCACCTAACCTGCACATCTTTGGACTTTGGGATGAAACCGGAGCACCCCGGGTGAAACCCACGCAGACACGGGGAGAACGTGCAAACTCCGCCCAGTGACCCAGGGCCGGAATTGAACCTGCGACCCTGGCGCTGCGTGGCAGCAGTGCTAACCACCGTGCCAGCCCACAAGCAGCATCGAGCTTGCAAGAAACAATGCCTTTCTAAACTAGCTCCGATTTTCATAACCCAAATCTATCGAGTCAGCAGAAAATGATTCTACAGGCCAGTGCAAAAGTTTTCCTAGCCTGCCAGGGAATTAGTGTGAACTATTGAGAGTCCAATATGACCACTGTCCCAGTATCAGTGCTCTCCTCTGTGCACCTGAACTGCCAAGGCTTCCAGGGGTTTGGACAATCCCACTAATCCAGCAAGGAAATATATTGCTGGGAAATGTGGAGGATTCTGTGAAACCAGGAAAAAGTAAACCATATTTGTGGCAAGTAAAGTTCCCATCTGATTACTGTATTGATGTCTTGTTGGTTGCACAATGCAATTATAAATGTACATTAATGCTCTTTTGAATTGAGCATCAGTTTAATTATTTTCCCCCTTGTTTGAAATTGAAAAATCTCCTCCTTGTTTTAAAATGCTTGCAGGGCCTTTACCCGATCCTGACGATCCTTTGTGACGTTTATTAAAACCTACCACTTTGACCAAACTTTTCCCCAAAGTGGCTCAGTGTCAAAGTTTCTGATCTGATAATGCTCCTGTGGAATGCCTTGGGATGTTTTGTTAAAGGTGTTGTATAGAGGCAAATTATTGTTGAGCAAGGATTCCTCTGGGCTCCAAAGATAATCTGGTTGTTGCCACTCCCAAGTTTCCTTGACCCTCATTTCTGGACTAACTTTTTTGTCGGTGTGCCAATATTGCACCAGATATGGCAAGCTGCTTTGGGGTGGCTCATTGGTTCTATTTAAATGCGACCAAGACCTTGAAACAAATTTGCCCCTCTTACCCCTGTCACACCTGGGCAACGGGCCCTTTAAACCTGTCGACCGGGGAAGAACTAATGTTGACCTCATTGCTTTTAACCTGCATGCGTTGTTGTGGTGACATCAGGCAATTCAGAATGATTACATTGTCGAACTGTCTGTCACTAGGAAACAGAGAGTGAATCAATATCAATATTAACACCTCGCTGATGACCTGATGCTGAAGGTGTGGAAAAGTACCAATTGGAGAATGAGAATCAACTGACGATTTGGAGTTCAATTTTTCAAATGTGTTTGAAGCATAACCTGAGATTAAGCTAATGCTAGGTGCAAATTGTATGCATCCAGCTGATTAGCAGGTTGCATGTTACACCTACAAACTTTAAAATCCACCAAAGTTTTAAAGAACTCGACATGGAGGGCAGCACGGTGGCGCAGTGGGTTAGCACTGCGGCCTCACGGTGCCGAGGTTCCAGGTTCGATCCCGGCCCTGGGTCACTGTCCGTGTGGAGTTTGCACATTCTCCCCGTGTCTACGTCGGTTTCACCCCTCACAACCCAAAAGAAAATGTGCAGGCTAGGTGGATTGGCCACGCTAAATTGCCCCTTAATTGGAAAAAATGAATTGGGTACTCTAAATTTATAAAAATTGGGGGAAAAAAAGAACTCGACATGGGTGAATCCACATACAACTTACCGTCTGTCTGTGTGACTTCCTATTGCTGAAGTATGAGCAATATTAAAACGAACCTGTCCTATATATTGTGAAATAGTGGCGAGGAGAGAGAAGCGCAATAAGTATTTTGAATGAAGAGGTGACTTGAATGTCAATCATCATCTTGAATCACATTCGTGGTGATTCAGTAGCTTTCACGATTTGGTAACATTACACTCCATTCTCATAATGGATACTGAAGTATATATTGTGCGTGGCCAATTTTTGCTTTAAAATGTAGTTTTTGTGCATGCGCAGTATTTTCAGAAGGTGATTGTTTTCAATTACATTCTGTGGTGCGGCACATGGTATTTATCGTAGAGCAAGACTTGCGCAATGCCCCCCAGACTGCTGCATCAGCACTTACGCAGCTTAGTGGGAATGTTCTGTGTGGTTGGAAGCTGAATAGCTTCGTACATATTAATTATAATAATGATCGACTGAAATCTTGACTGTGGTTAGTCAGTTTTGTTGATGGGTAATTGTAAACAACTATTAGTCCAGATTTTTTGCTAATTACATATGCAACACACACTGTTTCTCAAGTTCCCTGTTTAATTTGTGGCATGTTGACTTCTCGGCTGAGAGAAGTGGCAGTAAGATAGAAGATACCAAAATCCGGATAGTCCACTGAGAGTGGAGCAAAGTGCACTCCTGCACTAAGCCCTGACCTGAGTTGTGCCTTTCAAAATAGCCTGAAAAGTTGTAGGTTAACAACTATATGATCCCTTTATTCACAACACAGAGCTGTCAGCCAGCGCTCATTGACACAACCCTCCCTTTGACGCAGTAGGTTGTGGGTCAGTCCCCACTCCAGAAATGGACGAACAATTGAAGCCGACACTTCTGAGGGATCCTGCACTGTTGGAGGTGCTGCAGGTGTTAAACTGAGGCCCAGTCTGCCTTCTCGGGTAGACATTTAATAGTTCTATGGGATATTTTAAGAAGGGGAGGGGACTTTGTCCTGTAATATTTATGCCAATATTCATCCTTCAGTCAGTATCACTAAAGCAGATTCTAATAATAATAGTCATTATTATTGTCACATGTAGGGTTACATTAACACTGTATTCAGTTGTTTATCCCATTGCTGCTTGTGGGAACTTCCGCTGCACAAATGAAGCTGACGTATTTCCTAAATTACAACAGTGGCTGTGCTTCAATTGCATTCCAGTGGTTGTAAGGTACTTTGGGATGTCTTAGAGTTGTAATTTGTTCTATCGCTTGTAACTTTCAACATTGTAGGTTCTGTTTTTCTGCTACAACAGTCTCTATTGCTTGCCTATTTTCCCCACGTAATTCACTAGTTGTGAAGTTTAAAACCGCAGAGTGTAAGGAACTCTGGAATAAATATTACAGCAACATTTCTGCCTTTGACAAGGCACCTCATGGTAGACTGGTACAAATGGTGAAGGCACATAGGATCAGAGGAGAGTGGGCAAGTTGGATACAGAACTGGCTAGGGCACAGAAGACAGAGGGTAGCAGTAGAAGGATGGTTTTCTGAATGGAATGCTGACTAGTGGCGTTCCACAGGGATCAGTTCTGGGGCCTTTCTTGTTCATGGTGTATATAAATGATTTGGAAGATGTTATGGGAGCGGCGTTTTCAGAACCCCAAAATGTACCATGGAATTCAACCAACCACCCCCTTTAATGTATTGTTGCTTTTGAAGCGCACAGCTTGTTCTCCAGGTGTGGTATTACAATTATGGACACGTAAGGTTTTAAACACAAAACAATGTTTATTCCATGAATTCAACTTAACCTTTTAAATAAACATTGGATCACTTAACACCCCTTCAAAGATAACCCCGAAAATAATACAACACTAAATAATCCCTCAAAATGTTCCTTCAAACCTCCAAAAGACTTTACCTTTAACAACAGAAACACATCAGGTTAAAGACATCACTATTATGAGTTTAAGTCACCCAAATGATTCAGAGATAGTCTTTCATGGCAGAGATCACAGCAGATCCAGCTCACTGCACACACAGACACACCCAAGCTCTTTTTATCAAAACTGGCTTTCTCATTTCAAACAGCTCGCAGCGAACCAGCCAGGCACTTTTCAGCTGCTCTCTCTCAAACTGAAACTAAAAGCAGAAGTGAGCTCAGCTCCCCCCCCCCCCCCACCCTCTGACATCACGTCAGTAATATAAGCTGCTCCATTTCTTAAAGGTACATTGCTTAAAAATCCATTTCTTAAAGGTACTCTCACATGACAAAGAAAATGTAGCTGGTCTGATTAGTAAATTCACGACGACACAGAAATTGGTGGAGTTGCGGATAGTGAAGAGGATTGTCAGAGGATACAGCAGGGTATAAACTGGTTGGAATCTTGGGTGGAGAAATGACAGATGCCGTTTAATCCAGACAAGTGTGGGGTAATGCACTTTGGAAGGTCCAATTCATGTAGAAATTTGCACAACAAATGGTAGAACTCTTGCGAGTATTGACAGGCAGAGAGATCTGGGCGTGCATGTCCACCGATCACTGAAAGTGGCAACAGGTGGATAAGGTGGTCAAGAAGGCATACGGCATGCAGGCCTTCATCGGCCGGGGCATTGAATATAAAAATTGGCAAGTTACGTTGCAGGTGTACAAGACCTTGGTAAGTCCTCATTTGGAATATTGTGCACAATTCTGGTCGTGAAACTACCAGAAGGATTTGGATGCTTTGGAGAGAGGTACAGAAGTGGTTTACTAGGATGTTGCCTAGTATGGAGGGCATTAGCTATGAGGAGAGGTTCGATAAACTCTGTCTGTTCTCACTGGAACCACGGAGGTTGAGAGGCGATCTAATAGAGGTCTACAAGATTGAGTGGCATGGACAGAGTGGATAGCTCTTTCCTAGGGTAGGAGAGTCAAGTACTAGGGGACATAGGTTTAAAGTATGTGGTGAAAAGTTTAGAACAGATGTGCGAGGCAAGGTTTTTTACACAGAGGGTGGTAAATATATGGAACGTGCTGCCTGGGGTGGTGGTGGGAGCAGGTACGATATTGGCATTTAAGAGGAATCAGGACAAATATATGAATAGGGTGGGAATGGTAGGATACGGACTCTGTCAGTAAATACTATTCTAGTTTAGGCAGGTACTATGGCCGGTACAGGCTTTGAGGGCCGAAGGGCCTGTTCCTGT
The DNA here is from genome assembly GCF_902713615.1 of Scyliorhinus canicula. Classification (NCBI taxonomy): domain Eukaryota; kingdom Metazoa; phylum Chordata; class Chondrichthyes; order Carcharhiniformes; family Scyliorhinidae; genus Scyliorhinus; species Scyliorhinus canicula. The sequence goes on along the minus strand of NC_052169.1, from coordinate 5,908,035 downwards.
GCTGTATTGTTCTTTGTGTATTTTCATATTTTTTTCATATTTACAGGTAACCAGTTGGGAAGTGAAGTTTGCTTTTTGTAGATTTGTGAAACTGTAGTAAGCTTACTTTTTTTCCTACTTCAAAATTACATTGCCACCCAAATCTTTCCATTCCCCTCCTAAAGGTGATGCCTCTTCTTTAGCATATCTTCTTGTGAGTTCCAGTTCAGTCAGGTGTGTGACCCATTCATCGTAGAGTTTCAATTTGGGTAGCACAGTGGTTAGCACTGCTGCCTCACAGCACCAGGGACCCGGGGTTCGATTCCGGCCTTGGGTGACTGTGTGCAGTTTGCAGTTTCTCCCCGTGTCTGCGTGGGTTTCCTCCGGGTGCTCCAGTTTCCTCCCACAGTCTAACGATATGAAGGTTAGGAGGATTGGCCATGATCAATGCGTGGGGTTACAGGGATAGGGCGGGGAGTGGGCCTAGGTAGAGTGCTCTTTTGCAGAGTTGGTGCAGACTCGATGGGCTGAATGGCCACCTCCAGCACTGTATGGATTCTATGGACTATCGGCAAACTTTAACCATGGGCATATCACATCTCTTTTCAGGAGAGACCCCTGGAAAATAATCCAGAATAATAAATGACAGCTTTGCCCCTCTTATTCTCTGCTCAGCTATCTGAAAAGGCAGAAAGGTAAGAGATGGAGTGCTTAATCTACCCTCCCCCCTCTACCCCAGTGGAACAGTGTGTGAAATATCAATCACCCAATGTGCTCAACAGCAGTTCTCGGGCATGGATCATGTAGCCAGTTTCTCTCTTGTATACCTATTCCACAACTGGGGATAAAAGCAAATTACTGCGGATGCAGGAATCTGAAACAAAAACAGAGAATGATTTTTGAAAAATAAATTTGGAATGCCCAATTCTTCCCCCCCCCTCCCCAATTAAGTGGCAATTTAGTGTGGCCAATCCACCTACCATACATTTCTTTTAGGTTTGTGGGGATGGGACCCACACCGATACGGGGAGAATATGCAAACTCCACACGGCCACTGACCTGTGGCCGAGATCGAACCCGGGTCCTCGGCACCGTGAGGCAGCAGTGCTAACCACAGAAACAGAATGCTGGACAATCTCAACAGGTCTAACAGCATCTGTGGAAAGGGAACAGAGATAACGTTTTGAATCTGGAGACTCTCAAACAAAGCTAGGGGGACAAACTGGGGGAGATTGTAGTGAGTTGGATGGGGGAGGACAACAATGGAGAGAGACATGGGTAGTTAAGAAAACCGTGTGCAAAATAAGAGGGAACGAAAGACAGTTCACATTGTGGTAAATTTTCTTTTGTATTTACTTATTGAGAAATTCAGGTACGATTCTAGAAGGCACACTTGTTTTTGTACATAACTGAAAGCTGGCAAAAAAACTTTTGGCTGCAGTTAGAAAAATATTTTCAATGTTCCTGCATTCAAACTTAAAAGTAGGATTGCAGGAATTGTGCTTCCTAGTTAGGCACAAACACATGCTTTGTCTTATTCTCCAACTGTACTGAATTGGAGCCTCCAGAAATTACATTGAACACAGCAGCTCTGTAAGTGTTAATAAGTCTGACTCAGTTAGTGACCTCAAAATACGACAGGTAGAGAGAATGCTGGCAGATTTTCAACCTTCGATAGGCAGGTCTGGCTGATGATATCACTGTGCAGAACTTTAGAGCTCGAGTTAATCAGCTGCTTTCAAAACATGTTTATGAAGTTGAGAAGCAAATTCAAAACACTTGTTTCAATGGGAAGTTGTGTCAGTGATTTGAGTAGGTAAGTTAACAGTTGCAAATTCTGTTTTACGGCAGTGGGAGCATAGTGCAGGAGCAAACTTGATACCTTTTGCTGTAGTTCTGCTGATTTGAAACTTAATTGCATTTGAACTGAAGAATTTAAAATCGATTCATAAATAAGTAGCTGAAGAAAAAAGGAATAAATTATCCCAGGAATGGTCTTTAAAAAAGTGTTCTTCAGGGCTTAAGAACGCATGGAGAACTTTAGTTTAAATTGTTGGCACTTTGACCAAATGCAGTGTAAACACCAAAGGGTTTTGTAGTTATCAATTGGGACACACCTTAGTTAAGTATAAACCTTTGTTGAGGTATGGCGCCCTGTAGAAACTGTAATAAATGGTGGATTTCAAATTAGGACTTTCTCTATGGCTAAATAAGGGTAAATCACAAGTTTTAAAGAAACCTGTTCTGCTGGATTGTGCCTTGGAACAAGATTAATTGAAGAGACTGTAAAATTAAGCTAAAATCACCCAGGGATCCTTGAACAAACAAGTTCTTGCAAGTCTTCGCTTAATAAATTTCAACATATGTTTAACTGTACCTGAGTTGTGCATTTTTTGTTTCAACAATGGTTGAGTTAAAAGTCAGGAAAATTTTTGGAGTGCAGTGTTAAAGATAAATACCCCTGTTTTGTTAGACCAAGAATTATATGTGAACATTTAGTGAATTATGGAAGCTGAAGGAAAACCTTTAATTTATTCAGCAGCCTTCCGGGTGAGATGACCGTTGAAGACATGCCACCACAAGTATCAGAAGTTCAAAGATCAGCATTAGCGAACCAAGAGACACCTGGTACGATGACTTTGATGCTGGTCACCACAGGATCTCAGGACGATAAAGATACGGGCAGTGAATCTGCTGACGACAGCATCACCAGTGCGACTTACAGTAATTTGGGTAAGAGACTACAGGAACAAGTTGCGGGTGGAGGAAGAGGATTCGGTTTCTCCTTTCCCTTTGCTCTCGGCTTATTGTAACATCCAGAGCTTTCTTGCATTTAAAATTGATCAGTCAAGCCTCGCACTGTTAGCCATGTATGTGTGTTTAATTGATGTGAGTGTCCCTGCTGGCTGCCAGTAAGTATTGTAGGTTACAGAGTGAGGAATGCAGCTGTAATGTGGGCAATCCTGTTTAGGTAGAGCGAACAGGAAGAGATTAGATTAAAGTTTAAACGCCCTATCAAATGCTGTACCGTGTATAAAGGGCCAACATGACCGCTCAGTTCCCTGCTTGACAACTTCTGGTTTCAATTAAAGGTAGGCCCGTAACATTTTAACTTTGCGCATTTTATACCTTAGAAAATGCTGAATATTGCTCAAAACCCAACGGAGGAACTGGTGAGGGAAGAAACGCTGTGGGTGATATGACAGGAATGTGCACTTTCAACATGTTAACTGCACTGTAGGAATACCTTCATTGTTTCAGATTCCGCTTTCATTCATCGTGTTCTGGTGTACAGAACCGTACTAAACAATCGGTATCTGACTTGCAGGCTTTGGAGGCTGTCTTTTGTTTAAGAATTATTAGTTAAAACTGATTTTATTCTTAATCGGAGAGATGCCCGGGTACACACAGCACTTGCTTATAAATTATTTCTTCTCTCTCTCTCTCTCTCTCTCCCCTGAATGTACGATCAAACTTTTACAAAAGAAGTCATGTGCTTTTCAGTCCACTGATTTTCTTAGTTTAAAAAAATGTATATTTCCCAAGCTAAACAAATTTATGTAAATAACATGGGAGTACTAAAGATCTTTACCAAATTTGATAATTGTCCTATGCTGTTAAGTGAGGTCTGTAGAAATCTGTTAAGCAGGAGTCCTCCGTGACTACTGCATTTTTTATTTTTAAAATAAGAGGACCCAATTCTTTTTTTTTTCCCAATTAAGGGGCAAATTTAGCGTGGCCAATTCACCCACCCTGCACATCTCTTTGAGTTGTGGGGGTGTGACCCACTCAGACACGGGGAGAATGTGCGAAACTCCACACTGACAGTGACCCGGGGCCGGGATCGAACCCGGGACCTCAGTGCCGTGAGGCAGCAGTGCTAACCACTGCGCCGCCCTAACTACTGCATATTTTGGTGTGAAAGACTTTTGTCTGATTAGCTGGGTATCTGGCACGCGAAAAGTGCGCTCAAAAATCTGGCTATTGAGAAAGCCATGCAAATGGAATTTCTGTTTATCCGATGAAGTATACACTCTCTCCCTAGAGTTTAGGCCGAAACTGGCAAAACATAGCAAGAGCCATAACTTAAAAAACCTGTGTTTCCTGGAGTTTTATCAAGTTAGCACTGCACAGAACACAGGCGAGGATCCAGCTGCGATGCCAGCCAGGACACTCCGACCTGTTGGAACGTTCAGGAGTTTTTTCAGCCAAGTGAGAAAAATATCAGCCCGTGGTTAGGCATCATTAGGCATTATATCATCAGGGTTCAGGCCTCCTGAACTCACCGTGGCTGATCAGCAGTCATCAGCTGTCCCTTGTGGACCTGCCTGGCTCAGGTACCTGGTTATTGTGTCTACCACGGACGTTAGAATCCGTTCCACTTTTCCATTTTTCCATTATAAGTCATGTCATTTTGGTATCCATTTGATACCAAAGAAGTATCATTTGTCACCTACTCCATTCTTCCGCAGAGGGTAATTGCTAGTTGAAATTAACTAGACTTAATTTGACAGTATATTAGCTGCGGGGGCCTCACGGTAGCATGGTGGTTAGCATCAATGCTTCACAGCTCCAGGGTCCCAGGTTCGATTCCCGGCTGGGTCACTGTCTGTGTGGAGTCTGCACGTCCTCCCCGTGTGTGCGTGGGTTTCCTCCGGGTGCTCCGGTTTCCTCCCACAGTCCAAAGATGTGCTGGTTAGGTGGATTGGCCATGCTAAATTGCCCGTAGTGTAAGGTTAATGGGGGGATTGTTGGGTTACGGGTATACGGGTTACGTGGGTTTAAGTAGGGTGATCATTGCTCGGCACAACATTGAGGGCCGAAGGGCCTGTTCTGTGCTGTACTGTTCTATGTTCTATGTTCTATATTTGCACCATGACAAATGGCAGTGAGATGTATCGAGACTCTTGTGGCATCAAAGCTGTATTGTAGCTGTCTGATAGAATGCCTGAAAGGCCCAGTTTAAAAAAAACATTTTATTGAGGCATTTATAGTTTTCTAACAAAAAATACAAATATAAACATAGTTCAGTGCGTAACACATTCCTCCATCTCCCACTGTTTCTGCCTAATCTAGTCGGAAAATAACCTAACACTCTCTCTCCCCCGCCCTTGTTGAATCTGCTGACCGTTTAATTTTCTTCGAAGAAGTTGATGAACGACTGCCACCTCCGAACGAACACTAAAGTTGATCCTCTCGCGGCGAACTTAATTTTCTCAAGTCTGAGAAACCCAGCATGTCGCTAACCCATAGCCCTGATTTTGGGGGCTTTGAGTCCCTCACGCTAGCAATATCCGTCTCCGGGCTACCAAGGAGGCAAAGGCCAAAACGCCAGCATCTCTCACCCCCTGGACTCCCGGGTCTTCCGACACTCCAAAGATCGCCACCTCTGGACTCGGCACCACCCTTGTTTTCAGTACCGTGGACATGACATCTGCAAACCTCTGCCAGAATCCCCTAAGCTTCGGGCATGCCCAAAACATGTGGACATGGTTTGCGGGCCCTCCTGCCAACCTCACACATCTGTCCCCCACCCCAAAAAACCTGCTCATCCAGGCCACCGTCATGTGTGCCCAGTGAACCACCTGAATTGTATCAGGCTGAGCCTGGCACATGATGAGATTGTGTTGACTCTGCTCAGAGCATCCTCCCACAGACTCGCCTCTAATTCCTTACCCAGCTCATCTTCCCATTTACGTTTATCTCACCTATCTGGGTTCCCTCCTATTCCATAAATTTTTGAGAGATTCCCGATACCTTCCCCTCCCCCACCACCTTTCTAGAAACTACCTTGTCCTGTATTCCCAGCGGTGGTAGAAGCGGAAAGATCGAAACCTGCCTTTGCGTAAAATCCCTTACATTCAGATACTGAGACCCATTCCCATCCGGCAATTCAAACTCCTCCTCCAACCAGGGAAAGCTCCCATCAATAGATAAATCCTCCAGCGTCTCAATCCCTGCTCTCTGCCACCTCTGAACCCCCCCCCCCCCCAATCCATCTTCTCTGGAACAAACTGGCGATTATCACAGATTGGAGCCCACACTGACACGCCCTCCTCTCCCATATGCTTCCCCCAGACTCTCCGGGCCGCCACTACCAACGGGCTTGTGGAGTACCGGGCCGGTGAGAACGGCAGAGGAGCTGTTACCAATGCTCCCAAACTTGTGCCCTTACATGAGGCCACCTCCACCCGCTCCCACACTGACCCCTCCCCCACTATCCACTTCCTAATCATGGCTATATTTGTTGCCCAGTAGTAGTTCCTAAAGTTCGGCAGCTCCAGCCCCCCCCCCCCACGGGGTTTTACCCGCCCACACAAACCCAGATATCACCCTATTCACCCGCTTGAAAAAGGGCCTTTGGTATAAAATAGGGACGCACTGCAAAAATCTCGGGAGGACCGTCATTTTTACAGTCTGCACCCTCCCTATCAGTGACAACGGGAGCATGTCCCACCTCTGAAAGTCCTCCTTCATTTGTTCAACCAAATGGGCCAGATTTAACCTATGTAGCTGCTCCCATCCTCGTGCCACCTCAATACCCAAGTAGCGAAAGCTCCCTCCCACCACTTTAAATGGCAACTCCCCCAGTCTCCTCTCCTGCCCCTTTGACGCTCTCAGCACCATTGCCAATGGCTCTATAGCCAAGGCAAACAGCAGTGGGGAGAGGGGACATCCTTGCCTTGTCCCTCGGTGCAGTCTAAAGTAGTCCGAACTCACCCGGTTCGTCCGCACACTCGCCACCGAGACCTCCCACAAATAATTCTATTCCACCCGGTCGAAGGCCGTCTCCGTGTCCATAGCGACCACCACCTCTGCCTCCCCCCCCCCCTCGGAGGGCATCATGTTTACCTTCTAACGTTGGCCGTTAGATGCCTGCCTTTAACATACCCTCCCTGGTCTTCCCCTATCACCCCCGGAACACAGTCCTCTACCTCGAGGCCAGAATGTGGCCAGCAATTTGGCATCGACATTCAGTAGGGAGATTGGTCTATATGTCCCACATTGCTCTGGGTCCTTCTCCCGCTTCAGAATCAATGAAATAGAGGCCTGTGACATTGTTGGGGGTGGACACCCCTCTTCCTTGCCTCATTAAATGCCCTCCTCAGCAGCAGGCCCAGCATCCCAGAAAACCTCTTGTAAAATTCCACTGGGTAGCCGTCCGGTCCCGGGGCCTTACCCGACTGCATGGCCTCCAAACCCTCTACTATTTCTACAATCCTGATCAGGGCTCCCAACCCCTCCACCAACCCTTCCTTCACCTTCGGAAACTCCAGCCCTTCCAAAAACTGCCTCATCCCGTCCACCTCAGCTGGGGGCTCTGACTCATACAGCTGACTATAAAACTCCTTGAAAACCCCATTCACCCCCCCCCGGGTCAAGACTGTGTTTCCCCCGTCTGTCCTTCACTCTTCCTATCTCTCTGGCAGCCTCCCTTTTCCTTAGCTGGTGTGCTGGCATCCTACTGGCCTTCTCACCAGACTCGTATACCGCCCCCCTCGCCTTCCTCACCTGCCCCACCACCTTCCCTCTGCTCCTTCAACAACCCTGCCTCCGGGGCTTCAGAATACCTTCTGTCCACCTGGAGTATCTCCCCAACCAGCCTATCCATCTCTGCCCACTCCACTTTTTCTCCCTATGAGCCCTATCAAAATTAACTCCCCACTAACCACTGCCTTCAGCGCTTCCCATATCGTTGCTGCAGAAACTTCCCCCATATCATTTATCTCCAAATAGTTCTGGATGGCCTTCCTCACCCGCCCGCACGCCCCCTCATCCGCTAACAATCCTACATCCAATCTCCATTGTGGGCACTGACCCCTCCCCCCTTGCTCACCCATTAGTCCATCCAGTGTGGGGCATGGTCTGACACAACAATAGCCGAGTACTCGCCATCCATCACCCATGCCAGCAAAGCCCTGTTCAAAATGAAAAAAACAATCTGGGAGTACACTTTGTGATCATGGGAGAAAAAGGAAAACTCCTTCGCTCTTGGCCTCCGAACCTCCACGTGTCTACCCCCCCCCCCCCCCCCCCCCCCCCCCCCACCCACCAGTTCCGTAAACTTCTTTAACTCCTTCGCCACGGCTGGCACCCTCAGTGTCCTCGTGCCCGACCGATCCAACCTCGGATGTATAACCATATTGACGTCCCCCCCCCCCCCCCCCCCCCCCGATGATCAACCGATGCAAGTCCAGGTCCGGACTCTTCCCCAACACCCATCTCATAAACTCCGCGTCGTCCCAATTTGGTGCGTAAATATTCGCTAATACCACTGACATTCCGTCCAGCTTCCCACTCACCATGATATACCGACCCCCTGAGTCCGCCACTATATTCCCTACCTCAAATTACACCTGCTTATTGATCAAGATCGCAACCCACCCTAGTTTTGGAGTCTAGCCCCGAACGAAATTCCTGCCCGACCCACCCCTTCCTCAGCTTCGTCCGATCCACTACCCTCAGGTGTGTCTCCTGTAGCATTGCCACGTCCGCCTTCAACCTCCTCAAATGCACGCACACTTGTGCCCTCTTCACCAGCCCATTCAGCCCTCTCGCCCGACCCCTGCCGATCAACCATCACCCTTCCTAGGCCAGCCTCCAGCTCGCGTCCAGAGTCTCCTCAGGCCTGCCCTCGGGTGCCCACCGTCACCGGAATCCAATTTGTCTCCCAACAGCAGTCCCTCCCCTGTCAGCAGAACAATCTCGTCCCCCCCCCCATTAACAAAACATCAATCCCAACCCCCCATACCAAACTAGTCACCTCACTGTGCGTCCATGAGCTAGCCCGCCCAGCTAGCCTGGTAGCTCCCGCATTTGGCGCCAAGCATCCTATCCCCAACTGATCTTCCCCCCCCCCCCCCCCCTCCACCCACCCGCTCAAACATACATATGCAAAACATAACAATCCCCAACAAACACAAAGAAGAAAATTCCACTCCCCCAACCCCCCCCCCCCCCACAAGAACAAAGTTAACCCACATACAAAACTGAGCAACAGCCCAAAAATTGGGACAAAAACACGACATTCACAGCCCTAAAAGAAAAGAAATTTTAGCAGCATAGGCACAGAATTACTTGCCCCCAACTTCAATGTCCTCCATCACCTGCCAGTCCTCTGTCCTTAAAGTTCATTGCCTCATCCTGCAATCCAAAATGAAGTTCTTTACCCTCATAAGTGACCCACAAACGAGCTGGTTACAACATGCCGAACTTTACCCCCTTCTTGAAGAGGGCCATTTTAACTTTGTTGAAGCTCGCCCTTCTTTTGGCCAGTTCCGAACCCAAGTCCTGGTAAATGCTCAGCTCGTTATTTTCCCATTTACAGCTCCTCGTCTGCCTGGCCCACCTCAAGATCTCTGTTCCTTATCCTGGAACCGGTGCATTCGTACCACCATTGTCCTCGGCGGCTCATTCATCCGCCGCTTCCTCGCAAGAGCTCTGTGCGCCCTGTCCACCTCCAAGTGTCGAGTAAACACACCTACCCTCAGCAGCTTCTCGAACATCCACGCCACGTATGTCCCTGCGTCCAATCCCTCAATGCCCTCCGGGAGGCCAACGATCCTCGGGTTCTGCCTGTTCACCAGATCCTCCACCTTCTCCTGCAGCCTTTTCTGGTGGTCCCTCAACAGCCCCATCTCTGCTACCATCGCGGCTAGTTGGTCATCGTGCTCAGCCACTGCCTCCTCCACCTTCTGGATCGCCTGGCCCTGGGCTTCCAATCTTTGCTGCAACCGGTCAATCCCCGTCTTAATTGTGTCCAGGTACTCTTGTCTTTGCTTGGCGAAGCTCTCCTGAAGGAATTCCACCAGTTGCTCCGTTGACCACTGGGCCGGCAATCCCACAATCCCTGAGCTTCCGCCATGTTTTTCTGTGCTGCAGACTCCACTCCCTTCTTTGCCAACAATCGGGGTGGGGGGGGGGAAGAAGGAAAGGTCCCAAAGGTCCACCACGAGCGGGAGCTACCAAATAAGCGGCCTCTCTCTCTCGTCAAAAGGCCCAGTTTTAACTGATTTAGTCAGTGTTAATCTAATTTTTGAATGAATGTGCAATCATAGTTTGTGAAATTATGTTTAACTTTACTACAGCCCTCTCTGACCTACCTGGGTTCCCTGGAACCAAACACATTAAATTTAAGATCATGTTTCTTGTCTTCAAACCCCTTTTACATCCTAACTCTGTCTAGCATCATAACTTCCTGTAGCTTTATCCTTTTCCTTACACCCTCCAACCCAGGCCGTTTGTGTATCTCATCTATCTTTAACCCATTGCTGGTGCCAGAGCCTTGAGTGGTTAATGAAGCAGTACTGTACTAAAAAGCCCTCCTTTTCTCCATCTAGCTATTAGAAGTTTGCTCAATTCAATATCTCAGCCAAGTTTTTGGTCGTGCTTCCTAACTCTCTCTCTCTCCCAATTGTTCAGGTGACAGATCCTTTGCCCATTTAGTTCTCTTTGATCATTTTGTATGTCATAGGATGTTTTCTTTGTTAAATGTGCGATATAATTGCAAATTGTCCAGGTTTATTGATTTTTGTGATTATTGTTTGTGACTAAAACCAGAAAGAATCCGACAGGAATCTTTTGCTATTTGACCAGCCATTGATTGGCCACGCACGTGATTGACAAAGCAGCTTCGGTATTCATGCTCCAAACTACTGCGATGCAACACTTCTGACCATTCAGTGTCAATACTGTGTCTGTCGTAGCATAGCTAGAATGGAGATGGTGTATTTACATAATGAATCACACGCTAGGTGGTGTCCAGAATGCACTTGCCTCTGCAGAGATACCAGGCAGGAGCCAGCATTTTCGTTGACTCTTTCGGGGGGAGGGGGGGGGGAAATCACATCCGATGATGCAAATGCTGAGTCACTGAAGGAACTTTCCAGAAGGTAAGCCACACCAAGAATCCATCAGGTGTTCAGTCGACCTACATCTGGATCAATTCCAGGATAATAACACCCAGTTTCAGTCATTCCCTGGATGGAATTCATTCCAGAGAAATAGCTCGTCGCAGTCATTCCAGGAACGAGTTTCTGTTTGTTCCAAAACAACCTTGAGATTTTTAACATTGACGAATGAATATTTCACTGCCTCGTGGATCATTCCTACAATTGTCTCAGCAGTTTTTTTTATTTATTTGGAAATTAATTGCCCATCCTTGAGGCATTTATGAGTCGACCACATTGCTGTGGATCTGGAGTCACATGTAGGCCAGACCAGGTAAGGACGACAGATTTCCTTCCCTAAAGGGACATTAATGAACCAGAGGGATTTTTCTGACAGTTGACAATAGTTTCATAGTCACCTTTAGACTTTTAATTCTAGATTTGTTTTATTGAATTCAAATTTCACCATCTGCCATGGCGGGATTCGAACCCAGGTCCCCAGAGCATGACTCCGAGTCTCTGGATTACTAGCCCAGCGACAATACCACTATACTACTGCCTCCCTCCCCTTCCATCGCCCCATCACTATGTGATTGTTCCCCTGAACAATTTTCAAATGATTGCACCATGAATATCGGTCCTGTGGTTATCGCTCAAGCCATGAAAGGCATTTCCTATGAGGCACCGATGCAGAAAGCAGCAGCGCTGAGTGGTAAGATTAATTGTGTGATCATTTGTAATCTGTTACTAACTTTACGTTGAGGATCTCACAATCCCAATCTTGCTCTCCTTCCTCTCTGTCTTTCTTTCTCCTCTCCTCTATTTTCTGTCTTTTCTATTTGTATGTAATCCTGGCTCCAGCAAAATCTCAGAGCCGGCGAGCTGTGGACGGAGGCTCAGAGACACATGGAACTACGCCTCTGCTGAGGGCCACAGGTGAGGAGGAATGATGGTGGGGTGGGGAGGGGGGCCTGTAAATGACCCCGGCTACATTCTGAGTACCTTCACTCTGCATGTCTTTGGTTGTAGTATTGCTAAAATCTGGAAACATGGATGCAGTATCATTCCTGAAAGAGTACATGCATGAAGAGAATAATAACTTGAATTGGAAATCAATATTTGGTGCTATGGATCATAATTAGCTGTTATAATTTTTTTCACTAAAATGAACCTTTCATTATCCATAATAGTGGTCAAACGAACTGACCATGGACTAAAACATATTCATGTACGATGACCAGAAAACTCTGCATTCTATTCGGCTAATTCCAAATTTAATACAGTATCCACCAATTGACAATTCTCTCAAATAATCTAGTCAATCCTCCCTTAAATCTTTCCCCATATCTATTTCCAACCTTTCCTTATGCTTTTCTTTCCAAGTGTTTCTATCCTCTACATTTAACAATCCAAACTGTCGGTGCTGCTTCTTTTTCCGAAATATGAACATGCTCCCTGGATCGAGGATCTCTGGCAACCACAAACAGATTATTAGGTTCAATGAGTGTCCAAAATTGCCCTTAGTGTTGGGTGGGGTTACTGAGTTATGGGGTTAGGGTGGAGGTGTGGACCTTGGGTAGGGTGCTCTTTCCAAGAGCCGGTGCAGACTCGATGGGCCGAATGGCCTCCTTCTGCACTGTAAATTCTATGTAGATTTCTCGATCCCAAGTTCTTCAGCTTTTCTGCTCTGTTTAGTTGCTTCAAGTTAAGTGCAGCTGCCCCACACTGCGCTGCCATGTTAAATCCCCGATCTACCACGTTTTCCCTTTATCGACCCCTTAGACCCATCCAAAGAGATTGTGCCAATTCCTAGTCCCTTCCTCTCAGCAACATATACTTTTCTCCTGATTAAACAGTGCCAATCCACCCATTTCCTTTCTTCCCTATCCTTCCCGAAACAGAGTCCTGCAAGTTTCTTCTGCACATTCTTATCTCCCTATTTACTATCACTTCCAATTTTATTTCTTCTGCTCCTGACATCCTTGTCAGTAGTGCATCGTTCTCCGTCCTATATTCACATGACTCGTCTCTTTTTTAAAAAAATAAAAATTTAGAGTATCCAATTATTTTTTTTCCAATTAAAGGGCAATTTAGCATGGCCAGTCTACCTAACCTGCACATCTTTGGGTCGTGGGGGTGAAGCCCACACAGACAGGGGGAGAATGGGCAAACTCCACAAGGACAGTGACCCAGAGCCGGGATTCGAACCCGGGTCCTCAGCGCCACATGCCACCCTATGACTCATGTCTAATGATTTGTCGCACACAGTTATCCCTTCCCTGCTTCCTGAGTTTAAACCCTTCCTAGTTGAATGAGTGAAGATAAATATGGCTCCTCACTGAGGGAATCCAGTATTAAAGCTTTAGAAGTTACCCAGCGGGCTAAGAATTTGAAACCTTCCCTTCCTCACCATCTGTTGAGCTGTTTATGGGGATTCCTAATTTGTATTTTTCTAATAAGCCTAGCATTGGAGTATTCCTGAAGTTCGGGCAGAAATTAATTAGTTGAGCTAAATCGGCTTATGTATCCTGACCATGTGAATAATTCCAGTGGGTGTGGTTTTTGTATCTGGATGACATCACATGGATTTATTGACTCATGTACCAATTAAATGCTTCAAGATTTTTGGAAATTAGTTGTTGGATTAGAAGCCACACACAATGGCACAGTTTCTTACACCCTCTGTTAAAAGTATTTGTCGCGATTAGTCAGTGTTTAATAAGAATATTTTGTTTGTCCACACAGTTCAGAGAATACCTCTCCTCCCAGAGGAACATACCCACTTACTTTTACCGGCGAGATTATTGATGGCAGGGCTAAAGGTTAGACAGCCTTGAAATTTGTGCAGGGGTGTACTGATGTAGTTTAACTAGGCGAAAGAGAGTATTACCAGTTTAGAGGACTGTAAACATCTCTCTGCTCACTGAAGCATTGTCTCGTAGATCCATCTGGAATGGAGTGGGAAGAATGAGCTCTCAGTGACAGACTAAAGGTTCCATTCATGAGGCAGACTAGCTGATCAATCTGTTGCAGAATCAGATGGCCAAACCTGTCACAGGGGCATTTGAACTTTCTAGGGGTGAGGTGGCTTTGAAGTCTATTCAGTTTTCACCATTAACAGTGACAGGTGTATTTTGTAAAGACCATCCAAAGTATTTCGACCTGCTTTTTCCTGGTAAGAAGTCCTCTGATTTCGGATTTTACTGAAATTTTGATTTAAGATCACAAATTTCAGGTGCAGCTGAAATCGTTCTATGGACGGAAATGCTGTCCCACAGTTGTTTGCCTTGGGCTCCTTGATGTAATGGCTGTGGTGAAATGTATCATGGTTACGTAGTGGTTTTTGCAGCATAGAAAATGTTTGTTGCATCTATGTGCTGGCCATGTGTAATTCAAGTACCTGTAGAACCGTGTTTGTATTAATACAGGTAAGAATTTTTAATTGTCAGTAGAAATTTTGAATTTGAAAATGCTGATCTGACCTGAACACTAGCGTCTGGAATAGACGAACCTGGGTTCTCATTCTACAAGAGAATGAAGCATCACTTCAGAACCACATTCCTTCAGTGAACATCATTCAATGCAATACATTAAATGTCAGCAGTGTGAGCCATATATGCAGATGTCTATTTCTTAAATGTAGCTTTTCAAATCCCCTTTTATGGAAATCATTTTAGTTGGTGGTTTTCTTGAGGTACTTCCAGTTTTTCTTTATGAAGCTTCAGTATTTAGTTTGCCCAGAGCTTTCATGTTTTTGAGTATATCCATTATTTTTGTTGCTTTCACAAACCCTTTTAATCACTCAACCCTCCTGTAGCTCTTCATCATCAATTCACTGTTACTCAAAACATTCTTTTATCATTTCTTTGTGGCCATGTCTGTCTCATACCTGATGTCATGAATTCAAATACAAACATTGGATTGAAGAGCAGGAAGAGGCCATTCAGCCTCTTGAGTCTACTCTGCCATTTAATAAGATCATTACTGATCTGATAGTAAACCTCCAATCTACCTCCATCCCACCTACCCCCCATAACCTATCACTCCCTTGCTTACTGAGAATCTATCCTCCTCTGAAAATATTCAAGGACTCTGCTTCCACTACCTCTCAGGAGGAGAATGTCTTACCATCCTCTGAGAGAAAAAGCATTCTCCTCACCACCGTTTCAAATGGGTGGCCCCTTACTTTTAAACAGTATCCCCTAGTTCTAGATTCTCTCAAGAGGAAACCTCCTCTCCACATCCACCCTCTCAATACCCCTCAGGATCTGTATGTTTCAGTCAAATCACCTCTTGCTCTTCTGAACGGCCAAGGGGTACAAGCATTGCCTGTCCTACCTTTCCTCATAAGACAACCCGCTCATTCCAGGTATTGAATCATCATCAATACATTACTCACCTTTTAATTGGCTCCCTAACTAACTGGTTCCACTCCATGGCTAGTTGTAGTACAATAATCCTAAATTCTAGGATCACAACCGTAACGAAAATTGGTCCTTCCTGCTTTCATCTCTGGAATCAATCTTACTGCATCTTTGATACTTGCATGCATTTGAATTAATTTTGCTAAAAAATAAATGTGCTCTCTGTATTGCATAGAGGATTGCTGCTGCTGCTGCTGCACATAAACAGCCTAAAGTGAGAAGTCATAGAATTTTATAGAATCCCTACAGGGCAGAAGGAGGCCCTTGTGCCCATCCAGTCTGCACCGACCCTCTGAAAGAGCACCCTACCTAGACCCACCCAACCTGCCCTATCCCCAAACCCTGTAACCGAACCTGTGCATCCCTGGACAAGGGGCAATTGATCATGGCCAATCCACCTAATCTATACACCTTTGGACTGTGGGAGGAGACCAGAGTAACCGGAGGAAACCCACGCAAACACTGGGAGAAACTCCACACAGATACCCAATGCCAGAATTGAACCCGTGTCCCTGGCGCTGTGTGGTACCAGTGCTAACCATTGCACTGCCCTAGTGGGAGAATCAAAATCAATATAACCCCAATGAAATTAAACTCAGTTGATGGTAGATGTGTCTAACAGCAGTATATAATCTACTTGTATAAAGATCTTCATTAAGTGTTGCCACTCACTTGGTACTAATTTATGGATCAGTGCGATGATGTTTGAAGTGTAAAGGTTTTCATAGCCGGGTAATGAACTATGATTGCACTGTGGCCCCAGTACACTGCAATTATTTTCATCATGCTTTGCTGATCATTTGTAATTTTGTTAAGGCTAAACTCTTAAAATTGATCAATGGAATGCAAAATTTTAAGCTAGCATTCAGAAGGCATGTTCAACCTAAAGTGTGTTTCTATTAAAATTGCTATTTTTCACCAAAGTGAATATGTTGCCTCACTAGTATGATTCTAAATCTTTTTATATGTGATTGCACAGGGCAATCGCGGGCCAATATGATACCCCTGAAGCAGCCAAGACAAGTGAAAGGCGCGTCAGATGATGCCATTGCATTTGTGGGCTCCCCAGAACAGGAAACCATGTCTGAGAGTCAGCCAACACCACCACCTCTTCCAAAGAAAACCATCATCCGAGCAAACACTGATCCCACTTCAAAGGATTATTCTCAGAAAATGATAGAAGTCAGAAATTCCGGGCACAGTGTAAACTTGGCAAACCCACTATATGATGTTGAGTATCCTGGGGATGCAAACTGGGATGCATCAAGTGCTTGTTCCTCACTGAGTTCAGATGCCAGAATATGTGACATTGAGTCAGGCGATTCGCTGGAAAGAGCAGTGGGCAAGTCAGCAACTAAAGCGAGAGCATCGTCGTCGGTCAACAGTACGTCTAGCCTCACCATGAGCAGCAGTAAGGAAAGGTGCTCAAATAGCTTGGATTCGCTCTCCGAGAAGAATCGCTTTCCCCAGAGACCTGGTAAAAACATACAAAAGCCGCAACGGCATGCACTGTACAAAGGGATTGAGAACAAAGAGGAAGTGATCATGAAGATTCGAAACCTCCATACAGACTCGCTGCGGAAACTGGCAGCTAAATGTGAGGACAAGTTTATGGAAGGCCAAAAGAACCAGCTTCGCTTCGGATTGGACAACTGGTCAGACTTCAGACTGACGAGCGATAAACCTTGCTGTGAAGCAGGCGATGCAGTTTACTACACGGCATCCTATGCTAAGGACCTCCACAACCAATATGCAATCAAGGTAAGCTCCCTGAATGATATTTGTTGTCATCAAAATAAATATAGTCATCAAAAAGCCATAGCCAAGGCAACAAATTTCAAGGAACTTGGACAGAATCACCGAATTCTGGTGTAATTGAGGGGAAGCTAGATATTAGTGACAAAGGATTAGGGTGAGGTGAGGAAAGAAACTTGTGTGAAGCATAAAGACTGGCATGGGCTCGGTGGACTGAATGTCCTATCCTCTGCTGCTATTTCATTGTACAATGTCAAATGTAAATAATCACCACTCGGAACTTGCCCAAAGAAAGTTTTTACTCTCTTCTGGTGTTTAATCACAGCGACATCATTTTCTTCCTGCTCCTTCCAAGAGTGCAAGGCAACTTGTGCTTCTGTTCAAAGGTGACCATTATTGGATGAAGTCGAACAAAGGAATATCATGCCACGTTCAAAATTTCAAATGAGTCTGTAGTCAGCAGACTTTCTACTTGTTTAATCTCCATGAGTACTTATGACCAGTTAAACGATAAGTGTCAATTCATTCTTTCTTCTTGCACTTAAAGTTTGCCAGTGCAGTGAGTATTGTGAGTGTGATAACGAGTCAATATATTATACCATTCATGGAAAGTATGGGGCGCAATTCTCTCCCCCTCCCCCCCGCCGGGTGGGAGAATCGCGGGGGTGCCGGGCGAGTCCTGCCACGCCGCCCCGGCACCCACATTCGATTCTCTTCCCCACCCCCCCCCCCCCCCCCCCCCCACCCCCAACCAAACCGGCGCGCTGAGATTTACGGCTGGCCGCTTGGAGAATCGCCGCTCGCCGTTTGTAACGGGTGAGCAGCGATTCTCCGGCCCGGATGGGCCGAGCGGCCTGCCCAATACGACCTGTTCCTGCCGGTGCCAACTACATCTGGTCGCTGCCGGCGTGAACAGCGCGAGAATGCTGCGGGGGCGTCCTGTTTGGGGGGGGGGGGGGGGGGGGGGGGGCTACATTCCTCTTTGGGAATGTAGTCACTTAAGCGTCCAACCATCACATTTTCCCCCTGCCTCATGATATTGTGATAAATCACATGAGTTTTCAATTACTTAAAATAAGTAGTGCAGGGTCAAATTCTTAAAGTTTAGGCGTAATTAACAACATGTTGTTGGATTAGGGCCTTTTGAGTAAAAGAGCAAAGATGCGACTTTCTTTAAAAATTTAGGCTCATTAACTGTGGCTGTTGGTTGCAGAATTTGGCAGCTTATATCAGGTTTTCTGTCTTGGGTGGTCTTGCGAACATATCTGCTTCCACTTCCTCGGATGCATGGCAACTACTTGTTCCGACAAAGTTTTGCCTGGACCATGTTCCTACTGTGTCCTCCTCAGACCTATGATTCAAAAGTGCTTTGAATCTAAGGTACATACTCAAAACTTGAGAATATTAGATTAACTTCAGCGTTGCCTTAGATCCCGATGCCTCAAGTGTTAACTCAGCTTATCCTGTCATGCTCAACTTGAACCATTCAGTTTCCTCTTGCTCTCAGCTGGGTTTGTGACTTTCAAGATGGTTGCAGTTAATTTTTCATTCCATGCCACCTTACTCTTCATGACACAGCTTCACAATCTTGTGAATGATCAAGAATGTTTATGTTTAAAATAGGCAAATTAACAAAATAATAATCTACAAAAGAAATGTATATTGTGCCTTCTCATTATAGAGTGCCCCCTGTACCCTGTCTCATTCCAGTTTCTTTCCCCTAATAACCTCGGTCTATTGAGTTGGATGATCAGCCCATGATCAAAGTGAATGGTGGAGCAGGCTCAAAGGGCTGAATGGCCTCCTGTTTTTTGTTTCTATGCCACCATCTGAAGGTTCCCCTCCAAATCACTCACCATCATGATTTGGGAATATATCAGCCATTCCTTCACAGTCGCTGGGTGAAAATCCCAGAACTCCCTCCCTAACAGCACTGTGGGCGTACCTACACCTCATGGACTGCAGCGGTTCAAGAAAGTAGCTCACCACCACCTACCCAAGGGATGGGCAATAAATGCTGGCCCAGCCAGCAAATTCCACATCCCATAAATACATTTTTCGGCTTTCTTCAATAGCAGTTTGCAAACTCCAATTTGCAGTACTTTTAATCTGCCAACCAGCAGTAAAACAAGTAGTCCGCAATGGTTTTTTTCCCTGAAACCCTTTTATTACAATGAAGAAAGACCAAACGTTGGTGGACTAGACATTTGTCACGGTTTGAATTTTAAACGTCTTCAAATTATTGGGAGGGTATTTCTTTTTAGATGGCAAGTATTGTACAGTAGCAATTTTTAATATCTAGTCACGGCTTCAGCACATAGGTTGGCCAGTTATGAATGTTTGGTCATCTTTTTGAGCTTCTAACCGACACACCCTCACCACAGCCCAGAACACTCGAACCCTCCAGCTCTGCTGTCTTTTGCATCCCCCATTTCCTTAGCTCCGACATTAATGTCCGTGCCTTCAAATCCTCCAGCTCTCTCTGTCCGAGCTTTTGTTGTCTTTTTGTACGGTAGCACAGTGTTTAGCACTGTTGTATCACAGCTCCAGGGTCCCAGGTTTGATTCCCGGCTTGGATCACTGTGCGGAGTCTGCACGTTCTCCCCGTGTCTGCGCGTTCTCCCCGTGTCTGCGTGGGTTTCCTCCGAGTGCTCCGGTTTCCCCCCACAAGTCCCGAAAGACGTGCTGTTATTCGAACATCTAAATTCTCCCTCTGTGTAGCCGAACAGATGCCGGAGTTTGGCGACTGGGGGATTTCCCCCCAGTGTTTAGCACACTGGGATAAATCGCTGGCTTCGAAAGCAGACCAAGCAGGCCAGCAGCACGGTTCGATTCCCGTAACAGCCTCCCCGGACAGGCGCCGGAATGTGGCGACTAGGGGCTTTTCACAGTAACTTCATTTGAAGCCTACTCGTGACAATAAGATATTTTCATTTTCATTTCATTTCATTTCACAGTAACTTCGTTACAGTGTTAATGTAAGCCTACTTGTTACAATAAAGATTATTATTACTACTTAAGTCCTCTTCTGTCACCTTTTATCAATGGTCTTTGCATTAAACGTGAAAAAAAATTCCCCTTTTTTTTCTGACGAGAATAGATTTGCGTTCTGTAGCCCCATAGACTTCGAAGCTCAGTAAAGTGCGAGATTGCCTTTGTTCTCTTTCTTTGCCCCTTTGTTCAAAAAATTGCTGTAAGCGATTTTGTTGTAAGTATGTTTGCTCTGTTCCTGTGTGAGTCATCTCCCTACTGTTGTAACACAAATATTAGCAAGTTTGCAGTAAACCAGTTCATGGTTCCATTAAAAACAATTTGATGTGTTTGGAATTTATATTAAGGTGGCCGATCATAAATTAATTATCTTCTGATGTTGAGCAGGTCATGTACGATGATTTAACCTCATGCAGCCATTTGGTTACTTTACTTTGCAGGTTTGATTTTACTTTAGTTTTACGCTGTCTGCTTTCGGATGGCACTCGTCATCCTGCCATCCACACCTGTCCCAGACATTCTTTTCTTAACTTATTCCTTACCTCATCTTCCGGTCCCATCACCAGCTTTTTGGTTATTTAATCTCTCCTAGCTTCCACCCTATCAAAGGCCCATCTTTTTGTTCTTTTTCCGCAGCCCCCTTCTGCTTAAAACCAATTATGTTCCTACCCTTCCCAGTTCTGATGGAAAGTAATCAATCAGAAATCTTCACTGTTTCTCGCTTCACCAGCTGAACATTTCCAGTGATGTAACTTTATTTTTTATTTCATTTTTATTTTTATTTATATCTTTATTTCAGATTACGGGCAGCCTCTGCATTTTGCCTTTGCTTTGTTGGTGGGGAAATGAAATTTCAATTTGAGTTAAAGTCAGTGCTTGGCAGATCCCGTTTCCTTGTCTCACTCGACCACGTTTATCATATTTTGAATGACGTCTGATGCCAGCAAACTATGGAGAATAATAATAATCTTGATTATTGTCACAAGTAGGCTTACATTAACACTGCAATGAAGTTAGTGTGAAAGGTCCCTAGTTGTAACATTCCGGCACCTGTTCGGGTACACGGAGGGAGAATTCAGAATGTCCATATTATCTAACTGCACGTCTTACGAGACTTGTGGGAGGAAACCGGAGCACCCGGAGGGAACCCACGCAGACACGGGGAGAACGTGCAGACTTCGCACAGACAGTGACCCAAGCCGGGAATGGAAACTGGGACCCTTGCGCTGTGAAGCGACTGTGCTAACCACTGTGTTACCGTGCCGCCTGTAGCGTCGATAATTTTTATTTTAACAGAAAATGCTTCTTTGGAAGTGTGTATCTAAAGGTTAGCAACCCCCATAAATAGTTTATTTTAGCAAATCTATAATTTTATATATTCTGTTCTTAACCAGTTTGTGCCTTGATTAGTTTCTTGGTGCTGTTGTTTCAGCTGAAGTTACAGATATTAATTGGATGATTGTTCTAATAGATTTCTCCTCAAGTTTAAATGTTACATAGTCACAACAGTGACAATACAGAAATAGTCTGAATGTACCTGTGGTTACTCCAAATATTTCATCATTTTATTTCCGCCCCCACCAGGCCACCCAGATGTGCTGACTTACGCTGGCCTGGGGTGGCTTTCAACCAGTCACCATTTTGTACCTCATCCAAATGACTAATCATTGGGTGCAATTAACAGGGTGTTTACGGAGCCTGGAGTGCCAAGAACGACCCTGCTATCAAACCGGACTTTGTTTCTTTTTGGGGGGCCCTCTGCAGGAAACACCTCGCTGAGGCCACACTTGCATTCAGTGCAGGTAGCGATCGGGCTGCCATTTTAAAATGCCGCCCCGATCTCTTGACCCCCTCCACCGCTGCCTCTGGATCCTTCCCCATGCCCCAACTTACCGATTAGGGGGTCCGTAAGGCCAGGACACCCCTGCGCCTGATCCCTGGTACGGGCAACCTGGCACCCTGGCAGTGCCCCTGCCAGCACCACCTGGTCACCCTGACGAATAGCCGTGGACATTCCTGATTCAGTAGGCAAGTGGATGAGTTAACAGGGGGTCATTTATGACTTTTGCCACCCTGTGCTCCTGTGGTCAAGCTCTGATCAGAAGAAGGTATGTCCTCGGGTCTTGGTGGTGTGTACTGTACCATCTCCAATTGGCGGCTCTGCTAAAATTTATGTTTTAATTTCCTGTTAATTCTTTGTCGTTTTACTGAGAGAATTTGCATAGCTCATAACTGAGAAAAATCTTTATTGGGAATGGGAAATCCCAAAATAATGGATATTCCGCATTCAAAGGTAACCAAAAGTTCCACTTTCAGAAATTCCAGGTCTTTGCGTGTTATTACTGCGATCATGGGTAACTTTAATGCTCTAGTTAAGTTACCTGGTCATTTACTCTACTGTCTTTTAAAGCAGTTGAACGAAAGGAACTTTACTGCCAGCTCGGAGGTCAACCTTTCATTTGTCATTTCCTTTTGTGATGTTTTCCCTGTGGGACCTGATGGATAACAAGCGCCATCATATCGGGTTTCTATTAGGATTTCAGCTGGACTGTCTGAACTTTGAGACACCTGAGATTGTTTAAAGCAAATTATTTTAAAAATAAATTTAGAGTACCCAATTAATTTTTTTCCCCAATTAAGGGCCAATTTAGCGCGGCCAATCCACCTACCCTGCCCATCTTTGGGTTGTGGGGGCGAAACCCACGCAGACACGGGGAGAATGTGCAAACTCCACACGGACAGTCACCCAGAGTCGGGATCGAACCTGGCACCTCGGCGCCGTGAGGCAGCAGTGCTAACCCACAGCGCCACCGTGCTGTCCTGCTTAAAGTAAATTATAAGGCACTTTATCCATCAGAGACCAGTTCAAACCTTTCCTCACTACAGTCAGTTGTAATACCGATTTGTTGCCTTATTACAGCTTTTTGTGACCAAGGGTGAACATTGCTTCGGTGCACTTAAGATCATCTTAATGCAAAGATGTTTAATTGAAAGTATTTGATAATTCAGAATTTAAGACTAAATTCCCACTATGCTATGTTATTTACTAAGTTCACATGATTTGATAAATGTACATGTCTTGGTGCTGTGAACAATGTTGAATTATCAGGAGTGATCTTTATCGCTGTAAATGATGCATCCTTGCAAGGGAAGTACTGAGCAAAGAGATGCACGATCAAAGTCTTTCAGTCAGACTCACCCCAGTACTGAGAGCAGATCATTGCTCCGTGGCCATCACCCCGAATTTTGTGCAAAGTAACCCGACTCCATGTTTTAGCCCGGACCGTGACTACCGGTGAGCTATTCGGTCCTGGAGGCATCTCAATTCAGCCAGATTGTTCCCACACCCACATGTTTATGGTACAATCAGGCATCATTCAATTGTTTTTTTATTGTCATTTTTTAAAATCAAGGTTTTTTTAATTTTTCCAATTAAGGGGCAATTTAGCGTGGACAATCCGCCTGACCGGCATATCTTTTTTTTAAACCTGCACATCTTTGGGTTATGGGGGGGGGAGACCCACACAGACACGGGGAAAATGTGCAAACTCCACATGGACAGTGACCCGGGGCCGGGATCGAACCCGAGTCCTTGGTGCTGTGAGGCAGCAGTGCTAACCACTGCGCCGGCCCTGGCAATAATCAAATGTAACCAATGTTCTGACTGTCATCACAACTGAGGCCAACCTACACATTACAGACTGTGACTCAAACACGAGATGTATCATTTTGTAACTGAGCCACTGACGATGTCTGAATGTTTCTCCAATCCTTGGTCATCTGTTGTTTCACGTCTGCTTTGACTGCTATTCTGCATTTTGCTCTCCCTCTCCTGCCCGACCACCTCCCTTACCTTTGCCTCAACATTGACAGCTGTGCCTTAAGCCATTTGTGCCCCCCCCCCCCCCCCCCCCCGTCTTCATGACTCACAATCTGGCTCATTTGGTTTCAGCTTCTCAAACTTGTTTTTTAATGGGCAGCAATCCAAAAAGATGTGCCACTGACAAACTTGGGGCTTTTTCGACGACAATACCACTAAATATGTTAGGAGAGATAAATCACCCAGGGATCCTGCTTCTGAATGGTATGAATTGTTCCTTGCAGCAAGTCTGCGAGAGTGTGTGTGTCTGCGAGGGTGAGTGTGTGTGTCTGCGAGGGTGAGTGTGTGTGTGTCTGCGAGGGTGAGTGTGTGTGTGTCTGCGAGGGTGAGTGTGTGTGTGTCTGCGAGGGTGAGTGTGTGTGTGTCTGCGAGGGTGAGTGTGTGTGTCTGCGAGGGTGAGTGTGTGTGTCTGCGAGGGTGAGTGTGTGTGTCTGCGAGGGTGAGTGTGAGAGTGTGTGCCTGTGAGTGTGTGCATGTGTCTGTGAGTGTGTGTGTGTGTGTCTGTGAGTTTGTCTGCGAGAGTGTGTGTGTGTGTCTGTGAGTTTGTCTGCGAGAGTGTGTGTGTGTCTGTGTGTGTCTGCGAGTGTATGTGTGTCTGCGAGTGTGTGTGTGTCTGCGAGTGTGTGTGTGTCTGCGAGTGTGTGTGTGTCTGCGAGTGTGTGTGTGTCTGCGAGGGTGAGTGTGTGTGTCTGCGAGGGTGTGTGTGTGTGTGTCTGCGAGGGTGTGTGTGTGTCTGCGAGGGTGTGTGTGTATGTGTCTGCGAGGGTGTGTGTGTATGTGTCTGCGAGGGTGTGTGTATATGTGTCTGCGAGGGTGTGTGTATGTGTCTGCGAGGGTGAGTGTGTCTGCGAGGGTGAGTGTGTGTGTGTCTGCGAGGGTGAGTGTGTGTGTGTCTGCGAGGGTGAGTGTGTGTGTGTCTGCGAGGGTGAGTGTGTGTGTGTCTGCGAGGGTGAGTGTGTGTGTGTCTGCGAGGGTGAGTGTGTGTGTGTCTGCGAGGGTGAGTGTGTGTGTGTCTGCGAGGGTGAGTGTGTGTGTGTGTCTGCGAGGGTGAGTGTGTGTGTGTGTCTGCGAGGGTGAGTGTGTGTGTGTGTCTGCGAGGGTGAGTGTGTGTGTGTGTCTGCGAGGGTGAGTGTGTGTGTGTCTGCGAGGGTGAGTGTGTGTGTGTCTGCGAGGGTGAGTGTGTATGTATGTGTCTGCGAGGGTGAGTGTGTATGTATGTGTCTGCGAGGGTGAGTGTGTATGTATGTGTCTGCGAGGGTGAGTGTGTCTGCGAGGGTGAGTGTGTCTGCGAGGGTGAGTGTGTCTGCGAGGGTGAATGTCTGCGAGGGTGTGTGTGTCTGAGTGTGTGCATGTCTGCGAGAGTGTGTGCGTCTGCGAGAGTGTGTGTTTCTGCGAGAGTGTGTGTCTGCGAGTGTGTGTGTCTGCGAGTGTGTGTGTCTGCGAGTGTGTGTGTCTGCGAGTGTGTGTGTCTGCGAGTGTGTGTGTCTGCGAGTGTGTGTGTCTGCGAGTGTGTGTGTCTGCGAGTGTGTGTGTCTGCGAGTGTGTGTGTGTGTCTGCGAGTGTGTGTGTGTCTGTGAGTGTGTGTGTGTCTGTGAGTGTGTATGTGTCTGTCAGTGTGTGTGTGTCTGTGAGTGTGTGTGTGTGTCTGAGTGAGTATGTGTATGTGTCTGCGAGTGTGTGTGTCTGCGTGTGTCTGTGAGTGTGTCTGCGAGTGTGTGTGTGTCTGCGAGTGAGAGTGTGTGTCTGTCTGCGAAGGTGAGTGTGTGTCTGCGAGGGTGTGTGTGTGTGTCTGCGAGGGTGTGTGTGTGTGTGTCTGCAAGTGTGTGTGTGTGTCTGTGAGTTTGTCTGCGAGAGTGTGTGTGTGTCTGTGTGTGTGTGTATCTGCGAGTGTATGTGTGTCTGCGAGTGTGTGTGTGTCTGCGAGTGTGTGTGTGTCTGCGAGTGTGTGTGTGTCTGCGAGGGTGTGTGTGTGTCTGCGAGGGTGTGTGTGTATGTGTCTGCGAGGGTGTGTGTATATGTGTCTGCGAGGGTGAGTGTGTATGTGTCTGCGAGGGTGAGTGTGTCTGCGAGGGTGAGTGTGTGTGTGTCTGCGAGGGTGAGTGTGTGTGTGTCTGCGAGGGTGAGTGTGTGTGTCTGCGAGGGTGAGTGTGTGTGTGTCTGCGAGGGTGAGTGTGTGTGTGTCTGCGAGGGTGAGTGTGTGTGTGTCTGCGAGGGTGAGTGTGTGTGTGTCTGCGAGGGTGAGTGTGTGTGTGTCTGCGAGGGTGAGTGTGTGTGTGTCTGCGAGGGTGAGTGTGTGTGTGTGTCTGCGAGGGTGAGTGTGTGTGTGTCTGCGAGGGTGAGTGTGTGTGTGTCTGCGAGGGTGAGTGTGTCTGCGAGAGTGAGTGTGTCTGCGAGGGTGTGTGTGTGTGTCTGCGAGGGTGAGTGTGTGTGTGTCTGCGAGGGTGAGTGTGTGTGTGTCTGCGAGGGTGAGTGTGTGTGTGTCTGCGAGGGTGAGTGTGTGTGTGTGTCTGCGAGGGTGAGTGTGTGTGTGTCTGCGAGGGTGAGTGTGTGTGTGTCTGCGAGGGTGAGTGTGTGTGTGTCTGCGAGGGTGAGTGTGTGTGTCTGCGAGGGTGAGTGTGTGTGTGTCTGCGAGGGTGAGTGTGTATGTATGTGTCTGCGAGGGTGAGTGTGTATGTATGTGTCTGCGAGGGTGAGTGTGTATGTATGTGTCTGCGAGGGTGAGTGTGTATGTATGTGTCTGCGAGGGTGAGTGTGTCTGCGAGGGTGAGTGTGTCTGCGAGGGTGAGTGTCTGCGAGGGTGTGTGTGTCTGAGTGTGTGTGTGTCTGCGAGAGTGTGTGCGTCTGCGAGTGTGTTTCTGCGAGAGTGTGTGTGTGTCTGCGAGTGTGTGTGTTTCTGCGAGAGTGTGTGTGTGTGTCTGCGAGTGTGTGTGTCTGCGAGTGTGTGTGTCTGCGAGTGTGTGTGTCTGCGAGTGTGTGTGTCTGCGAGTGTGTGTCTGCGAGTGTGTGTGTCTGCGAGTGTGTGTGTCTGCGAGTGTGTGTGTCTGCGAGTGTGTGTGTCTGCGAGTGTGTGTGTCTGCGAGTGTGTGTGTCTGCGAGTGTGTGTGTCTGCGAGTGTGTGTGTGTCTGCGAGTGTGTGTGTGTCTGCGTGTGTGTGTGTGTCTGCGAGTGTGTGTGTCTGCGAGTGTGTGTGTGTCTGCGAGTGTGTGTGTGTCTGCGAGTGTGTGTGTGTCTGCGAGTGTGTGTGTGTCTGCGAGTGTGTGTGTGTCTGCGAGTGTGTGTGTGTCTGCGAGTGTGTGTGTGTCTGCGAGTGAGTGTGTGTGTCTGTGAGTGTCTGCGAGAGTGTGTATGTGTGTGTGTCTGCGAGTGTGTGTGTCTGCGTGTGTGTGTCTGCGTGTGTCTGTGAGTGTGTCTGCGAGTGAGAGTGTGTGTCTGTCTGCGAGAGTGTGTGTGTGTCTGCGAGTGAGAGTGTGTGTCTGTCTGCGAAGGTGAGTGTGTGTCTGCGAGGGTGTGTGTGTGTGTGTCTGCGAGTGTGTGTGTGTGTCTGCGAGGGTGTGTGTGTGTGTGTGTCTGCGAGGGTGTGTGTGTGTGTGTCTGCGAGTGAGAGTGTGTGTCTGTCTGCGAAGGTGAGTGTGTGTCTGCGAGGGTGTGTGTGTGTGTGTCTGCGAGTGTGTGTGTTTGTCTGTATGCGAGAGTGTGTGTGTGTCTGCGAGGGTGTGTGTGTGTGTGTCTGCGAGGGTGTGTGTGTGTGTGTCTGCGAGTGAGAGTGTGTGTCTGTCTGCGAAGGTGAGTGTGTGTCTGCGAGGGTGTGTGTGTGTCTGTCTGCGAGTGTGTGTGTGTGTCTGTCTGCGAGGGTGTGTGTGTGTGTGTCTGCAAGTGTGTGTGTGTCTGCGAGTGTGTGTGTGTGTCTGTCTGCGAGTGTGTGTGTGTGTCTGAGTGAGTATGTGTATGTGTCTGCGAGTGTGTGTGTCTGCGTGTGTCTGTGAGTGTGTCTGCGAGTGTGTGTGTGTCTGCGAGTGAGAGTGTGTGTCTGTCTGCGAAGGTGAGTGTGTGTCTGCGAGGGTGTGTGTGTGTGTCTGCGAGGGTGTGTGTGTGTGTCTGCAAGTGTGTGTGTGTGTCTGTGAGTTTGTCTGCGAGAGTGTGTGTGTGTCTGTGTGTGTGTGTATCTGCGAGTGTATGTGTGTCTGCGAGTGTGTGTGTGTCTGCGAGTGTGTGTGTGTCTGCGAGTGTGTGTGTGTCTGCGAGGGTGTGTGTGTGTCTGCGAGGGTGTGTGTGTATGTGTCTGCGAGGGTGTGTGTATATGTGTCTGCGAGGGTGAGTGTGTATGTGTCTGCGAGGGTGAGTGTGTCTGCGAGGGTGAGTGTGTGTGTGTCTGCGAGGGTGAGTGTGTGTGTGTCTGCGAGGGTGAGTGTGTGTGTCTGCGAGGGTGAGTGTGTGTGTGTCTGCGAGGGTGAGTGTGTGTGTGTCTGCGAGGGTGAGTGTGTGTGTGTCTGCGAGGGTGAGTGTGTGTGTGTCTGCGAGGGTGAGTGTGTGTGTGTCTGCGAGGGTGAGTGTGTGTGTGTCTGCGAGGGTGAGTGTGTGTGTGTGTCTGCGAGGGTGAGTGTGTGTGTGTCTGCGAGGGTGAGTGTGTGTGTGTCTGCGAGGGTGAGTGTGTCTGCGAGAGTGAGTGTGTCTGCGAGGGTGTGTGTGTGTGTCTGCGAGTGAGTGTGTGTGTGTCTGCGAGGGTGAGTGTGTGTGTGTCTGCGAGGGTGAGTGTGTGTGTGTCTGCGAGGGTGAGTGTGTGTGTGTGTCTGCGAGGGTGAGTGTGTGTGTGTCTGCGAGGGTGAGTGTGTGTGTGTCTGCGAGGGTGAGTGTGTGTGTCTGCGAGGGTGAGTGTGTGTGTGTCTGCGAGGGTGAGTGTGTATGTATGTGTCTGCGAGGGTGAGTGTGTATGTATGTGTCTGCGAGGGTGAGTGTGTATGTATGTGTCTGCGAGGGTGAGTGTGTATGTATGTGTCTGCGAGGGTGAGTGTGTCTGCGAGGGTGAGTGTGTCTGCGAGGGTGAGTGTCTGCGAGGGTGTGTGTGTCTGAGTGTGTGTGTGTCTGCGAGAGTGTGTGCGTCTGCGTGTGTGTTTCTGCGAGAGTGTGTGTGTGTGTCTGCGAGTGTGTGTGTCTGCGAGTGTGTGTGTCTGCGAGTGTGTGTGTCTGCGAGTGTGTGTGTCTGCGAGTGTGTGTCTGCGAGTGTGTGTGTCTGCGAGTGTGTGTGTCTGCGAGTGTGTGTGTCTGCGAGTGTGTGTGTCTGCGAGTGTGTGTGTCTGCGAGTGTGTGTGTCTGCGAGTGTGTGTGTCTGCGAGTGTGTGTGTGTCTGCGAGTGTGTGTGTGTCTGCGAGTGTGTGTGTGTCTGCGAGTGTGTGTGTGTCTGCGAGTGTGTGTGTCTGCGAGTGTGTGTGTGTCTGCGAGTGTGTGTGTGTCTGCGAGTGTGTGTGTGTCTGCGAGTGTGTGTGTGTCTGCGAGTGTGTGTGTGTCTGCGAGTGTGTGTGTGTCTGCGAGTGTGTGTGTGTCTGCGAGTGAGTGTGTGTGTCTGTGAGTGTCTGCGAGAGTGTGTATGTGTGTGTGTCTGCGAGTGTGTGTGTCTGCGTGTGTGTGTCTGCGTGTGTCTGTGAGTGTGTCTGCGAGTGAGAGTGTGTGTCTGTCTGCGAGAGTGTGTGTGTGTCTGCGAGTGAGAGTGTGTGTCTGTCTGCGAAGGTGAGTGTGTGTCTGCGAGGGTGTGTGTGTGTGTGTCTGCGAGTGTGTGTGTGTGTCTGCGAGGGTGTGTGTGTGTGTGTGTCTGCGAGGGTGTGTGTGTGTGTGTCTGCGAGTGAGAGTGTGTGTCTGTCTGCGAAGGTGAGTGTGTGTCTGCGAGGGTGTGTGTGTGTGTGTCTGCGAGTGTGTGTGTGTGTCTGTCTGCGAGAGTGTGTGTCTGCGTGTGTGTGTCTGCGTGTGTCTGTGAGTGTGTCTGCGAGTGAGAGTGTGTGTCTGTCTGCGAGAGTGTGTGTGTGTCTGCGAGTGAGAGTGTGTGTCTGTCTGCGAAGGTGAGTGTGTGTCTGCGAGGGTGTGTGTGTGTGTGTCTGCGAGTGTGTGTGTGTGTCTGCGAGGGTGTGTGTGTGTGTGTGTCTGCGAGGGTGTGTGTGTGTGTGTGTCTGCGAGGGTGTGTGTGTGTGTGTCTGCGAGTGAGAGTGTGTGTCTGTCTGCGAAGGTGAGTGTGTGTCTGCGAGGGTGTGTGTGTGTGTGTCTGCGAGTGTGTGTGTTTGTCTGTATGCGAGAGTGTGTGTGTGTCTGCGAGGGTGTGTGTGTGTGTGTCTGCGAGGGTGTGTGTGTGTGTGTCTGCGAGTGAGAGTGTGTGTCTGTCTGCGAAGGTGAGTGTGTGTCTGCGAGGGTGTGTGTGTGTCTGTCTGCGAGTGTGTGTGTGTGTCTGTCTGCGAGGGTGTGTGTGTGTGTGTCTGCAAGTGTGTGTGTGTCTGCGAGTGTGTGTGTGTGTCTGTCTGCGAGTGTGTGTGTGTGTCTGTCTGCGAGTGTGTGTGTGTGTCTGTCTGCGAGGGTGTGTGTGTGTGTGTCTGCAAGTGTGTGTCTGTCTGCGAGTGTGTGTGTGTGTCTGTCTGCGAGGGTGTGTGTGTGTGTGTCTGCAAGTGTGTGTGTGTCTGCGAGTGTGTGTGTGTGTGTCCATGCACACTTGTCTGTCAGTTAAGCACAGAAAGTGATGTTTCTCACAGTTGTACGCCTAATATAAGTCTTTAACTTTACCTCGTCATACCCCTCTATAATTTCAGTGAAAATATTCTGGGAGTCCAAAACTAGGGGTCTTGAATATACATCCGTCCTCATAAATCCAAGAAGGAACTCTGGGGTAATGTCTTCACTCGGAGAATGGTGAGAATGTGGAACCTGCTGGCAAAAAATAGTGGGGCACTTGAGCAGAATTTAGATGAACTCATGGGACAGAAAGGGTTAGAATAATAATAATAATTGCTTTGATGGGGTTCGATTCATATGGTTGGGAGGAGTCTTCCATAGATCATAAATCCTGGCATTAGGTCGAATGGCCTGTTTCTGAGCTATAAATTCAGAGTGACTAGTGTAAATGGAAGCTTTTTCTTGTGGAGCCCGAGAAGCTGCAGATTATGAAGCTCCATCTGGTGGTAACATTGTGAAGTTCGAGGAGACACTGTGTGACAGAATGCTGAGATTTTTTTTGTGCTTTCAAAGAAAGATGTCTTCCACTCTTCCCCACCTTTAAACTTTTACCTTCTATCTTTTTTCCCAGATTTGTAAAAGTCAAGCAAAAGCGTCCCAGCAGCTGTACTATCACAGTCTGGCTGTAAGACAGAGCCTTGCCGTGCACTTCAACATCCAACAGGACTGTGGGCACTTCCTAGCCGAGGTGCCAGTCCGCATGCTTCCCTGGGAGGATCCCAACGCCCCAGTATTAGAAGAGGAGGAAGATGAAGACAGCTCCGATATTCAAAATGCCACAAAAAGGAACAATTCCACCTCCAAGGGAACCTCCAGCAAACACAGGAGCCGTGTGGTGGTGATCACGCGAGAGGTTCCGTACCAAACTGTTGCTGACTTTGTGCATGAATCGGCCCCTCGGCATACAAAGAGCCCCGACATCTATGAGCGACAAGTGTGCTTACTACTGCTGCAACTGTGTGCCGGGCTCAATCACTTAAAACCGCACCATGTTACCCACTGTGACTTAAGGTTTGGAGAATTTGCTTTTGGTGCGATGTCGACAAGGAACCTCCGTAAACTGTGAATCAGAAAACACCAACCTAAACACGCAATTGGCACGACTTATTGTCAGCAACTTCTCCCAGGCCAAGCAGAAGAGTCAGGTGGTAGATCTCGAGGTCTTAAGGGATCAGTCGAGGCTCGCTCCCGAGATCATCACCATCACCCAGTACAAAAAGTGTGACGAGTTTCAAACAGGAATACTCATTTATGAGATGTTGCACCTACCCAATCCTTTTGAAGAAAACCCAGAACTGAAAGAAAAGGAATACACTCGAACAGACCTACCTGCCATCCCTAAACGCTCTGTCTACTCGCAGGGGCTGCAGCAGCTGGCGGGTCTGCTCCTGCACCCCAATCCCTCGGAGCGCATCCTCATTTCAGATGCCAAAGTCTACTTACAGTGCCTCCTGTGGGGACCACGTGATGACTTGCTCCAGACACTCAACTCCCTCAACAGCACTGCAGAGAGGAATAACGTGCTGCAGAACTGGCTGGACCTAAAGCGGACGCTACTTATGATCAAATTTGCAGAGAAGGCCATAGACACCGAATGCAGTGTTAGCCTGGAGGTCTGGCTCTGTTGCCAGTACTTGGCCTTTGCCTCGGTAGAATCCCTCAGTCATATTGTGAAGCTCCTCCAGCTCCAGTAACCTGTGTGACTACTGCTTGCTTTCCTTCCTCGCCACTTCTCTCTCTCACCAAATTTGGATTAATGTGCAATTTTTTGTAAATGTTCCAACTTTGTAAATGG
Source organism: Scyliorhinus canicula (assembly GCF_902713615.1). Taxonomy (NCBI): domain Eukaryota; kingdom Metazoa; phylum Chordata; class Chondrichthyes; order Carcharhiniformes; family Scyliorhinidae; genus Scyliorhinus; species Scyliorhinus canicula. Next base: position 5,875,617 of record NC_052169.1, on the reverse strand, counting down.
CAGTATTTAAAGTGTATGTAATAGATTTCTACATTTTGGAATGTGATGCCTACATTAAGCAACAGATATTTTTTTTTTCTTTCCTAGGCACATATGCAAGCTGTAACTTGCTCTTAAAATGGATGCTTGGATGTTTGTTGTTGAAGCTATGACAATTTGTATGTTTACTTCTATCATACCGTGGAGAAAAAAAAACTACAGCCACTTTGCTAAAATTGCATTAATGGGTCAGTTGCACAAAAGTAGATTGAGAAACCTGCGAAATATTTTAGTTTATCAGATTTTTGCAGGGCGGGGGAAACACATCTGCAGTCAGCCAACTTGTTTTGCTTGAGTCAGTCGCTGGCCCGTTACATCGTGGGGCTCATGGCAATCATGGAGAACTTGGAGCCCCCCCCCATATGGCTGAAGCAAGGAGTTTAAAGGCATAGACAAACCAGGGTGAAAGCCAGGAGATGAAGAAGAGTTGGAATCTGGTAGTACTGAGTCTGTCGGTGATTAAGGATGCAGCGTTAGAAATCTTTAATATCATGGCGGTCATATCTTTGAAAGCTTTTCTGTAAGCTACTCAATGCCATTTCATTGAACTTTAGTCAGACGTGTAATGGAACTCCAGGATGAACTTTATACGACCATGAATCTATATAGTTCCTGTCCCTGCTAGTTTTACTTTGCAGCAAAAAATATTTTAGTTCATCTTTACTGATAATGGAAAACCATATATTAAACACAGTGGCAATGTATAGAGTTCCTTGCTTTGCTTACTTATTACTTGGGATTGTTTGGATTTCGAGACAGTTTGGTGAGTGTGGCATCATTTAAATGAAAGAGAGCACTAATTGGAGGCACTGGTATCACTGGCATCTCTCTGGGAATTTTTCAGCTCGCGTTCCCTCCCATGAACGCCTCAATGTACCATTTGGAGGTTTAGAGCAATACCGTACAAACGGTGCCAATAGCGTGCTGGGAGGGTATGAGTGACCCCGGAGGAATTTAAATGAAATGAAAATCGCTTAGTGTCACGAGTAGGCTTCAATGAAGTTACTGTGAAAAGCCCCTAGTCGCCACATTCCGGCGCCTGTCCGGGGAGGCTGGTACAGGAACCGAACCGTGCAGCTGGTCTGCTTTTAAAAGCCAGCGATTTAGCCCAGTGAGCTAAACCAGCCCCTGTATTTCCTATAAAGGGCGAAATGGAAAAAGGGGTGAACTTGGTGCCTGTTGGCAGTGTTGCAAGTGCTCTGTTCAGGGTACAGTACAGCAAACTGTCTCGACCTTCAGTTCAAGAGGCACGCTATCTTCAACTGTGTTTTCTCCCTAGCAACAGCCTGGCAACACTTGTCTGCACTTCCGATCCTGTATTTTGAAGTGATTGTGGCGATTGTATATGTGTGGGTAGATTTTCCTTATCACGTATATTTTTCATTACACAAGATTATTAAAAGGAACAATTATGTTAATATTAGAGTATTACTTTAGCACAGCTAACTGATCAAAATATTTATGAACACAAAGGCAAAAGAGATGTATTACATTTTCTGCCATGTTATTGTATGCTGAGGTATAGTTGTCAGTGGCTCTATGTGATATCATGCTTCAGTATCATAATTCCAACCGGTCCTGAATAGATATGGTGTCAATTCTCCCCGGTTTAAAGAAAATCAATAAAAGATCAGCTGAAACCGACTGCCACAGACCCCGGAAGCTGTCATACCCTGTCTTCATCTTGTGCTTCAAAACAAGCTCTTTTAGTAGGAATACTTAACTGGTGTGACATGAAATTCTTTTGGTTCCTACTTTATAAGAAAGTAATCACAAAAATAAACAGGTTCATGGCAAACAAAAGAATTTCTTACAAATCTTTGAATGCTGATACTGAGATTGAAGGTATTAATTTCTAACTCTCCAACGATCACATTTAAGCTGTGGACGAAAAAGATTGATGAAGCAGGAGTGACTGTCTGTTGCTCCCGAGTCCCTTTTACAGAATGAAATTTAGGCTTTTACAGCTGACCTTCATTAATTAACTTAAATAAAATTGCACATGCCAGATGCCAAATTGCATTTTGTAGTCTTCCAGATGTAGGTCATGTCTTTTCCAATCACTGTCTATTTCTGAAATCTGCTAAGACCACCCGTCTTCATCAGACCTTCCCTAAGTTATAACAAATTCTAAATTGTGATTGTGCTTTCTCCCCATTGGAGCAGTTGCACATTGACAATAAGAGAATGGGAATATTTAATTCATATTGAATTCCAACCTTTCCCTTTGGCTAGTCAGATAGTTTAGCACACTGGGCTAAATCGCTAGCTTTGAAAGCAGACTAAGGCAGGCCAGCAGCACGGTTCAATTCCCGTACCAGCCTCCCCGAACAGGCGCCGGAATGTGGCGACTAGGGGCTTGTCACAGTAACTTAATTTGAAGCCTACTTGTGACAATAAGCGATTTTCATTTTCATTTCATTTTTCATCAATGGAGATGCTATGAGGATTATCGCTATTTTATAAATGGTCTGAATATATAAAACCTAATTTTTGTTGTCAACTTCTATCTCAATTCACCGTGTTCTCTCTCCAGGTTTGGTGCCCTCCCATCCTTTTTCTCCACCTAAATATCCTAAAATTATAATTCCAGCACCCCCAAACTTAACCATCTCACGTGGCCTTGCTACTCCTATCTTGTCAAGCACTGATAGCTTCCTTCCATCGTTCTCCACCCAAAGCTCCCTCCCCCACCCCAAACCAGGGGAATAAACCATTTCTCGCTTTACACAAACTGCACTTTCAAAATCTCAGCCTCTGGTTTTCTATTCCCCATAACGTGTATGCTGCTACCAATCTGCTCATCCTTTAGTTGTGCTTGTCCATTACTCTCGCTTTAGTAGACCCCTCTGACCAGATACAGCCCTCATTTCCATTCCCATATGTCCAAGGGACACGGCCTTGAATGGATATGGCGGACAGTTGATTTTAGCCATTCATCACCAGATCCGCTGAATAAAGATCATCTTGGAATGGAAAGATAATCCTGGCTTTCCCCCCCCCCCCCCCCATTTCATACATTTACCTTTAATCCCTCTACCCTAATCTCCAACAAGTGTGAAGAGCTCATGCATGACTTTGTCACTAAGATTCAGATAATCCAATAAACTGTCTCTATGTCATCCCTTTCTCCTACTAACCCATGGGACCCATCTTTCTCTCTCATCTCTCCTCATGCCCTCTTCCGTTCACCTTGTCCTTGAAACCCACCTTCTGCTTCCTCAACCGTATTCCCATGAAACTGATCGCCTAACTTCCCTTCCTGACTCCCATTCTAGCTGATAGCCGCTCTCTCTCCACTGGCAGTCTCCAAATCTGATATTATCACCTTTCTTTGTCTTCAAAATAAAAGCAACCTTTGATCCCTCCATCTTTGCAAACTATTGCCCCACTTCAAACCTCCCTTTCCTCTCTCCAAAGTCTTTGAACGAACTGTCGCCTCCCAAATCTATGCCCATCTTTCCCAGAACTACATCTCTCCGATCAGGTTTGTGCCAAGTCTTTTATCGAAGTCTGAAATGACATTCTGTGACTGTAACAAAGGTAAACTATAATAATCTTTATTAGTGTCACATGTAGGCTTACATTAACACTGCAATGAAGTTCCTGTGAAAATCCTCTAGTGGCCACATTCCGGCGCATGTTCGGGTACACAGAGGGAGAATTCAAAATGTCCAAATTACCTAACAAGCATGTCTTTTGGGACTTGTGGGGGGAAACCGGATCAGACGGAGGAAACCCACGCAGACACGGGGAGAACGTGCAGACTCCGCACAGACAGTGACCCGAGCCGGGAATCGAACCTGGGACCCTGGAGCTGTGAAGCAAGAGTGCTAATCACTGTGCCGCCCTAATCCTGCTCGACCTGTCTGCAGCCTTTGATGTGGTTGCCCATGCCATCCTCCTCCAATGCCTCTCCACCATACCGCTGCACTCACCTGGTTTTATTCATATCTATCCAGGAGAATCACCTACATCAACGACTTTCCCTGCACCTACACCTTTACCCCAGTGTCCCCCAAGGATCAATTCTTGGCTCTCATTTCTTATGCTATGGCCACGTGGTTTTCCCGGCTCTTCTTCACATCCATCTCTCTCGTTCCCTCCACCATCTCTAAATTGTTAGACTGCACGGTGGTGCAGTAGTTTGCACAGCTGCCTAATGGTGCCGAGGTTCCAGGTTCGATCCCGGCTCTGAGTCACTGTCCATGTGGAGTTTGCACATTCTCCCCGTGTTTGTGTGGGTCTCACCCCCACAACCCAAAGATGTGCAGAGTAGATGGATTGGCCACACTAAATTGGCCCTTAAATTGGAAAAAAAAATGAATTGAGCACTCTAAATTTATAAAATTGCCAGATTGCTTGTTGACATAACGGTATAAAATTGGATGAGTAGAAACTGCCATCATTTACATATTGGAAGAACTCTATTCCCTAGTCACCGACTTCATCCCTCTTCATGCCGACCTTCTGAAGCGGAACCAGACTGCCCGCAACCTTGGTGTCATATTTGACCCTCCAATGACCTTCTAACCACATCCATGCCAACACCACCTACTTAAATCCACATCCATCCCACTATTTCCTCTAGATTCCAGCATACTCCTGTCTGGGCTCCCACATTCCGGTTTCTGTAACACGAGATTGTGTCCCCAAACTTGTGTCCATTTCCCATTCTCTGATCACCCCATGCTTCCGGATCTACATTTGCTCCCGTTAGAAAATGCCTCCATTTGAAAAAAATTCTCATCCTGGTTTTCAAATCTCTTCATGGCCTCGCCCTTCCCAGTCTCTATACCCTCTACTCCAATCCTGCCCTCTTGAGAATCCCTGATTTTAATCCAACATTAGTGGCCATGGCCTCAGATGTCTGGATCCTAACCTCTAGAAACCCTTTCCAAACTTATGTGCCTCATCCCTCTCTTCTCCAAGATGCTCTATGAAATCTTTGACCAGGATTTTTAATCTTCTGCCCTATTGTCTCCTTATGCGACACAAACTATTGTTTGATTACACTCCAACGAAGTGCCTTGGGATATTTTTATGACTTGAAAGGTGCAAAAGAAATACAAGTAGCTGTTTAATTGGGCGTACTTGCCTGTCGAACTGTTGAGGAATTTATTCAATGGCACATTTGCTGACTAAATTGAATGGGATTAGAGTGGCGCAGTGGTTAGCACCAAGGTCTCAGGTCACTGTCCGTGTGGAGTTTGCATTCTCCCTGTGTCTGCGTGGGACTCACCCCCACAACCCAAAGATGTGCAGGGTAGCTGGATTGGCCACGCTAAATTGCTCTTTAATTAGGGGGGGGGGAAGAAAGAATTGGGTACTCTAAAATTATTTTTTAAAATAATAAATAAATTGGAATGGGATTATTTCAAACTTTGAAAGCTTCTTGTGCTATAAGTTCCTGAACTAGATGTTGCATTTTTCCCCTCCCATATTTATTCCTGTTGATGATTGCTAGTATTCAGTAATCTTGGACCTGTCAAGTGAGTTTCATAATTTACAAAGCAAATAGATCAATCTCCCTGTGCTGGTCCCGTCACTTATCCAAACTATGGACTTCGGGTGAAAGCAACCCAAATACAGGTTGCGCATGAGTGAAGTGCCTGATTCTCTTTAGTTTATAGGCAACAGTATTAGACAAGAAATAGCACATAATGTGACTCTTAAAATACATTTTTATTTGGTGTACAGAATGGCAGAGTGCATAAATGTACTTCTGTCAAAAGTAGCCAAACTAATGTTTACAAAGTTAGATATTACTACCATTTATGTACAGGGTACTTTAAAATACCAGACTCCATTAGCTGAATGACCTAGATGAATGTATTTCCCTGGTACTAAAATTATACAGTGCCAGAATATCTTTCTCGAGCAGTAGAGACCATTTCAATGTAATGTACTAAATATGAGGGTTTCCAATGTAAATGGGCTCAGGGAGCAGTTCCTAGTGTCTGACTCCATCCCAGAAAAAAAAAAATCTCACACCGAGTATTAGAATGGTGCTGAAATGCACCCTGCACATTTCAATATCTGTTAATATTTCAGGTGGGTACTTGTTAAAATGGAGTATATTGCAGCATTTTCTGTTTTGGTCCATGCTGTCTTTGTTTCTATAAATAGCACAATCCCGAGAGGTTGAAGATTGCCTTATTTTCATTCGAGTACTGCCATTAATTTTGCCGTGAAGCAATTTGGTGTGAGAGTGGTGCCTTTTTGTCGCTGCCTTGGACAAACAATCAAATATTTTGTGTGCAACTGACCCAAGGACTGCACATAGCTTTCTGTATTGCTGATGGCAGGACCGTGTTTCTTTGTGAAAATGCAAGCCATCGGTATTCAATATCTGATATGTATAACCTTTTTGGATCCTACTGCATTTAAATAATCAGTGTAACTAATCTGCAGCACCCTGCCATCCTGGAACTTATATTCTGCTGCTTGTGAGTGGTTGGCTGAAAACATGAGGTATGTGGTGTGAATTGCAATACTTCAAAATGGGAGCTGAGATTCTAATCTGGTGTGATTTCTGTAATCATTCAGTTGTATCACAATGTAAATGGTTATGTTTCATTAAAAAAGTGACAACTGTTCAACATTAGATGGAATCTTGTGTTTTCAGTGGCTAGGTCATTGGAAAAAGCTGTATCTAAATGGAAACTGAAGGAATGACTTGCATTTACGTGACCCTAGAATCATTATGGAGCACAGAAGACGGCCATTCAGCCCATCAGAGCGGCACCTGTCCAGATCCCTGCAGTTTACCTCCAAGAATGAATTATCCAGTTCCTTTTAGAAATTTACTAAGTGTCAACACCCCATCTCCAATGTGTTTCTCCTCCCCACCCCCACCAACCACCCAAGCCAGCAGCAGTGAATTTCCAATGTGTCCCCCCCCCACCCAGCACATGGGGAGAAATCCACATGGACAGTGATCCAGAGCCAGGATCCAAACCAGGCCCATGGGTGGCATTGAGGCAACAGTGCTAACCACTGTGCTGCCCCTTTCTCCAGTCTATTTTGCTAATCCTCACCGCTCGCACTATTCTAGTAAATGTGTTCTGCACCGTCCACGTGATACCCGAATTAGACAATATTCTGGTGGAGGGCAGCTTTTTAATTTTGCCTCTTATCAATCCCTGATTTTTCATTAACCAGTCTAGTGATCTTCAAATACTTGAACACAGTCTCTGGTTTTGTATCCTCTTGCCTCCATTTCTTCTGCTGCAACATCTCACTGGATGCCATTGTCTTGAAGTCTGTGGTGTCTGCAAATTGAAACTGCTCTGAATCCCATTATTATACATCCAACAGCAGAGGTCTTAGTTCAGATCCCTCAGGAACACAGCTCAAACATTTAATTTAATGATTTATTGCATTCATCACATGTACAAGACATTGCAAACAATTGTTTGAATCAGCTTTTGTGCTGGCAATTGAGGAAGGAATGTTGGCCCAAAATGTTGCAAATTTTAATCCAGTGTTTCCCCCTGGATTGCCTGCAGCAGTGGTTTTGTGATTAATCTTTGCTTCCTGGATCATATACTCAAGTTTGGAGGATTGGCAGCCCTCTAGAAACAAGGCATCCACAACTCTTCCATGAGTCGTAATAGGGACAGCCAGCTGTGAGGGGTTTGAATAAAGTAGGTGGGCTCTGCTTTGATGCTAATTTCTGTCAATTCTGAGATTGCCTGCAAACCGAGTAATCCCAGATTACAGCCACCTCCTTCAGTGCTGGCATCCACATTCTGGGGAGCAGGAGCTAGTTGAGGCAGAAACATTACTTGATCCAAAAGGTAGGGTGCATGACTTAATCACAATCTATACTTTTGTAGATCTGGGATTACGGTTGTCTGAACTGCAAGAGGCACAGTTGCCTCCCTTTCTGCACACCTTTGTCCATCCCTGGCTACCAAAACTAAGTCTGGTCAAACCCCCAAAGAACATAGTGCAGGAGGCCATTCGGCACATCAAGTCTGCACTGACCCACTTAAACCCTCACTTCCACCCTATTCCCATAACCCAGTAACTCCATCTAACCTTTTTGGTCACCAAGGGCAATGTATCATGGCCAATCTACCTAACCTACACGTCTTTGGACTGTGGGAGGAAACCCAAACTGAACAGTGACCCAAGCTGGGAATCAAACCTGGGACCCTGGCGCTGTGAAGTCACAGTGCTGGCCGATAATGTCCATGAACCCAAGATTCACTGATGGCAAGTGACAACACATGCAGCAGCAGAGGTTTAAGTGTTGCAGCACAGGTTTTTAATGAAGTGTTACATTAATACAGAATGCTTTTAAAAAAATATTTCTCTGAACAGAATTTTACATAAACCAAAACCAATTTTAAACTGTACAGTCTTTAGACAAAGTAGTTAACTGAACAAACATTGTAAATGGGTAGGTTTTCTCCCAAAACATTTAAAAATCTGCTGTGGCTTGCTTTACAATTCCGTAAGATTGAAGTACAATTCAATATATACACACAAATTGGAATAATCTGAATGCATACCCTAATATAATTTTCTTAACACTCTGCTTGTTAACCAACAGTAAACAAGGACACCTTTGCAGTCAGGTCTCAGTACATGAAAAAGACAACGCTGCTTCTGCTCACTTAGTAGTATTGAAACTTGTAAAAGATCTGAAAAGTACAACTCAAATCCTTAACTTGAACTGCTGCCAGTCTAAGATGACTTAAATCATGTATTACATTTATTATAGAGTGATTAAATATTTCAATGCATGATGCCATGAACATGTCTGTGCTGTCACTGATAATGGAACTGTGAATAACATAGCTGTGCAATTGGATTTCACGCTTTCAAATTCTTTCCGAATAGGGTGACTCTGAGGCCATAGGTATTGCCTATCCCTAGTTAAACCTGATGGAACTGCTGCAGGCCCTGCCTTAACTCAGTGGTCTGCGAGGCCATTGTAAATGACACGAGACAGGAGTCACACAGGCTAGACCATGCAAAAAGCAGGCTCCCTTCAGCAAACTCGGTTGGATTTTCGAATGACCTGGCAACGTTATGGTTTTGTCACTTAGTGTCGCTAGATTTATTCTAATCCATTTTCACAACTTGCAGCGTGGTTCAGATCCACTCAGGAAGGAACATTGAGCTGTAAAACATGTGAAATACTGACTGGGGAACAGAGGGTGAATTAAGAACATTGCACAATGTAAGCCCCTTTGGTAACCATGTTAACCTAGTGCCAACTATGAGTAGACACTCGCTTTGAAGATGACCTAAAAAAGCTAACAGGTACAGAGCTACAATAAATCGTGTGTACATTACCAGTCCACTAGTGTCACACAGCTGCCAAATGTTGTGGCAGCTTCTCCATCTCTTATAGTTCTGCTGTCCTCCACCACAATCATCTGGCCGTGTTCAGCTGAAGAACTTAATTCAGATGTCCTGGTTAAAGCCATGTGCTGCAGGGGGAAGGGGGAGGAAAAGGCCAGTAGCGCCTGGAGGAAATCGTCCGCAAAAGGAAGGTGCAACGGGTCTAACTGTTCTGCCAGGCTTCGCTTATTCCATTAGTCAGCAAGAACCGTTCAAGTGTTTAAAAACACAATTCACATTCTGCACCTGTTTGCAAACAAGCTCTATGGCTGCAATCCTGCCACTATCTGGAATCCCCTCGTTCGTGGGTTGGCACCAGGATGAATGCAGTCTGCGCTGTCCAGGCGATGCCAAAAAAACCATGCCAACAAGGGTGCCCCATTAATCTCTGCAGTCCAAAGACTCGTCTAATTCTCATTACAAGCGGAGGATTCCCTCATCCAGCCTTTGCAAAATATATATATATAAAGAACTGATGATCTGTGACAGTGAACAGTTCCAATCCGGTTTGTGTTATAATCTCTGGAATAATTAGGAAGAGAATAAAGTCAACCTCGCCACAACAAAGAGGAGGAGGCGATTTGTCCCAGAATTGGGATGGGGAGGAGGAGAAAAAAAAAAGCAGCTTCACTCCCCTCAGCCGGTGGGGAATCCGAGGTTCTTTCTGCCCAGATGCGGAGGGTTTTGCGGGGTTCCTGCCCCTTCCTGGAGCCGGAGAGGGAGGGAGGAGGTGGTTCATGCACTGGATCAGAGAGCAGGCAGGGGGTGGGGGTGGCAGCCCAGCCCCGGGGCCCCGGGGGGGGGGGGGGGGAAGAGGGGTGGCAGAGGCCCCGGTGTCTGTCTCTCTCTCTCACACCCTCCAGCCTTCAGCCCACCGTTACCTCGTTCCCTGGCACTGTGTCCAGCGGCTCGGCGCTCTCCAGCTGCGGCCCCGGCTCAGCCCCCGGCCGCTCCCGGCAGCGGCACTCCCGCTGCATCCGCTCCAGCTGGCGGGACGTGGCCTCCAGCGCCGCCTCCAGCTGGCGGCTCCGCTGCCGCAGGTGGTCGTTCTCGCCCTTCAGGCAGGCGATGAGGGTGCGGGCCACCCGCTGGCTGGAGCTGCAGCGGAGCCGCATGATGGCCTGTACGGCCGCCTGCTCCCAGGAGCCGCTGACGGCGGGCGGCGGCGGCGAGCGCCAGGGCCGCGGAGTCTCGGGCTGCTTCTTGCGGGCCCGCGACGCCCGCGTCTCCCGGCCGTGCCGGCACTCGGCCTCGCCCCCCTCCCAGCTCGGTGGTGTTTGGTCGGCCCGCGGCTTCTTGCGGAGGCCAGGCCCAGCAGCAGCGTCCCTTCTTCCAGGTGGACCGAGCAGACGGCGGCCTCGGGCCCGGGGTCAGGGCCGGACAGTAGCTTCAGCCCGCGGCCGCGCAGCGCCTGCAGCCACCGGCCCCGCTCGTCACAGCCGCTCGGGAAGCTGTAGAAGCAGAAAGGCTCCAGGCACGGGCACTCGCGGTGTAGCTGCGGCCAGTGCTGGGTACAGGCCGCCTCTCGCCACTGGCTCAGGACACTCTGGGTGTTGGTGCAGCCGCGGACAGCGCAGCTCCGGCTGTCACCCTCTTGATAGGCCATAGCCGGAACCAGAACTGCTGACCCCTGACCTGACGGAACCGGAACCACCGCGGCGTCAGCACAAACCCGCCCTGCAGCAAGCGGAAGTTACCTCAGAGACTGAGGTCCCGCCCCCTCAAACCACCGGAAGTGACAGTGCACTATGAATTCTCTGAACCCCAGACCGAAGCTCCGCGCCTCCAAGTTCGGGAAGTGACACACCGATACCAAGACCCGCCCCTCTACATACCGGAAGTGACATCTCGAGATTGACGTCCCGCCCCTAAACACAGAAAGTGACATACTGAGCCGAAGTCACGCCCCTCCAAACACCGGAAGTGACCTCTGCATTGTAAATTCTCTGAGCCAAAGATGGAAGCCACGCCCCTCCAGACACCGGATGTGACACCATGACACCGAGTTCCCGCCCCCCCCCCGAGACCGGAAGTCCGGCGCCAGCTGCTCCTCCAAATGTTTTCCTTCCAGGATGAGATTCTCCAGAATTTTCTCCTTTCAATCCCCTCATCCCAGACCCAGTGTCCGCCCCCCCCCTCCGTGGGCAATCCGGAATGAGAGGTCACGGATAGGGGATGAGAGGTGGTAGATTTGTAACTGAGATGAGGAGGAACTACTTCTTGTAGAGTGTGGTGAAATTGTGGAAGTCGCTGCCCCCATGGTGTGGTGGAATCTGAATCATCTGCCCCCATGGTGCGGTGGAATCTGAATCATCAAATGGTTTCAAGAAGGGACTAGATATATTTCTGATTTTAAAAAAAGGTTGAAGGGAAAGGGGGACCAGGTGACGAGGTGGATTTGAGACGAGGAAGTGATCATGGCTATGTGGGGGTACAGAGAGGGTGGGGACGTGGGTTTAAGTGGGGTGCTCTTTCCAAAAGCCAATGCAGAATCGATTGGTCAAATAACCTGCTGCTCTGCAAATCCTAATTGAATAGCTGAGCAGACTCAAAGGGCTGAATTGCCGCCTTCTGCTCCCAATTCCTATGAGTACTGCCGGCTTGTACAGAAGCTCGGCAGTCCCAGATACACCATAGTCCGCCACCCTTGTTGGTGTATCTATTCTACAATTTAATTTGACCCCTTTCCTCTGCCATTTCCCGCATCACCTCAATTTTTTTCTCTTCTGGTCAATCTTTGATGGGGAGGTCGTGCGTGGTGCAGTTGCCACTGGATTAGACATCCAGAGTTCTGCTCCAGGGACCCAGGTTCGAATCCTGCCACAGCAGATGGTGAAATTTGAGTTCCATAAAAATCTGTAATTAAAAGTTTAATGATGACCATTGTTGTAAAAACCCATTTAGTTCATGAATGTCCCCTTTAGAGAAGGAACTCAGTGACTCCAGATACATAGCAATGGGGTGGTAGGGAGGGGACAATCAATGCTGGTCTGCCAGCAATGCGCAAATCCCATAAATGTTAAACAATTATGCAATTCCCTGTTGAATGCCTTGAATGAATCTGCCTCCAGCACACTCAAAGAATCTGTACAGTGCGGAAGGAGGCCATTTGGCCCATCAAGACTGCACCAACCATTGGAAAGAGCAACCTACCTAGGCCCATGCCCCCACTGTATCCCCAAAACCCAGTAACCCCACCTAACCTTTTTGGACACTAAAGGCAATTTAGCATAGCCAATCCACCTAACCTGCACACCTTTGGACCGCGGGAGGAAACCGAAATACCCGGAGGAAACCCACTCAGACACGGTGAGAACGTGCAAACTCTACACAGTCACCCACGGCCAGAATCAAACCCGGGTCCCTGGTGCGGTAAGGCAGCAGTGCTAACCACTGTGCCACCCTCAGACAATTCATTCCTGATCCTAACCACTCAATCGTTTTTTAAAAACTTTTTTCTTATGTCACATTCCCTTCTTTGCAACTCATCTTACAACAGTATCCTCTGGTTTTCGACTGTTCCTCTGATGGAATTTCCCTATCTGTCCCCTCCAAATCTCTCATGATTTTGAAGACTTCTTTCAAATCTTCTCTTAATTCTTTTACCAGAACAGCCCGTTTCTCCAATTTAGCCACATGACTGAAGCACCTTAGAACCACATTCTTACAAATCTCACTGTGTAAAATATATGTTCCCTCATATCACCTTTTATCAATCACCTTATATTGGTGTCCGATTTTGTTATAAATTTAGATTACCCAATTCATCTTTTCCAATTAAGGGGCTATTTAGCGTGGCCAATCCACCTAGCTTGCACATTTCTGGGTTGTGGGGGCGAAACCCACGCAGACACGGGGAGAATGTGCAAACTCCAGACGGACAGTGACCCAGAGCCGGGATCGAACCTGGGACCTCGGCGCCGTGAGGCAGCAGTGCTAACCCACTGCGCCACCGTGCTGCCGCAAACAACCTTTCTTTATCCATTCTGTCCAGGCCCCCCTCAACATTTTGAACATCTCTATCAGATCTCCTCTGCGTGGCCTCTTTGAAAACAACCCTGGCCTTGTGAAGCTATCGGCCTAACTGAAGGCTTTTGTTCCTCTCAACTATAAATTTTTTAAAAAGTGACATTGTGGCATTCTCACAGAAATTGTTGAGCTCAGCAGGTACGGCAGCATCCGCAGATAGCGAAACAGAGTTAATAGCTCAGGGCCGTGACCTTTCATCAGAATTGGGGAAAAATATTGAAATCTCACACAGATGTCAAGTAAATAAAAGGGAGAAAAAAAACAAAAGAAGTTTGTGATACAGTGGAGGGCCAGGACAGGTTAAAATAAAGAGATTTCACGGTGCAAAAGGCAAGGAGACTGACAATGTGACAAATAAAGAAGCTGGAGACTTATCTAGACAATGGGAGAGACTCCCGGGCAAACCGGGAGGGTTGGCAACAACAAGGACCATTCGCCATGCATTGTGGAATTTGTAGTTCCAGCCTGATTCGATTAAAAATGGTAATAAAACTGATGAATTTTCAGATTAATGATTCCCCACGCCGGCCTCGGGGACAAACATGATCTAATTCGGGTTCTTTTTGAACTTTTTATTAATTTTTATTTTCTGTGCAGGGCTATTTCCGGTTTGGTGACACAGCGAAACCGGCGTCACTTCCGCTCGGTCTCCATGGGAACCGGGCCCAGGCCGCAGGCTTCGCGGTGACGATGCGGCCGGAGGTGATCGCCGTCAAACTGGCCGAGCAGCCGCGGGCCCCCAAGTTGCTGCTGCCGCTGCCCGAGGGCCTGCAGCAGGGCCCTGGCGGCGGGGTCCGTATCTCCGCCCTGAAGGAGCTGATCGTCCAGAAACTGCCCGGAGCCGCCGCCGCGCCCGAGTTAATGGGTGAGGGGGGAGGGTGAGGAATGGGTGAGAGGGGAGGGTGAGGAATGGGTGAGAGGGGAGGGAGGGAGGAGAAGTGACAGTGTGGGGGGAGGGAGGAGGAGTGACTGGGGGTGGGGAGGGAGGAGGAGTGACAGTGGGGGTGGGGAGGAAGGAGGAGTGACTGGGGTGGGGGGGGAGGGAGGAGGAGTGACAGGGGTTGGTGGGGGGGAGGGAGGAGGAGTGGGGGTGGGGAGGGAGGAGGAGTGGGGGGGGGGAGGGAGGAGGAGTGGGGGTGGGGAGGGAGGAGGAGTGGGGGTGGGGAGGGAGGAGGAGTGGGGGTGGGGAGGGAGGAGGAGTGACTGGGGGTGGGGAGGGAGGAGGAGTGACAGTGGGGGTGGGGAGGGAGGAGGAGTGACAGTGGGGGGAGGGAGGAGGAGCGACAGGGGGTGGGGGAGGGAGGAGGAGTGACTGGGGTGGGGGGAGGGAGGAGGAGTGACTGGGGTGGGGGGAGGGAGGAGGAGTGACAGGGGTTGGTGGGGGGGAGGGAGGAGGAGTGACAGAGGGGTTAGTGGGGGGGAGGGAGGAGGAGTGACAGAGGGGTTAGTGGGGGGGAGGGAGGAGGAGTGACGGGGGGGAGGGAGGAGGAGTGACAGGGGGGAGGGAGGAGGAGTGACAGGGGGAGGGAGGAGGAGTGACAGAGGGGGAGGGAGGGAGGAGGAGTGATAGAGGGGGGAGGGAGGAGGAGTGACTGAGAGGGGGAGGGAGGAGGAGTGACAAGGGGTGGGGTTGGGTAGGGAGGAGTGACTGAGGGGGTGGGGGGGGAGGAGTGACTGAGGGGGGTGGAGGAGTGATTCAGAGGGGGTGTGGGGAGGGAGGAGGAGTGACTGAGAGGGGGAGGGAGGAGTGACTGAGAGGGGGAGGGAGGAGGAGTGACAAGGGGTGGGGGAGGGTAGGGAGGAGTGACAGAGGGGGTGGGGGGAGTGGGAGGAGTGACTGAGGGGGGAGGAGTGATTCAGAGGGGGTGTGGGGAGGGAGGATGAGTGACTGACGGGGTGGGGGGGGAGGGAGGAGGAGTGACTGAGAGGGGGTGGAGGAGGAGTGAGTGACCGACGATAGGGAGGGGAGAGAGTGACGGGGGGAGGAGGGAGAAGTGGTGGGAGGAGAGGGCGAAGGGGTTGGGAGGGGATAACCCAACACCTTGCCCTGACCCAACACCTTGCCCTGACCCAACACCTTGCCCCCGACCCAACACCTTGCCCCCCGACCCAACACCTTGCCCCCTGACCCAACACCTTGCCCCCTGACCCAACACCTTGCCCCCTGACCCAACACCTTGCCCCCTGACCCAACACCTTGCCCCCTGACCCAACACCTTGCCCCCTGACCCAACACCTTGCCCCCTGACCCAACACCTTGCCCCCTGACCCAACACCTTGCCCCCTGACCCAACACCTTGCCCCCGACCCAACACCTTGCCCCCGACCCAACACCTTGCCCCCTGACCTGCTCTCTCCTGTCCTGGCTGATGTGTTGAATTTGAAAGTTGTGTAAATACAAGTTGTTGTCCCCCTGTGGGACTTGAACCCACAACCTCCTGACTGAGCGAAGAGTCCCGGCCACAACTGGTGCTGTTGCTGTTCCTACGCTTGTCCGATTGGCATATGCCTACATTCGAGTGCAGCACGCCAACGGTTTGTTGCCACCCTGGTTGATTTGATTTGATTTATTTTGCAGAGCTGGTGTACTGTGGGCGGAAGCTGAAAGATGAGCAGACACTGGATTTCTATGGGATTCAGGCTGGCTCCACAATCCAGGTCCTGAGGAAGTCATGGCCGGAACCGGAACAGAAAACCGGTTTGGAAAATGATTTGTTGTTTATACATCATTGCACCAATAAATCCAATGGGGGAATTCAAGAGAAACTTTACCCAGAGGGTGCTAACAGAAGTAGGGATAAATTGATCATTTTTGAGTTGGGAGACCGTGACTAGTGGAGTGTCACTGCTGGGGGCTATTTACAATGAATGATTTGGATGAAGGGACAGAAGATATGGTTGCTATATTTGCTGACGACACAACGATAGGTAGGAAAGTAAGTTGTCAAAAGACATAAGACATCTGCAAGGGGATATATAAACAGGTTAAGTGAGTGGGCAGACATTTGACAGATGTGGAAAAATGTGAACTTTGGCAGAAAGAATAGAAAAAGCAGTATATTATCTGAATGTAGAGAGACTGCGGAGCTTGACAGTACAGAAGGAGCTGGGTGTCCTGACACAGGAATCACAATGTTCATATGCATGTGGAGCAAGTGATTAGGGCGGCAAATGTCACATTGGTATTTATTGCAAGGGAAATGTAATATAAATGTGTTACTGCAGCTGTACAGGGCTTTAGTGAGACCACATCCGGGTTACTGTGTGTAGTTTTGATCTCCTTATTTAAAAATAATAATTTTTATTGAGATTTTTGAAAAATGTATAACAACAGAACAATAATAAACACCCCCCGGCACCCATAACAACGCATATAATGAACCCCCCCCCCGGGTTGCTGCTGCCGCTGACCTAGTTCCCTATCTCTGAGCCAGAAAGTCGAGGAAAGGCTGCCACCGCCTAAAGAACCCTTGTACCGACCCCCTCAGGGCGAATTTGACCTTCTCGAGCTTAATGAATCCCGCCATGTCATTGATCCAGGTCTCCACGCTTGGGGGGCCTCGCATCTTTCCATTGCAACAAGATCCTCCGCCGGGCTACTAGGGACGCAAAGGCCAAAACACCGGCCTTTTTCGCATCCTGCACTCCCGGCACCACCCCAAATATTGCGAGTCCCCAGCCTGGCTTGACCCTACCACCCTCGACACCGTCCTCGCCACCCCCTGCCAGAATTCCCCAGTGCCGGGCATGCCCAAAACATATGGGCATGGTTCGCTGGGCTCCCTGAACACCTAATGCACCTGTCCTCGCCCCCAAAAAACCTGCTCATCCTCGTCCCGGACATATGAGCCCTGTTCAGTACCTTGAACTGGATGAGGCTAAGTCTTGCACATGAAGAGGAGGAGTTCACCCTCTCCAGGGTGTCAGCCCATGTCCCCTCCTCAATCTGCTCCCCCAGCTCCACTTCCCACTTAGCCTTCAGCTCCTCTACCGACGCCTCCTCTACCTTCTGAATCACCTGGTAGATGTCAGACACCTTCCCATCCCCGACCCACACCCCCGAAAGCACCCTATCCCTTACCCCCCGCGGGGGCAGCGAAGGGAACCCCTCCACCTGCTGCCTAGCAAACGCCTTGACCTGAAGGTACCTGAACATATTCCCTGGGGGGAGCTCAAACTTCTCCTCCAGCTCACCCAGGCTCGCAAACCTCCCGTCAATGAACAGGTCTCCCAACTTCCTTATGCCCGCCCTGTGCCACCCCAGGAACCCGCCATCAATGTTCCCTGGGACAAACCGGTGGTTCCCCCGCAGCGGGGCCTCCACTGAGCCCCCCACTTCCCCCCCTGTGTCGCCTCCACTGCCCCCAAATCTTGGAGGGTAGCCGCCACCACCGGGCTCATAGTGTACCTTGTTGGAGGGAGCGGCAACGGTGCCGTTGCCAGTGTCTTCAGGCTCATGCCTCCACAGGACGCCATCTCCATCCGTTTCCATGCTGCCCCCTCCCCCTCCATTACCCACTTGCATACCATCGAGACATTAGCCGCCCAATAGTACCCAGAGAGGTTGGGCAGCGCCAGCCCCCCTCTATCCCTGCCCCACTCCAAAAAGACCCTCCTCACCCTCGGAGTCCCGTGCGCCCAAACAAATCCCCGAATGCTGCTGTTCACCCTCCTAAAAAAGGCCCTCGGAATGAAATTGGGGAGGCACTGAAACAAAAACAAAAACCTCGGGAGCACCGTCATTTTAACGGACTGTACTTTACCCGACAGCGGCACCTTTTAAACTCCTCCATCTGCTCCACCAACCTAGTAAAATTAAGCTTATGCAAAGTCCCCCAACTCCTAGCCACCTGAACCCCCAGGTATCTAAAACTCCTCCCTGCCCTTTTTAGCGGGAGCCTACCAATCCCCTCCTCCTGATCTCCCAGGTGTACAACAAACAGCTCACTCTTGCTTAGGTTCAACTTAGTCCGAGAAACTCCCAAACTCAGCAAGAATCTCCATCACCTCCGGCATTCCCCCCACCGGGTCTGCTACATACAGCAGCAAGTCATCTGCATACAGCGACATTCGGTGCTCCTCCCCACCCCGCACCGGGCCCCTCCACCTCCCCGTCTCCCTGAGCGCCATGGCCAGAGGGATCTCCTTATTTAAGGAGCGATGAGAAGCATTCAGCGAACACGGCAGCACGGTGGTTAGCACTGCTGCCTCGCAGTGCAAGGGACCCGGGTTCAATTCCGGTCTTGGGAGACTGTGTGGAGTTTGTCTGTGTCTTCGTGGGTTTCCTCCGGGTGTCACAGTTTCCTCCCACAGTCCAAAAATGTGCAGGATAGGGGCGCGGGGGGGGGGGGGGGGGGGGTACATCGGTGTTGGTTTGGTAGGAGGGTGGGATCGTTGTTATTGATATGGGGATTGATATATTTGTTACTGACTATTGTTTATTGTTGGGGGGTGTAAATTTGGGATAAAATGTGAAAAGCAGGAGAATAAAAAATATATTTTTTTAAATCTTCTGAACTCCAGTGAGAACAATCCTAACCTAGTCAATCTCTCCTCATATGACAGTCCTGCCATCCCTGGAATCAGTCTGGTAAACCTTCGCTGCACACCCTCGAGAGCAAGAACATCCTTCCTCAGAAAAGGAGACCAAAACTGCCCACAATACTCCCAAGTGTGGCCTCTCCAAGGCCCTGTATAATTTCAGCAACACATCCCTGCTTCTATACTCAAAACCTCTCGCAATGAAGGCCAACATACCATTAGCCTTCTTTACCGCCTGCTGCACCTGCATGCTTACCTTCAGCAACTGGTGCACAAGGACACCCAGGTCCCGCTGCACACTCCCCTCTCAATTTACAACCATTCAGGTAGTAATCTGCATTCCTGTTTTTTGCTTCCAAAATGAATAACCTCACACTTATCCTAATTATGATGTGGGACAGGGTTCTTCAGCCTCGAAAGGAGAAACTAGAAACAGACCAAAACGACTTAACTGAGTAAAGAATATAAGCCTGGAACAATATTTGCAGATGGGCCAGGCTGGCACGGGGTGTGAAGATTTGAGTTCGAAGCAAAATCAGGAAGGATTTAGTGAACTGGGACGAGCTGCCCCAAATGGTCCTTGTGGTTGGGACCTGGTTTGGAAGCAGATTGCTAGTAGTTTGAGAACAGTGCGTGGTGATATGGGATTCCGGCTTTTAGTCTGCTCTGCACCGGGATTAACCAGGAGCACGTGGCTTCACTCCCTGGATGCATGGTGGCAGGGGAATCGGGAGCAATAGAGTTGGCTGGGAAAGCACATTTGGGCACATTGTGCATTTGAGCTGCATGTTATGGCGCGTACTGACGCATTTCTCCTCCGCAGAGCCCGTCGACCAGGCAGCCGCAGCTCGGGAGTTCCGTGTACTCCAGGCAGCACTGCATGCCAGCCCAGCCTACAGGGAAGCGGTAAGTGGAAATCTCCAGAACCATGGCTCTTAGTCCGCTTCCCCTTTCTGAACTGGCTCTCCTTTCCTACCAGGCTCTGGCTGCTCATTGACCTCCGCTGCCTCATCTGATTGTCTGGCACACGGTGGCTGAGTCTGAACAGTGAAGGTCCGATGGTGGGTGGCACAGTGGTTAGCACTGCTGCCTCAGATCATGGGCACCCGGGTTCAATTCTGGCCTCGGGTGACTGTGGGGAATCTGCCCGTTCTCCCCATGTCTGCGTTGATTTCCTCCGGGTGCTGCGCTTTGCTCCCACAGTCCAAAGATTTCTAGGTTGGGGGGGATTGGCCATGATCAGTGCGCGAGGTTGTGGGATTTGGGCAGACTTGTAGGACTAGGGAGAGTGCTCTTTCAGAGGGTCGGTGCAGACTCGAGGGGCCGAATGTCAAGCCCTTTGACTGTGGGAGCATTGCAGCTAAGCCCAGCCTTGTCCTACCCTGAACCTACCAGTGGGAGTTGCTGAATAATAATGAATGGGTTAATTATTTTTCCTGCCCACCTTCATGCTGGGTTGGCATTGGCTGCTCCTGCCACTAACAGCTTACAAAAGACCAGAGATCAAACCCTTGTGGTCTGTATGGCTCCGTACCCTCTCCAAGGAGCACTGGGTGTTTGGAGCTTGATTCCTTCATTATTATTAATGAACCTGTTAACCAATAACCACTTGTTAGTGCTTTAATAGCCAAAGCACTTCACAAGAGCATTATCAAACAATTTGACACTGAGCCATATAAGGAGAAAATCTGTCTGGGCTACCAGGGAGGCAAAGGCCAAGATGTCGGCCTCTCTCGACCCTGGACTCCCGGGTCTTCCGACACCACGAAAATCGCCACTTCTGGACTCTGGGTCGTCTTCACCTTCAGCACCTCAGACATTACGTCTGCGAACCCCTGCCAAAACCCCTTCAGCTTCGGACATGCCCAAAACATGTGGGCATGGCCTGCGGGCCTGCCCGGGCATCGCCCACACCTGCCCTCCACACCCTCAAAGAACCTACTCATTCTGCCAACGCACCCTATGCACACAAAGAGAATACATTCACCCTTCGCAAAACCTCCCACTTCCGCTTGCCGTCTCCTATCGGGGCTCCCTCCCAGTCCATTAACTCATTATAAATCTCCGGCACCCTGCCCCCGTCAACTCCTGGTTTCGACACCACCTTGCCCTGCAACCCCAGGGGCTGCAGGTGGGGATTGGACAGCACCTGCTTCCTGATGCAATCCTGGACCTGTAAGTACCGGAACCCATTCCCGCTGGGCAGCTCATACTTCTCTTCCAATTCCTCTAAACTCGACAAACTGCCCCCCCAAAAAGAGGTCCCCAAATCGCTTGAGCCCTACCCGCCGCCAGCCAAGAAACCCCAAAGACCAACACCATTCGAAGTTAGACTTGTGTCTTTTGTTCTGTTGGTCCTGCTGTTTACTCTTTTTTGTTTATAATTGTGTTAAAGGAGTGCAGAGAGGATGTTGATCCCATACTCGGTGCTCCAACAAGGACCATACAGTGAAATAAAGCAGCAGGCTTTTTGAAACCTTTTCTTGTTGCACGCGGCAAGCTGTGGACAGAAGCTGCAGCTCAAATCTAATTTGCCACATTGATCAGATTTCACATCTGTGCTGCATTTCACGAGTGAACTGTGCGTGAAATTGGAATCCAATGAATTCCTCCAGAGAATGATTCCCAGCAGTATTTTGCTCTAGTTGAAACGGAATAAATGTTGCTTCACCCACGTGACACACCCCGGCCCGGAAAGCAGTGAAGAAAGATGCTATAAATCTCGGTTTGCTGGCCAACACTGTAAATTTACACAAAGGAACTAGAAGCAGTAAATGTTTTGGCAGTTTGGGAGGCTAATGAATAGGTTCTGCCAGTGTGTTTGTCACGCTCTGAGTTCTCTCTCAACCCACTTTATCAAATTGCAGGTTTTCAAGATGTTAGCCAACAAGGAATCGCTGGATCAGATCATTGTTGCCACTCCGGGTCTCAGCAATGACCCCATTGCTTTAGGTGAGTTTGAGAGATCGTTGCTACTCGCTGTTAAGTGGTTTCCTTGCCACTTGGCAGTCATTCTACAGGAGATTCACTTCATCACAGTGTCCTAACCTGGATGTATATCACAATTGTGACCCAGCGACTGAAGGAACTGCGATATATTCCCAAGTCAGGACAGTGTGTGACTTGAGGGGAATGTGCAGGTGGTGGCGTTCCCATTGCATCTGCTGACCTTGTCCTTCTAGGTGGCAGAGGTTGATGGTTTGGAAGATGCTGTCAAAGGAACCCCGGTGAATTGCATCACTGCATCTTGTAGATGGTACACACGGCTGCCACTGTACCTCGCTGGTGGAGGGGGTGAATGTTTGTTTTGTCCTGGATGGTGTGGAATCTCGAGTGTTGTTGGAGTTGTGCTCATCCAGGCAAGTGGAGAGTATTCTATCACACTCCTGGGCCGGGATTCTCCCCTACCCGGCGGGGCGGGGGGTCCTGGCGTAGGGGAGTGGCGCCAACCACTCCGGCGTCGGGCGTCCCCAAAGGTGCGGAATTCTCCGCACCTTTGTGGGCTAGGCCCGCGCCGGAGCGGTTAGCACCACGTTGACTGGCGCGAAAACCGGCACCAGCAGCCTTTCAGGCCCGGGGCTGGCCGAAAGGCCTTCACCGGTTTGCGCATGCGCCGGTGGTGCTGCCGCTGACGTCACCACCGGCGCATGCGTGCTGGGGGATTCTCTTCTACCTCCACCATGGTGGAGGCCGTGGCGGCGGCGGAAGAGAAAGAGTGCCCCCATGGCACTGGCCTGCCCACCGATCGGTGGGCCCCGATCGCGGGCCTGGCGACCGTGGGGGCATCCCCCGGGGTCCGATCGCCCCGCGCCTCCCCCCCCCCCCCCCCCCCCCCCCCCCCCGGGGGCCTGCTCGCGCCGCCGATCCCGCCGCCGCCAGAGGTGGTTCAAACCTCGGCGGCGGGAGAGGCCTCCCAGCGGCGGGACTTCGGCCCATCACGAGCCGGAGAATCACCGCAGGGGGCTCGCCGCTCGACGTGGCGCGATTCCCGCCCCCGCCAATTGCCGGGTGGCGGAGAATTTCTGCCACGGCGGGGGCGGGATTTTCGGCGGCCCCGGCGATTCTCCAACCCTGCGGGGGGTCAGAGAATTTCGCCCCTGATTTGTAATTTGTAGATGATGGACAGACTTTGGCGAGTTAGGAGGCTAGTTACCTGCCACAGAATTCCCAGCATCTGACCTGCTCTTGTAGCCACAGTATTTATATGGCAAGTCCAATTCAGTTTCTGGTCAATGGGAACCCGCAGGATATCGAGAGTAGGGAAGTCAGTTTTGAAAATTCCACTGAATGGCAAGAGGAGATGGTTCCATTCTCTTACAGGAGTTGGTCATTCACTGCCATTTTTGTGTGTGTGAATGTTACTGCTATTTATCAGCCCAGGCTTGAATATTGTACAAGTCTGTGTATATGGATATGGGCTGCTTCAATATCTGACGAATATCCCCCTTCTGCACTTTAGCGAAGGTAACTGGAGAAGCAATTGAACGTGGTTGGGCCTCGGACACTACCTTGAGGAACTCCTGCAGTGATGTCCTGGAGCTAAGATGATTGACCTCCAACAACCACAACCATCTTCCTTTGTGCCAGGCAGCACGGTAGCATTGTGGATAGCACAATTGCTTAACAGCGCCAGGGTCCCAGGTTTGATTCCAGCTTGGGTCACTGTCTGTGCGGAGTCTGCACATCCTCCCCGTGTGTGCGTGGGTTTCCTCCGGGTGCTCCGGTTTCCTCCCACAGTCCAAAGATGTGCAGGTTAGGTAGATTGGCCATGCTAAATTGCCCTTGGTGTCCAAAATTCCCCTTAGTGTTGGGTAGGGTTACTGGGTTATGGGGAGAGGGTGGAGGTGTTGACCTTGGGTAGGGTGCTCTTTCCAAGAGCCGGTGCAGACTCGATGGGCCGAATGGCATCCTTCTGCACTGTAAATACTATGTATGACTCCAACCAGTAGAGAGATTTCTCTCTGATTCCCAGTGACTCCAGTTTAGCTAGGGCTTCTTGAAGCCACACACTCGGTCAAATGCTGCCTTGATGTCCAGGGCAATCGCATTCACTTCAGCTCCTTTGTCCATGTTTGAACCAAGGCTGTAATGAGGTTAGAAACTGAGTGACCCTGGTGGAACCCAAACTGAGCATCCGTGAGCAGGTTACTGCTGAGTAAGTGCAGCTTGATAGCACTGTTGATGACCCCTTCCATCACTTTACTGATGATTGAGAGTAGTCTGAAAGGGCAGTAATTGGCTGGGTTGGATTTGTCCTGCTTTTGGCATACAGGATATACCTGGGTAATTTTCCACATTGCCGAGTAGATGCCAGTGTTGCAGCTGTACTGGAAACAGCTTGGCTAGAGGCAGGTTCTGGAGCAATGTCTTCAGTACTACTGCTGGAGTGTTTTCAGGGCCCATAGACTTTGCAGTATCCAGTGCCTTCAGTTTCTTGATATCACGTGGGAGTGAATTGAATTGGTGGGAGACTGACATTTGTGATGTTGGGCATCTCGGGAGGAGGCTGAGATAGATCACCCGCTCGGCCCTTCTGGCTGAAGATGGTTGAAGATGATTCAGCCTTGTCTTTCACACTGATGCGCTGGGCTGCCCCGTCACTGAGGATGGGGATATTTGTGGAGCCTTCGTCTGCAGTTTAATTGTCCACCGCCATCCACGGCTGGATGTGACAGGACTGCAGATCTTCGATCTGACCTGTTGCTATTTGTCACGTGCTGTTTATGCAAGATCCCACAAGCAGCATTGTGATAAATCACCGGATAAATTCCCCCCCCGGTGCTGCTTGAGTAAGGAATGTTGACCAGGACATCAGGAAAACATGCTGCCGTTTTTCCCTGTGATGATTATTAGCTTACACCTGAATAGGAAGATGGAACATCATTTTGGCATTCCCCTTGACAATGCAGCACCCCCTCAGTACTGCATTAGGATGTGAACTTGGTTTCTGGAACAGGGTTAAACCTTGTAATCCAGTCAGACTGACACTGGTTAATGTGCATAAACAACACAATGTTCTGTGCATAGCGAAATCCTGCAACAGGCTGTGCTTGGATATTTGAGATGCATGCATTTGGAAAGGCCTCACTGATGGTAGGCTTCCAGGTAAGACACAGATATCGACAACTTTTGATGAATAAATTAAATGGGAAATTGGCGAGTCACTCTTTCAGGATCCAGACCCCATACCTCAGACGTGAACATAAGAACTAGGAGCAGGAGTAGGCCATCTGGCCCCTCGAGCCTGCTCCGCCATTCAATTAGATCATGGCTGATCTTTTGTGGACTCAGCTCCACTTTCCGGCCCGAACACCATAACCCTTAATCCCTTTATTCTTCAAAAAACTATCTATCTTTACCTTAAAAACATGTAATGAAGGAGCCTCAACTGCTTCACTGGGCAAGGAATTCCATAGATTCACAACCCTTTGGGTGAAGAAGTTCCTCCTAAACTCAGTCCTAAATCTACTTCCCTTTATTTTGAGGCTATGTCCCCTAGTTCTGCTGTCACCCGCCAGTGGAAACAACCTGCCCGCATCTATCCTATCTATTCCCTTCATAATTTTAAATGTTTCTATAAGATCCCCCCTCATCCTTCTAAATTCCAATGAGTACAGTCCCAGTCTACTCAACCTCTCCTCATAATCCAACCCCTTCAGCTCTGGGATTAACCTAGTGAATCTCCTCTGCACACCCTCCAGCGCCAGTACGTCCTTTCTCAAGTAAGGAGACCAAAACTGAACACAATACTCCAGGTGTGGCCGCACTAACACCTTATACAATTGCAACATAACCTCCCTAGTCTTAAACTCCATCCCTCTAGCAATGAAGGACAAAATTCCATTTGCCTTCTTAATCACCTGTTGCACTTGTAAACCAACCTTCTGTGACTCATGCACTAGCACACCCAAGTCTCTCTGAACAGCGGCATGCTTTAATATTTTATCGTTTAAATAATAATCCCGTTTGCTGTTATTCCTACCAAAATGGATAACCTCACATTTGTCAACATTGTATTCCATCTGCCAGACCCTAGCCCATTCACTTAACCTATCCAAATCCCTCTGCAGACTTCCAGTATCCTCTGCACTTTTCGCTTTACCACTCATCTTAGTGTCATCTGCAAACTTGGACACATTGCCCTTGGTCCCCAACTCCAAATCATCTATGTAAATTGTGAACAATTGTGGGCCCAACACGGATCCCTGAGGGACACCACTAGCTACTGATTGCCAACCAGAGAAACACCCATTTATCCCAACTCTTTGCTTTCTATTAATTAACCAATCCTCTATCCATGCTACTACTTTACCCTTAATGCCATGCATCTTTATCTTATGCAGCAACCTTTTGTGTGGCACCTTGTCAAAGGCTTTCTGGAAATCCAGATATACCACATCCATCGGTTCCCCGTTATCTACTGCACTGGTAATGTCCTCAAAAAATTCCACTAAATTAGTTAGGCATGACCTGCCCTTTATGAACCCATGCTGCGTCTGCCCAATGGGACAATTTCTATCCAGATGCCTCGCAATTTCTTCCTTGATGATAGATTCCAGCATATTCCCTACTACCGAAGTTAAGCTCACTGGCCTATAATTTCCTGCTTTCTGCCTACCTCCTTTTTTAAACAGTGGCGTCATGTTTGCTAATTTCCAATCCACCGGGACCACCCCAGAGTCTAATGAATTTCGGTAAATTATCACTAGTGCATCTGCAATTTCCCTAGCCATCTCTTTTAGCACTCTGGGATGCATTCCATCAGGGCCAGGAGACTTGTCTACCTTTAGCCCCATTAGCTTGCCCATCACTCCCTCCTTAGTGATAACAATCCTCTCAAGGTCCTCACCTGTCATAGCCTCATTTCTATCAGTCGCTGGCATGTTATTTGTGTCTTCCACTGTGAAGACCGACCCAAAAAACCTGTTCAGTTCCTCAGCCATTTCCTCATTTCCCATTATTAAAACTCCCTTCTCA
This sequence comes from Scyliorhinus canicula, assembly GCF_902713615.1. Classification (NCBI taxonomy): domain Eukaryota; kingdom Metazoa; phylum Chordata; class Chondrichthyes; order Carcharhiniformes; family Scyliorhinidae; genus Scyliorhinus; species Scyliorhinus canicula. Next base: position 5,848,671 of record NC_052169.1, on the reverse strand, counting down.
TCCTCTAAAGGGCCAATATTTACCTTAGCCACTCTTTTCTGTCTTATATATTTGTAAAAACTTTTACTGTCTGTTTTTATATTCTGAGCAAGTTTACTCTCATACTCTATCTTACTCTTCTTTATAGCTTTTTTAGTAGCTTTCTGTTGCCCCCTAAAGATTTCCCAGTCCTCTAATCTCCCAGCAATCTTTGCCACTTTATATGCTTTTTCCTTCAATTTGATACTCTCCCTTATTTCCTTAGATATCCACGGTCGATTTTCCCTCTTTCTTCCGTCCTTCCTTTTTGTTGGTATAAACCTTTGCTGAGCACTGTGAAAAATCGCTTGGAAGGTTCTCCACTGTTCCTCAACTGTTCCACCATAAAGTCTTAGCTCCCAGTCTACCTTAGCTAGTTCTTCTCTCATCCCCTTGTAATCTCCTTTGTTTAAACACAAAACACTAGTATTTGATTTTACTTTCTCACCCTCCATCTGTATTTTAAATTCCACCATATTGTGATCGCTCCTTCCGAGAGGATCCCTAACTATGAGATCATGAATCAATCCTGTCTCATTATACAGGACAAGATCTAGGACCGCTTGTTCCCTCGTAGGTTCCATTACATACTGTTCTAGGAAACTATCGCGGATACATTCTATAAACTCCTCCTCAAGGTTGCCTTGACCGACCTGGTTAAACCAATCGACATGTAGATTAAAATCCCCCATCCCCCGTGAAGCCCACTGAATCTTGTGCAAGTTCTGACCTTGTGTGTTCTTAACATTTTTGATCCAGGTGTGTTGCAGGACAAAGATTTGTTTGTGCTCTTCACTGACCCAAGCCTACTGGACACGTAAGTGCTGACTGTGTAAATGTCAAACCCGACAATCATATTGAAAACGCTTGTGTGTTTGCAGAGCTCCCATTGCGAGGACCTTGGGTCTGCAGCCCAGCGTCAATCTGAACCTCTCCCATTCAAAGAGCATGGAACAGTCACCCAGTGGGACTCATGGGGGTGGATTTCCCCTTTGTTAGCGCGCGCTCCCCACGTGGCGTGACCACGCAATTGTGTACTAGATGGGCCGGCTTTGTGACTTCTAATACAATGCATTTTGGACATGGTTATCACAAGCAATTGTGTGCAGGAGGTGATGATTCAAGGGAAAGCTGGGTACGACTACAATTCAAGCATGAGAATAAGCATGTACCCAGCAGGGAGCTGCAGAGTGGTGTGGGGGGGGGGGGGGGGGGGGGGGGGCAGGCAGACTGTGACGGGACTACATCAGTGCAGAGTCTCTGCCCTGTGTTCCTTCGATCATAGTTCCCTACAGGGTGGGACCAGCAAATTGACCTCCGAGCCTGGAAATCCCCTGGGATTGAGGCAATGGAATTCATTCGGCTGCAGTTTTGCTCTTGTTAATCCTCCTGGTTTAGAGAGCACAGCACCTCCTCTTGCCCAGTTCTGGAGTTGCCTCTGTTTAGTCTGACAATCTAGACTCTTCCTTCAACCTTTGGTCTTGTACTGCACATGTTCCATTGATAATGGGAAGTAACTGTCGAACATTTTTATTTACACGCAGCATGTCAGGTCGACAATATCACTGATCTGAAATGTAGTGTCTGTTTTCATGTGATTGCGACTTCCCAGAATCGGCAGTGAACTGTCTTAAAGGAGAGAGAAGCTTTGGCGCCGCAGTGAGAGTGTTAACATCCTCCTGTATATATCAGGCTTAACATTGACCTAATGGCTCAGCACAACAATCCCAGACTCTCTTGGACACCCTTGGTTATACTGTGAAGTCAGTGTGTGGGTCATATATCCACAACTTGATCCCTGGTGGGCTGGTTTAGCTGACTGGGCTAAATCACTGGCTTTTAAAGCAGGCCAGTAGCACGGTTCGATTCCCGTACCAGCCTTCCCGGACAGGAGCCGGAATGTGGCGACTAGGGGCTTTGCACAGTAACTTCATTGAAGCCTACTCGTGACAATAAGCGATTTCCATTTCATTTCAGAGAGAGAGAGAGAGTGCTTGTCATTCAGCCAAGCATTCACTTGCATTAAGCTGTGCATGAGTCCATTTGCTAATTGCTTGCTGTGCCGTGTGGGCCTTTAATGTATGTGATTTTCCCCCCCCCCTGCAGGTTGGTTTCCTCACATCCTGCACTGGTCAATGCGATGGTGTTGGTCCTGCACTCTGTGACTGGAGTGGCCCCTTCGCCGACAGCCGCTAGTAACTCGAGGAATATCCCATCCAGTTCTTACAGTGAGGTACCAGGTAAGTCCCACATCTGCGGTGTTGGAGAAAGTTGCAATTTATATAGCTCCTTAATTGTAGTAAAGTGCATCACAGAAGCATTCAGGCAGAAATGTGGCATTATTGTTCCAGGTCAAAGAAATAGGTTTGAAGAGCGTCTTAAAGTAGGGGAAAGAGGTTTAGAGTGAGATTTACAAAGCAAAAACTCCAGGCAGGTTAGTATTTACGCTGTGATCCTTCATCAAACTGGCTGACCCAGGCCTCTTATTTCCAGCAAGGGATCGTCGCTAAAACGTAGCCCAGCTTGACCGTCCTGCATTTTTCTGGCACTGCTTTTATCACACATTTTTCACGCCCTTTTCTCTTGGGAAAGGAGGTTTGTAATGAGGGGAATAAAGCTTGAAGTACAAAACCAGGACAGAAAATCTTGGAATTCACACACCTGGTGTCTGAAAAGAGGGAAAGTAGGTTCCCGTTTTGGTTGGGGTCTTCTGCTTTGGAGCCATCCCCACGCTCTCTTCACCGCATCCCCAAACCCACTTAACATTTGTCATTTCTGCTGAATTTAGTTACCAATGTGCCGCTTATTTGCGCACCGACTATTGAATAAGCTTATGTTGGGGGGGGGGGGGGGGAGACGTCAATAGATCAAAGCCTCAATTCCTGTCCGCTTCATGTTCCAGGAGGATTCCTCTTTGACGGGCTCTCTGACGATGAGGATGAGTTCCAGCAGGTAAGTGTGACGTTCCAGCTAATTGAGGAGAGTGCTGTGTGTATGCAGCACCTTGATCACCTGAAGCGGCCTAAACTGATTCAAACGAATCGAATTAAACACCGTCGCTGTTTATAGCTCAGGGTTGCTGCTGGACGCAGAGCGTTCTAATGTGGTCAGAAGGAAAAACAGTTTTGTTAAGAATATGCAACTTCGTTTTCAGAAAATATTGTGTAATTCGAAGTGCGTTTTAACTGCTTCTGTTTAGTTGACGGTTGATTTTGATTCCATGAACTAAATGCTGTGTTCAATGCGGCATGATCATCTGTGGTCAGCAATACAGTAAAGTCTTTGTCATCCCGCATGCTTGGGGAATGAGTGGTGCCAGTGAATGAAAAATGTCGGTTAATCGGGAAGTTGCATTATTCCGGGCACAAGACTAGGTGCTTCGTTTGGGCGCAATAACCAAAACTGACCCAATAATCTATTCATTTCAATATAAAATCAAAGAACTACTGCAGGTTTACAATCTATCGATAATAATAGTTATTTTTTATAAAGAATGCGTTATCTGCACACAAAGTAATTGGCTTTTTTATTAAAAAATCGAGTCGACAGAAATGACACTTACCAGATCATTCTGGTTGGTTGAGTGCAGGATGACACAGTTTACTGTGTAAAGAAAGATTTAATTTTTAAAATCATTCATACAATGTGGGTGTCGCTGGCTAGACCAACAATCATTCCCCGTCCTGAATTTCCCTCGAGAAGGTCGTGGTGAGCTGCCTTCTTGAGCGACTTACAGTCTGAGTGGTGCAGGTCCACCCACAGTGCTGTTAGGGTGGGAGTTTGACCCAGTGACAGTGAAGGAGCAGCAATATATTTCCAAGTCAGGACGGTGTGTGCCTTGGAGGGGAGCCTCCAGGTGGTGGTGTTCCCATACGTTTGCTGGCCTTGTCCTTCTGGATTTTAGAGGTCGTGGGCTAGGAAGGTGTATGAATACGTTGTCTTTTAGACCGTGAAATACTTTTGAGGCATATCACTGTTGTACTGTGGGAAACGCAGCAGCTGATTTCCACACAACAAGATCCCACATAACAGCAAACGGATGGCGATCTGATAATCGGTTTTGGTGATTTAATTGAGGTAATTTGACCAGGACACCATGCACCCCAGCTCTTTGAAATAGTGCCATCGGATCCTTTGCACCCGGCTGAAAGCGTGGTCATCTCCCTTTTAATGTCCTATTTGGAAAACAGCACCTCCCAACATTGCAACGTTCCCTCAGTACTACATGAGATTGTCAGCCTAAATGATGTGCTTTAATCTTTGGAGTGGAGCTCAAACCATATGTTTCTCACACGGCTGACAATATTATTGAACTCACTTTTCCTGTGCTGGCCTCTGCTGGGAGCAGGGGAGTTCCTGTTAATAATAATCTTTATTATTGTCACAAGTAGGCTTACATTAGCTCTGCAATGAAGTTACTGTGAAAGTCCCCTCGCCGCCACATTCCGGCACCTGTTCGGATACACAGAGGGAGAACTAACCCGTGTCCAATTCACCTAACAAGCACGTATTTTGGGACTTGTGGGAGGAAACCGGAGCACCCGGAGGAAACCCACGCAGACACGGGGCGAACATGCAGACTCCGCACAGTCACCCAAGCCGGGAATCGAACCTGGGACCTTGGAGCTGTGGAGCAACAGTGCTACCCGCTGTGCTACAATACTGTACTCTGTTGAGAATCTTGCAGGCAACCCCCCCCCCCCCCCCCCCCCCCCCCTTGATGTCCTGATAACGAATGGTTCTGGCTGCTGATAAAAATGGAAGGCTGTATAAACCTTACTGTCCTGACAGGCTTACCAGCACCTTCACTTAACACTCAAAAGTTTTTGCCACCAACTATTAAAACTCTTCACGTTGTCTACACAGGCCCGGAGCAGTGCTTCTTCAAGCGGTGCCTCTGGCTCCCGTCCAGCTACCTTGGGCTACAGTGGCTCAGTGGGACCTCGGCCCATCACACAGAGCGAGTTGGCCACTGCGCTGGCCCTAGCCAGTACCCCGGAGAGCAGCGCCGCTACCCCGACCACAGGAACGCAGGTGAGCCTTACCCATCTGACCACCAGCTTCCCCCCTCCACCTCCCCGCTTCCTCCTCACTTACCACCCCAATCTCGGCTTTTCACCCCGCAGGGCACGACATCAGGTCTGTCTCCAGTGATGAACTCGGGGATACCGTCAGCTGCCCCGATCAGTCACGACATATTCAGCCAGGCCCTGCAGCAGGCTCTGCAAGCCTCCAACATCTCAGCACTTCAGGTTAGTGCTTTCAATTGCGTTTCTCGCACTCTTGGAAGTTAAAGGAGGTTCCAGTAACGTCTGGCTGCTGTGCAGTATGAGGGGGTTTTCACGTCTTTGGAGAGACACCCCACTCACCCGGTGTTGTGTATCACAGATCAGGACGGGCTGTGAATTTGATCCATGGTCTGTGCCATGTGGGCTAATGTTAGTTTGGTCTGCTGCATTTGACCTCTATCACTGAACCAGACATGGAGAAATCAGTCACGTGAATCCTGATCCTTTTACATTGACTCTAGATACCCTTAATCTCAATCCAGTGACAGTGTGTCTAAGGGTGTGTGTGAGCGCGCATGCATGGGGGGGGGGGGGGGGGGGGGGTGTATAGGGGTGGAGTGGTGAGACGAAAATAAAGCACCCGAGTTTAAAAAGAACAATGAAACAATTGAATTGTAATAAAAACCCAACTGTCGTTTTTAATGTCCTTTTCGGGAAATAAACCGACCGTCGTTGCCCACTCTGGCCTGTCCGTGTCTCCACATGCACACCAACTGGCTGACTCCTAGTTACCCTCTGAGATGGTCTCACACACGGATAATGGGGGGTTGGAGGGGGCGGGGAATGGAAGACGGCACCTGTCGAACCTCCTTTGTTTATAATCTTTTGTCAAACTGCGTTCCTTTGCTGCCTTTGGTTCGCAACCAAGTGGAACAGATTGGGGAATAAAATTTGACTCTGGCCATGTTTGCCTCTTTCAGAACCAGTGGCAGCCACAACTGCAACAGCTGAGAGACATGGGGATTCAGGACAGCGAGCTGAGCCTGCGAGCTTTGCAAGCCACCGGCGGCGACATCCAGGCTGCTCTGGAACTCATATTTGCCGGAGGAGCCCTTTAACTTTGCTGGACAGTGCCTCAGAATCTGCAGGAGGAGTGGGTGCTTGGCAGAATGTTTAACTCGACGCACCCATTTGTTTTAAAGGGACCTGGCGCTCTGGGGAGAGTACTAGGACTATTGAGCACTTGGCCCCTTCAGGTGTCGGGGATGTTTGTGTCTGGAGTGTGAGATGGGGCACCAGTTTGTTTTAAAAATACACCCATTTCAAGAGCCCTCGTGACCAGCATTGGTTCTGCTAAACTGAGGGGCAGGAATATGTTGCTGTCACAGGCCCCACTATGTATGTTACGGTCAATTTCTGTGTCGGAGGGTGGGGATAGAGTCCATAAGGTGGGGTGGGACTGCCTGGCCTGATGTCAATATAAGCCATTAGTTAGGAGCTTTAGACCGCTAGTGTTACTATCTTGCGTTGATGAGTGGCAGAACATGCCACGCTTGATAAATATTGAAAATCCCAGATGCCATGGCGCTTTCCCTATATTTTGAGCATCGTCAGTTTATTAGTTTGGGTCATACAGTCTCCTGTTCATGGGAATCTATTTAAAAAAGCAATGCCACCCACCCCCACCACCCAAAAATAGAAGTGGAGGTGCTTGAAACTTGCCTTCAGTCAGCACTTGCCATTCTGCTAACCCACATCTTCACTCTAAAGTCTCTCTCTTCAAAATGCATCGATTTAAGTGCAAACACAGAGCGTTTCTTACTGGAATGTTTGTTAAAATTCCAGCCTCCTCTTTCATGTTAGACGTAAGCTGTGACGTTGATGAAGACAGAGGTCCAAATGTGGGAGTTTGTTTTTAGGTTGGGGTGGGTGCATGGGGAGGCTGTTATAAATAAGTGTTATGGTTCAATCTGCCTTAGAGATGAATGGATGCCGAAACGTTCTTCGACAATGTTCTTGTTTTTAACCTGATGATGGTGCTGGACGGTCCCACCGTGTGTGTTTGGCTCGCCTGTCCTTGACCGGCAGGTTTACTTGGAAGCTGCCAGCCAGTGCATGGGACCCACCCACCGGCAGCTGATGGTGCCAACCCGTTGCTACCCAATGACTGCTTCCTTGTGTGGGCTAGTGTTACATTTTAACGTTGGGTGAGATGCACCTGACAGCACCTTCGTTAACTGTGAAGCTTTCCGCAGTGGTCAGTGTAAAACCCAGTTCTCCTTGGGAACCTCAACAGCTGAGCTTCCTAAATAACTGCTCCATTAATGGTTGTCGGGCTGATATCACTGCTGTGTGCTGTTAATTTGCAAGTACGTAGACCATTAAACTTCAATGCATTTTTTGCGGACGTGTGTCTCACTTTTTTTGAGCTGTTTGTTTCTCGCATCTTTTCCTCCGAAGTGCGGCTGATGTTTTTTGAGAATGAATTTGCATTTTTGCTTAGCCCCATCTGTCAGAACATCCCAACATGTTGTGCACCTCACCATTGTTATCAGCTAAATCTGCGCAGAAACATCCGACAAACAGCAAACTCGTGCTTGCCGGGAATGGGAATTGCTGGCTGCGACATTGCAAGAACTTGCTGCTTGCCCAGCTATTGAAAAGATACAAAAGACAGCATTCAGGATCTGAGGGATTGGACTGGATTGAGTGATGTACAGTGGATATCCTCCTGCTGGAAACGGAAATTGAGGTGATGTATTTACTGTCTGTAGGATTCTAATGGACCGTATAATCCAAAACAGTCGGACGAGAGCTCACAAACTGCATTGGAAAGAAGGGTAAACTCTAAACTGATCTTCGGAAACAGTATCAGGCAAGATTTTAAACCCACACACTCATTGAGATAAAATAGAGCCTGATGCTTTGAAGAGCAAGTGGGTCACTCTATGGAACAGGCCTCCAGTGGTGTTGGTGGAAGCAGCCAGTTTTGATTTATTCAAATGCAAATTAGGTATTTAAAAAAAAAGATTGTGGGATATATTGTAATTTGATATGTTAGATACAACCTGCTTGGGTCAGAAATAAGGTGAGTTTGGGCTCATGATTCTTTTTTTAAAAATCCCCAATTAAAGAGCAATTTAGCGTGGCAAATCCACCTACCCATCTTTGGATTGTGGGGGCGAAACCCACGCAGACAAGGGGAGAATGCAAACCCCACATGGACAGTGAGCCGGGGCTGGGATCGAACCCGGGTCCTTGGCGCCGTGAGGCAGCAGTGCTAACTACGCCGCTGTGCTGCCTGGGGGGGGGGGGTTGGAATTCTTAAGATCCTGTTTCCTTTCCATGTTTATTAGCCATTAATTACTATGATTAATCAGCAACTTCATTATTATTGTATCGTGCAATAGGGTAGAAAGAAAACTCTCTGATCTTTATCACCAAGCAATTCTTGAACAGGCTGGATGGCCTCTGTTAACTTCCTAATACAAAGGGCAGCACCTTCCATGCTGCGTTGAGGAGCCAAGTCTAGGTGATGATATGGGAAGGGCACAAGGAGGTTTCCCCCAGAGGCTAAAAGCTCCACTAGCTGAGATAAGCTGGCAGAGAATTAGGCCTGTGAAATCAGACTGCCAACATTACACCTTTCTACCTCCACTCTTCCTTCTAGCCCTTGGGCCAAAGGTTGCTCTATATAAATGTTAGCGCTGTATTTTGAGGTGTTTAAAGATCCGAATTAAGATGATGCTTCTGCGGCACGTTAACAGGCAGAGTTAGTTAAAGCGGTACGGTGATGGTTTAAGTGTTCTTTTATTAGATATCAGAGAACAGGCAACAGCATTGCACTCGCCAGCCCCTGCACAGTTATAGGTTATACATGGGCTTTTACAAGCTGCAAACAATGCAATACGTCTCATCCATTGCAAGAAACAAAACTCCACCATGCAAGTTCCTTTGTCAGTCGGGTTGTAAGTAGTGCCGTAGAGGGCAGAGGCTTCTATACACTCCATCACTCCGTGCCTTGAAAGAACAAATGTGCTCCTGGACCTGCGTGAAATTCCTTAACCTGTGTACGTATCAACATCTCTGCTGAAATGGCAAATTTAGATGAATATCGTCCCAAGTTGATGAACACATTTGCCACCCATCAAGTTCACCGTGTCAGTACATCGCTCCCACTTTTACTCTCCGGAATGTTAGCTGTCTACGTGCCGTATTTCTTGCATGCCATGGTACAGTTTCTCAAACATCATGTCTACAAGCCCATTAGGCCATAGAACTTACAGCCCAGAAGGAGACCATTCGGACCATCGAGTCTGCACAGGCCCTTGGAAAGAGCACTCCTCTTAAGCCCACACCTCCACCCCATCCCTGCAACCCAGCCCAATGTTTGGGACACTAAGGGCAATTTTAGCATGGCCAATTCACCTAACCACATCTTTGGACTGTAGGAAGCAACCCACACAGATACGGGGAGAACGCGGGGAATCCACGCAGACCCAAGCCGGGAATCAAACCTGGGGCCCTGGAGCTGTGAAGCAACAGTGCTAACCACTGTGCTGCCCAGTGAACCAAGACAGCAGGCTGTTTGACCAGGGGGGCCTTCACACACAAGCCTAATGCAGCCCTCAGCTGACGTCCACACACACACTATTTCTTTTATTCTATTAATTTAGAGTACCCAATTGAGGGGCAATTCAGCGTGGCCAATCCGCTTAGCCTGCACATCTTTGGGTTGTGGGGGCGAAACCCACACAAACATGGGGAGAATGTGCAAACTCCACAGAGACAGTGATCCAGAGCCAGGATTGAACCTGGGACCTTGGTGCTGTGAGGCAGCAGTGCAAATCACCGTGCCACCGTGCTGCCCTTTACACATACACTTGCTAGGCAGTGATCACCTCATGCATAATGTTCTGTAAGCCATTAATCAGGGCCAGAGTGACCTCCTGGGCTGTATGTGATTACCTATGGGAATGAGTGTAGAGTTCAGCAGTCAGAAATCTTCCAGTTGTACCGAAAGGGGTGGGGTTCTATTTGTATTTCTCAATTTCCCCTTGAGATGACATGCTTTGTCCAGTCGGTTGCAAGTTTTGAGTCCTGGGGCAGTAGTCGGACTCGCGGGATGATTTTGAGCCTCCCATACTCAGGTGGGTTATGATTCCAATTCGGGGGGGGGGGGGGGGGTTGTTGGGTTACGGGTATAGGGTGGATATGTGGGTTTGAGTAGGGTGATCATTGCTCGGCACAACATCGAGGGCCGAAGGGCCTGTTCTGTGCTGTACTGTTCTATGTTCTATGTTCTGATCCAGTAACGATCAGTTCTCTCTGGGCACAGGACAAGATAGAGGCAGTTCTGTTCCTGGTTGGTGTGGCTCAGCTCTGTAATAGGTGGTTCACTATAAATAAATGCTTGCTTCTTGAACTTGGTAACTATCTTCTGTCTCTGATATAAGACACGGTGTGGTGTTTGGAGCCTGAGAGGTGCACTAGCCAGTTATTACCTTTTTATGATCCCCATCACACTGACTCCCTGATCTGATTTCCCCTTCTCTCCCATCCTGTGCAGGTTGGTCTGCAGAACAGTAACTCGGGTGGTCAAATCTGATGACCTATTTATTACATGCAGCACTTGGTGACTGGCCCTTTTTAATATTAAGCTTAAAAACAATCTGCAGCAGGGTACGGCCGGTATCTGAAAGACAAAGAGGGAGGAGAGGTGTTCTTTAGCATCTTTAGTTTCTCTCCCTCTGTGCATAGTGCCACCAGGTATCTGACTGGCTCTTTCACACAGTAATAAAGGTTATCTGTATTTACGGCAACATACCCATTTGTGACATTCATAACTCGTGTGTTGCAATCAGTGGTTGTAGGAAAGAACTTGTTGTTCCTAAGATGCATACCAGGATAAAGATCCACAGGAAGAGTCGATCGATCACCATAGCAACGTACATCCAATCATCCTGTATCTGAGTCGAGTACCATAAAGAGAAAAATCAGAAATGATGAGACTGAATTTATAATTGTTCCCAGGACAGCTGTAGCAACAGATCAGATACACAATAAAGCTCACCCACCTGCCCTGTCAAACACTCCCAAGACCGATACAGTACAGGGTTTTGTGCCGGCTAACTAGCATTGGGAAGATTATTGTTGTGAAGGAAATGTAACTAAAATGCTGGTCTTTAGAGCTTGGCAGAACACCTAAAAGAAAGTGGCCGTTCAGAAAGTTACCCATGTTTAATAGAGATGGAGCCAGAAAACAGCAAGTGAGCTGACCTGCTGCTCACCAGTGCAACCCAGAGAGAGAGATTTGGGGAGTTAGAACTAAATTAATTTAAAAGCATTCAGTGAATGGTGAAAGGCTATGTCATCCTGGAGAAGGGTGGAACTTAAGAAGGGACTCTTAAAGTCCATTGTCTCCATCAAACACTCGAAAGACAGGTGCAGCACGGGGTTAGATACAGAGTAATGCTCCCTCTACACTGTCCCCATCAAACACTCCCAGGACAGGTACAGCACGGGGTTAGATACAGAGTAAAGCTCCCTCTACGCTGTCCCCATCAAACACTTCCAGGATCGGTACAGCACGGGGTTAGATACAGAGTAAAGCTCCCTCTACACTGTCCCCATCAAACACTCCCAGGACAGGTACAGCACGGGGTTAGATACAGAGTAAAGCTCCCTCTACACTGTACCCATCAAACACTCCCAGGACAGGTACAGCACGGGGTTAGATACAGAGTAAAGCTCCCTCTACACTGTCCCCATCAAACACTCCCAGGACAGGTACAGCACAGGGTTAGATACAGAGTAAAGCTCCCTCTACACTCTCCCCATCAAACACTCCCAGGACAGGTACAGCACGGGGTTAGATACAGAGTCAAGCTCCCTCTACACTGTCCCCATCAAACACTCCCAGGACAGGTACAGCACGGGGTTAGATACAGAGTAAAGCTCCCTCTATACTGTCCCCATCAAACACTCCCAGGACAGGTACAGCACGGGGATAGATACAGAGTCAAGCTCCCTCTACACTGTCCCTTTGCTGCTACTCAAGCTATCCGGTACAATTTAACTCGCTGTCCCTTGGTACATCGCCGAAGTGGCAATTCTGGATGCCACCGTAAGTTTTGCTGTTCCACTGTGAAGGCATCACAATTGAATCAATTCTTGTTGATGGTCAGGCACAGTCTCCAACAGGACATCATTCAGAAACAGAAACCATAAATGATTGTACCGTCGGCCATACTGTGCCAACAGCTGCATTTGTGCTACTGCCTTGGCTGAGACCCAGCTGAGCTCAAATTGGCAAAACTGGCACATTGCACCCTGGGTCTGTACCACACCACCGAACCGAGTATGAAACAGGACCATTGAAACATAACCCTATTGATTAAAAAGGTGAAGTAGATGGTGATGTTTTTTTTTTGAAAATGCCATGCTTCCCGCAGTGACTCAGCACAGTTTTAATTAAAGATAGCAGCTTCGGCTGCAGATTTGCAGACTGTGACATGTGCAGTACAAACCTTCACCAATAGATGGCAACTTGTGCATATGGAATTCGGGGAGCGGAGGTGAGGGAGGAGAAAATCACTTAAAAAGAGAAGCAGTTCTTTGTGCATTTAAAGAGGTTCTTATAATCATCACAGAAATAAGTTATTTGGCCCATCCAGTCTCTGTGAAACAATCCAGTCTGTCCCATTCCCCTTCTAGCCATGTTCCTTCCAAGTGCCCATCCAATTGTCTTTTGAAATCGGCTATTAATCAATTTACTAAATAGATTTTGATAATTAATCTTAGACATGTTTTCGCCATTCAGTACAGAATGAAAATGTCTCCAGTATGTTCATTTGATGGAATTTCACCTTTGATTTTTATCCCTTACAAAGGGTACTTCCTGATTGAGTGTCTCACTCCCAAGCTCTAAGAGGACGTCTTTTAATTACCATTTTACACGGGCGTTTGTTGAAGTTGTACCATTGACTCTTCAAAGCAATTGGTCACGGTCTCTCTCGTCAAAAGGACAATGCCCTACCATGCACAGGAGTGATCCAAATTAGTTGCTGTGGACAACATGGTTTATAATAATAATCTTTATTGTCACAAGTAGGCTTACATTAACACTGCAATGAAGTTACTGTGAAAATCCCCTAGTCGCCACACTCTGGCGCCTGTTCGGGTACACAGAGGGAGAATTCAGAATGTCCAATTCAGCTACAAACACGTCTTTGGGACTTGTGGGAGGAAACCGGAGCACCCGGAGGAAACCCACGCAGATACGGGAAGAAAGAGCAGACTCCGCACAGACAGTGACCCAAGTCGGGAATCGATCCTGGGACCCTGGTGCTCTGAAGCAACAGTGCTAACCACCGTGTTACAGTACCGCCCTAGTTTCCTGGTTACAGGCACATTCCCAACAATAGGGAAGCAGAAACAAAAAGGAGGAGAAGACTTTTAATAGTGTAATGAAAAAGGAGCCAGACTTCAAAGGAAATGTGCTTCCGAAAGGAGAGCTGAATGAATGGGGAGAAGGTCACAGAGAACAGACATTAGATGGGAAAAATGGACATTCGTCGCTGTTGGTATCGGAAGATCTGGCCCAATAAGCGAAAGCCTTGCAACTCACCTACACAAAGGCACCCGGAAAGACATTCCTGCCCCTCGCTCAACTTGTCTTACAAATGATTCAGCTCCCGGCCCCGGGTCACTGTCCGTGTGGAGTTTGCACATTCTCCCCGTGTCTGCGCGAGTCTCGCCCTTACAACCCAAAGATGTGCAGGCGAGGTGGATTGGCTGCGCTAAATTGCCCCTTAATTGGAGAAAAAAAAGAATTGGGTACTCTAAATTTAAAAAAATAAATAAATAAGTGATTCCAGGGTTCCCTCTCTGCTACTCTAACCTGAAGTCCATTCTATGAGTTGGTGACACTTTGAAGAAAGCCTTTCTGCCACCGGTCTTAATTTTGACCTTTTGATGAAAGAAGCAGGACTCGGGAAGACTTCTCAAAGATCCAGCCCAGGAGACAGATCGTGCCAGCGGAATTAAGGAAGGAAGGATTCCTGCTCTGATGATGCTCAGAAGCCATTGAAATTTCCTGCCCCCTTTATATTGGAGGATTTCTTGTATTGGAAGCAATGCTTTGCTGAAAGTGCCCACTGATCTCAGTTTGTCCTGTTGAATTCTTTCAGTTCGTGTGAAGATTATGCACCTATTACTGTCTTATAGTTTGGTGACAACATTATGAATTAGGACCACCCGGGACTCTGAGCTCCCACAGGCACTTAAGAGTTAGATAACGAGCTCAGCCTCTATCCATAATGCATATTACACCAATTTCCCTAAAGCGCTACACTTAGGTATCATTTTCCCTCTCAATTTGGTTGACAATATTCCCTACTTTTATAATTCAAAGTACTAATGCCTTAACATGATTATAAATATATTAAAATATTGCGTCTGCACACACTTTATCAATTTTTCCTGTTATAAATTAGAGGTCCACATTTACAGTAAAACTGCTATGTAATCCTGTCACACTGCAATTATACCTTCAACAGAAAGCTGTAACATCACTGGACTGGTGGGGCAATTAAGGGCAGCACGGTAGCATGGTGGTTAGCACAATCGCTTCACAGCTCCAGGGTCCCAGGGTCGATTCCGGCTTGGGTCACTGTCTGTGCGGAGTCTGCACATCCTCCCCGTGTGTGCGTGGGTTTCCTCCGGGTGCTCCGGTTTCCTTCCACAGTCCAAAGATGTGCAGATTAGGTGGATTGGCTGTGATAAATTGCCCTTGGTGTCCAAAATTGCCCTTAGTGTGTTGGGTGGGGTTACTGGGTTATGGGGATAGGGTGGAGGTGTTGACCTTGGGTAGGGTGCTCTTTCCAGGAGCCGGTGCAGACTCGATGGGCCGAATGGCCTCCTGCACTGTAAATTCTATAATTACAGTCCTAATTTAACCTCTCGTGTTCTCCACCCTGTCACAGACCTCCCCTGTTCTGTCTTCCCCCTTCTGTCCTTTCCCTGCCTCAGTATTGCTGAGAGTCTTCCTGTGCCTCTGAATTGTTCTGGTTCTGACGCTATCTCTGCTTCCCTCTGCACGGTTGCTGCCTGTGGAGGGTCTCCGGATTTTTTTCTGTTTTATTTTAGAATTCCAGTGCCTGCAGTATTTTGCTTTGGTCATTACAACATGCTAAATTTACATAGAGAAATGAATAGAAGAATTTATAATGGAAATATGTAGAATGAAGGACAGAATTATTCCAGAGATGAGGATAGATTGGAGAGATTGGGACTGTTCTCCTTGGAGAGAAGAAGACTGAGAGGAGATTTGATAGCGATGTTCAAAATCATGAGGGGCTGGACAGAGTAGACAGGGAGAAACTATTCCCATTCATAAAAGGATCGAGAACATTTATAGGCGGCACGGTAGCATAGTGATTAGCACAATTGCTTCACAGCTCCAGGGTCTCAGGTTCGATTACCGGCTTGGGTCACTGTCTGTGTGGAGTCTGCACGTTCTCCCCGTGTCTGCGTGGATTTCCTCCTGGTGCTCCGGTTTCCTCCCACAAGTCCCGAAAGATGTGCAGGATAGGTGGATTGGCCATGATAAATTGCCGTTAGTGTTGGGTGGGTTATGGGGATAGGGTGGAGCTGTGGGCTTGGGTAGGGTGCTTGCTCCAATGGCCGGTGCACTCGATGGGCCGAATGGCCTCCTTCTGCACTGTAAATTCTAACGAGACACACAGATTTAAAATTACTTTCACACAGCGAGCGGTTGGGGTCTGGAATGCACGGCCTGGAAGTGAGGTGGATGCAGGTTCAATCGAGGCTTTCGAGAGGGAATGAGATGATTATTTGAATAGAAACAATGTGCAGGGGTACTTGGGAGAAGGCAGGGGAAGGGCACTAAGTCATGATGCTTGTTTGGAGAGTCGGTACAGAGACGATGGGCTGAATGATCTCCTCCACGGTAACAATTCTGTGATTCTGAGATATGTGGCTTTAAAATGAGGATTGCTTCCCTGGTTCAATTACACTCAACTCTCAAAGCCTACTTCACCTGAATACTTGACCACTTGTGTGTGATTTTTAAAGAATATTTTTACTGAAAGTTTCATTTTTTTTTATTTTCATAAATTTAGCGTACCCAATAATTTTTCTTCCAATTAAGGAGCAATTTAGAGTGGCCAATCCACCTACCCGGCACATCTTTGGGTTGTGGGGGTGAAACCCACGCAGACACGGGGAGAATGTTCAAACTCCACACGGACAGTGACCCGGGGCCGGGATTCAAACTCGGGTCCTCGGTGCTGTGAGGCAGCAATGCTAACTACTGCGCCACATGCCACCCTTAAAAGTTTCATAACCAACACCACGTAAACACCAAACAGCCCAGAAAAGGAATATTGCGTAGTATAATATTGCAAAGATACGCACAACCAATCATCTAAACCCCACCCAAAGAAAGACGAAACTAACCGGCCACAATAATAATAACTACATCCTCCACCACTGTGACTAACTCTTTAAAGTAGGAAATTAATGGCCGCCACCCCTCCACTGGCCCCCTAACTGTGTACAAACCTTTCCAGATATAAAAGTTATATGAGGTCACCCAACCAAGCCAAGGCACTGGGCAGAGCGGAAAATCTCCATCCCAGCAGAACTCGCCTCTGGCTATCAACGAGGCAAAGGGCAGACCATCCGCCTTCACCCCCTCGGTCCGTAACCACGGCGAGTCCGACACCCTGAAAATGGCCACCCACCGACACAGCCCCAGATCAATGTTAAGAATCGCTAACAGGGTTCTCAAGAAGGAGACCCAACAGCTCATCATCCTCGGACAGGACCAGATCGTGTGGTTAGCAGGGCCATGAGAACTCCGCTCACACCTGTGACCCCACCCCCCCTACCCTTGTGTGTGTTTGTGTAATAAGAATATATGAGTACACTCTCTCACCTCCTTGGACTCGTTCTGCTGCTTCATACTTTCTGCAATGTAAGTAACGCTCTCAATAGCTTCTTGAATTTCAGCGGAGAAGGCGGAGATTGCGAGCAGGCCCTCCGTGCCGGAGCTCTGTCTCAAATTCGTGCCTGCGCCCCGGTCCTTCGCTTTACCGAATCTGCAGCAGCCGCAGGGGGAGTCCTGGCAGCAGAGGACATCCCTTGAGCATCTACGTTTAGAACATTTGCCGAAACCCTTGATGCAGGTGAGCTCGGTGGAGCTCTCCAGAATCTTCGGCGTCAGGGTCTTCTGCGCGTCCCCACCGGCTGTGGGTCTGGTCATGAACAGAACCCGAGGCAGCAACTTCAAGAAGACGGCTTTCACCCAGGCCGGCATGGTGTGGGTCGAGGGGCTTCTGTGGTGGATGTTGAGCACAAAAACGGTGATAACAATCGACAGGATCACGAAGATCATGGTGAAGAGCAGATATTCCCCAATTAGAGGGATGACCAGAGACGTGGATGGTATGCTTTCGGTAATGACCAGGAGAAACACTGTGAGGGAAAGCAAGACTGAAATACTTAGAGTTATCTTTTGTCCGCAGTCAGAGGGCAGATAGAAAACCAAGATGCTCAGAAAAGAGATCATCAGGCAAGGGACGATGATGTTGATGGTGTAGTACAGAGGCATTCGCCTCATGTACATGGAATAGGTTATGTCTGTATATATCTCAGCACAGCAGTTGTACTTGATCTCGTGCCTGTAACCTGGGGCAGCGATAATTGCCCATTCACCACTTTCCCAGATGTCCAACCTGTTGATCTCGTTACCAGTCAAGACCAAGTCGATTTTGCTTTTGTCATGGGTCCAGGAGCCAAACTTCATGCTGCAGTTCTGGTAATCGAAGGGGAAATAAGACAGGTCCATCCTGCAGGAGCTTTTGAATATGGCTGGTGATATCCAGGTCATGTTGCCATCGAACTTCACCAAAACCTTGGTCTTCTCATCCACTTGGAAATCGGCAACCGCACTGGGTCACAAAGGAAATGAATGCAATTATCGGTCATCGCTCCAATGTTCAACAACTTCCTGCACCCCACCCCACCCACCTCAAATACATTTTGACTTATTTCTGGTTTACTAACTACAACTTCCTGATGTGAGGAGATAACCTTGACCCTTTCAGATAGCCAGCATAAACATGATCGGCTGAATGGCCTACTGCATTGTATAGATTCCGCTGTGAATACCACCCGTGAGTTGCAGTGTTTCTGGGCGGGCGCAGTGGTTAGCACTGCTGCCTCACGGCGCCGAGGATCCAGGTTCGATCCCGGCCCCGGGTCACTGTCCGTGTGGAGTTTGCACATTCTCCCCGTGTCTGCATGGGTTGCACCCCCCCCCAAAATCCCAAAGATGTACAGGTTTGGTGGATTTCCATGCTAAAATTGCCCCATACTGTCCAAAGATTAGATGGGGTTATGAGGATGTCGGAGGAGTGGACCTAGCCACGGTGCTCTTTTGGAGGATTGGTGCAGACTCGATGGGTCGAATGGCCTCCTTCTGCACTGTCGGGATTCTACAGTTCTCTGGTCATAGCCCAAACCCCACCCATAGTCCAGGTTAATACTCAGCACTGAGAGAGTGCTGCATTGTCAGAGGTGCTTTGAAGGAGGCAGTGAAGGTCCAGCTGCTGTCTTATGCACAGTGCAGCTAAAATGGGAATTCATAGAGATCTCAATCGGGAAGGACAACATTTTAAAGGCACAAAATACAAAGTGGTGAGGATAAATTCGTGCAAAGGAAGTGAGAACAGGCAATGTACCCTTCATTTTTAAAATAAATTTAGAGTACCCAATTATTTTTTTCCAATTAAGGGGCAATTTAGCGTGGCCAATCCACCTACCCTGCACATCTTTGGGTTGGGGGGGCGAAACCCATGCAGACACGGGGAGAATGTGCAAACTCCGCATGGACAGTGACCCAGAGCCAGGATTGAACCTGGGACCTCGGCGCCGTGAGGCAGCAGTGCTAACCACTGTGCCACCCTGCTGCCCTAAGTGTGCCCTTCATGACCACAGTATGTTCGAAAATGCTTCACAGCTCGATGAAGTTCTTTTGAAATGTAGGTAATTTGAGTGGGTACTTAAGCAGAGGTGGTTAAGATGAGAGTTAGCAGAGTTAATAAAGAAAAATCTATTTCCTCTGACTGGAAGTATTTTTTAGAGTCATAGAGGTTTACAGCATGGAAACAGGCCCTTCAGCCCAACTTGTCCATGCCGCCCAGTTTTTACCACTAAGCTAGTCCCAAATGCCCGCATTTGGCCTGAATCCGTCTATACCCATCTTCCCCATATAGCTTTCTAAATGCTTATTAAAAGACAAAATTGTACCCGCCTCTACTACTGCCTCTCGCAGCTCGTTCCAGACATTCACCACCCTGTGTGAGAAAAAAGTGCCCCTCTGGACCCTTTTGTATCTCTCCCCTCTCACCTTAAACCTATGCTGTCTAGTTTTAGACTCCCCTACCTTTGGGAAAAGATGTTGACTATCTATCTACCTTATCTATGCCTCTCATTATTTTATAGACCTCTAAGATCACCCCTAAGCCTCCTACGCTCCAGGGGAAAAAAAGTCCCAGTCTAAGCCACAAGTGATCAATATCAAATTGTTATTGAGATAGGGAGTTAGGATGGTGGCCTAGTGGTTAGCTCTGCTGCCTCACGGCACTGAGGTCCCAGGTTCAATCCCAGCCCCAGGTCACTGTCTGTGTGGAGTTTGCATATTCTCCCTCACGCAGCTCTCACCCCTCCACCCAATGATGAGCAGGGTAGGTGGATTGGCCACGCTAAATTGCCCCGTAATTGCAAAAAAAAAAAAATTTGGCGACTTTAATTTTTTTTAAAAAGAGATAGGGAATTTAGAGATTAGAAGAAATTAGAAGAAAAGATAATTGTTGGAACATGGAATATATAACCACAGGGAGTGATTTGGGCAGAGATCACTGGATCTTTTAAAGGAAAAACAAATAGATGTTTGGAACAATGGAACTTGTGGAACTATTCTGGAGAAGCTGACGTATTTTATCAATTGCTCTAGCAAAGAATTGGTTGACAAACTAGCATCATCCAATCGGGGAATTAGTACAGCAGAACAGTACAGCACAGAACAGGCCCTTCTGCCCTCGATGTTGTGCCGAGCTTTGTCCGAAACCAAAATCAAGCTATCCCACTCCCTTTCATTCTGGTGTGCTCCATGTGCCTATCCAGTAACAGTTTAGCAGTCCATTTCACACTCTAACCACTCTCTGAGTAAAGAACCTACCTCGGACATCCCTCCTATATCTCCCATTCCGAACCTTATAGTTATGCCCCCTTGTAACAGCTACATCCACCCGAGGAAATAGTCTCTGAATGTCCACTCTATCTATCCCCCTCATCATCTTATAAGCCTCTATTAAGTCGCCTCTCATCCTCCTTCGCTCCAATGAGAAAAGCCCTAGCTCCCTCAACCTTTCCTCATAAGACCTACCCTCCAATCCAGGCAGCATCCTGGTAAATCTCTTTTGCACCCTTTCCAATGCTTCCACATGCTGCCCATAATGAGGTGACCAGAACTGCACGCAATACTCAACCAAACACATTTCCACCCCCGCGCCCCCCCACCCCCCCACACCCTCAATATTTTTACATCTGGTAAAGAGGAATGTTCAAAGAAATGGCCAAAAAGATACAATCTTTTTCAAATGTCCCTCATGAGTGTCATGATATGCAGACATGCACATAATGAAATACAGACAGGCAGCTATTGAACACAGAGAACAGGACATAACCAATCAGCCGGCAGAACACTTGGGAGTGGTTTCCCACTATAAAAGGCACGAGGCGCTCACACTCCGCCTCTTTCCACTGGGGACATCTGCAGAGTGAGTCAGGTGTATATATCACATAACACCTACAGCACGTGGCTAAGAGCTAGTCTGGTTCAGTCAGACAGAGTAATCACACAGAGAGTCGAACTCTCAAAGAACTGAGCTAACTGACAGGTTCAATAAATCAAATTCAACTAACTTCAAGGTCTGGAGTATCTTTCAGGTAAAGCTGCATCCAGTTGCAGCCCGTGTTACCTCAGTGTGCTTAGCACGACAATGAGTTTTCTCCAGGATTGTACAAAGCAGTGTCTTCAATTCCTGGAGATACCAGGCCAACCCTGGAAGTTTGGCAACCTTGGTGGCATGGGATTGCTTATGACCATTCAGCCCATCGGGTCTGCTCCATCATTCAATGAGATCATGAACGATCTGATGTGATAATCGTCACCTCCACTTTCCTGCCTAATCCCCATAACCCTCGATTCCCTCACCAATTAAGCATCTGTCTTTCTCAGCCTTAAACATACTTAACGGCCCAGCATCGACAGCTCTCTGTGGTAAAGAATTCCACAGATTCACTACCTTGGGTGACTGTCTGTGTGGAGTTTACATGTTCTTCCCGTGTCTGCGTGGGTTTCCTCTGGGTGCTCTGGTTTCCTCCCACAGTCCAAAGATGTGCAGCCCAAAGAGGTGGACTGGACATGCTAAATTGCCCCTAAGGGTGAGGTTGCAGGGCAGGGTATTGGGCCCATGTAGGGTGGTCTTTCAAAGGATCAGTGCAGACTCGATGGGCTGAATGACCCCTTTCTGTACTCGAGGGATTCTATTCTATTCTATTCTATGAAGAAGAAATTTCTCCTCATCTCTGTCTGAAATGGGTGGCCCCTTACTCTGAGATTATGCTCCCTGGCCCAAGACTCTCCCACAAGAAAAAAAACATTCAACAAGAAGTTCAAAGATGTGCAGGTTAGGTGGATTGGCCATGATAAATTGCCCTTAGTGTCTGGGGATGTGTAGATTAGGTTATGGGGTTACAGAAAAAAACTCCACACAGACAGTCTCCCGGCTCCCTGGCGCTGTGAGGCAGCAGTGCTAACCACTGTGCCATCGTGCCCCTCCATTGTGCCACCCTTCCGGGATCATTAAAAAAGTTTCCAGTTAGAAGCTGACCCAAGTCATCATGCTTGTTAGATGACTAATCACCATTGGGAGTTTTTGCTAATTGCACCTCTTCACAAACCATCCGGGAGCACTTTAAAATTAAATTGCTGCCTTTGAATGGAATTTGGGCACTGATCATCCAATTCTTTTGTTTAAAAACTCCAACTGTTCCACTAATATCCTTTAGGGAAAAAAACCTGCCCTCCTGGCCTGGTTTGGCCAACGGTAATGTGGTTGACTTTTAACTGCCCTTGGAAATGGCCCATAAACTTGCACGCAAGGAAGAGGCAACAAATCCGGCCTGGTTATTCGATCCCGTGGATCTCATGCATTAAAAAAACACTGGGGTTTGAACAAGATCACTTTTACAGAACGTCTGCGAGAAAATCAATATGCAAAGGGAATTATATTTCTTATTCATGAAATGGGTGCCCGGTCTCATTAAGTGCGCAGCTCATGCAGAATAATTTATTGATTTTAATGCGAATTAACGTTCCTATAAATGTCATGTTGCTTCAATCGTACTCTGGCAGAATTTTTGTCTGGTTGATTTCAGCAAAATAAAATGGATCGAATCACCTCTAAACTGTCGCTTTATCTTACGTTAATTCTAAAACAATAACTGCAGGAAGTCTAGAGACAATAACTTTTTCATTAATGTTGTCTTTTCGAGCCAGTTCTACGTTATATCCTTTGACGACACTTTGATTCGATCCTTCATATTGGATGCATCCAATAACTTTGTAACTGTCCCACATTAAATTATAGATCCATTCTGTATACCATAAACAATAATTCCAATCGGGAAACAGGAGAAATGTTTTTGTTCAGAGTGGTCAGGATATGGAACTCACCACCAGAGGGAGTGGTTGAGACAGTTTACTCAGATGCTTTCAGAGGGAAACTAGACAGGTACTCAAGGTTAAAGGGAGTACTGTAGAAAGGGATGATGCAAGGCTGCGTTTGAAAGAGATTTGTGTAGAGTATAAACACTAACACAGATTAGTTGGACCGCATGGTCTGATTCTTTACTGCCTAGCCAATGTGCTCTGTTCAATTCTATGAATATGCCTGCTCCACATCATAGATCATAGAACATACATCTTGAATTTACAGTGCAGAAGGAGGCCATTCAGCCCATCGAATCTGCACCGGCCCTAACAAAGATCACCCTACTGAAGCCCATGTATCTACCCTATCCCCGTAACCCAGTAACCCCCACTTAACCCCCATTTTTTGGACACTAAGGGCAATTTAGCATGGCCAATCCACATAAGCCGCACATCTTTGGACTGTGGGAGGGAACCGGAGCACCCGGAGGGAACCCACGCAGACATGTGCAGACTCCACACAGATAGTGACTCAGCCGGGAATCGAACCTGGGACCCTGGAGCGGTGAGGCAGCAGTGCTAGCCACTGTGCCGCCCCTAATGATGATAAAACTCATCAAGGGGCCTCACGGTAGCATGGTGGTTAGCATCAATGCTTCACAGCTCCAGGGTCCCAGGTTCGATTCCCGGCTGGGTCACTGTCTGTGTGGAGTCTGCACGTCCTCCCCGTGTGTGCGTGGGTTTCCTCCGGGTGCTCCGGTTTCCTCCCACAGTCCAAAGATGTGCGGTTTAGGTGGATTGGCCATGCTAAATTGCCCATAGTGTAAGGTTAATGGGGGGATTGTTGGGTTACGGGTATACGGGTTACGTGGGTTTAAGTGGGGTGATCATTGCTCGGCACAACATCGAGGGCCGAAGGGCCTGTTCTGTGCTGTACTGTTCTATGTTCTATGTTCTAAGTCATGGTAGTATGGAAGCTCATGGCTTCTCAAGTGCCTCGATGTGTTGGGTGCATCATGGGACAGGTTGGTACGGGAGATGTTGGGTAGAAGAAAGGCTAATTTTTTAGTGTATTCAAATTTCATGTTCAGTTGTTTTTGAGCCCAAGGAATTTCCTCCTGTGACCGCACTGACGTACGTTGGGGGAAAGTTCCTCGGACACTGGGAGAGCTTGGGTATCCCAGCCTCATTTGGACACTGGGCCATTTGAAATGAGAGCCTCATCTGACTGACTTCCACACATGGGAACCCCACCACCTGGAGGTTCCCCTCCAAGCCCCTCACTGCCCTGACTTGGAAATATATCGGCTGTTCCTTCACTGTCGCTGGAACTCCCTCCCTAACAACACGGTGGGTGGACCTACACCACATAGCGGGTCAGGAATGCGGCTCAGCACCACCTTCTCGAAGACAATTAGGGATGGGCAATAAATGCTGGCCTAGCCATCGATGCCCACATCCCATTATTGAATAAAAAATAACTGTGGATCATTGGGCTGCTGGAGCCCTGATTTTTCCCTGAAAGTCCCTAATATTCCCATCAATAGCACATCTGAGAGCAGTTAATTCTGTCCCAATTTGGGATTACACTGCAAACATGTGTGTCTGCTTATCATAATAATAATCTTTATTATTGTCACAAGTAGGCTTACATTAACACCGCAATGAAGTTACTGTGAAAATCCCCTCATCGCCACATTCTGGCGCCTGTTCGGGTACACAGAGGGAGAATTCAGAATGTCCAATTCACCTAACAAGCACATCTTTCGGGACTTGTGGGAGGAAACCGGAGCACCCGGTGGAAACCCACGCAGACACGAGGAGAACGTGCAAACTCCGCACAGACAGTGACCCAAGCCAGGAATTGAACCCGGGACCCTGGAGCTGTGAGGTAACAGTGCTAACGACTCGGCTATCATTTTTTTTTATAATTTAGATTACCCAATTATTTTTTCCAATTAAGGGGCAATTTAGCGTGGCCAATCCACCTACTCTGCACATTTTTGGGTTGTGGGGGTGAAACCCACACAGACACGGGGAGAATGTGCAAACTCCACACGGACAGTGACCCAGAGCCGGGATCGAACCTGGGACCTCAGCGCCGTGAGGCGGTTGTGCTAACCACTAGGCCACCGTGCTGCCTATCGACTCGGCTATCATGCTGCCCATCTAATGCAGGGCCCCAACAATGCTAATGTTACTTTCTGCTGCGATTGGGTGGCACACATGATCATTCATCTCTGCCAGTAATTGGTTAATTTGACCCCACGTTCCTCCGTTGCTTACTTGTTATACAAGACAATGTCTGGTTTCCAGACTCTTTCAGAAGGAACTCGAATTATCTCGACGCCTCCGTATTCAGCCGGATCCCACCTGAGTTTATAATCATTCCAGGCCTGAGGAAGGCAAAAACGAAGAACAGAAAATAGGTGACAGGCATCGCATGAAGTCAATTGTGGCCTGTGATGCCTGCGGCAACAACAGCAACTTATATTTATGTAGCAACTTCAATGTAATGAGATAACCAAGGCACTCCACAGGAACATTAAAACAAAGTAGGACACCGAGACACATCAGGTGACAGCGAATCATATGAGTGAAGGTTTGGTCAGGGACGTAGGTTTTAAAAAGCTGCTGTAAGGGAGACAGAGAGGGGTAAGCTAGGAAATCCAGAGCTAGGCGATGGGGTCAGTGAGGGCACCAGTGGGGAGGGGGAGGGGGAATATATCTGGAAAGTCAGAAGAGACCAGAATCAGGGGAGTGTAGATATCTTGGCTGGTCGTGAGGTTGGAGGAGATTACGGAGATAAGGAGGGATAAGCAAACAAGGTTGAGAACTTTAATTAACTGGGAGGCAATGTTATTCAGCGAGCTCAGGGATGAGAGGGGAACTGGACTTGGCATGAGTTAAGATCCGGACAGTTTTGAATTTCCTCACGTTTTCAGAGGGGAGAATGTGGAGGCCAACAAATGCAGTGAAATTGCAGTTTGTCAGATCAATCCATTAACAGAAACTTACAAGATAATACATGGCTTAGAAAGGGTGGACGCAAAGAAACTGTTTCCGTTAGGCGAGGAGACGAGGACCCGTGGGCACAGCCTTAGAGTTAGAGGGGGTAAATTCAGAACAGAAATGCGGAGATATTTCTTCAGCCAGAGAGTGGTGGGCCTGTGGAATTCATTGCCGCGGAGTGCAGTGGAGGCCGGGACGCTAAATGGCTTCAAGGCAGAGATAGATAAATTCTTGATGTCGCAAGGAATTAAGGGCTACGGGGAGAATGCTGGTAGGTGGAATTGAAATGCCCATCAGCCATGATTGAATGGCGGAGTGGACTCGATGGGCCGAATGGCCTTACTTCCACTCCTATGTCTTATGGTCTTATGGTCTTATGGTCTTAACATGTAATATCTTTGTATGAAATGTCCTATTCAAGGAACGTCTTAATCTAATGCCCACAATTTTGCTGAATTAGTTGAAAAAAATGAAAAAATGAAATGAAAATTGCTTATTGTCACGAGTAGGTTTCAATGAAGTTACTGTGAAAAGCTTAGTTGCATAAGTGTTGCAAATTTTAATATGTTTTTCCAATAATCTGATTGGTCCATGAGGATAGATGGATAGCAAGGAGCATTGCTGAGCTCCCATTGGGATGTGGTGTCATGTAGCTAATCTACTTGACAACTGTGTGTGTGACAGACGTCCACTAGGTGCAAGAATTGGCTCAAGGCAAGTCTGCTGACAAACCTTCCTGTAACAGAATATTTCTGTGATCCATAACTCTGCTCTCCAGGTGAACCTGCCCTTTTTGGCGCATAAAATTATTGTTGGTCAGACCAGTCAGAGTTTAATTGTTTGGTGAATGAACTGTGCATGGTGAGGTCAGTCAGAGTTTAATTGTTTGGTGAATGAATTGTGTGCATGGTGAGGTCAGTTAGAGTTTAATTGTTTGGTGAATGAACTGTGCATGGTGAGGTCAGTTAGAGTTTAATTGTTTGGTGAATGAACTGTGCATGGTGAGGTCAGTTAGAGTTTAATTGTTTGGTGAATGAACTGTGCATGGTGAGGTCAGTTAGAGTTTAATTGTTTGGTGAATGAACTATGCATGGTGAGGTCAGTCAGAGTTTAATTGGTGAATTAACTGTGCATGGTGAGGTCAGTCAGAGTTTAATTGGTGAATGAACTGTGCATGGTGAGGTCAGTCAGAGTTTAATTGGTGAATAAACTGTGCATGGTGAGGTCAGTTAGAGTTTAATTGTTTGGTGAATGAACTGTGCATGGTGAGGTCAGTCAGAGTTTAATTGGTGAATAAACTGTGCATGGTGAGGTCAGTTAGAGTTTAATTGTTTGGTGAATAAACTGTGCATGGTGAGGTCAGTCAGAGTTTAATTGTTTGGTGAATGAACTATGTATGACATAGGTATAGCCTTTGTGACACCTGTGTGACGTTAATACGTTATGTGACGAGGCAGGCTCTCAATGTATCCCAATAAACTTCCCTTCAATTTTTCACAATTAATGTATAGTAATAAATCTGCTGCAAAAATAATTGCCTGATAACGTTTTTCTATATTTGGTTGTGATGGAGAAGTGACACTTTTAGGAAACCAAATGTTTCACAAACGTGGTAAATTGTTGAATGTAGCGCTTTTTTTGTATACTATACATTCAAAACCATAACATGGATAGCTTTTTAAAATGGCCCTGTTGTAGTTTCAGCCTTTCATCATTCTTTTCTATTTGGTCTACCATTGGAATAGCCTGTCCTGTTGCATTCTAGTCACTGTTTCAATGTGAGAAACACAGCAGCCTATTTATACGCAACTGACGACAATGCAATAATATTCTTCCTGTGTCTGCGTGGGTCTCACCCCCACAACCCAAAGATGTGCAGGGTAGGTGGATTGGCCACGTTAAATTGCCCCTTCATTGGAAAAACTTTAAAAAACCAATACAATAATGACCAGACAATCTATTTTTAGCAGTGACTTTGATTGACAGCTAAATATTAGCCAGGACAGGAGTTGCAGTTATTTGAAATTATCATAGAATTTATGGAGTGTTGACCTGGAATGTGTGTCTGAAACCACAACATCCTGGCTCAGATTGCTGGAGTTTTGGCCGTGTCAGTAATAGTGTACCAGAAGGCAACTAAACAAAGTATTTGTAACCTTCAAGCTTTAATAATGATCTTTTTATTGTCACAAGTAGGCTTACGTTAACACTGCAATGAAGTTACTGTGAAAAGCCCCTAGTCGCTATATTCCAGCGACTGTTCAGGTACACAGAGAGGGAATTCAGAATGTCCAAATTTCCTAACAAGCACGTCTTTCGGGACTTGTGGGAGAAAACCGGAGCACCCGTAGGAAACCCACACAGACACAGGGAGAACGTACAGACTCTGCACAGACAGTGACCCAAGCTGGGAATTGAACCTGGGACCCTGGCGCTGTGAAGCCACGGTGCTAACCACTGTGCTACCGTGCCGCCACAGTGGATCTCCAGCGATTCACAGGAAATTAGAAAATATGTACACTGTCTTGCTCAAGTCTGTCCTGTTCGCAATAGAAACAGAAAATGCTGCAAATCCTCAGCATGCCAGGCAGCATTGGGAGAGAGACAAAGAGAGTTGGTGTTTCTGCTCTGTGACATTTCGCCATGAAAGAGGGAAAAAGATTAATGGGATTTATTAAATTTAAACAGAGTATCAAAATGGGGGAAGCTTAAAATGAGGGGAAGTAGGGCAGCACGGTGGCACAGTGGTTAGCATTGCTGCCTACGGCGCTGAGGACCCGGGTTCAAATCCCGGCCCCGGGTCACTGTCCGTGTGGAGTTTGCACATTCTCCCCGTGTCTGTGTGGGTTTCACCCCCACAACCCAAAGATGTGCAGGATAGGTAGATTGGCCACACTAAATTGCCCCTTAATTGGAAAAAATAATTGGGTACTCTAAATTTAAAAAAAAAAAATGAGGGGAAGTGGATGGCTGGTGACCACAAGACCTTGTGTGTAATTGAAGGTCTCCCATATGCTCGAATAAGCGGCTGGAGAGGAACTTGTTTCCTGGCTGGACTGTGGGAAACTGGAGGGAGATTAAGCTCCACGATACTACGCTGTGATCGGAACAGTATTACTGACGCTTCACCAGTGATTATTCTTGAATATATTTGTACATAAACAAGTATTATTGACATGTGGAATTGCTAAGAAATGGCTTGTTTGCAGTTGAGTGTCTTTGAATGATGTTATTATCACTTTGAATTGGAAATGTAAGTTTTACTAATTATTTAAACATCACCAATATATTACTGCCACCGTGCATGAAATGAGCAGCCTTTAGTTGAATGGAAAATCAATGTCCTCCTTCCAACTGTAAGATAAAATTAATTAAATCCTGCTGGAGTCAGTCACATTATTACATTTTTCTTACTGAGGTTTTGACTCCCAATGTTCTGTCCTACCCAAAAGATGCAAACATATTCTTTGTTAAATATTACAATGCTCCTGGGAGCACTCATGGATTCAATGTTCACGTGACCTGATCCGTCTTTAATTATTATTTGTTCACAGATGTTAGTGTCGCAAGGTTGGCACCCATTGCCCATCCCAGCCTTCCTTAATTTTGTGAGTCCTTCCCTTTGAGTTGGTACATAGGAGATAGGAGCAGGAGGAGGCCATTCGGCCCTTCGGGCCTGCTCCGCCATTCACTATGATCGTGGCTGATCATCCAACTCAATAGCAGCACGGTAGCATGGTGGTTAGCATAAATGCTTCACAGCTCCAGGGTCCCAGGTTCGGTTCCCGGCTGGGTCACTGTCTGTGCGGAGTCTGCACGTCCTCCCCGTGTGTGCGTGGGTTTCCTCCGGGTGCTCCGGTTTCCTCCCACAGTCTAAAGATGTGCAGGTTAGGTGGATTGGCCGTGCTAAATTGCCCGTAGTGTCCAAAAAAAGTAAGGTTAAGGGGGGTTTGTTGGGTTACGGGTATAGGGTGGATACGTGGGTTTGAGTAGGGTGATCATTGCTCGGCACAACATCGAGGGCCGAAGGGCCTGTTCTGTGCTGTACTGTTCTATGTTCTATGTTCTAATAGCCTGTTCCCACCTTTCCCCATATTCTTTGATCCACTTTGCCCTAAGTGCAATGTCTAACTGCTTCTTGAAAACACGCAATGTTTTGGCTTCAAACATACAGGGTGCGATCTACCGGCTGTTTGTGCCGGCAAATATTCCAGCCACATGCCGGCGTGTGGGTTTCCCGAATAAGAGGGGTGCAGTAATTGGGAAATACCATTGACAACGGCGGAGTCGGTAAACCCCGCTGGCGGGTTACCACCGCCGCTGAAAAACACGCGGCGGGTTGATCAGTAAATCCCGCCCACAATGTTTTGGCCTCAAACATACAGGGCAAGATTCTCTCATTTTGAGGTAATGTCTGGAGGAAGCGTCTGGTCTTTTGACCAAAAAGGTGGCGGCACCCCTGCACCAATGCTCAGCCTGGTGGGGGGCTAGCACCAGTGGTAAGTAAAGCCCCCGGCTTTATTTACCTGCAGATATGGACGGAGAATGGTCGGGTTCGTGGCCGCACAACGTCGACCTGCGGCGGCCGTGCCGTACAACATGGCGCCGGTGTGGACCCGGCCTGCCAGATAGTGCCCCCCGTAACCCCCTTCGCCACCCCGGCCCACCCCCCACTAGTCCCCCAACCCTTGCTGAAGCCACCCCCCGCCGGCTCCCCCCGCACCCCGACTGCGGCGCCACTGGACACAATTTGCAGCCGCCACGAAAGGCTGATGAAAACTCAGAGGGCACGCGATCGAAGCCATCGGTAAGTCGGCCCATCTGGGGCGGGACATCAGGGGAGGGCCTCAGGTGACGTCCTGAGGCCGTCCTAATGACGTGCGGAGTACTCAGCGATGACGCTATTTAGAGGAGGTGGAGCATCTGGAGCGCCGTCCCCAATTTCGCTGTACAAACGGATACTCCGGCCAATCACCGAACGCGATTTCGGCGTCGGCAATCGGAGAATCCAGCCCTAAGTGTTGACGCCAGGAGAGAATCTCTGGAATTCTACGACAGCAAAATTAGCGTTGCTCCCGGAGCAATTCCACAACCATGAATGGGCTAGAACCAGGGCCACGGAGAACATTCCCCAGGATCGGGATTGGCACTTGAGAGGCTGAGAAGATCAAGTGTAATATCTGCTGTGCCTTTTGGCTCAGATCTGGTATGTCTCTCTTGTGGCAACCATGAATTGGATTCAATTGGAATTTGAGTTAGGGATTTGGGGGATTTGGGGATTTGGGGGAGTTGGGGATTTGGGTGGGGGAGTTGGGGATTTGGGGGATTTGGGGGAGTTGGGGATTTGGGGGAGTTGGGGATTTGGGGAAGTTGGGGATTTGGGGGATTTGGGGATTTGGGGGAGTTGGGAATTTGGGGGAGTTGGGGATTTGGGTGGGGGAGTTGGGGATTTGGGGGATTTGGGGATTTGGGGGAGTTGGGGATTTGGGGGAGTTGGGGATTTGGGGGAGTTGGGGATTTGGGTGGGGGAGTTGGGGATTTGGGGGATTTGGGGATTTGGGGGAGTTGGGGATTTGGGGGAGTTGGGGATTTGGGGGAGTTGGGGATTTGGGGGATTTGGGGATTTGGGGGAGTTGGGAATTTGGGGGAGTTGGGGAGTTGGGGATTTGGGTGGGGGAGTTGGGGATTTGGGGGAGTTGGGGATTTGGGGGAGTTGGGGATTTGGGAGAGTTGGGGATTTGGCGGAGTTGGGGATTTGTGGGATTTCGGGATTTGGGGGGGTTGGGGATTTGGGGGTGTTGGGGATTTGGGGGAGTTGGGGATTTGGGGGAGTTGGGGATTTGGGGGAGTTGGGGATTTGGGGGAGTTGGGGGAGTTGGGTGGGGGAGTTGGGGAGTTGGGGGAGTTGGGGATTTGGGGGAGTTGGGGGAGTTGGGGGAGTTTGGGGAGTTGGGTGGGGGAGTTTGGGGAGTTGGGTGGGGGAGTTGGGGAGTTGGGTGGGGGAGTTGGGGATTTGGGGGAGTTGGGGAGTTGGGGAGTTTGGGGAGTTGGGTGGGGGAGTTTGGGGAGTTGGGGATTTGGGGGATTTGGGGGATTTGGGGGAGTTGGGGATTTGGGGGACGGGGGAGTTGGGGATTTGGGTGGGGGAGTTGGGGATTTGGGGGATTTGGGGAGTTGGGGATTTGGTTGGGGGAGTTGGAGATTTGGGGGATTAGGGGAGTTGGGGATTTGGGTGGGGGAGTTGGGGATTTGGGGGAGTTGGCGATTTGGGGTGTTGGGAATTTGGGGGAGTTGGGGATTTGGGGGACAGGGGAGTTGGGGAGTTGGGTGGGGGAGTTGGGGAGTTGGTTGGGGGAGTTGGGGATTAGGGGAGTTGGGGATTTGGGGATTAGGGGCGTTGGGGATTTGGGGGAGTTGGGGAGTTGGGTTGGGGATTTGGGGGACGGGGAGTTGGGGATTAGGGGAGTTGGGGATTTGGGGGAGTTGGGGAGTTGATTGGGGGAGTTGGGGATTTGGGGGATTTGGGGAGTTGGGGATTTGGGTGGGGGAGTTGGGGATTTGGGGGAGTGGGGGATTTGGGTGGGGGAGTTGTGGATTTGGGGGTGTTGGGGATTTGGGTGGGGAGTTGGGGATTTGGGGGACGGGGGATTTGGGTGGGGGAGTTGGGGAGTTGGGGATTTGGGAGAGTTGGGGATTTGGGGGATTGGGGGAGTTGGGGATTTGGGGGATTGGGGGATGGGGGAGTTGGGGATTTGCGGGAGTTGGGGATTTGCGGGAGTTGGGGATTTGCGGGAGTTGGGGATTTGGGGGATTGGGGATTTGGGGGAGTTGGGGGAGTTGGGGATTTGGGGGAGTTGGGGATTTGGGGGAGTTGGGGACGGGGGAGTTGGGGATTTGGGGGAGTTGGGGATTTGGGTGGGGGAGTTGGGGAGTTGGTTGGGGGAATTGGGGATTGGGGGAGTTGGATTTGGGGGAGTTGGGGATTTGGGGGATTTGGGGATTGGGGGAGTTGGGGATTTGGGGGAGTTGGGGATTTGGGGATTGGGGGAGTTGGGGATTTGGGGGATTTGGGGGACGGGGGAGTTGGGGATTTGGGGGAGTTGGGGATTTGGGTGGGGAGTTGGGGATTTGGGGAGTTGGGGATTTGGGGGATTGAGGATTTGGGGGATTTGGGGATTGGGGGAGTTGGGGATTTGGGGGAGTTGGGAATTTGGGGTTTTGGGGATTTGGGGGAGTGGGGGAGTTGGGGATTTGGGGGAGTTGGGGATTTGGGGGCGTTGGGGATTTGGGGGAGTTGGGGATTTGGGGGAGTTGGGGATTTGGGGGAGTTGGGGATTTGGGGGAGTTGGGGATTTGGGGGCATTGGGGATTTGGGGGATTTGGAGGATTTCAGGGAGTTGGGGATTTGGGGGAGTTGGGGATTTGGGGGAGTTAGGGATTTGGAGGAGTTGGGGAGTTGGGGATTTGGGTGGGGGGGGTTGTGGATATGGGTGAGTTGGGGATATGGGTGAGTTGGGGATTTGGGGGTGTTGGG
This sequence comes from Scyliorhinus canicula, assembly GCF_902713615.1. Taxonomy (NCBI): domain Eukaryota; kingdom Metazoa; phylum Chordata; class Chondrichthyes; order Carcharhiniformes; family Scyliorhinidae; genus Scyliorhinus; species Scyliorhinus canicula. The sequence continues at coordinate 5,815,292 of NC_052169.1, read as the reverse complement.
GATTTGGGTGGGGAGTTGGGGATTTGGAGATTTGGGGGATTGGGGGAGTTGGGGATTTGGGAGAGTTGGGGATTGGGGGAGTTGGGGATTTGGGGGAGTTTGGGATTTGGGTGGGGGAGTTGGCGATTTTGACACTGACAGTAATTCTTCATCAGATACCCAAATGTTCAACCTCCCTTGGCTGTGAAAATAACCAGTCAACACAACCAAATCTAAACACTCACATGTTTCAGCCAGAGATTGGTCTCCATAATTTGATTGATTTCGTCCTGCGAACGGAAATATTCAGATCAACTTGAGGACCTTGTTAGGGTTTAATCCGATTACACAATTGACCAAGACGAGAGGGAGAGAGACAGAGAGAGTGAGAGAGAGAGTGAGAGAGACAGAGAGAGTGAGAGACAGAGAGAGAGAGACAGACAGACAGAGAGCACTGTGAGAATGGATAGGCTACTGTACCAATTTCAGTAACTGAGATAGGGATACTTCGAACCGAACCTCCACCGCCTTAGACTGGTTCTCCACCGGTCGGATGTGAGGATTGTGGTTGTTGAAGAGTTTTTTATAGAGGCTTCTCTCTGCTTCCGAGGACAGGACACCTGGTTAAAGGGAGGTTGTTGGAAACAGCGTTTATTCGAATGATAGAAAGCTCAACCAGTCAATGAAAGCACTACTGACAGGACTGTGTTCTTTCTGTGCACAAAAAAAATTTGGACTTGGATTCAGAATCTTTCAAACACCAAATGGATGGAAAACAGATCTAGAAACTGAATTTGAGAGTAACTGAAAGATATTTATTCCCAAACCGTTACTCTCAGTTTCCAAGACCAGAATATATTGGGAATTGTCTCGTTTGTGTTTAATTAGTTTAAACACTGGAATGCACATCAGACAGGTCAGAAATAACCTTACACACACTGCAGTAGATCTGATCCCATTAAACTAAATCTGCAACAGGTGGAAAAGGCAAACTTACCTGCAAGAAACAGGAGAAAGACACTACTGGCCAGCGGCAGTGTCCAGTGTCTACCTTCCATGGGGTTGGTTGAGGAGCAACGCAGGACAGGGTGGAGGTGCTGAAAGAACAGCGACCACAGGGACGGAACAGGCAGAGCGCAGCAATCCCTGTCTGCAAAGAGCTGGCGAGGGAGCAGGAGGAGCCGGCAGCCCCCAAGGGACCAGACCGAGACAAAGAATGCTCTTCACATACTCCCTGTCTGGCTTGTCTCGCACAATTCACAAACCCTTCTTCTCCCTCAGACACACCCTTCCCTCTTACAATTCATATTTCCTCTCTCACTCACACATATACTCCACATACCCTCTCACTCACAATTCATATGCCCTCTCACACAATTCATATACCCTCTCATAATTCATATACCCTCTCACAATTCATATACCCTCTCACAATTCATATACCCTCTCACAATTCATATACCCTCTCACTCACAATTCATATACCCTCTCACATACAATTCATATACCCACTCACTCACAATTCATATACCCTCTCACTCACAATTCATATACCCTCTCATAATTCATATACCCTCTCACAATTCATATACCCTCTCACTCACAATTCACATACCCACTCACTCATAATTCATATACCCACTCACACACAATTCATATACCCTCTCACTCACAATTCATATGCCCGTCACACAATTCATATACCCTCTCACAATTCATATACCCTCTCCCAATTCATATACCCACGCACTCACAATTCATATACCCACTCACTCACAATTCATTTACCCTCTCACTCACAATTCATATACCCTCTCACTCACAATTCACATACCCACTCACTCATAATTCATATACCCACTCACACACAATTCATATACCCTCTCACTCACAATTCATATGCCCCTCACACAATTCATATACCCACTCACAATTCATATACCCACTCACATACAATTCATATGCCCCTCACACAATTCATATACCCTCTCACAATTCATATACCCTCTCACAATTCATATACCCTCTCCCAATTCATATACCCACTCACATACAATTCATATACCCACTCACACACAATTCATATACCCTCTCACAATTCATATACCCTCTCACAATTCATATACCCTCTCCCAATTCATATACCCTCTCACAATTCATATGCCCACTCACACACAATTCATATGCCCCTCACACAATTCATATACCCTCTCACAATTCATATACCCTCTCACAATTCATATACCCACTCACACACAATTCATATACCCACTCACATACAATTCATATGCCCCTCACACAATTCATATACCCTCTCACAATTCATACACCCTCTCACAATTCATATACCCTCTCACAATTATATACCCTCTCACAATTCATATACCCTCTCACTCACAATTCATATACCCACTCACATACAATTCATATACCCACTCACACACAATTCATATACCCACTCACACACAATTCATATACCCTCTCACTCACAATTCATATACCCTCTCACTCACAATTCATATACCCTCTCACACACAATTCATATACCCACTCACACACAATTCATATACCCTCTCACACACAATTCATATACCCACTCACACACAATTCATATACCCACTCACAATTCATATACCCTCTCACTCACAATTCATATACCCTCTCACACACAATTCATATACCCACTCACACACAATTCATATACCCACTCACAATTCATATACCCTCTCACTCACAATTCATATACCCTCTCACTCACAATTCATATACCCTCTCACTCACAATTCATATACCCTCTCACTCACAATTCATACACCCACTCACAATTCATATACCCACTCACAATTCATATACCCACTCACACACAATTCATATACCCTCTCACACACAATTCATATATCCACTGACACACAATTCATATACCCATTCACACACAATTCGTATATCCACTGACACACAATTCATATACCCTCTCACACACAATTCATATACCCACACACACAATTCATATACCCACTCACTCACAATTCATATATCCACTCACACACAATTCATATACCCTCTCACACACAATTCATATACCCACACACACAATTCATATACCCTCTCACACACAATTCATATACCCACACACACAATTCATATACCCACTCACTCACAATTCATATACCCTCTCACAATTCATATACCCTCTCACTCACAATTCATATACCCTCTCACTCACAATTCATATATCCACTCACACACAATTCATATACCCTCTCACACACAATTCATATACCCTCTCACTCACAATTCATATACCCTCTCACACACAATTCATATACCCACTCACACACAATTCATATACCCACTCACAATTCATATACCCTCTCACTCACAATTCATATACCCACTCACACACAATTCATATACCCACTCACACAATTCATATACCCACTCACTCACAATTCATATATCCACTCACACACAATTCATATACCCTCTCACACACAATTCATATACCCACACACACAATTCATATACCCTCTCACACACAATTCATATACCCTCTCACTCACAATTCATATATCCACTCACACACAATTCATATACCCTCTCACACACAATTCATATACCCACACACACAATTCATATACCCTTTCACACACAATTCATATACCCACAAACACAATTCATATACCCACTCACTCACAATTCATATACCCTCTCACAATTCGTATACCCTCTCACTCACAATTCATATATCCACTCACACACAATTCATATACCCTCTCACACATAATTCATATATCCTCTCAGTTTCACAATTAATATACCCTCTTAAACACACAATTCATTTACCCGCTCCCACTCATACACAATTCACAGACCCTTCTCTCTCAACCACACACTTCTTCTCTCTTACACTTCGCTCAATCTCAAACACACACTTCCCAACAAACACACACATACTTCACATTTCCTCTCACTCGCATACATAATGCAAATACCCTCTCACACACACAATTCATACACCCTCTCACCCTCACACACAATTCAAGTACCCTCTCACAATTCATATAGCCTCTCACCCTCACACACAATTCATACACCCTCTCACTCACACAGACTTCATATAAAAGTCGCCATAGTCCCAGATGACCATAGGCTGCTTTCCACTTTGAGGGGGGAGCTGACTGGTGGTGGTTTAACCTGAGGGTCACCACACCTCAGGTAAGGGGCAAGGTTGAGAAGGTGGAGCTTCAGGAATGACCTCAGCCGCTACGGGGATTGAACCCACCCCTTTGCTCTGCATCACCAACCAGCTGTCTAGCCCCCAGAGCTGACCTGGCTCTGTTTCATACTTCATAAACCCTCACACACACAATTCATAAACCCTCTTTATTGTGCATCACATACCCTCTCTCACACAGATATAATTGCCACACCCTCTCTCTGTCCCACACCTAAAAACAGTTCATATGCTATCAGTCCGATATTCATACCTACAGACTATTCTGCTTTATTGCTATTAAATCCCACAATAAATTAAACAGATACACTCCTCGGGGTGTGTCTTTGTGAGCTCTATAGCTGTGGATAAATATTAAAACTAAACTCCAATCTGTTTTTGCACTCAGTGAGTTATGGTTCTGTCAACGGTCCATCAAATCCAGGGACATTGGAGAATTCTTAATCAGATTATATTGCAATCTGGCAAATAAATTGACACATTGTTGTTCCTTCTGGAAGCAGAGACCCGGATCGATAAATCTGCAATGTGGTTTATTGATACATCTGTATGGTTTACAAATATGATTCGCCAATTAAATTCTAACAAAAACATTGTTAAAAATGGAAAAGATTCTGCAGAAAAAATAAAAATCTTTTAAAATATGATATCTTGTTTTATATTTCCCAGGAGTCAGCAGTTTCTTATTGAGTTATGTCCACTTTCTTAATATCTGATAGTCGCCCAATTAAAGGTCCTAATTTGGACAAATCAGATTAAAAACTATACATCGTTTCCTCTTCCATTTTAATAGTGAAAAGTACAACTCCATGGGGGTTTACTCATGGTAGCTGGGTTGGTAGTTATTCTATAATGAAAGGAATACGATATCTGTTTGTACCAGTGTCTACTGTAGCTCAGTGAGTTGCCTTCTCTCTGAATCAGAAAGTTGTTCGTTCAAGTCATACTCCAGAGACTTGAGATCGTAATCTGTAGGCTGATATGTCAAAGCAGAACTGAAGGAATGCTGTAGTCGCCATCTTTCAAATGAGATGTCAAACCAACGTAACCCTGCTTTCCCAGGTGGTCACAAATGATACCACCGCCACTATTTAAGATAACAAACCAGACATTCTCCATGGGGCCATGACCATTCCTCAACCAACATTGACCGTCCGGCCATTTATTTCATGACCTTTTTGTGGGATCTTGCTGTGCACAAATTTGAGCATGTTTTCCTTTGTTACAACATTGACTGCCTTGCAAAGATATTCCTTTGGCTGTGAAGTCCTTTGGCACATACCACGATTGCGAAAGGGGCAGCGCGGTAGTACAGTGGTTAGCACTGTTGCCTCACAGGGCCAGGGATCCGGGTACGATTCACGGCTTGGGTCACTGTCTGCGGAGTTTGCACGTTCTCCCCGTGTCTGCGTGGGTTTCCTCCGGGCGCTCTGGTATCCTCCCACAAGTCCCCAAAGACGTACTTGTTATAATAATATTTTATAAGGACAGGAGGGAAGTCTTGTGGTGCAGTGGAAGCATCAGTACCTGTGTGACAGATGCCTGGATTCAAGTCCCATCCCAAGACTTGATGGCCATGGAAGGTGTCTTCATAATGTGGACAAACAGACCAAATATCAGCCTGTAAATCCTTCCAATGCATCTGATGGCAGGTGGTAATGCGGGCGAGTTCCCTGGGTATCCATCGTGCAGAAGGAAATGGAAAAAGACAGCAGTGCTTTGTCCAATATAATGGAACAGATCATTATCCTCGGCAGGGCCCCTGAAAGGGGAGGAGACCTGGACAACATCCAGGCTTGGGCTGACATGTGCCAAGTCACGTTCATTCCACACAAGTGTGCGGCAAGCACCATCGTCAACAAGAGAGAATCTAACCATCACCCTTTGACATTCAATGGCTTTGTCATTGTTGAATCCTCCACTATCAACCTCCTGGGAGCTTCCATTGATAGTAAGAGCCTTTGGCTTTGATCTTTATGTCGTCATTGTCTACAGGAATAGTGCCAGAAGACTGGAGGATAGCAAATGTTGACCCCTTGTTCAAGAAGGGGAATAGAGACAACCCCGGTAACTATAGACCAGTGAGCCTTACGTCTGTTGTGGGCAAAGTCTTGGAAAGGTTTATAAGAGATAGGATTTATAATCATCTAGAAAGGAATAATTTGTTAAGGGATAGTCAACACGGTTTTGTGAAGGGTAGGTCGTGCCTCATAAACATTATTAAGTTCTTTGAGAAGGTGACCAAACAGGTGGACGAGGGTAAAGCAGTTGATGTGGTGTATATGGATTTCAGTAAAGCATTTGATAAGGTTCCCCACGATAGGCTATTGTAAATACGGAGGCATGGGATTCAGGGTGATTTAGCGGTTTGGATCAGAAATTGGCTCGCTGTAAGAAGACAGAGGGTGGTGGTTGATGGGAAATCTTCACCCTGGAGTTCAGTTACTAGTGGTGTCCCACAAGGGTCTGTTTTGGGGCCACTGCTGTTTGTCATTTTTATAAATGCCGTGGAGGAGGGCGTAGAAGGATGGGTGAGTAAATTTACATCGAGGGCTGAAGGGCCTGTACTGCGCTGTAATGTTCTATGTTCTATGTAAACTGAACAGGACCACCATATAAATACTGCGACTCCAAGAACAGGTCAGAGGCTAGGAATCCTGCAGCACACCCCTGATTCCCTAAAGCCTGTCCATATATCTTCATTTCACCTGAGGAAGGAGCAGTGCTCAGAAAGCCAGTGATTCAAAATAAACCTGTTGGACTTTAACCTGGTGTTGTAAGACTTCTTACTGTGCTCATCCCAGTCAAACGGCAGCATCTCCACATCATCATTCCTACATTCATCACACTCCATCAAAACCATCAAAAGCAATTGCTATTCCTTTAATTGTCACAAGCACGGTAGCATTGTGGATAGCACAATTGCTTCACAGCTCCAGGGTCCCAGGTTCGATTCCAGCTTGGGTCACTGTCTGTGCGGAGTCTGCACATTCTCCCCGTGTGTGCGTGGGTTTCCTCCGGGTGCTCCGGTTTCCTCCCACAGTCCAAAGATGTGCAGGTTAGGTGGATTGGCCATGATAAATTGCCCTTAGTGTTCAAAATTGCCCTTAGTGTTGGGTGGGGTTACTGGGTTATGGGGATAGGGTGGAGGTGTTGACCTTGGGTAGGGTGCTCTTTCAAAGAGCCGGTGCAGACTCGATGGGCCGAATGGCCTCCTTCTGCACTGTAAATTCTATGATAATCTATGATAATCATCTATAAGGCATGGGTGTGGAGTGTGATGGAATACTCTCCACTTGCCTGGATGAGTGCAGCTCCAATAACACTGAAGAAACTCGACACCATCCAGGACAAAGCAGCCCCGCTTGATTGGCACCCCTTCCACAAACATTCACTTCCTCCACCACTGACACACAGTAGCAGCCGTGTGTACCATTTACAAGATGCACTGCAGGAACTCATCAAGGCTCCTTAGACAGCACCTTCCAAACCTACGACCATTCTTGTCTCAAAGGACAAGAGCAGCAGATACCTGGGAACCCCACCACCTGGAGGTTTGCCTCCAAGTCACTCCCCATCCTGACTTGGAAATATATCGGCCGTTCCTTCACTGCCGCTGGGGTCAAAATTCTGGAACCCCCTCCCTAACTGCACTGTGGGTGTACCTACACCTCGTGGATTGCAGCGGTTGAAGAAGGTGGCTCGCCACCACCTTCTCAAGGGCAATTAGCAATGGGCAATAAATGCTGTGCTAGCCAGCGATGCCCACATCACTTGAATGAATAATTTTAACAAAGGACAGGAACATTATACCAGGGAACACACAACACAGTGTTCTGCTGTGATGTAACTGCTGTGTCTCTAATTGCTGTACAGACACATCCTGAGGCCCATTATAGGTTAGTATCTCCAAGGCAGATTCTGCTGACAATGAATGGAAACTGTGGTCGGGGAAAGTTTCTCTGGCTGAATCTCAGTGGGCAGTACTCTTGGTTCTGAATCTGAAGCTCATTAGTTCAGGTTTCACTCCAGGGAAGTTTTTAACCCATGTTGCACCAAATATATCTGAAATTCCTACATTCATCACACTCCATCAAAACCATCAAAAGCAATTGCTATTCCTTTAATTGTCACAATTAAGGAAGCTTTCTTACCTCTGTGTTCAGGAGGTTTTGGGCTCAAGCCACACTTCAGAGATGTAAACACATAACTCAGGCTTTAAGTGCAGTGCTGAGGGGGGTTCTGCACTGTCGGAGGTGCTGCCCGTCGGTTAAGCTGTTGGCTGCTCTCTGAGGGGGACATAAAAGTTCCAGTGACAAAGGCGGCACAGTGGGGCAGGGGTTAGCACTGCTGCCTCATGTCCCGAGGACCCGGGATCGATCCTGGCTCTGGGTCACTGTCCGTGTGTAGTTTGCACATTCTCCCCGTGTTTGCGTGGGGTCTCACTCCCACAACCCAAAGATGTGCTGGGTAGGTGGATTGGCCACGCTAAATTGGCTCTTAATTGGAAAAATCAAAAAAAGTTCCCGTGACACTATTTTGAATAACAGCAGGGGTATTTCCTCGGAGTCCTGACCAATTTCACGAAAAGAAAACAGATAACCTGGTCTTTAGTCCATTGCAGTTAGTGGGATCTTGCTGTGTGCAATTTGACTGCTGTGTTTCCAACAGTGACTGCGCTTGAAAATGAACTGTATTGGCTGGTCATGAAAGGCAAGATATAAATGTATGCCTTTTTTAAACATACTGCCAGGAGTGGCTAAGTGCTGCTTATAAATTGCTGTTCCATTTGTCTGAATTGTCTACCCTTCTTTTGAAAAAAGTAATTGTAGTCAAAGAACTTTGCAACGTTAAAGGACTGTATGGTTGGAAGTTCTTTCTTCTTGAAGTTCGACACAAAGAGAATCACAAACTTTTTACAGTGTTAGAGTTTATTTAGAACAATGCAGCTGTCAAAAATTGGAAAAAAAATTTACAAAGTTAAATTCAAAAGTATCTTGTATCAAATCAAAGCCTTGCGTATTTAATAAAAGTTGATAATTAAGGCAAAGGTATGCTACAATTCATATAATAATGCCTCTTGATATAGTACAGACATTTTGCCGATAAAGGGAGGGCTTTTTGGAGGACAGATGAAGCATGTACATCATTTTTGGACCATTCACCTTTCTCGCACAGGGCATTCCATGTTTAAAAGGCCCTGCGTTTGTGTCCACCAGCAGTGATCCACCAGGGCTCAGTGATACTGTGACTGGCAAAACGGTTGTAGAAACAATCCGATCGTCCCCAGAACACAAACCACAATAAAAATCCAGAGGAAGAGGCGATCTATCACCATGGCCACGTATTTCCAATCTTCGGTCACCTGGAAGACAAGACATCCAATACACTTTTATATACTTAGTGATAGTTACATCAGGTTCCTTATTCCCACATGGAGCAGCTCCACCCCCCCCCCCCCCCCCCCCCAAGCTATCCCAGTTTCACTTACATTTTTTTATATTTCACGCCATACAAAACAAGGCCACAGATTGTATCAAGGACAGAGAATGTTAGAAAATGTTTGGCAGCACCCGTAGGGAGAGAAAACAGAATTAATGTTCCGAGTCGGCATGATTCTTCTTCAGAGCTAAAGAGAGGGAACAATGTGATGGATTATATGCTGCATAAGAGAGGATGGAACAGCTGGTTCTTCTTTCTCCTCCACCTTAAAAAATATATTCCAAACATATTTTGTCCCAACGCGAAAATCCTCCCTCCCCCACTGGGCCATCTGTCACTTGTTCTTTTTTCTAAAAAAAAATTTAGAGTACCCAATTCTTTTTTTTTCCAACTAAGGGGCAATTTAGCGTGGCCAATCCACCCAACCTGCACATCTTTGGGCTGTGGGGGTGAAACCCACGCAGATACAGGAAGAATGTGCAAACCTCACATGGACAGTGACCCAGAGTCGGGATCAAACCCGGGTCCTCGGCGCTGTGAGGCAGCAGTGCTAACCATTGCACCACCTTGCCGCCCTATCTGTCACTTGTTGTTAGGCTTTGCTACATTTCTGTTGCAATCTCTCCCAGTTCCCACCAATCACTGACCTTCGACTCAGTTCCAGCTGTTTCACCACACTGCTCCTTCTCTTCACCTCTGAAGAGGAGTCATAGGGACTCGAAACCTTAACTCTGTTCCTCTCTCCCTACAAATGCTGCCAGACCTGCTGAGTTTTCCCAGCACTCGCTCTATTCTTGTTTCCGATGTGCAGTCATTTTCTTTTATACACAGTGTCTCCTTCAGCTTTTGTGCACCTCTCTTGAATCTCACTCTTTTGTATTCCACTGCCTGAGGAAAGTCTCCCTCTACTTCAGTTGTAATTACTGTTTAAAGGCTTCTTCAAAGGCCATATCCTGACAGGGGGAATAAGGGCCCTCATCAGCTGACAGGTGACAAACCAATTCTCAATCTCCCTCCAACAAGAGAGAACCTAACCATTGTGCCTTGAAATTCAGTGATATTACCATCATTGAATCCCTCACTGTCAACATCCTGGGTGGTTATCATTGACAAGATACTAAACTGGGCCAGCCGTATAAATACTGTGATCACAGGGCAGCACGGTGGCACAGTGGGTTAGCCCTGCTGCCTCACGGCGCCGAGGTCCCAGGTTCGAAACCAGCTCTGGGTCACTGTCCGTGTGGAGTTTGCACATTCTCCCCGTGTCTGCGTGGGTTTCACCCCCACAACCCAAAAGATGTGCAGGCTTGGTAGATTGGCCATGCTATATTGGCCATGGGGCAGCACGGTAGCATGCTGGTTAGCATAAATGCTTCACAGCTCCAGGGTCCCAGGTTCGGTTCCCGGCTGGGTCACTGTGTGTGCGGAGTCTGCACGCCCTCCCCGTGTGTGCGTGGGTTTCCTCCAGGGTGCTCCGGTTTCCTCCCACAGTCCAAAGATGTGCGGGTTAGGTGGATTGGCCAGGCTAAATTGCCCGTAGTGTCCTAAAAAAGTAAGGTTAGGGGGGGGTTGTTGGGTTACGGGTATAGGGTGGATACGTGGGTTTGAGTAGGGTGATCATTGCTCAGCACAACATCGAGGGCTGAAGGGCCTGTTCTGTGCTGTACTGTACTGTTCTATGTTCTATATTGCCCCTTAATTTAAAAAAAATAAATTGGGTTCCCTAAATTTATATTTTTTTGAAAAATACTGTGATCACAAGAGCAGAGCAGAGGCTGGGAATTCTACGGAGAGTGACTCACCTCCTGATTCCCCAACGTCTGTCCACAACAACAAGGCACAAGTCAGAAGATGATCGAATATTCTCCACTTTCCTGGATGAGTGCAACTCCAACAACACTTAAACTTAGCACCATCCAGGACAAAGCAGCCCACTTGATTGGCACCCCATCCACCTCCACCACCGACGCACAGTGGGAGCCATGTACCATTTACAAGATGCACTGTTGATACTCACCAAGGCTCCTTAGACAGCGCCTTTCAAAACCGTGACCTCTGTCACATAGAAGGACTGGGGCAGCAGCCACATGGGGAACACCACCACCTGGAGGTTCCCCTCCAAGTCACTCACCATCCGGACTTGGAAATATATCGGCCGTTCTTTCACTGTCGCTGGGTCAAAATCCTGGGGCACCCTCCCTAACAGTATTGCAGGTGTGCCTACACTATATGGATTGCAACAATTCCAGAACTAGCTCACTACCATCTTCTCAAGGGCAATTAGGGATGGGCAACAAATGCTGACTTAGCCAGCGATGCCCATATTCTGTGAATGAATAATAAAAAAGATAACCTCAGGAGCCAAAGTTGATGTGCAATACTGGCCGGGTATTATTTGCAGAGGGTATGACTGCCAGGCAAGCAGGCAAGTTCTGATCTATGCATTCTGGTGAAAGTTAACTGAACAGAGAGGGAACACTGGTTGATTGTGTTTTCTTTCACCATCCATAGAATCTTACAATATAGAAGGGGGACCATTTCAGGCTCTTTGTCAAAGCTATCCAATTTGTCTTTCTTCTCTTGCTCTTCCCCATTCCCCCTCAAATATTCCCTTTTCAAGCACTTCCCTTTTGGAAACTTCCTGTTAAATCTGCTTCCACTACCCTCTCGAGGCACTGCATTCCAAAAAGTGTAACATGTTACATTTTATATGTGTAATAATCTTATCATCCCACTTCAGTGTGTCAAAACAAAATCTCCTCATCTACCCCTCTGGTTGTTAATTAGCTTTCATTTGTGTCCTCTGATTACTGACCTTCCTATCAGAGGAGTCAGTCCAATGCCCATTGTAACATTCTGATTGTCTCACAGGAGAGTGGGAACCTTTAGACCTCTGGGGTCATCCATGGTGTCTCTCTGAACGTAGTTAGTGGCAGATCGCATCTTTATGTTTAATCAGTTCTATGAAGGAAGCATGGTAGCGCAGTAGTTAGCACAGTTGCTTCACAGCTCCAGGGTCCCAGGTTCGATTCCCGGCTTGGGTCACTGTCTGTGCGGAGTCTGCACGTTCTCCCTGTGTGTGCGTGGGTTTCCTCCGGGTGCTCCGGTTTCGTCCCACAGTACGAAGATGCGCAGGTTGGGTGGATTGGCCACGCTAAAATGTCCTTAGTGTCCAAAAAGGTTAGGTGGGCTTACTGGGTTAGGGGATAGGGGATAGTGTGGAGATATGGGGTGTTCTTTCCAAGGGTCGGTGCAGACTCAATGGGCTGAATGGCCTCCTTCTGCACTGTAAATTCTATGTCTATGTAATAAAATTTCTGTTTGTTATCGGCATTGTGTTCAAAGTGTAATTTTGTTACTTCCCTCATTAAAGTCCAAAGATGTGCGGTTGAGGTGAATTGGCCCTTAGTGTCCAGGGATACGCAGGTTAGGTGGGGTTACAGGGATAGGGTGGAGGAGTGGGCCTAGGTAGAGTGCTCTTTCAGAGGATCGGTGCAGACTCGATGGGCTGAATGGCCTCCTTCTGCACTGTAGAGATTCTATGGTCCTGCGGTTCTATAATGTTTTCCTGGTATATTTATGCAGATGTTAACATTTGCTCAATGCTGCCTGAAAATCCTTCTGGGAAATGTTGACTCGCTGACTCCAGTAAACCTCCAACTGCTGGTTTTCAATTTGAATCAGCGAGTCAAAGCCTCTGGCAAAGGCTCGTGAAGAATCAGAGAGAGAAGCATTCATCAGAGCCATCCCTCTGATCTCATGTGGGAGAAGAATTATATACCGCCTTCCGTGACTTGAGGGCGAGATTTAGGTTTGCACTCAATCTCTCCTATCTTTAATAAATACTTGCTTAATTCTTGGCGCAGTTAGTGCTCATCAAGTAAGCGATATTCATGCTGAACAAGTGGAACATTTTTCCCAATTTGCAGTTAAAGCTCACACCTCTCCCCAACAATCCACATCAGCCCCAATGTGACAGAAAATCTGCAACGTGCCATACTCTCATTTATATTTCCTTTCGTAGCCATCATTTGGTATTTCTGCACAAACTGGTTACTGAGTAACTGTTAATCCCACTACAATGGGGTTGGTTATTGTGAGGGAGCAAACTGGATAAACTACTGTAATGAGCAAAGCTCCTTTAATTAAACATTTGGAATAATCTCACTTCTTTGCTTCTCGGCATTTCTAGCACAAGATGCGGTGCAATCCCTTTTCTTGTCATCGTAAGACCATAAGAAATAGAAGCAGAATTAGGCCACTCGGCCCATCGAGTCTGCTCCACCATTCAATCATGGCTGATATGTTTCTCATCCTCATTTTCCTGCCTTCTCCCCATAACCCCTGATCCCCTTATTAATCAAGAACCTATCTATCTCTGTCTTAAAGACACTCAGTTATTTGGCCTCTGTAGCCTTCTGCCACAAAGGGTTCCACAGATCCACCACCCTCTGGCTGAAGAAACTCCTCCTCATCTCTGTTTTAAAGGATTGTCCCTTTAGTCTGAGATTGTGTCCTCTGGTTTTTCCTACAAGTGAAAACATCCTCTCCATGTCCGCTCTATCCAGGCCTCGCAGTATCCTATGTTTCAATAAGATCCCCCCTCAACCTTCTAAACTCCAACGAGTACAGACCCAGAGTCCTCAACCGTTCCTCATATGACAAGCTCTTCATTCCAGGGATCATTCTTGTGAACCTCCTCTGGACCCTTTTCAAAGCCAGCACATCCTTCCTTCCGACGGGATCCAAAAATGCTCACAATACTCCAAATGAAATGAAAAATGAAAATCGCTTATTGTCACGAGTAGACTTCAATGAAGTTACTGTGAAAAGCCCCTAGTCGCCACATTCCGGCGCCTGTCCGGGGAGGCTGGTACGGGAATCGACCCGTGCTGCTGGCCTGCTTGGGTCTGACCAGAGCCTTATACAGCCTCAGAAATACATCACTATTCTAGCCCTTGCAACGTGAATGCTAACATTGCATTTGTCTTCCTAACTGCTGACAGAACCTGCACATTAGCCTTAAGAGAATTCTGAGCAAGGACTCCCAAGTCCCTTTGTGCTTCTGCTTTCCTAAGGCTTTTCCATGCCTAGTCTATGCCTCCATTCTTTCAACTAAAGTGCATACCTCACATTTTTCCACATTGTAGTCCATCTGCCATTCTTTGCCCACTCTCCTAGCCTGTCCAAGTCCTTCCTCAATACTATCCCAACACTGACCCCTGAGGCACACCACTAGTCACCAGCTGCCATCCTGAAAAAGACCCCTTTACCCCCACTCTCTACCTTCTTCCAGTCAGCCAATCCTCTATCCATGCGAGTATCTTACCCTTAACACCATGAGCTCTTAATGTATTTAACAGCCTCCTATGCGGAACATTGTCAAAGGCCTTCTGGAAATCTAAATAGATCACATCCACTGGTTCTCCTTTGTCTAACTTCCTTGTTACCTCCTCAAAAAATTCTAACAGCTTGAATCATGTATGTTTCTTTTGTGGAGACCATGAATTGGCTTTTTAACTTTAGGAATGGAATAATTTATTTTTTGAACTCCACTACTTAAGTGTCACTAATGGACACAATCAATGAAGAAGCTTATTATCTGAAAAGTGATTCCCACTAAATAAGATGGCCACTAACTCAGGAACATCAGACACAAGACCTGCTCAGCGCTCTATTTTGTAATTCAAAAGTTTAAAAAATATATAAATCCAAACATCAACTAGTTATAAATAAATGGGGCCTTTAGTTTTGCAAAATGGCAGTGTTTTTTCCATATCTGGAATATTCTTTTTTAAAATAAATTTAGAGTACCCAATTAATTTTTCCCAATTAAGGGGCAATTTAGCGTGACCAATCCACCTATCCTGCACATCTTTGGGTTGTGGGGGTGAGACCCACGCAAACACAGGGAAAATGTGCAAACTCCACACGGACAGTGACCCGGGGCCGGGATGGAACCAGGGTCCTTGGTGCCGTCAGGCAGCAGTGCTAAGCATTACGCCACTGTGCCGCCTATCTGGAATTTTCTTTGGGAGTTCGACGGGACTGGATATCCCAGACTAGTTTATCCACGGGGGTGGTGGATTGAAACCAGGTATTGTCGGGGTTCAGGTTCTCTTTGTGTGAAAGTTCTTTGGCAACCCTTATCCCAAGTCTGTCTCGGTTTCCCCTTTCTGAGCTGACTGAGCTTGTCTTGAGTTATTGCCTTGTTTTCAGCATTGACCAAGTGGGGATCTTGTTAATATGAAGAGTTTCTGTGATCGGAGGCAGGCTACTAGGCCAGTCCAGACATGATGGGCTGAATGGCCTACATCTGCATTGTGACAATTCTGTGAAGTCGGGCAGGGGACAGGGGCTGGAAGGGTAGCTGGTGAGGTGAGCCCATGACCATTTCAGGGCCCACATATTGTCCAGAGCCAAATCTATGTGGATCTGTAAGAAGTCTTACAACACCAGGTTAAAGTCCAACAGGTTTGTTTCTAACATGAGCTTTCGGAGCCCTGTTCCTTCCTCAGGAGCTGCGCTCCGAAAGCTTGCGCTTGAAACAAACCTGTTGGACTTTAACCTGGTGTTGTAAGACTTCTTACTGTGCTCACCCCAGCCCAACGCCAGCATCTCCACATCATATGTGGATCTGGGCATTTTGCTAATTCCAATTCTCTTTCCGCACCCAATAGTGAACTAAGGCAAACTTTCATCTATTTCCTTAGCTAGTAATTCCTGGAACAGGTCACTCGTCTGTCGCCAAGGTATATAACTTGAGGGGGCTCCACTCCACATCAAGTGTGGCATTCTTACCGCCAGGCATTGGCATGTTTGGAAGGATTGGCAGGTTGACACACTCAACTGGTTGGCCGAGTTATGAACGCACCTTCCGTGGCCATTAAGTCTTGGCGTAGGACTCGAACCCGGACCTTCTGGAGATGCTACCCTCTGCGCCACAAGGTCTCCTCTGGGAATGTTTAGTGACTCAAAAATTAAAAATATCCGACATAAAGGTGTCCAAAACTTGATGGGGGATGGAGCTGCTAGAAACCAGAAGAATGATCACTCTATCATTTCTATCACTCTATCATTGGGTCAGGGATACCATCTCAATAAAACCTGGGGATCTGCGGTCCCACTTGATTCAATCAAATCACACTCACTCTTTGATCTTCATCATCGTTCTTCATGTGATCCGCGATGAATTTCACCCCGTCGAGAGCATCCTGCAACTCGGCTGGGTACTTTGTGGATGTTCTCAGCCTTGCGTCTTGACGACAGCTAAAGCCATCGGACGCTTCCATCAAATTGAAGTCAAAAACCTTGGAGGATGTTGGGTTTATAAAGAAAGCAGAGTTCTTCTCTTCGGGGCTCATGTGCCCACTGCAGAGGCTGCTGTTCCTGCACTTGTGTGACCTTTGCCTGGTGCAGTTGTTTTGAGGCCTCTTTATAAAGAGGAGGGAAGGCAGCCTATCGAGGAAAATGGTCTTCACCCACTGGGGCATGATGTGTGTGCTGGGGGAGCGGTGGTGAATGTTGAGCACGCAGACACTGGCCACGATAGAAAACGTCACCAGCACCATGGTGAACATGAGATACTTCCCAATCAATGGAACATCCAAGGATGTTGGAGGGACAATCTTGGAAATCAACAGGAGGAACACAGTCAGTGCCAATAGGACGGAGATGCACAGAGTCATCTTCTCGCCACAGTCTGACGGGAGATAGAAGGCTAGAATGGCCAGAGAGGTTATGAGAATACATGGGATGATGAGGTTGATGGTGTAGAAGAGGGGTTTCCTTCGAATGATGAAATTGTACGTTATGTCGACATAATACGGGTCGGATGGATTTGTGTTCCTTCTCCCGGGGAGTGTCACTATGTCCCACTCACCGCTGGGGGTGAAGTCGTCCATGCTCGCGGCATCAGTTTTGGGGATCAGGTCGATTTCGGAGTTGTCGTACGTCCATGATCTGAATTTCATGGGGCAGTTCTGCTGATCAAAGGGAAAATGCTTCACTTCAATCTTGCAGGCACTTTTATAGATGGCAGGCGGCAGCCAGTAGATGCTTCCGTTGAAGGAGATAATGGCGTTAGTGTACAGAGAGACTTCGTAGGTCCCATCAGCACTACAACGAGAGAGAAAGGTTAGCAGACACAAATAGAGGGAAGTGATAAAGAAGGCAGAGAGTATGAATAAAAGGAGGCGCCTGGGGACAAGAAAATAAATTGGAGTGGGGCAGATCACATATTGTGCGTCAGAAATGTGCCTGCTGCTTCCCCTGAGGGCCATCTCCGGTGAAATTTTAAATGCATAATTTAAAAAAAAAGCACCTGCATGTTTTCATTATATAAAATAATCATAGAAAGTTTACAACACAAAAAGAGGCCATTTGGCCCATCGCGTCTGTACTGGCTGGAAAACGGAGCCCCTCCCCCAACCTAATCCAGCACTTGTTCCATATTCCTGCTGGTTTCAGCACTTAATGTGTCGAACCAGACAGCTTTTAAATGGGTTGAGGGCTTCTGCCTCTACCCCCTTTCAGTCAGGGATTTACAGACCCCCCCCCCCCCCCCCACAACCCTCTGTGTGAAAAGACTTTTCCTCATCACCCTTCTAACCTTTCGGCCAATTACTTTAAATCTATGCCCTACCTGTGACTGATCTCTTTGCTAAAGTAAATCAGCCTTGCCCACCCCCTCTATCCAGGCCCCTCACACTTTTGTACAACTCATTTTGAATCTTCCCTCAGCCTCCTCTGTACCAAGGAGAACCAGCTCCCCCAATCCCTCCTCACAGCTACAATCATCACTGTTAATGCAGGAGTTTAGGAGCCATTTCTTTTCACTGATGGTTATTGGAGCTTTTCAGCCGCTGGTAGCAATTTTAAGGCACAAATTGGAGGAACGTTTGAAGCAGAGGAAGACACAAAGTCTTGGGGGAGGGAACATGTTGGTGGGACTCATTTTGGATTGAGCTAGCACAGGCTGAGTGGCCTTCTACAGTGCTGTAATACTCTATGAATGTCTTGACATGCAGTCCCTCCATTTTCTATTCAACAGAGGCTTCAGTTTATTTTAATGGTTTAACAATGTCTTAACAGAAGCATTTTGTATGAGCTGTTAATACTTCTTCGCAAAGTTGAAACATGTTACGCAGAATTACTGCTTTCACAATTTGCCCCAGGAGTTGTTGAATTTCCATTACATCAGTACGGGACATGGATAGGTACAATTGAGCACAACACTCCACTCGGATGGAGTACTGAGGGAATGCTGCACTGTCTTCCAGATGAGGTACGTCCTCTAAGCTGGGCCTAAAAGACAGCACGATGCTATTTCAAAGGAGAATTATAGGGGTTCTCATTGGGCAAATATTTATTCCCTAATCGACAAGAGGAAACAAATATCTAGTTTGCATCAAATTACTGTTAGTGGGACAAAAACAGAAAAGGCCAGACAATCTCAACTGGTCTGACAGCATCTGTGAAGAGAGAAGGGAGCCAACGTTTCGAGTCTGGATGACTCTTTGCCGAAGCTTTGACAAAGGTTCATCCAACACTCGAAACGTCAGCTCCCTTCTCTCTCCACAGACGCTGTCAGACCAGTTGAGATTGTCCACTCTTCAGCATCTGCAGTAATTTGCTTTTGCCTACTGTCTGTGGGATCTTACTGTGCGCAGATTGCTGCAGCGTTTCCCACATTTCAATAGTGACCACACCTTAAAGGTATTTAATTAAGGGCGGCGTGGTGGCGCAGTGGTTAGCACTGCAGCCTCATGGTGCCGAGGTCCCGGTTTCGATTCCGGCTCTGGGTCACTGTCTGTGTGGAGTTTGCACATTCTCCCCGTGTTCGTGTGGATTTCACTCCCATAACCCAAAAGATGTGCAGGTTAGATGGATTGGCCACTCTAAATTGCCCCTTAATTGGAAAAAAGAATTGGGTGCACTAAATTTTATAAAATAATTAAATAAAATTGCCTATAAAGTCCTTTTGGATGCCCAGAGTTCATGGAAGATGCTATAGAAATGTCTCTTTTTTCCCCCTTCTGGTGTATGAGCTTTGAACTTACTTGTTGTACAATACAATGTCTGGGAGCCAGATTTTGGTAGCGTGTATCCTTAGCTTGCGAATCCCTTCAAACTCCTCAGGATCCCAGCGTAGCCGATAGTCATTCCACTCCTAGAATGGAGCACACAAGTTGTAGTGATCCAGTCTCCATATTGTGAGTGGCCATTCGCACACATTAGCAAAACATTTTGAGAGGTACTAACCTGTTTCAACCAGACGTTTGTCGTCATTATCTGTTCCCGTTCGTTCTAAACACAAAGGGGGGGGGGGGGGGGAACAGGTAGAGTTAACATGAACAATATTTGTAAATGTCATGAAATGGTTTTACACATACTTGAACCCCTCTGAAGCCTATATGTACAGTAGCGTGTAGCCCCAGGTTGATACACTATTACAATGCCAACATGGTTAGAATCCCAGTCTGTGCAGCGATGACCTACCTCAGCTAGGAACAGCGGTTATTCAATGGCCTAGGTTCTACATGGGTGTCACCAAATCCAACAGGAATCCCCAGGAGTGTTCTATCTCGCTGTTTCCACTCACTCGATCAAATATTCAGCCGATACTCACCATCTGGGCACATGTTACAGGACCAGCCACTTGGGCAAAAGATCAGAGGAGATGCCTGCAAAACTATAAGCCCGCGTGAAGCAGCACCTTCAGGAGGGGAAGAGAGGCTGTGTGTGGGGAAGGAACACCGACAACCCCTTGCACGCATCATGCCAGAAGGCAATCCTCAACTACTATTTGATTGCAGAGGTAATTAAGCCTCAGCCACGGCTCAGTGGTTTTGACTCTGAGTCAGAGGCTGTGGATTCATGCTTAGCTCCAGATACTTGACTGCTTGACCGAGGCTGACACTGAGGGAGTGCTGTACTGTCAGAGGTCCTTCCTTTCAGCTAAAATGTTAAACTGGTCCCTGGGCACTGTAAGAGAGGATCTGGGGGGTTTTTCCCTGGTGCCTGATTGGTATTTATCTGTCAACTAACACCACGAAAGAAAATTGACCTGTACTCATTGGAGTTTAGAAGAATGAAAGGCCACCCTTATTGAGACAGATCGGATTCTCAGGGGGCTTGACAGGGTAAATGCTGAGAGGTTGTTTCCCCTTGTGGACCAGAGGGCATAATCCCAGAGTAAGGGGTCACATATTTACATAGAACATTACAGCGCAGTACAGGCCCTTCAACCCTCGATGTTGCGCCGTCCTGTGAAACCCCTCTAAAGTCCCTCTACACTATTCCCTTATCGTCCATATGCATAGAACATAACATTTAAGACAGAGATTAGGAGGAATTTCTTCTCTCAGAGGGGAGTGAATCTGTGGAATTCTTTACCACAGAGAGCTGCAGAAGCTGAGTCATTAAGTATGTTCAAGGCTGGGGCTGCACGGTGGTGCAGTGGGTAACACTGCAACCTCACGGCACCGAGGTCCCAGGTTCGAATCCCAGCCCTGGGTCACTGTCCATGTGGTGTTTGCACATTCTCCCCGTGTCTGTATGGGTTTCACCCCCACAACCCAAAGATGTGCAGGGTAGGTGGATTGGCCACGCTAAATTGCCCCTGAATTGGAAAAATGAATTGGGTACTCTAAATTTTTTTTAAAAGTATGTTCAAGGCTGAGACAGACAGATTTTTAATCAGTGAGGGAATCAAGGGTTACAGGGATAAGGGGGGAGAGTGAAGTTGAGGATTATTACATCAAATCAATCATGATCTCATCGAATGGCGGAGCAGACTCGATGGGCCGAATGGTTTACTTCTGCTCCTACATCTTATGATTACTTATGACTGCTGTTTGTGGGAGCTTGCTGTGTATAAATTGAACACTGTGGTTCCCTGTGTTACAACAGTAGCTGCACATCAAACGTAATTCATGGGTTGTGACGTTCCAAGGTTTAATGTGAGGAAATTAAAGGTGCTGCATTAGGGCGAGGTCTTTCTTTAATTGTAGGATGAAAATACAGCGGGGCAGCTCATTGGCTCAGCTTTTGGGTTGTCAGGACGATTGAATTATGATGTCGCCCAGCCTCCAGCCTTTGCGGATAGTTATACATTGCCAAAGTGAACGGCAGTATTGATTTTGAAACATTAGATGTGACCATTTAATCTGGATTCAAAACACTACAAAGCAATATCTCTGATAAACAATTGCTATAGGCCAAAATAGTGAGCAAGTTCTTATCTGACATTCCTTTATCTGTCACCTTAATGCGGGCATTTACCTATTTACAACAAGCTGGTGGGTAGAGGAAGTCACATAATAGCTTGCGAATTCACCTTAAAATAACTGAAAATGAAAAGCTCCCATCAGTATAAGTGCCCGTAAAGCTGCTAGATTGCCATTAAAAAACTTCCTTTCAGGAAAGGAATCTGCCGTCCTTACCCAGGCTGACGTACATGTGTTTACAGTGCCCACATGTCCGGAGCGACTCTTAACGGCCTTGTAAAGGGTATTACATGGTAGCACAGTGGTTCGCACAGCTGCTTCACAGCGCCAGGGTCCCGGTTCAATCCCCGCCTTGTGTCACTGTCTGTGCGGAGTCTGCACGTTCTCCCCGTGTCTGCGTGGGTTTCCTCCGGGTGCTCCAGTTTCCTCCCACACGTCCCGAAAGGCGTGCTTGTTGGGTGAATTGGACATTCTGAATTCTCCCTCAGTGTACCTGAACAGGCGCCAGAGAGTGGCGACTAGGGGATTTTCACAGTAACTTCATTGCAGTGTTAAACGCCTGGAGCAAACATGAATGGGCATACATTTTAAAAATAAATAAATTTAGAGTACCCAATTCATTTTTTCCAATTAAGGGGCAATTTAGCGCGGCCAACCCACCTACCCTGCACATCTTTGGGTTGTGGGGGTGAAACCCACGCAGACACGGGGAGAATGTGCAAACTCCACACGGACAGTGACCCAGAGCCGGGATCGAACCTGGGACCTTGTCACCGTGAGGCAGCAATGCTAACCCACTGCGCCACCGTACTACCCTACGAATGGGCATAAATGCTCACAATCCAAAAACTAATTTTTAGTAGGCTATTGTCACCAGCAGGCTATTATTTCAGATGACGATCGCATATTTTGACAAAGTATGATCTTGCTCCCACTTAAATGTATATTCCACTGACACTGTGGACATCACCACCTCGGCATTAAGCAGTTAGATATATCTGGTCTGATCAGGTCTCACCCTCTGAGCTGCAATCTGTGCTTCTGGCTGAACAAAGTCCACAATTGGGTCAAATCATCGACCAAAGTTCAGTTCATCTGCACTTTCAGACCTTGAGAATCTTCACCAAGCGCAAACTGCCTTTGGTCTGGTTCCCTTTGTAGCCGTGGCAAAGCTCAAATGTCCCCCTCGTGTTCCAGTGCTCAGAAGTGGATATCGTGTGTCGGTGGATCTGGACTACTGCTGTATATAAACTCACTTCATCAATTCTTCAGCAATTCTTCATCGATCCCCTATCAGCAGTCATGCCTTTAACGGTCTGGGCCCTAAGCTCTGCAATTCTCCCCCCAAATCCCTCCCCTGCCTCCTTCCTCCTTTACAAGACTACTTTTAACTTACCTGTTTGAGGGGTCACCTGTTCTAATATCTCCTTCTGCACTCGGTGCCAATTTTGAGCAGAGTGCGATGCCAGAGGCACGACATAAATGCATGTTGTTAATATGCCACTTACCACGTTGATGAGCTGTGCCAGTGAAACCTGAAAGACGATAGAGACCAGCTCCGAGCTGTTGATAGCTGGTCGAATCAGCCTATTGTACCTGTTCGGATCCAGAAGGTGAGTCATAAGTTTCTCCTCGACCTCTGCACTGTGGCTTCCTGCAGAAAAAGAAACAGTTCTCTTTACAACAAGCTCCGGATTTATAAAGCTCTTCGTTTTCCCATCTCCTTCCCCAAGCACAATCTATTTTCTGGTGAGTCTCCCTTCAATGATCTGGAGCTGGCTGCTTGGAGGTAAAAGCAGCTGCCCTGGATCGACACTGACTCAAACTTGGGGAGGGGCAGCTGAACAATGTCAATTTGACAGTGTGGAGGCTCCTGGTGTTTGTTGTGTAACTTAGTCAGGTTGCCAACTCTCGTTGGAGGTATTCCTGGAGGCTTCATGGCCTCCTGAATTACCCGCCCCACCCAGTCAAATAGCCTGCTTTCCACACCTCCAGTACTTTTAGAACTGAAGGAAGTGTCCAAAGAAGACAAACATGTTTTTAATTCTTTCTTTTGACTTAATCTGGGACAAAAGTTTGGCGCAACATCGTGGGCTGAAGGGCCTGTTCTGTGCTGTATTTTTTTTTAATGTTCTAACTCCAACATGACCTCCCTGCTTTTGTAATCTAAGCCTCGATTGATAAAGGCAAGTGTCCCATGTGCCTTTTACCCTGCATACATTTTATATGAGTGTATGCATTTTAAGAACTCCCTCCATCTAAGCCCTTGACATTATGACTATCCCATATAATTCTCCCGTGTCTGCATGGTAAACCCACCTAAGCTTTGGACACTAAGGGCAATTTAGCGTGGCCAATCCACCTACCCTGCACATCTTTGGGTTGTGGGGGTGAGACCCACGCAGATATGGGAGAATGCACACACTCCACACGGACAGTGACCCAGAGCCAGGATCGAACCTGGGACCTCGGCACCGTGAGGCAGCAGTGCTACCCACTGCGCCTCCGTGTTGCCCGTGAAGCAACAGTGTTGACCATCGTGCTACTGTGCCACTCCTTAATCTTAGGAGATAGAAAGCTTTGACTACACTACATAAATGAAAGTGGCTGTAATTGTTGTCAATGCACCCTGTCAAATAGGAATGAAATTTGAGTCAGTTTGTGTAGAACTACACCCTTGAGGGAGGAGAGATACTCTCTTGAATTGGAATGTGAAAGGAACAGAGCAAAGCACCAGATGTAGACTCTGCTGGAAGCTGAAAGAGGCAAGAGAGTCAACTCCTCGAACTGAGATATAAGATTGGCAAATCTGTAGTTTTGGATTTGAAAAAAATAAAAGCTTGTTAAGAATGATAATTTAAAAAAAAATCTGATTTAAAATAACTATTTAAAACTAAATGTAGCTTGAGGATGTTTCCAGAATGGTGTCTGAAACCCAGCTGGGCACCTTTATATTTTTGATCACATTTCAGACACCATTCTGGAAACATCCTCAAGCTACATTTACCAGGACTGGGTGCGTAGGCAATTAGCAGCTGAAGGTTTCAGTGTGCGAGGAGTTTCGTCATCTCGATGGCTGTAAATGTCAGAGTCGGCAGTTCCAACACAGTGAGTTAAATGAAAAGTGCAGTATTAAAACTGGCTTCTTTCCCAGTGAAGCAGAACTCTGCCTTTCCAATTCTCTCTCACCCACACAGATAGCCACACACACTCATATCCACACACACTCATATCCACACATACACACACACACCCATACATAGCCACACACACCCATACATAGCCACATAGCCACACACACTCATATACACACACACACACATATCCACACACACTCATATCCACACATACACACACACACCCATACATAGCCACACACACTCATATCCACACACACTCATATCCACACACACTCATACATAGCCACATAGCCACACACACTCATATCCACACACACTCATAGCCACACACACTCATATCCACACATACACACACACACCCATACATAGCCACACACACTCATATCCACACACACTCATATCCACACATAGCCACACACACTCATATCCACACACACTCATATACACACACACTCATATCCACACACACTCATATACACACATAGCCACACACACTCATATACACACACACACATATCCACACACACTCATATCCACACATAGCCACACACACTCATATACACACACACACATATCCACACACACTCATATCCACACATAGCCACACACACACATATCCACACACACTCGTATCCACACATACACACACACACCCATACATAGCCACACACACTCATATCCACACACACTCATATCCACACACACTCGTATCCACACATACACACACACACCCATACATAGCCACACACACCCATACATAGCCACACACACTCATATCCACACACACTCATATCCACACACACTCGTATCCACACATACACACACACACCCATACATAGCCACACACACCCATACATAGCCACACACACTCATATCCACACACACTCATATCCACACACACTCATATCCACTCATATCCACACACACTCATATCCACACATAGCCACACACACTCATATCCACACACACTCATATCCACACACACTCATATCCACTCATATCCACACACACTCATATCCACACATAGCCACACACACTCATATCCACACACACTCATATCCACACACACTCATATCCACTCATATCCACACACACTCATATCCACTCATATCCACACACACTCATATCCACACACACTCATATCCACTCATATCCACACACACTCATATCCACTCATATCCACACACACTCATATCCACACACACTCATATCCACACACACTCATATCCACACACACTCATATCCACTCATATCCACACACACTCATATCCACTCATATCCACACACACTCATATCCACACACACTCATATCCACACATACACACACACACCCATACATAGCCACACACACCCATACATAGCCACATAGCCACACACACTCATATACACACACACACACATATCCACACACACTCATATCCACACATACACACACACACCCATACATAGCCACACACACTCATATCCACACACACTCATATCCACACACACTCATACATAGCCACATAGCCACACACACTCATATCCACACACACTCATAGCCACACACACTCATATCCACACATACACACACACACCCATACATAGCCACACACACTCATATCCACACACACTCATATCCACACATAGCCACACACACTCATATCCACACACACTCATATACACACACACTCATATCCACACACACTCATATACACACATAGCCACACACACTCATATACACACACACACATATCCACACACACTCATATCCACACATAGCCACACACACTCATATCCACACATAGCCACACACACTCATACACACACATACACACACACACCCATACATAGCCACACACACTCATATCCACACACACTCATATCCACACACACTCATATCCACACATAGCCACACACACACATATACACACACACACACACATTTACACACATACATACACCCCCATACACACTCACATACACACACCCATACATAGCAACACACACTCATATACACACACACACACATATACACACACATATCCACACATACATACACACACATATCCACACATACACACACCCACACACACTCATATACACACACACCCACACACACTCATATGCACACACATACACACATATCCACACATACACACACACACACACACACTCATATATACACACACACATATCCACACATACACACACCCACACACACTCATACACACACACACACACCCACTCATATGCACACACATACACACATATCCACACATACACACCCACACACACTCATATACACACACACATATCCACACATACACACACACCCCCACACACACTCACACACACACACTCATATGCACACACATACACACATATCCACACATACACACACCCACACACACTCATATACACACATATACACACACAGAACCAATACACACACATATACATGCACACACACCCATACACATACAGGCACACCCATGCTCACACAGGCACACCCATGCTCACACTTGTGCACACGCCCCCATACATACATACACACACACTCATACACACATAGATCCATATCCACACATGCACACACCCAACATGCTCATACACACACACATATATACACACAGAACCAATACACACAGACATACATACACACACACACCCAGACCCACACACACACATTCCCACACATACACACACACCCATACACACAGACACACCCATGCTCACAGATATACACACGCACCTATGCATACATACGCACACCCACACAAACCCATACACACATAGACCCATATTCATACATACTCACACCCCACAGACCCACACACATTCAAACACATACCCATGCCCAGACATATATAAGCACACTCATTCATACACACACCCATACACACATTTAAGCACAGAACCAATACACACACACATACATGTGCACTCACCCAGTTACACACACACCCATACATACACGCCCATACAGGCACACAAACCCATACACTCCCACACATATACTCACATACCCATACATACACACACGCCCATGCACTCCCACACATATATAAAGATACCCCCATGCACTCCTACACCTATACACACACACCTATACATACAGACACGCACACACACACTCATACAAACACACCCATACTCACACTCACACATCCACACCCACACACACATGCTCATCTATACACACCCATACACGCTGTAAGGGCTCTTCCTGATGATTCCCTTATTCCCCCTTTATTTTTGCTGTTATCATTTTGATCCAGAGATGGTTAATGGACATGTGTCTTTAAATCAAGAAGCAGGGAGAATTAGGAATTCAAAAAGTTGCAACATGGTAAATGGTGCTGGCTTTTCGAACAGGAGAACTCAGACTTCGCAGCCCCCGAGAGATGGGGTGGGACTCGGTTCAATTGGTTGGCTGGTGGTCAATGAATTGGCCAAAAGGCCTCATTCCGTCCGGTAACAGGTGGTGATTGGACCTTGCCTGGATGGGGTGATTTCCAGAGACCGAAGTAAAGCAGAGTTTTGAATCCTGGACGCTCTGGGGAAAGGACCTGCTCTCCTCTCTCTCGCTCTCGCTCTCTCCCTCTCTCTTCCTGTCTCACTCTCCCTCTCCCTCCAGAAAGTCTATGAGTTCATGTATTTCTGAACCTACGGAGAACCTGAATGAATGAATCAACCATGAATAATAATAATAATAATCACTTATTGTCACAAGTAGGCGGCAAACAGAGACCTGGATCTGAAATCTTACTTTAAAGGAAGATCTGCTTAAAGACAAGCAATCTGAACAAAGACTATTTTTCCTTTTACTTATTATTTTCACCCCTCTCCTCGCCTCTATGTTTGTCTGTCTTGTGTGTGTGTGTGTGTGTATGTGAGGGTGAGAGCAAGTTAATGTGGGGGATTAGGAATTAGATAATAGTTAACTAGTTGCATTTGCTGCCTATTTCATTATATTCCTTGTTATAAATAAAAAGTAATTGGGTGGGATTCTCTGTCCCACCGCACCCATTGTTTGATGTTGTGCGGCCCCATTGGCAGTGTGATCCTCCATCCCAACAGCCGGCCAATGGGGTTCAATTGTGGGCACCCTAGGCTTTCAGGAAATCCATGGGCATGAGTGCGCTGCAGGCGAAACAGAGGATCCCGCTGATGGAGAATGCAGTCCCTTGTGTTTGAATTTACAAACCTGGTGATTGTAATTGTTGGGCAGCAAAAATAACTTGTGGCTTTTTCTAAGAATTATTGGTTAATTCAATTATGTTGCGACTCTGGGTCATGTGGGGCTGGAATTGACCATGCACTAGTCCGGGGGGAGGGGAAGATCATAACAACACCCCCCCATACATACTCATATACACATGCCCACACCCATACATGCACATGAACCCATGCACACACACATCCATAACCACACACATAGGCTCACACACACCCATACATACACACCCATACCCAAAAATGCATGCCCATACACAGTGTGCCTATACACACATGCACGTGCCCATACGCACACATACACCCACACATAGACACTTACATACACACGCACCCATACACACACACACCCATACACACACCCATATACACAATCATATACACACACACCCACACATGCATATGCATCTATACAGACACACACCCATACACACACACCCACAAGCTCATACACACACATGTGCTCATACACACACCCATATGCTCCTGCACACAAACACACATAAGCACTCATATACACACACACACAAACATACTCGCACACACATGTCCATACACATACAACACCCCAATGCACATACACATGTCCATACGCACACACATGCTCACCCATACACATAGCCAGGGGCTGGTTTAGCTCACTCGGCTAAATTGCTGGCTTTTAAAGCAGACCAAGCAGGCCAGCAGCACGGTTTGATTCCCGTACCAGCCTCCCCGGACAGGCGCCGGAATGTGGCGACTAGGGGCTTTTCACAGTAACTTCATTGAAGCCTACTCGTGACAATATGTGATTTTTATTTTTCATTTCATATACACGCATGCCCATAAACACTCATATGCCCATACACACACGCAGGCTCGTACACACACATACACCTTCACATACACACTTGTATGCACACATACTCACACACACACACACACACACCCATACACACACAACCATACATACACACACCCACACATGCATATGCATCTATACACACACAGACACCCATACACACATACCAACAGGCTCACACATACATATGTGCTCATATGCACATACACACATCCAGATGCTCGTGCACACAAACACTCATAAGGACTCATACACACACATGCAACCATACAAACATACATACCTGCACACACATGTCCATTTTCGTACAACACCCCTATGCACACACATACCCATAGACACACACACACGCCCATACACACACACTATGATTCTACTTTATTTGTTTTAATCAGCTGTGATCCTGAGAGCACTCAATCAATTAAGTGACCTGGTGTCAAGCTTCAAACCAGGTAGTCACCTTCATACAGGGTAATACACTGAGGGTAGTACATTCCTTCTCTAACGTGCCCTAAGACACTAGAGAAGGAATTGGAATTGCAATCTCCCGGTTGGCAGAGAGTTCCAGGAAGCAGAGCTCGTGGTGAATTCAGAGATGTTAACCTATTGACCTGGTGCAATCCAAATCAAGTCCAGTGTAAACTGCATTTATACAGAGCAGGGTCTTTCAAAGTGTGGGTCGTGACCTGCGGGTGGGTGTTGGAAGGATCGCAGACCAATCAGTCACGCCATTCCTGCAATGTTCCCGATCGTGGGAGAAGTGGCCAACAGCCTCTACCGGCTTTTATATTGAGAATGGTGGTCTCTGGCACCTCTTAAATGGAAATAATTGAGGCTGTGTGCAGTCTTCCAGCCAGAAGCAGCAGTAGAGAGCAGGTAATGCCCCCTACGTGAACATTGGATATGTTTTTGCTGCAAATCATGGAGCATTTTGGTTCCATTTTCCAGTTACTGGCAAGCAAGGCAAGCGGACTGTGAAGATGAATGATTTTCTTAAAGAGAATCTAATAGGCACTTTACCTATTGGACAGGATATCACAACAGAATCTGCTGGAGAGAGCTGCTCAAGAGAGTCCAGGTCAGGACAGAGCAGTGCTAGTGATGGCTCTGTACAGAGCTCCAGGACCTCTGGTTAACAGCCTGCAAAGAAGAAACTTAAATTGGGAACAAAGAAAAATAAAGATGATTTCTTGATATATGGTTTTGTCAATTGTGCCAATCCAAATAAGGATGCAAAGCCCATGCGTGTTATATGCAGGGAAGTACTGGTAAATGAGAGGAGACGTTTCAAATTTTGAAAGAGAAGTGGTGGGTGAACAATTCCTTTCGCAGTTGAGACCCCAGAGTCAGTTATTAACTTAGAGCTGACTCCAAATTAAAAGACTACGCTGCTGTACCTGACCTGTGATAGCACATTAAAAACATGCCAAAAGCCCATGACGCTGTCAGCATTTTGGTGTAGCATCTCTGCTGAGTAAAACAAGCATTTTGTTGCTATTGCATTTCACTTCGACTTACATGTGCGAGGTTGGATTTTTTCCGTTTTCATAAAGATGAAGACGGCACAAAGGATGTGACTGAAGTCTGCATCTGACATGCGCATTGCCCTCTCCTCCTCTGAACGTGACTGGAGTGAGATCATGAGGACAAAGCAGGCTCCAATTTTGCATTGAAGAACATGGCGTGTGTTGGTTGGCATGGGTCCCAAATGTCGGCCGGTTGGCAACAGTGGGTCCGGGGAAAAAAAGTTTGGAAAACACTGATATAGAGCATTGCTCCCTTCCCAAACTGCAACACTGAAAGTGACTGGGAGAAACACAAATGTTATTCTATCTTAACCAAACCGTTCAAAGTAATGCACATTTCAACATCCCTTTCGGGTTTCGAAGGAGGATCGACACTTTGGACCTGGAGGTGACCTGGCAGGTATTTTTCTCCCCCCTTGTCTGTTCTCCCACTCATTCTTTCTCTGAAAGTCACTATCATATGGTCTCTTTGACCAATTTGCCAGTTTCACCCTCCTGGGGCTGGGCAGAAGTCGCCCGTTCAGTTCCCTCTGCTTCAAAAGGCTCAGAATAAATAAATACATAAAATGACCATTCTTCACAGTTGACCCTAAATGTTCGGGTGCAGTCACACGGATCCCAATTGCAATAGAATTTCAACAGGCAATGTGTTTGTGTGTGTGTGTGAGAGAGAGAGACCCGCGCGGTTTCCAATGTAAATAAGACGAATTCTTCACAGCCTGCCCGACTGCTCAATGCAAACCCGTCCAGTTACATATTCTGCACGGGTTCAGACTAACTTCTGCTAACCAGGAGGGATAAATGAAGGACTTACTTGTTGCAATAGTCAGCAGGCACAGGTACAGCATTGAACCCATCTCCTCCGCGGACCTCCCCACGCTGTTCTGCCTCGGGACCGGAGTCTTTCAAATCATCAATGTGTCTTTTTTTTTAAAAAAGTGTCAATAGTTAACAACCTCTGGTCAGGATCAGGAGCTGATAAGAGGACGGATTTAGCAGAGCGTCTGAGAGAGGTAAGGGAAAAGGAGGTTCAATTGCTTGGGAGCTGTCCGCGGTGCTGAATCCGGTCCAGGAAGGGCAAGGCTGGATGGAGGGAGGCGTCGCTCAACCGCAGGCTGCGGCACTGTGTTCAGGATATAGCAGCCAGGCGAGATACACAGAGCCGCTCCGGGTAAAGAACTAGTCCCGTGTCAGCAGGCAACTCAACGACAGCTCTGCCTCGGAGCTAATAAACATCGCCAGCTCCGTATCAAGTTACATATCTTATGTTGCTGCGCCTACAACTCTTGAACATTGTCCAATACCAGATGTACCACAATAGCTCAGTGTGTGTATTCGTGTATTGGACTATATAGAATCAGACATCACACGAGGAGACCATTCGGCCCATGGTGCCCCTGCCAGCTCTTTGAAGAAGCTATCCAATTCGTCTAACCCTTTTCCCCACAGCCCTCCATATTTCTCCCAACAAGCTAGACCTCTACCAAATACTAGTCTAATAATATTTTTTAATAATCTTTATTATCACAAGTAGGCTTACATTAACACTGCAATGAAGTTGCTGTGAAAATCACCTAGTCGCCACGCTCCGGCGCCTGTGCGGGTACACAGAGGGAGAATTCAGAATGTCCAAATTACCTAACAAGCACTTCTTTCGGGACTTATGGGAGGAAACCGGAGCACCCGGAGGAAACCCACGCAGACACTGGGAAAAAGTTCATACTCCGCACAGTCACCAAGCTGGGAGTCGAACCTGGGACCCTAGCGCTGTGAAGCCACAGTGCTAACCACTGTGCTATTGTGCTGCCCTTGTCTACAAATCAGGAACAATGTTGGCAGAGAACGATTAACACATTTGCAGGCCATTACTATTTCAACGGTGATTCCTTTAACATTTCATGCCTATGTTCTGAGGATAGTTGTGTTAGACTTATTGTTCATAGATCATAGAATTTACAGTGCAGAAGGAGGCTATTCAGCCCATCGAGTCTGCCCCGGCCCTTGGAAAGAGCACCCTACCCAAGCCCACACCTTCACCCTATCCCTGGCACTATATAATACAAAAAGGGAAATAGTGCAGATGCTGGAAATCTGATGGATGAACAGAAAGTGGCAGAAATACTCTACGGATCAGGTAGACAGAATCACAGACTAGCAATGTTAACTTTGTAACTGCTGAGTATTTTCTGTTTGTATATTTCATTCACCTTCTGGTGGGCTAGTGAAAACTTACTGACTGTAAAATAGGACTTAGGCTCAACATTGAAACACCTTATTGATCAAAGATGGCTATATACCTGGGTATATCGGAACTGTAGTATGTCATTTTGCCCCTTTCTGTTTTTCATTTGAAGGATGTGCGTATTACTGCCTAATCCAGCATTTATTGCCCATTGCCCTAATTGCCCTTGAGAAGGTGGTGGGGAGCCTCCTTGAACTGCTGTAGTCCCTGTGGTGTAGGTCCACCCCAGTGTGCTGTTAGGGAGGGAGTTCCAGGATTTTGATCCTGTGACAGAGAAGGAATGGTGATAGATTTCCAAATCAGGATGGTCAGTGACTTGGAGGATCATTTTGAGGTGGTGGTGTTCCCCATGCATCTGCTGCCCTTGTCCTTTTAGATGGTAGTGGTTGTGGGTTTGGAAGGTGCTGCTCATGACCACTTTGGTAAGTTCAATGAGATCATGGCTTATTTGCAACCTAACTCCCTCTACCTTTCTGCCACTGTCAGCACCTTCCATAGTCCCTCGCACTGCCAAGAACATTTCCTGTGTCATCTTCGTTGCAATCTCCTCTCTCCCACCAATCACTGGCTTTCTACTTTGCTCCACCCTCTCTTATACATTTCTCCCTCTCTTTCACTCTGAAGAAGAGCCATACAGACCCGAAACGTTAACTCTGTTTCTCTCTCCACAGATGCTGCCAGATCTGTTGAATTTTTCCAGCATTTTCTGTTTTTATTTCAGATGTCCAGCATCTGCAGCATTTTGCTTTTATAAAATATATCTTCATTTCCCCTGTATCCCTTAATACCTTTGGCTAATGAAAATTTATCAATCTCGGTTTTATAGTTAACAATTAATCAATTGCCCTTTGCGGAAGAATGTCCTAATTTCCCTCCAAAAAGATCTGGCTGTAATTTATTTTTTTATAAATTTAGAGTACCCAAAAAATTTTTCCAATTAAGGGGCAATTTAGCGTGGCCAATCCGCCTACCCTGCACATCTTTGTGTTATGGGGGTGAAACCCACGCAGACACGGGGAGAATGTGCCGGCTGTAATTTTTGACTGTGCTTCCCAGCCCCAGTCCCCAGCTAACAGAATTGTTTCTCCCAATCAACTGTATCTGTTTTCTTTGGTACCTTGAAAACTTGTTCAAATAACCGCTTAACCTACTTAAAATAAAAGCCAGGTTCTCCGCACCTCTCTCAGTGAAGGTCTTGGACTCAGAGTGAAACTGGTCAGCGTGAAATAAACTTTTCCTGGTCGGCAGCATGATCTGAACTGTTAGATGGCCTCCCTTTTCATTTATAGTCCTCTGAATCTGTTTCACACTGAGTTGGCTGAAATGGGTGGATCTGGAATCTTTGCTTAATGACTTTCACAAGAATGTTTTAAAGAGTTTCATTGAGTTGACTGCCCCCAGTCACACTTACAGACACACTGAAACAAATGCAAGATGGTACATGATGACAAGAAGCAGAACCATTTGACTTTGTGAGATGGAACACTAGGTTTGCAAGAGCTTGATGCACGATGACATTTCAACTATTCGTGTCAGCTATCCTGGTCAATGCAGACAGTAATGGATCGGTTTGTATTCCAGATTAAATTTCTTTGGAGTTTTGGTCAGCTAGTCCAGACCTCACTACAAAACCGCCACGTCCTTCAGTAAGTTACAGTTATGCATCAGAGAGATCCCGATTCGGGGTCTGTAGATAACGGGTAAGTCTCAACCGCTTCACTGTCGCTGGCTCAAAATCTTGAAACTCCCTCCCGAACAGCGCTGTGGGTGTACCTACACCACATGGACTGTAGCGGTTCAAGAAGGCAGCTCACCACCACCTTCTCGAGGATAATTAGGGGTGGGCAATAAATGCTGGGCCTAGCCACAGGGGCGGATCTACTATGAAACTAATGAAGCTTAAACTTCAGGGCCCCTAATCCCGGAGGGGCCCCAGAAGAGACTTTAGTCCACATTGCTTAAAAATTTTGGGTCTACTGTATGAGAAGAGGTTTTTAAAAAATAATAATATTAATAATATAGTGTAATTCAATACAAAATAATAGTTAAAATAAAAATTAAAAGGTTATTTAAGTATCATGTAGGCTAGCCGTAAACGAAAAAACGTTCAAATTAAGGATGTTTCATTCTAAATATATTAAATATAAAATAATTATAAATAATTTAAAACACTAATAACAGTTATGACAGAAATACAAACAGTAGATGACGCGTCGTAACAAAAAAGACGGAGCCGTTGAAAAGGCATTCACAATGCTAACGTGAATTTTCAACGTGATAGCACTCGTGATAGCGATCTAGACAAGAATTTTTTTCAATAAAGTGTTCATAAGGATACAATATTTTAATTACCCCTACTCAAAAATAAATGTTATATTTAGAAAAGTGACTATGTTGCTAGAAAAAAACAGAAAAGAGTATTTTGTAAAATGTGCTTCATGTAGTATGTGTCATAGGTGTCTAAAATAAAAGATTATATTGACTGTGGTCTTTTCTATGTTTGATTTCATCATTCTATGATGCATCATGCATGTATATAACATTTCCCTAATTTTCCTCCCCCATAACTCGAAGATTATAAGGCATAGGAATTTTTTATTCACACCAGTGACATTGACATGTGAGATAATCCAGTACAGCAATTTTAATCAAAATCTGAGATGTAATGGTTAAATTTTTAAAAAATTTGTGGTGATCTGTCGTGGAACAACCCCATTGAAGAAGATAACAGTAGTGCCCCAAACCTCATTGCTGGTTGCGAAGGGGCCCCCATAACAGTTCAAACTTCAGGGCCCCAGAAATGTAGGTCTGCCACTGCCTAGCCAGCGATACCCAAATCCCATGAAAGAATAAAACATAAAACTATTTCACAATACGGTGGCTTGGAAAAGGATTTGATACAGCTATGTGATAAGTTATGTGATAAAGAGAACCGAGGCTAGGTCGCAATCTGTTTTCATCCACTATCTCCAATTTTATTCAGGTATCACAAGAAAGCAGTAAGAAGTAGGGGTGTCAGCCCTGGCTCAGTCAGTAACCCTCTAAGTCAGAAGGTCATGCGTTTAATTTCTAGTCTGGAGTCTTGAGCGAAAATCCAGACTGATAATTCAGTACAATTTTGCGGGTGTGTAAGTAAAGACGCCGTAGTCCCAGATGACCATAGTCTACTTTCCCCTTTGAGGGAGGGGGGGGAGGGGGGCGAGCTGACTGGTGATGATTTAACCTGAGGGTCACCACACCTCAGGCGAGGGGCAAAGTTGAGAAGGCGGGGCCGTCGTGAATAACCTCAGCCAGGTACCTGAGCCTACCGCTGAGGGAGTGCTGAACTGTTGGAGGTGCAGTCCTCCAGATGAGCTGTTGTTTCTGGTCTTTGTGAATGATCCCTTGGTACTATTCAAAAAAGAGTAATGATTCTCCCTGGCGTCCTGGACAATATTTAGCCTTCAACAACAGTAAGTTCACTTCTTTTGTTCGTTACTGACTGTAAAGTGCTTGAAGACACTCTGACATCATTAAGTGCAACTTCTTTTATTTCTTCAAACAGGAAAAGAAGATTCAGAGGTCTCCCTCAACCTTAGCCTGGATCCCACTGAGGACAATTGTACAGCTTCCAATGCACCATTTAAATGGAAATGGTTCAGGCCCAGTAGGGAATTCTAGAAATCCTTCCTCAGCTGAGTTTAGCAAATCCAGAACAAGCCAGGGCCCGACCACTGAACGTACTTCAATATTACAGAAAAGCTAACCCATTAGTTACTGAGACAACGAGGAGGCCCCCACACTTCTCGGAAGGGCTGGATATGACTCATCTCCCACGTAGCCTGCTGAGGGAAGTAGTTTTGTGTTATTAATAACAGTGAGAGTGGTGAGTGAAATGTGTCATCCACCTGATAAATATATTGAGCAACCAGACTACTGGCGCTCCGATGAGATTATAACCCTCATTCATTTTGTGGCTGATTGGATTGCTCAGGCATCTGGTTATTGTACACAACACATACGACTCAATTCAAAATATATCCACAGACCTTAGTAAAACAAAAATCTTTGATCTGTATGCACGGCATCGATTATTCCAAATACTCTGAGCCCATTTCACCTGAGGATACACTCTCTCAACTCACTGTCCACAATATCTAGGGAGGCCAATTGGTAGGATAGGGGCGGCACGGTGGCACAGTGGTTAGCACTGTTGCTGCAGTAACTTCATTGAAGTCTACTCGTGACGATAAGCGATTTTCATTTCATTTCATTTCACAGCGCCTGGGTCCCAGGTCCAAATCTGGCCTTGGGTGACTGTCTGTGTGGAGTTTGCACCTTCTCCCCGCGCCTGCGTGGGTTCCCTCCAAGAGCTCCGGTTTCCTCCCACAGTCGTGGGTTAGGTGGATTGGCTACACAAAATAGCCCCTTAGTGTCAAAAAGGTTAGGTGGGGTTATTGGGTTGCGGGATAGGGTGGAGGCGGGGTTTAAGTAGGGTGCTCTTTCCAGGGTCCGGTGCAGACTCGATGAACCGAATGGCCTCCTTATGCATTATAAATTCTATGATTCTATCAGTTCCATATTATAAACTATTCCGTGGCATTGTACACAGAGTCCTGACCAAGAGATCTTTTCAGGTAATTTTGGGGTTAGATGGGTGAATTGGACCTGAGCTCACAGGTGTAATTAAACCTTCATTTTAATGTCAGTAATCCATTCTTTAGTTTTATATTTTCATTATACAACTCTATGGCCACATTTATAATGAAAATAGCTTTTAGACACGGAGATTAATATAGCATCGAAGGAGGTTATTCAACTCATCATGAAGGAGCTACTCAATGTAAATAGCCTTTTGAAAGTTTTACAACCTGCTTCATTTGCCTTTCCAGGTACAGGATTCCAGATCCAAATAACTTACTGTTACCATGTGTAAACTAGTAATATTGTAATAACAACCTCCCACCGATGGTTATGAGGGCTTGTGGCACAGTGGTTGCCATCTCTATCTCTGAGCCAGAAGCTCAGGATTTGAGTCCCACCTCAGGGACTTGATGGCCAAGGAAGGTGTGGTCATAGTGCGGCCAACAGGTTGAGTATCAAATCAACCTGTTGCCCGGTAGCACAGTGGTTAGCACTGTTGCTTCACAGCGCCAGCGTCCCAAGTTTGATTCCCGGTTTGGGTCACTGTCTGTGCGGAGTCAGCACGTTCTCCCCGTGTCTGCGTGGGTTTCCTCCGGGTGCTCCGGTTTCTGCCCATAAACCTTGAAAGATGTGCTTGTTAGGTGAATTGGACATTCTGAATTCTCCCTCTGTGTACCCGAACAGGCGCTGGAATGTGGCGACTAGGGGCTTTTCACAGTAACTTCATTGCAGTGTTACTGTAAGCCTACTTGTGACACTAATAAAGATTATATTTATATTACCAAATTCTTCCAACACACGCCGAATGGCTGGCGGTAAGCGCAGGAGAGATTCCTGTGGCTGGATTCTCCGCCCCAGCCGCGCCACATTTCTGTTCCACCCCACCGGCGGGATGCTCCGTTATGCTGGCTGGTCAATGGGGTTTCCCATTGTGGGGCAGCCCCACGCATTGGGAAACCCCTGGGCTGCCGGCAAAACGGAGCATCCCGCCGGCGGAGAATGTCAGAATTGGTCAGTCATGCCTGATGTGGGAACGGCACTCCTCAAACTATAAACCTCTGGCGACAGGGTAGTGACCTGTTTCAGGAAAAGCCAGCTGCGGAAACAGATGACAGTCTGCTTTATGAACAACTAGGCGTGGGAAGAGAAGCAACAACTGCAGCACCTCCACTGGTCAAAGCATGTAATTGCAGTGTGACTGTTTACATCGGGGGTTTCCATCATAAATCTAAACATGGGGATTTAGCATGGAAAACATTGACAGTAAATAGATGCAGATTTAAAATGTAACATTACGGCAGCACAGTGGCGCAGTGGTTAGCCCTTCAGCCTCACAGCGCCGAGGTCCCAGGTTCGATCCCGGATCTGGGTCACTGTCCGTGTGGAGTTTGCACATTCTCCCCGTGTCTGCGTGGGTTTCGCCCCCACAACCCAAAGATGTGCAGGGTAGGTGGATCAGTCACGCTAAATTGCCCCTTAATTGGAAAAATTGAATTGGGTACACTAAATTTATTTTTTAAAAATGTAACATTACTAAAGTTGAACCATGAACTTAAAAAAAACTGGCTTAATTCCCCCAAAATATAGTGGGGGGAAAATCAGACAAATGCACTCGTTTTTTTCTTATGGGTTGACTTCAGAGGCAGAGCTAAGCAATTTCACTTGAAACTCACACGAAAGCAGAAAGATGTTTCTGGAATCCCACAAGCAGAATTTCATGACTGTGATTCAATTAGTGTAATTCTGCTGAATGTAATATTCAGCACCCATTTCCAGGCCAGTGGTTGCTAACGTCTTGCCAATTACTTTGCAGGGTAATTAACTCCTGTTTTTACAGGGACAGCAGTTACTCCTACAAATTGCCTTTATCGAGAAAAACTGCAGTCCAGGGGCAATTCCAAGGTTGAAAGAGGTAAAGGAGTAAAAGGGGCAATTAATAGTGGATAAATGATACCAAGCCTGGATTTTAAGAGCTGTGGATTATTTAAATGACTTCGCAGTCAAGGAATTACCATTGCGCCATACCAGCCTCCCCGAACAGGCGCCGGAATGTGGCGACTAGGGGCTTTTCACAGTAACTTCATTGAAGTCTACTCGTGACAATAAAGCGATTTTCTTTTTTTTTTCATTTTCGAATTGTCGTAGTGGAGGTTTTAGTGGAGTGGCTGGTTTAGCTAGGGGCTGGTTTAGCTCACTGGCTAAATCGCTGGCTTTTAAAGCAGACCAAGGCAGGCCAGCAGCACGGTTCGATTCCCGTACCAGCCTCCCCGGACAGGTGCCGGAATGTGGCGACTAGGGGCTTTCCACAGTAACTTCATTGAAGCCTACTTGTGACAATAAGCGATTTGCATTTCATTTTACAGTGGTTCGTGCCCCTATATCTAAACTGGAAGCTCCAGGTTGGAGTCCGACTCCAGGGCCAGGCTTTTACAGCCCCCTCCTGACTGACGGGATATTTCAGTCCTGCCAAAGTGGACGGCAATTTAAATGGCTTGCCCCGTCCGCGAGGGGGAGTCATGCTGTGGTGGGGCCACGAAATCCTGGCCCAGGATTTGATGGTTAAGGAAGGCAGGTTCATAATGTGGCCAAACAGGTTGTTTATCAACCGGTAAATCTTTCCAATGTGCCTATGGCAGGTGATAGGAGTGGGAAAGACTCCTGGTCAGTGATGCTTGATGGTGTCCTACACTTACTACATACCAAAATTGCCCCTTAGTTTTCTGTACTCAATGGAATATAAGTCTAGTCTTCAATACCAGGGCAGCACTCTAGAAGGATGGAGCTGTCTACCTCCGTTTTATACAGTGGTATACATATGAAAGATATATTTTAGCTGTAGATTTCTTGAATTAAAAGAACTGTACCAAACTGTTCAAAGGGAGGGGGCCTTTGGATAGAAGGACATCTGCTCCTTTGAGAGCTGGTGGACACCCACAGGGATGGACTTTCTCTTTAAAACCCGGCCAACTATTTGACGGAGGCAACAACTGTGCACAGCACTGATTGACTCCCTGAAGGCATGGCCATCTGCTTAAAAGAAAGACTGTACCATCTGCTGGGCCCAAAGGAGTTCCAATGCACGAGGGGCAACTTGCCCATTGATGTTTAAATGCCGTAATGGCACCTGTCTGCAGAGTCTCTGTTTGGTCGTAAAGCAAAATGTTATACTCCAGCCCGAATTCGAGAAATTGTCAACAGCATCAGCATCATCTAAACTCGCTTGGAATCCTTTGAGCCAATAGATGCTAGGTGTTGAAAATGGTTCACAGAGTGAAAAAGGCCCCTCCGCTCCCCCCCGCCCCCCCACCACCACCACCACCCTCCATCATCTGCATTCTTCACCAAATCATCGAGAAAGGTGATTTGTTCGGAAGAGGATATTCATCCTGTTGCCCCCGTCGACACATCATCTCCCTCAGAAACCACCATCACAAGGAAGTTAAACCCTGGATTACAGAGTCAGTACAGATGTGAAGTTACGTTAACCCCAGGGTTTAAAGAGTCAATGCAGATGTGAAATGCTACCCCAAGCTTATCAGAGTGAAAAGCCCGACAGTTTTGCTAAAGTAGCACTGAACTGGTTAAATGTGATGTGAGAAAACACATTTTCACCCAGCGAGCGTTTAATAATAATAATAATAATAATCGCCTATTGCCACAAGTCGGCTTCAATGAAGTTACTGTCAAAAGCCCCTAGTCGCCACATTCCGGCGCCTGTGCGGGGAGGCTGGTACAGGAATTAAACCCACGCTGCTGGCTTTGCTCTGCATTACAAGCCAGCTGTTTAGCCCACTGCGCTAAACCAGCCCCTTTGAGGTCTGGAATGCACGGCCTGGAAGTGTGGTGGAGGCAGATTCAATCGAGACTTTCAAGAGGGTGTTAGATGATTATTTCAATAGAAACAATGTGCAGGGGTGAAAGGCAGGGGAACGGCACTATGTCACGATACTCGTTAGGAGAGATGGTACAGAGACGATGGGCCGAATGTGCCATAACAATTCTGTGATAATGAACAACTCTTTTTTAATAAATTTAGAATACCCAATCATTTTTTTCCAATTAAAGGACAATTTAGTATGGCCAGTCCACCTACCCTGCACATCATTTGGGTTGTGGGGGTGAAACCCACGCTTACATGGGGAGAATGTGCAAACTCCACACGGACAGTGACCCAGGGCTGGCATCGAACCTGGGACCTCGGTGCCGTGAGGCAGCAGTGTTAGCCACTGCGCTACCGTGCCACCCTAGAATGGACAACTCAACTTATTTACTCAACTTATTTACCCTATCCCAGAACTCCAAGTGTTAAGACATTCTTTACGATGTGGAGATGCCGGCGTTGGACTGGGGTGAGCACAGTAAGAAGTCTTACAACACCAGGTTAAAGTCCAACAGGTTTGTTTCAAACACTAGCTTTCGGAGCACTGATTCACCTGAGGAAGGAGCAGTGCTCCGAAAGCTAGTGTTTGAAACAAACATGTTGGACTTTAACCTGGTGTTGTAAGACTTCTTACTGCGACATTCTTTATGTCATTTCTCTTCATCTTAACATTCTAAAACAGCAACTTGCAATTAGATAGCACCTGTAAAGTAGCAACATTATCAAACAAAATTTGACATCGAGACGCACAAGTGACATTAGGACTGGTACCCAAAACCTTGGTCAAAGTGGTAGATGCTAAGGAATGTCTTAAAGGAGGAGGGAAGAGAGAGAAATAGAGAGGTTTCGGAGAGACTGCAGACACAGAACTTCAGCAGTAGAAGGCACGGCTGCCAATGGTGGAGCGATGGTACCCAGGGCTGTGCAAAGGACAAGCATCAGAGCAGTGCAGAGATCCTGGAGATCTGAACCTGCGGTTCCTTGTTCGATTGTTCCAACCTTCCTTGAATTGCAGCACCTCAGCAATTATACGTGTGCGTAAGTGTGAATGTTAGGCAGTGAGCGGTAAAACAAGTGTAGGGAGAAGCAGCTCGAATAAACAGCTGTGTTTACAATTGATAAAAACATCTGCTGCATTTTTAAGCACGGCATTTCTGCTCTGTCAATGAATCAGCAGCAAAACTGATTTAAAACCTCTCTTGCCGATCTGTGCAACTTTGTGAGACTTTGTTCTAGCCTATTAGACAACCTGACGGGGGCACACAGCAAGGAAAGGAAAGCCCACAAAGGAAAGAAAGTGGCAGAAGGAAAACAAACTTGCAGGCATCCAATAGGGGTAAGGAATGGACAGGGAACAAAAACCTGCAGTTACTGAAGCTGGGAGATCTATTAAAATAAGGGATCTAATGTAAAGAGTACCCAGAAGAGGCAGCACATAAGCAGCGCCTTGGCAATTCCGAGGTTCTGATTTGATAAATAATTAGCTGGAACCATTTGCCCCATTGTGAGCAGATACTCAACGCTAAGCCAAGGCAGAAGGACCACTGTGGGTGTGTCTACACCGACAGGGCAGGAGCGGTTTAAGAAGGGGGATCACCACCACTTTCTGAAGGGCAATGAGGGCTGGGCAATGGATACTGGCCTGGTCAGAAATGCTCACATGCCACATTTTTTTATGGAAAGCGGTCCGGATAATTTATGATGAACTTGACATTCACTGTTC
Organism: Scyliorhinus canicula; assembly: GCF_902713615.1. Lineage (NCBI taxonomy): Eukaryota > Metazoa > Chordata > Chondrichthyes > Carcharhiniformes > Scyliorhinidae > Scyliorhinus > Scyliorhinus canicula. The sequence continues at coordinate 5,771,214 of NC_052169.1, read as the reverse complement.
CTCGGCAATGTATCTTGGCACAGACCCAGATAGGAAATTGTGCCTGACCTTTCCAACATCCCTGAATTTAATCGCATTACCATTGGCTGTTCCTACAGCTGCCAAAGCCCTAAGCTCTGGAATTCTATTCCCGACACTCTATCCTCCTCTTGGGGCACTTGTTTTACTAGCCTTTTGGCCATCTGCCTTAATATCTCTTTATGTGGTTCAGTGTCATATTCTGTTTGATAATGCTCTTGTGAAGCACTTTGGGATGATTTAGCGTGTCAAACAATAGGAATACTAATTAATATAATTGCTGAAGGACTTCACTTTTGAGCTGCACTCTCACTTACCTTCATTGAGACTAACTTGCCAAATGTCCTTCCTCTAGACCTCTACAGATGTGCCAGAAAGATGAAGAGCATTCATGTTCATCTGTACTGTTTGTTGATTTCAACCAGGGGTGGAGATGGTGGGGGAGGCGGGGGTTGGTAGGGTTGTCCTCGGTCCCACTGAGCTGGTACGGGTGAAATGGAATCAGTCAAGCTTTCTCTCCTGGCCCACGATTCCTTCCTTCCTGTTTCTTTTTATCCTCCTCCCGCTCCTCCTCTGAAGTTCGGAGGGAGGGAGGAGGGGGTGATCTTGGAAATGAACAGGGGCTATGCTCAGTTGGAGGGATTAGCTCAGTCATGGATGTGTCTCAAACAGGACCCACCACAAGCAACATTCTTTGTGACTGAGATTGTTACCAGTGCGAAGTGCCGATTATATGAGCACCTGGCCTTAACCTTGTTCATTGCTCAGTGTCTAATTTATTTTCTCTATTGCTGCATAACAAGTGATTGTGATAACATCCATGATAAAATTCATACAATGATAATGGTTTGAAAGCTATAATTCACAATAATGGATGTTGAAGGGTGCCCCGTCATGACAAAAGATGTTAATGTAATCGTGCAGTGCAGTAATTCACAATGGTAATCACTGCACTGGCATCACTGACCTCAGCCTCTTAACGAGACTGCGTTTCTCTTCTTATTCAATCAGAAAGAAGCTCCAGCCATTTCCAGTGATCCATTCCGGAATAATCTTTTAACAAGGCAGCGTAAATTAAATGTAACGAAAACAGGTAAATGGCCTTGCTTTGTCCGCCAGCTTCTTCCCAGCCTTTGCCAGTGTGGAGCTGCGCCTGACAACCTTTACCTGCATCTTTCCCAAGGTGTTAACTTATCCAAGTCAGCCTAGACAGCGAGTGTTTCCCAATTGCTCCCATTAAGCGTCATTCAGGTGAAATCTGCAGTTGAAATTTCCCCCTTGCTGCAAAGATTCACTCGATTGGTTCCTATCATGTGGGTTGTCCTATGGCATGTCAACTGGGCCTATATTCTGAGGAGACGAAGTGTGGGTGGTTGAAGCACACACCATTCTGAAGGGGTTTGATACGGTGGACGCAGAGAAATTGTTTCCCTGCACGAGGAATCTAAAACACGGGGCACAGCATCAGGATAAGGGGCTGAATCATATAGGACTGAGATGAAGAGAAAGGTCTTCACGTAAAAATCTTTGGAATTCGCTACCCCAGAGGGATGATGGTGCTCCATTGCTGAATATATTTAAGGCCCTCAGGGAATCAAGGGGTACAGGGAATGGGTGGGCAAGTGGCATTCAGGGCCAAAAGCACCCATAACCATACTGAATGGTGAAGTAGGCTAAGGGGCCACGCAGTCTACTACCTGCTCCTGTGTCTTATGTTCTTTAAGCCCTGGGGATCTGTGCCAAATTGTAACAGGTTGAATACTGACACAACGGGTACAAAACACTGAAAGGAGCTACAAGGTTGATGGTAGCAGTGAATATGCCATTTTAAAGCCAGCACGGTGGCGCAGTGGTTAGCATTGCTGCCTCACAGCGCTGAGGTCCCAGGTTCGATCCCGGCTCTGGGTCACTGTCCGTGTGGAGTTTGCACATTCTCCCCGTGTTTGCGTAGGTTTCGCCCCCACAACCCAAAGATGTGCAGGGTAGGTGGGTTGGCCACGCTAAATTGCCCCTAAATTGGAAAAAATGAATTGGGTACTCTAAATTTATTTTAGCTTTCGTATTCCTTGATTAGGTAGCTGCTCTTCGGCAGTTTTTGGGTGAATAGCAAATGATGTGTTCAGTGATGCGCCACATGGTCAAATAGCCAACTGGCCTCATGGGATTGACAGGAAAGAATAAAAAGGTTCTAACTGTATTTGATGGGGACAGTGTAGAGGGAGCTTTATTCTGTATCTAACCCCGTGCTGTACCTGTCCTGGGAGTGTTTGATGGGGACAGTGTAGAGGGAGCTTTACTCTGTATCTAACCCCATGCTGTACCTGTCCTGGGAGTGTTTGATGGGGACAGTGTAGAGGGAGCTTTACTCTGTATCTAACCCCGTGCTGTACCTGTCCTGGGAGTGTTTGATGGGGACAGTGTAGAGAGAGCTTTACTCTGTATCTAACCCCGTGCTGTACCTGTCCTGGGAGTGTTTGATGGGGACAGTGTAGAGGGAGCTTTACTCTGTATCTAACCCCATGCTGTACCTGTCCTGGGAGTGTTTGATGGGGACAGTGTAGAGGGAGCTTTACTCTGTATCTAACCCCGTGCTGTACCTGTCCTGGGAGTGTTTGATGGGGACAGTATAGAGGGAGCTTTACTCTGTATCTAACCCCGTGCTCTCCCTGTCCTGGGAGTGTTTGATGGGGACAGTGTAGAGGGAGCTTTACTCTGTATCTAACCCCGTGCTGTACCTGTCCTGGGAGTGTTTGATGGGGACAGTGTAAAGGGAGCTTTACTCTGTATCTAACCTCATGCTGTACCTGTCCTGGGAGCGTTTGATGGGGACAATGTAGAGGGAGCTTTACTCTGTATCTAACCCCGTGCTGTACCTGTCCTGGGAGTGTTTGATGGGGACAGTGTAGAGGGAGCTTTACTCTGTATCTAACCCCATGCTGTACCTGTCCTGGGAGTGTTTGATGGGGACAGTGTAGAGGGAGCTTTACTCTGTATCTAACCCCGTGGTGCACCTGTCCTGGGAGAGTTTGATGGTAACAGTGTAGAGGGAGCTTTACTCTGTATCTAATCCCGTGCTGTACCTGTCTTGGGAGTGTTTGATGGGGACAGTGTAGAGGGAGCTTTACTCTGTATCTAACCCCATGGTGCACCTATCCTGGGAGAGTTTGATGGGGACAGTGTAGAGAGAGCTTTACTCTGTATCTAACCCCATGCTGTACCTGTCCTGGGAGTGTTTGATGGGGACAGTGTAGAGGGAGCTTTACTCTGTATCTAACCCCGTGGTGCACCTGTCCTGGGAGTGTTTGATGGTAACAGTGTAGAGGGAGCTTTACTCTGTATCTAATCCCGTGCTGTACCTGTCCTGGGAGTGTTTGATGGGACAGTGTATAGGGAGCTTTACTCTGTGTCTAACCCCATGCTGTACCTGTCCTGGGAGTGTTTGATGGGGACAGTGTATTGGAAGCTTTACTCTGTATCTAACCCCGTGCTGTACCTGTCCTGGGAGTGTTTGATGGGGACAGTGTAGAGGGAGCTTTACTCTGTATCTAACCTCATGCTGTACCTGTCCTGGGAGTGTTTGATGGGGACAGTGTAGAGCAGGGGTGGGCAAACTTTTCCGTGCAAGGGCCACATTCAGAAATTCACAATTCACAAAGGGCCGCATAGTATATTAAGTAAAATAATTACTTCACCCGGTTATGATTCTGGGCGCCTCATATAGAACATAGAACAGTACAGCACAGAACAGGCCCTTCGGCCCTCGACGTTGTGCCGAGCAATGATCACCCTACTCAAGTCAACGTATCCACCCTATACCAGTAAGTAACCCAACAGCCACCCCCCATTAACCTTAAAAAAAAATAAAATAAAAAAATAAAAATTTAAAAAAAAATTTTTTTTTTTTTAATGACTTGGTGGGCCGCAGAAATACCTTTGGCGGGCCGCATGCGGCCCGCGGGCCGTAGTTTGCCCACCCCTGGTGTAGAGGGAGCTTTACTCTGTATCTAACTCCGTGCTGTACCTGTCCTGGGAGTGTTTGATGGTGCACACGCTATTTACACAGCCCTTACTGGCTGACCTTTTGCACTGAGGTTACAGAGATCCCCCGCCCTAGCTGGGGATCCGACTGCTCATTGAAAAAAAATCATTCTCACCCCTTAGGCCCGGTACGGGCTGGTACGTTGTAAAAGGGATCTTGCATTTAAATAGCACCTTTAGGATGTCCCCAGCTGCTTTTCAACCATTGAAGAACTTTCTGACGATTAGTCACTTATGGGAAGTGTGGCAACCAATTTGTCCCACTGATTGGTTAATCTGTTTTTACTAGTGTCGGTTGAGGATTATTATTCACTTTACAGCGAAGCCCTTCACATGGAGAATGAGTTTCCCCAGTAATTACAGATTTCCTCACACATCACGTGATCTTCGTGCTAGTGGAGAACTCCATGTCCTTCTTCAAAGGTTGGGGAAGTGGTTAATAAGCGGCACGGTAGCACAGTGGTTAGCACTGTTGCTTCACAGCGCCAGGGTCTCAGGTTCGATTCCCGGCTCGGGTCACTGTCTGTGCGGAGTCTGCACGTTCTCCCCGTGTCTGCGTGGGTTTCCTCCGGGTGCTCCGGTTTCCTCCCACAAGTCCCGAAAGACGTGTTTGTTAGGTGAATTGGACATTCTGAATTCTCCCTCTGTGTACCCGAACAGGCGCCGGAATGTGGCGACTAGGGGAGTTTCACAATAACTTCATTGCAGTGTTAATGTACACCTACTTGTGAGAATAATAGGGATTGTTATTATTATATGGAATCCTGGGCTTTATAAATCAGGCATCGGGAACAAAAGCAAGGTCGGTCCGATGCACTTTTACAGAACACTGGTTCGGCCTCACATTGCGTCCAGTTCCGGGCAACGCACTTGAGGAAGGAGGTGATGGAATCAGAGAGGGTGCAGAGGGGATTGACGAGAATGATTCCAGGGATGAAGGACTCCAGTTATGTGGGTGATTGGATTATTGTCTGAAGAGAGAAAACTGCGGGGTTTTCTGCACAGACATTCTTTGTTGTAGCCATTCCATTTTTCTTTTAAGTGTATCTTCACACCCACACTGTGTTTTTACCCTTTTGGGGCGGAGTGGGGGAAGGATCCCCGAGCTGATTATCAGTCCGTTGAACCACTTGGAAGACTTTGTCCATGGCCAATGAGTGCCAGTGCTGGACTGGAACCCGGTGTTGCTGGTCCAGCGTTAGGGATGATACCCACTGTTCCACAAGGATAATGGTCATGAGATCTTGCACACTCCCCAGAGAGGGCAGGTTTAGCACATTATCCGAAAGACAGGGCCTCTGATAATGCAGCACTCCCTTAGCACCGCACCTGGATTGTTGTGCTCAACTCTTTGAGTTCAAATCTTTTAAGCACAGCGGCAGGAATCATACCCACTGCATGTGTGATGAGCGAATTTGTCCCTGTGTATTTTGCAAAGCTGCAGAGTGCTTCTGGAATTCAATAATTGATGGCATAATGAAATTATTGAAAGGCAATTACTGCTCCAGCAACAGGATATAAATCTGGTTGAACCATCAAGTCACTTGATGGAGCCAAATAAGTTTTCACAAATCCCATTACAATGATACAGTCTATTTTTTAAAAAATTAATTTTACAGGATGTTGGCGTCGCCGGCTGGGCCCAGCATTTATTACCCATCCCTTGTTGCCCTTCAGAAGGTGGTGATGAACTGCTGCAGTCCCCGAGCTGTAGGTCCAGCCACGGTGCTGTTAGGCAGATGTTGGCGAGAGAATGGGTGGCAGAGCAGAGAAATACTGAAAGGCTGGATTTTACAACTGAGTCAGGACAATGGCATTTGGATGTTTGTGAACAAGGAATCCCAACAAATTAACGATATATTCCAGGGACCCTCTGTAAATATTGACATGACTGGTAGAAATGTGTACACACGAATGCACTCTATGTGTACACACTAATGCACTCTATGTGTACACACTAAGGCACTCTATGTGTAGGTGCTAATGTATTCTATGTGTAGGTGCTAATGCGCTCTATGTGTACGCACTAATGCACTCCATGTTTATGCACTTATGCACACTATGTGTACACACTAATGCAGTTCATGTGTATGCACGAATGCACTTTATGTGTATGCACTAATGCACTCCATGTGTATGCACCAATGCACTCTACGTGTATGCACTAATGCACTCCATGTGTATGCACTAATGCACTCTAAGTGCACGCACTAATGCACTCTATGTGTTCTCACTAATACTCTCTGTATAGGTGCTAATGCACTCCATGTGTATGCACTACTGCATTCCATGTGTACGCACTAATGCACTCCATGTGTTTGCACTAATGCACTCCATGTGTACACATTAAGGCACTCTATGAGCACACACTAAAGCACTCTATATGTACGCACTAATGCACTCTATGTGTACGCATTAATGCCCTCCATGTGTACAAATTAATGCGCTCCATGTGTACGCACTAATGCACTCCATATGTACTCTAATGCACTCCATGTGTTTGCAAAAATGCACTCCATGCATACACATTAATGTACTCTATGAGCATGCATTAATGCACTCTATATGTACGCACTAATGCACTCTATGTGTACCAATTAATACCCTCCATGTGTACGCACTAATGCACTCCATGTGTACCAATTAATGCACTCCATGTGTATGCACTAATGCACTCCATATGTACTCATTAATGCACTCCATGTGTACATATTAATGCACTCTATATGTACGCACTAATGCACTCTATATGTATGCATTAATACACTCCATGTGTATACACTAATGCACTCCATGTGTACGCACTAATGGACTCTCCATGTACACGCATTAATGTACTCCATGTATACGCATTAATGTATCCATTTTTATGCATTAATGCACACTACGCGTACACACTAATGCACTCCATGTGAATACACTAATGCACTCGATATGTGCGCACTAATGCACTACAGGTGTATTCAGTAATGCACTCCAGGGCCAGCACTGTGGCACAGTGGTTAGCACTGCTGCCTCACGGCGCCGAGGTCCCAGGTCCGACCCCAGCTCTGGGTCACTGTCCGTGTGGGGTTTGTACATTCTCCCCGTGTTTGCGTGGGTTTCGCCCCCACAACCCAAAAGATGTGCAGGGTAGGTGGATTGACCACGCTAAATTGCCCCTTAATTGGAAAAAATGAATTGGGTACTCTAAATTTTAAAAGAAGTAATGCACACCGTGTGTACACATTAATGTACTCCATGTGTACGCATTAATGTACTCCGTGTGTACACATTAATGTACTCCATGTGTACGCATTAATGTACTCCGTGTGTACACATTAATGTACTCCATGTGTACGCATTAATGTACTCCGTGTGTACACATTAATGTACTCCATGTGTACGCATTAATGTACTCCGTGTGTACACATTAATGTACTCCGTGTGTACACATTAATGTACTCCATGGGGTCTCCGAATTATCATGGGTGGAATTGTCCATTCCTGAGACTCAGTGTTGATGCTGACGCAGGATTCGTGGACTGCCATGACAGCAAAACTGGCACTGAACCTGGACCGAGTTCCGTACCCTTGGGGGGCTAACACCGGCGCTACATGGAATACAATCGATTCCAATGAAAAATGGTGCGGGATTTGCCGGGTCCGTGATTGACGCTCGGGAGGCTGATAAGCTGCAGCCGCAGATACACATTACACTCCCCACACGCACTCATCCCAGCCCCACACACATTACACTCCCCACACGCACTCATCCCAGCCGCACACACACATTACACTCCCCACACGCACTCATCCCAGCCGCACACACACATTACACTCCCCACACGCACTCATCCCAGCCCCACACACATTACACTCCCCACACACACTCATCCCAGCCACACACACACATTACACTCCCTACACACACTCACCCCAGCCGCACACACACATTACACTCCCCACACACACTCATCCCAGCCGCACACACACATTACATTCCCCACACGCACTCATCCCAGCCGCACACACACATTACACTCCCCACACGCACTCATCCCAGCCGCACACACACATTACACTCCCCACACACACTCATCCCAGCCGCACACACACATTACACTCCCCACACACACTCACCCCAGCCGCACACACACATTACACTCCCCACACACACTCATCCCAGCCCCACACACACATTACACTCCCCACACACACTCATCCCAGCCGCACACACACATTACACTCCACACACACACTCATCCCAGCCGCACACACATTACACTCCCCACACGCACTCATCCCAGCTGCACACACACATTACACTCCCCACACACACTCATCCCAGCCGCACACACACATTACACTCCACACACACACTCACCCCAGCAACACACACACATTACACTCCCCACACGCACTCATCCCAGCCACACACACACATTACATTCCCCACACACGCTCATCCCAGCCGCACACACACATTACACTCCCCACACGCACTCATCCCAGCCGCACACACACATTACACTCCCCACACGCACTCATCCCAGCCGCACACACACATTACACTCCCCACACACGCTCATCCCAGCCGCACACACACATTACGCTCCCCACACACACTCATCCCAGCCACACATACACATTACACTCCCCACACACGCTCATCCTAGCCGCACACACACATTACACTCCCCACACACGTTCATCCCAGCCGCACACACACATTACACTCCCCACACACACTCATCCCAGCCGCACGCACACACATTACACTCCCCACACGCACTCATCCCAGCTGCACACACACATTACGCTCCCCACACACACTCATCCCAGCCGCACACACATTACACTCCCCACACGCACTCATCCCAGCCGCACACACACATTACACTCCCCACACACACTCACCCCAGCCGCACACACACATTACACTCCCCACACACACTCATCCCAGCCGCACACACACATTACACTCCCCACACGGACTCATCCCAGCCGCACACACACATTACACTCCCCACACACACTCATCCCAGCCGCACACACACATTACACTCCCCACACGCACTCATCCCAGCCGCACACACACATTACACTCCCCACACACACTCATCCCAGCCGCACACACACATTACACATCCCACACACACTCATCCCAGCCGCGCACACACATTACACTCCCCACACGCACTCATCCCAGCCGCACACACACATTACACTCCCCACACACACTCATCCCAGCTGCACACACACATTACACTCCCCACATGCACTCATCCCAGCTGCACACACACATTACACTCCCCACACGCACTCATCCCAGCCGCACACACACATTACACTCCCCACACACACTCATCCCAGCCGCACACACATTACACTCCCCACACGCACTCATCCCAGCCTCACACACACATTACACTCCCCACACACACTCATCCCAGCCGCACACACACATTACACTCCCCACACACTCATCCCAGCCGCACACACACCCATTACACTCCCCACACGCACTCATCCCAGCCGCACACACACATTACACTCCCCACACACACTCATCCCAGCCGCACACACACCCATTACACTCCCCACACGCACTCATCCCAGCCGCACACACACATTACACTCCCCACACCCACTCATCCCAGCCGCACACACACATTACACTCCCCACACACACTCACCCCTGCCGCACACACACATTACACTCCCCACACACACTCACCCCAGCCGCACACACACATTACACTCCCCACACGCACTCATCCCAGCCGCACGCACACACATTACACTCCCCACACACACAGTCTTCCCAGCCAACAAGATGGCACTGGTTACGCTGGAGCGCGCCCATACAGATGAAGGGTTGGCTGGGGCCAGAGGGCACCCACAGTGGGGGGGGGGGGACACCTGTACGACCTGTAGCTCTGAGTTCACAGTGGGCTGCTAACGGTGTGCCCAGCTACGTGGCTGCCTTGCCAGCTGCGGCAATGGTGTTCCGTGCCCGTCCACCCCGACTCCACAGCCCACCTCCTGGCCACCTCCTGCTACTCCCCCCGACCCTGGCAGAAGCTCCCCCGGCCAGCGACACAACTGTCAGAAAACTTTCTGTCCCTCCTCTCTCTCCCTCAGCAGCCACGCTGCCTGTTTCACGGTTTTTAAAGGCACAAGTGAACCTCGCGGCCGGGAATTGCTCTGGTGGAGGTGGTGAATCGCGGAGGCCCCCGGAGAATACCGGGTCGGGCACACTAATGATATGCAAACGGTGTTTACTGTACGTGCGTTGCGGACCGCTTTGATGCCGCTGTCGAGGTGACGGGGATTTGTGATATGGTCCCAAATCGACACCCGCCACGGATTTGCTGTCCTGATGCAGCTTCACTTGGATCATTGTTTTTCCAAATGTGTTCTTGAAATTTATTTAGAATTTAGGAATTTAGAATTTGCAGTGCAGAAGGAAGCCATTCGGCCCATCGAGTCTGCACCTGCCCTTGGAAAGTGCAGAGATATTTTATCGTATTCATTTATTGCTATATTGCTTCTTTCAGAATTGGTTGAGTAAAAGATTCTGGTCAAAATAGAGCAACAGGCCCTGGTCCAAGAACCGGATCCCCGATTTGTAACATTGCTCTTACCGGAAAACCGGTTTGAAGTTAGACATTTTGATTTGAGATGCCTTTTTCAGGGACCAATTGCAGTTGTGAGACTAAGGACTGCCTGTGAGAGGTCACAGAGAGGGGGCAGGAGATTGGGACAAATTGGACAGCCCTTTAAGAGAGGCAGGGTTGGCCAAATGACCTAGCTTTCAATGTCACGTCCATTATCGGGCCGTGCTGTTGTGTACGCTCACGTTGTCCAGAGCCACACGTTTGCTGTGGAGCTCAGGCTCACAGTGTGCTTCACAAATGTGTTGTCTAACCCTATTGCCAAAAATGAGAGGGCGAAATTCTCCGGGGTTCCCAGCCACCGTGTTTCTCGGCGGCGGGAGGCAGCGTGTCTTTCGCTGGCGGTGGGTTCTCTATTCCTGTCGCTAGCGATGAGGATTTCCCATTGAAGCCACACCAAACCGCTGGGAAACCCGCTGGTGGGGGTGCGCTGTTGCCGGGAGAATTCCGGTCGATGTGTCACCAGTGAACCTAAAAGACGGCCGTCCACCGAGCAAGTTGTGCTGGAGACTCTCGCTCTGCACCCCCCCCCCCCCCTCCCCCCGGCCACAGCAGGAGCCCCTACACCCCAGACTCCTGCTAGGAACATTAGGGAGGCCGTACTCAGCTGCTCTGCCCTGATTCACACGTTGGTTGAGGGAAAACCCCAGTTTTCCCAGAAAGGCCCAGCCCTCGAGTGTCTGATTGTTGGCTGCTGCCTCTATAGTGCTGACGGTTCTAGAGTTCATGCACACTGTTCAGGTTTCAAAGTTTGATCGAATTGCGGTGCAATAATTATCGCCCATGACATGGCGCGTGTACCCACGAGAAATCACTGGTGAGCATTAAAGTGCTCTCACAACTAACAAGGCCAATTACTCATTAGAAATAGCCTTCAGATGTGAAGCTAGAGGCTGCTCACTGTCAAAGGGAGTTAACGTGACCGTCAACATAGAACCAAGAGCGAAGCTCTGTCCTGGAAGTGTTTGGTGGGACAGACAGGCGACAGATGTAGACTCCCCTATTGTGGGTATCCACAATACTTAAAGATGGCTCGACCCCCAACCTGGAACACTTCAGCCCCCCGACCAAGCCCAACCCCATTCCCCCCCCCCCCTCCCCGAGCATCCAATGCCCTTGAGCCGCATGCCAGAAAATGGAAATGGCTACTCACCTCCTCGAATGGACGATAAAAGTAGGGAACTTTTACTGCAGCTGTACAAGGACATTGGTAAGACCACATCTGGAGCACTGTGTACAATTGTGCACTCTTATCGACCGGAAAAGATATTGGCCGGGGCCTTCCGACATGCCAAAAGTCAATGGGCTTCGAGCTGGCTTTAGAAACAGTTGAGAGCGGGTTCACATGACTCACTCCTGGGGTGAAGGACTTAACTTATGAGGAAAGGTTGAACAGTTTTGTCCCAAACCCATTGGAGTTCATAAGAATGAGACATCATTGAAACATATAGGTTTCATAGAATTTACAGTGCAGAAGGAGGCCATTCGGCCCATCGAGCCTGCACCGGCTCCTGGAAAGAGCACCCTACCCAAGGTCAACCCTATCTCCACCCTCCACTACCTCCGCCCTATCCCCATAACCCAGTAACCCCACCCAGCACTAAGGGAAATATTGGACACTAAGGGCAATTTATCATGGCCAATCCACCTAACCTGTACATCTTTGGACTGTGGGAGGAAACCGGAGCACCCGGAGGAAACCCACGCACACACGGGGAGGATGTGCAGACTCCGCACAGACAGTGACCCAGCGGGTAATCGAACCTGGGACCCTGGAGCTGTGAAGCGATTGTGCTATCCACAATGCTACCGTGCTGCCCCACGTGGGGACTGAATAGTTCGGGCTCCAGGAGGATATTTCCTCTTGTGAGGGAAGCTGAAACTCAGGGACATAGTTTAAGAATACAAAATTATGCCATTTATGTCAGAGATGAAGAGGATATTTTTCTCCCAGAGGGCCATTGGAGAGTAGAAATTCTCTTCCCCAGACGGGAGTAGAAGTTGGGTTATTTAATTTATTCACGGTTGGGAGTGGTAGATTTTTGATAGTCAATGGGGACCAGAGAAGAAAGTGGATGTGGGACCATAACGAGATCAGCCAGGATCTGATTGAATGGTGCAGTAGGCTCGATGGCTTCCTCCTGCCCCTGTGTCCTCTGCTGCACTGATATTTCCTCGTCTGCACAGTATTACAGGGATATTGTTCCTATAACCTCCCATTCCCTGGCACTAATCTTGGATGAACAATCACATCGCCTTTGCCTTTTTAGAAATAACATCTTGTAGGAATAACATGTTACAATTTTCAATACTCCTTCAGACTTTGGTGGGCTTTACTGATTAATAAAAGTGCAACGGGGCAGCGAATCACTCAATCCCGTTGGCAGTCTATTCTTCTTGTAGATTCTACAATCAATGTTGTTAATTAAACCTTAACAGCACCATTTGTTATGGTGCGTAGAGTCACTTACTTATCTGCTGGGATATTGGATTGAGAATGAGATTTCTAATGAATCATGAAAGATTTCTGTTACTGTGTGGCTTTTTTAACCAGCTTGATTACCACTTTAATCCCCCCATATTTATCTTATTGAACACTAACTTTCCGAATAGTCTTGGATTTAAACGCAATAAAGAGGAATATTTTATCTCCACAGATGGCGCTGTCTATTAAAACCAAGGCAATTAATTTCAGGGGAGGGACTTGTGTTTGTTAGGGTAAAAGCTCTTGGTCCTGAAGAATGTTCCATTCAGGCACCCACGTTAAGCATCAAACTCACTTCGACGAGCGAGCAAGGGTTACTCACTGAACAAAAGTCCCTTCACACTGCGCAGGACAGAGAACAGAGCGGAACCGTACAGTGATTGGGTGAGAACTGGTCATTAGAATAGGGGGAGTAGGGGCAGCACGGTGGTGCAGTGGTTAGCACTGCTGTCTCACGGCACTGAGGTCCAGGTTCGATCCCCGCTCTGGGTCACTGTCCGTGCGGAGTTTGCACATTCTCCCCGTGTTTGCGTGGGTTTCGCTCCCACAACCCAAAGATTCACAGGGTAGGTGGATTGGCCGCGCTAAATTACTCCTTAATTGGAAAAAATGAATTGGGCACTCTAAATTTAAAAAAAAAGAATAGGGGGAGTATAAGCGCTGGTATAGACAATATAGGCTGAATGGCCTGTTTCAGTGTTATAGATTCTGTGCAATTCTAGCCCATCAAACACTTCCAGGACAGGTACAGCGCGGGGTTAGATACAGAGTAAAGCTCCCCCTACACTGTCCCCATCAAACACTCCCAGGACAGATACAGCACGGGGTTAGATACAGAGTAAAGTTCCCTCTACACTGTCCCCATCAAACACTCCCAGGACAGGTACAGCACAGGGTTAGATACAGAGTAACGCTCCCTCTCCACTGTCCCCATCAATCACTCCCAGGACAGGGACAGCACGGGGTTAGATACAGAGTAAAGCTCCCTGTACACTGTCCCCATCAAACACTCCCAGGACAGGGACAGCACGGGGTTAGATACAGAGTAAAGCTCCCCCTACACTGTCCCCATCAAACACTCCCAGGACAGATACAGCACGGGGTTAGATACAGAGTAAAGTTCCCTCTACACTGTCCCCATCAAACACTCCCAGGACAGGTACAGCACTGGGTTAGATACAGAGTAAAGCTCCCTCTACACTGTCCCCATCAAACACTCCCAGGGCAGGGACAGCACGGGGTTAGATACAGAGTAAAGCTCCCTCTACACTGTCCCCATCAAACACTCCCAGGACAGGTACAGCACGGGGTTAGATACAGAGTAAAGCACCCTCTACACTGTCCCCATCAAACACTCCCAGGACAGGTACAGCACGGGGTTAGATACAGAGTAAAGCTCCCTCTCCACTGTCCCCATCAAACACTTCCAGGGCAGGTACAGCACGGGGTTAGATACAGAGTAAAGCTCCCTCTCCACTGTCCCCATCAAACACTCCCAGGACAGGTACAGCACGGGGTTAGATACAGAGTAAAGTTCCCTCTATGGTTTCAAAAACATGATTTACCCTCAACTCTGGAGAGCCGCCACTACTGTACCCGTGTTGATCTCTGCTCCTCTATACCAGCCAGCTTCTCTGAGTGTGAGTGTAATGTTTACTCGTCTCCCACTTGGAGCCAATTTAAACTCCTCTCCTCCCCCAGGTTCAATAAACTCCAGAGCACATTCATCATCAGTCACTTGGCAGAATCGCACAGAATGCACTGATGACTTTGTTCAGCCTGACCTACCACTTACAATAAAGCTTCAGCGTTGCCTCAGCCATTCATCTTGGGTAGGTTAATAAATCCAGAGGAACAGAATTAAATTACACTCCTTTCAACTATCGAAGGAAACCGCATCTACCAGGTCCAAATTGTGTGGGATTAAGTCCAAACATTTCCAAAAGTGAGATGTGCTTAATGTACATTTACAAACACATCTGCCTTTCCTGAGACAGTGCCTGAGCTGTTTGGCAGCTACATTCAAAAGGTCCCCAAAGCCCAAGATTGCTGTAGTGTGGTTAATCGAGCTCTCTCGTAGACACTTGACTCTGGAGCTGCGCAGAGTGGGAGGAGATCACACTGAAACACAAGAAATTCCCTGTGGGTTTGAACAGGGTGGGAGCTGAGAGGTTGTTTCCCCCATGGCTGGAGGGTCTAGAACTGGGGAGGCAGTGTTCAAGAATAAGGGGTCAACCATCTCGAACTGAGAGAAGACGAAATGTTGCCACTCAGGCTGTTGTGAATCTCACTAGAGTTCTCCAACCTGATGGTTCTGAATGTTCAATCGTTGAGTATATACAAGACTGAGATTCATTAGCTTCTCAGGATGAAAAGACCTTGGGTACAGAGGGATACGGCACCAGAAGGTGCTGAGGGTTTTGGCCACGGGTGGTATCATGACCGGTACAGGCTTGGAGGGCCGAAGGGCCTGTTCCTCTGCTGTACTGTTCTTTGTTCTCTTTGTTCTTTGTTCTTTGCTATTTGTTCTTTGTTATTATTCTTTGTTCTTTGTTCTTTGTTCTTTGATATTGTTCTTTGATATTGTTCTTTGATATTGTTCTTTGCTATTTGTTCTTTGTTATTATTCTTTGTTCTTTGTTCTTTGATATTGTTCTTTGATATTGTTCTTTGCTATTTGTTCTTTGTTATTATTCTTTGTTCTTTGTTCTTTGATATTGTTCTTTGATATTGTTCTTTGTTCTTTTTCTTTGTTTGTTGGTCTTTGTTCTCTTTGTTATATGTTCTTTGTTATTGTTCTTTGTTCTTTGACTTGAGGCTGAGTGGAGTTAATGTAAAGGTTCAGTCAGACCCTCTAAAAAGGCAGAGCAGGTTCGAGGCAGCATATGGCTTACTCTTACATTTTAAAAAAATTTGTTGATGGAATGTGACCAGGCCAATATTTATTGCCCACTCCTAATTGCCCTTGGAAAGGTTGTCACGCAGTTCAACTGGCAGGCTGTGTGATTCTGACTGCAGCAAAGCCCTCCCTGTTGCTCCAGTTTAATACTGGCAGAAAAACAATCCGCTACAGAGTGTAAACTATACATTGACAATTAATGCCGTGCTGAGGGTCTGTTCTGTCTGACAGCTGAGTGGTTGGTGAATGATTTCGCTGCTGTTTTTGCTTCTTCTATTTATTCAGCATTTATTTCTCACTTAGCCTCAAAGTGAGGATTTCCAGTCAGAAAAAGTTCAAGATAACACCGGGGTTGATCTGGCTAACTCTGCAAAGTTCATTATGTTCAGCCACAGGTTCATAGAATCAGGAAAATCACAGCGCACAGAAAGAGGCCATCGGGTTTGCAGCAGCTTTTTCAAAGGACAATTCAGTATTTTAAAAATTCATTCATTGCCCATCGATTGCCCCTGGACTTCAGGACAATTAAGAGTCAATTAAGCTGTGGATCTGGAGGCACACGTAGGCCAGACCAGGTAAGGACGGCAGATTAGTGAACCAGGTGGACTTTTACAACGATCGACAATGGTTTCAAAGAATCATAGCATTCCTGCAGTGCAGAAGAAGACCATTCGGCCCATCGAGCATGCACCGATCCCTTCAAATGAGCACTCGACCCATTTACATCCTCGTCCACCCCGCCCTAACCTCGTAACCCAGAACCTAACCTGCACATCCCTGGATTGGGCATGGCCAATCGGCCTAACCTGACTGTGGGAGGAAACCAGAGCACACGGAGGAAACCCACGCAGACACGGGGAGAACGTGCAGACTCCACACAGCCAGTTACCCGAGACCGGAATTGAACCCGGGTCCCTGGCGCTGTGATGTAGCAGTGCTAACCACCGTGCCACCCCATGAGGCATGGACATCATTAGACTTTCAATTCCAGATTTTTATTGAGTTCAAATTTCACCATCTGCCGTGGTGGGACTCAAACCCGGGTACCCTGGGTCTCTGGATTACTAGCCCAGTGCCAATGCCATGATGACACCACCTCCTACTTACCTTCCCACACCCTCCAGGAATCACTCCTCAGAGCGCTGCAATTTTATCTCCTTCCAGCTCTCCAGTTCAAATATGTCAGTACACAGACCTGGGCATATACTGTGATGTACCATCGATTGTACGCGAGGCGAGTGATTTACCAAAGTCTGGCTTTAATTGACTAGAACACAGCTCTGCGATCGTCTACAATGGAAAGGGACGATCGTCAGTCGTCTGACCATTTATACCTCGTTAATAGAGGCGTGGTTAACTCAGCCTCTCGGCCAATCGGTCGAGAGGCACATGACCGACCAGGGTCAATGGTAAGCCGACGTTCTGGCCCAATGGCAGACGAGTATGCAGATCATATCACCACATACTGTACGGAGGAGGAGAGGATATACTGTAGTGGGGGGGTGCATGGAGCAGGGGGGCAGGATAGGGGGCCAGCGATTACTGGAGATAGACAAAGATGTCGAGGACAGAAGTTCAACAACTTCAGACTGTGAACTCTCTCCTCCATTTTTATTTCTATCAATTTATTTTTATTTTCATTTCTTCCATTGATTTGTTTTTCCCTGACCATTGTTTCCCCCCCACCCCACTTGGGTCATCAGTTTTCAGTTGCCCTTTGACACACTGGTCACCTTTGTTCTGCTATTCACACACTCTAATCTCTTTCTGGGCCCCCTTCTTGGCCTTAATCACCCACATTTACGTTCCTTTTATCTTCTGTCCTTGACATCTTTGTCTATCTCCACCTATCACTGGCCCTCTATCCAGCCCCACTGCTCCCTCTGCCCACAACAGTATAAGCCTGACCCTATTTCCAGTTCTCCCTGGCTTTGGCAAAGAGTCATCCAGACTGGAAACGTTCGCTCCCTCCTCCCCCCCACAGACGCTGTCAGACCTGCTGAGATGGTCCGGTATTTTCTGTTTTTAGATGGTTCTCTGTTGGAGAGAGAGGGAGAGGGAATGCGGTGAGGTGAGTGATGGGGATGGGATTGCCCTGGAAGGAGGAGACCAAAGATGTTGCCTGGTAGGGAGGGCGTTAGCTGTGAGGAGAGGTTAGATAAACTCGGTCTGTTCTCACTGGAACGACAGAGATGAGAGGCGACCTGATAGAGGTCTACAAGATTATGAGTGGCATGGACACAATGGATAGCTGTTTCCTAGGATAGGAGAGTCAAGTACTAGGGGACATAGGTTTAAAGTGCGTAGGGAAAAGTTTAGAACTGATGTGGGAGGGCGGTGAATGTATGGAACGGGCTGCCCGGGGAGGTGGTGGGAGCAGGTACGATATCAGCATTTAAGGGGCATCTAGACTCCGTAACTGGGTATGGTTTTAGTTTAGGCAGGTACCATGGTCGGCGCAGGCTTGGAGGGCCGAAGGGCCTGTGCTTCATTGTTCTTTGACCAGATGGAAAGATAAGGAGGCGGGAGACGTAAACACAATGGGTTTGGGAGAGGAATGAGTGACTGACAGGAGCAGATGAGGGAGGGTGGCCAATGAACATTATGGTGACCCCATGTAAAATGGGACAAGCTAAAAGAGGAAGGAGGGTTAAGCAAGTAAAATGTAACCAAGTAGTGATTATACATTACACATTTGTATCATTAATGTTTCCCCAAGTCATCAAATGTAACTCATAGCAATGTATGTTTTTCAACTTCATTTCCTTGGCTGTGAGTGATGTAACTTCTTTCCCAGTTGCTGGGAAGTTGCTCTGCTGTACGTCCTTGACCTTAGGCGTCTAAATAGTGAGGTCACTAGGCTATTAGGCTGCAGTTATCGACACCGTCGATATTATTCTAACAAAATCCAGAAGCTCAGAGACTATCTCAAATCCCACCATAGCATAGAATCCTTACGGAGCAGAAGGAGGCCATTCAGCCCATCGAGTCTGTGCCGACCCTCTGAAAGAGCACCCCACCTACGCCCACTCCCCCTCCCTATCCCCGTAACCCCATCTAACCTCTGGACACTAAGAGGTGATTTAGCATGGCCAATCCACCTAAACCTGCACATCTTTGGGCTGTGGGAGGTGACCATGAAACACTTGGATCATCAGAAAAATCTAATGTCCTTTAGGGAAGGGAATCTGCCGTCCTTACCCGGTTTGGCCTACATGTGACTCCACATCCATGACTTTTAACTGCCGTCTGAAATTATCCTTGCAAGACGCTTATTTGTGTAATAGAAGACATTTCACCAGCAAGGTAGTGATAGATAATAAGTGCAATCGACACGAATGAATTTTTCAAAAAAGTTTCTTTCTGTCTCGATCTACAACCGTCAGAGGAAATTAAGTTCTGGTGCGCTGGGTATTTGATGCTGAATTTATGTATAAACCTGTTAAATATTCCATTTGAAAGTGACCGCTTTTGTTTCGATAACTTAAGTTGCAGCCACTGGGTTGCAATATTGGCTGTGACATTTTGGGCTGTTACTCATTTTCTACTAGCCTGTCAGATTCTTTAATTGGTTTTATTGAATCATCTTCAGAGTTGTTAATTATGCTGAGATGTATCTTTACTGACAGCTGAGCTGTGCAGGCCCTAATTGTGAAACCAGCTGGATTGTAAGGCACTTTATGTGTTTTATTTGAGACATAATACATTGAAAAGGACAACACGGAGTCACATTGCTCTGACTTCTTCACGGAATCGCAAGCTCCTAAAAACAAGATCGATGAAAAGTGCGATATACTCAAGTCTACTAGGCAGTGTCATGGAAGGTTAACAAGTAATATCTGAATATTAAATGCCTTGTTTATGGTATTCACTGTCTGTATGTATGACATTTACATCCTGCCACATTTCCCCTGTCATTTCTTGTTAATAAACACCGCTGCTGCATTATTGAGAAGTGATTGAGGCAAATAGCGAAGATGCATTTGAAAGGCAAGCTACAAGTTGGAGAGGGGAATAGAAAGTGATGCTGGTGGGATTAAATGAAGAGAGGTAGAAGGAGGCTCACATGGAGCACAAGTGCCAGCATGGATCGGTGGGCCGAATGGCCAGTGTTTTGTGAATGTGAACCGTGTAAAACGGCAATCTCTTGACCTAGCGTGAGCAAGGCCACGCAGGTTTGCAAGTGTCACAGGGCGGGATTTTCAGCACGTCCCCCCCCCCCCCCCTTCCCCCGGGGGTGGGGGGGGGGGGGCATGTTTAGTTCGATATTGGCCGGCTGTCAACAGGTTTACCCGTTGTTTGCACCCTCAGCCGCTGGGGAACCTGTGGTGTGGGCGGGGGTGGGGTTGGGGGGAGGGAGGGGGGCACGGTGGTTGGGGGGTGGATGTGGTTAGGTGGGGGGAGATCGCCATCGTCAGGTCCGGAACGGCGAGAACGCCCAGAAAATCTCAGCCATTGTCTGTAATTCCTCACATATCGCGTGTCACCATATACCTGTACCTCCTCGAACACAGAACACCAGGGCCAGAGGGCGGGGTTTTCCCACTGTTGCTTCACAGCGCCAGGGTTCCAGGTTCAATTCCCGGTTTAGGTCGCTGTCTGTGCGGAGTCTTCACGATCTCCCCCTGTCTGCGTGGGTTTCCTCCCACAAGTCCCGAAAGACGTGCTTGTTGGGTGAATTGGACATTCTGAATTCTCCCTCAGTGTACCCGAACAGGCGCCAGAATGTGGCGACGAGGGGATTTTCACAGTAACTTCATTGCAGTGTTAATGTAGGCCTACTTGTAACAACAAAGATTATGATTATTATCTTATTAACATGTATTGTCGCCCCCATCTCAAGCTGTTACAGCCCAGCTGCTTATCTACACTTGAACGCCTGACACAGAATAATGTTGCTGTTCCTGCGAAACAGCCCAGTGGACGTGTCTTTCTCTGTCGCTCTTCAGGGCAGGATATCGTTTTCTCTTCTGCCTTCAGAAAAGAAAGTACGAAAATGAAATATATTCTCGTCGCTGGCACTGTCTAGGCTGACCGTGCTTGCATCGCAATCTAAGCCCCAGAGTTCCATGTGTTCAGAACAAAGAAGAATGAGAAAGAAACGCAGTCTGTTTAAGAGGCAGCAAGACTGGCAGCAGCGACCACGCAACGGCAATCCTGACGGCGAGGTTATCGAACTGTGGGTCGTGGTGCCACCCTCCCCACCCCTGCCCAGCAGGGTCACGGGACTGGTGTGGTGAGTGCCGAGGCAGCAATGGTGGCTGTATTTAAATGTTTTTATTTCTGTCGGTGAGCGAGGCCTTAATCGCTTGTTTCCTGAAATGCGATTCCTGGCACCACTACAGACTGTGATAAGGCGGATCGTCTCCCGCTGTAGCCCAGGGGGTGTAGGTACACCCACAGTGCTGATACGGAAGGGGTTCCAGGATTTTGACCCAGCGGCATTGAAGGAACGGCCGATATATTTCCAAGTCGGGATTGTGAGTGACTCGGAGGGGAACCTCCAGGTGGTGGGGTTCCCATGTGTCTGCTGCTCTTGTCCTTCTAGATGGTAGCGGTCGGGGGTTTTGGAAGGTGCTGCCTAAGGAGCTTTGGCGAGTTGCTGCAGTGCATCTTGTAGATGGTGCACACGGCTGCCACTGTGCCCCAGGGTGGTGGAGGGAGTGAATGTTTGTGGATGGGGTACCAATCAAGCGGGGCTGCTTTGTCCTGGATGGTGTCGAGCTTCTTGAGTGTTGCTGGAACTGTCCTCATCCAGGCAAGTGGGGAATATTCCATCACACACACTACAGGAGCCACGCTTTGTTAACAAGTCTTCAACAAGCTAAATGGTACTGTTCATTTTTGTTTTTGGCGTGAAGTTCCCTGAACCCATTTTTGTCCTGGGACTAACAAAGTAAATAGTCCATGTACTACTTCCTACCGCTGATATCTGATGCTCATTTAGATATATCTAGGATTTCAAACAAATAAGCAGATAGAGGAAATTCAATTACTTGTGCGAGGCAGGGGCTATCAGCTCAGTAAATGAAGGAGTGATACAATAAAGCGCACAGTGTGAGCTCAAGGGTTATGATACTTAATAAGATTTAGTGAGCAATCTGGGCAAGCAGTAGGCCATTGGTATCCTGAGGCGTTTCAGACAGTGATGCACACACATCTCATTAGCTTCCGAGAACAAATCCAACATCAGTGTCCAGCCAGGCAGCTTTCAAACAGAAGTGATGGGCGCCGAGGTTGTTAGCCTCTGCTGATGAACTGATAGCAGAGTACAGCTGGGCAGACAGGGAGAGCTGGTGACCGAGGTTAATTACTTCTCTATAGAAACCCGCGCATCTGTGGCTTCGGTGGTAACAACTTCCCCAGATTGGGGAATAGAGGAATTTTGTTGCACCCTGAGTTCAGCCGGGTTAGCTGATCTCGCAAGGTTCGATCTTTCTGTACACCGGACATGGGGTGAGGGGAGGGAAAATTCGACCACGATTCCCATTCTTGATCCCGAGTCCACAGCAGTGAATCCCGGAAATTCCATACATGGACAGGATCATGTGAACACAGCAATCCGGACAAGTAATGGCTTCAGGTTTGTCCTCTTCCATCAGTGTTAATCAAAATGCCATTGCTATGAGGGCAGCACGGTGGTGCAGTGGGTTAGCACTGCTGCCTCGCGGTGCAAAGGTCCCGGGTTCGATCCCGGCTCTGGGTTACTGTCCGTGTGGAGTTTGCACATTCTCCCCGTGTTTGCGTGGGTTTCGCCCCCACAGCCCAAAGATGTGCAGAGTAGGTGGATTGGCCACACTCAATTGCCCCTTAATTGGACAAAATGAATTGGGTACTCTAAAATTACTTTTTTTTAAATGAGTTCATTTCCCACTATTTCAAAGAGGCTCTTTTTAAACAGACTCTGTAGACTGTTTGCTGCAATTCTGCTGTTGGTTGCGCCCCATTCCCAACACTTGGACTGGCAACAGACACTCCGAATGTTTAATTGTGACTCCATTCAGTGGAAAAATAGGCCAAAGAAATCCCAAAATGTGACGTCTGGGGTCTACAAAGTGCCAGAAAGTTACACTTTAGTGCATACCAGGTATGAGCGTAGTGAAGATCACAGACGGAGGGCAGTGTGGGGGGGGGGGGGGGGGGTGACTAGTGTTGACATGGAGGGTCCCCAGACCAGGCAGAGCATCGTCAGATGCAGAGCAAACCTTAGCCACGCGCAGTAGCCACAGAAGCTTTGTTGCGCTTATTCAATCCAAGGCAGGCTGTTGCTATACTTAACAGAATGAATCTGTGTGGGAGAAATATATGGTGTGTTTCTTCAACATAACTGAAATGAAACTGAGCGAGCGTGTCTCAACGGATCCATTCTGATGCCCTTAATGTCAGCTGCGTAATATAATTCTGTAACAGGGTAATGCTAACCTTTCAAGAAATGAAACATGTCATGCTCCCTTTTCACTTGAAAGCCGATAAACATCATATTCAATCCCACCATATTGTGTCGGGAAGGCGAAGTGATTAAATTCATTGATTCATTGAGACTTGTTTAAATGGTTGTGGGTTGAAATCAGGCCACACAATCTTAGTGACAAAACATTCCTGAGTTTCTTTAATGTTCCTTTGCCACCATATTAATCATAGGATCATTGGATGGTTATTAGTCCAGAAGGAGGCCTTCTGGCCCATTGCTTCAATGCTGGCTCTCTGCAAGAATGACTTAACCAGATATAAACAGGTCGAACAATTGTCAATGAATTAATTAAATTTGCTAATATTGGATTAAGTTTGCTAATATTGGTAACGATAACTGTTTTTTTAAAAATAACTTTTATTGAAATTTTTTACAAAATATATAACAACAAACAGTAAAAAACAACAATAAAACAACATAATAAGCATAACACCCCCAAGACCGTAACAACGCATATATCGAGCCCCCCCCCCCCCACCTCCCCAAACCTGGTAAACAACAAGAGAACATGAAAATAAATTAAATTAAATAAACATAGTCAAACCCCCCCCCCCCCCCCCCGGGTTGCTGCTGCCGCTGACCCAGTTCCCTATCATTGAGCCAGAAAGTCGAGGAAAGGCTGCCACCGCCTAAAGAACCCTTGTACCGATCCCCTCAGGGCGAATTTGACCTTCTCTAGCTTAATAAAACCCGCCATGTCATTGATCCAGGTCTCCACGCTTGGGGGCCTCGCATCCTTCCACTGTAGCAGAATCCTTCGTCGGGCTACGAGGGACACAAAGGCCAGCACACTGGCCTCTCTCGCCTCCTGCACTCCCGGCTCCACCCCAACCCCAAAAATTGCGAGTCCCCAGCTTGGCTTGACCCTGGATCCTACCACCCTCGACACCGTCCTCGCCACCCCCTTCCAGAACTCCTCCAGTGCCGGGCATGCCCAGAACATATGGGCATGGTTCGCTGGACTCCCCAAACACCTGACACACCTGTCTTCGCCCCCAAAGAACCTACTCATCCTAGTCCCGGACATATGGGCCCGGTGCAGCACCTTGAATTGGATGAGGCTATGCCACGCACATGAGGAGGAAGAGTCAACCCTCTCCAGGGCATCCGCCCATGTCCCATCCTCGATCTGCTCCCCCAGCTCCCCCTCCCACTTAGCCTTTAGCTCCTCTACTGACGCCTCCTCCACCTCCTGCATTACCTTGTAGATATCAGATACCTTCCCATCCCCGACCCAGACCCCTGAAAGCACCCTGTCCCTCACCCCCCTCGCGGGCAGCAAAGGGAATCCCTCCACCTGCCGCCTAGCAAACGCCTTTACCAGCAGGTACCTGAACAATTCCCCGAGGGGAGCTCAAATTTCTCCTCCAACTCTCCCAGGTTCGCAAACCTCCCGTCAATGAACAGGTCCCTCAGCTGTCTGATGCCCGCTCTGTGCCAACCCTGGAACCCCCCATCAATGTTCCCTGGGATGAACCGATGGTTCCCCCTTAGCGGAGCCTCCATCGAGCCCCCCACTTCCCCCCTATGTCGCCTCCACTGCCCCCAAATCTTGAGGGTAGCCGCCACCACCGGGCTCGTGGTATACCTCGTAGGAGGGAGCAGTAACGGCGCCGTTACCAGGGCACCCAGGCTTGTGCCTCCACAGGACGCCATCTCCAACCTTTTCCATGCTGCCCCCGCCCCCTCCATCACCCACTTGTGCACCATCGACACATTGGCCGCCCAATAATATTGGTAACGATAACTGTTGAGCTTTAATTCAGACTTTAACTTGGAGTATAGCTTTGCGTTTCACACCAAAGACTTCAGTATGTAATCTCGGCTGACAACATAATAAGCATAACACCCCCAAGGTGCAAAGGGAGTTGTGCTCCGTGGTGAAATGATCCCACAGCCACTGTTTTGAACAAGAGCGCAATTGTCGTCCCGGTATATCGATCAGAATTTAGCCCTCATCCGACATGTAAAAAGTACATGTGGGGGGAGATTTTCCCCTCCTGTTTTCAGGGAGACGGGATTGGCGGCCGGCCTGGAAAATCCCGCAAGAGTCCCAAAACGAGATTTGCGTCGATGGGATTGCCCACAGCGAGAGTGCCCACTCCCCTCCAATCACATAACGGGAATCTCGACTTTCAACATCGGGATCTCCATTTGAATACATTTAAAGGTAATTATCAGGCCTCTAAGTACATACACACGTGTACACACACACAAACTCACATACAACACACACACAAATAAATTCTCACATGCACAAACCCGCACATGTACACAGACACAAACACATATGCACACATACAGACACACACAAAGACACTTACACACACAGATAAACACACACACACACATGCGCATACATGCACAGACACACACCCACACAATCAAAGACACGAAAACAGACACACGTGCACACACATGGAGACGCACACACACACAGACACACAAGCAGCATGCAACACACAAACACACGGAAACAGACACACAGAAACACACACATGGAGCCACACACACAGACACACAAACGTGCTGACACGCACACATGCAGAAACAGACACACATGCACACAAACACACGTACATATAACACACGTGCACACAAACACACACACACACACACACAGTAGTTCCATGCAACTGGAAGCTTATACAATCAATTATTTGCGCAGCAGAGCATCAGACCATTCAGTCCATCATTCCTGTGCTGGCCCTTTGAAAGATCTGTCAATTTAGCCCCACTTCCATGCCGTTTCCCATGGCTCTGTGGTTGTTTCCTGTAGAAATATAGTCAGTTCCCTTCTCAAATTAAACCTCACCACCACCGGCTGAACGGCTGATTAATTTTTTTTTTTTTATTTAGATTACCCAATTATTTTTTCCAATTAAGGGGCAATTTAGCGTGGCCAATCCACCTACTCTGCACATTCTTGGGTTGTGGGGGCGAAACCCACGCAGACACGGGGAGAATGTGCAAACTCCACACGGACAGTGACCCAGGGCCGGGATCGAACCTGGGTCCTCAGCGCCGTGAGGCGGTTGTGCTAACCACTAGGCCACCGTGCTGCCCTTCGGCTGATTAATTTTAACTCAACACCATCACTGAGAAACACCTCACGTTTCGTTCCGTTGCACAAGCATGTCTATCACATACTTTTGCAAGTGCCTATTACGTGATATTACAAGTGTGTCCATTAGGGATTGTGACTCTCTCAATCCATCCAGTTGCTGACTGTAATGGGAAAGAAACATGGATATCTGACCATGGATAATTGTGAGTATTGGGTTTGTTATTAAGGATAATACTGATCAGGAGATTCCAGGTTTGAAGTACAGCCCTGCAGACTTAGTTGATTTTACCCGGGTTTGTGTTAAGATTGGTACAATTTTATTTCTTTTATTTATCCATGGGTAGTGGGTGTCACTGACATTCCTCCCCATCCCTCATTGCCCTTGGGCCGAATGTCTGGCTGGGGCCTTCTCAGAGGACCGTTTAGAGTCAAGCACATTGCTGCGGGTCTGGAGTCACATGTAGGCCAGACCGGGTAAGGACGGCAGATTTCCTTCCCTAAAGGACATTAGGGAACCCGATGGGTTTTTACAACAATTGATGATAGTTTCAATGGGGATTAATACTGCTCCACTGTTTGGGAAACAATATTGACCACACTAATGAACCTCTCAATTGCCAGCTTTTGATTTAACTTTCCTGATATTCACACCACAACATGATGAGGTTAATAAGGGGTTAATTTTCCAAGTGCCTCCTGCCAAGGGGAAACTATGCATGGCTTCAAATGTTGCCTTGACATCGACGCAGTTGGTCTTGTTGAGCGAGACAGAGAGCAGGTTTGTGTTTAAGACAATGAAATGGATTCAACGGGGCAGATTAGGGAGGCCCAAAGTCTGGGGCTGGATTCTCCGTTACGGAGACTAAGTTCCTCCGCCGGTGTGAAAACGGCGGTCTTTTATGCCAGGAAAACTGCCGTCAAAAGGCCACTGATTCCCTGTTTTGCTGGGGGCTAGCAGGGAGCCAGCGTAGAGCTCGCAGCTCAACCGCTGATTCGGCCTTCAGCACTTCCGGCTCAGAGGCCGCGCATGCGCACGACGACGGCCTACAGCAGCCGCGGATTGCTCCATGGCGGACTCAGCCTGCAGGCTTGGACCACCAAAGTAGTGCCCCCCCCCTCCGAACGCTCGCGCGCCCTGGACCGTCCTCCCACATTGCCTCCGGCCCCGAATGAATCCTCCCATGCCCGCCGATCGGCCCTTCCCCGACTGTGGTGGCCCCGGACAGCGAGCTTCCCGGGCGGAGTGAGGACACGAAACCCACGCCATCGAGATCCCGGCCGGTCAGGGACGGAGCATTGCCGGGCGAGCCTCAGGCAATGGCCTGAGGCGGTGGATAATCGGCGCGGCGGACTCCTAGAGTCCGGCACTTTTCAGGGGGTGGAGAATTCAGAAACCGCTGCCGCTCCTGATTGCGGCGCCAAAACGGATTCTCTGCCTTGTTGCCGAACGCAATTTTGCCATCAGGGAGCGGAGACTCCAGCCTTTGGATCTGTAACCAGACGTTCAGGTTTTTAGCCGGTCTGTCCAGTACTGGTGGTATTTTGCCAGCAGGAAACCCAGACAGACACGGTCAAATAGAAACTGGCATATCTCCAAATGTGTCCTCCATGATGAATGAATGAAATGAAATGAAAATCGCTTATTGTCACGAGTAGGCTTCAAATGAAGTTACTGTGAAAAGCCCCTAGTCGTCACATTCCGGCGCCTGTTCGGGGAGGCTGGTACAGGAATTGAACCGTGCTGCTGGCCTGCCCTGGTCTGCTTTAAAAGCCAGCGATTTAGCCCAGTGTGCCCAGTGGGTAGGGTAACAACACAAATGCTGTCTATAATAATAATCTTTATTGTCACAAGTGGGCTTACATTAACACTGCAATGAAGTTACTGTGAAAATCCCCTAGTCGCCACATTCGGGCGCCTGTTCGGGTACACAGAGGGAGAATTCAGAATGTCCAATTCATCTCACAGCACGTCTTTCGGAACTTGTGGGAGCACCTAGAGGAACCCACACACACACATAGGGAGAACGTGCAGACTCCGCACATACAGTGATCCAAACCGGGAATCGAACGTAGGATCCTGGTGCTCTGAAGCAACAGTGCTAACCACTGTGCTACCGGGCCGCTCATACGTGATGTGGGAGCGTCCCGTGTCATAAAGACATGAGGATCCGTACTTGTGGATTTGTGAAGCAGTAGATATGTCTGGGCCAAGGCGTGTCTTGAATATCCACCCAGATAGACATGGGGGGGGGGGGGGGGGGGGGGGGGGTCTCAGCATCTGCACCTTTCTGTCAGCAATAATTTCAATAATGGGGACATCGCAGCTAAATTATTTCCATGCTGGAGGTTGAGAGGGTTGGAAAAGTGCATGTGCAGGTAGACCGGGTTTAACAGCCAATCACAGAGCAGCAGTGACTCTACAGGCGACCTCTCAGGTGAGGCACTCACTCACCTGGACCCCCCACACCGGCCTCCAGCTAGAAAATTACAGATACTTAAATTTAGATGCTCCGTCCGATTTAATTTTCCAGACTTACCGTGGGAACGAGAAAGGGAACGTCCTGGTGCTTTTGAATTCCAATTTGTAAGCAGATTGGCGACTTGCTTCACATCCTGATGGTCAATTCCCGACTCACGGTTTTTCTTTAAGTAAAGTTTTAGTTGCTTTCTTTTTAAAGCAGTTTTAAGTCCTTAGTTGCAAAGGCTTGAAGGATGACTATGCAATTAGATAAAGATGGTTAGATAAGGATGATTTGAGGCTCAGAATGTTGGTGGTGGGTTTCCACAAGCAGACACAAGTTATACACTTTGGAAGGAGGAATGGAGGCATTGACTATTTTCTAAATGGGGAGATGCTTAGGAAATCAGGATGTGGAGATGCCGGCGTTGGACTGGGGTGAGCACAGTAAGAAGTCTTACAACACCAGGTTAAAGTCCAACAGGTTTGTTTCAAACACGAGCTTTCGGAGCACGGCTCCTAGGAAATCAGAAGCACAAAGGGGCTTGGGAGTCCTTGTTCACGATTCTCTTAAGGTTAATGTGCAGGGTCAGTCAGCAGTTAGGAAGGCAAATGCAATGTTCGCATTCATGTCGAGAGGGCTGGAATACAAGACCAGGGATGTACTTCTGAGGCTGTATCAGGCTCTGGTCAGACCCCATTTGGAGCATTGTGAGCAGTTTTGGGCCCCGTATCTAAGGAAGGATGTGCTGGCCTTGGAATGGGTCCGGAGGAGGTTCACAAGAATGATCCCTGGAATGAAGAACTTGTCACATGAGGAGCGGTTGAGGACTCTGGGTCTATACTTGTTGGGAGTTTAGAAGGATGAGGGAGGGATCTTATTGAAACTTGCAGGATACTGCGAGGCCTGGATAGAGTGGAAGTGGAGAGGATGTTTCCATTTGGAGTAAAAACTAGAACCAGAGGACACAATCTCAGACTAAAGGGACGATCCTTTAAAACAGAGATGAGGAGGAATTTCTTCAGCCAGAGGGTGGTGAATCTGTGGAACTCTTTGACGCAGAAGGTTGTGGAGGCCAAATCACTGAGTGTCTTTAAGACAGGTCCCCTCACGGCGCCGAGGTCCCAGGTTCGATCCCGGCTCTGGGTCACTGTCTGTGCAGAGTCTGCACGTTCTTCCTGTGTCTGCGTGGGTTTCATCCGGGTGCTCCGGTTTCCTCTCACAAGTCCCGAAAGACGTGCTTGTTGGGTGAATTCTCCCTCTGTGTACCCGGACAGGCGCCGGAGTGTGGTGACTCGGGGCTTTTCACAGTAACCTCATTGCAGTGTTACTGTAAGCCGAGTTGTGACACTAATAAAGATTATTATAAAGGTACCTGAAGACAGATTACAACTGGGAGACAGCGAAAAGCCAGCCCTGGAGTAGTGGAGAAATCTCAGAGGATTGCAAGGGCCGGAATGAGGTTACAGTGATGGAGAAGAGAGAGTCTGTGGAGTGGGATTTCAAAACAGAATGGGAATTTTAATATCGAAGCATTGCCTGACCGGGTGCCTGTGCAGTTATAGCGAGCAATGTATGATAGCTCGAAACCGTTTATTGAACCTGGGTTCCGGGTTACACGTTTCTCTCATTAATAAAAGTAGTTCAAAAAATGTCAGAGGCTGCAGATCTTCTGGAGCCACATGGTTCTAAACTGTATGAATTTTATCTTCTGCTGTAAAGAAAATAATATTAAGGTATTTGGAATGAATCTGAATGGCAGATTGGGTTGTTGCAATTTTACTTCCTATAATTATTTGCAGTCCGGTTTGAATCAGAAAAGCACAGACAGACGGACTCCGTTAAATACATTTCGTAAATCTGCCCTCCCTTGATTCAGGCAGTAATTAGCCACCCTGTATAGAATCTAACTGGGCCTTTTACATTGCTACAAGCAAGCTCCAAGCTCTGCAGCAGAAAGCTAAAGACATCATCTCGGCTGACACTCCCGGTGCGGTGCTGAGGGAGTGCTGCATTGTTGGAGGGGCCGTCTTTCGGATGGGCTGTTAATCCACAGACTCATCGGCCCTCTTGCATGGACATAAACGATGCCGTGGAACAATGCGGGTAGAGCAGGAGGGTGTGTTCCATTGACCCCGCCACACAGCAGTCCTCACTCAATCGACACCTGAGAAACTCGACGGGCGGAATTCTGCGTTCTTCGACGCCGATTTCGTAATCGGCGATCGGGCGGAGAATCCCTTTTGATGCCTGTTTGACACAGGTTTCGTATTCTCCGCCCCCTTCAAAACAGCGTCACCGTGTCACGTGCCGCACGTCGTTGGGATGGCCTCAGCGCGGTACCCGAAGATCCTCCCCCGATGCTCCACCGCCGATGGGCCCAGTTCACGGTGGCACGGTTCACGTCTAGTCTCAGCCGTGCGGGAATCCGGCGTGGCGGCTGTAGGCGGTGTCCAGCGGTCACAGTTAGACAGGAGCCCTGCCGCTGGCTGTGGGGGGGGTGGGCTTATGTGAGGGATGGGGGATTGCTGGGGGGTGGCCAGGGGGGTGGCCAGGGGTTGTCCAGGGGGGGCACTATTTCACAGAAGTTTTATTCACAGAATTTACAGTGCAGAAAGAGGCCATTTGGCCCATTGGGTCTGCACCAGCCCTTGGAAAGAGCCCCCTACCTGAGCCCAAACCCCAACCTATCCCCGTAACGCCGCCTAACCTTTCTTTTTTGTTTGGACACGAGGGGGAATTTATCATGGCCAATCCACCTAACCTGCGCATCTTTGGACTGTGGGAGGAAACCGGAGCACCCGGAGGAAACCCACGCACACACGGGGAGGACGTGCAGACTCCACACAGACAGTGACCCAAGCCGGGAATCGAACCTGGGACCCTGGAGCTGTGAAGCAACTGTGCTAACCACTGTGCTACCGTGCTGCCCTATCTGACAGGTCGGATCCCTGTATGGACGGCGCCCTGTTTTACAGCCATGAGCGGCCACGGACACGGGCCATTCTCCGCCCGTTTATTTTGTGGAGGCCGGGTGTTTTACATGGCGTTGCTGCTCGCCCCTCACCGGTAGGAAGATTGGTGAGGGGGCGCCGCCGATTTTTTTAAAACACCAGGGATGATGAGACTATGTACTGGCAGAAGAGGCTTACACACTCAGCTCTCTATTCACTGCTAGGGCCCAATGGCCAACGTCTGCTCCTATGCCTGTGGTCTTGTGGAAATATGGGGCTGATTTAGCTCACTGGGCTAAATCGCTGGCTTTTAAAGCAGACCAAGCAGGCCAGCAGCACGGTTCAATTCCCGTACCAGCCTTCCCGGACAGGCGCCGGAATGTGGCGACTAGGGGCTTTTCACAGTAACTTCATTGAAGCCTACTCATGACAATAAGCGATTTTCATTTTTTCATTCATAATCAATTTCCAAATAAATGTTGCTGATACCTGCAGGGAACATGGCAACAAGTTTTAGTGACGTTGGTTAATAAGAACATAAGAACATAAGAACTAGGAGCAGGAGTAGGCCATCTGGCCCCTCGAGCCTGCTCCGCCATTCAATGAGATCATGGCTGATCTTTTGTGGACTCAGCTCCACTTTCCAGCCCGAACACCATAACCCTTAATCCCTTTATTCTTCAAAAAACTATCTATCTTTACCTTAAAAACATGTAATGAAGGAGCCTCAACTGCTTCACTGGGCAAGGAATTCCATAGATTCACAACCCTTTGGATGAAGAAGTTCCTCCTAAACTCAGTCCTAAATCTACTTCCCCTTATTTTGAGGCTATGTCCCCTAGTTCTGCTTTCACCCGCCAGTGGAAACAACCTGCCCGCATCTATCCTATCTATTCCCTTCATAATTTTAAATGTTTCTATAAGATCCCCCCTCATCCTTCTAAATTCCAACGAGTACAGTCCCAGTCTACTCAACCTCTCCTCATAATCCAACCCCTTCAGCTCTGGGATTAACCTAATGAATCTCCTCTGCACACCCTCCAGTGCCAGTATGTCCTTTCTCAAGTAAGGAGACCAAAACTGAACACAATACTCCAGGTGTGGCCTCACTAACACCTTATACAATTGCAGCATTACCTCCCTAGTCTTAAACTCCATCCCTTTAGCAATGAAGGAAAAAATTCAATTTGCCTTCTTAATCACCTGTTGCACCTGTAAACCAACTTTCTGTGACTCATGCACTAGCACACCCAAGTCTCTCTGCACAGCGGCATGCTTTAATATTTTATCGTTTAAATAATAATCCCGTTTGCTGTTATTCCTACCAAAATGGATAACCTCACATTTGTCAACATTGTATTCCATCTGCCAGACCCTAGCCCATTCACCTATCCAAATCCCTCTGCAGACTTCCAGTATCCTCTGCACTTTTCGCTTTACCACTCACCTTAGTGTCATCTGCAAACTTGGACACATTGCCCTTGGTCCCCAACTCCAAATCATCTATGTAAATTGTGAACAATTGTGGGCCCAACACGGATCCCTGAGGGACACCACTAGCTACTGATTGCCAACCAGAGAAACACACATTAATCCCCACTCTTTGCTTTCTATTAATTAACCAATCCTCTATCCATACTACTACTCTACCCTTAATGCCATGCATCTTTATCTTATGCAGCAACCTTTTGTGTGGCACAAATCATGGGATTGCTTACCAGGGGGAATATGGGACAAAAGAGGAGAAAACTAGCGACCAATTAACACTGACCACCTTTGAAAGATATCCCCCAGACTTCCATGAGTGCGCGTAAAGGTTAGTGGTTAAGTCCATTATCAAACTACCTACAAATCCATGTCCCGCCTTATTGCTTGTTTCCTGATCTCTTGTGTTCAAGTGTCCGTGTGAATGCCGAAGTGTGTTGTCTTTATAAACAGTTCAATAATTTAAAGTCTGTCAACTGATCTTCGTTGCATTGAAGGGCTTATCATTTGCAAGGTCTCAGAACGCATTAGTGTATCCATCTCTGGGATCTTATCCAAACCATAAATAAAATGTAAATTTAAACTAGATGAGTGCTTTCCATTTGAAAGGATTTTTTTTTTAACGTGGGGATTGGATGATGCATGGTTGACTAATTGAAAAGCAGTTACGGATATCACCTTGCAATTTCTTGGCTGCAATAATTTTTCGCTGTGTTGAAGTCAGGACTCGCTGCCTTGCCTCTCACTTTTCCTTTTCAGGACCACAAGATTGGAAGTTCTTCCACAATTGCGTGTCCCTCTGCCTCCACTAACCTGTTCTCCTCGGAGAACAAAGAACAAAGAACAAAGAAAAGTACAGCACAGGAACAGGCCCTTCGGCTCTCCAAGCCTGTGCCGACCATACTGCCCGACTAAACTACAATCTTCTACACTTCCTGGGTCCGTATCCTTCTATTCCCATCCTATTCATGTATTTATCAAGATGCCCCTTAAATGTCACTATCATCCCTGCTTCCACCACCTCCTCCGGCAGCGAGTTCCAGGCACCCACTATCCTCTGTGTAAAAAACTTGCCTTGTTCATCTCCTCTAAACCTTGCCCCTCGCACCTTAAACCTATGCCCCCTAGTAATTGACCCCTCTACCCTGGGGAAAAGCCTCTGACTATCCACTCTGTCTATGGCCCTCATAATTTTGTAGACCTCTATCAGGTCGCCCCTCAACCTCCGTCGTTCCAGTGAGAACAAACCGAGTTTATTCAACCTCTCCTCATAGCTAATGCCCTCCATACCAGGCAACATCCTGGTAAACCTCTTCTGCACCCACTCTAAAGCCTCCACATCCTTCTGGTAGTGTGGCGACCAGAATTGAACACTATACTCCAAGTGTGGCCTAACTAAGGTTCTATACAGCTGCAACATGACTTGCCAATTTTTATACTCAATACCCCGGCCAATGAAGGCAAGCATGCCGTATGCCTTCTTGACTACTTTCTCCACCTGTGTTGCCCCTTTCAGTGACCTGTGGACCTGTACACCTAGATCTCTCTGACTTTCAATACTCTTGAGGGTTCTACCATTTATTGTGTATTCCCTACCTGTATTAGATCTTCCAAAATGCATTACCTCACATTTGCCCGGATTAAACTCCATCTGCCATCTCTCTGCCCAAGTCTCCAAATGATCTAAATCCTGCTGTATCCTCTGACAGTCCTCATCGCTATCTACAATTCCACCAACCTTTTGTCGTCTACAAACTTACTAATCAGACCAGTTACATTTTCCTTCAAATCATTTATATATACTATGAACAGCAAAGGTCCCAGCACTGATCCCTGTGAACACCACTAGTCACAGCCCTCCAATTAGAAAAGCACCCTTCTATTGCTACTCTCTGCCATCTATGACCTAGCCAATTCTGTATCCACCTTGCCAGCTCACCCCAGATCCTGTGTGACTTCACCTTTTGTACCAGTCTACCATGAGGGACCTTGTCAAAGGGTAGGGCAGCACGATGGCCTAGTGGTTAGCACAACCGCCTCACGGCGCTGAGGTCCCAGGTTCGATCCCAGCTCTGGGTCACTGTCCATGTGGAGTTTGCACATTCTCCCCGTGTCTGCGTGGGTTTCGCCCCACAACCCAAAAATGTGCAGAGTAGGTAGCATGGTGGTTAGCATAAATGCTTCACAGCTCCAGGGTCCCAGGTTCGATTCCCGGCTGGGTCACTGTCTGTGTGGAGTCTGCACGTCCTCCCCCTGTGTGCGTGGGTTTGCTCCGGTTTCCTCCCACAGTCCAAAGATGTGCGGGTTAGGTGGATTGGCCATGCTAAATTGCCCGTAGTGTCCTAAAAAGTAAGGTTAAGGGGGGGGGGGGGGGGGGGGGGGGGGTTGTTGGGTTACGGGTATAGGGTGGATACGTGGGTTTGAGTAGAGTGATCATGGCTCGGCACAACATCGAGGGCCGAAGGGCCTGTTCTGTGCTGTACTGTTCTATGTTCTATAGGTGGATTGGCCACGCTAAATTGCCCCTTAATAGAAAAAATAATTGGGTAATCTAAATTTATAAAAAAAAAAGGTTATGAAAGGGTTAGACTGTGTAGATATGGAGAAGGTGTTTCTACCAGTGGGTGGGACCAGAATTAGGGGTCGCCAACATAAGGTCGTCATCAATAAATCCAACAGGACATTCAGAAGAAGCTTCTTTAGCCAGAGAGTGGAGAGAATGTGGAGCTCACTACCAAATTTATCTCACTCACCTTGACTTTTGCATCATCCGTTAGAGTTGATGCAACATCAAGGCTGAGAGAGAAAGGTTTTTGATCAGTGAGGGTAGCGAGGGTTCTGGGATGGGGCAGGAAAGTGAAGCTGAGGATCAGCCATGATCTCATTGAATGGCGGAGCAAATTCGATGGGCTGAATGGCCTACTTCTGCTCCTACGTCTTATGGTCTTATAGCCTGAAACTTTCCTTTAGATTCCGGAGGTGCGGGTTGGGAATCCAGCTGCCTTTTCCCGGGACTCAGACTGGGATCAGTCAAAGCCCAGCCACCCCGCTTACCCAGCAGGAACTTTCATTTGGGGAATGTTAGAGGACGAGCTTGGCCCTGCCCTTCTTAATCTCCTCAGTTTATCATTGGAGCTCCTTTGCTCACCTCCCTCAAACACTCCTCAACTATTGTAGCCATATCACAAGGCAATGTAAATGTGGCGACGAGGTTCAGTGTTTACCTGTGAGAGCTGGACTCCTTCCTTGTGGTTTTTATTGAGGTGCACTAGGAATCTGACCAGGCTAAAATTGACGTGTTGCTAGAAGCAATAGTTAACGCAACTCTTTCGATACTTCCATGGTTCAGCGTGTAGCGCACTTACCTCTGGGGTCAGAATGGTAGACAGAAATCCCCATGTAAGAGATTCCCCCGGCACTATCTGGAAGAAGAAGCAGGGATCTCCCCGGCACCCTGGGACAATAGTTACTTCTCAAAAACACACGATTGCGGCATTATCACATCACTGTGATCTTGATGTGCACAAATTAACAGGAACGTTTCCGACATTGCCATAGTCCAAAAATACTCCATTGGCTTTAACATGCTTGGCGAAGACCAGGAGTTGTTACAGATACAATATAAATGCAATTCTTCCTTTATTTGGATATTGCAGTCGGTGTGAGATGGTAGGTTAACTCGAGAGATGGTACATTGGTCAGGAGGGTCTGGTAACATTTGCTTCTCGGTGATTTGAGAGCTTTGATGGGCCTCAAGCTTCTCACCAGCTGGACTGGAGCCAGACCACGGAGCATTTTAAATGTTGTCCAAATGGGAGTTCTCTCTCACCTGTGCTTCCAGGATAACCATTTATTCCGGTTTTTCAACAAGCCTCCCAGTGTCCCGACCATTTCCTCAGGTTGGATCAAAGTCATGGGCCAGGATTCTCTAAGTTCCCACTCCGGTGTGAAAACGGTGGTGTTTTACGCCAGGAAATCTGGCACAAAACGGCCATCGATTCGCCGTTTTGCTGGGGGCTAGCAGGGAGGCAGCGTGGAGCTCCCAGCTCCAGCTGCCAATACGGCCTGGAGAATTGTCGGATTCCCTGGCCGCCCATGCGCATGGCTGCGGCCT
Organism: Scyliorhinus canicula; assembly: GCF_902713615.1. Lineage (NCBI taxonomy): Eukaryota > Metazoa > Chordata > Chondrichthyes > Carcharhiniformes > Scyliorhinidae > Scyliorhinus > Scyliorhinus canicula. The sequence goes on along the minus strand of NC_052169.1, from coordinate 5,733,565 downwards.
ACAGCCGTCGCGCCGTGCTTCACGTACCAGCCTCCCCGAACAGGCGCCGGAATGTGGCGACTAGGGGCTTTTCACAGTAACTTCATCGAAGCCTACTCGTGACAATAAGCGATTTTCATTTTTCTTTTCAGCCAGATACCGCTCACAGACCCGGGCCCGCACACCCTGGACCGCCCCACCACAGTGCCTCCAGCCCCGAATAATGGCCCCCCCCCCCGCCCTCCTCCGACTGTGGCGACGCTGGACCAAGTCCGCAGCTGCCACCCCATGTTCCCGAAGAGTGAGACCACATATGTCCCACGCCGTCGGGAACTCGGCCGGTCGGGGACGGAGGGTGGGTCTCAGGCACGCGGTGTAGTCCGAGAGTACGCCGCTTTTCAGGGGCAGCACGGTAGCATGGTGGTTAGCATAAATGCTTCACAGCTCCAGGGTCCCAGGTTCGGTTCCCGGCTGGGTCACTGTCTGTGCAGAGTCTGCACGTCCTCCCCGTGTGTGCGTGGGTTTCCTCCGGGTGCTCCGGTTTCCTCCCACAGTCCAAAGATGTGCGGGTTAGGTGAATTGGCCATGCTAAATTGCCCGTAGTGTCCTAAAAAAGTAAGGTTAAGGGGGAGTTGTTGGGTTACGGATATAGGGTGGATACGTGGGTTTGAGTAGGGTGATCATTGCTCGGCACAACATCGAGGGCCGAAGGGCCTGTTCTGTGCTGTACTGTTCTATGTTCTATGTTCAGGGGGCGGAGCATCGTGAAAGTGGCGCCGACCCCGATTTCACCGTCACCGTGGATTCTCCGCCCCGCCGCCGAACGCGATATTGGGGATCGGGGAATCCAGCCCCTGGTTTTCAGCTTTCCCATTGATTCTGCAGGAGCATAGTGAATTTGAATTCAATGTAGGTTTGTGCATGCGTCCCAGAACTGGATTCTTCTCTCTACAGCCGGAGCAGTTTGCGCGACGAACCATCTGCTGCGGTGGGATTCGAACTCGTGAACTAGATTATCTCCCCGGGTACTAGGTCAGGGCTACTGACTCCCCTGTTGCTTTGTGGGGGTTTGGTTTGAGCCTCTTTTTCTGGAAGGACTCAGACATGATGTTGAGGTCCCTGTTCAAAGTGGACTCTTATTGTCGAAGGACTGCTCGCTTTCCGCGGCAAGATTGCCCATGTGTGCGAATTTGTTGGAGGCGTGTTGCTCACGTCGACGTTGAAAAGCCCTGGTGCCAGTACTGACCCTTGTGGCAGCCCATTGGCCAAGGACTGCGGCAAACTGACCTTGTCCCCAAAACGGACACATTGCCGTCAGTTGCTCAGCATTGTCCAAATCAGGCACAGTGTTTTGGGGCAGAGAATGGCTCTTGCCGGTTTCACCATCAGGCCTCATCCAGACCATGCCATTGGTCAATGACAGATCTCCGAGGTCTGCGCCAGTCTTCAGCTCCTTCCAGAAACCGGCCTCAATGTTCATTGGGCAGGGCAAGGACTTGGTCACGACAACCACGATTAGGTCGGGAGGCTGCTTGTCCTTCAGGGACCGAGGCCTGGTTGTTGGAGAAGTTCCGAGGTTGGGGGGAGGGTGCGGGTGGGGGAATGGGGTGGGGTTACCACCTTTGCTGTCTTACAAAGAGAGGCTTCTGGGACACTAAGGTATTGGGAGGTAGGAAGCAGACCTATTGCTGCATTCAGCCAATAAACCCATTTATGAGAAAAGTGGCAGTGCCCAGTACAGTCTCAGACTTCACCGGCCCTCTCCCGATCAATTTAACAACCACTATCCAGGGAACTTTGCTTCTGAGGGTGCATTCTGGAAAAAAAAGAAAGAAATTTCAGGGAAAATCTGAGCGACATTTCCCGGATATGCGTTAAGCCACCTCCTTTTTAACCACACTGTTTACAGCAATTTTATTTTAGACTTCCAGAATTTGTGGCTATCTTTCTCCCTCACATCTCCTTCAGCTTTGTCAAACTAAAATATCCCGGCTCAATCTTTCTTTGTAACATTGATGCCTGGCTTAATTCCAATCATTCCATCAACAGCTATATTGCACAATTAATGGTCTTAATACTTCATGCAAAGTGATCTTATTATTTGTTTTTATGGAGATTGGCCCTTGTTTATTATTCGTCACTTGACCTGTTGGGAAATTAAGGAAAGAGCACCCGCCATTGATGGTTCGCGTAGTAGTTTTATTCATTTATTCCTCTCACAACCTTCAAATTGGTCTTCACTCTGTACCCTCAGTACCCTCAGTACCCTCGCCATCTTCAAACCAGGGTATGTCGCACCATTGCCCGCCTTCAACTCTGTGGTTCTCAATCTTTTTCGATTGGAGGTCCCATTTTCAAATGGGTCAGTAATCTCAACCCTTCCCCCTTCCCCCTTTGGGCGGCACAGTGGGTAGCACCTCACAGCGCCAGGGTCCCAGGTTCGATTCCCAGCTTCGGTGACTGTCTGTGCGGAGTCTGCACGTTCTCCCTGCGTCTGCGTGGGTTTCCTCCGGGTGCTCCGGTTTCTTCCCAAAGTCCAGAAAGACGGGCTTGTCGGTGAATTGGACATTCTTTTTTTAAAATAAATTTACAGTACACAATTATTTTTATTTTTATTTTTTATTTTCCAATTAAGGGGCAATTTAGCGTGGCCAATCCACCTACCCTGCACATCTTTGGGTTGTGGGGGCGAAACCCACGCAGACACGGGGAGAATGTGCAAACTCCACACGGACAGTGACCCAGGGCCGGGATTCGAACCCGGGTCCTCAGCGCCGTGAGGCAGTGAATTGGACATTCTGTGTACCCGAACAGGCTCTGAAGTGTGGCAACTAGGGGCTTTTCACAGTAACTTCATTGCACTGTTAATGTAAACCTGCTTGTGACAATAATAAAGATTATTATTATTATTATCTTCTGTTCTGTTTCCTCTGTATTTTCTGTTCTCAGTTTGAAGCACAGGAAAGCAGGTTATGTTTATGAAACCACCCTTCCTCCCAGGGACAAAATGTCAGGAGATCTATTATGGATTTCAGAGTTAGAATTCTTCCCAAGTGTCACATTTCTGAATTATCACAAGGGAGAGGGAGCGTGTGATTGAACTATATCTGGCAGTCACTTGATGATGTGTGCGGTACTGACAGATTATACAGTCAGCATTGCAAAAACAGATCACTGAAGAGTGACAGGGTTAAATATATTACTTATGGTTTGTTCTGTAAACTCTAGCCCGCTGTGAGCTAAATGTCGACAGCAAGCAATTTGTTGGGAGCTCGTTGTCGGGGGCAGGTACTTGTTGCTGGTTGCCCGTCTACGTTTTATGTCAATATGTGGACGTTTCGCGTGGCCAATTCCAGCCAAAAGCAAACACAGAGGCCGCTGGTATAACACAGCGGTTTGGAATGTGTGGCAGTAACTGTCGCCGTTTGCTACTCGCCGAAAACTGACAGCAACTCCTCTGGAACCCAGCACATGGACAGCATCATGTGTAAATCCAGCAGTAGCTGTCGGCAATCCCCTTGTTGCCCAGATGGTGCGCTGTTGAGGCATCTCAGACTGTAATCAATGAGAAATCAACGCACTGACCAGAACACAGGGGAGACGGTGTGCGTTTTCTCACTGGACAAGCAAACCAGAGACCCAGAGTAATGTTCCAGTGACTCAGGTTCAAATCAAATGGTGAAATTTGAATTCAATAAAAATCAGGATTTAAAAGTCTAACGATGAGCATGAAAGCATTGTTTTTAAAAAATAAATTTAGAGTTCCCAATTCTTTTTTGTCCGATTAAGGGGCAATTTATCGTGGCCAATCCACCTACCCTGCATATCTTTTGGGTTATGGGGGGTGAAACCCACGTAGACACGGGGAGAATGTGCAAACTCCACACGGACAGTGACCTGGGGGCTGGGATCGAACCCGGGTCTTCAGCGCTGTAGGCAGCAGTGCTAACCACTGCGCCACCGTGCCATCCTGTGTAACTGGATTTTTAACTAAATACTGAGCCATCTGGTAATGCAGAACTTGAAATATGCATGAGAAATGAGTGCTGATTGGTTGTCAAGTCCATTCTGATTGGTAGAGAAAAAGCTCCCTGGTGTATTCTCCATGGCACTGCCTCAACCAATCAGAGCTAACTTGCCAACCAACCAGCGCCCTTTTCTCATGATGTATAAATTGTTGCTTCCTTTGAAATTTGGTATTCTTGCATTTGTCCTGATGGGTGCTAGAGGAAAAGCTTCAACAGGATGTCTCTTTTCAGCAATACTCAAAAATACTAAGTCATAATTACTTCAGAACAGCCTCTCTGTCCCAGAAAAACAAATTTTGTGTTTGTGCAATGTCCTGTTTTCCCATTATGATTTAACATTCTACAGATTTATTTCAAAAAAGAGTTTGTTTATCGTTTAAATCATTATATTAACTGCTTTCAACTTCCTGGTTTGCTGTACGTGTGAATACTTTCATGTGATTGGCTCCTTAGCTCTAACATCACCACTGCTCCATGCCAAGACACCCTTTAACTTTGGGTTAGATTTGTGGGCAGCAGGGCAGCACGGTGGCTCAGTGGGTTAGCACTGCTGCCTCACAGCGCCGAGGTCCCAGGTTCGATCCCGGTTCTGGGTAACTGTCCGTGTGGAGTTTGCACATTCTCCCCGTGTCTACGTGGATTTTGCCCCCACAACCCAAAAGATGTGCAGGCTAGGTGGATTGGCCACGCTAATTTGCCCCTTCATTGTAAAAAATGAATTTGAGACTCTAAATTTATATTTAAAAAAAAGATTTGTGGGCAGCACGGTGGCGCAGTGGTTAGCACTGCTGCCCCATGGCGCCGAGGTCCCAGGTTCAATCGCGGCTCTGGGTCACTGTCCTTGTGGAGTTTGCACATTCTCTGCATGGGTTTCACCCACCACAACCCAAAAGATGTGCAAGGTGAGGTGGATTGGCCAGGCTAAATTGCCCCTTAATTGGAAAAAATTAATTGGGTACTCTAAATTTTTTTTTAAACTTTGAGTTAGACTTAAAGTGCAATTGGACAAGAGGAAACTGTTATATAACACCTTATTCCCCTTCAGTTTCATTAAACAATTAAATACTTGGGAAAATAGGGAGTGATTTCAAGTAGGCCCATAAATTAGTGCTCAGGAGAATCTCACAGACAGCTTTCGTTGTGCCAAGAGCATTGTTGTTATCAGCTCAGTGGGCTGCACTTGTGTCTGTCAATCCAAAACGTTGTGGGTCCAAATCCTGCTTAGGAAACGCTTACTTGTGTGCAGGAAGCTGGTGGCAGTATTGAGGGGAGGGCTGCACTGTCGCAGGTACCAACATCCTTTCAGCTAAAACCCCATCTTCCCTTTCCACCGTGCAAAACAGAGGGCGCGATTCTCCCAAAACGGGAGAAATCGTAAAGCTGGCGTCAAACCCGGGCGGGTGCACAGCGCGCCCCTTCCCGACCGGGAACCGATTCTGGTCCCCGGTCGGGGCTAGCAGCCCGACGCCGCAAGCTCCGGCATCACGGGCTTAACGAATATCGTTAAGCCCGCTTGCCGGAGTTAGCGCCGGCTGACGCGTCATATGACGTCAGCCGCGCATGCGCGGATTGGAAGACTCCAACCCGCGCATGCGCGGATGACGTCATCGCGTATTTGCGCGAAACCCGCGCATGCGCGGGCCGGGTTGCCCCTCAGCCGCCCCGCGAATGGATACTGCGGGGCGGCGGAAGGAGAAAGAGTGCGCGGGCATCGGGCCCGCAGCCCGCGATCGGTGCCCACCGATCACAGGCCCATGGCACCCTTGGCACGGCCGTGGTACTGCCGTGCCAATCGGTGCCATGGTTATGAAAAGCGAGTTTGTGACGCCATTTTTACGAACGGCAAGACCAGGTGTGGGGGAGAATAGCGGGAGGGCGGGAAAAATGTCGGGAAGGCCCTCCCGCTATTCTCCGACCCGTCGTGGGGGTCGGAGAATTTCGCCCAGATTTTCTGATGACTATCTCCTTGCTGTTTGTGAGATCTAACTATGCAGAAACCGACTGCCAAGTTTCCTCCATTAGAGCACTGACTACACCTCATTGGGCTGGAAAGTGCTTTCTCAAATCCTGGGGTTGTGAAAGGTGCTACAGAAATCCAATTCTTGGGCCATAGCCCTTCAGGTTAGCCTTGCAGTGAGTCAGGCTGGTTGGCTCCTGAGATTAGTGAATCGATTGTATGGTGTAAACCTACCTTGGTGCCAGTGAGAAGTCCTCGTACCCACTCAGTGCCTTAAGTAACTATTCCATAATCCATAAAGAAGATTGAATCCCAGGGCGAATGCATCACACAGTACTTGATGTCAGATCTGGCTGCATTTTCATTGTTGTTGACGAGGTGGTTTATCATTAAACTATTACAGTCTTGGTAAACACCCTGACAATTTGCTTGCAAGATTCAAGGATGTTAACCCTTTCTAAGCCTGGAAGAAGGCTCCAGATGCTGAAAGTATCTTGTTAAAAACTTAATTCTGTGCTTCGCTGGCAGTGCTGATATTTATCACCAGGGTCAGTCGGCTTTCTGTACCCCATCTATGTGTGTGTGTGTGTGTGTATGTGTGTGTCCTTCATGTGTCAGCCTAAGTGGAGAGTATTGACAGGCTGTTGACAGAAGGAATAGGAGCAGAATAGACCAGACGGCCTGTGAAGCCTTTTCCACTGTTGGATCATGGGAGTGCCGCAGGCAAATCCCACCCCGTACCCTCGCACTGTTGGGACAGCTTATGTCCTGGCGTCAGGAAGGAGCACGGCATCTATCTCCCTGCTCAGCTGTCCTCCCCCCCCCCTTCCTCCATGTAGGGTGCTCTTTCCAAGGGCCGGTGCAGACTCGATGGGGCCGAATGGCCTCCTTCTGCACTGTAAATTCTATGAAAACAGAATCTATTTAAATAGAACCCCCGACCACTCCGCAAACATTCAAACCCTCCACCGCCGACGAACAGAAGCAGCAGTGTGTACCATCTGCAAGATTCATTTAAGGAGCTCACTAAGTCTCCCTAGACAGCACCTTCCAAACCCATCATTTCTACCATCTAGAAGGACAAGGGCAGCAAGAATTCAGAACAAATTATTGATCATAGGGTCTTACTCTTAAGGGAATCCTTATCTATAGTTTAGTCCCTTGTTCATTTTTCATTGGTTCTAATTCTCAGCTAAGGCGTCCTGATTTGTTCAAATAAGTGTCAATTACTTAAAAGATGATTAATTAATTAAACATTTGTCATTTAATCAAGATTAACTAATGTTCCCCTGGCATAACCTAATATCTTCACGCACTTTCTCACGGGCTAGAATCTTTTGCATCATGGCTAGCAATCAATCTTGCTATAGTTGTTTGTATCAGTTTTTCATCGAATTTACAGTGCAGAAGGAGGCCATTCGGCTCATCGAGTCTGTACCGGCTCTTGGAAAGAGCACCATACCCAAGGTCAACACCTCCACCCTATCCCCATAACCCAGTAACCCCACCCGACTCTAAGGGCAATTTTGGACATTAAGGGCAATTTAGCATGGCCAATCCACCTAACCTGCACATCTTTGGACTTTGCACATTTTTGTTAAAAGCCTTTTCAATACAATGGCTTATTCATATTATGTTTCATTAGGTAGAGTTTACATAGAACATTTATTGAAACAATGTCTGTATCTTGCAGGCATGACCTCACAGTTCAACAATTCATTAATTATCTAGAACAGTGACTGTATTTCTGCAGACTAGGTATTTTCTTTCAAAATCATTCAGTACCAGCCATCTACTCAATTAATTTCTTAAAGACACCAAACAATTAATGAACTATCAATACTCCATTCCACCCTCACCACCCCGTACACCCCCCCCCCCCCCTCCCACCCCCATTCCCAGAGCCACGAGGTTGTGGAATTGTGAAAGATGCTATTATTACGGTCCCAGGTCAAACCCCAACAGTGACTAGGGTACTGGACCGAAACCCCAATATTGTAGTATATTTTGTAAGACTGTGCGGGAGAATGATTCAATATTAAACTTTTTAGCTTCACATCCAAAAACAATGGCTCACAATTATACCTTAAACACTACTACTCAATTTCCCATTAAACAACAAGAAAAGAAACATGGCTTGCATACTACTTGCTTGATAAAACAGAATTAGTTTCTGTTAGAACCCCTCAGACTCTGGCTGAATATCTTCAGCTGGTTCACCTGGCCTGTTTCAGCTTCTTCCATGTCCCCCAGACAAGACTGCTCTGCTTTAAACATTATTACTCTTGCGCAAACTATCCTAGTGTGAGAGAATGGTGGACTCGGTGTCAGACAGATCAGACTTCACCTCTTCTCTCTCTAAAGCCTTCTCCAAAACTGACTCTCTTCCTTCCTTGGCTCCCTCCGGCAAAGACGTCACCTCCCCAAGATGGAAAACAAATTAAGGCTGCAAGCTGAAAGCACATTAACTCCCCAGGGACTTTCCCAGACTGAAAAACCATGTTCCTTTGGTCAATTTCACATGCTGGCCCCAAGCAGCTCCCAGGCCTTTACAAAACACAATACTTTTGAAAAACATGACCACTGCAGTCAAACACACTATAACCCCAGGTCTTTAACTCTTAAATAGTCCAAATATTTAGAAGCCAATATTCCTAAAATCCTCCATTCGTCACACTATATAAATGGAAGCCATTACATTTATTTTTTTTTGTTTTGTTTTTTAAATTTAGAGTACCCAATTCATTTTTTCCAATTAAGGGGCAATTTAGCGTGGCCAATCCACCTACCCTGCACATCTTAATGTTGTGGGGTTCGAAACCCACGCAAACACGGGGAGAATGTGCAAAATCCACACGGACAGTGACCCAGAGCCGGGTTTGAACCTGGGACCTTGGCGCTGAGAGGCTAAGCACTGCGCGCCGTGCCGCCCTAATTGGAAGCCATTCCTTGAGGGTCTGGAATGATACATCAATGCTAGAGTTCCACTGCCACCCTGTGGAGGGCAGAGGTAATTACACAAAATAAAAGATGAGTTGCAGAGTCGACAGTACAGCAGATTTCAGTGTTTATACTCCACACAATCATCCTTCCATTCGAATCATCTCTTCCAGGCCTGACGCCTATATCGCTGCGCACACCAAACCTCACCTTAGCGTGTCCATAACTATATGGCCTCTCCAAGGGTGTGTGAGTTCTACAATCTATTAATGTGATGAAATTCCGCTACATTCTTTATTTGATTTGTTTGTGACCACCTTGTCCTGGATTTCCCCCTTCCACACCGGCTGGACCAGTTTTTAAAGATTTACTCAATCTAATCGTTCCCTCAGAGCTATACTACATCATCTCTTTTGGAGAGCAGTAAGATCCACTATCTTTCCTGATGGTCACATCCTCCCCATTCTAGTAGCCGCCTTGTAAATCTTTTCTGCGCTGTCTCCGGTTCTCCTTTTTGAGACTGCGTTCCAAGTGGGTCCCACAAAGGTTCGATATAAATTTAGCCGCTTCCTTCTTTTTCGATTTTGTTTCTCTGAACCGAGGGCAGGCCCACAGTGGGCTCCCCCCCAACGGGTGGGGCATGGAGGCAGTCCCACATCCACCCAGTCGGAACCGAGAGCTGCTGGCACCAATAAGATCCACACTGTTGTCCAGCCACCTGCGTCAACCTGACCCTCCCCTCCCGCATCCATCCCCCATCCCCCCGTCTTGATTGGAATGTATAGGGCGATACCTCCCAGCTGCATGACAGCTGGGGTGAGTGGGGTAGGGGGCTGGCGGCGAGGGTGGGCTCTGAAATGCGGGGAACCGTTCAAACGGGGGTGGGCATGGTAACGCAGTGGTTAGCACTGTTGCTTCACAGAGCCAGGTTCCCAGGTTCGATTCCCGGCTTGGGTCACTGTCTGTGCGGAGTCTACACGTTCTCCCCGTGTCTGCGTGGGTTTCCTCCGGGTGCTCCGGTTTCCTCCCACAAGTCCCGAAAGACGTGCTGTTAAGTGAATTGAACATTCTGAATTCTCCCTCTGTGTACCCGAACAGGCGCCGGAATGTGGCGACCTGGGGATTTTTACCGTAACTTCAATGCAGTGTTAATGTGAGCCTACCTGTGACACTAATAAAGATTATTAAAAAAACATTTTGGGATCGTTAAATACCGCTGGTGCAAAATCCGGCATAAAACCCAGTGGAATCCTGGTTCAAAAAACCATGGGCTGGATTCTCCGTCAGCGGGAGCCTCCGTTTCGCCGGCAGCGCACCCACGCCCGTGGCTTTCCCAATGGCGTGGGGGTGCCCACAATGGGAAACCCCATTGACGGGCTGCCGGTACGGAGGATCTCGCTGATGGTGGGGGCGCACCACGCCAGAAAACAGGTGCGGCGGGACAGTGAATCCCACCCTATAACCTTTACCTTTTATTAATCAAACGTGCAGGAACACTTATTAAACCATGGAAAAATTGGATTACAATTCAATATTCCTTTGCTCCCCCTTGGTTTAATAAATACACAGAGGTTTGAAGATGAACAAACAGAGTACATTTGAAGCTAAATGGGCTCACTTACACAAAACGTCCCTTTGACAAATTCAAAATACCTGTGGTCAAATACAGACACCACTCTGAAACACCAAGGGAATGCCTCCTCAGAATCACCCCCAGGTGATTGTCACATAGGAGTTTCCAAACGATACCTCCCAAAACATGCTTGGAAATCTTCTGCCATAATCACCAGTTCCATTGGCGGCTTGCATTCCAAAATCCAGTCCACATTTTCCAAAATACTCTTGCGGACAGAGTGTCTGCTCCACTTTTACTAGCGAATCCAGGCCAGGATTTTACACAAACCGCTTGAGGATTCCTTTGCCTTGACTGACTTCCATTTTTACACAAACTCTGATATCCAATCAATACTGTCTTCCCAATTACGTGAACATTTGTTTATTCAGACTGTGGTTAAACATTCCACACTTTAAGATTACTTTAGAAACCTAAATTCTCATTGGCCGATTCCTTCTCAGCTTTGTCTGTGGTGTTCATAAGCAGCATCCTGTTCTATTTCCAGGTTTCTAGAACCAACCGTCGTTTACCTTCTCTGGGGCTTGCTTTCTTGGACATGACTCCATTGTACAGCCTCCCTCGCCCTCAGCAGAACTGATAAAGGTTTCCTCTCTGGCTGTCTATCTCCAACTGCCCTGCCTTTCCGTTTAAAAAATACTAAGAACAAACAAAATAATCATAACAATAATAATAATCTTTTTATTGTCACACGTAGGTTTACATTGACACTGCAATGAAGACACTGTGAAAAGTCGCCTCAATCTGGCGCCTGTTCGGGTACACAGAGGGAGAATTCAGAATGTCCAATTCACCTAACAGCCCGTCTTGTGGGAGGAAACCGGAGCACCCGGATGAAACCCACGCAGACACGGGGGAGAACGTGCAGACTCCGCACAGACATTGACCCAAGCCGGGAATCGAACCCGGGATCCTGCATCGTGAAGCAACAGAGCTAACCGCTGTGCTCCCGTGGCACTCAGAAGATTTTGGTTTTACATTACAAGGGTCTCCAGTTGCTCGGCAACGCCTGCATACCGCAGCTGGCCTGTGGCGTTTTCATGCTGCAGATCTCTACGTCACACTAGAATCCACTTGGAACAGAAACCAACCCCCCACACGTACAAACACCTTTGTATGATTCTAACTACAGGCCCCTTCCAGGCACAGAAACAGGGCGGCACAGTAGCTCAGTGGCTAGCACTGTTGCTTCACAACTCCAGGGTCCCAGGTTCGATTCCCGGCTAGGGTCCCTGTCTGTGCGGAGTCTGCACGTCCTCCCCGTGTGTGTGTGGGTTTCCCCCGGGTGCTCCGGTTTCCTCCCACAGTCCAAAGATGTGCAGGTTCGGTGGATTGGCCATGATAAATTTGTCCCTAAGTGTCCAGGGATGTGCAGGTTCGGTGGGGTTATGGGGATGGGGTGGGGGAGCGGGCCTAGGTAGGACACTCTTTCAGAGGTTCGGTACAGACCAGGTGGGCCGAATGGCCTCCTTCTGCACTGTCGGGATTGTGTGATTCTATATTTCATTGGCGAGGCTGTGGAAGATGCTGTCGGATTGCACGCTTTTTTTTATTTGCCCTTGCACCGCTGTGATCCACACAGAATAAACTTTCCAACGGGAAAGCAGACAGAATGGAAGAACCTCACACTGATTAATTTGATTGCAGGGGGAGTTAAAACAACTCAACTCCACCGGTGGGTCACCAGCTCTCCTTGAACGGCTCAGTGCCCTGTAGTATGTCCTTGTGGCCACCGGGTGGCGGCATTTAGCCAAAGCAGGCTGTCTTCCCCCCAGCTGTGCACAAAAGAAGGCCATTCAGCCCCTCGAGCCTGTTCTCCCCCCCCCCCCCCACAGCCCCATTCAACTAGATACCAGCTAATCTGTACCTGAAACTCCATTTAGTAATGTTAGCATTGTTAGCAATAGGAGCAGAATTAGGCCACTTGGCCCATCGAGCCTGCTCCGCCATTCAATCATGGCTGATATGTTTCTCATCCCCATTCTCTTCTATTCTCCCCATAACCCCTGATCCCCTTATTTTTTTTTTTTTTATAAATTTAGAGTACCCAATAATTTTTTCCAATTAAGGGGCAATTTAGCATGGCCAATTCACCTAACCTGCACATCTTTTGGGTTGTGGGGGCGAAACCCACGCAGACACGGGGAGAATGTGCAAACTCCACACGGACAGTGACCCAGGGCCGGGATTCGAACCCGGGTCCTCAGCGCCGTAGGCAGCAATGCTAACCACTGTGCCACCGTGCTGCCCACTGATCCCCTTATTAATCACGAACCTATCTATCTCTGTCTTAAAGACACTCAGCGATTTGGCCTCCACAGCCTTCTGCGGCAAAGAGTTCCACAGATTCCCCACCCTCTGGCTGAAGAAATTCCTCCTCATCTCGGTTTTAAAGGATCGTCCCTTCAGTCTGAGGCTGTGCCCTCGGGTTCTAGGGAATGGGGGAAGGGGTTTAAGGGGAAGGGGGTAGAGGGGAAGGGGTTTAAGGGGAAGTGGGGTTAAGGGGAAGGGGTAGAGGGGAAGGGGTTTAAGGGGAAGGGGGAAGGGGTTTAAAGGGAAGGGGTTTTAAGGGGAAGGGGTTTAAAGGGAAGGGGTTTAAGGGGAAGGGGTTTAAGGGGAAGGGGTTTAAGGGGAAGGGGTAGGGGGAAGGAGTTTAAAGGGAAGGGGTTTAAGGGGAAGGGGTTTAAGGGGAAGGGGTAGAGGGGAAGGAGTTTAAAGGGAAGGGGTTTAAGGGGAAGGGGTTTAAGGGGAAGGGGTAGAGGGGAAGGAGTTTAAAGGGAAGGGGTTTAAGGGGAAGGGGAAGGGGAAGGGGTTTAAAGGGAAGGGGTTTAAGGGGAAGTGGTTTAAAGGGAAGGGGTTTAAGGGGAAGGGGTTTAAGGGGAAGGGGTAGAGGGGAAGGGGTTTAAGGGGAAGTGGGTTTAAGGGGAAGGGGTAGAGGGGAAGGGGTTTAATGGGAAGGGGGAAGGGGTTTTAAAGGGAAGCGGTTTAAGGGGAAGGGGTTTAAGGGGAAGGGGTAGAGGGGAAGGAGTTTAAAGGGAAGGGGTTTAAGGGGAAGGGGGTAGGGGGAAGGGGTTTAAAGGGAAGGGGTAGAGGGGAATGGGGGAAGGGTGTAAAGGGGGTAAGGGATAAAGTGAAGGGAGTAAAGATGCCTGGGGGTGGGAGTCGGTGTGAGTACAGCACGGTAGCATTGTGGATAGCACAATGGCTTCACAGCTCCAGGGTCCCAGGTTCGATTCCGACTTGGGTCACTGTCTGTGCGGAGTCTGCACATCCTCCCCGTGTGTGCGTGGGTTTCCTCCGGGTGCTCCGGTTTCCTCCCACAGTCCAAAGATGTGCGGGTTATGTGGATTGGCCAAGCTAAATTGCCCGTAGTGTCCTAAAAAATAAGGTTAATGGGGGTTATTGGGTTACGGGTATAGGGTGGATACGTGGGCTTGAGTAGGGTGATCATTGCTCGGCACAACATCGAGGGCCGAAGGGCCTGTTCTGTGCTGTACTGTTCTAATTCTAATCCCCAACTCTCCCTTAAAGCCAGGGTTACCCTCCCTCGCTCCCAACATTAAAACCTCCCGGGGGCAGTGAGATCGCTGCTCCTGGGGGAATCTGGACCCAACTCCTACCGTCTGATCATTGAATAGATTCACATCAGAGTTTCTCCCCCTTCCCCTTCCCCTTCCCCTTCCCCCTTCCCCTTTCCCTTAACTCTCTTCCCCACTCCCCTTAAACCCCTTCCCCTCTACCCCCTCCCCTTAACCCTCTTCCCCACTCCCCTTAAACCCCTTCCCCTCTACCTCCTTCCCCTTAATACCCTTCCCACCTACCCCCTTCCCCCATTCCCCTCTACCTCCTCCCCTTAACCCTCTACCCCCTTTCCCTTAAACCCCTTCCCCTTAAACCCCTTCCCCATTCCCCTTAAACTCCTTCCCCTTAAATCACTTCCCCACGCCCCTTAATCCCCTTCCCCACTCCCCTTAATCCCCTTCCCTACACCCCTTAATCCCATTTCCTTTTAACCCCTTCCCCCATTCCCATTAGCCCACTCCCCGCTCCCCTTGACCCCCCTCTCCCCCTCCTGCTGGCTTGATCCTGGTCTCGGCCCGAGCACCCCATCGGGGCCTGGAGGTGGAGGCTCTGACCTGCTCCTCTGACAAGGAAAGACCAGCAGGCGGGGGGAAAAAGATTTGTCAGAACACACTTTCCACTCAGTCAGCAAGGACACGATTCCATCGCAGGCACACGGGGCTGGGGTTAAAACGGCAATGGAAAACCAGAAGCGAGAGGTGTTGTAAATGTAACCCCCCCCTCCCCCCCGGAGCGGAGGAGACCCCCCCCCCCCCCTTCCCCCACCCCCTGCCCAGGATGGGCTCCTGGCTCAGCTCCCTCGCTGAGCCATATGCCGAGCACCTGCTCCACTTCCTGTGCAGATGGTTAACTGTTCAGATTGGAGCGAGATTCGTGCCTGTGCGAGACACTGCGCCGTTCTAAATGGAGCAGTATTCCTAACTGGAGGCTGATCGGGAAAATCATCCCAGGCAGAAATACGGGAAAGGGCTGGTCTTCGTATTTGATAGCCCGCTGTAATTAAAATGGATTAGATTCCACAGCGCTCATTCCTTGCCCCTCGGTACCTCAGTGTGTGTGTGTGTGTGTGTTCGCTTCTATCTCATCATTGGAGTTGCTTCACCTATCAGTACTGTCACAGACTTTTATCGAGAGAACCTTTTTCCAGGGTAATTGTCGGACCGCTCAGCCTCCCTCTCTATACGGCATTCCTTTCTGATTCAATCCCGGAGCGTGAACGTTGGTCAGTATTTATCTCCCATCCCTAATCGTCTTTGAGAAGGTGGTGGTGAGCTGCCTTCTCGCACTCGCCAATGTCTGCTTAGCTATGTGTCCGGGGGGGGGGGGGGGGGGGGGGGGGGGTGTTAATCCTGCTGCACACATACCCTGGCAAGAAATGTGGCTTTTCCCAGCAAGGTTTTTGGAAACTGCGAGGTGAAAAACTCATTTAAATTTCCCCCGTGTGGTCACAAGGTTCTGTGAGGGAGGGAGCTCCAGGATTTTGACCCAGCGACAGTGAAGGAACGGCCGATATATTTCCAAATCGGGGTGGTGTGTGCTTTGGAGGGGGACTTGCAGCTGGATGATGTCCCCCATGTGTCCGCCGCCTCAGTCCTTCTCGGTGGTAGATGCCCCGGGTTTGGAAGGTGCTGTCGAAGGAGCCCTGGCGAGTTTGTACAGTGTCAGATGGCACACACGGCTGTCATTGAAATGAAAATGAAAATCGCTTATTGTCACGAGTAGGCTTCAAATGAAGTCACCGTGAAAAGCCCCTAGTCGCCACATTCCGGCGCCTGTTCGGGCAGGCCGGTACGGGAATTGAACCCGCGCTGCTGGGTCTGCTTTCAAAGCCAGCGATTTAGCCCAGTGTGCTAAACCAGCCCCTGTGCGTTGGTGATGGAGCGAGTGGTGCTAAGATTAACCTTTGACCCCAGGTTAGGGGACCAGTGACTCCTGTTGAACTGTAGCTCAGCCTCCCTGAGCCAAACAGCAGCATGTCTTCAGTGTAACCAGTGCATGAAGGGACAGTCAGTCAGCAACACATTATGGAGACACACTCCACCCTGGTGTACCTGCCCAACGTCCAGCTATTCCTCCACGTCCACAGTTTAATCCCATTTCACCACAGGATGCCTCCAGGGCAAAAGGCGGCCTTCGGCCCATCGAATCTGCACTGACCTTCTGAAAGAGTACTCTGCCTAGGCCCATTCCCCAGCCCTATCCCCGTAACCCCACCCAATCTTTAGACTCTAAGGGGCAATTTAGCGCGGCCAATCCAGCTACCCTGCCCATCTTTGGGTTGTTGGGGCGAAACCCACGCAGATACGGGGAGAACGTGCAAACTCCGCACGGACAGTCACCCGAGGCCGGGATTCGAACCCGGGTCCCTGGCGCTGTGGGGCAGCAGTGCTAACCACTGTGCCACCGTGCCGCCCGATTGAGTCGTTAACTGCTAAAAGCACTTGTGCTGCTAATGTACAAACAAGAGGAAGCGATGTTTTCATGTGGCAATGTCCGTGTCTGCAATACCAATTTAAACGGGTGTTAATCTGCACACTGGCACAGCGTGTTATTATTAAATTCCCGCTCACCTACAGAGCCTGGGAGTCAGCTCAGGGCCTCGGTTAGCGCGTCCATGTGCATACCAACCTGAATCATTTCAACAATGTTTTTTACCTGTTTATTACACTCCACCCACAGGCCAGCATTTGAGGATCGGCTCATTGCCTAGCCTACCGAAATGAATGAGATCTCCCCCCCCCCTCCCACCCACCCCATCAGCACTGAGCTCTGTACAGTGTGAAGTCTCCTCAATGCCACCATTATGTGAAATGCCAGCTGCCCAACACCACGCCTGCCCCTTGAGTGCCCCCCAATTTTACTCTCTCCATCATTGGAGGCCACGCATTCAGCTGCCTGACTCCCAAACTCTGGAATTCACTCCCTAAACCGCTCCACCTGCTTTAAGGTATGCCTTGCAAACCCACTGCTCTGGCCAAAGAGGGGAGAGGTGTTACGGGGCGGGGGTGAGGGGGGTGCGGTGGTGGGGGTGTAGGTGGGTGAAAGGGGGGGGGGAGATGGGTCGAGGACCGAGAGAGTGTTCATGTGGTATTCTCTCTGCCATTGTTCCACACACAGCTTCCGACAGAGCGACATTTTAACGCACTCACACTTACGTCTCGAGATAGAATCAGGCTCCGAAGTATCAGCCGCCAACAGAGGGAATGACAGCTCTAGTTCGAAGTCGACACTCCAGCCCCTTCCCCAAAGCACATTGCAGACCCTCCTCACAGAGGGTCAGTACTGAGGGAGTGCTGCACTGTCAGAGGGTCAGTACTGAGGGAATACCGCACTGTCAGAGGGTCAGTACTGAGGGAGTGCTGCACTGTCAGAGGGTCAGTACTGAGGGAATACCGCACTGTCAGAGGGTCAGTACTGAGGGAGTACCGCACTGTCAGAGGGTCAGTACTGAGGGAGTGCCGCACTGTCAGAGGGTCAGTACTGAGGGAGTGCTGCACTGTCAGAGGGTCAGTACTGAGGGAGTGCCGCACTGTCAGAGGGTCAGTACTGAGGGAGTGCTGCACTGTCAGAGGGTCAGTACTGAGGGAGTGAAGGGCAGCACGGTGGCCTAGTGGTTAGCACAACTGCCTCACGGCGCTGAGGTCCCAGGTTCGATCCCGGCTCTGGGTCACTGTCCGTGTGGAGTTTGCACATTCTCCCCGTGTCTGCGTGGGTTTTGCCCCCACAACCCAAAAATGTGCAGGGTAGGTGGATTGGCCACGCTAAATTGCCCCTTAATTGGAAAAAATAATTGGGTAATCTAAATTTTTAAAAAAGTACTGAGGGAGTGCCGCTCTGTCAGAGGGTCAGTACTGAGGGAGTGCCGCACTGTCAGAGGGTCAGTACTGAGGGAGTGCCGCACTGTCAGAGGGTCAGTACTGAGGGAGTGCCGCACTGTCAGAGGGTCAGTACTGAGGGAGTGCCGCACTGTCAGAGGGTCAGTACTGAGGGAGTGCCGCACTGTCAGAGGGTCAGTACTGAGGGAGTGCCGCACTGTCAGAGGGTCAGTACTGAGGGAGTGCCGCACTGTCAGAGGGTCAGTACTGAGGGAGTGCCGCACTGTCAGAGGGTCAGTACTGAGGGAGTGCTGCACTGTCAGAGGGTCAGTACTGAGGGAGTGCCGCACTGTCAGAGGGTCAGTACTGAGGGAGTGCCGCTCTGTCAGAGGGTCAGTACTGAGGGAGTGCCGCTCTGTCAGAGGGTCAATACTGAGGGAGTGCCGCTCTGTCAGAGCGTCAGTACTGAGGGAGTGCTGCACTGTCAGAGGGTCAGTACTGAGGGAGTGCTGCACTGTCAGAGGGTCAGTACTGAGGGAGTGCTGCACTGTCAGAGGGTCAGTACTGAGGGAGTGCCGCATTGTCAGAGGGTCAGTACTGAGGGAGTGCTGCACTGTCAGAGGGTCAGTACTGAGGGAGTGCTGCACTATCAGAGGATCAGTACTGAGGGAGTGCCGCACTGTCAGAGGGTCAGTACTGAGGGAGTGCTGCACTGTCAGAGGGTCAGTGCTGAGGGAGTGCCGCACTGTCAGAGGGTCAGTACTGAGGGAGTGCTGCACTATCGGAAGCGCTGAGTTTCCTGATGCTGATCTGAGTGCTGTAGTTTGCACAGGACAATGCCAAGATGAGCAGTGGGTTTTTCCAGAGTCCTGGCCATTATGTTTCCCTCCACCACAATCATATAAATTACTTATTTGACTCATAGATATTTTGGAATCTTGCTTTGTAGCTTTTGCCCACATGATGAAGTCAAAGGTTTTTAATTGTCCGCACTTTGCAACATCCTGCGAATCTGAAAGGAGGCACTTAAATTTAAGTTTTTTTCACATTGGAAGCTGCTGGCTTTTATTCCTGTGTCCTGCTTTCCAATCGGATTATCTTTCTTGGCGACAAATCAAACTGGCTTCTTGCTTTGGACTGTGACTGTCCTGAATGCTGGACCCACGGCATTAACACAGACATGGAATTAAGCCTCTGTGACTCATTATTTATGTCTTTAATCAATAGACGCGGAGTCTGAAAATCCATCGTACTGAACTCACCATTTAATTTAAATCATTCCCCATCATTTTTCATTGTGATGTTTGTAAGCTAATTGGGAGTGTAAATACAGCAGAGGTAAATACAGCAGAGGGTTATAGAGCAGGGACCCCCCACCCCACTCGAAGGTAGCACAATAGAATTCCTTCAGAGATGTACAGCAGCAATCGACGCTAGCCTTTGTTTAAAACAAAAGCTGAACCTTTCTGTAAACTACCAATAAACTGTGAGGTTTGGAAATGGCTGCTGCTCTGTTTGTGGGCAAATCCTAAATTGGGACCTTGAGGTCTGTCAATATCAATTACTTGAGGTAGATGATTTGGTTAGAATTGTTTTATATCTGGCTCTCCACATTCCGTGGCCACAGACCGAGCTGGCCAAGAAAGCTTGCCGACTCCTACATCTGAACTCAGGCGGCACAGTGCCTGAGTGAGACTCCTAATTAGCATCGCTGCCTCACAGCTCCGGGGACCCGGGTTCAATTCCTACCTCAGGCGATTGTCTGTGTGGAGTCTGCACATCCTCCCCGTGTCTGCGTGGGTTTCCTCCGGGTGCTCCGGTTTCCTCCCGCAGTCCAAAGATGTGCAGTTTAGGTGGATTGGCCACGCTAAATTGCCCCTTAGTGTCCAAAAGGTTAGGTGGGGTTACAGGGGTAGGGTGGAGGCGTGGGCCTAGGTAGGGTGCTCTTTCCAAGGGTCACGCATGTAATGTTCATGTCGAAAGAGAAAATGCTGGAAAATCTCAGCAGGTTTGGCAGCATCTGAAATGAAATGAAATGAAAATCGCTTATTGTCACGAGTAGGCTTCAATGAAGTTACTGTGAAAAGCCCCTAGTCGCCACATTCTGGCACCTGTCCGGGGATCGAACCGTGCTGCTGGCCTGCCTTGGTCTGCTTTAAAAGCCAGCGATTTAGCCTGGTGAGCTAAACCAGCCCCATGGGGACATCTATAGGGAGAGAAAAGAACTAACGTTTTGAATCCAATGAGTCTTTCTTGTCGGATGGCCTGATTTATTCCAAGAACACTTGTAGCGAAAGCTATAAACGATTTATTAACATTAACTGTGGGAAAACTATATACAAGATAACAGATTAATAACAGTATAAACATGGATAAGCAATCTCTCTCTTCAACATCCTACAGCCAGTCTGAGGTCAGCTGACTCTAACATTAATTTATATACCAGTGAGACTCCTAATGGTTAGTCGGGGAATTACAACACAACCATGATATGACTACAGTGCAGAACCGATCGGCCAGTAGCGCCAGAGCCTGCAGAACTGGGCGGCGGAGCGAGGGTTTTCCCGGGAGAATCGATCCTGGAGCTGGAGAAGCCGGAAACGCGCTCCGGCACTCTGAGCAAAGTTGTAGTTATTCCAATAAATAATCTGCTGTTGTTCGAACCTGGTGATCGGCAATCGCTCAGATATTACAGGAACTGTGAGATAAAACACAAAACACTGGACGCCAACAGTCCCCCCGGCCAACAATGACAGAAAACGGCTTGTGGAACGGCAGCAAGTTAATCAGATGGCATCGCCAAGGAAAGTCTATACCAGTTACTCAGAAATCTTCAATTAAAAAATGAGAACACAACTGAGTGTCGAAGCTGTTTCACATTTGATTATACCCCTGTGCCAATCAAAACACCACCAGTTCAATACTGCCGCCCGAACATAGTTTCATTAAATAAGGTTAACCCCTGCCTGCTCCTTTTTGATAATTCCAGTGTTTGATCCTTGTTTATTTTGGTGCATTTTTGTTCTAACCGTGGGATGGTACTGTTGATGTATTGGCTGATGTGCAGGAGCGATGTGAAAGAGCACATGGCCAGGCAGTACTTCCTCTGATCCCTTTCCCCGCTCACTGCCTCAAACCTGCCCGACTTCATTGGAAGCTGAGCTCAAGGATCAGCGCTCCGCTGCCCACATAATATGGTCACTAGCAGGGGTTTGCAAAGGGTCAGCAGCAGGGGGCAGTTGCTGTAGTGGCCGCCAGATGCTCAGGCTCTGGGCTGAAGTGCCATTGTCAAAGTTGCTGCCGCTCTTAAAGGCTGCTGTCCCCGGTTTCCGCTCATTCTGCGCAGGTCCCTACTCAGTCCATCTGCAGTGCTGCAGACTCTCAGTCCAGTGCGTTCAGTCATTGAGGGGGTTCCGCCCGTCCAGTGCCACACTGGTATCACTCCCCACCCCCCCCCCCCCAGACCCCCCACCGCCCACCCTCCTCCCCACCACCACCACCTCATGTTCAGCAACCACGACACCCAGCCTTGTCCCACCTGTGACCCTAATTCTGTTCTTCCGCGGTCAGCTCCTGACCATCCGGCCCGTCAGGACTCTGACCTCTGACCCACTTACCCCAGGACAAGTACAGGCACCAGTTGGGCAGCGTTCTTGCCCAGGTCGGCAGGCTGCGGGCCGAAGTCCGAGAGCATGAAGACTAGGGTGGCTCTTGCCTGCAGCACTGCAGGAGTGCCACAGACTGGAGGCACCTCGTTTAGATGGGACATGAAACCAAGGTCCTGCCTGTCGTCTCAGTCAGATGTTTAAGATCTCATCACCGGGGGCAGCAGGCTGGCGCAGTGGGTTAGCACTGCTGCCTCACGGCACCGAGGTCCCCGGTTCGATCCCAGCTCTGGGTCACTGTCCGTGTGGAGTTGGCACATTCTCCCCGTGTTTGTGTGGGTCTCACCCCCCACAACCCAAAGATGTGAAGGGAAGGTGGATCGGCCACGCTAAATTGCCCCTTAATTGGAAAAAAAATGAATTGGATGCTTTAAATTTACTAAAATGAAAGATCTCATCACCATTATTTGAAAGAAGAGCAGGAGAGTTAACCTTCCGTGGCCTGGCCAATGTTCAGCCCCCAACAATATCACTAACCCGGTGACCAACGTCACAAAAACAATTACCTGGTCATTGGTCATTTGGTTAGCACTGCTGCCTCACAGCGTCAGGGACCCGGGTGCAATTCCGGCCTCGGGTCACTGTGCGGAGGCTGCACGCTCTCCCCGTGTCTGCGCGGGTTTCCTCCGGGTGCTCCGGTTTCCTCCCACGTTCCAAAGATGTGCAGGTTAGGTGAGGTGGATTCCCCATGAGCAGCGCGTGGGTAGGGCGGGGATGGGGCAGGGGGGGTGGGCCTAGGTTAGGGCCCTCTTTCGGAGGGTGTACGGCGCAGACCCGATGGGCCGAATGGCCTCCTTCTGCACTGTCGGGATTCTATGAGTTTTTGGGATCTTGCTATGCGGTTGCTGCGGTTGTGAAAGATGCGATAGAAATGCAAACATCTTATACACTGAAGACTAAAGTTGGGTTTCCATGGAGACTGCTACAAGTTGAGCGCGGCGTTGAGGTTAACCTTTCGTCGCGAGGGGCAGCACGGTGGCGCAGTGGTTAGCATTGCTGCCTACGGCGCTGAGGACCCGGGTTTGAATCCCGGCTTGGGTCACTGTCCGTGTGGAGTTTGCACATTCTCCCCGTGTCTGCGTGGGTTTCACCCCCACAACCCAAAGATGTGCAGGGGAGGTGGATTGGCCATGCTAAATTGCCCCCTAATTGGAAAATAAAAAATAAAAAAATAAAAATAATTGGGTACTCTAAATTTATTTTTTAAAAACCTTTTGTGACGGTGGTGTTGGGCTGTCAATGGCGGCGTGAGATTTGATTGGCAGAGACTGATCCAGCTGTGAACCTTCACCTCGACCTCCGTGGTATTGGCATCAATCGGAAGAGACAGTCCAATTAGTGTTTAATTGAAGTTATGTTTGAACGGAGGAGCTAATGATCATTTTAGTTTTCATAACTTCTGTCCTGGCCCCTGCTGAGTCAGTTCAATTCCCGAACTCTTCCCCAATGGTGATGGCATTTCCATGCTAATTTCTGTAATTGTAAATTCCATTGCCCTCCGAAAGAAGCTGAAACCCACGTTACCTCGCACTCAGGAACTGCAGAGAAGCAATCTCCCTGGGACAGGCACTCTGAAACAACTCAATATTACTGGAATAAATCTGCAAAGGGGTCAGAGCGAGGTCTATTATTGTAATATGCTGGATTAACTCTAAACATATTTTTTAAAAGATAAATATTGAATAAATATGCTGATGTCTCAGTGAATATTTGCACCAGTGGCAATGCACTATGGAATTTCATGCATTGAACCAATGGCCACGCTTTTCTCTCTCTCTTTATTTTTCCCAATTTAGAGTACCCAATTTTTTTTTCCCAAATAAGGGGTAATTTAGCCTGGCCAATCCACCTACCCAGCACATCTCAAGGTTGTGGGGGTGAGACCCACGCAAACACGGGGAGAATGTGCAAACTCCACGCGGACAGTGACCCGGGGCCGGGATTGAACCCGGGTCTTCAGTGGAGTCAGGCTGCAGTGCTAACCACTGCGCCACCGTGCCTGCCCTCGCCCTCTCTTTTTCTATCTGCCCTCAATCTTTCTCTGCCTCGCACTCGTGTCTTGCATTCTTCACTTGAAATGAAATGAATGAAAATCGCTTATTGTCACTAGTCAGGCTTCAAATGAAGTTGCTGTGAAAAGCCCCTAGTCGCCACATTCCGGCGCCTGTTCGGGGAGGCTGGTACGGGAACTGAACCGTGGTGCTGGCCTGCCTTGGCCCGCTTTAAAAGCCAGCGATTTAGCCCTGTGTGCTAAACCAGCCCCATTTGTTTCTATCTGTCCTTGTCCGTTCTCCTCTGTCTATCTGCCTTTTCCTCTCTCACTCATTCTGTCGCTCAATGAGCAGGGCTCTATTTATCTTGCTCTCTGAGTCTCTCCCACTCTCCATCTCGCTCTCTCTGTCTGTCTTGCTCTCTATCCGACTCTCCCCTGTCTCACTTCTCTCCCACTCTTTCTCTTCCTCTCACTGTCTACACAGTGAGGATGGGGGGGGGGGGGTGGGGGGGGGGGGGGGGGGTGGCGTTGGAGAACAGTTAGGAAGGAATGTTTGAATCTCTCAGGAGGAAGCCTTCAGGGCAATAGCGATTATGGCAGTTCAGATGAGATAACGAGAGAGTTTGTAAAGGGGAAGCTGGAGGCGAGAGGTGAAAGAGGGAAACGCTTTTGTCTTGTACCTTACAGGGCAGAGAGATTGGAAACGCTCCCCTCAGTATCAGATAGAGCATTGAAAAAACTTGCCCAATAAACCCTAGAACAAGGATTCCCCCTCTTGCCCATTCCCCAGTACCTCTCTGAATCCTTATAGGCTTCTGAAGAGGATATATATGTGCTGGAGGATTTTGTAGTTTCATTTAAAATGCTGTAAAGTTCAAGTACATTTGAGGCCAATTGTTCCTTGGGGGCTTGTTCCAGTATGGCATGACAGTAAAACTCCAATCGTTTCAGTATCAGCAAGGAGGTGAAAACACTTGGGGGAGCTTTGCCGGAGAGTTGGGGGGGGGGGGGGGGGGGGAAGCAGGGACTGTTAACCGTGCCAATGAAAGACTTCCTTTCGCCTTGATTATTTGCCTTGTTCGTCCCCACTCCGTGTTGCATCCTCCGTGGCCCAGTGGAGCACGTGACACCCTTCTTTACTCAGCTTCAACACCATTGAGCTGGGGGGGGGGGGGGTGGCGAAGGGGTGAGGGCACCGGGTACGGACAGAACCTGCCTTTGTACATTGCCTTGTCCCCACTCTTGGGAAGGCCCCGTGATGTATTATGTTGAGGCGGAAGAATCAATGTTGTACAGTAAACACTGCAGCCATTGCGTACACAGCAAGATCCCATGAAAAGCAACGCCTGCACTTAATCCTCTGCTCTGCGGCTGCAGCATCAGCTCTGGAACCTGGTTCAAGCACCTTCTGACTCTTGTGTTCGTTACAAAACAAATTGGTTTTCAATTGGCCGTTGTCATTACAATAGCAAATTTGCTGGGTGGTATGTTGGGGGTGGGGGTGGCGTGTCCATCGCCGCTGGAGTCACTTGGGGTCACTGGTCCTCAGCACCCTACCCAACTCCCCAATAAGTCATTCTTCGAGTCCAGGGAGCCACACCAGAAACTTCCATTTGTACAGCGCCTATCAACTTTGCCGAAGTAACAGGGCGACACGGTGGTTAGCACTGCTGCCTCACAGCGCTCGGGACTCGGGTTCAATTACGACCTCAGGTGGCTGTCGGTGTGGAGTTTGCACGTTCTCCCTGTGTCTGCGTGGGTTTCCTCCGGGTGCTCCGGTTTCCTCCCACAGTCCAATGATGTGCAGGTTAGGTGGGTCGACCATGATCAATTGCCCTTAGTGTCCAATGGTTAGGTGGGGCTACGGGGATAGGGCAGAAAATTGGGCCAAGGCTGAGTGCTCTTTTGTAGGGTTGGTGCATGTTGAATGGGCTGAATGGCCTCCTTGAGTACTGTAGGGATTCTATGTGTCTATGATTATCAAACAAGGTTTGGTACAGAGCCACAGAAGGACATATCAGGGTGGGTAACCAGAGGCTGGGGAAGTTTTAAAGTGTATCTTATGGCTGAGGGAAGGGCAGCACAGTGGCGCAGTGGTCCCAGGTTCGATCCCGGCTCTGGGTCACTGTCCGTGTGGAGTTTGCACATTCTCCCCGTGTTTCACCCCCACAACCCAAAGGGTGTGCAGGGTAGATGGATTGGCCACGCTAAATTGCCCCCTAATTGGAAAAAATAAATTGGATACTGTAAATTTATTTTTTTTAAATAAAGAGAGAGAGGCAGAAAGTTTTTTGGGTAAAAATGGCAGAGCTTAAGCCCTAAGTGGCTGTTGTGGTGAAAGAGATGGGGACTGGACAAGAAGCCAGATCCTGGAGAGTTTGGGGGTTGAAAGAGGTTGCAGAGTTAAGGAGGGGGCAAGACCATGGAGGGATTTGAATGCAAAGGTGAGGAATTTAAGTTGGCGGCTGAGGGATGATAGATGGAGCAGACCTAAGGCAAGTTCGAATAGGGGCAGCAGAGTTTTGTTTGCAGAGGATGGAGAAGGTGGGTGGTTGGCCAGGAGTGCGTTGGAATAGACGAGTCTCAAGGTAACAAAGGCGCGGCTGAGGGTTCCAGCAGCAGACAAGCTGTCAGAGTAAACAGCGAGCTTTGGCAGGCTTGCCGGCCCCTGGGGGCCTTTGTGTCGGTGTTGGACCCTGAAATCCAGCTGTTGGGCCATCACCCACGCTCCCCAGAAGCAGCCACCAGGGCCCTGGTTAATTCTTCTCAACTCCCGAATCAAGCACCAAATGCAAGAAGCGAACTGCTGCCATGGCAACCACCCAGATAGCTCACTTAAGTGGAGTGGGTTAATATAGCTAACTTGCTATGTTCCCCAGATACAATTTAGGAAATCAGTCAAAGGCAGCAGCAAAACGTGAGATCGCTGGTTTATGGAAGGAAGTCTCTTTCCTTCACATTGACTGTAGTCAGGTTCTGATCGCCAGTTAAATTGGTGGGAGGCAGCGGTAATAATTGGATATTCATGAGGCATATTTGCATGGATTATTGTTTAATGCTTTGGAAAATGGCAGGTAGGGCTAATGAACACTAATGGAAGGGATCTCAACTAAATAGAATTTTTATGACTGTGTAACTCACTGGCTGATAAGAAACAACATTGGTAAGCTGCCATTGGCTGTGCTGGGTAACAGCTGACCTACATTAAACCCAAACTGACCCTGGAGGAAAATAAAACCAGCATCGCAGATAAAGAGCAAAAGCAGAGCATTAAAACAAGAAGACGACTGAGAATTGGCGATTGCTTCGGTAGCAACCTAGCTTGCCTTCTCGGCTACTGTAAGAAGTCTGACAACACCAGGTTAAAGTCCAACATGTTTGTTTCAAACACGAGCTTTCGGAGCACTGCTCCTGCCTCAGGTGAATTCTCAGCTCCTGTCAGCTAAAGTCTTGGAATTCGCTCGTGGCTTTCGCAGGTTCCTGCGACACAGTAAGCGTTTTGTTTAATATATAGATCTGAGAGGGCGGCACGGTGGCGCAGTGGTTAGCACTGCTGCCTCACGGCGCCGAGGTCCCAGGTTCGATCCCGGCCCTGGTTCACTGTCCGTGTGGATTTTGCACATTCTCCCCGTTTCTGCGTGGGTTTCGCCCCCACAACCCAAAGATGTGCAGGTTAGGTGGATTGGCCGCGCTAAATTGCCCCTTAATTGGAAAAAAAAATAACTCTAAATTTTAAAAAAAATATCCAGAGCTGTGGGCAATTGGATTGAGTTTCATCAAGATGCCAGCACAGAGACAATTGAGCTGCCCCACATACTTCTCCCCATTGTGGTCAATGAGACGTCCCAAAGAGGCGGCACGCTGGCACAGTGGTTAGCACTGCTGCCTCACGGCGCTGAGGACCCGGGTTCGATCCCGACTCTGGGTCACTGTCCGGGTGGAGTTTGCACATTCTCCCCATGTCTGTGTGGGTCTCACCCCCACAACCCAAAGATGTGCAGGGTGGGTGGATTGGCCACGCTAAATTGCCCCTTAATTGAAAAAAAAGTGGATTGGATACTCGCAAGTTTTTTTTTTTTTAAATGAGTAGTTCCGAAAAGGTGAGTCAAAAGTAGTTTATTTCCGACTCACAGCTGGGAAGCACAATGATTAAACAACAGTTCAAGTCCCAGCCGGGACAATCCGGAGATTCCTGCCCCTTCCTGGGCTGGCTTTTATCTGGAGCATTTATCAAACTCAACGAGCCCCACGGGGAGATCATCCCCGTGGGTCTCGTGGGGATTATAACACCTCCCAAACTATTTCACCTAACGCTAACAACATGTCCTTTCTCCCTCGTGTGCTCATCCAGTTTTCCTTTAAATGTGACATTCCCCTTTGCAATATTCCCCTCGACCATTCCGGGTGGGAGCCAGTTCCACATTCTCACCACTCTCTTGAGTGAAGACGTTTCTCCCTGAAATCCCCATTGGATTTATTGGTGACTGTGATATAGGGACGACCCCGAGTGTTGGTCTACTCTGCATAAGTTGAAACATCTTCCCCATGTCCACCCTATCAAATCTCATCGCCATTTGAAAGCTCTCTCTCTCAGCTCATCGCTCAATCCTCTGTTTTGTAGAGTAGACTACATACCTCAGTGTGGAGGTAGTGTAGCACACTGGGCTAAATCACTGGCTTTTAGAACAGACCAAGGCAGGCCAGCAGCACGGTTCAATTCCTGTACCAGCCCCTGCCGAACAGGCGCTGGAATGTGGCGACTAGGGGTTTTTCACAGTAACTTCATTTGAAGCCTACTTGTGACAATAAGTGATTTTCATTTCATTTCTTGTGCCAGTGATCCTGTGTATGACTGACCCACATTGTAGTCTGAGGTTTGAACCACAGCGTGAGCTGTAGCAGTGAGCAGCCAGAGCAGCCTTTGCTGGGTACCTGCTTCTTCGGAGCACTTGGGGGTGATGGTGGCTAATGGTGATGTCAGTGGATCAGTAATCCACAGGCCCAGCCAATGCCCCGGGGGCACGTATTGAAATCCCATCACAGCAGTTGGTGGAATTGAACTTTAACTCATAAAATGCGGAATTGAAAACTGACGACTATCGTTGGCTGTCATTTGGTTCACGAATGTCCTTTTGGGAAAGGTTGAAATCTGCCGTCCTTATCTGGTCTGAGGTATTTCAAATGGAGCTGTTTGTTAGCCAGCCTGCCTTTGGTGTACTAACCACCCGATTCAAATCGAAATGTTTCACTCGTTATAAACGAGCATTGCTGATGGCAATTCTGGTCAAAGCTGAATATACTCGCTTGCTAAAATTCACAGGCGTAGCGTTAACCGTTTGAGGGGCTCTCAAGGGCCTGCTGTTCAATGCTCCACTATTCCGCCAGGCTTTTTATCCACTTGTCAATCGCCCCACTCCTCCACGTGCAGCCTGTCCACGTGCAACTGAGCAATAACAAGCAGAGAGGCTTGTGTCTGTCGGCAGCCTGGCAGTCTTTCTGCTTTATGTGGTGTAGAAACAGCTTTATTGTTCCCAGGGGAAGAATTTCTGTCTCTGCTGTTTGGACGGGAGGTGTGACTGTACTCAGGAAAAATGGCCACCCACAGCTGGAGGATGAATGTGCGCACAAAGGGGCGAGTTTATGATCTCACGCAGGCAGCCAGTGAGAGAGATGCAATCTTGGAGAGAAAATAAATTGTAGCCCAATTTTAAGAACAAAACTTAAGTGTATGGGAAATTAATTGCGACGTTTTCTCCCCCACCCCCCGCACACCCCATCCATCACTGGACCCCAGCCATCGCTCCCTGGTGAACACGTGTGTGTTTATAGAGTTGCGTGTTTGTAGCAGAAAGAATGGGGGCTGTGGTTCCCAAGTAAAGGACTGACCCCTTTAAGAACCCCCGCTTTCAATATAATTACATCCAGAGTGAAACGGCGGTGGGCTTCATGGGCCCATCTGGATTCAGAGTGCGGCCCCACAAGACATCTTGTTGACCGTTGTCTCCGCACAGGGTCGCCACTGTAGTGATCTGCATATCTGCGTGTATGTAAAGGGTTAACATGCAGAAGTAACAGCTAGATAACCACTAGATGGCAGCACCAGATACGGGTATTGTCATGAGAATGTCACTTTAAGAGATGTTTGTCGGCTCATGTTACTGCAGTGGTGTCAGAGTGTGGGTGGAGCTGGGCTGTCTGTCAGCCTTTCGTTTCACTTTGAGAAAACCTTGGGTGTCTGTGTTTTCTTCGTTTCGTTTCAGTGTTGGAGCTGCAGTCAGCCACAGAAGATGTAATGTTCTCCTCTCTGCCATGTAAAGACTATCTTGTGATCATTTGGTGAATTCAGAGTGATAACTGTTCTCAGTAGTGAATTTAAACCTGATGTGCTTCTGTTAAAAGTTTTTTTTAATGTCTTATGGATGTTAAAAGAAAAGTAAGGATTACTTAGTGTTGTATTATTTGGGGGTTGTATTTGAATTTATGGTTGCTAAGATGTTCACTGTATGTTTTAAAAAGGTTAACATGAGTTCAAAGAATAAACATTGTTTTGCTTTAAAAAATACTTTTCCATTTCTGCTGTACCACACCTGTAGAGTGGGCCATGTGCTCCCCATACCACAATCTAATAAAAGTTATGGGTCAGGTAAACTCTATGATACACTTTCGGGTTCTCTAAACCCTGGCCCATAACAGTATAAAAGATAAACTCAAGGAGAGTTCCCGTCTCTTTGTGTTAGGAGTGATTAGTGAACAGAGGTAGAGAGAGATAGCTTAGTGTGCAGGTGTAGTTAATCATTATATATATTTAGTCTTGTTAATTTAATCTACAGTTTAGTTATTGAAGAGAGAGTGAACTCATAATTAAACTGTTATTGTTACTCAATAAACAGTATTTGCTTTATTTGAAGTCTTCGAGTGTTACTGAACATCACGCATATGACCATCCTGGCAGAAAGCAAATGAGTAACAAGATATTACACAACTTAATATAACATGGTACCAGAGATTGATGTCAGGAAAACTAACTAGATTAGATTAGAAAAAGCGAGATAAAGAATAAATTTGTGCCGACTATTCAACTGGGAAGCTTGGGCAGCAGGGTGGCGCAGTGGGTTAGCCCTTTTCTTTTTAACAGTACAGCACAGAACAGGCCCTTCGGCCCTCGATGCTGTGCCGAGCAATGATCACCCCACTCAAGCCCACGTATCCACCCTATACCAGTAACCCAACAACCCCATTAACCTTATTTTTTAGGACACTAAGGGCAATTTAGCATGGCCAATCCACCTAACCCGCACATCTTTGGACTGTGGGAGGAAACCGGAGCACCCGGAGGAAACCCACGCACACACGGGGAGGACGTGCAGACTCCACACAGACAGTGACCCAGCCGGGAATCGAACCTGGGACCCTGGAGCTGTGAAGCATTGATGCTAACCACCATGCTACCGTGCTGCCCCTGTAACCTCATGGCGCCGTGGGCCCAGGTTCGATCCCGGCTCTGGGTCACTGTCCGTGTGGAGTTTGCACATTCTCCCCGTGTTTACATGGGTTTCGCCCCCACAACCCAAAGATGTGCAGGCTAGGTGGATTGGCCACGCTAAATTGCCCCTTAATTGGAAAAAATGAATTGGGTACTCTAAATTTTTTTTTAAACTGGGAAAGCTTCACAGCACTCGGATCCTTCCCAAAAAAAGTCACCTCGATGGACCACGCACGAGCTCCACGTCAACTCAAGGCAACTGGTAATCTTAATTGGAAATTGTTCAAACAACAGTTTTAGATTTATCTAGAGGGTCATGATTTAACCATCGCTACTGAGGCTAGGAGGATTGCACAGCTTTTATCCATGGCAGGACAGCAGGCAATAGAAATTTATAACTCTTTTATCTATTCGGAAGGGGAGGACAAAAACAATTCGACATACTAATTAACAAATTTGGTTACCATTGTAAAACGCAGATGAAATAAATCATTGAAAGATTCAGATTCAACAAACGTTTGCAAAAAAATGGGGAATCATTCACCAGCTTTGTCACCGATTTAAAATTACTACCACAAACTTGTAACAATGCAGCTATGCATGATTCGCTGATCCGTGATCAAATTGTGCATGGCATAAGTGATGAGAGTTTAAGAGAAGCATTGTTAAGACAGCAAGAACTAACTCCAAAAATTTAGAATAGCCAATTATTTTTCTTTTCCAATTAAAGGGCAATTTAGCATGGCCAATCCGCCTAACCTGCACATCTTTGGGTTGTGGGGGCGAAACCCACGCAGACACAGGGATATTGTGCAAACTCCACACGGACAGTGACCCAGGGCCGGGATTCGAACCCAAGTCCTCAGCACCGCAGTCCCAGTGCTAACCACTGCGCCACATGCCGCCCTCCCAGAGATCAATCCTGGCATCCCAATCGAGATGAGCAAATTGAGGCCAGTGAAATGTGGAAATTGAGACCTTTGCTACTGCCGTGGATGCAGGGTAGGGTGACTCGCACTGTTTCACGGGCAAGTGAATAGTATCGATGCATTTAAGGGATGGAGAGGGCTTTCTGCTGTTATGAGGATGGGAGAAGCATTTGATCAATGCAAGTTCTACTTTCTCTATATAGCTCTCTTTTCTTTGTATAGCACAGTGTCATGTGAGTGTCTCTTTATGAAAGGTTTTGTTTTATCACATGGCTTGTAGCATGGCTTCAGTGATGTCATTTGTGGGTGGAGCTGGGTTGTGGCTGCCAGATGAGAGAGGGTTTATTGTTTTGGTTTCATTTTCGATTTGTTCATTTTGATAAAAGTGCCTCGGAAATCTGATGAATCACAGCTGAAGTGAAGGCTCTTGGGCTCATCCTAGCTAAATTCAACATAAAGGTTATAGGTCAGGTGAGCTTCATAATACACTTTGGAGTTTCTAAACCTGGCTCATAACAACAGTGCCAAACAGGTATTGATCATGGTGTTTTTTGACACCATGTTCAATCTTCAAAGTCTGTTCAATGACCAGACAGTCTACAGAGTCTATTTGAAAACACCCTCTATGATCTACGGCAAGCTGGTGACTGGAGCTACAGCAAACTCTCCCAATAAAAGCAGGGTGATTTATGTAACAGAACGCAGTGAGTGGAGAGCAGTCACACAATACACGTTACCTGTGTAAAGTCAATGACCGATTGCAGCACGGTCTCTGGTTTGATTGATGGGGTGCAGAATTAACCAGTCATCTCCAGACTGTCTGGGAATAGTGCTGTCACTATATTCGATGTACATTGACGTCACCTCCAGCCCTCAAACTCAAATGACCTGAGCAGACCAGTGCAGGAACATCATGGTCTGCCAATTCCTATCTGAGTAACACCCCATCTTGATCAGTGAGGGCATTATTTGCTATTCTTTTATTATTGTCGGAGCCCAATTTCCCTCCTGAACGCCATAGTGGGCAGCACGGTAGCACAGTTACCATAGCTCATAAAGGGCCTTTTCAAGTAGACTCTGTAGACTGTTTGCTGATTGAATAGACTTTGGTTGAAGACTGAATGTGGGTTCACCACGCCAGGGACCCGGGTTTGATTCCCGGCTTGTGTCACTGTCTGTGCGGAGTCTGCACGCTCTCCCCGCATCTGCGTGGGTTTCCTCCGGGTGCTCCGGTTTCCTCCCAGAAGTCCCGAAAGACGTGCTGTTAGGTGAATTGGATGTTCTGAATTCTCCCTCTGTGTACCCGAACAGGTGCCGGAATGTGGCGACTAGGGGCTTTTCACAGTGACTTCATTGCAGTGTTAATGTGAGCCTACTTGTGACAATAATAAAGATTATTATCTAGATTACTTCTTGTCGTCGAGGGTTCCACATTCTCAGTATTTTTATTTTTTTATTTATTTATTTTTTAAAAATAAATTTAGATTACCCAATTATTTTTTCCAATTAAGGGGCAATTTAGCGTGGCCAATCCACCTACTCTGCACATTTTTTGGGTTGTGGGGGCGAAACCCACGCAGACACGGGGAGAATGTGCAAACTCCACACGGACAGTGACCCAGAGCCGGGATCGAACCTGGGACCTCAGCGCCGTGAGGCGGTTGTGCTAACCACTAGGCCACTGTGCTGCCCTCACATTCTCAGTATTGTCTGCAAAGGACATTTCTCCTCACCCTCCCCCTTTGTATTTAATGGAGTCCACCGTATATTTATGACCCCCTTGTTTTCATGTTCCTCACTGTCCTATTTTCTGAGGAACTATGGATGGGCAACAGATGCCACTTTTTCTAGCGACTCCCACAGCCCAGACCAATTCTAAAAACAACTTGCCTTACCCAGCTATCAGGGGATTTGAGAATACCGCTTGAGATTTAATATGCATTCATTTCAAAATTTCAAACAGCAAGAGCCTCGAATAAAAGACTTTTTTTTGATCGTTTCAAAAGCTCTGCTGATGAAAGGAGTTCAATTATTCATTCCGTGAAACAAATTTCGCTCAGAGAGATTAACTGCGTTTGGCATTGAAACCTTTTGACAAATGACCTACAATTAGGAGCAAGGAATCAGGATGGGAAGAGTCTGGTGGGTTGCTAATCAGTCGCTAAATCACGGGCACAGACGGTGGCAGTAGATGGCAGCCGCGCCTCTGTTACACATTCGCCGCAAGTGTTGCAATGTTCCGTTCACTCAAATTCAGGCTGTCCGCGTCCTGCCTCTTCCCCCATCTCTCTATCGCCAAGTAGGTTCCTCTTCTGGCAACGCCTCAATTCTAAAATTCTCACCTTGCCCCCCCCCCCCCCACCCCCGCCCCTCCCGATCAATGTAATTTCCTCCATCTCAATAACCTTCCGAACATACAAACAAGGAGCAGGGTGGCACAGTGGTTAGCACTGCTGCCTCACGGCGCCGAGGACCCGGGTTCGATCCCGGCCCCGGGTCGCTGTCCGTGTGGGGTTTGCACATTCTCCCCGTGTCCGCGTGGGTCTCAACCCCAAAATATTGTGCAGGGTGGGTGGATTGGCCGCGCTAAATTGCCCCTATATTGGGGAAAAAAAAGAATTGGGTACTCTGAATTTATTTTAAGGAAACAAAGAGCAGGAGTAGGCCATTCAGCCCATCTAACCTGTTCGGCCATTTGATAGCTGTCAAATCTGCATCCCGCTTACCCCCGGAAACCTATCATCCCCCCGTCCCCACTCACCAAGAATCTATCCACCTCTGCCTCAGAAATATTCAAAGGGCAGCACGGTAGCATGGTGGTTAGCATAAATGCTTCACAGCTCCAGGGTCCCAGGTTCGATTCCCGGCTGGGTCACTGTCTGTGCGGAGTCTGCACGTCCTCCCCGTGTGTGCGTGGGTTTCCTCCGGGTGCTCCGGTTTCCTCCCACAGTCCAAAGATGTGCGGGTTAGGTGGATTGGCCATGCTAAATTGCCCGTAGTGTCCTAAAAAGTAAGGTTAAGGAGGGGTTGTTGGGTTACGGGTATAGGGTGGATACGTGGGTTTGAGTAGGGTGATCATGGCTCGGCGCAACATTGAGGGCCGAAGGGCCTGTTCTGTGCTGTACTGTTCTATGTTCTATGTTCAGCTTCCACCGTCTTTGGGAAGGCTTTTCACCTGTCAGAGGTGCCACTTTTATTTGTATTTTTGTAATCCCCTGGTCACGCTTTAGAATTGAACAGCAAATTCCTTGTGGGTTTGACAGAGAAGATGCAGAAAGACTGTTTCCCGGTGGCTGGGAAGTGGCTGAATTGCATTGTCCAGCTTCATTCGTAAGCATTAGGAACAAAGTATAGCTTTAAGTTTAATTTATATTTGTCTGTTAAGGAATGTGACTGTGGGCAGCACGGTGGCGCAGTGGGTTAGCCCTGCAGCGTAAAGGTGCCGAGGTCCCAGGTTCGATCCCGGCTCTGGGTCACTGTCCGTGTGGAGTTAGCACATTCTCCCCGTGTCTGCTTTGGTTTTGCTCCCACAACCCAAAGATGTGCAGGGTAGGTGGATTGGCCACGCTAAATTGCCCCTTAATTGGAAATAAATGAACTGGGAAATCTAAATTTTAAAAAAATGATTCTAGAATTCCACTTTCCTGCCGACTCCTTTGTCAATCAAGAGTTTATCGAACCCAGCTTTAATAATGACCTTACCCCCACTGAAAGAAGCCCCAAGGGGCTTCACGAGAGTGAGTATTATCAAGGAAATGTTCACCTCCAGCCCCATAAGGAGATATTGGAACAGGGCTTCAAAGGCCCGCTGTGTTTTAAGGAGTGTCCGGGGAGAGGAAAGAGGGCTTCGTGGCGGGGAGAGGGGGAGGGGGAGGGGGAGGGGGGTACCAAAGCTTGGGATTCAGACAGCTGAAGGCACAGCCACCAAGGGCAGAGCAACAAGGGAATTGGGGGGGGGGGGCGGTGGAGATGCAAAGAGGCCGGAATTGGAGGAATGCAGAGATCTGGGTGGGTTGTGGGGCTGGAGGATGTTTACGGAGGTGGCTGAATGAACGGCGTCTGTAATGGCCGGTACTGTCACTGGTGTGGACTGGGTAACATTCCGACGTTGATGTAAAATATCCAGGCCGGAAGAGAGGATCCCGCTGCCAGCGAACGGCACACTCCCGAGAAACATGCGGCTGTGGGTCCGGAGAATCCCGCTCCCAATGTTTTATCCGAGGGATAGACTCCAACTGCAAAACAGTCCATTCTGCAAAAGATTTTATGTTCCTGTGTCGTCATTCACTGAACTACGGCATGTTTGGCGTCCTTGGAATAATTAATATGCTGAACATCGGGTCCTGTAAGTAAACTATGAAATTTACATGGTATATATAAAGATTCGGGAACTGATTACAAGACAGTAATGTCACTGTGAGTTCCTGGTGATGCTATAAATCAAGTGAGTGATTTACAGCTGTGTTCTGGACTACTTTTAAATTACTACCTTGCGGTAATTTCAGCCTCCTTGATGACTCTTACAATATACTGCCTTTTGATTACAGGATGTTTCTGTTCAGCTTCCTGTGCTTTTCTGAAGCTGTTATCGGAATGCTCCATATTGTGGATATTGGTCGATTCCCCCATCCATGCTGTCACCTTCTCAAATCCTCTCTTTGCCAACCTCCCACACACATAAACTGCAGTTTCATGGAATCATAGAATTTACAGTGCAGAAGGAGGCCATTCGGCCCATTGAGTCTGCACTCAAAGAGCCTCAGCCTCAATTCCCCCACCTCTGATGGTATCACTCACCTCGATTAGTTTGCACCCTATGATGTGTCAAGTTCAAAATGTTTCCCACAAATCCCACACCCC
Source organism: Scyliorhinus canicula (assembly GCF_902713615.1). NCBI lineage: Eukaryota > Metazoa > Chordata > Chondrichthyes > Carcharhiniformes > Scyliorhinidae > Scyliorhinus > Scyliorhinus canicula. The sequence continues at coordinate 5,696,701 of NC_052169.1, read as the reverse complement.
AACCCACCTCCCACACCCTTCCAGACCCTCCCAGCCCAACCCCACTGTCTCTGCAGCTGCCGCCATCCTGCCTTCCTGCATTTGCAAATTCTTCCAGCCCTGCACCCCAACAATCGCACGCTCCATCCGACCAACTCTGATTCCCTTTGCATCTCCTTCCCCCTCCCCCTCACGGGTTGTCCAGTCTCACTATATTCCGAACAACCGTCCCATCAGCCGGCCAATGGGGTTTCCCATTGAGGGCAGCCCCACGCCGTCGGGAAATCCCTGGGTATGGGGGCGCTGCCGGCGCATTGGCGAGTCCAGACAGCGGAGAATCCAGCCCATGATTACTTTGAAAGCACCACCTGCATTTTATGTGTGTAGTAACTATGTCTGTGTGTTCGTGTTTGTATTTGTGTGATCCTGTGTGCATGGATGCGCTTTTGTTCATGTGTGTGTGTGTGTTTGTGTTTGTGATAATGCCGATGTGTGTGTTTGTTGCTGCATTTTTGTGTTTATGAGTATTTATTTGTGTTTGTCTTTTTGTTTGTGTATTTTGCATATGTGTGTGTGAATGTGTATGTGTCAATGTGTGTGTGTGTGTCTGTATTTATGGGTGTCTCAATATGCATCTTTTGTTTGTGTGTGTGCATAGTTCGGTGTGTGTTTATGTATGTCTCCGTGTTTGTATGCATGTATATGTAAATGTGTTTTTATGTGGCTCTGTGTTTGTGTATACATGTGCAAGGGTTTATGTGTGTAATTGTGTGTGTCCATCTCTGTGTGTTTATACATGTCTGTGTTTGTGTGTGTGTTTATAAGTATCTGTGCTTGTGTGTTTATATGTGTCTGTGTTTGTGTGTGTTTATATGTGTCTGTGTTTGCAAGTTTATGTGTGTTTATATGTGTCTGTGTTTGTGTGTGTGTTTATGTGTCTGTGTTTGCGTGTGTATGTGTGTTTATATGTGTCTGTGTTTGCGTGTGTATGTGTGTTTATATGTGTCTGTGTTTGCGTGTGTATGTGTGTTTATATGTGTCTGTGTTTGCGTGTGTATGTGTGTTTATATGTGTCTGTGTTTGCGTGTGTATGTGTGTTTGCGTGTGTATGTGTGTTTATATGTGTCTGTGTATGTGTGTTTATATGTGTCTGTGTTTGCGTGTGTATGTGTGTTTATATGTGTGTGTGTATGTGTGTTTATATGTGTCTGTGTTTGCGTGTGTATGTGTGTTTATATGTGCCTGTGTATGTGTGTTTATATGTGTGTATGTGTGTTTATATGTGTCTGTGTTTGCGTGTGTATGTGTGTTTATATGTGTCTGTGTCTGCGTGTGTATGTGTGTTTATATGTGTCTGTGTCTGCGTGTGTATATGTGTTTATATGTGTTTGTGTATGTTTGATTACTCTATATTTATTGAAGAGGAGGTGGTGGTGAGCCGCCTTCTTGAACCGCTGCAGTCTGTGAGATGTAGGTACACCCACAGTGCTGTTAGGGAGGAGTTCCAGGATTTCGACCCAGTGACAGTGAAGGAACGGCCAATATATTTCTACGTCAGGATGGCAAGTGGTGGGCAGCATGTGGCGCAGTGGTTAGCACTGGGACTGCGTCGCTGAGGTCCCAGGTTCGAATCTCAGCTAAATTTAGAGTACCCAATTATTTTTTTTTCCCAATTAAGGGGCAATTTAGTGTGGCCAATCCACCTACCCTGCACGTCTTTGGGTTGTGGGGGTGAGACCCACGCAGACACGGGGAGAATGTGCAAACTCCACACGGACAGTGACCCAGGGCTGGAATCGAACCTGGGTCCTCGGCGCCGTGAGGCAGCAGTGCAAACCACTGCGCCACCGTGCTGCCCCATCACCACCACCTTCTGAAGGTCAACTAGGGATGGGCAATAAATGCTGGCCTAACCATCGATGCCAGACGTAAAAAAAATACTAAATCGGCCTTAAAGAGATGGCTGGTGATTGTGAAAAGCGATTTATTTCTGAACATATTCTACACAATTAGCACTGTCACTGTAAGTTGATTATACAGCCCCCCCCCCACCCCCCTCCCATAATCTCCCCTTTTACAGGACATTATTTTAATATATTGTTGTAAGTCTCTCCGCCCCAGACACAGACTGTGGTCACCTCACCTCCCTCCAGCCACTGCCCTAAAGACAAACAAATGCAGTTTCCTCCCTCCGACTCTGGGTTACCCAGAATGACTAAAATTTAATTCGGTGACCTTTCTTCCTATATAAAAAAAAAAGCCATGATGTGGATCTGGGGTGAGCGCAGTAAGAAGCCTTACAACACCAGGTTAAAGTCCCAACATGTTTGTTTCAAACACTAGCTTTCGGAGCACTGCTCCTTCCTCAGGTGAATGAGGAGCCTGAGGGAGGAGCAGCGCTCCGAAAGCTAGTGTTTGAAACAAACATGTTGGACTTTAACGTGGTGTTGTAAGGCTTCTTACTATATAAAAAAAAGTCAATTATTTTCTCTGTAATTCAGCGATGCTCAGACAATTGTGAATTAATTTCCACCAGCAAAGCTAACGGTGGCTCTGTCCCATCCCACCCCCGCTGTGCAATTTAGATTGAAGGTAACGTACAAGTGTTATCTTCGCACAGAATCTCGGGGCATAGTAGGTAATTAAATGGCCAACAAAAGGAGCCATTTGCCAAGCGCACACCAAAGAGGTTGTATCTTTTGTCTGCTGCTCACAAGCCGCTTGAAGTGTGGATTGTAAAGATGTTTATTGTACCAAGCCCTCTTTTGAAGTGCCTGAGTGAAATCCATTAAACGGCACAGTTGCTTTTGTCCCTTTCTGTAACAGTGAAAGAGAAACACACACACAAACTAATCCCGCAGTCAGGGCGGGTGAAAGAAAACAGCCCATCAAAAGTGGATGGCTTTACTTGGACTCTGCCAGTAATTGCTAACTGCACCATAGCAGAGGGACAATCCTGCACCCTGCAGTGCAATTTTCCTTTTTGCTTTTCCCGATTACCCATCAGAATTTCACACCAGGGGCAGCACGGTGGCACAGTGGTTAGCATTGCTGCCTACGGCGCTGAGGACCCGGGTTCGAATCCCGGCCCTGGGTCACTGTCCGTGTGGAGTTTGCACATTCTCCCCGTGTCTGCGTGGGTTTCGCCCCCACAACCCAAATGATGTGCAGGGTAGGTAGATTGGCCGCTCTAAATTGCCCCTTAATTGGAAAAAATAATTGGGTACTCTAAATTTATGAGAAAAAAAAAAGAAAGAATTTCACACCCGCTCCTTTCCTGGCACTGGCTTTTGTTCCAATTCTGCGGGAAGAGTTTTAGAAATTATGTTTTAATTGAAAGCCTTTTTGTTTCGAACAGTATGATATAAAATGGATGCTGCAAGTTACAATGTAAAAGTAACACAGTCAACAGCTTGGAACACATCCCAAACCTAAGCCCCCCCCCCCAACAATAAACTAACCCCCCCCCCCCCCCCTCCCATAACACCTGGCAGTGACTAACTCTTTAAAAAAGGGGAGCAGCACGGATGTGCAGTGGGGCAGCCTCACGGCGCCGAGGTCCCAGGTTCAATCCCGGCTCTGGGTCACTGTCCGAGTGGAGTTTGCACATTCTCCCTGTGTCTGCGTGGGTTTCGCCCCCACAACCCAAAGATTTTTTTAAAAATATAAATTTAGAGTACCCAATTCATTTTTTCCAATTAAGGGGCAACTTAGCGGGGCCAATCCACCTACCCTGCACATCTTTGGGTTGTGGGGCGAAACCCACACAGACACGGGGAGAATGTGCAAACTCCACACGGACAGTGACCCAGAATCGAACCTGGGACCTCGGCACCGTGAGGCAGCAGAGCTAACCAACTGTGCCACCGCGCTGCCCTCCCATGACCCAAAGATGCGCAGGCTAGGTGGATTGGCCACGCTAAATTGTCCCTTAAATGGAAAAAAATGAATTGGGTACTCGAAAAATGTATTTTTTAAAAACTCTTTAAAAAAGGGAATGAATGGCTGCTTTACTAGATAGAACCTCTCAACCGACCCCCTAATGTGCTTGGCCTTCTGCAAATGTAAAAATCCCATGAGGTCACCCAACCAGGGCTAGGAGATCTCCACCGAAGCAGGATCCGTCTCCGGCCTATTAACGAGGTAAAGGTGAGGATTAAACTGAGCCGTGCACAGGAGGATGTGGAATTGACCTTGCGAAGAACCTCCCTCCACATCTCCTCAACCAGAAAAGGGACCCAGAATCTTAGAATTTGCTGTGCAGAAGGAAGTCATTCAGCCCATCGAGTCTGCACCGGTCCAAAAAACACCCTACTTAAGCCCACGCCTCCACCCAGCAAGCCCACCTATACTTTTTTGGAAACTAAGGGCAATTTAGCATGGCCAATCCACCTAACCTGCACATCTTTGGACTGTGCGGGGGCAGCACGGTGTCGCAGTGCTTAGCACTGCTGCCTAAGGCGCCGAGGTCCCAGGTTCGATCCCGGCTCTGGGTCACTGTCCGTGTGGAGTTTGCACATTCTCCCTGTGTTTGTGTGGGTTTCACACCCCCCCCCCCCCCACAGCCCAAAGATGTGCAGGGTAGGTGGATTGGCCTCACTAAATTGCCCCTTAATTGGAAAAAAATAATTGGGCGCTCTAAAGGGAAAAAAAAATCTTTGGACTGTGCGAGGAAACCGGAGCACCCGGAGGAAACCCACGCTGACTCCGCACAGACAGTGACCCAAGCCGGGACCTTGGAGCTGAGAAGCAACAGTGCTAACCGTTCTGCTACCCTGCCGCCCCCAATTCACTCTCCCACTTTGTCTTCGCCTCGTCCAACGGGGTCGACTCTGCTGATAGAATCTGGCCACAGATACCCGAAGTACTCCCCCCACCAGAAAGGTCACGAATCTGGAAACAAAGAAATAAATTGATCCCAGAGAGTTGAACCTTTACCAACAACTCCCATCACAAACAAGTCCCCAAACCTTTCCAGACCCTTCCCCTCCCCTCCCGTGACCTAAACGTGGAGTTTAAACTCACCGACACAGAGATGATTACCACCGGTAGATGTGATGTGGAGATGCCGGTAGCCCAAGAATAAAATAACAAATTGGGGAAAGATAGACCACCTGTCCGTCTATCTCTCTGGAGGAACGCCCAACGGATCTTTGGGGTCTCATCTCGCCCATTGACTGGGAATATTTGCTCTTATCCAGGTTACATTTAGGCCCAGAAAAGGAGCTAACATTCCAAAGTAGCTTCATTATCCCATCCACGGTGGAGAATATAAAGAAGCAGATCGTCTGCATCCAATGAGACCTTTTGTTCCCTCCCTCCCGACCTACCCCATTCCACCTATTGGAAGGTCACAATGCCACGGCCAATGGTTCAATCGCTGAATCGAGTCACAGGCCTGTCTCACTGGGGGACCATCCACCATGTTCTCCACCGAGGAACCTTGAGAAGCCTCTCAATCCGTCGATGAATTTTGATCAGCACGTTTTCTTACCCTGATCTTTCTGGGCATTTTCCTTATGTGGGCACCTTATACCATCGATCCAGTGGGAATTTATGCAAAAATATTCCCCCAAAACTGCACAAAACGGGCCGATAAACAAGTACGGTGGCAGGAGCCACCTCGTGTGTGATATCTCCCGACATGCTGCCAACTGACGGCTTCCTGCCATCAATCAGCTCCACTATGACCTTTCTTTGACAACTGCTAAATCCAACCACATTAATGGGACAGTGTCACTGAACAGAAACCTGGGTTATCTGCTGTCAGTCATAGCTCAGGACAGCACCCTCTAACCTGAACCAGGGGGTTGTGCCTTTAAATCCCACACGATTCAGGTCGACCCCCCTCTCCCAGTGCAGTACTGAGGGAATGCCACACAGCCAGAGGAGCGGTCGTTTGAATGGGAGGTTAAACAGAGTTCCGTCTGCTCTCTCTAAATGTATCCACGGCCACTATTTCGAGGAAGAGCAGAGGAAGTCTGTCCGGGGTCCATGCCAATATTTATAGGATCATAGGATCCCTACCATCCAGAAGGAGGCCATTCAGCCCGTCGAGTCAGCACCAACCCTCCGAAAGAGCCGCACCTAGGCCGCCGTCCCCACCCCATCCCCGTAACCCCACTTAACATTTTGGACACTAAGGTGCAATTTAGCGCGGCCAACCCACCTAACCTGCACATCTTTGGACTATGGGAGGAAACCCAAGCAGTCACCCTCAATCAACATCACCAAAACACACTATCTTGTCATTAACACATTGCTGTTTGTGGGAGTTTGCTGTGTGGAGATTCTCTGGCACGTTTCCTACACGACAACAGTGATCCCCCCCAAAAAAACCTCATCGAACGTAAGTTGCTTGGAACACAAGAGAGGCTACAGAAATGCAACTTCTTCTATCCACTGAGAGACAGCATGAACATTAAAAGACAGTTTGTGTTCTGATCCAAGTGTTTCAACATTGAACCATCCCAGCTCTGCTGTACACATGGTGATTTGCAATGCTGATCACAGCAAAATAGAGAATAAGACGGATAAAGTACCCTAATTTAGGGCTATTGCTTTATCTGCATAATTTGCAATATGAGTCTAGGAGGACATCTGGTCTGCAATTTTTCAACAATTTCCAGCCAGGCACGAGATGCTAGAGAATTAAAACTGTTTCCTTGAAGAAAAATATCACCATGAATTTGCAATGCAACTTCGATTTCCCAAGTTTCCGCAATTATTCTCCATAATCCTTTATTCATAGTTTCAACCAGTCACCTGAGAATCTGCTTAAGAGTACAGGATGAAATGATGTTTTATTTAAAGACACTTTCTCAATAACCTGAACTGGGAATTTGGGACTGCATGCATGAAATGGTTGGGTAAAAATAAAAAGCACAGAAAATAAAATAAGACGTCGGGCAATTTAAAATTAAAGGCGAATGCACAAAGAAGAGCCGAGGGATGTGGGGAAAGGCCATGGGGGCTGGGGTTTGTTGGGAGATCAGTTAGAACTTCCAGGGGTTTGCAATCTAGAATTAGAGAATCTTTCAGTCCCGGAGACCATTCAGCCCATTGCGTTTGTGCTGGCTCCTTGAGAGAGAGAAGGAAAAACTTGCATTTGTATAGCGCTTTCCACAACCACTGGAGGCTTCAATGCGCTTTTCAGCCAATTAACAACCTTATGAAGGGTAGCACGGTGGCGCAGTGGGTTAGCCCTGCTGCCTCACGGCGCCGAGGTCCCAGGTTCGATCCTGGCTCTGGGTCACTGTCCGTGTGGAGTTTGCACATTCTCCCCGTGTCTGCGCGGGTTTCGCCCCCACAACCCAAAAGACGTGCAGAGTAGGTGTATTGGCCATGCTAAATTGCCCCTTAATTGGGAAAAAAATGAATTGGGCGCTCTAAATTGAAAAAAAGAAGAAAAGACAGCACTTGCTGAACAATTCTGAGTGCGCCAATACCTAGACAAACAAGAATTTAAGATAGTCAGTCAAAAAAGAAGAACAGAAATTAACTGAGGGGTAAATTAAAGGGGGCATTGCTAAAAGAAGCACAGCCCAAAAAGAACAAAGAGGATTGGAGACTTAAAACATCAAATTTGAATGTGCAAAGAGGGTCAATACAACAGTCCAACCCCTGCGGTGCCCAGCGAGCACGGAAGCAGAAGGTTGGTTATCCCATAACTCTTGGGGAGTATGAGTTCCCCAATGATGGGGTGCGAGGGAATCATTAGCAGTTGTACCTGTATAAATAGAGCTTTTTAAAAAATTTAATTTACAGTACCCAATTATTATTTTTTTTCCAATTAAGGGGCAATTTAGCATGGCCAATCCACCTAGCCTGCCCATCTTTGGGTTGTGGGGGGGGGGCGAGACCCACGCAGACACGGGGAGAATGTGCAAACTCCACACGGACAGTGACCCAGGGCTGCGATTCGAACCCGGGTCCTCAGCACCGTAGTCCCAGTGCTAACCACTGTGCCACCGTGCTTTCAAACTCAGAGAAAGAAATAGATGTTTTAAAAAAGGCCAGGGAACTCTGCCAGCCTGAATAAAAACAGAAAATGCTGGATCAATTCAGCAGGTCTGTGGGGAGAAACAGAGTTAACGTTTCGAGCCCAATTTACCTTTCTACAGAACTCTGTCACCAGGTGTGGGTTTACAGGTGGATGATCAACCTGTTTGGCTGCGTCACGAACACACCTCTGTTGGCCATTTAGAGCTGAAGTGGGTCTAGAACTCGGAGCGTCTGGCTCAGAGGCACGGGTATCACCCTCTGCACAACAGGAACTCCAGCTTATTCACTAACCCAGTGTTAAAATCTTGCCCCTCAGGGCAGCACGGTGGCCTAGTGGTTAGCACAACCGCCTCACGGCGCTGAGGTCCCAGGTTCGATCCCGGCTCTGGGTCACTGTCCGTGTGAAGTTTGCACATTCTCCCCGTGTCTGCGTGGGTTTAGCCCCCACAACCCAAAAAAATGTGCAGGGTAGGTGGATTGGCCACAATAAATTGCCCCTTAATTGGAAAAAATAATTGGGTAATCTAAATTTATTATAAAAAAAAAAAAAAAAAAAATCTTGCCCCTCATTTATATCTGCATTTAAGATATAAACCTCCACAAAAAAACAACTATTGGACCCACTCCCAGAAGTTCCTTTCAGGCTGAATTCTTTGAAGGGGCAGAACTAAATAAACACACAAAATAAAACTTGATTTTTCTTATAAACCATTGAAAAGCTGACACATGGCTTAAAACGCTGACTCGCAGCTTAAAGAGCTGATGGTTGGTATGCAAAGATCTCATAACTTAGAGCACATCAACGGCAACCTTCCAGATTGCCTAGTTCCACTGCAATTCACCTACTTCCACAACCGGTCCACAGCAGACACCATCTCCCTGCCCCTACCCTCCCGACAACAAGGTCACCCACGTCAGACTCCTGTTCATTGACTACTGCTCCGTCTTCAACACTACAATCCCAGCCAAACTCATATCAAAACTCGAAAATCTAGGACTCAGCTCCTCACTCTGCAATTGCATCCTGGACTTCCTGACCCACAGACCGCAATCAGTAAGGATAAACAGTGATACATCCTCCATGATAGTCCTCAATACCGGGGCCCTGCAAGACTGCGTACTTAGCCCCCCCCCCCCCCAGCCCCCATTATACTCCTTATAGTCCCACGACTGTGTGGCAAAGTTCAGCTCCAACTGCAGCTATAAGTTTGCCGATGACACAACCGTAGTGGGTTGGATCTCAAGCAACGATGAGTCAGAGTACAGGAGGGAGATAGTGAACTTAGTGGAGTGGTGTAATGACAACAATCTCTCCCACATTGTCAGCAAAACTAAAGAGTTGGTCATTGACTTCAGGAAGCAAAGTGACATCCACGCCCCTGTCTGTATCAATGGTGCCGAGGTAGAAATGGTGGATAGTTTCAAATTCCTCGGTGTGCGCATCACCAACAATCTGTCCTGGTCCACCCACGTCGACCCTACGACCATGAAAGCACAACAGCGCCTTTACTTCCTCAGGGAACTAAGGAAATTTGGCATGTCCACATTGACTCGGACAGCACAGTAGCATTGTGGATAGCACAGTTGCTTCGCAACTCCAGGGTCCCAGGTTCGATTCCCAGCTTGGGTCACTGCCTGTGCGGAGTCTGCACGTCCTCCCCGTGTCTGCGTGGGTTTCCTCCGGGTGCTCCGGTTTCCTCCCCCAGTCCAAAAACGTGCAGGTTAGGTGGATTGGCTGTGATAAATTGCCCTTAGTGACCAAAAAGGTTAGGAGGGGTTACTGGGAGGGCAGCACGGTGGCGCAGTGGGTTAGCCCTGCTGTCTCACGGCGCTGAGGCCCCAGGTTCGATCCCGGCTCTGGGTCACTGTCCATTTGGAGTTTGCACATTCTCCCCGTATTTGCGTGGGTTTTGCCCCCACAACCAAAAGATGTGCAGGCTGGGTTGATTGGTCATGCTGAATTAAGTTAAAAAAAATAAATTGGGTATCCTAAATTTATAAGATAAAAAAAAGGGAGGGGTTATGGGGATAGGGTGGAAGTGAGGACTTAAATGGGTCGGTGCAGACTCGATGGGCCGAATGACCTTCTGCACTGTATGTTCTATGTTCATAGACAGAAGCATCCTAACTGGCTGAATCACAGCCTGGTGTGGCAACTTACTGTTCACTGTACCTCGGTGCATGTGACAATAAATCTAAATCAAACCAACCTATTCAACTCCTGTCCAAATCCTCTCTGATACACCCAATGTGCCCATGTTTATAAAATGCCCACGAACTGCACCCACTGCGAAGTTCCCATTGTAGCATTTGAAGAAGAGCAGGAGAGTTCTCCCGGCAACCTGGCCAATATTTATCCCTGAAACAACAGGATCAAAAACAGATCAACCGGCCATTCATCTCAATGCTGCGGCTTTGGACATCACAGTAGGTAGATTTGCCTACAACAGTGAGCCGGTTTCAAAAGTAAATCGATCGAAATAAAAGCACTTTGGAATGTTCCAAGGACATTAATGGTACGATATAAAAGCGAACTCTGTCTTTCACCCCGCAAGGCATATGCTCTGGAGGAGCATCCAGTATTCATTGATAACAGCTTCACATTGATTGATGTGTTTACTGAGTGATCAATAAACACTTTCATTCTTTCCCCTATTCAGCTTTCACTAATGGGCTTTCCATCATTGTAAACACAGAGATGGCGGAGTGAGCGGGGAGATCAGGGGAAAGGGAACTGTCTGAACTTTTTAATATTTCTAACAGGACTTGTACAACGCGACAGCTCATTGAAGATATAATTCAGCCTAGGCGGTCACTATTTAGTAAAATGCTTATGATATTTGCGGTCATTAATTAGTGAAGTAATTGCATCAAAGTCCCCTAGCTGGCGTGCTTACTGTGCTAATTTGTCAGTGGTAATATAATGAAAAGGATTGTTGTATATTTCGGTAATGCCCTGATTACTGAGTTCCCTCCACGTAAATTCAATTAGCTTGATCAACTGTGAGACAATTTACAGCAAGCACATCTGATTTTCTGGATGAGGGATCCACGTCGGGAGTCTCCTTCCTCAGAACCAGAGAAAGAGAGAGTTTGCGATTCTCGAGGTGCTTTGCAGGACTTCAGATGGTTTCGTCGCACTTTGCAGCCACTGAAATCGTCTCGAAGTGCCGCCGCTGCTCTGCACAGCAAGATTCCACCAGGAGCAACAAAATAAGTGGCTTGATCATCCGGCTTTGCAATGATGCTGGCTGAAAGGAGAAATATTGACCAGGTTGTGAGAGGAACTGCCCCCGCGGCATCACTCATACAGTGGCCCGGGACTTGCTCTGTAATACGATGAAATAAATTTAGATGAAATGAAATGAAATGAAAATCGCTTATTGTCACGAATAGGCTTCAAATGAAGTTACTGTGAAAAGCCCCTAGTCGTCACATTCGGGGAGGCTGGTACGGGAATCGAACCGTGCTGCTGGCCTGCCTTGGTCTGCTTTAAAAGCCAGCGATTTAGCCCTGTGTGCTAAGATTAAGATCATTCCACAATTGCAGTTTTACACCATAAAGATCAGCAGTGACTCATTAGTGACGCTTTAAGTTATTGAAATTTAAGGCAGCACGGTGGCGCAGTGGGTTAGCCCTGTTGCCTCACGGTGCCGAGGACCCAGGTTCGATCCCGGCTCTGGGTCACTGTCCGTGTGGCGTTTGCACATTCTCCCCGTGTTTGCGTGGGTTTCGCCCCCACAACCCAAAGATGTGCAGGGTAGGTGGATTGGCCAGGCTAAATTGCCCCCTAATTGGAAAAGAAATAATTGGACGCACTAAATTTATCAGAACAAAACCTTGTCAGTTGCAGTCAGTGATGTCTGGGTACTAGATGCAAAGTATTTCAGAGAATTTTCCAAAAAAGGTAAAGAAAATCTCGAATTTGTAGAGCGCCTCATCTCTCCGAGATATCCCGAAACTACTTCATGTGCGGCAGACAATTTACAATCCAGGGAGTGTTGATATGTGATCTTGGCTGAGGCACTGCCGAATTCACCAGCAAATCTCCCGGTTCATTGTCAAACAGTGTTATGAGATCTTTAAACTGAACTGACAAAACAAGGGCTTGGTTTAAACTCTTATGCAGAGGGCGGGAGCTTCAATTCAGCAGGACCCCTTCAGAAGGCGCTGGAATGTCAGCCTAGGTTATATGCTCAAGCCCTGGAGTGCAGTCAGACATGCCTCCATGCCCCACTCAAAGGGTTGAGTATGTAATCTGGACTGACACCAGTGCTGTAATGAGGGTCTGGTACATCTTTCCACTGAGGCCCTGCCTGCCTGTTTGGGTCGATGTCGAAGATCCAATTATGCTATTTCATAGAAGAGCCCAATTATTATTTTCCAATCAAGGGGCAATTTAGCGTGGCCAAGCCACCCACCCTGCACATCTTTGGGTTGTGGGGGTGAAACCCATGCAAACACGGGGAGAATGTACAAACTCCCCACGGACAGTGACCCGGAGCCGGGATCGATCCCGGGTCCTTGGTGCCATGAGGCAGCAGTGCTAACCACTGCGCCACCGTGCCCGCCCTGACCAAAGGTGCATCGCTGTGTGTAAGCTGCTTCGAGGTGTCCAGTCACCGGGAAAAATGCTATAATAATGCAAGTCTTTCAAATTTTTTCAAAAGTGTTTTTTTTTTCTTTTAAATTTAGATTACCCAATTATTTTTTCCAATTAAGGGGCAATTTAGTGTGGCCAATCCACCTACCCTGCACATTTTTTTGGGTTGTGGGGGCTAAACCCACGCAGACACGGGGAGAATGTGCAAACTCCACACGGACAGTGACCCAGAGCCGGGATCGAACCTGGGACCTCAGCGCCGTGAGGCGGTTGTGCTAACCACTAGGCCACCGTGCTGCCCTTTCAAAAGTGTTTTTAATTGACTTTTCACATTTTATATCAACAGTCACAGAACAAGACGAAACCAACACATGTAACAAAAGTTACAAAACAAACAGTAGCTTCAATTATCGTACATAAAAATGCAATCTCGACATGTAAAACTGATATTACAAGGTGGGCTTATTTCGCCCAAAGGAATGTCGAAAATAGATACAAAACACAAAATATTAATAATCTTTATTATTGTCACAAGTAGGCTTACATTAACACTGCAATGAAGTTACTGTGAAAATTCCCTTGTCGCCACATTCCGGCGCCTGTTCGGGTACACAGAGGGAGAATTCAGAATGTCCAATTCACCTAACAAGCACGTCTTTCGGGACTTGTGGGAGGAAACCGGAGCACCCGGAGGAAACCCACGCAGACACGGGGAGAACGTGCACACTCCGCACAGACAGTGACCCAAGCCGGGAATCGAACTTGGGACTGTCTGTGCAGAGTCTGCACGTTCTCCACGTGTGTGCGTGGGTTTCCTCCAGGTGCTCCGGTTTCCTCCCACAGTCCAAAGATGTGCAGGTTAGGTGGATTGGCCACGCTAAATTGCCCATAATGTCCAAAATTGCCTTTAGTGTTGGGGTGAGGTTATGGGTATAGGGTGGAGGCGTGGTGTTGGGTAGGGTGCTCTTTCCAAGAGCCGGTGCAGACTCGATGGGCTGAATGGCCTCCTTCTGCACTGTAAATTCTATGAATGTGACAAGGATCTGTTTTTGGCATTGTTGGGTGTCATGATAAGCAAACATGCAACCAATGAACACTCAGAATAGGTCACAACCAATGGGCAGTCAGGACACTCAGAGGTGGCATCACCACAAGGGGGCATAACATAAACACTATAAAAGGGATGAGGCACTCACACCCTGCCTCTTTCCACAGGCTGACATCTAGAGAGTTAGACAGGGTTGATCAGCAGCATCACACCCCAGCACGTGGCTTAGAGCAAGCTGCTACAGTTAGACTGAGTTACTACAGTTAGATCAGCAGAGAGTCGAACTCATTTGAGTTCTGTTAATAGTTCAATGAACATGCTGAACGCATTTCAGAGTCTGGAGCATCCTTTAGTTAAGACTGCATGAAGTAGCAGCCAGTGTTATCCGAAGCAGCAGAACACAACATTGGGTGAGGGATAAATATTGGTCTGCCCTTGTAGCCCTCTAAGATGGACACCAGTCTACAAAATGGAGAACCGCAAAGAATACAGGGAAAAACAGCCATAGTAAGGACACACAGCTTGCAGAAGCATTTAGCATTTTGCACGTACAAAACCGGTTTCAAGGCAGAAACCCAGCCAAAGGTGCAAATAGGAAAGTGATCTGCATACTAATGAGGTGATACCGGCCAGTCCCAGATACAATAGATACAAAAGTATCAATCGATACTTTTCTATAGCTACCCAGCCAGGATGGCGCCAGAGAAACCAGAACAATGACCCCTAGGAACCGCCCCAGCCATCGAGAAACGACCCCAGGATAGGGGAGTTCAAAACGTATCGATCGGGAAAGACCCAATCGATGAGGGAACCGCCCCAAGGGGGCCTGGACCTTCTGGGGCCTATTAAAAGAAGGTCCCACACATGATTCGGTCTGTTGCTTCCTGACTCCGGCCTAGGCTGTTGCATCCTGACTCCGGCCTCCGACTCCAGCCTCCAGATCCTGTCTTTCATCACCGGCCGTTGAGCATCAGCCATCTATCAGTAAGTGCCAAAACAACGATCGCTACGTGACCCAGGCATTGCTTATACTCTTGCCGACTTTAATAACCAGAAGTTGCAGACCAAGAACGGGACGAAGGCCTTGCCCCCCTGACCTTGCCTGTTCCTTTCTAGATAAGTATTTAGTCGTTTAATAGTAGGAATAAGTATTAGTCTTTTAGTGTGTGCATGAGTATTTATTATATTTGTTATAATAAACACTAATTATTTGGACTTACTGATCGGTGTTTAGATTTATTGCTTTGAACTTGACCTTGATAACTTGTGACGGTGTCTCTTACGGCACCTGGTGACTCCAGAGCATAGATACAGATACAGAGCCAAATCAGTGTTAAGCACATGTCCTTTATTGGAGGCGTGTTAATCACACTAACAGTAGAACGAGCAACACCCTCCTGCGCCTTCTTTTAAAAATAGTGGCCCTTGGAAGATTTTTTCCTGTGCCCAGCTGAGGGGGGGGGGGGGGGCAGACATCTAATGCTGCATTTGAAAGATGGCGCCTGAGACGATGCGGCACTCCCTCAGTGTTGGCATCGGGAATGTCGGCCCCACGAGTCCAACTCTCATGACCTTGTGACAGAGCGAATGTTGGACGCTTTCCTCTGCCCCCTGTGCACGGAGACCCCGGGCTGCGGCAAACATGTACAAAGACACGCTGGGGCTCAGGGGGGATAGAAAAAGAAAGAGAGAGAAGAAAACAAAAACGGCGTTTGAAAATAAAATAAATTCAGTGAGAAATCCCACATGGGCTGCAGCAGCGTTCACTGCAAAGGCTGGTGACTTTATTTATTATATTGTGAATTTATTACACAGTCCTACTTCGCGGCTGTTTACATACATGCATAATGTATAATGTACGGAGCTGAATATAATCCTTCGTAAACCTATTCCTCAGATCAGGTTTTATGATAGCGTCGTCCTTTTCTGCTGCTGAATTCAATTTGATTTACTCCCCTCCCCAGTAAATCCTGTTTATTTATGCATGTGTTGTTAGCTGGGGTTTTCAGAATGTTTCTTTTCCATTTCTTCAGAGTTTCACGGCTCTTTCCATTGTCGCCGCAGTTTTCACCTCCTTCTCCACTCAGTGTCAGGGCAAAGCGAAATCTCCCAGCCCTCATCAACGTGAACCCATCGAAAACTCTGCTGCTCCCCGAACAGGCGCCGGAATGTGGCGACTAGGGGCTTTTCACAGTAACTTCATTGAAGCCTACTCGTGACAACAAGCGATTTTCATTTCTCATTTCATTTCATAGAACAGCAGCAGCAGGCCATTCGGCCCATCGAGTCTGCACCCTACCTAGGCCCACTCCCCCGCGCTATCCCCGTAACCTCATAACCCCACCTCGCCCGTTCACCTTTGAACACTAAGGGACAATTTTATCACGGCCAATCCACCTAACCTACACATCTTTGGACTGTGGGAGGAAACCGGAGCACCCGGAGGAAACCCGCGCACACACGGGGAGGACGTGCAAAGTCCACAATTTTAATCACTTCACCATTGATGGCTGTACCACCAGCTGTCAAGATCCTAAACTCTGGAATTACCTCCTAAACCTCTCCGTCTCTCTCTACCTCTCTTTTGTCCTTTAAGACTTCCTCTTTGACTAAGCTTTAAATTACCTGCCCTAATATCTCATGGCGTGGTTCATTGCCAAACCTGGCGGAATTACGCTCTGGTGAAGAGACTTGGGACATTTTGCGACATTCAAGGTGCCATATAAATGCCAAGCTGTTGTCACGTCCTGCGATCGTCCCGAATAGCCTTATCCCATCGTACCCAAGATTGGGGTGGGGGGCTCTATTCTCCCCGCCACCTTACCTGCAACCAACATCACCAAAAGGAGAGGTCACCTGCTCGTTATCACATTGCTGTTTGTGGGAGCTTGCTGTGTATAGATTGGCAGCCACATTAAGGTCAAGAAGGGGAAAGTTTTCTGGGACAGACTGAGGCTGTGAATGGCGCTACATGAAGGTGGAACCATTCTGTCTCCTGATCCATGGACATCGAAGTATTTAATAATCTTCGTTGTCACAAGTACGCTTACATTAACACTGCAATGAAGTTACTGTGAAAAGCCCCTAGTCGCCACATTCTGGTGCCTGTTCGGGTACACAGAGGGAGAATTTGGAATGTCCAATTCACCCAACTGCACGTCTTTCGGGACTTGTGGGAGGAAACCGGAGCACCCGGAGGAAACCGATGCAGATGTGGGGAGAATGTGCAGACGCTCTGCGGGGTCCTGACCATGTAGTCCAGGCTCTAGTTGACACTCCGAGGAGGTGCCTGGCGCCGTTGCTTAGATAAGAGGTGAAAACCAAGAACTCCACTCCCACCGCCGCGCCCGTGTCATGCCCCATCGCCCTCCACCCCTGGCCCGCTTCCGTCAACCTATT
Organism: Scyliorhinus canicula; assembly: GCF_902713615.1. Classification (NCBI taxonomy): domain Eukaryota; kingdom Metazoa; phylum Chordata; class Chondrichthyes; order Carcharhiniformes; family Scyliorhinidae; genus Scyliorhinus; species Scyliorhinus canicula. The sequence goes on along the minus strand of NC_052169.1, from coordinate 5,679,668 downwards.
GTGGTGGGGGTTCAGTTCACCTCAGTGTTGAAGTTCCCATGTGGATAATCAGAGTCTGGCAGGCAAATGTTCTCCCTTCACCGATACCATCAGATCAAAACGTTTGTCCTGGGACCTTGCAATGCACAAAATCGCAGTCAAAGAAACGCTTGCACTTGTATCGTGCCCACTCCCCTCTCCCTCCCCACCCCCCCGACCTCGGACACTCCCAAAACACTTTATCACCGCTGTTGTAATGTGGGAAACGCAGCAGCCAATTTTTACAGAGCAAGATCCCACAAACAACAAAGTGATAATGGCCAGATTAGTGATTGAAGGATTAATATTGGGCAGCTCATCAGCACCCCCAGCCGCTCTTCATCAAATTAATGTAATAAAAATGAAAGCCTTCTGCGCTGTAGGAATTCTATAGTTCTAAAGCTTTCAACCTGTTATGTGGCCTTAACTCGAGGTCTTGCTGAGAGATCTTAGCTCCCCCTTGGTCCTGCAGTGCACTGCGTGTGTCAGGAGCAGTCCAAAGATGTGCACATTAGGTGGATTGGCCACGCTAAATTGCCCTGAGTGTCCAAAAACGTTAGGTGGGGTTACTGGGATAGGGTGGAGGTGTGGGACTGAAGTGAGGTGCTCTTTCCAAGGGCCGGTGCAGACTCGATGGGCCAAATGGCCTCCTTCTGCACTGTAAATTCTATGTTCTACGTTGGTAGAGGTGCCCACCTGCAGCCTGCATGCAAAGACAGAAGATTGTCCTGAAGAAATGTGCTGAGATGCTGTACAAATACGAAGCTTTCTGAAATTAGAGTCAAAGAGAGCGAAACAAAAAAACAGATAACCGAACCCATTACAGAATCCCGAGAAGCCAGTGGTATTTTTCAAAATGTTCTTCATGAGGAGATTGAATGATTTCTCTATCTGTCGCAGTTGTTCCCGCATGCCCAGTTATAAATCTTATTTACTTCCACACAATACAGAATACATTTCATTTGTTCTTTCCCCTGCTCGTTTTTTGTGTTTCTCTGTTCCGCTCCTCGAAGCTGGGGTCAGGTTCCATTCGTTCCCAGTCTAAACCCCATTCACTCCTGTCCCCCTGATAGTGAGGGGCTGTGCTTAAACTGGTGCCCTCTGCTGCCCACGCCGCTATGTATACAAATGGTTCCTGAGCATGCCCAGGAGAGAATGGATCACCTGGATAAGATGACACAAAGTGCTTTGTAGCCAGTACAATCACTGTTCCTATACAGGAGTACAGTTCTCCCTACTGTCCCGGATAGTATTTATCCTTTAATCAACATCAGAAATACAGATTATCTGCTCATACATAATTGCGGTTTGGGATCTTGCTGTGCACAAATTGGCTGCTGCATTTCCTGCATTACTACAGTGACTACACTTCAGAAATACTGAACTGACTATAAATCACATTGGATACTGAATGGTGATGTATCTCTCTCTGGTGCCAGTTAAAACCCCTCTCTACAGACAATCCCTCGCCCTCTCTCTGGTGCCAGTTTCAGTTTCTCTCTCTCTGGTGCCAGTCTCTCTCTCTCTCTCTCTCTCTCCCTCGTGGCAGTCTCTCTTTCTCTGTAGTGCCAGTCCTTTTTTCTCTCTGGTGCCAGTTCCCCTATCTGCCAGCCTCGCCCTCTCTCTCTGCCAGTCTCCCTATCTCTGTCTGTCTCTCCCCTCTCTGCCAGCCTCCCTCTCTCTCTCCCCTCTGCCAGTCCCCTCTCTCCCCCTCTCTCTCTCCCCTCTCTCTGCCAGCCTCCCCCACTCTGTCAGTCCCACCTCTCTCTGCCAGTCTCCCTCTCTCTCGCCCCCTCTCTCTGCCAGTCTCTCCCCTCTCTGCCAGCCTCCCCCTCTCTCCACCAGCCTCCCTCTCCCCTGCCAGTCTCTCCCCTCTCTGCCAGTCCCCTCTCTCTCTGCCCCTCTCCCTCTCTCTGCCAGTCTCTCCCTCTCTCTGCCAGTCCCTCTCCTCTCTGCCAGCCTCTCTCTCTGCCAGCCTCTCGTTCTCTGCCAGTCCCCTCTCACCCCCTCTCTGCCAGTCCCTCTCCCTCTCTGCCAGCCTCTTGCTCTCTGCCAGTCCCCTCTCTCTCTCCCCTCTGCCAGTCCCCTCTCTCCCCCTCTCTCTCTCCCCTCACTCTGCCAGTCCCCTCTCTCTCTCTCCCCTCTCTCTGCCAGCCTCCCCCACTCTCTGCCAGTCCCACCTCTCTCTGCCAGTGCCCCTCTCTCTGCCAGCCTCTCTCTGCCCCTCTCTCTCCCCCTCCCTCTCTTTCTGCCCCTCTCTCTGCCAGCCTCTCTCTCTCCCCTCTCTCTCTCTTTCTGCCCCTCTCTCTCTGCCAGCCTCCCCCTCTCTCTCCCCCTCTCTCTGCCAGTCTCTCTCTCTCTCTCCCCCTCTCTCTGCCAGCCTCTCTCCCCTCTCTGTGCCAGCCTCTCCCCCCTCTCTCTGCCAGCCTCTCTCCCCTCTCTGTGCCAGTCCCCCCTCTCTGTGCCAGCCTCCCCCTCTCTCTGCCAGCCTCTCCCCCCTCTCTCTGTCAGCCTCTCCCCCTCTCTGTGCCAGCCTCTCTCTCCGTGCCAGCCTCCCCCTCTCTCTCCCCCTCTCTCTGCCAGCCTCTCTCTCTCTGCCAGCCTCTCTCTGCCCCCTCTCTCTCTTTCCCTCTCCCTCTCTTTCTGCCCATCTCTGCCAGCCTCCCCCTCTCTCTGCCAGCCTCTCTTTCTGCTAGCCTCTCCCCTCTCTCTGCCAGTCTCCCTCTCTCTCTTCCCTCTCTCTGCCAGTCCACCCTCTCTCTGCCAGCCTCTCTCCCCCTGTCTGTGCCAGCCTCTCTCCCTCGCTCTCTGCCAGCCTCTCCCCCCTCTCTGTGCCAGTCCCTCTCTCTGCCAGTCCCCCCTCTCTCTGCCAGCCTCTCCCCCTCTCTCTGCCAGCCTCTCTCTCCTCTCTGTGCCAGCCTCTCTCCCCTCTCTGTGCCAGTCCCTCTGTGCCAGGCCCCTCTCTGTGCCAGCCTCTCCCCCTCTGCCAGCCTCTCCCCCCTCCCTGCGCCAGCCTCTCTCTCCCTGTCAGCCTCTCTCCCCCTCTCCCTGCCAGCCTCTCTCCCCCTCTCCCTGCCAGCCTCTCTCCCCCTCTCTGTGCCAGCCCCCTCTCTCTATGCCAGACTCTCTCTCTCTCTCTCTCTGCCAGCCTCTCCCCCTCTCTCTGCCAGCCTCTCTCCCCCTCTCTCTGGCAGCCCCCTCTCTCTGCCAGTCCCCCCTCTCCCTGCCAGCCTCTCTCACCCTCTCTGTGCCAGCTCCCCTCTCTGTGCCAGCCTCTCCCCCCTCTGTGCCAGCCCCCTCTCTCTTCCAGCCTTTCTCCCCCTCTCTCTGCCAGTCTCTCTCTGTGCCAGCCCCCTCTCTGTGCCAGTCTCTCTCCCCCTTCTCTGTGTCAGCCCCCTCTCTCTGCCAGTCCCCCTCTCCCTGCTAGCCTCTCTCCCCCTCTCTGTGCCAGTCCCCCCTCTCTGTGCCAGCCTCTCTCCCCCCTCTGTGCCAGTCCCCCTCTCCCTGCCAGCCTCTCCCCCTCTCTGTGCCAGTCCCCCTCTCTGTGCCAGCATCTCTCCCCCCCTCTCTGCCAGCCCCCTCTCTCTGTGCCATTCCCCCCTCTCCCTGCCAGCCTCTCTCCCCCTCTCTGTGCCAGTCCCCCATCTCTGTGCCAGCCCCCCTCTCTGTGCCAGCCCCCCTCTGTGCCAGCCCCATTCTCTGTGCAAGCCTCTCTCCCCCTCTCTGTGCCAGCCCCCTCTCCCTGCCAGCCTCTTCCCCTCTCTGTGCCAGTCCCCCCTCTCTGTGCCAGCCCCCCCCCCGTGCCAGCCTCTCCCCCCTCTCTGTGCCAGCCCCCTCTGTGCCAGTCCCCCCTCTCTGTGCCAGCCTCTCTCCCCCCTCTCTGTGCTAGCCCCCCCCTCTGTGCCAGCCTCTCTCCCCCCACTGTGCCAGCCTCTCTCCCCCCCTCTGTGCCAGCCTCTCTCCCCCTCTCTGTGCCAGCCTCTCTCCCCCTGTGCCAGTCCCCCCTCTCTGTGCCAGCCCCCCTCCCTGCCAGCCTCTCCCCCTCTCTGTGCCAGCCCCCCTCTCTGTGCCAGCCTCTCTCCCCCCTCTCTGTGCCAGCCTCTCTCCCCCCTCTCTGTGCCAGCCTCTCTCCCCCCTCTCTGTGCCAGCCCCCCCTCTCTGTGCCAGCCTCACTCCCCCCTCTCTGTGCCAGCCTCTCTCCCCCTCTATGTGCCAGCCGCTCTCCCCCTCTCTGTGCCAGCCTCCCTCTCTGTGCCAGCCTCCCCCCCCCCCTCTCTGTGCCAGCCTCTCTCCCCCCTCTCTGTGCCAGCCTCTCTCCCCCCTCTCTGTGTCAGCCTCTCTCCCCCCTCTCTGTGCCAGCCTCTCCTCCCCCTCTCTGTGCCAGCCTCTCCCCCCCTCTCTGATGCCAGCCCCCTCTCTGTGTCAGCCTCTCTCCCCCCTCTCTGTGCCAGCCAATCATCTCCCCCTCTCTGTGCCAGCCTCACTCCCCCCCCTCTCTGTGCCAGCCTCCCTCTCTGTGCCAGCCTCTCCCCCCTCTCTGTGCCAGCCCCCCCTCTCTGTGCCAGCCCCCTCTCTGTGTCAGCCTCTCTCCCCCCTCTCTGTGCCAGCCTCTCCCCCCCTCTCTGTGCCAGCCTCTCTCCCCCTCTCTGTGCCAGCCTCTCTCCCCCCTCTGTGCCAGCCTCTCTCCCCCCCTCTCTGTGCCAGCCCCCTCTCTGTGCCAGCCTCTCTCCCCCCCTCTCTGTGCCAGCCCCCTCTCTGTGCCAGCCTCTCTCTCCCTCTCTGTGCCAGCCCCCCCTCTCTGTGCCAGCCTCTCTCCCGCCCTCTCTGTGCCAGCCCCCCTCTCTGTGCCAGCCTCTCTCCCCCCCTCTCTGTGCCAGCCCCCCTCTCTGTGCCAGTCTCTCTCCCCCCCTGTGCCAGCCCCCCCTCTCTGTGCCAGCCGCTCTCCCCCTCTCTGTGCCAGCCCCCCCTCTCTGTGCCAGCCTCTCTCCCCCCTCTCTGTGCCAGCCTCTCTCCCCCTCTCTGTGCCAGCCTCTCCCCCCCTCTCTGTGCCAGCCCCCTCTCTGTGTCAGCCTCTCTCCCCCCTCTCTGTGCCAGCCTCTCTCCCCCTCTCTGTGCCAGCCTCACTCCCCCCCTCTCTGTGCCAGCCTCCCTCTCTGTGCCAGCCTCTCCCCCTCTCTCTGTGCCAGCCTCTCTCCCCCCTCTGTGCCAGCCTCTCTCCCCCCCTCTGTGCCAGCCTCTCTCCCCCCCTCTCTGTGCCAGCCCCCTCTCTGTGTCAGCCTCTCTCCCCCCTCTCTGTGCCAGCCTCTCTCCCCCTCTCTGTGCCAGCCTCTCCCCCCCTCTCTGTGCCAGCCCCCCCCCCTCTGTGCCAGCCTCTCTCCCCCCCCTCTCTGTGCCAGCCCCCCTCTCTGTGCCAGCCTCACTCCCCCCTCTCTGTGCCAGCCTCTCTCCCCCCCCTCTGTGCCAGCCTCTCTCCCCCCTCTCTGTGCCAGCCCCCCCCCCTCTCTGTGCCAGCCTCCCTCTCTGTGCCAGCCTCTCTCCCCCCTCTCTGTGCCAGCCTCTCTCCCCCCTCTCTGTGCCAGCCCCCCCCTCTCTGTGCCAGCCTCTCCCCCCTCTCTGTGCCAGCCCCCCTCTCTGTGCCAGCCTCTCTCTCCCTCTCTGTGCCAGCCCCCCCTCTCTGTGCCAGCCTCTCCCCCTCTCTGTGCCAGCCTCTCCCCCCTCTCTGTGCCAGCCCCCCCTCTCTGTGCCAGCCTCTCTCCCCTCTCTGTGCCAGCCTCTCTCCCCCTCTCTGTGCCAGACTCTCTCCCCCCTCTCTGTGCCAGCCTCTCTCCCCCTCTATGTGCCAGCCGCTCTCCTCCCCCTCTCTGTGCCAGCCGCTCCACCCCCTCTCTGTGCCAGCCCCCCTCTCTGTGCCAGCCTCTCTCCCCCCTCTCTGTGCCAGCCTCTCTCCCCCTCTCTGTGCCAGCCCCCCTCTCTGTTCCAGCCTCTCCCCCCCTCTCTGTGCCAGCCCCCCTCTCTGTGCCAGTCTCTCCCCCCCTCTATGTGCCAGCCGCTCTCCCCCCCCCCTCTCTGTGCCAGCCTCTCCCCCCCTCTATGTGCCAGCCGCTCTCCCCCCCCTCTCTGTGCCAGCCCCCCTCTCTGTGCCAGCCTCTCCCCCCCCTCTGTGCCAGCCTCTCTCCCCCCTTCTCTGTGCCAGCCCCCCCTCTCTGTGCCAGTCTCCCCCCTCTGTGCCAGCCCCCCTCTCTGTGCCAGCCTCTCTCCCCCCTCTCTCTGTGCCAGCCCCCCCCCCCCCCCTCTGTTCCAGCCTCTCTCCCCCCTCTATGTGCCAGCCGCTCTCCCCCCCCCCCTCTGTGTGTCAGCCCCCCCTCTCTGTGCCAGCCCCCCCCCCCCTCTGTGCCAGCCTCTCTCCCCCCTCTATGTGCCAGCCTCTCTCCCCCCCCCTCTCTCTGTGCCAGCCCCCCCTCTCTGTGCCAGCCTCTCTCCCCCCCCCTCTCTGTGCCAGCCTCTCTCCCCCCCCCCCCCCCCCCCCTCTCTGTGCCAGCCCCCTCTCTCTGCCCGCTGTAAGGGACCGCAGTGCCGGCTGGCGGCGCTGATGTCTCTCTGTGTGTGGGAGCCTCGCCCAGTGAGTTGGAGCCGGGTTAGAGGCTGTGCCAGTCGGTGAGAGGAGCCGAGCGGGACCGGCCCGGGCAGAGCGATGCGCGGCTGCAGCGATGGCCAAATGGTTCAAGGAGCACCTGGGCTTCAGGAGCAGCAAGGGGCCCCCGCAGCCTCCCAAACCCGACTACCGGCCCCGGGCTGCAGGCGAGCCCGACATCCTGACCGCCTACAAGCTGCAGAAGGAGAGAGACTTCGAGGATCCTTACAGCGGCTACCGGGGTCTGCGCTCCAGCCCGGGCCAGGCTGCTACTGCTACCGCTCCAGGAGCCCCCTCCACCGGCTCCTCTCCACATCCCCACCCGGCCCAGAAAGCAGCTTCTCCCCATGTCAAATACATCTCCCCCAAACACCGCCTCATCAAAGTGGAAAACCCCGAGAAAAGCTCCAGCAAGTCACCAACATCTCCCGAGGACAACAGCCAGGGCAAGGTGAGTGTTGCAGGAGTGCCCTAGTGTTCCTCAATCAAATAGTTTGTTTCTAAAAAGAAATACTTTGTTTCCAATCAAATAGTTCTTTCTCAAAAAGAAATACTTCTTGTTTCCAACCAAATATTTTATCTTTCAAGTATTTCTCAATCAAATACTTTGTTTCTAAAAAGAAATACTTTGTTTCCAATGAAATACTTTGTTTCCAATCAAATAGTTCTTTCTAAAACAGAAATACTTTTTGTCTCCAACCAAATACTTTATCTTTAAAGTATTTCACAAATACTTTGTTTCTAAAAGGAAATACTTTGTTTCCAATCAAATAGTTTATTTCTAAAAACAAATACTTTTTGTTTCCAATGAAATACTTTGTTTCCAATTAAATACTTTGTTTCCAAAATGAAATACTTTGTTTCCAACCAAATACCTTTTTCTTTTGTTTAAAGAAATATTTTTTGTTTCCACAATCAAATACTTTGTTTCTCAAATGAAATACTTTGTTTCTAAAGATGCGAATATTTTTCTTAAAAGATACTTGGCCTCCAACTCTTCAGTGTCAGCAATGAGCTGCGATTAAAGATTTTCTTTTCTCATCTTGTTTCTTTGAATTCACCACTTATCCCACGAGAGAGAGAATAAACTTATTAATTTCTCTCTCTCTCTCTGACTGTCTGCAGCATTCTCTCCATCCCCACTTGGTCCCTTGGATCGGCGATGTGCAGTTGGGGAAGGTGTGGGGGACTGGGGGAATGCACAGACATTCCTGAAGAGATTTTTTTTTCTTTAAAAGGGCTTTGGAAGAGTCACCAATTTAGAGTTGGCACTGAGAACAGGGAAGAATTGTTTTTTTTTGGAGATACAAGGCTCTTGGTTTGTAGAATGATCTTGTGAGGAAAAACTGGGCAAATGTTTGCAGGAATATTAAAATTTTTTTTAGAGTACCTAATTCATTTTTCCAATTAAGGGGCAATTTAACGTGGCCAATCCATCTAGCCTGTACATCTTTTTGGGTTGTGGGGGTGAGACCCACACAAACACGGGGAGAATGTGCAAACTCCACACGGACAGTGACCCAGAATCGAACCTGGGACCACGGCGCCGTGAGGCTGCAGGGCTAACCTACTGCACCACCGTGCTGCCTCATTTGCAGGAATATGAGGGGAGTGCTCAAAGCACTTTGTTCCAAGGGAACAAGTGGACTCCTGCACTGTAAACTGGCTCTTTATATCAATCTGGGTTGAGAGAGCTAATCTGCACATCTTTGGACTGTGGGAGGAAAGCAGAGCACCCGGAGGAAACCCACATGCAGACACGGGGAGAACGTGCAGACTCTACATAGTCACTCAAGGTTAGGATTGAATCCGGGTGCCTGGCACAGTGTGGCAGCAAGGGTTTTTAAAAATTTAGAGTACCCAATTCATTTTTTCCAATTAAGGGGTAGTTCAGCGTGTTCAACCCACCTACCCTGCGCATCTTTGGGTTGTGGGGGTGAAACCCATGCAAACACGGGGAGAATGTGTGAACTCCACACCAACAGTGACCCAGAATCGAACCTGGGACCTCGGCGCTGTGAGACAGCAGTGCTAACCCACTGCGCCACCATGCTGCAATGCAGTAAGGTTTTTAAATAATAAATTTAGAGTAGGCAATTATTTTTTTCCCCAATTAAGGTGCAATTTAGCATGGCCAATCCACCTACCCAGCACATCTTTGGGTTGTCGGGGTGAGACCCAGGCAGACACGGGGAGAATGTGCAAACTCCACATGGACAGTGACCCAGGGCAGGGATTTGAAACCAGGTCCTCAGTGCCGTAGTCCCAGTGCTAGCCACTGTGCCACCATGCTACTTGCCTATGCGGAGCACCACAGAAGTGTTCTCACCCCCTCCCCCATGTCCACTTTCTAGCCCAGGGATTGGTCACAGTGTGTGCTCCAGATGGGGAGGTGGTGTCACTGAATGGTACAGCAGGGACGCTGCCTGCTTCCTCCCCCGCCCCCGTCCTCAGCTCACGAACCATAGAGCTACAGAATTCCGACAGTGCAGAAAGAGGCCATTCAGCCCATCAAGTCTGCACCGACCCTCTGAAAGAGCACTCTATCTAGGCCCAATCCTCGTAACCTAACCTTTACGCCCCTTGACACTAAGGGGCAATTTAGCACGGCCATTCCACACAACCGGCACATCTTTGGACTGTGGGAGGAAACCAGAGCTCCTGAAGGAAACCCACGCAGACACGGGGAAAATGTGTAAACTCCACATCGTCACCCAAGGTTGGAATTGAACCGGGGTCCCTGGAACTGTGAGGCACCAGTGCTAACCACTGTGCTGCCCCCAAACAGTTCATTCCCTAAAGGGTATCAGTTAACTAGTTGGCTCTAACTAGTTGGACTAATTGCACCCCATGAGATGCTATTTCTGACTGAATTCAGCTAATTCAGTATTGAGTGGAACCTTCCTCAAAATCAAAGTGAAAACTCCTCCCTGCTTTCTGCTGGTTAAATGTCCTGCTTGTAATTTTCAGGAAAGCGTGCTGGTTTAATGATTACATTCTCACACACTGTCAACTTGGAGACATGCCCAGGCTTAGTGCTGACAGATCTGTCCTTCCAAATTTGGACTGGCTCTTGGGAGGGAATGTTAAACTGGATGAAACCCCAGGGTGAAGATTTGTGATTTTTTTTCCAATCCTTCAAATAGCAGTCTGCAGCCACTGTCTCCGCTCACTTCCGGAAAGTGCTCCAGGTTTCAACTTGTATTTGCTGATGTCTCTCTCTCTCTCTCTCTCTCTCTGCCAAGTACTGAGTTTGAAACAAACACGTTATTATGGTGCTCCAAATGCTTATTACCTCTTTGTTTAAAGGTGGATTGTAAAGTCAGTTTTGGAGGGGTGAGGGTAGTGGACAGCGGCTCCCGTGGTCAGCATCTCCTGCTGTTCTTTTTAAATTAACATGCAGTGATTTAATCGCAATCATTAACTCTCTGGCGTGGAATTAATCCACCATCAACTACGTGGGACATTGACAGAAAGCAATTACAAAAAAAAACCTGCTTGGGACTGACTCATAAAGCAGATTCATGAGATAGATAGTGAATTGTAGTACTGGCGGGGACGGGTCTGACACTGTATAACACTGGGGTACAGTACTGGCGGGGACAGGTCTGTCACTGTATATCACTGGGGTACAGTACTGGCGGGGACGGGTCTGTCACTGTATAACACTGGGGTACAGTACTGGCGGGGACAGGTCTGACACTGTATAACACTGGGGTACAGTACTGGTGGGGACGGGTCTGACACTGTATAACACTGGGGTACAGTACTGGCGGGGACAGGTCTGACACTGTATAACACTGGGTACAGTACTGGTGGGGACGGGTCTGTCACTGTATAACACTGGGGTACAGTACTGGCGGGGACAGGTCTGACACTGTATAACACTGGGGTACAGTACTGGTGGGGACGGGTCTGTCACTGTATATCACTGGGGTACAGTACTGGTGGGGATGGATCTGTCACTGTATATCACTGGGGTACAGTACTGGTGTGGACGGGTCTGTCACTGTATAACACTGGGATACAGTACTGGTGGGGATGGGTCTGTCACTGTATAACACTGGGGTACAGTACTGGTGGGGACGGGTCTGTCACTGTTTCACTCTGGGGTACAGTACTGGTGGGGACGGGTCTGTCACTGTATATCACTGGGGTGCAGTACTGGCAGGGACAGGTCTGTCACTGTATAACACTGGGTACAGTACTGGTGTGGACGGGTCTGTCACTGTATATCACTGGGGTGCAGTACTGGTGGGGACGGGTCTGACACTGTTTAACACTGGGGTACAGTACTGGTGGGGATGGGTCTGTCACTGTATAACACTGGGGTACAGTACTGGTGGGGATGGGTCTGACACTGTATATCACTGGGGTACAGTACTGGTGGGGACGGGTCTGACACTGTATATCACTGGGTACAGTTCTGGTGGGGATGGGTCTGTCACTGTATAACACTGGGTACAGTACTGGTGTGGACAGGTCTGTCGCGGTATAACACTGGGGTACAGTACTGGTGGGGACGGGTCTGTCACTGTATATCACTGGGGTACAGTACTGATGGGGACAGGTCTGACACTGTATAACACTGGGGTACAGTACTGGTGTGGACAGGTCTGTCACTGTATAACACTGGGGTACAGTACTGGTGGGGACGGGTCTGTCACTGTATATCACTGGGGTACAGTACTGATGGGGACAGGTCTGACACTGTATATCACTGGGGTACAGTACTGGTGGGGACGGGTCTGTCACTGTATAACACTGGGGTACAGTACTGGTGGGGACGGGTCTGTCACTGTATATCACTGGGGTACAGTACTGGTGGGGACGGGTCTGTCACTGTATAACACTGGGTACAGTACTGGTGTGGACAGGTCTGTCACTGTATATCACTGGGGTACAGTACTGGTGGGGATGGGTCTGTCACTGTATAACACTGGGGTACAGTACTGGTGTGGACAGGTCTGACACTGTATAACACTGGGGTACAGTACTGGTGTGGACAGGTCTGACACTGTATAACACTGGGGTACAGTACTGGTGTGGACAGGTCTGACACTGTATAACACTGGGGTACAGTACTGGTGTGGACAGGTCTGACACTGTATATCACTGGGGTACAGTACTGGTGTGGACAGGTCTGACACTGTATATCACTGGGGTACAGTACTGGTGGGGATGGGTCTGACACTGTATATCACTGGGGTACAGTACTGGTGGGGATGGGTCTGTCACTGTATAACACTGTGGTACAGTACTGGTGGGGACAGGTCTGTCACTGTATATCACTGGGGTACAGTACTGGTGGGGATGGGTCTGTCACTGTATAACACTGGGGTACAGTACTGGTGGGGATGGGTCTGTCACTGTATAACACTGGGGTACAGTACTGGTGGGGATGGGTCTGTCACTGTATAACACTGGGTACAGTACTGGTGGGAAAGGGTCTGTCACTGTATAACACTGGGTACAGTACTGGTGGGGATGGGTCTGTCACTGTATATCACTGGGGTACAGTACTGGTGGGGATGGGTCTGTCACTGTATAACACTGGGGTACAGTACTGGTGGGGACGGGTCTGTCACTGTATAACACTGGGGTACAGTACCGGTGCGGACAGGTCTGTCACTGTATAACACTGGGTACAGTACTGGTGGGGAAGGGTCTGTCACTGTATAACACTGGGTACAGTTCTGGTGGGGATGGGTCTGTCACTGTATAACACTGGGGTACAGTACTGGTGGGGACGGGGCTGTCACTGTATAACACTGGGGTACAGTACTGGTGGGGACGGGTCTGTCACTGTATAACACTGGGGTACAGTACTGGTGGAGACGGGTCTGTCACTGTATAACACTGGGGTACAGTACTGGTGGGGACGGGTCTGTCACTGTATAATACTGGGTACAGTACTGGTGGGGAAGGGTCTGTCACTGTATAACACTGGGGTACAGTACTGGTGGGGACGGGTCTGTCACTGTATAACACTGGGTACAGTACTGGTGGGGAAGGGTCTGTCACTGTATCACACTGGGGTACAGTACTGGTGGGGACGGGTCTGTAACTGTATAACACTGGGTACAGTACTGGTGGGGAAGGGTCTGTCACTGTATAACACTGGGGTACAGTACTGGTGGGGACAGGTCTGTCACTGTATAACACTGGGGTACAGTACTGGTGGGGACGGGTCTGTAACTGTATAACACTGGGGTACAGTACTGGTGGGGAAGGGTCTGTCACTGTATAACACTGGGGTACAGTACTGGTGGGGATGGGTCTGTCTCTGTATAACACTGGGGTACAGTACTGGTGGGGACGGGTCTGTCACTGTATAACACTGGGGTACAGTACTGGTGGGGACAGGTCTGTCACTGTATAACACTGGGGTACAGTACTGGTGGGGACAGGTCTGTCACTGTATAATTCATAATTGGGGGGAAAAGAATTGGGTGCGTTAATATTTTAAAAATAAATTCAAGCTTCTATCAAGAGGTTTTTGCTGGAAACTGGTACGCTACCAATTAAAAAAAAAAATTTTAGGTTACCCAATTATTTTTTCCAATTAAGGGGCAATTTAGCGTGGCCAATCCACCTACTCTGCACATTTTTGGATTGTGGGGGTGAGACCCACGCAGACACGGGGAGAATGTGCAAACTCCACACGGACAGTGACCCAGAGCGGGGATCAAACCCAGGTCCTCAGCGCCTTGAGGCAGCTGTGCTAACCACTAGGCCACCGTGCTGCCCGTACTTTACCAACTTTGATAGCTTTTGCTGAACCTGTCAAAATATAACAATACATTAACGTCACAACACAGAGCAGGATTGGGTTATTTTGGTTCCTCAAACCTCCACCTCCATTCATTAAGCCCAGGGCTGAACTATTGCCTCATTTCACACATCCCTTCCCTGTGCCCCTGCCCTCTGAGCTCCCTTAGTGCCTCATTACATTTAAAATTACACATTTGTTGAGGTTAAGGATCTTGTTGGGGCTTTTTTTAAGTGTCAGTCTGGGCTCAGAATCCTGTGGGTTCATGTCCCCATTCCAGAAGCCTGAGAGCACAGTCCAGACTGGCACTGCCAGTGCAGTGCAGAGGGAGGTGCCATGGTGTCAGCGGTGCCGTCCTTTGGCTGAGTGGTTGAAGAAGGGTCAAATTTAGGGGCGGCATGTGGTGCAGTGGTTACCACTGGGACTGCGGCGTAGAGGACTCGGATTCAAATCCTGGCCCTAGGTTACTGTCCGTGTGGAGTTTTCACACTCTCCCCATATCTGTGTGGGTTTCACCCCCACAACCCAATAGATGTGCAGGCTAGATGGATTTGCCACACTAAATTTCCCCTTAATGGGAAAAAAAAAAAATTGGGTACTCTAAATTTATATTTAAAAAAAAAGAAGGGTCAAACTTAACCGATGCCATCGAATTACCCGGCCTTTTATGTGTGCGTTCGTAGGGCAGCACGGTGGCCTAGTGGTTAGCACAACTACCTCATGGCGCTGAGGTCCCAGGTTCGATCCCGGCTCTGGGTCACTGTCCGTGTGGAGTTTGCACATTGTCCCCGTGTCTGCGTGGGTTTCGCCCCCACAACCCAAAAATGTGCAGAGTAGGTGGATTGGCCACGCTAAATTGCCCCTTAATTGGAAAAAATAATTGGGTAATCTAAATTTTTTTTTAAAAATGTGTCGTTCATCAGTTAAAGGGGTCACGGTTCACATTGCAGGTCAGTGCCTGGATTGACATGATAAAGACCACTCCGGAATGCCTGCCGTCAAACCTTCATCCAAGGTGGAGTTTGGGCGACGAGGAGGAACTACACAGATCTGCGGTCTCTTGGCAAAGCAGGAGTTAAGAGATTGCAACACTGCAAGGGTGAAAAGATTACAGGTTGGACGTGAGGAATCTAGGAGGAAGAGGATAATTATATTCCGAGGGGGGTGTTGACACTGATTGAACATCGGGGAGTGAAGGAATGTTGTAACAGAAGTATGCAACATCCCGCATGGTGGCAACGCTGTCGGAATGAACACCGTTGACTAATACCTGAGTTTAATTAACCGTCATTCAAAGAATGTTCCAGTGCTGGGTGTGTGTGTTTACCATTCCGATTTACTGTTTTAGTTTCAGGAGCAGTTCGTTTGACAAGGGGGAAGAGGCGTGGGGGGGGGGGGGGGGGGGGGGAGCAGAAGGGCAGAAGCAAGGGGAAATGGAGGGAAGTTTCCCCCATTCTAGAACACAAAACTGTTCCTCATTTTGTTAATCAATTTCGAACTGCATTGGGTATGTTTACCTGATTGTCGGCCATGGGGATAGCATAATACGAGCAGAGTATCAGTGCCGTGGGTTGATATTAGCCTGTTGGCATTGCTTTCTTGCAGCTTGAAGTGTTGATTCTGGTCTTGGCTGGTTTTCCCTTCCACAGGCACTGATCGGGCGGGGGGGGGGGGGGGGGGGGGGGGAATGAGGAGAGGTAAAACACCCTCTCAGGCAGCCAGTGGAACTCAATGGGCTGAACGGCCTCCTTCTGCACTGTAGAGATTCTGTGAGGTGCAAATCTCTCCCATGTTGTCATGTCTGTGCTGTGGTGAGGGGTGTCAGCAGGCTGTTCAACCAGGGGATGGAGGGGAAAGGTCAAGTAGATCCCATACTTCAATTACCATCAGCTGTTGGGGGGGGGGGGGGGAGCAGGAGGTAAGCTTTATTTGTGAGATTGGGTAAGGGGGAGGTTGGGATGTAGCCTTTATCATGTGTTTTGCTATTAGAATCGTAGAATCCCAAATGGAGAAGGAGTCAGGTTGGCCCATCGAGGCTGTGCCAATCCATTCCACCCTATGCCCATAACCTACGGGCAATTTAGCATGGCCAATCCACCTAACCCGCACATCTTTGGACTTTGGGAGGAAACCGGAGCACCCGGAGGAAACCCACAGGGAGAAAGTGAAAACTCCACACAGACAGTCGCTGTAATTGAACCCGGGTCCCTGGCGCTGTGAGGCAGCAGTGCCAACCACTGTGCCGCCGTGCCGCCGATATTATTGTCTCTGAGTCCTTTTATTGTTGGCACAACGATTGAACCATGTTTCAACAACTTTCAGAGTTGTCTTGTAGTTTAAACCATGTTTGTTAAATATGAACTCTTTGGGCGAAATTCTCCCTTTCCCGGCGGGGCGGGGGGGTCCCGGCGTAGCGGAGTGGCGTCGATCACTCCAGCGTCGGGCCTCCACAAACCGCACCTTTAGGGGCGAGGCCCGCGCCGGAGTGGCTCCCGATCCGCCGATGGCGCCAAAACTGGCGCCAACGGCCTTTGGCGTTACGCTGCCCGGCGTCGGAGCTGGCCATCGCGGGCCGGAGAATCGCCGCAGGGGGGCCCGCCGACCAGCGCGGCGTGATTCTCGCTCCCGCCGATTCCCGGGTGGCGGAGAATTCTGGCCACGGCGGGGGCGGGATTTACTCCGACCCTGAGCGATTCCCCGACCCTGCGGGGGGGTCGGAGAATTCCGCCCTCTATATCCACCTGCTCCCATACAGAATTTGGATCTTGAGCCACCCCCAGCACTTTTTCACTATTAGCTGCCCAATAATAAAACAACAAATTAGAATCAGCTACAAAAGCAGAGGGAATGGACTCTGCCTCGTACTCCTATTCAAATGAAAGTAACCCGGCCTCCAGCCCTTTGTGCAAACACTTGAGATGGGGCCCTGTACAGAAGACCGATCCAAGATCTAAGACAGGAGTATCCGGTACGCCAGCCGTGTTTTCCTGGGCGCGTCCCATCCCCGGCAGCAGGATTCCCTGTTCCCGCCACCTGCCACTGGGATTTCCCTTTGTGGCCGTCGCACGCCGTGGAGAAACCCACGGGTGTGTGCACACTGTCAGCGCAACGGAGAATTCCGACAGTGGAGAATTCCGACAGCGGAGAATTCCGCTTTGAACCGAAAAGCCAGCCTCACCAGAATCTCAAAGAGATATCCCCACTCCACCCTATCAACCGCCTTTCCGGCGTCCATCGAGAGAATCGCCTCCGGTTCGGGGAGGGGGAGAGGACGATGTTTAATCAACATAAATTGGTCGACCCTTGACAAAACCCGCCTGTTCCTCCGAGATCACCTCTGGAAGGCTCCAACCGCATTGTCAGCACTTCAGCCAGCAATTTGGCATTGGTCTTCAACAACGAGATAGGCCAGTACAACCCACGCCCTGTCCTTCTTCAGAATCAGTGAAATAGAGGCCTGCGCACTGGAACAGGCAAAACCCTCTGGGCAAACTCTCCCCCGGGACTAAAATCGAGAGAGACTTTGATCAAACGCAGTGGAATTCAAACTGCCGGCTGGGTGTCCCTCAGCTGCACAATCTCCCGGGAGGCATTGTGCTGCTTCAGTCGGTACGTTAAAAACCAGCTGGCTTCCTCTGTTCAAAGAATGTCCCCTTCGAGTGTCGCAGCTGGTCACCGCCTTAACAGTTGAGAGTCCCTCAAATCACCCGTTCAATTTTTCTGCAATATTTTGAACTTAAAACAAAGAAATGAAGAAGATGCTACAGCTGGACGGGACCTTGGTGTACACACCTGGCGTACTGTGTACACACCTGGCGTACGGTGTACACACCTGGCGTACTGTGTACACACCTGGCGTACTGTGTACTCACCTGGCATACAGTGTACACACCTGGCGTACTGTGTACACACCTGGCGTACTGTGTACACACCTGGCGTACTTTGTACACACCTGGCGTACTGTGTACACACCTGGCATACAGTGTACACACCTGGCGTACTGTGTACACACCTGGCATACTGTGTACACACCTGGTGTACTGTGTACACACCTGGCATACAGTGTACACACCTGGCGTACTGTGTACACACCTGGCGTACTGTGTACACACCTGGCATACAGTGTACACACCTGGCGTACTGTGTACACACCTGGCGTACTGTGTACACACCTGGCGTACTGTGTACACACCTGGCATACAGTGTACACACCTGGCGTACTGTGTACACACCTGGCGTACTGTGTACACACCTGGCGTACAGTGTACACACCTGGCGTACTGTGTACACACCTGGCGTACGGTGTACACACCTGGCGTATGGTGTACACACCTGGCATACTGTGTACACACCTGGCATACGGTGTACACACCTGGCGTACTGTGTACACACCTGGCGTATGGTGTACACACCTGGCGTACTGTGTACACACCTGGCATACTGTGTACACACCTGGCATATGGTGTACACACCTGGCATATGGTGTACACACCTGGCATATGGTGTACACACCTGGCATACTGTGTACACACCTGGCGTATGGTGTACACACCTGGCATATGGTGTACACACCTGGCGTACTGTGTACACACCTGGCGTACTGTGTACACACCTGGCATACTGTATACACACCTGGCGTATGGTGTGCACACCTGGCATATGGTGTACACACCTGGCGTACTGTGTAAACACCTGGCGTACTGTGTACACACCTGGCGTACTGTGTACACACCTGGCGTACTGTGTACACACCTGGCGTACTGTGTACACACCTGGCGTACGGTGTACACACCTGGCATACTGTGTACACACCTGGCGTACTATGTACACACCTGGCCTACTGTGTACACACCTGGCATACGGTGTACACACCTGGCCTACTGTGTACACACCTGGCATACTGTGTACACACCTGGCCTACTGTGTACACACCTGGCATACTGTGTACACACCTGGCATACTGTGTAGACACCTGGCCTACTGTGTACACACCTGGCATACTGTGTACTCACCTGGCATACTGTGTGCACACCTGGCATACTGTGTACACACCTGGCGTACTGTGTTCGCACCTGGCGTACGGTGTACACACCTGGCATACTGTGTACACACCTGGCGTACTGTGTACGCACCTGGCATACGGTGTACACACCTGGCATACTGTGTACACACCTGGCGTACGGTGTACACACCTGGCATACGGTGTACACACCTGGCATACGGTGTACTCACCTGGCGTACTGTGTACACACCTGGCATACGGTGTACACACCTGGCATACTGTGTAGAGTTTTACACTTCTGATTGTAGGAGGGATGCATTTGCTTTGGAAGCGGTTTAGAGAAGGTTCGCTAGGTTGATTCCTGAGATTTAGGCGTTCTCTACGGATGAAAGATTGATCAGGTTAGGCCTAATCTCACGATAATGTTGGAATTCTGGAGTACTGTGTGCAGTTGTGGTCACCACATTATAGGAAGGATGTGATTGCACTGGAGGGGGTGCAGAGGTGATTCACCAGGATGTTGCCTGTGATGGAACATTGAAGTTATGACGAGAGGTTGGATAGGCGTAGGCTGTTTTCGGTGAAGCAGAGAAGACTGAGGGGCGACCTGATCGAGGGGGACAAGATTATGAGGGGCATGGACAGGGTGGATAGGGAACAGCTGTTGCCCTCAGTTGAAGGGTCCTCGGGGGGCGGAAACCCCTCCCCTCAGAGGGTCGTTGGTCTATGGAATTCTATTCCCCAGAGGGCAGTGAAGGCTGCGGGTATATTCCAGCCACAGTTTGATAGGTTTTTGATTGACCAAGAGCAGGAAAGTGGGGTTCAGGCCACAATCAGATCTTATTTACTGGTGGAACAGGCTCGATGGGCTGACTGGCCTACTACTTTCTTATGACCTTAGACTTTCTGTCTATCTGTGGTTTCCTTGTAGAATCTTCACTTATCGTTACCAAACCCGACTGTAATGAACATTTGTGAGGGTAACACACCTGCTTGACCGGGCAGCAAGTGGCCATTCGCTCCCTCCCCTGGCTGGGCAGCAAGTGGCCATCGCTCCCTCCCCTGGCCGGGCAGCAAGTGGCCATCGCTCCCTCCCCTGGCCGGGCAGCAAGTGGCCATCTCTCCCTCCCCTGGCCGGGCAGCAAGTGGCCATCGCTCCCTCCGCTGTGAGCCCTCGGTCCCCATCTGCCCTGAGCAATGACCTGTGACCATCCCTCTCTGGATCACTGTTCAACCAGCCCCTGTCAATGTATAGAAGGGCAGCACGGTGGCACAGTGGTTAGCACCGCTGCCTCACAGCACCAGGGACCTGGGTTCGATTCTGGCCTTGAGTGACTGTGCGGAGTTTGCACATTCTCCCCGTGTCTGCGTGGGTGTGCTCCGGGGTGCTGGTTGCAGGGATAGAATGGGAGCCTGGTTAGGTTGCTCTTTCAGAGGGTTGGTGCAGACTTGATTGGCCGAATGGCCTCCTGCATTGGGGGGGATCCTATGGATTTCTATTGCCCGGATATTCGCCGAGAATGAGGACAGGTTTAAACTTGACTATAACTCTGTGATTCCTTCCACTGCGGAACAGCACTTGTTAGCCGGGAGTTCGGTGGGTGCGGTTCACGTGAAGAAAGACCTCTTGGCTGAGCTGTTGGTTGGGGACCTGTGGAGTCAGAAAGCGGAGCTGAGAAATTGAAAATGGAAAGGAAATGCTCCTTAGCTCTGTCCAAAGAATTCTCCCTTGTGGTAATGGCTTCCAGCAGCTGTAAACTATATTAATCTGAATCATACTCACTGTGAAACAAATGAAGCAAGTCATGGATGAGCGATGAAAAGCTGAAATAATTATAAAGCATTTTACTCGATGTCCAAACGGTTTTTGATGTTCACTTTGACTTAGCTTCTGATCTGGAACATATTCGCAATGGGTAGGGACAGGTCAGACTCTGCCATAGATTCTGTCTGTAGCTGCAGTTTGCTGATTGCTGATTAGACTGGACTCTATTGTGTTTTAAATTAGTTTCATTCTCTTATGCAATCAACTCCGATTTTTGGAAAGCCACTTCACATAAAAACCCCATCCCGCCCCTGCTCTGTAAAATTCTACACTTGTTCCAAAACTCTCCACTGACGTAATTGGTGCTCTGAATGTAGCTGATTCAAGGCCAGTTTTCACTAAGATGTGGAGATGCCGCCGTTGGACTGGGGTGGGCACAGTAAGAAGTCTTACAACACCAGGTTAAAGTCCAACAGGTTTGTTTCAAACACTAGCTTTCGGAGCGCAGCTCCTTCCTCAGGTGAATGAAGAGGTATGTTCCAGAAACATTTATATAGACAAAGTCAGAGATGCAATACGATGCTTTGAATGCGAGTATTTGCATCTCTGACTTTGTCTATATATATGTTTGTGGAACCCACCTCTCCATTCACCTGAGGAAGGAGCTGCGCTCCGAAAGCTCGTGTTTGAAACAAACCTGTTGGACTTTAACCTGGTGTTGTAAGACTCTGACAGTTTTCATTAAGAAGGACATCTGATTTCAGAGACTGTTTCCACTTCACTCCTGTGAATTAGCAGGCAGTTGGACCAGGGGAGGCATCACAGCTGAGCTGGATCAGGTCCTCGGCCACCGTTCCACAGGGCTGTGCTTCTCAGTAAAGGGTCCACTTGAAAGTGACCTTGAGGGAGCACCATGGTGGCGCAGTGGTTAGCACTGCTGCCTCATGGCGCCGAGGACCCCGGTTCGATCCCGGCCTCGGGTCACTGTCTGTGCGGAGTTTGCACATTCTCCCCGTGTCTGCGTGGACACCCACAGAAAATGTGCAGGCTAGGTGGGTTGGTCATGCTAAATTGCCCCTTCATTGGGAAAAAATGAAATGGGTTCTCTAAAAATTTATATTTAATAAAAGAAAGTGAACGTGAGCACAGATACGGAGTAAAGCTCCCTCTACGCTGTCCCCATCAAACACTCCCAGGACAGGGACAGCACGGGGTTAGATACAGAGTAAAGCTCCCTCTACACTGTCCCCATCAAACACTCCCAGGACAGGGACAGCACGGGGTTAGATACAGAGTAAAGCTCCCTCTACACTGTCCCCATCAAACACTCCCAGGACAGGTACAGCACGGGGATAGATACAGAGTAAAGCTCCCTCTACACTGTCCCCATCAAACACTCCCAGGACAGGTACAGCACGGGGTTAGATACAGAGTAAAGCTCCCTCTACACTGTCCCCATCAAACACTCCCAGGACAGGTACAGCACGGGGTTAGATACAGAGTAAAGCTCCCTCTACACTGTCCCCATCAAACACTCCCAGGACAGGTACAGCACGGGGTTAGATACAGAGTAAAGCTCCCTCTACACTGTCTCCATCAAACACTCCCAGGACAGATACAGCACGGGGTTAGATACAGAGTAAAGCTCCCTCTACACTGTCCCCATCAAACACTCCCAGGACAGGGACAGCACGGGGTTAGATACAGAGTAAAGCTCCCTCTACACTGTCCCCATCAAACACTCCCAGGGCAGGTACAGCACGGGGTTAGATACAGAGTAAAGCTCCCTCTACACTGTCCCCATCAAACACTCCCAGGACAGGGACAGCACGGGGTTAGATACAGAGTAAAGCTCCCTCTACACCCTAGCTCAGGAACTCTTAAGCAGTTTACAGCCCCTGACCGTCTGCCTGGCTGAGAACAATAACCTGGCCATGGACCAATGATCGAAGCTGAGCCTGCCCTTGGCTGGCAGAGTTGGCACCAGTCTGGGCAGCGTGTTCACTCGCTGGATCACTGGGCGTGTCCGAGCCGCTTGCGTTCGTCTGTCAGAAGTGGCTGTGACTAAACTCACTGCGAAGCAGAGATATGCAAATTAGTCTTTTGCAGATTGCAGAAATCTTTATTCCAACAGAACATTGTTTTGGCAAACCAAACTCGGTGTAAAAATAAGTTGGGATTTGACCCTGCACATTTATAACTGAAATGCAGAAAAACAGAATGTTCCTATCACGATTTAGCATCTGCTTGGGGAGTTTACTCACAATAAATAGGAGTGTGTCTGGTGCTAAAAGAACTGCCTTGCTTCCTCCGCTCTGTGGCCCAGTCTGGTCAGAAGCCACAGAGACAGGGAACGACCCGGATTTTGGTTCCCTGCTCTGCCCATGCCCGTGCTGACCCGGCTGCGTTTGCTTGGGACAGCATCATTTTGTGAAGCATTCCCTGGGCAAGCAAGAGGTGGTCATCGGTCAGACAGGCCAGGCCGGATCCACGTATCAGTGACTGCTCTTGGGCAGTACAAAGCAATACAAGACTATGATGCCTCCTGTGGACGATGAGCCAATACCCAATATTCTCCTAGCACAAGGGGGAGTCAAGGACCCAAGGGAAATGTCACTGGGCTAGTAATCCAGGTGTCCAGGTTAACAGCCTGGGATCATGGGTTCAAATCCCACCATGGCATTTAGTGCAATTTAAATTCAATTAATAGCTCTGTAATATAAAGCAAGTCTCTGTACCGGTGGCTATGAATCAATCGTCGATTGTTGTAAAAAGCCATCTGGTTCACCAATACACCCTTCAGGGAAGGAAATCTGCCATCCTTACACGGTCTGGCCTACACCAGACTCCAGACCCACAGCAATGGGGTTGACTCGTAACTGCCCCCTGAAATGGATGAGCAAACCACTCGGGTCAAAGGGCAACTGGGGATGGGCAACAAATGCACCTTACTGGCGGCATCCCAAAAACTACAGCACGGGGATAGATACAGAGTAAAGCTCCCTCTACACTGTCCCCATCAAACACTCCCAGGACAGGTACAGCACGGGGTTAGATACAGGGTAAAGCTCCCTCTACACTGTCCCCATCAAACACTCCCAGGACAGGTACAGCACGGGGTTAGATACAGAGTAAAGCTCCCTCTACACTGCCCCCATCAAACACTCCCAGGACAGATACAGCACGGGGTTAGATACAGAGTAAAGCTCCCTCTACACTGTCCCCATCAAACTCTCCCAGGACAGGGACAGCACGGGGTTAGATACAGAGTAAAGCTCCCTCTACACTGTCCCCATCAAACACTCCCCGAACAGGTACAGCACGGGGTAAGATACAGAGTAAAGCTCCCTCTACACTGTCCCCATCAAACACTCCCAGGACAGGTACAGCACGGGGTTAGATACAGAGTAAAGCTCCCTCTACACTGTCCCCATCAAACACTCCCAGGACAGGTACAGCACGGGGTTAGATACAGAGTAAAGCTCCCTCTACACCAGGGGTGGGCAAACTACGGCCCGTGGGCCGCATGCGGCCCGCCAAAGGTCTTTATGCGGCCCACCAAGGTCAAGTCATAAAAAAAAAAATTTTTTTTTTTAAATTACAATTTTTTTTTTTTAAATAAGGTTAATGGGGGGGGGGGGGGGGGTTGTTGGGTTACGGGTATAGGGTGGATACGTTGACTTGAGTAGGATGATCATTGCTCGGCACAACATCGAGGGCCGAAGGGCCTGTTCTGTGCTGGACTGTTCTATGTTCTATATGAGGCGTCCAGAATCATAACCGGGTGAAGCGCCATTTTTGAAAAGTAGAGAAAAAGAGGGCTAAAGGCAGGATGCCGCCGGGGGAAGCGCTGAGGTATATGCCGCACGCTAATTGGTTACAACCGGGACTATTAATTAATATACTATGCGGCCCTTTAAAATTGTGAATTTCTGAATGTGGCCCTTGCACGGAAAAGTTTGCCCACCCCTGCTATACACTGTCCCCATCAAACACTCCCAGGACAGGGACAGCACGGGGTTAGATACAGAGTAAAGCTCCCTCTACACTGTCCCCATCAAACACTCCCAGGACAGGTACAGCACGGGGTTAGATACAGAGTAAAGCTCCCTCTACACTGTCCCCATCAAACACTCCCAGGACAGGTACAGCACGGGGTTAGATACAGAGTAAAGCTCCCTCTACACTGTCCCCATCAAACACTCCCAGGACAGGTACAGCACGGGGTTAGATACAGAGTAAAGCTCCCTCTACACTGTCTCCATCAAACACTCCCAGGACAGGTACAGCACGGGGACAGATACAGAGTAAAGCTCCCTCTATACTGTCCCCATCAAACACTCCCAGGACAGGTACAGCACAGGGTTAGATACAGAGTAAAGCTCCCTCTACACTGTCCCCATCAAACACTCCCAGGACAGGTACAGCACGGGGTTAGATACAGAGTAACGCTCCCTCTACACTGTCCCCATTAAACACTCCCAGGACAGGTACAGCACGGGGTTAGATACAGAGCAAAGCTCCCTCTACACTGTCCCCATCAAACACTCCCAGGACAGGTACAGCACGGGGTTAGATACAGGGTAAAGCTCCCTCTACACTGTCCCCATCAAACACTCCCAGGACAGGGACAGCACGGGGTTAGATACAGAGTAACGCTCCCTCTACACTGTCCCCATCAAACACTCCCAGGACAGGTACAGCACGGGGTTAGATACAGAGTAAAGCTCCCTCTACACGGTCCCCATCAAACACTCCCAGGGCAGGTACAGCACGGGGTTAGATACAGAGTAACGCTCCCTCTACACTGTCCCCATCAAACACTCCCAGGACAGGTACAGCACGGGGTTAGATACAGAGTAAAGCTCCCTCTACACTGTCCCCATCAAACACTCCCAGGACAGGTACAGCACGGGGTTAGATACAGAGTAAAGCTCCCTCTACACTGTCCCGTTTTGGCACAATCTTTGAAGGGTAGTGAGAGGGAGGTTGGGTGAGCTGGGGTTCTGATGGTACATGTGGCACTGGGTCTGTTGCCTGTGCTGTGTTTATGTGCAGAGCCATTTGCGTGGCTTCACCAGGGAGATGTCAAGCAAGCTTGATTAACATTTGAGCAGAGGAGGTGTGAAATCTGTTTTCTTGCTGGAATCTTGCAACTAATACAATTACAATTGGCTTACTGCTTTGTCACAGACTCCTGTCTCCGGCCCCATGGGGAGGCAGCTAGCTGTTCAATACTTCCAGCCTGTGACACCGTACATCTGGGTTACAGCATGGGCTGTGAACTTTCCTGTCTGGGACCTCAATCGAATCTGCCGGTGGGTGGGGGTGGAGGTTGGGTAATGGGGATGTGGACGGTCGCTGCTCAATGTTACATGTGGCAGGCAGATGATCAAAGCCCGCCCTCTGCATGGCTGGAGCAGACAGCCCCCTGGGCAGTGGCTGGGGGAGTGGATGTGAATGTGTCTGGTGTATACTCTGGGCAGCCTCAGCATTCAGTGGGGCCGTCGGTGAAGGAGGAGTTTTAAAAAACTCGTTTCCTGGAGTATTTTATGCTCTTTGGCGCACCCGATACCGGAGCGCCAATCCCGGGCTGGCAATACTGAGGAGGTGCTGCACTGTCAGAAGTGCCACGACCCTGCCTGCCCACTTCGGTAGGCACACAGGACGCCCTGGCACTTTTTCAAAGTCAAGCATGTGAGTTCTCGCATGTGTCCTGATCAATATTTAACCGCTAACCAACGTCACCCAAGAATAGATTGCCTGACCGTTATCAGATTGTTGTATGTGGAATCTTGCTGTGTAACATTTAACGTGTTTGTCCATAGCTCTCTGAAGGCAGAAGGGAAGGTTAATAGGGGACACTTATCCTTTGTAATCTATGCCTTGATTGATAAAGCAGGGCGGTTATGTTGGAATTGTGTAGAACTTTGGTGAGGCCACAGCTGGAGTACTGTGTGTAATTCTGGTCACCACATTATAGGAAGGATGTGATTGTACTGGAGGGGGTGCAGAGGAGATTCACCAGGATGTTGCCTGGGATGGAACATTTCAGTTATGAAGAGAGAGGTTGGACTTCCGGTGGCGGCCATGATGGCTCCCACCTGTAATGGACTTTTGGACCTTTTCCTCCCGTTTTTTTCGGATTTTATGGGATAAATCGGTGAAGAGTGAGACAGTAAGGAGAAATCCCCCTCCGGTGTATGGAGAATTGGACCAGAAGTGGTTGTGTGAGAAGACAAAGTCCTCTCAGGGAGACGCGAGCAGAGCTGGTAACAGGGGACAGCATTGGCGGAGAGCAAGGGCCGCGGGGAGGCGACACAGTGGTCGAGGGAGCAGCTGGGGAAGTTTTTCGAGGATTGCTTCGCCAAGCTGAAGCTGGTGGTTCAGATAGCACGAGGAGTATATAACCGTGCCGGAAAGCAAGGTGGGGATGATGAACGACCGCCAGAAAAGAATGCAGGAGAAGCTGGAGGGCCTGGAGAATAGGTCCAGGAGGCAGAATCTCAAAATTGTCGGCCTCCCTGAAGGCAGTGAGGGATCGGATGTGACGGGCATGTTGGAGACGTTGATGGGGGCTGGGGCGTTCCCTCGGCCCCTGGAATTGGACAGAGCGCACAGAGCCCTCGTGAGGAAGCCCAGAGCGAACGAGCCGCCCAGGGCCATGGTGGTACATTTTCATCGTTTCATGGACAAGGAACACGTTTTGCGGTGGGCCAAGAAAGAACGGAGCAGCAAGTGGGAGAGCTGTGAGCTGCCCATCTATCAGGACCTGGGAGCGGCCAAGAGGCGTGCTGGGTTCAATCGGGCAAAAACAACCCTCTTTAAGAAGGGGGTAAAGTTTGCGATGCTGTACCCAGCCTGTCTGTGGGTCACACATGAGGGACGGGACTTCTACTTTGAAACACCAGACAAAGTATGGACCTTTATTAAAGAAATGAAGCTGGAGGCGAATTAAAAGACACTTAAGCCTTGGAGAAGTACTGTGGCGGCGATTTGCAGTGCTGGATTGTATAAATTTAAGTAGCTCTACGTGAAATAATGGGCTGTGTGGATGGTTAAAGGCTGATCTGTCTTGAAGGGACCTTGTTGGTGGGGGTGGGCTTTGAATTTAGTTCTGCTTTTTGGGTGACTATTTTTCTAAAGTGACTTTTTCTTCACTGTTTTTTCTGTTGTTTGTTTACTGGGGAATGTGATGCTTTTAAAATGTTTATTCATGTGGGGGGGGGGGAGAGAGGAGAGTACAATAGGGAGACAGACTGCTTGGTGCCAGGGGCGGGAGCTATCGAGTCAGCATGGGTCAGCTGACTCTCAGAAGCACAGTGGGGGGTGAGCAGGTGTTAAGCTGGAGCTTGACTTGGGGGTTGGGTTTCTAGTCCTGTTGTTGCCTGGGGGGGAGGGGGGGGAGCTGCTTTGCTGACAGGGGAGGAACTGTTACTAGGGGACAAATGGGAGGTCGGGAACGGCGACAGCCTGAGTGGGGACTTGAGGAAGCGGAGGGCGCGAGCTCGAGGCTGGCCTAAAAAGGGTGATGGCTAGTCGGTGAGGGGGGGGGGGGTGGTTAGATACAGAGTAAAGCCCCCGTCCAGGCTGATCACATGGAACGAATGAGTCGGTCAAGAGGGCTCGCGTGATCGCGCATTTGAGGGAACTGAAGGCGGACGTGGCAATGCTACAAGAGACACACCTAAAGGTTACAGACAAGACGAGATTGAGGAAGGGGGTGGGTTAGCCAAGTATTCCCCTCAGGACTGGACTCAAAGACCAGGGGAGTAACGATCTTGATCAGCAAACGAGTGGCATTCGAGGCAGGGAGAATCGTGTCAGACAAAGGAATTTAAATTTAGCTGTTATAATCTGGAATAGAAAGGTTGTCTCGTTAATGAAACTGTGAAACTATCACCGATTGTTGTAAAGACCCATCTGGTTCTCTAACGTCCTTTTGGGAAGGAAATCTGCCGCCCTTACCTGGTCTGGCCTACACGTGACTCCAGACCCACAGCAATGGGGTTGACTCTTGACTGGCCGCTGAAATGGCCGAGCGAGACACTGGGTTCGAGGGCAATTAGGGATGGACACATCCCGTGAAAGGATAGCTTTTTAAAAAAAGAATGCAGGCTGGATTTGACAACGAGATCCAGTGAAAGGGGAAGGGAAGTGTTGGTGGCTCTCCTTCGGTGCAGCCTCGCACAAATAGCGGTTCTGCATGTTTAATCCCGGGAATGTCCTCCAACCCGCTGGATGCTGTGGAATAACATGTTATTACAATGTACCGGCTGGATCCACCCGGGAAATTGCTTGACCTCCTGGAGACCGCCACAGATTGCCACTCGTTAAAGTTTCTGCAGGCAACTTCTCCCCCTCCTGGCCCCTGCAGTAAGAACTCAGGAGAGTGGAAATGGCGGTCATGGCCTGGGTGAGCGAGGTGCGCAGCACCCCCCTGGTTTTTACAGTCACCACTGTGTGCTCCCCTCTCTCTACTATATGACCCCTCGTTGAGCAGGGGCATGGGGTGGAGGAGCTGAGGGGTGCAGGGGGTGGGGGAGGTGGGTCATCAGTGGGCACTCAAGGCAGCAGTGCCAGTGAGCATCCTTCATGGCAAACCTCGAGAGCGAATCTTGTGTTACACTGCTTCGGGTTACACAGGCTGCTACTTTAAAAAAAATAAATTTAGTGTACCCAATTCATTTTTTTTCCAATTAAGGGCCAATTTAGCGTGGCCAATCCACCTAACCTGAACATTTTTGGATTGTGGGGGCGAAACCCACGCAAACACGGGGAGAATGTGCAAACTCCACACGAACAGTGACCCGGGGCCGGGATCGAACCTGGGACCTCAATGCTGTGAGGCAGCAGTGCTAACCTACTGCACCACCGTGCTGCCCCTACAGGCTGCTACTTGATGCAGTCTTAACTAAAGGATGCTCAAGACTCTGAAATTAGTTCAACGTGTTTATTGAACTATTAACACAGTTCTCAAATGAGTTCGACTCTCTGCTAATCTAACTGTAGTAACTCAGTCTAACAGTACCAGCTTGCTCTAAGCCACGTGCTGGGGTGTGATGCTGCTGATCAATCCTGTCTAACTCTCTAGATGTCTGTCTGTGGAGACTGGCAGGGTACGAGTGCCTCATCCCTTTTATAGTGTTTATGTCATGCCCCCTTGTGGTGATGCCACCTCTGAGTGTCCTGACTGCCCATTGGTTGTGTCCTATTCTGAGTGTTCATTGGTTGCATGTTTGCATATCATGACAGCGAGTACGGGTGGGCTGTTCGACTCTGCTAGCATCGCAATTGAGGCGGTGAAGTGATGTGAGGGTGAATCACTGGCACATAGGGAAATCGGACAAGGGTGTGTGGGCGTGGGGAGGGAAATTGGCAAAGAGCCATATGGAAGCTCAGTTACTGATGTGAAACAAATATCAGAGAGAAAGAGAGAGCGAGAGAAGGTGAAGAAAAGTCACATGTTGAGAGAGTGTAGAATAAACGATAGAGAAACACATGCAGGGTTAGAGAGAGCCACATCTGTGTAGACAGAGGGCAAAACCACACAACTGGAGGTAGTCTAGATTAATTATCACCATCTGAGGACCAGTTTACAAATCACGAAAATAAATAATTTTGCTCCAGAAATTAGAAGATTTCGCTCAGCCAGAGTTAGCTGTGTCCAACCCTCATCGTATCATCTCCACCTGCATGTGTTGATGCCTCCATGTAAGTGTGTGTTTACAGGCATATCTGTGTTTATATGTATGCCTGCCTCTCTTTTCACCATGTCTCTCTCTCTCTCTCTGTCGCTCTTTCTCAGTGTGTGTATCTCTCTCTCTGTCTCTCTGTCTGTGTGTGTCTCTGTCTCTCTCTGTCTCTCTCGCTCTGTCTCTGTCTCTCATCTCTCTATCTCTCTGTGTCTCTCTCCCA
Source organism: Scyliorhinus canicula (assembly GCF_902713615.1). Lineage (NCBI taxonomy): Eukaryota > Metazoa > Chordata > Chondrichthyes > Carcharhiniformes > Scyliorhinidae > Scyliorhinus > Scyliorhinus canicula. The sequence continues at coordinate 5,649,562 of NC_052169.1, read as the reverse complement.
CTCTCTGCCTCTCTCTCTCTGTCTGTGTCTCCCTCTGTCTCTCTCTCCTTGTTTCTATTTCTCTTCTCTCCCTCTCTCTGTGTCTTTCTCGCTGTCTCTCTATCCCTCTGTATTTCTCTCCCTCTCTGTCTCTGTCTCTCCTTGTTTCTATTTCTCTTCTCTCTCTCTCCCCCCTCTCTGTCTGTCTGTGTCTCTCATTGTCTGTCTGTGTGTGTGTGTGTGTGTCTCTGTCTCTATCTCTGTGCGTGTGTGCCTCTGTCTTTCTCTGTCTCTCTCTTCCCTCCCTCCCTCTCTGTCTCTCCTTTTCTCTCGCTATCTGTGTTTGTGTCACTCCCTCTTTGTCTCTCTCTATCCCTGTGTTTGTCTGTGTGTGTGTGTGTGTCTTCCTCTCTCTCTCTGATCCTCTCCCTGTCTGTGAGGCTGTATGTGTGTGCCTCATTAGGGGACAGTGGTCAGGAGGGTGAACCTGGCTGATGTTAAGTGCTGTACCTTGGTCACAGGTCAGTGCACCTCCCTGGCCTCAGGGAGGGTCAGGGCAGTGTGGCCCAGAATGACACCCAACTGATAATTGAGGTTGAGGCAGACTCGAATGTCAGGCTAGAAAACGAGAAAAGCTGCATCAACACATTGGGGATCTGGTCGTGCCTGACCTAGGGTTACAGAGTGAGAGCCAGGGGGACGTGTCCAAGTGGGAGTCTGGGTAGGCAATGATGGAGGAATATTCGGGCCAGTCAGGTGTTGACTGACAGGCTGTAATTGATATTGCCGCCTGCACACGCTCACAAGGCGAAAGCTCATCTCGGCAGCTAAACTAGTCACCGTCTGAAGAACTGAGAAAATACACACCACTGACACATCGACTGACATATCCAATTTCTTCTCACACCAGCACCTCGGGCTCGTGTTCTCTAACTGGCTTTTCAATCAATCGGCAGCTCCCCCCATGTCCCCACACCCACCCTACCTCCAGGGTTACTCTGCCGACAAGGAGCCTATTGTTCCATTTGCAGCCCCCCCACCCCCCCCCCCCCCCCCCCCCCCCATCCCCGATCCTTGATTCTTTTTCCCTTCCGAATACTCTTCCCAACGGGAGTTATGGATTTATACCTGCAGATATCTCGGCAAAGAGTCTGGTGTGAGCTCTCGGAGGTCAACATAGTGGGGGGGTCGAGTGTGGGGGGTGTGGGGGGGGGGGGGGGGTTCTTAGGCATTGACGGGCACCCTGCCTATTCTGTGAGGGTGAGGGGGTGTTGGTGGATAATGAAAAGAAAATCACTTATTGTCACGAGTAGGCTTCAATGAAATTACTGTGAAAAGCCCCTAGTCGCCACATTCCGGCGCCTGTCCGGGGAGGCTGGTACGGGAATCGAACCGTGCTGCTGACCTGCTTGGTCTGCTTTAAAAGCCAGCGATTTAGCCCAGTGAGCTAAACCAGCCCCTAAACCAACCATACCGGGGAAGGTTGTAGGACACTGTACTTTTTTAAGGAATGAAAGGATGTGCATTTATATAGCGCCATTCGTAGCCTCATGGCACCCCAAAGCGCTTTACGGCTAATGCCCTACTTCCTCAAATGCAGTTCTTGTTGTAACGGAGGGAAGACAGCAGCCAATTTGTGCACAGCATGATCCCCAACAGTTAAGTGTGACAAGACCAGGTAATTGGCAATGCTGGGCGATGGTAAATATTACCAGGGAGAGGGTCCCTGCTCTTCCGATAGTGGCCACGGGATCTTTTCCACCTGTGAGGGGTGGCACAGTAGCACAGTGGTTAGCACTGCTGCCTCACTGCACCAGGGACCCGGGGTCGTTTCCAGCCTTGGGTCACTGTCTGTGCGGAGTCTGCACGTTCTCCCCCGTGTGTGCGTGGGTTTCCTCCGGGTGCTCCGGTTTCCTCCCACAGTCCAAAGATGTGCAGGTTAGGTGGATTGGCCACGCTAATTGCCCCTTAGTGTCCAATGGTTGGGTGGGGTTACGGGGATAGAGCGGAGGAATGGGCCGAGGTAGGGTGTTCCATCAGTGGGTCGGTGCAGACTCAATGGGCTGATTGGCCTCCTTCTGCACTATAGGTCACCCAAATAACAGGAGCTCTGACAATGCAGCACTCCCTCAGTACTGACCTTCTGACAGTGCGGCACTCCCTCAGCACTGACCCTCTGACAGTGCGGCACTCCCTCAGCACTGACCCTCTGACAGTGCAGCTCTCCCTCAGTGCTGACCCTATGACAGTGCAGCACTCCCTCAGTACTGACCCTCTGACAGTTCAGCGCTCTCTCAGTACTGACCCTCTGACAGTGCAGCACTCCCTCAGTACTGACCCTCTGACAGTGCAGCACTCCCTCAGTACTGACCCTCTGAAAGTGCAGCGCTCCCTCAGTACTGACCCTCTGACAGTGCGGCACTCCCTCAGTACTGATTTTCTGACAGGGCAGCACTCCCTCAGCACTGACCCTCTGACAGTGCGGCACACCCTCAGTACTGACCCTCTGACAGTGCAGCACTCTCTCAGTACTGACCCTCTGACAGTGCAGCACTCCCTCAGCACTGACCCTCTGACAGTGCAGCACTCCCACAGTACTGACCCTCTGACTGTGCAGCACTCCCTCAGTACTGACCCTCTGACAGTGCAACACTCCCTCAGCACTGACACTCTGACAGTGCAGCACTCTCTCAGTACTGACCCTCTGACAATGCAGCACTCCCCCAGTACTGGCCCTCTGACAGTGCAGCACTCCCTCAGTACTGACCCTCTGACAGTGCAGCACTCGCTCAGTACTGACCCTCTCACAGTGCAGCACTCCCTCAGTACTGACCCTCTGACAGTGCAGCACTCCCTCAGTACTGACCCTCTGACAGTGCAGCACTCCCTCAGTACTGACCCTCTGACAGGGCAGCACTCCCTCAGTACTGACCCTCTGACAGGGCAGCACTCCCTCAGTACTGACCCTCTGACAGTGCAGCACTCACTCAGCACTGACCCTCTGACAGTGCAGCACTTCCTCGGTACTGACCCTCTGACAGTGCGGCACTCCCCCAGTACTGACCCTCTGTTAGTGCGGGGCTCCCTCAGTACTGACCCTCTGACAGTGCGGCGCTCCCTCAGTACTGACCCTCTGACAGTGCAGCACTCCCTCAGTACTGACCCTCTGACAGTGCGGCATCCCTCAGTACTCACCCTCTGACAGTGCGGCACTCCCTCAGTACTGACCATCTGACAGTGCGGCACTCCCTCAGTACTGACCCTCTGACAGTGCAGCACTCCCTCAGTACTGACCCTCTGACAGTGCGGCACTCCCTCAGTACTGACCCTCTGACAGTGCGGCACTCCCTCAGTACTGACCCTCTGACAGTGCAGCGCTCTCTCAGCACTGACCCCCTGACAGTACAGCACTCTCTCAGTACTGACCCTCTGACAATGCAGCACTCCCTCAGTACTGACCCTCTGACAGTGCGGCATCCCTCAGTACTGACCCTCTGACAGTGCGGCACTCCCTCAGTGCTGACCCTCTCACAGTGCAGCACTCCCTCAGTACTGACCGTCTGACAGTGCGGCACTCCCTCAGTACTGACCCTCTGACAGTGCAGCGCTCCCTCAGTACTGACCCACTGACAGTGCAGCACTCCCTCAGTACTGACCCTCTGACAGGGCAGCACTCCCTCAGTACTGACCCTCTGACAGTGCAGCACTTACTCAGCACTGACCCTCTGACAGCGCAGCACTTCCTCGGTACTGACCCTCTGACAGTGCGGCACTCCCTCAGTACTGACCCTCTGACAGTGCGGCACTCCCCCAGTACTGACGCTCTGTTAGTGCGGGGCTCCCTCAGTACTGACCCTCTGACAGTGCGGCGCTCCCTCAGTACTGACCCTCTGACAGTGCGGCACTCCCTCAGTACTGACCCTCTGACAGTGCGGCATCCCTCAGTACTGACCCTCTGACAGTGCGGCACTCCCTCAGTACTGACCCTCTGACAGTGCAGCACTCCCTCAGTACTGGCCCTCTGGCAGTGCAGCACTCCCTCAGTGCTGACCCTCTGACAGTGCAGCACTCCCTCAGTACTGACCCTCTGACAGTGCAGCACTCCCTCAGTACCGACCCTCTGACAGTGCGGCACTCCCTCAGTACTGACCCTCTGACAGTGCAGCACTCCCTCAGTACTGACCCTCTGACAGTGCGGCACTCCCTCAGTACTGACCCTCTGACAGTGCGGCACTCCCTCAGTACTGACCCTCTGACAGTGCAGCACTCTCTCAGTACTGACCCTCTGACAGTGCGGCACTCCCTCAGTACTGACCCTCTGACAATGCAGCACTCCCCCAGTACTGGCCCTCTGACAGTGCAGCACTCCCTCAGTACTGACCCTCTGACAGTGCAGCACTCCCTCAGTACTGACCCTCTGACAGTGCAGCACTCCCTCAGTACTGACCATCGGACAGTGCGGCACTCCCTCAGTAGTGACCCTCTGACAGTGCGGCACTCCCTCAGTACTGACCCTCTGACAGTGCAGCGCTCCCTCAGTACTAACCCACTGACAGTGCAGCACTCCCTCAGTACTGACCCTCTGACAGGGCAGCACTCCCTCAGTACTGACCCTCTGACAGGGCAGCACTCCCTCAGTACTGACCCTCTGACAGTGCAGCACTCACTCAGCACTGACCCTCTGACAGTGCAGCACTTCCTCGGTACTGACCCTCTGACAGTGCGGCACTCCCCCATTACTGACCCTCTGTTAGTGCGGGGCTCCCTCAGTACTGACCCTCTGACAGTGCGGCGCTCCCTCAGTACCTACCCTCTGACAGTGCGGCACTCCCTCAGTACTGACCCTCTGACAGTGCAGCACTCCCTCAGTACTGACCCTCTGACAGTGCGGCACTCCCTCAGTGCTGACCCTCTGACAGTGCGGCACCCCCTCAGTACTGACCCTCTGACAGTGCGGCGCTCTCTCAGTATAGCGCCAGAGTTGTAGCAAACACTGTATCTGGAGTAAGACCTGAAGCCACAACAGCAAAATATAATAAAGCAATTAAACAACAACTTGAGAGGCTCTGAGGGAGTTAAAGAAGCCAATGGCGCTTACCAATGTTGCTGACTGATTGCGGAAGAGCTCTGTCAGTGAGACACAGCTGGCATAGAATTGTAACAGTCGCTACCCTGATCGAGGTGGCACAGGCTGAACATTGAACCAGGGATCTTTTCATCGGTGGGAGAAGGGAGCTGACAGACTGGAAGCCTCTTTGTCAGAGAGCTTTGAGAAAGACTTATCCAGACTCGAAACGTTACCTCAGTTCTCTCTCTACAGAACCTGTCAGAGCTGCTGGGATTGTGCAGCATTTCCTGCTTTTGTTTCAGATTCCAGCAGCCGCAGTAATTCGCTTTGATCTTTTCCTTGGTGTGGGTAATGTTGGGGGAAGGATATCTCCTCCCCAAGTCCTGATTCAGTGGAAGGTGCGCCCGTAGGGGGCAGTGCAATGGGGTTCATGGCCCTGAGTGAGGCTCCGCTGTTGTCTGATCCCTGCTGCGATTTGCCTGAGGGCCTCGTAGGCCGTGGTCCTATTCCGTTCCTTAATCGATAATCTGCTGGGGTTTCATTGATTCTTTCGTGGGACCTGGGCGTTGCCGGTTGAGTCAGCATTCGTTGCGCATCCCTAATTGCCATTGAATGGAGTCGCGCCAGGGCCATTTCAGGGGGCAATTCATTGTCAGCCATGTTGCTGTGGGTCGGGGGTCACATGTAGGCCAGGCCAGGTGAGGATGGCAGATTTCCCTCCCTCAGCCCAGTTACAACAATGTCTTCGACACCATGGGTCGCATTTTATTAATTCCAGATTTTACTGAATTGAATCTAAACTCCCAAGCTGCCATTGTGAGCGTAATGTGTCGTTTGATCAGAAATTTAGGTTTCGATTTTAATAGCCCAGTAACTTTTTCAAAAATAAATTTAGAGTATCCAATTCTTTTTTTTTTCCAATTAAGGGGAAATTTAGCGAGGCCAATCCACCCATCCTGCACATTACATAGAACATAGAACATAGAACAGTACAGCACAGAACAGACCCTTCGGCCCTCGATGTTGTGCCGAGCAATGATCACCCTACTCAAACCCACGTATCCACCCTATACCCGTAACCCAACAACCCCCCTTAACCTTACTTTTTAGGACACTACGGGCAATTTACCGTGGCCAATCCACCTAACCCGCACATCTTTGGACTGTGGGAGGAAACCGGAGCACCCGGAGGAAACCCACGCACACACGGGGAGGACGTGCAGACTCCACACAGACAGTGACCCAGCCGGGAATCGAATCTGGGACCCTGGAGCTGTGAAGCATTTATGCTAACCACCATGCTACCGTGCTGCCCTATTGTTTTGGGTTGTTTTGGGTTGAGGGGGTGAAACCCACGCAAACACAGGTAGAATGTGCAAACTCCACACGGACAGTGACCCAGGGCCGGGATCGAACCTGGGACCTTGGCGCCGTGAGGCAGCAGGGCTAACCCACTGTGCCGCCGTACCAGTGCTGGAATGTTGATGGTACTTTGGGGTCATCTCTCCTCAGGGGGTTAGATAAATTGGGAAATTAAAGGCGAAAGTAAAATGGGAGAAAATACAACCTGAGTCTTTCCTTTAAGCTCCTGGTGCAAAGTGTCGGAAAGGAAGTCGCTGAGGGAGCAGAATTTGTCAGTCCAGCTTGCCACCTCAGGGAGCTTCCTTTCCTCTGGCTGGAGAATGTTTCCTGGCCCCTCCTCTCCGCTCCCCAGCTGTCTCACACTTGTCCTGTTTTTCCCAGTGCAGATCCCACACCTTTGTGTTCGGAAAACTTCTGGATTTACTTCTCAGGCTCACTCCGATGTGCCGTGACCTGGCTTGTACCAATGCAGCGTTGCGACTCTCGTGGCCTGTACCTGCTCTTTACTGTGATATCTTTATGAAATACTTACTTGACATTTAGTTCATTAAAGTGGCACGATAGGACGATGGTTAGCACGAGTTGCTCCACAGCTCCAGGGTCCCAGGTTCGATTCCCGGCTGGGTCACTGTCTGCGGAGTCTGCATGTTCTCCCCGTATCTGCGTGGGTTTCCTCCGGGTGCTCCGGTTTTCTCCCACAATCCAAAGATGTGCAGGTTAGGTGGATTGGCCATGATAAATTGCCCTTAGTGACCAAAAGGAAAGGTGAGGTGGGGTTGCTGGGGGGAGGTGTGGTCTTACGTAAGCGTTCTCTTTCCAAGGGTCGGTACAGACTCGAAGGACCGAATGGCCTCCTTCTGCACTGTAAATTCTATGATTCTATGAACTCTTTCTCTTGAGTAACCTTCCCCCTCTCCTCTCCCTCACTGGTGGCAGTCTGACCTGAATCTGCACCCGGGCTGTCTGACTTTAGAAATGCGTTCGAAGGCGTGCCTTTTGCAGTTGGGTCTGGGGTGGGGAATGGGGAGGGGTGGGGGGAGTGGGGTGGTGCTGTAGAAAATGACAAAGAATCGATTGGGAATGCCGCCTGCCAATTGCTGCCCGAGCGGGGAAGCAGGCAGCCGGAGTGGGCACCAACCTGGCATTGTTTTGCAAGAGGGCTGCACCCCATGGTCCTCTCGGTAGCGTGGCCCCTCGGACAAGGTGCGGGAGGTGGGATTCGAATGATTCCCAGGCAGAGGATGAGAGCGGGAGGCAACGGAATAAGGAAAAATAGCACTGATGGAATGAGGAAGATGGTATCTAAAGTGATTAATCTGCCGTCTCCCCTTTACCCGCTGTGTACTTGTGTGAGAGATTAACGATTATCTGCCACTTCACTCTCACTGCGTTATGTTGTGTTGGTATCAAACGTTCGACCTGAACATTATTTACATGTTGCAGTTTGTCACCTTAACAAAGCTTTCTTTCTTTCCCTGCATTATTGAGAGACTCTGCTCCAAGTGCCTACAGGCCGTGGAATACAGATTTTTAACACATTACAGAAACAATTATCCATTCAACGAGCGCTCAGTGTATAATCTGTCTCTTTTGTGTTTTAATTTGTGCCCACTGACAGGTCATTATTCTCGAGGACTATGCAGATCCATTCGATGCTAAGCAGGCCGGTGTGGTTCCGGTCGGACCAGAGAAAGTGACCGGGAATGATGGCTACATGGAGCCTTATGAAGCCCAAAAAATGATGGCAGGTAATAAATAAATATGTAAAAGGACATTTTGTCCAGCTCAAAACCTTTCCCCGCTAGCTGCATTGAATGTGGGCCAAGTTGGCATTATGTCTTGGCATTATGAATTATGTCTGCCTGCATTCTGCATTGCAACGTAGAGTTGAAACCAGATCGGTTTATCATGTGTGAACAGAGCAAGTGTCGCACCAGTTTAACACCAACTTGCATTTGTATCGTGCCTTTCATTCAGTAAAACCAATCCAAGGTGCTCACAAGAGCGTTATCGAACATCATTTGATGCAGAGCCACTCGAGGAGGATGTTTGCTCAAAGAGGCAGGTTTTGAGGAGCGTCTTAAAGGAGCAGGAGGGAGGTGGAGAGGGATAGGGAGGGAATTCCTGACCTGAGGGGCCTAGGCGGCTGGAGGCAGGGCCGCCAATGGTGGAGCGATGGAAATCGGGGATGTGGCGTGCTCGCTTAAGACGCTCCCACTGCCTCCTGGGAATTGGAGCAAGCGAGCACGCACACCCCTGCATTGAGGCCGAGGTGTGTGGGTTCAAGCGTTACGCCAGGATTTAAGCCTGGTGTCGAGCTGAATTGTCAGAGCTTTGACGTCTCAGAATTTTGAACTCAAACCCATCTGTCCACCCTGACCCAACACTGATCAAAGACTAGCAGAGCTGGGCGGCAGGTGGCGCAGTGGTTAGCACTGGGACTGCGGCTCTGAGGACCCGGGTTCGAATCCCGGGCCCTGGGTCACTGTCCGTGTGGAGTTTGCACATTCTCCCCATGTCTGCGTGGGTTTCACCCCCGCAACCCAAAGACGTGTAGGGTAGGTGGATTGGCCACGCTAAATTGCCCCTTAATTTGAAAAAAATAAATAATTGGGTACTCTAAATTTTTTTTAAAAGACTCGCAGAGCTCCCCCTGCCCTACAAGCAACCAACACCACCAGAATTCAGGCAAATGGCTCATCCATCTTGCACTGGGATCTTACTGTGCTCCATTTGGTTGCAGCGATTGCCGATACAACAGCACTGATTGTGCATCATTGATGGTGAAGACATCCCTGCTGGAAGGTGAAACCATAAATATGAACATAAGAACATAAGAACTAGGAGCAGGAGTCGGCCATCTGGCCCCTCGAGCCTGCTCCGCCATTCAATGAGATTATGGCTGATCTTTTATGGACTCAGCTCCACTTTCCGGCCCGAACACCATAACCCTTAATCCCTTTATTCTTCAAAAAACTATCTATCTTTACCTTAAAAACATTTAATGAAGGAGCCTCAACTGCTTCACTGGGCAAGGAATTCCATAGATTCACAACCCTTTGCGTGAAGAAGTTCCTCCTAAGCTCAGTCCTAAATCTACTTCCCCTTATTTTGAGGCTAGTTCTGTAGCTAGAACTGCCCCCTAGTTCTGCTATCACCCGCCAGTGGATACAACCTGCTCGCATCTATGAATACTTCCTCCACATAGTTAAAACAAAATGTGCTTGCATCCCGCTTTTGGTGAAGTTGTATGGTCAGTTGGTGGAGTCTACTGACAGTGATAATGCTGGGTCAATGTCTTCAGCTTTTTCAAAACAAATACTTGGGCAAACTCCTCCTTGCTTCCCCTCTCCCGGAAGTTTGCGTTACAGTGCGCGTGCCGCACTGGTTGAGCCGTGACTTTTCACTTCTCCCGAGCTGTCAACCCCGGAATGACCTTGAACAACTTCAAGTGAAATGTTGCCTGGAATCAGCTGTCCTGCCTGGCACAGCGTCCTAGTTGTGGAGCATTCCCTGGAAAGGGGAGAGCCAGTCAGTGGTCCGGGTGGCTGCTCCTGACCCCCAGTGACTTCTGCAGGAAAGAACAAAGCAGCAGAAGACAGAGATGCCGTCTGTAGTTGAATATCTAATACCCACATTCCCTCGCCACATGAGGGTGGGGGCGTTATGGTGACCAAGATGACTGTTAGCGATTGATGTGAAAATATATCTGGTTAACGACACTCAAGAAGCTTGACACCATTCAGGTCAAAGCAGCCCCGCTTGATTGGCACCCCATCCACAAACATTCACTCCCTCCACCACAGGTCGCCGCTTTGGAAGGTATTGCTGAAGGAACCTTGGCGGGCTCCTTCCCCATCTCGTGTCTGTTGTTGGACCGTTGCGTACTCATGGCCATCGTGGGCGGCAGAGCTCAACGTGCCTGGCGGATGCGCAGCCCACCGCAGACCGCCATGGCCGTCTCCGCTACGGCCTGGGGAACGTGCCCTCCAATAGCTGGTCCCAACAGTCAGTGCCTTCAGAAGGGAAGGGAGAAAATTGGGAGTGGGGAAGAGGGTCTGTCGTTGCTGGTGGATCTCGGGGGTTCCTCTCGATTACATTCTGTCAGCAGCCTGGGCAAACCTCCTTGTTTGGATTCTCTCGAGCTGACCCTGCCTTAATGACAGCTCTCCAAGGCTAACATGGACTACATTGGCCACCTTCTGAGTATTGGTTTACTGATGTTTTCTGCTTTTGAACCGACTGTAAGGACCTATTGTCTGGCCGGCCTAAAGACATGCTTTCGTCTTTATCCTTTTGACTGCCTTGTTGTTCCTTACCACCATGTGACTTTTCCCACACACAAAAGCCACCACCCACCCACTCACACACCCACACACAAGATTTCTGTGTTAAGTTTGTGTTTCTATCACAGTGGCTGTTTGTGAGTGGTTTAACGCAGTGCGGGCGGCTGTGACATCCTCTGTTTCCTTCTCTTTCTCTCCGTGCCTGATAGAAAGTAATCAGGATGAGTAGCACTCCCCTACACACACCCGACGCCCCCCCACCACTCCAAAGTGAGTCAGTGTCTTGACAAATCTCATCACTAACAGGGCGCAGAGTTGCATCAGTTTGATTAAAGTAAAGGCCGTGTGCCTTCAAACCCAGCCTCATTCCGTATGCAGAAACCAAATGTTAATACATTCATTTGTAATTATATTAACTTACAACCACCTCTCCGAGCACAAGAAAGCCGGTGATTAACACAAATACAATCCCCATGAGGTAATGGGAACAATTGTACTTAAAGGGCAGGCACAGTCAAATCACTAACTGTTGACGTGCATAATTATATTTCCCTTGAAAATTATTCTGCTCATTGTTACAGTCTCCGTGGAAACCGATAACTTTTAAAAAAGGGATTCTAACTTCCAGTCTTATCTGAGAGAATGACACAACCAGATTTCATGTTTTAAAACTTTTACTGTAACAAATGACCGACATACACTAGTCACTAAACACTATTTTGCTTTTCGTGCAGTTTATATCACAGAAAGGACATTCCCATTTTATGCTCATCGCCCATCAGGTTCTCCATGAAATGATGTTTGTGGTTAGTAAACAGTTCCCAGTTGTTCCCAGCTTCCAGTCGGTTTCTGTATCCCTATTATGTTGAGTAGTAACTTAATTGACCTCCTACGGGCTCTATCATCAGTTTTCAGGGTGTTCCTTAAATCTACCACGAACTGTGAAGCCTGTTCCGACAATTCTTCACGAGTAGAGACAGTCACCCTCCTGCATCCAGCTGTGGTATGTCACAAACCCAAGCAGCCTTTTCTCTCTGCTGACCACACAGAACTGTTGCCTATCTGAGACATTCATTGCTTTGTAGGGAAGCCTGTAACCTGATCTCAAAAATGGCTTCCCTTGACCCTTGCCCGTTCCAATCTGGAGCCTTCAACATGAGAGTTTACATTCACCCTTACCATCCCTCCCTGGCTTTTTTCCCCCTTGCTTGGGTCCTGTTCTGCGAACTCTGAGACTGGCGTTTGAATCTGGGATATTCCTCTGCTGTCAACCTCCGCCCCACACAATGTGGCTTGTCTTCCCTCGAGGAGAGAAGATTGCGGGGCGGTGGTCGGGGTGGGTGGGTGGTGGGGGGGGGGGGGGGGGGGGGGGGGGGGGGGGGGGGGCGGGGGGACTGATCTGATTCAGGTGCTTAAAGTGTTAATGGAATTTGATTGGGACAGATTACAGAAATGTCACCGCTCAGGAGGAGGTAGTTCGGCCCATCAATTATGGGCAGCACGGTAGCCTGGTGGTTAGCATAAATGCTTCACAGATCCAGGGTCCCAGGTTCGATTCCCGGCTGGGTCACTGTCTGTGCGGAGTCTGCACGTCCTCCCCGTGTGTGCGTGGGTTTCCTCCGGGTGCTCCGGTTTCCTCCCACAGTCCAAAGATGTGCGGGTTAGGTGGATTGGCCATGGTAAATTGCCCTTAGTGTCCTTAAAAAGTAAGGTTAAGGGGGGGGTTGTTGGGTTACGGGTATAGGGTGGATATGTGGGTTTGAGTAGGGTGATCATTGCTCGGCACAACATCGAGGGCCAAAGGGCCTGTTCTAATTCTAATTCTAATGCTGTGCCAGCTCTCCAGAGGGATGCGTAGAAACTCTTTCCTTTCTGTTGAGGGAATGAAGAAGAAGAGGATATCATCTTAAAATTGGAGCCGGGCTGTAGACGAGAGAAATCAGGAAGCACTTTTTTTCGCAGGGTGGGGGGTGCGGGTGGAAACCTGGAAATCTATCCCCAAATGGCTCTAAATTCCAAGGGACAACTGGAACTCTCACGGCTGGGGTCGATAGATTTTATCTTTGGAAATAAAGGAACAATAATAAGTAAGTGAGGTTCAAGTTGGGTATGAGGTGCAGACCGACACGGGTCTAGTCGAGCTCAAGGGGCTGAATGTTCCCCCCCCCCCCCCCCCCCCCACCCTTTCCAATGTGCACACGCAGCCCTTATTATTTTTTGCTCAGACTAATTCTTCCGACGTCACAAGCAGATGGTTTAGCTCAGGGGGCTAGACAGCTGGTCTGTGATGCAGAGCAAGGCCAGCAGCACGGGTTCAATTCCCGTACCGGCTGAGAATTCTGAATTCTCCCTCTGTGGTGTACCCGAGCAGGCGCCGGAATGTGGCGACTAGGGGATTTTCACAGTAACTTCATTGCTGTGTTAATGTGAGCCTACTTGTGACAATAAAGATTATTATTATTATTATACGGTGGACAGCGGCAGGAATCAGGTGACAGCAACAAAAGAGACAAGCAAATTACTGCGGAATCTGGAACCTGGAACATAAACATAAAACTCGGGACAATCTCGGCAGGTCTGGCAGCATCGGTGGGGAGGGAAGGGGGCTAACGTTTCGAGTCTGGGTGACTGTTAAAGCTGGAAACAAAAGCGTCAGCTTTCGGCAACACGGGATCACCAATCTCCTCCGACCAAATGGTGTGTCAATCTGGTGACCTCTGTCTGGTACAGAGAGTGGAAAAGGAGATGTTTAGAAACAAAACCCACCATGGCTGTTCGAGTGAGGTGGCTCGGTGTTATGTGCTTTTGTGGCTGTGGTCCGTGGGTTGATGGAATCTGTACCGTCTTTAAATGGAGAGGTGCCCGCTCAACACACAAATTGCTATTTTCAGGAGAATGCCCATTCCATTTGCAGGTTGAGATGGGAGGAACTCATTTCCACATGCTGTCTGATATTAGATTTAGATTTACACTTCAACTCTCAGAGCAGCATATTGTCACTGGATTGATACGTGTTCAGTCGTCCACAACCTGATGAGCAGAGGCTGGATGAGGAGCTGGCAGCTTCCATGACAGGTATCTCTGATGAGCAGCAACATAAGGCACCGGGGGAGCAGAGCCGTGCCTTGCAGCAGCGATTAGACACGAACGATTCATTCAGACTCCCCCCAACCACCGGCAATCACTATCTCCCGCACACTCCCGCAGCTCCTCGATTAACAGGAATGCCGTGCTTTCCCTGGGGCTTATCCTCCCCCTCCCCTCGCGCTTCCTCACCTCCTACTGTGGGCAACAGTATGCCAGGCTATTCGACCATGAAGGGCATCGCAGTCGAACTTGCCGTTGCCCCAGCACCCGCTGCCCACCCGCGTGGGATCTCCAAGGTCACTGGATCGCGATCACGAGCAGATCCCTTGGCTGTATTCCGGCCAAGTCCGGCCCAATATTTGATTTTGCTCTTATTTACTCACAGGGCGTGGGAGTCGTTGGCTGGGCCGGTATTTATTGGCCATCCCCAATTGCCCTTTAAGGTGGTGATGAGCTGCCCCCTTGAAACCGCCGCTGTCTACGAGGTGTAGGTACACCCACTGTGCTGTTAGGGAGGGAGCTCCAGGATTTTGACCCAGCGACAGTGAAGGAACGGCCGATATATTTCCAAGTCGGGGTGGTGAGTGACGTGGAGGGGAACCTCGATGTTGGTGGTTGAGCATTAACCTGGGCCTCTGGACTACTCGTACAATGACTTTACCGCTGTGCCACCATCTCCCCCAGAATGTTGGCTTTGCGACAGAAGAAAGGAAGCAGTTAGATCGGGCACTAACCCGCTCAGTGTTACTGGTAACCTGATATTTGCGGTGATTGACAACAAAATGGGACCCACCAGGCACTTGACTACACTCTGTAATGACAGGCAACTTAATTGTCAAACAGGAGGCTTGAGCAGGTTGCTAATTTGTCACAACAAATACTCTTTTACAAGCATCTGTGTGTTTTTTTTTAGTCTGCTCTCCCTAAAGGCTTCCACTCCTCCTCAATCACAGTGCCCTGCGTGCTCTCTGCTACCTTTCCAAGCTGGGTGGTGGCAGCTAGCACGGCCACATTTAAGTCAGAGTGTTTTGGGTTTGAGTCCCCCCCGTCCAGAGACTTGACCCTCCGGACAGTCCCGACGCAGTCCTGAGGGAGTGCTGCATTGTTGGAAAGTGTCATCTCTCCGAGGAGACATTAAACCGCCTGCTCCGGCGGATGTTAAAGATCCCTCAGCGCTATCTCGAAGGAGAAGTGGAGAGATATCCTCCAGTATCATGGCCAGCATTCATTCCTCAATCAACATCAATGGACAGATTACCTGGTCATGATCACGGGCAGCATGGTGGCACAGGGGTTAGCCCTGCTGCCTCACGGCGCCGAGGTCCCAGGTTCGATCCCGGCTCTGGGTCACTGTCCGTGTGGAGTTTGCACATTCTCCCACAGCACAAAAGATGTGCAGGGTAAGTGGATTGGCCACGCTAAATTGCCCCTTAATTGGAAAAAAATGAATTGGGTAGCCTAAAAAAATGATCACATTGCCGAGTGTGGGATCTTGCTGTGTGTAACTGGGCCTTCGCCTTTCACCACATTACAATCGTGACTGCGTGGGTCTCATCCACTCACCTCACTCACTCAATGCACTATCTCCCTCACTCCCTCACACACTCACCTCACTCACCTCACTCAATGCACTACCTCACTCACCTCACTCAATGCACTACCTCACTCACTCACCTCACTCAATGCACTACAATGCACTACCTCACTCACTCACTGACTCACCTCACTGACTCAATGCACTACCTCATTCACTCACTCACTCACCTCACTGACTCAATGCACTACCTCACTCACTCACTCACTCACTCACTCACCTCACTGACTCAATGCACTACCTCACTCACTCCCTCACACACTCACCTCACTCAATGCACTACCTCACTCACTCAATGCACTACCTCACTCACTCCCTCACCTCACTCAATGCACTACCTCACTCACTCCCTCACCTCACTCAATGCACTACCTCACTCACTCCCTCACCTCACTCAATGCACTACCTCACTCACTCCCTCACCTCACTCAATGCACTACCTCACTCACTCACTCAATGCACTACCTCACACTCCCTCACCTCACTCAATGCACTACCTCACTCACTCCCTCACCTCACTCAATGCACTACCTCACTCACTCACTCAATGCACTAACTCACGCACTCCCTCACCTCACTCAATGCACTCACTCAATGCACTACCTCACTCACTCCCTCACCTCACTCAATGCACTACCTCATTCACTCACCTCACTCACTCACTGACTCACCTCACTGACTCAATGCACTACCTCATTCACTCACTCACTCACTCACCTCACTCACTCACTCACTCACTCACTCACTGACTCACCTCACTGACTCAATGCACTACCTCACTCACTCACTCACTCACCTCACTCACTCAATGCACTACCTCACTCACTCAATGCACTACCTCACTCACTCAATGCACTACCTCACTCACTCTATGCACTACCTCACTCACTCACTCAATGCACTACCTCACTCACTCAATGCACTACCTCACTCACTCCCTCACCTCACACAATGCACTACCTCACTCACTCACCTCACTCACTCAATGCACTACCTCACTCGCTCACTCACCTCACTCACCTCACTCACTCACCTCACTACCTCACTCACTCACTCAATGCACTACCTCATTCACTCACTCAATGCACTACCTCACTCACTCACTCACTCACCTCACTCACTCAATGCACTACCTCATTCACTCACTCAATGCACTACCTCACTCACTCACTCACTCACCTCACTCACTCAATGCACTACCTCATTCACTCACTCAATGCACTACCTCATTCACTCACTCAATGCACTACCTCACTCACTCACTCACTCACCTCACTCACTCAATGCACTACCTCATTCACTCACTCAATGCACTACCTCACTCACTCACTCACCTCACTCAATGCACTACCTCACTCACTCACTCAATGCACTACCTCACTCACTCCCTCACCTCACTCAATGCACTACCTCACTCACTCACTCAATGCACTACCTCATTCACTCACCTCACTCACTCACTGACTCACCTCACTGACTCAATGCACTACCTCATTCACTCACTCAATGCACTACCTCACTCACTCAATGCACTACCTCACTCACTCAATGCACTACCTTACTCACTCAATGCACTACCTCACTCACTCAATGCACTACCTCACTCACTCACTCAATGCACTACCTCACTCACTTAATGCACTACCTCACTCACTCCCTCGCCTCACTCAATGCACTACCTCACTCACTCACTCACCTCACTCGCTCAATGCACTACCTCACTCACTCACTCACCTCACTCACTCGCCTCACTACCTCACTCACTCACTCAATGCACTACCTCATTCACTCACTCAATGCACTACCTCACTCACTCGCCTCACTCATTCGCCTCACTACCTCACTCACTCAATGCACTACCTCATTCACTCACTCAATGCACTACCTCACTCACTCACTCACTCACTTCACTCACTTAATGCACTACCTCACTCACTCACTCACCTCACTCAATGCACTACCTCTCTCACTCACTCACCTCACTCAATGCACTACCCTCACTCACTCACCTCACTCACTCGCCTCACTCACTCGCCTCACTCATTCGCCTCACTACCTCACTCACTCACTCAATGCACTACCTCATTCACTCACTCAATGCACTACCTCACTCACTCACACTCCCTCACACACTCACCTCACTCAATGCACTACGTCACTCACTCACCTCACTCACTTAATGCACTACCTCACTCACTCACCTCACTCACTCGCCTCACTACCTCACTCACTCACTCAATGCACTACCTCATTCACTCACTCAATGCACTACCGCACTCACTCACTCACCTCACTCACTCAATGCACTACCTCACTCACTCCCTCACCTCACTCAATGCACTACCTCACTCACTCACTCAATGCACTACTGCACTCACTCACTCACCTCACTCACTCAATGCACTACCTCACTCACCTCACTCAATGCACTACCTCACTCACTCACTCAGTGCACTACCTCACTCACTCACTCACCTCACTCACTCAATGCACTACCTCACTCACTCACTCAATGCACTACCTCACTCACTCACTCGCCTCACTCACTCACTCGCCTTACTCACTCACCTCACTCACTCACTCAACGAACTACCTCACTCACTCACCTCACTCACTCACCCGCGTGCTCTTCCTCTCACGCACAGACGCAGCTCAGAAACAAGCCCTGCGTACGTACCCGTCTTCCCATTAAGTTCTTAATGGCCTCTTTAGCAGAATTAGATTTTCCTGATTGTGAATAATTATCCAGACTGTCACCTTCGTCAAACGGCAGTGGTGGTTCTAATATAAATGGGGCGAGAAACCTGGGAAAATCTGCCACGCTTTTATCAAATAGAATGCACAGGAACAAAATTGATGAGAGAAAAAAAACCAACTGGAAACCTTGAAGGAAAGTATAAATAACCGGAGACTTTGTTAAATTGGTTCCTGTTATGGTCAAACCTTGAGTGACCTCTCACCCCTCGCTCTGATTGTTGTGTGCGTATATATAATTATGTCTGCAGTATGTCTCCCAGGCAATAGAACACTTCTCAGCACTGTTGACGAGTGTGGCTGCTTTTACGAGGGCCCATTTCTGTGCAGGAAATTATCTTGGCAATAAATTCCCACTCCACTTTACGGTTCTTCTTCCTGATTGTTTTTTGTGGCTCCCCCCGGGGCCTGTGTGCTGGACGATTTCCTCTCATCCGCTGCTGGTAATAAAAGTGTGTGATGCTCTGAGATCCCCGTGTCGTCCCGGGGTATATGGTGGCAAATCTGACCTTGGCATGGATGGCGGGCGCGGTTGGGGAGGACGTTGGCATCAGTTGACCCCCCCCCCCCTTACGGTCGTGGTGAAGGAGCTTTGGCCCCTGTGTTGTGAGGAGCTTGCGTGGTGGAGGTGACGGCAGGGTGGTAATATTACTGAATTAGTAACCCAGAGAACCAGATCAGCGCTCCGAGAACTGGGGTTTAAATTTAATGAATTGATAAACCTGGTCTCGCTAACTATCATTGATTTCATGAACATCCGTTGGGGAAATATGCCTTCCTTCCCTGGTCTGGCCCACGTGTGACTCCAGAGAACCATACAAAGTAGTTGTGACTCAACCCCTCCCCCTCCAAAATGGCCTCGCTAGTAACTTAATTCAAGGGTAACAAATGCAAGCCTTGGCCAAAGTTCAGACAGTAGGGCGGGTGGCGAGGTGGGTGGGGGGGCTCTGGTTCCACCAATTGAAGCTTCTGTACCGACCTCGGAGTGTGGGCCGAGATTATACAGCCAGATCGGTGGAGTGGGGCTTCAGTCTGACTGGGAGGTGAGGGTGCTAGCCCCTTCATCCTTCAATGGATCCCAATGAACTGGTTATTTACCTCACAAAGCCTTTGTGGCATTGCAATGTGTGTGTCAGGATGTGCAGACATGCAGATAATGATGTACAGACAGGCAGCTAATGAACACAGAGAACAGGACATGACCAATGAGCAAGCAGGACACTCAGGGGTGGTATCTCACTATAAAAGGCACGAGGCGCTCACACTCCGCCTCTTTCCACTGATGAACATCTACAGAGTGAGTCAGGGTGTATGTACAGTATCACACCTCCAGCACGTGGCTAAGAGCTAGTCTGGTTCAGTCGCACAGAGTAACCACACTAAGGTTAGCAGAGAGTCGAACTCATAGAGAACTGTGCTAACTGTGCTACTGGTTCAATAAATCAGACTGAACTAACTTCAAGGTCTGGAGTATCTTTTGGTCAAAGCTGCATCCAGTTGCAGCCAGTGTTATCCCAGAGTACGTAACACAACAGTATGCACACGGGTCGTCACGTTTACCCACACGACTGTCAAGTGATTCATTGTAACCAAAGTGCTTTGAGATGTTTCTGAGCGAGACGGGGAGGCACGGTTTTCTTCTGGGATGCTTATCGTTGTTCGCATTTGGGGCCTGGGCTGCTCATTATCCCGTCACTCGGGAGGACAGGCTGGAAATTCTCAGTCTTTCACGTCCCGCCGGCAGCTGAAGCCGAGGCCTTGCTTTGTGGAATGGAGGATATTGGTGTTCACCGGCTCCTGACAAATCACCTTCAATCAGGAGCTTGACAGCCCAGCATCCTGGCCTTTACTGGGCTCTCGTCTCAGGATTATAGGGTGCTGGAGAATTTGAAAGACCCCAGGTTCTCTGCTGACTGTACCCTAACTCCCGTAGGCCCTTCATACCTCGTGATTGCTGAGCTAATTATATTCGCAGCCTGACAATACCCAGCTTTTATAATTCTCATCTTGCTTTTCAAACTCCCCCACCTGTGCCCGACACCAGGCAGTGACGTAGTGGTATTGTAGAGACCCAGAGAGCCAGGGTAATGTTCTGGGAGCCTGGGTTCCAATCACCACAGGCCTGATGTTGACATGTGAATTCTATAAAAATCTGGAATTAACGGACTGGGTGGGAGCCCCGATAGGAGAGGAAGTGGGAGGAAGAACTGGGGAGGGGTGGAGGCGGGTGTACGGGTGGAGGCTCTGAGGAGGGTGAAGACATCCTCTTTGTGTACTAGGCTCACCCTCATTGGGCGCATATGACGGTGGCAAGAATGAGGTTTTTGAGGGGGCGGAGGACAGGTGGGGGTAATGCGCGGGGAGGGAGGTTGGGGGAGGGGCCCCGCCAACCATGCCCACATGTTCTGGGCTTGCCTGAAACTGGAGGGATTCTGGCGGGGGGGGGGGGGGGGGGTTGCTGACGTGATGTCTGAGGTGCTGAGGGTAAAGACCCGGGAGTCCAGGGGGCGAGAGAGGCCGACGTATCGGCCTTTGCCTCCCTGGCAACCCGGAGACAGAGTTTGCTGGCATGGGGTGGGGGGGGGGGGGGGGGGACTCGGGGTCACCGAAGCCGGGGGAGAGGGTGAGCGGCCTCGCGGAATTCCTTCGGCTGGAGAAAATCAAGCTCGCTTGGGGAGGGCCTGTGGGGGGGGGGGGGGGGGGGGGGGGGGGGATGGAAGCCCCCTTCTTCAAGGATAGTTAGACGGTCAGCGGAGGGGGAGGGGGAGGAGGTTAAAATAAATGGAGGTGGGGGGGGGAGCGATACGTAGCGCAGTGGTTAGCACTGGGACTGTGGCGCTGATGACCCGGGTTCGAATCCCGACCCTGGGTCACCGTCCGTGTGGAGTTTGCACATTCTCCCCGTGTCTGCGTGGGTTTCACCCCCACAACCCAAAGATGTGCAGAGCTGGTGGATTGGCCGCGCTAAATTGCCCCTTAATTGGGGAAAACAAAATCATAATTGCGTTCTCTAAATTTATAAAAATAAATGGAGGCAGGGAGTGTGGGGCGGTGGTGGGGTGCTAGTTATTTATTTGTTAGGCGATTTCCCGTTTGTTCTGTTTTTGGTTGTGTTTGATGTATGTAGATAAATTCCTTAATAAAAACATTTTTTTTAAAATCTGGAATTCAGATTCTGTAATGATGAGCAGGAAACCCATTTGGTCTCTATCGGGAGGAAATCTGCCGTCCTTACCCGGTCTGGCCTACACGTGACTCCAGACCCACGGCAATGTGACTCTTAAATGCCCCCTGAAATCAGTAAATTTTAAAAATACCCTCTCAGATCCATGCCCATCCCTGATTTTAATTGCTCCACCATTGGCAGCCGTGCCCACAGCTGCGTGTGAGCCCCTACGCTCTCGAATTCCCTCCCTAAATTTCTCCGCCTGTCTCTCCTGCTTCAAGATGCCCCTCAACACCCGTCTCCTGGAGTAAACTCTTTTAAGTCCTCACATCCCTCCATATTTTGATCAAATTTGATACTGCTGCAGTGAAGTCCCTTGGGGTGCTTCACTATGTTAAGGGCGCTACAGCAAGGCACATAGCTGTGGTGTTGAGCACACTGCTCGTTATAGTGACGGGCCGATGTAATTGGAGCAATCATTGTTCAACCAACCCACACGCAACCTCCGGAGTGAGCAGTGGAAACATTGGGGGGGGGGGGGGGGGGGGGGGGGGGGGGGGGGGGGGGGGGGGGGGGGGGGTGGGGGTGGGGGGGGGGGAATGGTGGAATCAATAGGCGTCAGTGGATTAGATCAATTTAATGCAGGTCATAATTTCAAGCAGAATATCATGTCCTTAATTTGAAGCCTGATTAACTGCTCCCCATAATTTTGTATTTCATTAACTGCTGTATGTTGTAATCCCTGGAATGGATGATGGGGCAGGTCAACAGTTCACAATCTCTATTATGACAAAAACATCTCCCTCAGTAGGATATCATTAGTCTTCATTGTCATGGCAACATGCCACGTCTGACTTGAGTTGCTTAAGCCTGCGTTCCTACAAATTTCCCGACCTGATTTTGAGCTCGTTGGGATCTGGGTTGGGGAAGGTTTTGTCACATGATCTCTGTGCTCTTTTTGGTCGAATAGTTTTTTCTCTCACCCCCTCATCTCTTTTTTTGTTAGAAATCTAGAGGACCCAATAATTTATTTTCCAATTAAGGGGCAATTTAGCGCGGCCAATCCACCTACTCTGCACATCTTTGGGTTGTGGGGGCGAAACCCAGGCAGACACGGGGAGAATGTGCAAACTCCACACGGACAGTGACCCAGAGCCGGGATCGAACCTGGTCCTCAGCGCCGTTATCCCAGTGCTAACCACTGTGCCATTGTGCTGCCCTTCCGCCTCATCTCTGACAATTAAATGAAAAGACTGCAAAGAAAAAGCTTTGGTGTGGGGGCGGGGGGGGGGGGGGGGGGGGGGGGGGGGGGGGGGGGGGGGGGGGGGTGGGGGGGGGGGGGGGGGGGGGGGGGGGGGGGGG